>NW_027526319.1:0-1200000 GCF_048455015.1 Haemaphysalis longicornis
TGGAAGAGTCACTTTTTCAACAGTTTTCTTGGTTTCACCACAAGTTTCACACAATTACAAATAGGGGTAGCGTTTGCTCTTGCGCACCCGCGAATTTTTTTCTAAGTCCCTCCCCCCCCCCTTCTTCCTTCATTCCGAGCCGCGGGGCTAGCCCGAGGGGCTCTAGCCATTAAATAACGACAGAGCCGTCTCGCGGAAGTGGGCAGAAAAAGAAAAAAAAAAAGTCTGACAGGCCAGACAGCGCCGTCTACCCCCCCATGGGAACCATAGGAACGGGGAACTTAGAAAAAAATTTGCGGTTATGCCAGAGCAAACGCTACCAAAATATGTGCGTCGCTGGTAGTGGCAATTTCCATCAGGTCTTAATCGTAAAGGAGACACTTCTCAAACATCCTGCGGCGATGTCTTGCGATGAACTTGCTTGAGATTTCTTCTGGTTGAATAACCATGCTTTGGTGGACATGGATCAGCAGGAGACCCGCTAGCCGTTCATCTGTCATTGTTGATCGTGTGAAAGTCATAGTGTGGCGCAACGCAGAAAAGCTTCTCTCCGCCTCGACGCTTGTACAGAGTAGGGTCCCGCCAATTCGTAAGAGGGTCTTAATGTTCGGAAATACATCTTCATCAGTGGACTTGATCAAACTGCTGATGTTGTGCTGCCGGTCAGTGCATTCGTCTTGCGTCCAAAAGTGGTGCCATTCCTTCAGCTCCAACTTGAGCGACGATGCTGACGGCAGATCTATTTCCCAAAAGAGCAAGTCCTCTCTCAGCTTCTCTAAGTTGGCTGAACCAACAGCAGAGGGCAAGCGCCGGAGCAGCGCCAACCCCACTCGGTCTAATGATAAATGTTCTTCATTGTTATATGCACTTAAAAAAGATCTTCTTGCATCTGTTCTACAGTGAACCACATACGCATGCTTTTTTTTAAATAAGCAACTGCCTTTCCCCCGTTACCCCTGGCTGTGTATTAATTTCGTTGATTTACTTGCCCATGTTCTGTGAATGCTTCAAATAAAATTGTTTATGTCATTACTTACAGGAAATCCCCTTTCAGCCCTTGGTTCTGGGACCTCCTACAGTGCGAACACGAAATAGTGAACAAGAACACACGAATGGGGCGATTTTTTTTCTGTGCAAGTGAAATTTTCGCGTGGCTTTATTACAGCAAGAAATATTCAAAATGTGTCTTTCCGAATACTATACCACTAGCGAGCTATTATTTTATTCCACTATCTATATTGCCACGAACCATGTTTCGGGTTTGTTTGTTTGTTTTGTTTTTGCCAACCAGCTGCACCGGGCTGTGTTATTTGTGTTATCCGCAGGACAAGTGAAGTGCATGCCGCAAGTGTTATCTCCTTCGATAAGGAGAGTGTACTCGCTACTTGCTTTTCCTTCGATTACGATTCACCGACACTCGCCTGCGCACGTCACTTTGTTGACTGCTGCTTCATCGCCTGTGTATTCTTTGAGTTGTTAGGGGAGCAGAAGTTCGCTCCAATAAACTTGTTTTTTTTTTCAAGACAACAGCGTCGTCTTTGGCTTTGTGACAATATTCGTTACTTTTGCGTGTTCAAGTTAATATTTTCCTCTTCTCATTTCATTTGTCTGTGACTGTACATTTCATCACTGAAGAAAAAAAAAGAATAATGTTCTGATTCTGGTTCACCAAATCTGGGTTGTGCTGAGAACACACCATACGTGTCTGTAGAGAGATGACACGCCACATGTGGGGAACAGGTAGAACAAGCACTAAACGGGGTCGTTTTATTGCGTGGTGGCTGCTGTGCTGTGCTAAACTAGAGAGACGAGTCGGAAGGTCTGCCCCTGGGGCTCTGGTATGACGTGGAAGTACTTCTTGTAGAGCGCCTCCGTGTCTCTTCCTTCGTAGAAGCGCTGCACCCGCGGGTGGGACCAGTCCAGGTTGACCTTCTCGCGGGTCAGCATCACACGACCCTCGACCGTTGCCACCAGCGTCTGCCGGCTGTGACCAAACACCACCTGCGCCCAGATGACCTCACATGACCCCTGACCTCTTGACAGCTTGTCTTGATAAAATAGCGTTGCCCACAGGTAATATAGCAAGAGAGAGGGCAGTGTTACAAGTTTAAAAAGAACACCAGTTGTCGATCAGAGAACTTTGGATTCATTTGGACAACTGCAGGATACTTTGATGTAAAAAAATAAAAAAATGAACTTGTAAACGTGGTCATACTGGAATAATACCTTTAATTGCCTGATCTGTAGCGATTTCACTCAGGAGAGTCATAAGTCATTTTTATGCAGGTTGATTAGACCTGTTTGAACAGTAATTTGATTCGAATAGTTTCGAATGAATATTTTCAAAATGAAACAAATGGTTTGCTATCACCTATGCAAGAACTGAAATTTGCAATTGCTTAAAAATGCATCAATGACTGGCACAAAAACAAAATGGACCGGCTAAAAGTTTCATAAAAACTAAGCAAACAGCGCAACAAACAAATCTTTAGCCCAGCTGATTGTTTGGCGGAAACTTCCACCTCGCAACTACAAGGGCTGACAATTAGCTGAGGCATTACTGTTCTTGTTACTGAGTCATACTGTTTTTGTTATTATCCTTTAGTAATACTGTAACGCTACAGAACTTGTTGAATGTTGTGCACGGTAGATGGCATTACTATGTCACAGGCCAATCCCGCCGGCGGAAACACCAGGGCGACGAAGAGGAGAACGAGGTGCTTTTTGAGTATCCAGGGCTCGGACACCACGCTCAGCGACGGTCCTCACCCAGACTTTCTAAATAAACCCTCAGCTCACCCCACAACGCCTGAACGTCATCGTAACAATACTTTTCTTATATTACCATATTCCATTATTAGTATTACTTTTATTACTATCCTGGCAAGCCAGTCCAACCACACTTCCCTTGAGCTAGTACAAAGAATAAAGAAGTCGGTACCATAAACTTTCATTTAGTTTCCAGGAAGAAAACATTTGTCATGGCAGATGCATGCAAGGCACAGAAAATTTCACCAGGCTTTTAAATCTGCATAGGTTCTCCCTCAAGTCAAACCTACTGGCACTGCAAGAGGACTTTGCCTTTGCATCCCTTTCTGCATCCGTTTTACATTTTGAACATGTCTGGCACAAATACCTGCACGGTGCACAAAAAAGTTTAGGATGGGATGTGCTAAGGCCATGAACCCACGCCGAACATTTTGTTGCTAACCCTTGACATCCAACATTTCCGGCCTAAAATTTTCATGACTGGTCCTGACAAGAGTGAGGCATGCGTACATTTGAACACAGGCTCGAGTAAGAGTGTGCATCACGTAACGACAAATGTTTAAGACCCCTATACGCCTTGAGCTTCGCGATCGCTGCGCTGCCTGCCGCCGCTTCTCCGCGGCGTTGACGGGATTTGCGCTGCGTGACTGATAGGGGCTCGTGCAGTGTTTTGGTTCTATTTTGCTTCTTTTCGCCTTTCCGCGCCCTAAAAAAACTTGTTATGGTGACGACTATAGGCAAAGAGTACGTTTAGGTCACTTAAAAAGCAGCTGCGTCTTCGTAGAGTACGCGATCGCCTGCAAGAGCTACCCGCGCACGCGGTTCTGCGCGCTTCGTCGCCGCTCGTCCGGGCGTCGGCGACGGCAGCAACATATCACCCATGTCACCTCCAAAACTCAGGCACAAATGAATTCTACTGACGCCTCGTTTAGACCTGATACTGGCACAATGAGAGGTTGGCTTCATTTTGCAGCGTGGACAACGAATGCGGCTTCGTTTCGCATATATACGCCGCAGAAAAATGTGTTTCGGGGATGTGATTACCCAATCACGGACAATACCTTATGCCTTTTATAAGAATATAAACGTTGCGAAAATGTAAAGTATATTCCAAGCCTGTGCGTCGTTAAATATGTGCCCACACATGCCATATAGCAAGAACCAAGGCAAGTTAATGAAACCACGGAAAAATAAATTCTGTGCAAGTGCGGAATTAAGAAACATAATAGCTCTAACGAAAATGAACAAAAAACAGTGCAGCTTCTGGCATGCTAAAGACGTTCGTCGAAACTTAAGTCAGGTAGGTTTCACTAGACCTACCACTAGATACGCTAGATGCACTGCTATTTCGTGAGAAATCGGTGTGGGGGGGGGGAGGGGGACGCCGTGTACAAATGCGGAGCGGAATCAAGCAATGGACGTTTCCCACACATGAATCTCGCGTTCACTTTCCTTTTGTTTTTCTACTTCTACGAAGAGCTGATCGTACGGCGGACGCATTTTTGGAAGTATACAGGGTAGGCTGTTCAACAAGCGATGAAATGTGTCGTTGGAAGAGTGTGGTGTGTGATAAGGCCATCTGATTTCAGTTTCTGGTTTATTCTGCAGGCTCCCTGTGCCATATGACGATATTTCGAAGAAGCATTTAGTCGCGGACGCGAATTATATTCTAAGCCCGTCTCCGCGCTGCTCGCAGAGGATATATGTAGCAGATGAAGGTCTGCGGGCGCGCACCTCACGACAAGACGACTCTGTCGTGTGCTGATCCCGGCATTGTCCATCGTACTTTTGTTGAATATTCCCGAAATTAACACAGACTGGCTTGTAAATTGTGGTGATCAAATATTGGCAAACGTAACTGGTGTGCTGTCAGGTATGAGTGCTCCGCTGATTATGTAAGCTCACAAAACCGATTTAAATCGTAGTGTATAGCCGTAGCATGAACATCTGAGGAACCGGTGGTTACGGAGACACGGCTAGTAAATTCAGGTCAGTGTAACTACAATCGGCTCCATCATACGCCGGTTCCGCGACGCTGGCCTGTGACACACATTTGGCGCTTATACAGACCGAAAATACCACACTAAGATCGCGCCGGAAACATTTACACTCTCGTAAACACACCCCATTTGCGAACAGAGTGACTGCTCCACACAAACATGAATTTCAAACGCCCACAAACGGTAAATCTCAGTCGTGAACGTGCCGCAAAAGCAGCGGCGGCACTGGGGAGCGGGGCGCGGACTCCCGCGCCTGCTTTCGAAACGGGCCGCTAGGGGGATTTCAGTGGCGCCCCTACAGGCCGCGCTCGAGGCGTATAACTTGTGCAGCCTTTGTCGTCAGCACATCTGTGTCATGTGCAAAGGTTAAAAGAATGATGAATTGATACGTGGGCACAGTGATGAAAAAAAAATTTTTTTGACAAGTTAGTTGTTCGTAGAAGTGTTTTAAATACAGAAACAAGGAATTATTACTAAGGTGTTGTGAAAATTTTTCATTATATGAAAAAAAAAAAGTGGTTCTGCAGAGCAGTGCATAGACTCTCCAATCTAGAAGGTGTTGACCAAGTCTTCTTGGGCCCAACCACATATCAACAACCGTTGCTGATGGCCCAAAGCCAAGAGATAAGGCTGCCCTAAAGACCCCTTGCAGTCATCAGCTTTGTAAACCGCAGTGAAGCTGCGTGTGTCAGCGCACGCACATTGCAGAGAAGCTTGTCGCCACTGCCAAACGCTGCCTTACATTTTGACGGCAATTGTAGCACCTCAGCTGAGACCTAGTTCCCTGCGAAGGAAGCAGGCTTCTGGAATTCCCATTAGCCTTGGTACAGCTGTTGTGCCACTGTCAACGCCCTGAGCACTGGCGCCTCCATCGGCAAGCGAGCGAAATGTTAAGACCACAGAGTTTCACACTAACATTCACTAGAGGAAAATCTATCGCTGCAATCGCGTGCTGTTGTGGGCGCTACAATGACAGCTAGCAACGTTCCTCTCCCACTCAGCTTGGCTTGCCACGTGGCTTCGTTCGGAAAACCCAAAAAGAAAAGATATCATTTTTCTCTTCTTTGTCCCGCATGATCCTTCTAAATAGTATGCGACAAATGAATCTTCCGTAGCTCCACTTTTCTGTTGATAAAACAGCCCTAGATATATTCCTTTTAGCAATAATACTGTCGCTTTTTTTTGAAGCCACAGGCAACTTTTAAGCCAGTATGTGAGCCATGCCAAGCACCACTGGAACACTTTCCTTAGAAGGGAAAAGGTTTGGGCGTGTTGGTTCATTATCACACAGGAAACAAGCGCTATTTAAAAACAAAGGACAAGGCGTGAACAGGACAAGCGCCTGTCCCATCCACGCCTCGTCCTTTGTTTTTAAATAGCGCTTGTTTTCTGTGTTATCACAAACACTGCCCTACCCGGCACATGACGGCATGTTCGCTGAAGTGTGGCTCGTCTAGACACTAGCACTGTGTTTCCCTCTGAAACTCTATGGCTGAGACTCACGTTGAGGCCCGGGTGAAACTTGAGCTTGTTCTGCTTCACAATGACGTCCCCCTTGTGGGCCACCTTGCCCTCCATAATGCGAACGCCCAGTCTTTGGCCACGGGCTGTTGGACCCTGGCGGCAGGCCCGGTTGCCCTTGGCTGCTCCTCGGACACACTGGTGCTGCACTGCACTGGGGCAGGGCAACCCTGGGTGAGAAGGGAGAACGACGTTTTGCACAATGCATTTAATGGCATCTTGGAAAAAGTTCCACCAGCCACAAATTGGACACTGCAGGAAGAGAGCAGTTGGGAGCTTACTACAAAAAGGGCCTTTGCTTGATATTGATGTGCAAATAGAATGAAGCTGATCTAATTTGTTAGTAAGGTTTCCTGCTAACAATAGTGTGTATTGTTGGAGTTTTTACATAGACGCGGCACAAGTCCATCAATGGACTTATACCAGGTCCACTACGATTGGCTCACGCAACTGGTTGAGCTGTACATGATGTGTCGTGTAACTTGAACCAGGCCTTTAAACTACGAAGGCCGGGTTTTCAAGTCACAAAGTAAGAAATAACCCTTCCAACTGGTGTGTGAAAAATTTTACCAGTAATTAGCTAGCCAGCAATGAAAAGAAAAAAAACTTTTGTTTTAATAAGTGCGGCCATAATTTGCCTAACCCATGACGAACAGCACACAAAAATTACTTGGTTTTGTACGAAAAATTCCTTAAGAAAGAGAAAACTTCTGCAGCTGAAAAAATTAGGCGTTCCATCGGCTGGTGACTTGAATTGGGCGCATGTTCTTTAAAGTAATAGAAAATCTAATCAACATCAAGCAAACTTTCACAGAAACTGCTGCATTTGGCGCCCCTTTTGGTGTCCTATAACTCGTTCACTTACAAACTTTGTGGTCGTCGTATTGTTAAAAAATTATCTCTATTCAGCTAATTAACTAATCAAGATGTAAAATTAGGGTCCCAGGGCACATCTTTCTGCAAAAGATAATTGCTTCGTTTGTGGAGCATTTTGAGTGTGTGTTCCTGATTCGCACCATTTGAGACACACATAATGGTTACCAAGTGAGCCGCAGTTGGAGAACATAGATACATTAACTTTGATTTTGTTGTTTTCCGTACAAGCAGCAGCCAAGTGGGGCGTCAGGTAATTACCGCATGGTGGTGCTCTCACGTTACAGGAGGCCGATCCTTTCCTGCCCACAAGTTACACATTAAACAACAACCCAACAAGAACCGGTAAAAGAACTTAACACATACTGCAATTACGTTTGTGTGAAGCCAGCTGCATGGCAATATTTACACAAGTAAATGTACATGCGCAACATCAACTGCGCTCGTTATATAGAAATGCATGCTTTGGTTCCATTTATGATTGCGAAGAGCTGTATGAGATTTTTTTTTTACATTTTGTGAATGTCCACCACTGCCCACAATCAAGGTTGATAATGGATTGCTCATTTTTATCAGGGGGATGCCTGATTCACACAAGGAATTTATTTAATGCTTTGCTTATTTGTATATTCTTAAGTTTTACAGAAACAATCACAGGTGCTCCAAAATTTACAAGACTGATTAAAAAAACGTAGTGTAGCGTTATGAAATTCTTAGCTACCACACATAAAAAAACCATAGCATTACTGAAAAATGCGCGAGGTACTTGCTGTAAAAGCTCGTTTTTTTTTTTAAAGTAAGAACTAGCTCATGCTTACAGATAGGAACAATAAACCAATAGAGAGAAAGACAAGCTGCAAAAGCTAATTTAAAAGTTTTTAATGGAATTACCAATGCAAACAATTTCAGACAGCCTTGTGAAATGAGGCATGCGTGTTTATACCGCTTTTTGATCAAATTTCTCACAAAGGAAACAGCCAAGTTTGCTACGGATCACAATTACCCGTACAAAGTTGTCAACTCCAGACACTATTTTAAAATGCGCAATTCGCCACCCAAATAGTGCATCACGAATTTCCTCATCTTCATAGCTCCAATAGATCAAACGTACCTAGAGAGGAGAGAATGATGACGGCACTGATTGAAAACACTTGTGGCAATCTCCACTGGAATATCGGGAGCGTTGGGCCTTTTTTATAATTCATGGTTGGTTATCGAAGTTTCAATGATCACCTCAGATCAACTTGCTCTGCTGTGGAATGTTTGCCTTACTCTGATGAGAAATTTGAATACAACCAGAAGTGACTGTGACTGGCCACTCTCTTTGAATTCTCCCGACCTGCATCAGACTTAGCTGATCTTTGGCTGCTTTTAGTCACTGCTATATGAGCTCGCGCCACATGCATGAGGAGAAAGCTGGCTGAAGAGAACACGCACAAAAGAGGGCAAAAATGATGATGATGGTAATGTCACAGACACAGCTGTCCTGTCCTGAGAAGGTACATGAAAACAGCTTTTGCCACGCACAGCCCACATTCGGGGCCGGCCTTCCAGGGTTTAACACACATCTCAGCTTTGGTCTCTGGGCCTGTGGCAAGTGTAAACATGCTGCGATGTTTTTGCGACATTTGCAGAGAAGGTGCAGAATGGCGACGTTCCAAAAGGAAGTATCTTGAGTCTGTGCATTCAGTCATACACGGGGTAGTGTTCCCCCCTCAGCACCCTTGTCAAACCTGCACTCTGGTCGGGCTTTTTCTCCTGTTGGGAACATGAAGCCAACTATCTGCCAAGTGCATCATTATCAACCTAGGCTCGGTGGATGGCGGTCAATCACCAGGGCACCCACTTCTTAACTCTACCAGTTGCATTTTATCGAGGCTAAAATGCAAGAGTTCAAGGACTACCCCTCGGAGAGCAGTGCAACTGACAGCTGCTAGTGCTCAACAGATTGATTGATTGATTGTGGGGTTTAATGTGCCTAACATGCACCTGGGCTATAAGGCGCGCCATAGTGGAGGGCTCCGGATTAATTTTTGAACACCTGGGGACCTTTGACGCGCGCCAAAATATTGAAACACGGACGTTTTCACTTTTTGCCTCCACCACCATCATCATCATCATCATTATTATTATTATTATCAGCAAGGCAGCCACCGGGGGTCGGGTATCAAAACTGAGGTCCTGTGCTTAGCAGAAGCATATGCGTGTGGTTTAGGGGGAAAGGGGGGGGGGGGCACATTTAATTAATTTGTGAATATGGTGTTACGATATGTGCCACCAGATGCATTTACGAATGAGTTTCTGCCTAATGTTCTACTCGATGATGATGCAGCCATAAGAGAGAGAGGAAGAGAGAGATAGGTAATCTAGAGCCTGAAGAATACAACCCGTGCAACTTCTTCAACAATCCCAAGTTGATGAAGATGATAAAAACAATCCCTTTTTGCTCACATGCTCCGCTGGGTTTCACCAAAACGGAATTTAGGCTACAGGTGTGAAATTCCTCGCATTTACTGTAAATGTGAGTGACCTTAATACGAAGCAATCAGTTTATATGCCCAGAACACTCAACCAATATTTTTACAACTTTTACACTGAACGTGATTTAAATTGTACCTCTCCGTAGTCCATGAACATGGAAGTATCCAACAATGCCACTACTTCAACTCCAGCTTTGGAAGGGATTTAAATATGTTCACAGCATTCCCACACACACAAGCCATCTCTGTTTCAATAGACTTTACATTAAACTATCAACCTCATCAGTGGTCCCCTACATTTGGCCTGTGCAAACAATTACAAAAACACTGCCAATCACAGGTTTTGGGATATTGGGGCTGACTTTGCTCTCGGAAGAAAGGCGGGCAAGCCTGAAAATAGCCTTCCAACTCTTAAAAAAAAAAACTGACATGAAATTTTCGATTTATGTTAGTCTTTTTTGTGACTATGGGTGCCTCCCGTCCCACTAACCATAGAAAGGCACATTCAATGGTGTACCACTGAGTGAATAATTATTTAGAGGCTCGTTTAATCGTGTCAGTTTAGCTTTCGATGACACAAACACCGAGGCAGCCGCCACGACAAGACGGCGCTCTTGATGTCACTGTTCTCATCGCATGCAACCGGGCAGCATGACGTCAGTCCTAAAACTAAGACGTGATACACAAGATAGAGCCACCACGCGCCACCTTGGCTATGTCACGAGAGCCCTGACGTCACTGTGTTTGGTGAGGCACATGACGAGGCACTCCACGCATCACGCTGATGTTGATGGGGTATCCGTTCTGAGCTTTCTCGTGCGTGCCAAGAGTAAAATTGGTTTAAATTACGTTATACCAAATGGTTGTTGCTGAAACTTCGCGGGCGATATCCCCATATACAAAGGAGGCCTTTCAAATAGCTACATCAGCTTTGAAATTTCGTGTCAGCATTGTTTGAATTGTTTGGTTACTCTGCCCCTTGCTTTTAGAATTACTTAACATTTCATTACTTGTTTCTGGTTTTTGCTAGAATTTCAAATCACGGTTTTGCACACTAGAGCTACACGTTAACTATAGAGGCGGCCATGGTGGAAGGTTGTAGAGTATTTCATTTCACTCCATTAAGCCGCGGCCAAAATTTCTCACTCAAAACAAAGCCTTTGATTTTATGGTTTAAAGCATCAAAGAGCTGCAAAAATGAGCATACCATGAAAACGTCAAGACGTGTGGAGCAAAATACGGCAAAAACTTTATTTAAAATTCCAACGAGGCACCACGTTTGTACAAAAACAAACAAAATGTCACTCAAAAAAGAAGGCGACAGCTTAAAAGCTGACTCCCAGAACTGAACTAAATTGTGCAATGGATGACGTGATGTTTCGCTATTTGTTTTCATAGCTGAATCAACCCCAGCTTAGTTTTTCTGCATCGTGAAACACATTTCCTCTGATCAGCTAACTGCTCTCGAACAGGTCACCCTTCCAAAACTAACAAGCACAGGCTCAGGTAGGATATTGCACAGGGACGCAATGCGGTTCTCAACAAAAATACGTCGAAGGGATACCAGTGCACAGCAGGATCTTATAACACAACTAATGTGTCACTGGAGCACGCATTGCGCGCATGGCTTGTGCCCGGCAGAGCTATGTAAAAAATCCAATGTAAAGACATATGTGCTGCACAAAAGTGTTTGACTTGCAACAACACGAACTCTCTACAGAGTTACTGTAATTTAACAGAGTACCTACATTTGTCGATGCATGCCGAGTGATTCGGCTTCCCGAGACTTAATTCGCAAAATTTTTCGAGGTCTATCGCGGCACAAAGCATGCATTCCAAGTGAAGCTAACTTTTGTCCGATCTAAAATATTAGTGGTACCGTCGACAGCTGAAGTCATGAGCGTCAACATGCTTGTCCCGGCAAATAAAAAAAGAAAGCCCAGTGCTTCCCAGATATTACAAAATGATCAGTGTTGAGCAAATACCCTCATTCGCAAATTGAACAAGCGCTGCTTTGAGCTAGCGTTGGAATTTGTTCTGTTGACTAGTTTCCTTGCATCCATAAGGTATGATGGATGAGAAAAGTTTCCATTTCACAAAGCAAAGCTCTTCAACATATCTGTGCATTACATCGTGGCTGTCAACATGGTTTAAGCACTACACTCAGTGAGAAGTTAAAAATTACAGCAGCCGTACAACTGAATATGTTTCTATCGCTCCATAAACAAATTGCTGAAGAAGGAGCAAATTTCGAGCCATGGTTCATCACTGTATAATTAACACCTAGAGCTTCAAATGTTTCATCGTATCACCTTACACTGTTTTGCAATGTCCACCATAAACGCATGAGCAAAAGAGGGCAAAAGACCTGTTTGCACCTCATTCGTGATCGCAAATTGAGCCCACATTGATAGCCCTATTCTGCTATTTTTTGTCCCGTAGTACCAGTTTTAGCACACCGTTCTCGTCGAAAACTCACCGGGCATCGCAATGTTTGGGAGAGACAGTGACAGTGATAGCAATCGGCCATGCTAAAAAGGCTGCCTGCGGTGTTGAATGGAGGATACAAATGTAAAGTTCAAATTATTTCTAATATGTAAAGAAATACTGTTCAAAGCAATGACAAAGTTTAAAAACCCAAATCTGGAATACCTGGCATCCCATTATGCCAGTCACTTCATCTTTGCTCGTAATAAGTCTACTACTACAAGCCTGCTTGACTGCACATCCTTCAAGCAGAGCACCAACCAGCTCAGTTACAAATCGTTATCACAGACTGTGACCTGGCTGCACCAAACATCTGGTGAACAAAACCAAATCCTGTCGCCAGAACTAAACCTACAACCCACTGTAGTGGTGGACACGTTACAAGGCTATCAAAAGAAGCACTGAAGTCCTTGTTAAGGTGTTGCGCTATCATGCACGACTTTGCAGGTTCAACCCCTGCCTATAGATGCACCATTCCCAAAGCCTTTCACTTTGCCCCCCCCCCCCCCCAATCATTATCATTAGCAGTGTCCTCTGCATCACAAGTAGGCCATTGCCTCAAGGATGTGATGCATAGGTATATCCTGATGGATGTAGCCTCACTGACATGGGGAACATCGAAATAGCAACCATTGGAAAGACATTCATGTACAGCCTGAAGTCAGAAAGCTATTCCTCTTTCTTTCTTGATGAAGAATAAAATAAACATTCGACTCGTTGATTGGCTGATAACTGGGGTTTCATGAAGACAGTGAACACACATCCGCAATAGTGCAAGTGTGCCGAGTAACATGAGGACCTGTGCTTCTGTTCTAAAGAAAAGTGTGGGGAGAGCGTAGATAATGTGCACCTGCAGATATTTACGTGCATTTGCATGTGTGTGTGTAAGTGCGTGCCCATTGCAAGCCCCATTCTCAAGTCCAACGTCATCCTGATTAATTGATTGTAGGGTTTAACGCGCCAACGCAACGCAGGCGATGAGGCGCGCCGTAGTGGAGGGCTCCGGATTAATTTTGACCACCTGGGGATTTTTAACGCGTGCCGAAATCTCATACGCATGGGTGGTTTTGCTTTTCGCCTCCATCAGAAAAGCGGCCACCGTGGCTGGGAATCGAACCCGCGTCGTTGCGCTCAGCAGCACAACGCCTTAGCCACTGAGCCACTGCGGCGGGTTCCAACGTCATCCTGTTGCGGCGTTTTTTTTCAGACCACATTTCTACCAATGTGCCTCACTTGGTGACAAGAGGGAGAAAATGACACAAGCCCAAGATGGATGTTGCCCTTCCTAAACAATTTTAGTGCTGCAATTTTGAATGTCTAAAAAATCACAAAAATTGCCACGCCTTGTTAGAAGACCCCTGAAATAAGAACAATGAGACACAGGCAAGAAGTGTATCTAGAAGGATTCTACACAACAGCTTCTCTAACATATGGCATTGCTGCCTTTCTCATTTGCTAGATTTACTCCGCAAAACAAACAAACAAAAAATTATGAAGTTTATTGATTGTGGGGTTCAATGCTCCGAAGCTACTCTTGGGCTATGGGGTGTGCTGTAGTGGAGGGCTCCAGATTTATTTTGACAACCTGGGGATCTTTAACGTGCACCAGAAATCTCAACACACTGGCATTCCCATTTCCATCAGAAGGGCAGCCACCGCAACTGGCATCGAACCTGCATCCTTGCGCTCAGCAGCACAACACCGTAGCCACTGAGCCGCCGTGACGGGTAAATTTTGAAGTCACCTAAGCACTCTTTATGATGCAGTGAATGTGAAGCATTAGTTTTCAACTGACAAACGGTCTCTTAACGGTCTCTTCACTATCATCAACACCCTCTCCCATCCACCTCTTTCTTTCCTCGCACCTAGACACCATTTTATCCCACCTTCCTTCCTTTCACTTTTGTCATGGGTCATTTTCTTTTTCTGTAAGAAGTCAACCCAATTCAATTTTTCCATGCTTACACTGCTTGCATGTTATCTGGAGTGCCACAGCTCTTTTAGTGCTTCATTTTTGCTTGGAGCTGCTCGAGCAGACATCTGTTGTTTTTTGATGCGAAAGCATTAGTCAACTATGCAGGTCAAAAATTAGCACGCAAACTGGCCTCCAGCTCAAAAGAATAAAACATGTCTTAGTGGATGCTCAGAAAGATGCCAATTTTCCAGCGAAGGGACAATCTGAAAACTGGGTAAATTTGGATTCCAAACAGGCACCTCCAGAAATCCGAGACAATCACAGAACCCCTTGATTGCCACAGTTCGATGATTCTAACCGACCAATGCCTATGCTTCACGGCAGCTTTCGAGTGACAGTTGAACACTCGCTTGCAGGTTTGCCTTATGTATTTTTACAATGGGCCACTCGATAGACAATTGATTCTGGTGGCGAATCAATTCGCTGCCAGATGGCCCTTGAAACAGCTGTGTAGCAGAAGCATAAAATGGACATTGTGAATGAGCTATGGCTTTAAACTTAACCCTTTCGGCCCTGGCGTCGTCATTTGACGACACAACACATAATATCCTCTAGCGCCTAACCAACGATACCAAAAGTGCTGGTTTTCAGGCTGAGGGTTGTTCATGTATGCCTCTTGCGATCGACACCACCATTGTTGAGATTTCGCGAGGCTGGACGGTATGAAAAAGACGAAGCTTCAGTGGACACAGGATATGACGACCGTGCGGGTAAGGAAACGGAAATTCCGGTTCGTCAAAATGTTTATAAATCCGCAACTACTTGGATTACCAGCTTGATATTTTTTCTGTAAGATCAGGGTGTCATGGGGTTTCCGTCAAAAAGAAAAAAAACTTTTTTTACAAAAAAGAAAATTTTTAATTGCCTAATGACCTAATTAATTAACGTGCCTGCAAATTAATAAATACTTGCACTATTGGCGTAATTTTTCATTTCTGTGCTTCTGATGTCCAAAGCTGTAAGAAAAAATGCGTAAAAACAATTTGCGCTTGAAATAAAAAATCCAGGGCTGAAAGGGTTAAAAAGGTGTGCTTGGGACACATCTTGGCGTGGTAATTATGACAGTAGGAATGAGGCGACGGTGAAGGCCTGTATTCGCTAATAGTGATAACAAGGGTGACGGGACAAGCCTCTCAGCTGGAGGAACAGAGTGAGGGAGACAAACATTCCGCAGGAAAAGATGGACGAGTGTAATAAGGGGAGGAGTCGCACCACTGCGCATGTGCAATCCAAGCCGCCTAGAAGAAGGCAGTGCAACTTCAGGCACCCCTGTACATAAAATGACCGCGGCATCTTTTATGAGACAGTAGTTCCGATTTCGCTGCAGTACAGTAAAAGCTGGTTAATTAGAACTCGGTTAATTCGAACTTCCCGTTAATTCAAACTTACGCCCTTGTCCCGGCACAGCCCTGTAAATTTCAATGGGGGGAAAACTCCCGATAATTCGAACGCGTCGGTATCGAGAACGGTTAATTCGAACTATGATCCCCTGGTTTCCATCGCTCCTCACAGAAGTCGGCCCAGAGTGATTACAATGTGTTGCAAATCCAAACCAAACCAAGTTTACTAGAGATGCAAAACAACGAAACAAAAAAACATCATCGTGGCACGCACACTACGCTCCTGCAACACCTTATTTCGCTTCTACAGAGGGCGTTCTTGGGCGCATGCCATTGTTATTTACGAAACATTATTTACGAAATCACCTGCTACAAACGTGCAGTAGTGCCTAATTCGCGATAAGGATTTCAGAGGTGGTTTCTTTGTGTTCTGCCCGCGCAGTGGGGCGCATTTCCATTCATTCTAGCACCCGTCTGCTAATTTGAACTCCGCTTAATTCGAACAATTTTATGGCCCTCTTCGAGTTCGAATTAACGAGCTTCTACTGTAATACGGCGACGGACTCGCATCAACTACAGCTACGAAACGTGCCATCCACGGCAATGCGGTTCTGAAGTGAGAGTTGTGAAACGCACATAAAAAGGCCAACCGAGGGGTCAACCCAGGGACAAGGGACAAGAAACCGCCCACTGCAAAAAAAATTTGCAGCGCAGCGAAGAGAAGGAAGAAGGAGGAGGTGCGACAGCAAAGACGCTGAAGTTACTGGGATGAACCACAAGCCGTCTACCTCGACAGTAGCCACGAACTACTGTGATCCTACAGTGGTGCCCCAACAAATGTCACTCAAGCAGTACCGTGTACAAGGCGAATGGAACATGCCTTCATGTCACCACCAATACAACAGACCCGCACACACAATACCAGCACATCCGTTTGACAATTCAACACTAATGCTTTTGCACTCACTACATTACCTGGGCATGCATGGTCATGCCAGCAAGTTTTAGTAATTTGGAACGGTCTCGTCTATAAATATGCTTTGTGTTTAAACATTCTTTCAGCTGCTTTCTATTCTTTGAGCCATTGGCCATTTGTGTGCCAGAGATGCATGATTTTCTGCCTACTAAGATAACCCTGGTGGTGTCAGTTGATGCCATCACGTAAAAGTTCCTCTAGGGCATACAGAACGAAACCAAAACTGCTAGTTTTCTGGGAAATTGTCCTTCGATGATGACTATTGCGACAGATATCACTGTTGCTTCATTCTAGTGGAGAAGGACGCTATCAAGAAGCAGCAGCTCCAATGAAGACAAAATTGCGAAATTGAGGTTGAAAAAAATGGCAATCCCAGTTCTATTTCCAAGCTTGAAAATCTATACATTTGTGGACTACAAAGCTCATTTTGTGTTCGTAGGTTCATGTAGTCATAAGGTTTAGAAAAATATGCAGAATTGATGTCTCCACTCAACATAACATATTTAATTGCTAGGTGTCCTAATTAATTTCCTCATTAATAAATCTGTTAATATTTGCACTTCCAGCTCTTAATTTTCGTTTGTGGGCTTATGGGACCCTAAAATTTAGGAAAACAAACACAAAACATTCTTTTGCTTGAAATATAGAAAAATCAGAGTTGAAAGGGGTTTACGAAAAATTTCCGCATTGAAAAAAAAATTCTGAATGCCGACGGCGATTTGGCCGCCTTCTGTAGTGAGGCAAATGTTGGTGCAGATGTACAAGGTGTTTCTGCACCATAATAAAAGACCAACTTCCTTTTAGTGTTCTCCTAAGAATGCTGTGGTCCAAACTCCACACGCAAGTGGCACGAGGCCAGTACACGCTGCCCAATTACTTGGCGACCTCTACAAAAACATCATTTTAAACGCTGTGCACATACAAAGCAATACATTTCCATTATACCCGGGCTACACGAGTGTTTCGAAGTCATTTGAGTAGAATGTCATTTGACTCAAACGATACCTTAGCGCTGCTACACGATGTTTTCAAAGGCCTTCGGTTGAAATGCCATTTCAGTTAAAGGAGCACCACCTTTGAGGTTCTCAAAGGCCTTTGATACACGAACAGTCGTACCTGATTATAGGGTTTAATGCACAGAAGTGTCTAGCATTCCGTCCAGACGGAACGCTAAAAACTGCTTAAGTTCCATCCAGACTGAACGCCAAATCAAAACCAGCCGATTAGCCGCCATTTCTCGTCCTGGGATTTGGTGTAGCGGTTCCGCCGCTCTCTACGGACGCTGTAGTCCCTGGTTCGATTCTTGGAACTTTTTTTTTTTTGCCGTCGTGGTTAGCGTTTTGTAATAGATATACTTCACGCCCGCTTTGCAATTCACGCGATGAGAGCAGTCGGTCTTGGTTTTTTACTCAAGCGGCCGAACCGTTCCCGCTTACTGGAGCCAAGGCTGACGTAGCTATCGCCAGTTACGCCCGATCTCCTGTAATTATTACCAGTGATTAATAATTAACAGTGACTCTGGCTAGTCAGTGAGCGGAAGCGGTTTGGCCGGTTGGGTAAAAATCAAGACCGACTGCTCTCACTTAATTATTGTGAAGCGGGCGTCTGGTGGCGGCTTTGAGATCCGTCCGGATCTGTATCATCTGTACTTATTAAAAATTATCAGTGATTCTGGCTAGTCAGTGAGCGGTAGCGGTTTGGCCGGTTAGGTAAAAATCAAGAAAGACTGCTCTCAACGCGAGTTGTGTTTCCTCTGGACGGAACTTTAGTCACAGTTGCTGTTCCGTCTGGACGGAACGCTAGACACAGGCTTAATGCACCGACGCAACGCAAGCGATGAGGCACGCCGTAGTGGAAGGCTCCGGATTGATTTTGACCACTTGGGAATCTTTAACGTGCGTTGAAATATTGAATACACGAGCGTTTTCGCTTTTCGCCTCCATCAGAAAAGCGGCCGCCGCAGCCGGGAATCGAACCCGCGTTCTCGTGCTCAGCAGCCCACAACACTGTAGCCACCGCGGCAGGTGCAAACAGTCGTACTCTCTAGCGCAGTTTTTTGCATGCCGTAATTCTAAAACAATTATTTGAGTAAATCTTACCAATTAAGAGGCACAAGCTTCATTATTTTTCACTTGTTATTGTTCTTTACCCCCCTCTACAATTACAAGCTAACTTGGCACTCTCAACACTGGCAGTGCGAAAAAAAAAAAAAAAAAAAAAAAAACTGGCTGTCTTGTGCACACTTATATATTGTTATCAATTTAATCACTCTCGAACATTTTAACTCTAAAGTTAGATTTCGTCAAGAACGAAACGGGGCAGTCGTGGCGAACGCGGAAACATGGCGGGCGAACATGGCAGGCGAACGCGGAAACTTTCAACTGCCTTTGACAATCATCGTGCAGATCGGAGGAATTCCTTCCAGTTCGAATGGCTTTGAAATTTTGAAGACCATTTGACTGAAATGGCCTTTGAAATGCTCGTGTAAAGTTCCCTTTCGGAGCATACTTTTCAGCGTAAATTATATAGGAGCGCTACCATAAAATCGACGTGGGTTGCTTAGAGAATGGGTGCTTGGTAGTGCAAACCAGTGAACGATTAGAGCCACTCAACTGCGATCTCTGTGAAACCTGCAACCATTGTGCAACACTGTGGCCCCTGTGCAAAACTGAAGAGCCCTTGTCAGCTCAACAATTACGCGGTTTTGCTTAATTACTCAACCCCCCTAGCTCCTAACACAGGCGTGCGGATGTTCCCCATTAAGCAATGCTTGACATCTTCGCGTAGTTAGCGGTATTGCATTGGTTAATGACGACTGAGATCACCCGGCACAAGTACATAGTTCCAAGGCTCTATGACCACTGGGTCAGCTAGTTAAATCTTGTAGCAACCGTAATGTGGTGGCAAGAACCTGTACATAGCCATCACACGTAGTCTTCAAAGATGTACTTAGACAAGTCTGTGCAGTTCAAGTGGCCTCGACAGCCATTGTTACTGCCTTTTATGAGAAATCTCAACAAGTGAACACATCTTAGATGGAGCGACACCAACGTGTGACAAAGGGCGCCGCTGTTTTGAACTTGCCAATAAAACATGAAGTTGACGTAGACTGTTTGAAGCGCTGCAACGTGTCCCTGTGACACCCAGGATACGTCGCCACTGGCTCTATCATTTACACGACGATATCGGACGCCCCCACACACGGATAGCACCAAGTTGACGCTCCAACGCGAGCGAAGCAGCCCCGATGACGACACACTGACCTCGAGAAGTCTAGCCGACCCATTACTGCGACGCAAAACATCCGCACGCGCAAATGGTCTTAAACAGTGTTTTAAGTCGTGACGCTGCTACCGTTCACCGCACGTAGGAGACAAAAAATTACAGCAAAACTTTGAAGTCAGAACCGGGCACAATTCTCCATCGACGCACCGCTCGCTAAACTTAGGCGTCGACCTGTTCAGTCTGCCTTGTCTCTCTTTCGCTTGTGCTTTTTCTTTGATTTCTTTTTCTTTTTGGACTTCCCCGACGAGTGGTCCTTGTCGTTGAAATCCCGGGCGCTCGAAGACGGCTCGTCGGACGGCTTTTCGCGGGTCCTGCTCCGGTGCTTGCGCCGCTTCTTGCGCTTAGAGTGCTCCGAGTCCCGACCCCTCTCGGACGACGTCGACGATGACGAACCACTGCTGCTGCTCGACGACGAGGATGAAGACGAGGACGACGAAGAAGAAGACCTGCGACGCCGCTTCTTCGGTTTGCTTACCGCGTCACCAGACGAGGACGCGGCCCGCTCGGCCATAACGCGCTCGCGGTTTTTGCGCAGTTGTTCCTGAAACTTGCGGTTCATGTGTTCTTCCCAGGCGGCCAGCGTGCTCGATCCCTCCTTCTTTTTTTCGATGATGCGCTTGACTTCCTCCCAGGTCGGCCTGTCCCGGTTGAGGTAGTCCTTGATCGTGGGCCCGCTGGAACCCACGGGTCCCCGCTGCCGCGCCATCGCGATGGGGTTCATGAAAGCGTACCGCGTGTCTCGCTTGCCCATCGTGCAGTCGACCCAGAGCCTGACCCTTCGCGAAGCAACGGCGCAGCTCGGCGCCGAGTCTCCCCAAGTTCACTGGGAGCACAGGCGGGTTAAAAAGTGCAGAAAGAAACAGTGTCAATAGTTACCCGGAACGGACGCCCTCGCAGGCAGCGAGGATAGAATGCGCCGCAGTGCCGCCGCCATCTTGAAGGTCACAGGTACTCAAACGTGAAACAGAAAAACCGATTCGAATAAAACAAGTTGCGAGTTTATGTAAAATATGTAAATAACTATAATTAAAGTAAAAATTGCTTTAAAACTATGTTTTTATTTTTATATTTTTTGTACTTTTTAAAAGTTATCGTTTCTCCTTTTCGCCTTCCGTATGGCTGTCCTCCATGGCGGGCTGCTTAGATCGGTAAACATGAGTAATTTCTGCCGATGATTGGGAGAAATCGTTGCTGATTGCTTGTAACATGGCCAGCGCGTGCATTATTCTGGATTCGGACGATGAAGACGAAGTTCCCCGGGCCTCCCCGAAGGTGGCGATGGCTTCTCCACGGAACAGATCACGATCAAACGACGGCGTGCAGTTCGTGGACCTATGCAGCGACGCCGAAGAGAACGGCGTGTACGATGATTACCTGTTGACCGAGGGTGTACCGCTGCCGGCCAGGTCGCTACAGAAATCTTGGGAAGCGTCCGCACCGCTAGCGACCGGCAGCCAGCTGTTAACGTCGACGCCAGACGGTCGGCGACAAACAAGGTGCTTCTACGATCCTTTCGTCTCAGAGCCGCAGGACACGTCCATGATGGTTATCGTGCAGCGATGCATGTCATGGTTTCTGTTTGGTCACGTGTCTCATCACTGGGCTTTTGCACCGCCGTCTGACGCTAAAATTATTGCAACTTCTATACTTTTTGTTTTCCAGAATTGCATATGTGTGGCATTGCTTGCGACCTATGGGTGTCGGTGTAAAATTATTCGATCCTGTGTAAGGCGAGATCTACCTTTTTTGCGTCTGTTTTGAAATCATTTCATTTTAATTCGTATGAAACTAAAGAAAACTGGTGTTTCTCCCCCGCAATTCATGCATTGCAGGTGAAGTATTTGCGTTGTGAATAGGTGAGCAGTATACCATCGATTTCCCGGAGGTCATACCAATTTCTTGCTGCGATAATTTATCATCGCAGTACCTGCGGAGGTTCCGATGCAAGATGCTTTAAATTTCATCTCCGAAATATCAGTACCTCGTAGGACAGGGAGTAATGAAACCTGGAACAGAAAACAAGTAAGTCATGTCCTGTGCTGCCAGAAAGAGCGCGTGAATGTGAACTTTTTCTTCAGTAATGAGGCTACCAAGTTTTGCAGCAGCGAAAGTGAAGTATTAAGCGTTGAAAAGTGTTTTTCGGTAGTCGCTTAGGTGAGTTAAGTCGTGATGTATGGTTTTCGTTTTTGTAGGGATCTCAGGTCCCAATTGAGATAGGCAGCAGACAAACCACTGCGTTTTGCGTATCCAAATTTGAGGAGCGTTTGTGAGCCAAATCCTGCTGCTAAAGTTCCTAATCTGAATGGAGTTCTAAACTTGCAAACGGCAGGCTTTGTTCTCAAGCAAACTCTGCCTTGCAGAACTGGGAGACAAGG
The DNA here is from genome assembly GCF_048455015.1 of Haemaphysalis longicornis. Classification (NCBI taxonomy): domain Eukaryota; kingdom Metazoa; phylum Arthropoda; class Arachnida; order Ixodida; family Ixodidae; genus Haemaphysalis; species Haemaphysalis longicornis. The sequence continues at coordinate 22,082 of NW_027526319.1, forward strand.
AGCATATTTCTCTTTCTTACCTTTTTCCAGGTAAATAGAAGTTTTCATCGTATTCGTCAAAAAATCGGTCTCATTTTTTGACAGACTGATGTTGCTAAGTGTAGATGTATGGGGAATAGTTTGCTTTCGGTGTGCAAGATGTTTGTTAATTTTAGCGAGATTTAAGTTCGTGCAGCATAACGTTACATTGTTCAGAATAGAAGAGGGCAGTTCGTCTTGTGAAATCCAGCACAACTTGTTGGAAAGAGCTGCAGAGGTTCTTGAATACGTTGGGTGTCAAAAAAAGAGGCAGATAGAATAAAGCAAGCATCTTTTTCATTGGCTTGCAAGGTGTTGCACTTGGCGGGATGGCAAATACACACACATGTAGACACTAAAAGATTGTTTCTGTTTTTGAAACTGGCTCAGCAAAAGGGAAGTGGTTGGAAGTTGGCAAACGGTCGTTGCAGTCAAGCCACAGCCTCAGTGGTTCAAATTTTGTGGAAGTGGAGTAGACCCAGGCTCACACTTTTTTCTTATGGCGAGTTTTTGTACACTTCTCGTCGTAGGTGCAACTGTTTTAATACACGCTGTGGTAATTTGATGATGATTGTTTTTTTATGGTACAAGGCCAACTTCGAGTTAAGAGTGCCGAGAAAAAATTATTTAATGACAGTGTGTAAAGGTCTGTCAGTCAGAACAAAAGTGAAATGAATTAAAAGGCAATGAAGTTAACTGATGTAAAGGGCTAAATTGTGACTGTGCGTGATAAGAAATAAGGTGTACTAATATGATCTCAGTTAAAAACTTAAAAATGTGCTTTAGAGGAGTCATGGAGTCAGCGAATAAAAAGAATGATGGGTGGAGTGGAATATGTTGTCTGCAGAGTTCTGGGAAGCCTTTTGCCGACACAAGACGCAAAACTGAATGCAAAGCACTCAACACAACATGATCATGTTGTGTTGAGTGCTTTGCATTCAGTTAGGGTGTGGATTTTTAGGCTAGGCCCTCCACACCTGCTACATGGGGATCTTGGAGATTCAGTGAGTATGTGTGAGTGTATACGAGGGCTGTTGCTTTTCAGATTATTATGACTCTTAAAGGAGTACTGACACGAAAACTTTTTGTTGCACTTTTATTGCTTTTATCGATGCCTAATGGTCTGGCGAACCTGAAACAGCACTTCAAATACTTCAATGCGCGATAGTTAGTTACACTGAACGGCCTGAAAATCGTTTGTTTCAAATTCCCGCGCTTTCATCCCGAACGGCGCATATGACAGAATCCCGGCCTGACCTCACCGCTTTGTGTGGACATCACCGGCGCCCACTTGAGAGGGTGTTGCTCCCGCTCGCCGCTCGTGGGGCCGCGTGCGTGAAGTGACGTCACGAGTTCTTGACGAGCGCTGGCGCGTCACTTCTTTTGGCTTCACGGGGTGATGTCACGCCGATGTCCATTTGCTGAGTGCTGCTCCGTCGGCGCAATAAATGAGATCCAATTGAAGTATGTTCTTTGCGTCGCAGGCCGCTCATATTTCAGCCAGGGTATTCTGTTGAGTGAAGGAAGCGAACTGTGCAGTAATATTAATGCCGAAAATTGGTGTCAGTGCTCCTTTAATGCAACCAGGCTTGTCACCGTTGTCTATGTTGCATAGATGTGGGGGGGAATGTGTGACTGAATGGCGGGCCCACTATGTCAGGAAGGGCGACTGGTGGGGCGGCAAAGGTTGCAGCGATGAAATATGAACACTGAAGTACTCAGGGCCAAAGCAGCAGTAAAAGCATCAAAGGGCTGACACAATCTCTATGTTTAGAGGGTACCTGGTTCGACGTTTTGATTGTTAATGCCGTGACTTTAAAAAAAAAATGAAGGTGTAAAAAACGCAAAGGAGTAGAGAAACAAGAATGAAAGAGGGTTCCACTTCCTATTGAATTTTATTTTATGAAATGCCTGCATTTATAGCCTAAGGCAGGCTGCTGCTACAATGACAGAAGGCATGAACAGCAAGAGCAATGCTTAGAGGCACACGGTCAAACAAGTGCTGTACAATGTTGGAGCAAACCATGTTCTTCACTTGGCCAGCAGTAAGTTAAAGAAGGGAAATTCGAGAGGCGGATTTTATTGAAAAGGCAGGTGATGAGTACATCAGCAAAGTTCCTGTTGCCCTATTAGACAAAGAAGCTGAGGTTCTCGAAAGGAGTCAGAGCCTGACGGTTTGTAGGCCATACATAAACACGTTTCTTAAAAGTTAAGTTCAGTTGGATTTGTCGGTTCGGTTTGTGTCTTGTTTTATCTGTGCTTTTTTTTTGCACTTTTTTTTTCCATGTACGTGGAACCAACCTGCCCCCACTAATCTTCTGCCAGTGATGTGACCCTTTCTGATTCTGTTCGACAGCGGCAGTTGCAACGGCGGCAGCAACAACACCACCTCCTCTGGGCCCGGTGTTCGTGTCAGTGGCAGCAGCCTGTGGGACAGCGATGAAGAAGAGCTGCCCCCTCTGTCGGCTAGGCTGCAGCTGGTGATGGGGGGAAGCACCAACAACAGGTGTGTGTAGTAGTGCATGGCATGGGCCTGGGCCTACCTGAAAGCCCGGCCCGTGGGTGGTGTTCGAGCCGGGTAACACGCATTTTCTCAGCAATTGTTCGGGCCGTGCTGGCTCGGACAGTGCCTGACGCCGGGCAGTCATGTGCCCCGCAAATCCTCAATTGTTTGCAAGAAAAAGTTTGCCCATTGATCTTTTAACTTTTAAAAAAGCAGTCTGGCGGGCTCGGGCTTGTTTTATTAAATTCTGTTAGGCTCAGGCCAGACTTTCCGCCCCCCGATGCCTACCCCCGTGCCCCACCTAGACATGCACATGCCTCGGGTGAAATGAAACAAACAGCCCCTCGAACGCCACTTTCTTGGTTTGTCCTGACAGCAAAGCTTTGCACTGCTGCAAAGACAGATGGAGAAAGGGAAGCGGATGAGGGGGAGAGTCCTCAGCCATCTGTTAATTCAACATCAAAAGCAGTCCTGGCTGCTTTTAGTGCAGTCGGTGTGTGGTTACTGCGTGTTTGCTTTTTTTTAACGACAGTGGATAGCGCAGGTATGGTGTACTAGAATGTAGAGGTGTGTAGTCCGGGGATAAAACCAATGGAACGCGAGGGTCCTTTTTGCGATGAAAAATTGTAGGTGGCACTGGCTGCAACAGGAGTTCCCAAGCGACGGCCCGCCGGCGCCGTGCTGCTTGGTGTGCCTGCTTGCTCCGCGGGTTGGTAGCAGACGACACACGGACTCCTTTTCACTTTGATTGTTCCGAAGAGTGCTCTTCCCCGTTGTTTGACATGTTTTACAAAACGCGATGCAATAAAATGGAGAAATAAGACTATTTAGTGTTATAAATGAATAAAAATAGTCACAGGCGATGTAACAGACGATACTTGTCGAGCTGAACTGTCACATTTGCTTATTGTCGTCTGCGGCTGCGTATCTGCGTCGTCGTTCTGATGCAAGGAACTTACAGCCGTTTCGCGCATCGTTTTATCGTTGGACATTCAACATAGTGTGTGAAAAAAGTCTCGGGAATGTGATTTGTGCATGCAATGATGGAGAGGCGTCAGGATAAGAGGGACAACTTTTGCTTTGTGCCGTAACAGCGGACTGCGATCATGCAACGAGAAAAGGTCGCTTTTTCGGGTGCCTGTGGAGCCCGATTGCCGTGAATTGTGGTCCAGGAATATGCGATTTTTCGAGCCTTGGCTGGCGCCTTGCAGGTGTCGTGAAATTCCCCCGCCTCCCCCCCCCCTCCCCCTACCCCCTCCCAAGACCAGCAACCAACCGTGCAATGCGCCACAGCTACCGCACATGTGAATTCGTCGTGATATCCATGCCATACTCTTGAAACGCAACAACAAAAATAAGGCGCGCAAAAATTGCCGCGCGCGCTCTCCGGCGCGCGCCCCCCGTCTTGCGCCGCCCCGAACTCTCGCTCTCTCCCTCACGGTTCTAAGTTTCATCAGAGTCCTTCAATGCTTTGAAGGACTCTGGTTTCATCCTGCCACCGCTTCCTGCCTTTGCATATTATTTTCTCTCCCCATTCCACTTTTAACTTTCCTCATGCGTCCTCCTCTAGCTCTTCCCTACTTTTCCGCGCTAATCAAGCACTCCGCCAGCACCCGGTCGACGCGTACGCTATCGGCGCGCGTTGGCGATCGAGTACGGCAATTTCACGACGCCTCACTTCGTTGCCGGGCTCGCGTACTCACAACGCCCGTAGTCGGGCCGCGAGGCGGTTATCCCTACATTGAAACTCAGTCAAAGCAATCTTCCAGGCAAGTCACTCAAGGTAAGTGCATATTTCGCGAAATGCAAAGAAAATGGTTCAGAAAGCACGGCACTGCATTTTAACGGCACCCACCAGAACGCTCGATCAGAGCTCGTGCAGCGAGCAGCGAGCAACCAGCGACCGCTGCCGCCGCCGCTGCCGCCAGGGGCGCTGCTTACAACAGGAGTTCCTCAGCAGGAATTTTCATCGCAAAAGGGACCCCCCTCCCCGGCCCCGAACGACACACCTTTCCCTTCTAGTACACTGTAGCGCAGGCTTGTCCACGGCGGCTGTAGTGCGGGTTTTCCTTCTGCTACGTATTATTCACGCTGCCCATGTGCTTCTGAAGAAGTGCCTCATCGTGGTCCGTGATTATGGTTGTGCCATGTTTTCGCGTCCTATTGTTCATGCCTGCAAAGTGCTCGCTTCTGAGTTATAGTCATTGCCCACGATTACAGTACAGCAACCCCAGTGCAAGATTTTCTTTTTTATTTCTCTCTCTCAAATGCCTATCGCGCCCGGTTCGGATTCCTAAAGTACCACTGATGCAAGTTGAAAAGTGCGTTCATCGGGTTGAAAAAGAACGTCATGTCTCCTGAACACGTGAAGTAGCTTCTGCTTTTGCACAAGAACCTGTGAAAAATTGAGGCCAGTAAAAAAAAAATTGGGCCCATCTCCCCGCGAGGGAGACTCGAGTAAATGCGTCGCATAGGGGGTGGGTGTATTGCGTTAACGTTTAGTGTTTGGGGAGTTGGTGGTAGTGAATGCATTGTATCAGCAGCTTCTTGACGTAGTTTGGATGAGTCAAGTATATAAGGCGCGTTCGTAGCCTCCCATTCTGTGTCGGCTTTGTGGCGCAGTGGGTAGAGCACCATGTACATTGCGTTCCGCCCGCAGGGTCGAGGGATCGAAACCAGGCGCCGGATAGTATTTTTTTTTATATAGTGTAGGGGGAGGGGTGCGGACAACGACGGTGCGGACTACGATGGACGTCAACGCGGGTGACATCGTGAGTTACTGAAATGCTCTGCATTTAAAAAAGATATTCGGTATTCGATTCGATATTCAATTCGAAAGCTACTATTTGGCATTTGCACACCCCTAATTTTCGGTAATGATACTCCCTCTGTAGATAGATGGTCATGCTTCACTGCAGAACTGGCAATGTGGGAAAGCCAGGTTATAAAGACAAAGCTTACTATGATAATTCTACGATAATTCCCAGGGCAGTGCTTTGCTTTTTGAGGCTAGAGCAGGTTGCTTGCGAACTAAGAGCTTTGTGGGGAAGTATTCACAAAATGATGGGGTATGTGTGGTCTGCGGAAAAGAAACAGAAACTATGCGGCACATGGTGTTACAATGTGAGGGTATCCATCCAAATCTACATGAGGGAAATATTCGGCTTCCAGAAGCCCTAGGATTTAAGGGTATCACAGAGGGGGTTAACTTCAAGGCTGTCGAGGGGACGAAAAGAAGATTAGAATGCTGGCGGATGAAAAGCAGAGAAGGGAATATTGCCTAGTACAGTTACCACATGTAACAGGAAAAAAAAAAGGTATTTTGTGCTTGCCCTAAGCACCGCTAGTATTAAACCAAGAGTATAAAACATAGGTATATTAGTCCTTTTTGGTAAGATGACATGTCATCACTCCACTACAAAGGGGAAACCAATAGCAATCGTCATCACCATCATCAGCTTACACTGACCTCCCTAAACTCAACTTCGCCTCTAAACAGAAATGCGTAGCCAGAAAGACATTTTGCCAGGGGCAATATAAGCCGTCTTATATCAAAATATGAAAGGCCTGGGACTTTTGTTTATTTTTTTATGATTTTATTTGGTACTGGGAACCGGATTTTGCAGGTGTAAGAACCTGCTCTGGAGGTAGCGTGACACAATACATGCAGTTATCTCTTTTTGTTTTCTTTTTTTTGTCTCTCTTTGTGAGTGCCTTTTCCATGTGAGTGGAAGTGGTATCAGCTTATTTTTTCTACCAGTCATGTAAACGTACCTCTTTGTTAAGAATAAGCGGTACCATACGGATTAGGTCTTATTTCAGCTCATCCCTATTGTTCTGACTGAAAAACTATCACTTTCTTTTTTGAACCTTTTTGCTGTGTGAGCTACACTGGCCAAGGTTGAGCAGTTTCACGTGGCTCCTGGAGAGCCGTGCTGCGCATGCGTGAGGAGCAGTGACATCACACGGCGCATAGCTGGCGCTCCGACCCCGCGCGCGCCTCACCGGTCTGCGCATTCCAGAGGAGTGACGACGTAGTCGCAGCAGACGCACTGGTGCCGGCGCGTGCCCAGCTGTGCGCCTCCATTGCGCAGTATCCAAGTCTGATGCTGCGTCGGAGCTGCTTGATAGCGCCTCTCATTTTGTGCGCATGCGTCGCTTTCTTTGAAATCACACTGAGCGGATACTGAGCGTTGTCTTTCAACATCTTAGTTGGGGACTTGTCATAAGTATAGCAGAGTCCATCAATGCTTTACTGGTCATGAAACTTCTCCGTAACTCAATGGGAGAGCTTCATATGCTGCGTTTAGCCGCCGCGCGGTGGTGCCACCATCTCACTGAGGTCACTCCTCAGGCGGCGCTGCGCTGGCTCGAGCGGCGGGGACGCGGAGAGTTGTGTTTGTTGTGCGGGAAAAAAATGTAACCTGCATCTCGCGCTGTTGTGATGCGACTTAAGTACTACAAGGACAATTCCGAACACGTGTTGCGTCCCGGGACGTCGTTCCTTCTACAACGATACAACAGAAAATGTTTCCTTGTTCTGTTTACCGAGCGATGGGGAGCTGCGCGAGAAATAGAGGCGCACCATTCCAAGGCAAGAATCGGAAGATTTCAGCTTTGATTATAAGTATGTGACAGTGTGTGGGAATGCACTGTGTGTGAGAATGAAAAAAGCAATGTACCTTTTTGAGAGCATCCTGGACCTAGAATTGTACAAGGCTAACTTATAGCCGGATTTTTCTCAGATTGATCAGGCAGTAGCGGTGCTTCATTACCTGTTTGCAAACTTGTATTACCTTGCGCTGAGGCTCGCATGTAAAAAAAAGCTTTGGGATGTCCTTGTGCTTTTACTTTTCATATTTCCGCGAATTATTCCTTAGGGTTCGTTTTGTTTGTTTTGTAACCGCACGTGGCCGCTTGCAGTTTTCTTATCTGGCGTTTGAACTGGAGCGCCCGTTTGCTCCTTTTGTCGTACATCCCTTCGGGCAATATTGTTTGATATGGAAAGGGTGTCACCTTGTCGCCAACTTGATTTTTTGTTTCTTCGAGAATGCTCTTGATCCTATTTCCATGGATATGAAATTAGCAACGTTGCGAGAGTAATGCATGCATAGCAAACGCCGTGCAATTCACTTTATTGGCGTTCATCTGTGCACGTCACACTGCGGACTGCTTCTTCGACGTTTCTGTTTCATTCTAGTCTTTTGTAGAGCAGGAGGTCGGTTTAATAAACTTCGTTCAGGAAAGCTTTGCGTCGTTCTACCTGGCAATATTCTGTTGCCACCGTTTGCTGCACATCGAAGCGCAAAAAAATTAATTTTTGTACGCTGGACCACGCTCTTTTGTCTCCCTTCGTAATATTGAATTTTTTTTTTGTTGTGTGTGATAAAATCACTTTTATTGTTCTTTTTCGCTTCCTTTTTTTTGCAAGTATTGCAAAGCGTGGAAGCGGAAAGACACACGGTGCAACATACATCTCTTCTTGTTTTGATCCTTCGCATTTCTGCAGCATTTTTATATGTTCTCAAGTATGTACCCACTCATTGAAACGACAATACTATTGGGCTATCTCTTTTAGTGTTTGTGCATTCTAGAGCAATCAACGGATTCATTAAGCGTAGTCGGAACGACGCGAACTTGGTTTCTTTCAGTTTTTTTATTGTAATATCGATAGGCCCGCAGCAGTCTGTGGCTACGGAGCTACCGTATGTGTGGTATTTACAACTTTTGCTTTAAGAAAGAAGCAATAGATATTTCAAAATCTGTAAACATGACGGCGCAGCGCTTGTTCCAGAGGACGCAGAAGCCGTCGCCGCTCGCGGCCGAAGTCTACGGTAATTTACTACGAAAAATAAAACCCCATTGAAGGCAGGTGATGACTTGACTATTCATTGCTAACTACTACGAAAAAAAGCACACTTAATCAGCGCGCAGACACCAAAAGCTGCGAGCGTTTGCATGCCAAGAGCTGGCCAATGTGCCGCGCGCGTGACGGCTGGATGCCCTTTGTGCGGTGGTGGCGCCTATAGTGGCGGCCGCGATCCCTATAGGAAACGAGCGCCGAAGTTTCATGACCAGTACAGCATTGAAGGACTCTGGTATTAGGCATACCGCTATGTCTTGTTACTCCCTTTTGCATACCATCACATGGTTGTCTTTTTAAATAATTGCAAATCATGCAAGAATTGACTGCCCAGTGACTCCTAAGAGTATAACAATATCTTGGCCTGAGAACTCTTCCTTTGGTCTGAAGCCTGAGGAGGAGGAGGAGGAAAAACTTCATTGTGTGCCTGGTGATGGGGGAATGGCTCCTCAGTCCAGGAGACCAAGGGACGACCGTGCTGTCTCAGCCCTGGACACCAGGAGTTGCTGTGCGTCCAAGCTGGCACTGGTCGTCAGGTTCTCCCACAGCTCAGGGGGGGAAAGGGAAGTGGGTAAAGGTGGGAGGGCTGGGTTGTGTGCGCACCCCAAGATCATGTGTATGAGGGTACATGGGTTAGGGTGTCAGGGTATTGGGTGGGGTACATCCGATGTAGCCAAGTTGGGTGAGGAAAGTTGTTTGTTTGAAGCCTCCGGAGTATTACGTCTTCTGTTTTAGTAAGCCGAGGGTGATGAGGGGGAAAATGCTGCCTTGATGTGCGGTAATGTTGGGTGATGTCTTGAAATGTGAGCAGGGGAACCTTTAAAAGAGCCGCACAGACAGATCAGAAGTTAAGTTCATTAAAAAGGCTGCCTCGTCCCAATAACAGTGATAGCACTCTTATCGGGAAATTCAAACAAATATTGTAGATATTAAGGAAAACATATGAAGCAGCGGCGACTCCCCGAGCACTTTCTGGCAAGGTCTTTGATGTCACAGAATCGTGTTTGTGCAATTGGGGGCCGCCATTTTAAGGAACACGACTGAATGATTCTACTAGTGCATCTAGGTTTGTTTGGTCATATCTCTTGAACGCTAGCCTGCAGCTAGCACATTGTGCTTTTCAGTGCTTGCCCATTATACATCACTTGTGCCCGTACGACTGTAGCATGAAATCTAAATGTTTTTTCAATATTTCTTGCAATTTCTTGGTTAAAAAAAACATCTTTCGTGACTTCATCAGAGTTGAGTGAGTTTCCCTCAAATTGTACTACGTCGTATTTTGTCTTCAAGGCCCCTTTAATGCTTGCATGAAGGTGCTGGTGTGGCAGCTTGCTGCTGCCGAGTGCATGTTTTGCAGTTGGAGCGCATTGAGCCAGCCTTGTGTGAATGATGCGGCAGATTGGCAATGTGCTAGTACAATGAAAACAGTCCTGGGGCGGTATTCTCGTAACTATCCCTTTTGAGTCCCTTTCATCGTGACGTACTTCCAGTTAAGCAGTAGGCGTTGGCAGTAGGTTTGTTGCGCTTGCGTTACGTCACTTCCGGTTGTTTGCTTTTAGCCAGTCAGGGCTCGCCAAAAGGGACACTTTTGAAAGGGACGCAAACGCCCCCACCAAGAGCTTCTGCCCGTCTTAACCACAGTCACCCAATCTCTAGAATCAAGTGCCGTACATTATCAATGAATAGTTCTTTCTTTCCTCACGCAATAGCAATTTGGAATTCCCTACCCAATGACATAGCTTCATGCCCTAACCGAAAAATATTTCGCAAAAAACTTAAAACGGCGAACCTTTCAGCCTTCACGCGATACCCCTGCCAAATCGATTGTGAAAATTTGGTTGTTGCGTTCTCTTTTTTTTTTCTCTCTCTCTCTCTTTCTCTCCAGTAATTATGTTTACAAGAGTTTCGCTATTCCTAACTGATGTTGCTTTTTATTTTAGTCTTGTTGTTGTTGTTTTCGCTGTATGTATTCTTATACCTTGGCGCAAGCCCCCCCTTATGTAATGCCTTCGGGCCTTTAAGGATCAAATAAATGAAATGAAAAGGGACAAAACTCGAGAATACCGCCCCTGTTCGCTGAAATTTGCACATGGGTAGCTAGGGACAAGAGTTAAGGAAAACACAACATCGCAAATGTACAGGTGCCATCAAACGTAATTGGGACACGGTCTTGTAAATTTGCAGGAATTTATTCTTCTGGAAACTCCCTGGCTGCATTGGTGTGGGTTTAAAGGAGACCTTCCTAACAGAAAAAGCTTCCCGTAAACCGATAATGGCTGTCATAAAGCCAGTAAGACAAATATTTTGTGATATTCACCAATCCTTGTTCCAATTACTTGTGACAGCACCTGTACTTTACCCCTGCAATGTATCAGTATTAGCAATAGGTGAACTCCGGGGCCGCACTTGGTTAGTCTGCGTACCGAAAAAAAAAAAGAGTTCTGTTGTGTACTAGGAGGGCATAAACCGTATCCACTGTGTGAATTAGGCGCCACTTGTTAATAAAGTACCTAAATACCATTTCCGGAGATGGTGCCCTTCCAGGCTGATATTCATTTTCAATCCACCTGAAAAAATTTGTGCAAAGAAGTGAGCACTTTGAGCAAAATATTTGCACTTTTTTTTTTTTTTAAACAATGACATTCAAGCAAACCCTCGGCATTCCTGCCAGTTACCAGGCAGAGCTGCATGTCTCGCGCTCATTGGATGAAAGGGCAGCGTTTCATGAGAGTCTGCGTTAACATTTTCCTGAGCAGTGACATCATTTTTTCCTCTCTAGCCTGGAAAAAGGGACAAAGAGGGTCAAGGAAGACGTGCATAAGATATCGGAGAGCGAAGAAGACAATGACGACGACGACGGCCTTCCAGATATCATGGGCCTTTCCCAGGTTCTACGCAGGCTCTCCCCTCCACCGCCAAGCTCCAGCATCCAGCCTGTTACGGCATCCCGCACGTGCTCTTCGGTAAGTAACTTCTGTACTTGCCATTCTGTGTGGCACGGTAGAAAGCAAACTGTATGGGAACGTGATTCAAAGGGACCTTAAATGTGAACTACAACTGCAGTTGAGAGAGGACACTGGTGTTGAGGACGTTCTTGTTATTTTTTAACCCATGTGCCTGAGATTTGCACATTAAGTGTATTTTAACATCCTGTGTGCAAATATGCAGTCAGTATCTGTTATAAATTCAGAGTTGTGCAACACATTACGTCGTTTCATTTTGGGCAATTTTTTTCATTATCTACCTATAATATACTGAAATACTTTTTATCCCTTTGTGCTCTAGATGGACCAGGGAGTGCAACTATGCCACTGCAGCAATTCTATCAGTGTTTCTACAATTGCTGTAAGCTTATTAAACGCCATGTCATCAATTACCAAAGTTTTCATAAAACAAACTGTATGAAAAATTGTGTGAGCAAAAAAGATATTCTATATATTTGTGGTTTTATTGCACTGCTCAGTTCATAAGCTTTCGAATGCAGCAAAAATGATACAAATCTGACCAGTACAGCCCGAGATACTGTACCCGACAGTCGACCTCGTGGAAAAAAGGTTGGTCCTGAAAAAACAAGGCACGAAGTTTGAAAACATGGGCAAAAATGGCTATTTCGGCGACTTAAAAGGGCGACAGCTTTGTGAATACTTATGGTACAGTATGATATTTTGCAGGTGCATTTTTCCGGACCTGCACACTGCAAATAAAATTGATGCAGAAAATGGATTTTTTGGCAAATTTTCGGTCCTCAAGGCCAGATGCCCCCTTTAGCAGAAAAGCTGAGGATTGAGGGACACTGGGAGGTTCTGGAAGAGCTCCCGTGCCTCTGTTTAGGATCTGCGGTTGAAATGGTGGGAAGCAAGTCATTGGTTGGCAACTTACTATTTGCTGAGTGGCGCCTCCTCCTGAATGCAGGGAGCAGAGGAGCGGGAAGAGGTCTTTCCAGTGGCGATGGAAGAGGAGGAACCAGCGGAGGAGGCCCCGTTCACCCACGTGAAGCCAAAGCGGGCGCGCCTCACCCCCGAGGAGCGAGAGGCTCGGCGACTGGCCAAGGAGCAGGAGAAGCAGCGCAAGGCAGCCGCCACTGAGCTGGGCCGGGCCACCAAGCCGGCTCACTGCCTCAAGGTGAACGAGAGAGTCACTACTCATGCAATGTATATAGCTAGATGTACAGTGAACCCTCATTATACCAAAGTCTTCAAGGTAGAAAACTGACTTCGTTCATAAGCAGGGATGATTTGGACTCACTGCTCTGAAGTTGGGACTGTAAAATACTCTGAACAAAGCGGGGCTTCCTGTGATGTGACTTCATTATACTAACAAGGTTTATTATGTGTGTGTGTGTGCACATGTGCAGTTCAGGCCACTTGTGAGGAACAGGATATTTACATGTACAGTCGTTCATCGTCTTAGCTGGAGCAACACTTTACCCGCTTATCGTCTCCTCCTGCTTTACTGTGAGGTAATTTAGTTACAGCTGCTGCATTTCCTTCAAGTTTAAGGGAGCTCCTAAGTCCTCCATTCATTTGACAGTTTTTCTTGGGAACTTCTGAGATAGTATTCCACACTAAAGTCAAATGTGATGTTCAAACTAAGCCTGTAGGCGACTGTACATCTGTACGTACAGGCGTACCATATTTACTCGAATCTAAGTCAGCCTTCTTGGTTCTAAGCTGAACCCTGAAATTCGGAAGACCAGAAAATGAAACTTTGCCTTAATGCAAGACGGCCAATGTAGGCAGGGACAACAGTGGCCACGAAACCGGGACAGCATTTTCAAGGCCATGGAACAACACACACAATGACTCTGAACAAAGCAGAAGGTGCACGGTGCATTGCGTGGGTTGTACCAAATACCCCAGGTTACAACACTGCTCCGAGGCTGTCCAAGATGGCTGCTATCTCTCCCACAGGCGAAAATCATTCTGATTTTTTTTTCATGAATGAATAGGCAAACGCTGTCTCTGTCGTTGGTGTTCTACAAAATAGGTCACAAAGAAAGCAAAATGTGATTTTCTTGCAAAGTTTGACCACGAAGAGGAGGGATTTACTGAAAAGAAAATTTTAAGGACGCCTATTTATCATCCTAACATCTTGTATACTCAAACTTGTTGGTGTCAAAACTTAGATGCTCCTAAATATTGCTTATATTGAACATTCCAAGCATCCCCTCAAAATTTTTTTCTTTTTGTATACGTTTTATATTTTGTGCGTTTGCTTATCAATTAAAGTGGACTATTTTTTTGAGCACCTTGCAGCTTGATGCACCTTGATCTAACCATTATTTACACATATGGTTCATATCTTGCGAAGTGTAAATACGGCGAGGCGTGACAACTGTTTCTTCCTGTCCTGTGCAAACGCTGCAGTACGTGACAGTGGTGCTGGACTTCCGGTTGCTGGAGGACGCATCATCCATGGAGGTGGTGTCGGACACTCTCCGCCAGGCGGAAATACGCTCGGAGGTGCAGACGCTTCCTGTGGAGCGCGCCGTCTCCTGGAACCGCACAGCTCTTTCCCTAGACCAGGTGGGGGAGTGCTGGAACTTGTCTTTTCGAACAGTCTAGTGCTGTAGTGTGCGATTCCTGGTTTGGAGAGTAGTGCGATACTTCATCTCCTTTTCCATCGCCTCCTAATTTTAAAAGCAACTAATGATTTTTGGCACTGAGTGGGATTTCAGGTTGTGAGTTCAAACCGTGTGCCTCCTCCTCCATCTTACTGAATATCGGGTGTAACGAGGGCTTTGGGGAAACACTTCTTCCTCCTTTCTGGCTTCTATTCAACATCAAATTTGTACCACATGGAGACGTGAATGAATGAAAAGCAGTTGTGGCTGGCCCATTTAGATAACTGCACAAAAAGAAGTTTGAAATGATGAGGTTTAATGCGCCGAAGTTTCGCCTAGGTTATGAGCCATAATGTAGTGGAGGGCTTGGATTAGTTTACAACTCCTGGGGATCTTTAACATGCACCCAAATATCGAAACATCGGTGTTTTTCCTTTTCCCCTCCATCTAAATAGTGGCCACTGAGGCAAGGAACGAACCCATGTCCATGGGTTCAGCAGTACAATGCCTTAGCTGCTGAGCCACCGGACCATGCAAATAGTTGTTGCTTATAAAGCTTTTGCAAGAGTATTACAAGCACTAACCCAGATGACCTATTTGCTCGGCTCTTACAGGTATAGCTAGTGATCAGTACAGGGGGGTTTAAAAGAAGCTGCATTGCCCCAGTTGAAAAGAATCGGAGTCAGTGTGCCTCCTTTGCCTTCGTGCCCCCTGGCAGGAAGACTGCACTCTGGCCAGGGAACAGGTGGAAGAGAGCGACGTGCTGGTGGTGCTGCCCTGGGACCAGTTCCTGTGCCTGGTAGCCTCCCAGAAGCAGGCAGGTCCATTATTAATTGCTGTTTTCCTTATACTTAGGACATTGGCGTTCATAAAGTGCACGATGGGGGCTCTGTGAACGCATTGTGAAGTCGCCTGTGGCCAAGGACAGTACCCAGTCTGCTTCACAGATGGCGCACCTCTTTGACAATGCCATAGGTGCTACATTATTTTTGTGCACACATGGAAGCAAGCACCATCACTTGCTGGAGCTGTGTTCTGGAAGCTTACCACAAAACTGGAGCCAATGTGGACTTTGTGCTGCTTGCTTCAAAGGGAGCATACAGGCAAAATATAAGTTTCTCTGCCAAGGAGGCTGACTTGGACTTTTGATTTTTCACCAATGATATGAGAAACATCTTTAGATGCTCGAGCGGCCAGTCTGCCTGCATACTCCGGCGTCCCAGGCCTTATCGAGCCAGCTGCAAGCATGTAGGGCTGCGGCGAAGCCGCTTTTGAGGCAAGAAGCGCCGTTTCGAATATCAAGTGCAGCGTCCTGGGCTTCCGGCTGGTGCCTTTACATCACCTCTTCTGGCAATGACAGCCATCTCATATCATCTTCTCTTGTGCAGCGCGAACCTAGCGTAAAATAAATCCTCTTCACGGCACCCGTGTCCAGCAGTTGTTGCGAGCGCAGAGCGACGCACTCTTTATGGATTATCAGCGGCAGCTCGAGGGGAATGAGTGGATCGGTCAGCCAACCACTCACAGTAAGTTCATTTCACTGGTGATTTTGTTCAAACCGGGTGCAGTTTACTGATAGCAACATTTTAAATAAAGTGTTCCTCCTCCGCCCACTACTACACCTCCACACGCGGAGAACGAGAGATTGGAAGCTGGGGTGGCTCACTTAATCACCTGCAGTGCATCCTGTTCCTTTTTTCTGATTCTAATCAAGGGACTTTAGCTGCTTCCTACCGGGCTTATTGCTTGCAGAAGCTGGGGCGGGTCACCGTCATAGGTTATTGCCTTCGCTAATTGTGCACCCCTGCTTTTCGAAAACGAAACTGAATGCATGATGGCTGACCATACATGAATAGCGAGGGAAGCAGCCTGCCTCGCAGTGTATAAAAGCTGGAGTCTGTGTTTTTCAGATACGATGGACTCATGGAAAGCTTTGATTTACGTTTATTTCCCATGCTCAGGGGTGAGACAGCAGCGCATATTGCGTATTTTTGGTACAGCGCCATTTTCCTGCACCAAGCGGCTCCAAAAGCATGAAAATTGCGAAAATTGCACCAAACTGCTCCAAAACAACCTGCAAGGCGTGGATTTTGATGCTCATGTCAATTTCGGCTGGGCGGAAAGCCTCCCGCAGCCCGGTCACCACTTTCATCGCCGGTCAATCGCAAACGGCAGAAATGGCACAAATAAAAATACTGAAACGAAGCAAACGATAGCGTCTAAAACGCGATTGGCTTTACGTCCGGGTTCGGTGAAATGGCCTTCCCATTGGGCGTCGCAGTGGCAACAAACATGGCCGCCGCCTGATCCAGCTGCTACTGCGTCTTCAGTGCGCATCGCCGATATTTTCCATGGTTTATTTTACGCTGTCAGCTGGGTTCCAGTCCATTCATTCAATCTGTTGTGGCTCTGAACAGTGACGTTAATGCAGGGACAAGGTTTGAGATTGGTGCCAGATTACGGGAAGTTTCGCAGCTCGAAGACGTTCATTGGAGTGTGGGGCCTACGACTTCAGCGTGGTTTGTCCTTGAGTGTGAAACGCGGTGCGTGCGTGCGTGCGTCTATAATCGGGGTTTGTGAAGTGAACGTTTTGGCTCGTTGCAGGGTTATAAAAACGCAGAGTTGTTGCTGTGTTTCGAAGCGAGATCGGGAGCCTCGGGAATGGAACGGTCAACACGAAAGTTAAAGGGCTGTGCTGCGGCGCCGCGACCTGTTCAGGCAGCGCCCAATAGCCGCAGTACTGCATGGCTACCATAGCACGCGAGTAATTACACTTGATGTATGCAAAGTGAAATTTAATGCCCAAATCTAGGTGGCTAAACACGGTAACACAACTCAAATGACTATGGGGTGAACGTGTGCCTCAGTGATTGAAATGGGTAGGCTGGTGGGGCTACGCAACTGTTAGCTCGAAGTTGCTCGACTGTTGCCGTGACTACACTCGTTCGTACAACGCAGCCTGGGATTATAAAAAATATTAATTTGAGCATTCAAATGGTAAAAAACATGCTAAAATTACAGAGCGCTAAATTTGATAATGGTAGCGGCAGTTTTGTTGTCGATGTGGTGTACAGCCGCAACACAGTATCACCAGTTAGTAAAAAGGTAGTGCAGTTAGTACTTTAATGTGTCTTAAAAAACATTCACGTAAGGCTGTTAAGTGTTCTGTGTACTATTCGAAACTGATTGAAAAGTGTACTTGACCCCCGAAATTGCTGAAAATATGTTTTTTTAAGCTCATAGGATGATCTATTAGATCTCATTAACTGCTCCAAATCTTGATTCTTCTTCTCCAAAATCGACATTTTGCTGCTCCAAAAACTGCTCCCAAATCCGTTTGGGCTGTCTCACTCCTGCATGCTCAATCACTTCGGAACTCGCGATTTCAGGAAAACATCTATAGAGGCTTCTCCAATGAGTTCTAGCTGCTCACCACTTTTGTGACATCGCAAACTGTAGTACCTGGCATTTTCTGTCTTATTAAACAACTGCTAGTTGCGAGAATGGTGTATTTGGATCCTCGGCACCGTAATCCATCGATACAAGCCAACTTGTTTTCACCGTTTAGTGTCCCTTCAAGTGTTGCTGCCACCACTCACCTGACCTTCACTTCTCTCTTTTTTTATGTAACCACCTTCATTCGAACGAGTTGACTCTTTTTCAGAAACAATTGCTCTATTCCTTGATTTGCCAGAGCAAATGACAAGCCAAAACTTTGCTCTAATAGTTCACCTAACAAGGAGGGCATGACAACTCTTTTGCAGGACCCAGGAGTGCGAACGCAGCCCTCCCTTGGCGAGCACCTGCTGAGCATACAGGGTGTCTACCCCGGGAAGCAGCTGTCGTACGTCGTCTACGGTCTGGAGAAGTACTTCAAGTGAGCACGTTAGAGTTTTCTTGCTTGTGGGGTGCACAATGTCGCCCAGGTGCACTGTCACGGTCGCGTCCACACTGATCATTTCTTGCCCTGCAAAGGGCTATGTTAACATTTGTCTGAAATGCAGCCATACAGCTACAAAAGAAAGCTGTGGAGCTTTCGGTGTCCCTATTTTTCTCCCACTCCAAGCTGTTGATCAGCTTACTCTTGCGCTACAAGCGGTTGGCCTCATGGTTTTGGTAGAGAAACTGCCCCTACAGTTGGTAGAGCGTGGTAGAGCAAGTGCCCTAGGTAGGTGTTTATCCCAAGTTCAAATCATAAACCCAGAAAAATGTTTTTTGAATTGCGAAGTTTCTGAGAGAGCTGTTAGGTTTCCTCTGTGTAGTCGTAGGTCTGCATTACAGGTAGATGTCAAAATTTCTCTTCGCAGAAACTTACTCCACCTTGGGGATTTCCCCTAAATTGTTTGTAATTGTCGAATTGTCTAATTTCTTGTCTCTGTGAGAAACAACCTGCCGTGCACTGGAAGCCTCCCTTCGAGGCAAAAAAGTTCCATTGCACATTTCTGTTTCAGAGCCTTTTTCCATGATCTCGCTGCTCTCTAAGGCTGCGTTTATTTTGATGCCATGTGTTGGTTACATGCCGTAAAGGCGGCGTATAACATTTGCTGCATTACCTTCAGCCATTCTGTTGTTGTTAATTCATGAGCTAAAATCTGGGCCTGATTGAGTATGGAAAAAATAAAAGTGGGTGGGTTTTCAATCAGTTGCAAAATTGACTGCCTGACTGTCTGCCTGCAGGTCTTGTGTACGAAAAGCATCCTAGTTGATAACTGATCTATTCTTACTTGACCAGGGGGTAGTAAAAATGACCTCATAATCAAGGAGCCTATAAATATTGAGTCCGAAAGAAAAATAAAAGGCACCCGTATGTGTCTGACAGTCTTAGCGAAAACCTCTGAATGGCCGAACGATCTGAAATATTGAGGTGTGAATAATAGGCGTGTGACTGTAACTGTAGAATGCTTTTGCTGCAACAAAATTTTTCTGCTTTTTAGAACGGATAGTTCTGTATCCTGGAACTCTACACTAGGAGTGGGTTGGGGTTCTTCTCTTGCGACTAGCCAAGCAAGACAAAGCAGAACTTTGCCGGAGGCATGGTCGAATAAGGTCAATTTGTTTGGTTATTAGAACAGCAGCAAAGAATGACCCCTGGCCATATTTCACTGCAATAGAGTGGTTCATGTCACACCTCTTTGTAGTGGTTTGCCTTGTGCAGGAAAAAGCTCTTTCTATTAGCAAGTTTGATTTACGTAACCAGGCAATGCTGTAGCCTAGAAGTTTGACAACAACATTTATGTGGTAATGGATCAATTTTTGTGGCTTCTGGCATTTTTTTTTTCTACTTTTTTGCAATTCCCACTTTTGACATAGGCATTCACATACCTACTTTGGGCCTGGTATGTTCAGACGCCGTTTTGCGCACCGTAAAGAGGAGTTGGGGGTGTTTTTAATATATGTACCAAAAAGCTTTTAGGTAAAAAATTAAAGCAGAAAAAATTGGCGCATCTTGCAGTAATGGTGCAAGGCTGCAGAAACAGCAGAGGCGGCGGCCCCTCTTCCTTCGTCGGAGACCCGGCTGTTGCACCTCTCATGAATTTCTGAATTCTTGCCGCTCTCCATGACTGGCCGGCCCGGTTCTCCATGACTGGCCGGCCCGGAGCGTTCCGTCCACAGCCTTCCACATCTCTCCCGAAGTGGAGCGCGTCAGCACGCAGTAGACCATGAGGCAACCGGCTTTGCGAACTCGACGTCTGTGCTCCCCACTTCAGGCGTGGACACGCATGAACTGGCGGGGAGAAGAGCACGCGAAATATCACGCCATGAACACAGGGCAGAGTGTTCTCAAAGGGCAAGCTGGCCGACACCAGGCGCTCCTCACGAGGCGCACACTCACGTGCACTCGGTTTTTTTTTTTCCTTCTGGGAACGCTCAACAGCAGAACTAAAAGCCTTAAACCGTAAAAACCCGCGTATAGTTCGGACCCGCATATAGTCCGAGGTGTAATTCAGGGATAGCAAACGCGAGAAAAAACGTTTTCACGCGAATATAGTTCGAGGAAAACAGAAAACTGCATTTATTTACACACTTGATTATTATTCGTCGTCCTCGTCTGACGCACTCTCTTCCGAAGCTCCCTTGTCGGAAATGTCCTCCCACAGCACCTCATCCTCCGTGCCATCAAGCGCGTTTGAGATGGAGGCCACAAAAAGGCCTGAAAGGCCACAAGCAGCTCTTCGTAGCTTTCTGGCAGCTTATGACGTAGGGAGAACCCAGCACGGCGCATGAAGCGAGACACCCAATGCTTGCTTGCCTCGAAGTCCGCCCGCTGAATGCCTTTGTCTCGAGCAATCTCCCTTGCCTTTGCTTGCAGCAGCTCTATGTTCACAGTGAGATGTGCAGTTCGTTGCTCCCGAACAAAGCCCGTCAGTTCTCGTTCCACGTCAGGAAACGCTCCATTTTTTGGTCCTAAGAAACTTTTTCCCTGGCCGCTGCATGCAAAAAGGGCTTCCTTCTGCTTCCTCCAACTGCGAATGCTCCGCTCATTCACGCCGAACTCCTGTTCCGCAGCACGGTTGTTGATGGTTTTGGCAGCAGAAATAACTTTTCTTTTAATAAAGGCAGCCCAGTACTGCCTGCGGGGTCCTCACATGGCGTAAAATCACAGAAGTAAAATCGGGGCCGTCGTGATGTGCGCCAAGTGGTTGCAATGGCCACTGTTGCACGCCGGTACTGGTAGGTCTCTAGGACTAACGCATTAGCGCACAGACACCTGATGATGATGATAGCACCGCCCAATGCGAAAACCGAAACCAAAACTGTGAATTCGGGCCGAAAATTTGGGGCCGAAATTTCGCATCCTAATATTTAGAAAGAAACCCCAGGCTATACGCTGGTTTTTACAATACTGACACAAAATTTTGAACACGAGATAAATTGGGCGATAGATTGATGTGAACACACATACATCATCTGCAAGATATCAGCGGCAAATGCAGCGTAGAACATATTTAAAATCAATTCCAAAGTGTGCGTAACGCAACCAAGCAGCCAGCGGAGGTGCTCACGAGATCAACACCTACTTGGATGTGGAGTAAATAACCAAAATGCAAATACGTCACGAGTTTGTGTTGGCCGCTTCCACACTGCCAGCATTTCTTGCCGGCTTGCCGCTTCGGAGGTAATATCGTCTGCCTTTTCTCACGTAGTTTGTTTGTCATCGCTGGAGTAGTTTATAAGCACATTAATATCCCTGTCACACAGGAACTTTCAGTCTGGATTGAAGTGAAGCGCGACTGACTTTTCGAGCACGCTTGACACATCGCCGCTGCTACACAGCACGTTTCAGTTCCGATGGAGAATTTGCACCGGTTGCACTCGCGTACGCCAGATGGTGCCAAAAATGTGTTCCATGGCTGGCGCCTGGTAATTTTGCATTGTTGTAGTTTTACGTAAATATAGAAATGCTATCACCCGTTTAGTTTAGTCAAGTTATTTTGATACATTTTGTGGCGTTAGTTAAAGTTGTGACCTTCAGTGCCATTACCCACGGGGGACGAGAGAATCACCACTTTCGTCCAATCGCGCTTGGAAGCCTCAATCGCGCTTGGGAAGCCAGGATTGAGTTCGAGTGGGATTGGGCTCAATCGCGATTGATACTGTCCATGTAGCAGCGCTCGATCCAGATTGAGCTCGATCTGGATCGACTCAATCATGATTGAGGTGCCCATGTGACAGGGGTAAAAGTCTGAAACATTACGGTAACAGCTTGTGTCATGTTCAAAATATTCCCAGTAACACACTACTTGCGCCGCGCAGAGTAACATCCGGCTTGGGTCATAAAACGCAGCGGCAACTTCTGTAGCTGTTCTTACGTTGTACGCGAGTATAGTGGTCTGCCATAAGTTTTAACTCCTTTGGCTCATGACTCGAGAATGCAGTGAGGAAGCTCACCCTTTGAGTCATCAGTACAACTTGGACAGCATTTCCTGTGATGCCATGGGGTTTTTTGGAGCAGTGTAGTTGGTCTTTGGTGTAGAGAGTCATGGAAATTACTGGCATTCTGCTGGTTTTTCGTTGGAGCATTTGTGTGATGATTGCAGCCCTTATCACCTAAGACAAATGTAGTTTCTCAGACCCATTTCGTCTGTTTGATCCAGTCCATTGCCCAGCTTTTTTCGGCAATGCCCCCTTCCATCTCCTCCCGCCCTGTGGTGCTGTGCCGTGTGGAAGAGGAAATATCTGTGCGGTTTGTTGGACTTGACCGTCTTTCCCAACGTCTGTGCTGGGGCGTGCAGGAAGGAGAAGTCCAGGGTGAACGCCCAGTACCGTGCCCTTGTCCTGGGCTCGCAGCAGGCCACTGCCCGCAAGACCAAGAAGCCCGGGGGTGCCTACGAAGGACCCTCGCTCACCCGCAAGGACATCCAAGAGGTGTGGACAATGCACCCCTTCTGCCCATTATAAGGAATGAATGAGTGAGCAGGAAAGTGGGAGTGAACGTGATTGAGTGGGAGCGGCTGAGCACATGGTTGAGTGGGCTGGGCAATGCTTAGCAACAGGCCTTGTGAACTGACGTTCCTAATGCTCTCGTTACATCGGGAAATGAAGGGACTTGTAGCACCTGCTCTCATGCAGTTGGAGCTGTAGACATCAGTGGCTCTTAGAAGACAAAACTCAGTTGGCATGCGTTGTAAGTTGCTGAAGTGCAAATAAAAATTATTAAACTATCTTGCAAGGCAAAGATTTGTGCAGTGAAAGAAATTTTCCAGCTCAGCAGGTGTGTGGGATCACATACCCAAGCAAAGATCACATACTCACAATTTGCCAGGCTTTCATGGGGAGGATAAACATGTTCAAGTAACCATGCTTGCAATCCCTAAAAATTCCCTATTAGCCGTGCATTCATGCACACTGATTCACAAGGGAACAACCACGTTAGCAAAATTTGGGGCAATGCAAAATTAGAAAATTGTCCAAAATTACCGGGTAAGTTGTCATTGAAGACGCAGCAGCATTGCACTTTTTTGTAGCTCAGACCTTGCGAGAATTACTGTGTCTTAGGAATAGGCTCCGAGAAGAACACTTTTTATCTGAGGGCGTTCCCTAAATAATTACTTCCGGAGAAGAGCTACTCGTTCATGGTGGCTTCCACCCGCAGTGGTCACAACAAATTCTTGATGTTGGATGGGATGTCATATGATAAGTGGTAGCCTGCTCAGAGGTTTCCTACATTTGTACTTCTTCATGCCATCTGGAAGAAATCTTTAACCTGATCCCGTTCTTAAAAAAGGGCTCTTCACATTTAAAAAGAGGAAGACCATAGACCTCAAGCATTGACATGTTTCTCTCTCTCTCTTGCAAGATGAAGATGTATATGCAGTGTATCTGGTGTGTTCCACTGTACTGATGGCAGTGAACTGTACTGATGGCCCTCATCCGCAGTGCTGTGGGTGAAGCAACGGCTGCAGTTCATGCATTACAGCAATATGTGTTTTTGAGGCTGTTCGAAGGCTATTAAGAATAATAATGGGTGGCTTACGATGGCCACTGTGGTACCCAGTGCAACCACAGTAGCTTTGAAGGAGCCACTGTAGTCTGCATAGAAGAGAGAGAGAGAAAACATCATTCTAGTGAAACAAGTTGGCGCTAGGGCTGCATAATAAACCTACTGATAAGAAAAAAAAACACTGGATGGTGCAGGCATTCACGGAGTAACAGTACCAAAGCTGGTGGTAG
This sequence comes from Haemaphysalis longicornis, assembly GCF_048455015.1. Taxonomy (NCBI): domain Eukaryota; kingdom Metazoa; phylum Arthropoda; class Arachnida; order Ixodida; family Ixodidae; genus Haemaphysalis; species Haemaphysalis longicornis. The sequence continues at coordinate 45,701 of NW_027526319.1, forward strand.
TGCGAGTACATTGTGGTGGGATGCCAAGATTCAAGCTGTTATGTTTACATTGCTGTTGTCTTGTTGCCACTGGCATCTTTTCCCAGCTCGCGTAAGCATCCACTTTTTAAAATTGTCGGCTGTGGTGAGCCATCTTGTGGTGTTGCTCGGGGATCTGCTTTCCTAGCCTAATACAGTCTAGCCCACTTACCTAAAACAGCCATAGCTGTAACAAATGCAGCACTACCATCACAGTATGCACTAAGGCAACGGCATTATGTTTCAAATTTAACGAACACATGCAACGGTGCAGCTTGGCCCGACTGTAACAGGCAGTCTCAGTCACCACTGCAATTGGCTTCCGGCGCACATGAAGTATCATGAAGTCCAGGGGTTCTTATGTCTTCTCAACAGAACTGATAGCAACGAGCAAAACAACAACAACAAAAAAAAACTTCCCACCTCCCCTCGCGGGAACCCCTGTGTAGATGCGACACATAGGGGGTTCATGTTGCAGCGTTGGACAGCGGAGGAACGGCGCTGGAACGATGGAGCGGAGCGGCGCAGGCACCGCGTTTTATAGCGCGCATAGCGGTGAGGGGACGCGCCGGCGCCAGTGCGTCTGCCGCGGCTATGACGCAACACAATCCAACCCAATCCACTTTAATCCAATCCATTCCAAATCCAAGCCAAGCCAATCCAATGCCCCTCGCGAGAGAGTGTTCGCTATCGGAGAGGAGAGGGGGTGAGCGGCGGAGAGCGCAGCTGGCGCGGTGAGGAGAATGGGGGAGGGGCGGACGCCGACGACGCCGGATGCAGGGACAAGGCGAGTGAATGAGATGCGCTCGCATCTAAAAAACGTCAGGAGAGCTGGGAGCGCAGGAGAGGGGAGCTGATAGGTGAGGTACGGAAAAATTGCTATTGACACGCTGCCAACAAATTCGGACTGCACAGCTCTCCCCTCCAGACCAAAAGTGTGCATTGAAAGCAGTATAATGATTTCAGGAGAGCACTAAATGACCTACACTTGAGTTTCTGCATTGGAAAGGGGAAAAGAAAGCCGAAACTTACAGCAGGAAGCTGCGTCTTCGCGTCATAGAGAGAAAAAAAAAAGTATCTGTTTCTCTTTAGCAGTGCGCTCCCCTACGGTGTCATTAGCTGTGCTTTGCAGACATCAGTGTGACATTTTAACAGCAGACCTGTTTAATTAAGGGGGGACACTGGTCTTGAGGACATTTTTGTTATTTTTTAACCTATGTGTTTGAGATTTACACATTGAGTGTATTTCAACATCCTGAGCACAAATATGCTGTCAGTTTTCGTCTATGGGGTGTAAGTTTGGAGTTGTGCAACATGTTATGCCCCTCCATTTCGGGCAATTTTTTCATTATGTACCTATGAAATACCGGAATAATTTTTATCCCTTTGTACTCTAGAAGGACCAGGGAGTGCAACTATACCACTGCACTAATTTTAGCATGGTTTCTGCGATCGCTGTAAAATTTGTAAATGTCGGTTCATCAATAGCCAATGTTTTTGTAAAACTAACCGCATAAAATCTTGTGCCAGGAAAAAAACATTCTATATTATTGTGGTTTTAATGCACTGTTCAGTTCATAAGCTTTCGAATGCAGCAAAAATGATGTAAATCGAACCAGTACATCCCAAGATATTGCACCCGACAGCTGACCATGTGGGAAAAAAATTGGTTCTGAGAAAACAGGGCACGAAGTTTGCAAACATAGGCAAAAACGGTCATTTAGGCGACTTCAAAGGGCGACAGCTTTGTGAATACTTATGGTACAGCTATGATATTTTGCAGGTACATTCTTTGGGTCCTGTAGACTGGAAATAAAATTAATACAGAAAATTGATTTTTTGGCACATTTTCGGTCCTCAAGACCAGTGTCCCCCCTTAAGTTTTTAATTCCACCGTATAGCATTACCATAAAACTCCGCCCAGCTGAGCACGCATGAGCCTTGTGAAAAGGACGCAGCATCGGCCAGCTCGACCTCCAAGAGAACACTGTGCCCATCGTTCATGGTGTGATCTCTCGCGCACGGTTCTCCTCGCCAGTTCACGTGCATTCGTGCCTCAAGTGGGGTGCACAGACGCTGAATTCGCACTACAGATGCGAGTTCGCAAAGCCTATTGCTGCTGGCTCTAGCACCTGCTATTGCGGTCCAGTTTGGGAGAGGTGTGAAAGGCTGCGAACAGAACGACCCGGGCCTGCCAGTCATGGAGAACTCTCGACGACAAGTTTGGAAATCCATGTGAAATGCGAACGCTGGGTTTCTGACGAAGAGAGAAGAGCCAGCAGCTCTGTATTTCTCCAGCCCTGCACCACTAGCGCAAGCTGGGCCAATTTTTTCACACTTGGCATGGAAAATGTGCTATTATGTGCACGTTTATGCCGAAGTGAGGCATCGGTGACCTTTTGAAGCTTTGACCATGTTGCGGTGCACGCCAGGTTGTTCTGTTTTGAAGAGGAAAGCACTCTACATGGCAACAAGGTTAGCCATTGTCAACGAGCTTTGCCAGGGAGCGAAAAGCTGCTACTTGATTCTGGTGGCAGTGTCCATCTCGAGTAGATTATGACACACAACTCGCACGCTTTGTGAGTGGTTCCTGATTCTGTATGTGGGACCAGACTGCTTGCTGCAGTGATGGTTTTGATGCACATGGAGCAGTGAACTTACCAGTGAAGCTGATATTTCAATATCAATGAAGCTGATATTTCATGGCTGCTTTTACTAGCAGCATGGATGAGAATGGCTAACAGATTTTTCACCCACATTATGCGCCATTTTACAGCATGTGCAACTAGGTATTTTTGGGCCAGGAATTTCATTCTGCCAGGCAAGAGGTAAACTCGCCTGCGTAGCTTAGGTAAGCGATGTGGAAAAGAAGGGTGGAAAAGAATAGCAAACCCCCTCACTCCTTACCTCTCACCTACCTGTCATGCGCTTTATGTCTCTCTCGCCCGGTCCTCCACAAAGCCTCCGTACCACAACGTCTGCAGGTGCTCCGTTGTAGCGGTGTTTCTATTGTTGGGATGGAGGGTGCAGTCACACTTTGCATCGCCAACGTGTAGTGAAAACAGTTGTGTGTGCCCTGCTGTCTGTGCAGGCAGTGGTGCCATTGCAGTTGGACCACGGGGTGACCGTTGCAACAAAGGAGACCCCTCAGGAACTGGCTGAGTACCTGGTCAAGTTCACACGCGCACTGGCCGAACGACCACACAGGTCTCTCTCCTCCCCCTCTCTCTCACCCTGGAATGGATTGTTAGAAGTAAAAAGGGACTGCAGTGTGTTGCCTTCAACGTATCAATGTCACAGTTCTTTTTTTTACAGCAAAGCTCTCCTGCACTGCGTTGTGACCAGAATTGAGCGCATGTTAAGGGTCGTGCCAACAAAGAATTGCGTGCGCTCACTCCGTAGCTGGGGTAAAATGTTCTGCGACTGTCCATCTAATGTAGGCACCTTATAAAAAATCACACTAGAATTGGCCGCCAAGATGATTTTATTAGTACGCGGAGTTTTATTTACTTACCTCGAGGGTCGAAGCAAGTAAAACGACTTTTTTTTTTATTCATGGACCCAGTTGAATCAAATTAGGAGCATTTATGTAACTAACCATTGTAATAACAAAACTGAAATCGGTTTAAGGATACCTTCTATACTTGTTAAGTTAGAAGGCTAATTAATTACCGGACAGTTGCATTCAGCTTATTTTACTAATTAGGCAGGAAGTCAACAAGATTTTTACGTCAGTGTGATCAGGAATGTTTGTTCTGTGTGGGGAAGCGATTAGATTATTGCATTACACATACCTTTTAGGCATAAAGAAAGAAGAAGAAAAGTTTCATCTTCCTGTCGAAATCAGAAATAGTAAGTCAAAAAGAAAGTTAAGCTTGTGCCTTTTTTTTGCAGTGCCTAAGAGCAATGGAGCAATAATATGACAGCTTCCTTGCACAGAATAGACCTTCCTGATCATGCTGACTTAAAAATCTTGTTGAGACCTTGCCTAATTAGTTAGTTATTCTTGAGGTGACATTGAAGTTGCTCGGGTAACTCAATGTGTCTGGTAACTCAATAAGCATAGAACATATTTTTAAACGGATTTAAGTTTTGTTATTAGGTTAGTTAACTACATAAATTCTCCTAATTTGATTGAATTTGGTCCATAAATAACAAAATAGTTTTACTCGCCACATCCCCCCTTAATGGCTATTCCACAGTGAAGTCGTAAACGCTCCAGAATCCCCATCTGCTGTCCATACATTGCCGTCTATGGAGGGATTATGGCTACAGGAAATGGCTGTAACTCTTGTTCTATTGAAACCAATTATGAAAAGAAGAATTATGTGAGAATTAATTTTGAAAGAACTACTATAAGGAAGTTTTTTGTGTATGCATCTTCTTTCGATCAATACAATAAGTCACCACACACAACTCAATATAGTTATGCACTAATACAGTTTCCCCAGTCTTCCATCGTTGCAGTAGTGGAAGAGTGCTACTAACTTTCTTTTTTGCCACTTAATTCGATATATGTGGTGTTTGTGCAGACAAGAAATTTATGGTCTAGGTATGCCTGTTTCGAAGCAGTTGGTACGGTTTCAAATCGTGTTCGTAAACGTGTGTGTTTGCGAACATCGTGCACTCATAAGAAACTTGTGTGGCACACAGCGGATAAACCGTTGCTCAGTTTTAAAGGGTTTTCCTTGTCAGGTTGGATATGCCAAATCTATTATTCTGCATAATTTCAGCCTGTTTGTCAGGGAGAGGGCAGTGCTGTGTGCCGGAGAGGCCTTGTGGGTCTTTGGCAAAACTTATTTTTTGATAGGTGAACTTCCGTTGTGAAAACTGATATATGTGCGTTGTAGTATGCTGATCACACAGATGAAATAAATTTTGACTTGGAGGAGACAGGTTTAGGATATGTGAAAGCTTTTAACTCAGTTTCGTCAACAAAAAAATATAAGCTGCAAAATTTGGGGGGAGGGGGAGGGGGGGGGGGGGGTTAAGTTCGTACAATTTTTACACTACAGCTGTTATGAAGAGTAATGACTGTGAGGGTTGTCTTGCACTTCTAGCTCCCTTACTTCAAATTTTAGGCTACTCAAAAGTTCATGGTGTGCAGCAACAGACCTATTTTTTCAACAGCGAACTTTGGGCGTGTGTAACTTCCGGAGCAGTGGAGCTAGAAGTGGGAAGTACTTCTGACGGTCATGATGAAAGCAGTCAGCGAAGCAGCATAAGCTTGCTAGATAGTGTGCGACGGAAAAAATATTCACCAATATTTTTTATTTGTAAGAAGGCTAATGCTCCCCCGCTAACTAATCCTCCCCCACTTTTTTCTCCTCGTCATTCCCACGAACCAAAATTTTTCTCTGGGGGAGGAAGGTAAGGGGAGGGTTGGTGCACATGTTATTGCCACAATGTACTAGTTAAAGCAAGAGAACATAGTAGATTCCATTTACCCACTGTGCTTCTACGGAACAGGTCACTGATTTTGTCCTCTGTAGTGAGCGGTAACATGTTATGCAAGTAGTGGAAAATTGCAGTCGAGTGGGAAGAGGGGTATTTCATTACGCCTTCTTGGAATTGCATAATGCGTTCTCAGGGAATTGACCAGTAGCACAAATTGACCTTTCTGGGGGAGAGTTCAACGGCCGTTAGAGACTCAAAAGACCAGGAAAGCTTGTAAATGCGCTGCCACGGGACTGGCAAGCAAAGCAAAGCACCTGGGCTGGGTTCAAAGCTCTCTGTCTTCGCGAGCCCCTACAGTCTCGCTAATAGCAAAATACTGGGGTGTAACACCACATTCTATTCTGCCACTGATGGAATATGATGGAGCGTTAAGAAGATGGCTCCAAAAAAAATTTGTTTTTTCAATTGTGCGACGACCAACAAAGTGCTAAATTTTGGTGTTCAAGAAATTAGCCTGTGAAAAGCAATGCTTGTGTGAAACTCGAGAAGTGAGTTGTTTGCTCAGCAAATATTTTTTTTAGTTTCTGCAATAATGTCGCAATACCCTCCATCCAAAACACACATTTCCTGTCTTGTGTAGGCTCCAATCCTGGGCTTTTACATTGAGCAGCAGTGCTGTGGTTGTGATGCATCCCTGCCGGTGTCTCGCAGGGAAGCCAAGCAAAGCCGCCCCTTCCACCGGCTGGCTCCTGGATCGCTGTCCAAGCACGACAGCCTCCGGCGGACGTGGCAGGCCCAGTTGGAACAGTTTGCCAGCGTCAGCCGAGACGTAGCCGAAGCCATCGTGAGCCATTACCCAGCACCCAGGCTCCTACTGCAGGTGCCTGCTCTTTTCAGTCTTGGCAGAGAAAGAGGAGGGGAGGGGGGAGACTTAAAAGCTAAATTGAGGAGAGGAAAACTGTGCATAAAATGAAGACACGAGAAGACAACTAGACACAGAGGGTGTCTAGTGTGTCTAGTTGTCTGTGTGTCTAGTCTTCTCTTGTGTCCTCATTTTACCTGCAGTTTTCCTCTTCCTAATGTACCAACAAGCCCAAGTTTGCATTCTACTTAAGCTAAATTGTCAGTGTGTTTATCCTCTTCAGTCCCAAGAATGCGCAAATACAAAAAAATTTTGTAACACACTTTTATTCGGTTCATTATCCATAGAAATAAATGCAAAAAAATTACAGTAGCAAAAAAGCAAACGAAAGTAATAGAATTTGACGGTATAGTTATGCCAGTACCCTCCTCTGTTGAGACTAACTACTACTGCCAAAGATGCATAGGATTCATCAAGACTGCAATCAAGCTTAGTAGGAGGTCTTTACAGTAGGGGCATTTTTTTAACCTGAACTGGTGCAAATTAGTGCAGTGTCGTGCAGAACAGTGCAGAGTGCTACTGAGGATATCAATTAGTAAAAAAAATGAACATATGCAGCACTGCTTGCACCAGTGCAGCCAGTTCAGGTAAAAAAAATGTCTCTAGTATCACCACTAGGACATGAAAACGCGGAGGAATGTACAGAAGGCAGGAGGCTGGAGCTTACAAACTTTGGAAAGGCTCTCAGCCGTTCTAGTTGGCAGTTACAACCTGTCTTTTTCCTAAGCTTGTTCCATGCTTTGCCCCTGACATTTCTTACTCTTTCCTTCCACATAGTTCTTAGCCTTTCCGTACCTTTTGTGTCATGTGCCTCTCACCAGCATACTTTTTTCCTGCCTCACATTATCAGTTACGCTGTTATCCATTGCATTGTTGGTGTTACCTTTTGTCAGTCTTCTAAAATTAAGGGATGCTGGTCACAACTCTATGAGTAGCCTGTGTTTGGAGGTCATGGTGCTGGTTCTTGTGACACACTTGCTTTTGCTGAAAAGTGGTGAAAAAGGGAAGGGAAAACTACACGTATGTTCATCTCGGTGTAGAGCAAGGCAGAATGACGATGGACAAAGAAAAGTTGCACAGGAGGAGTGCTGACTCACAACCGGTATTTTATTCAAAGCAACAGAATATATAACACACACGTGCCCTCGGCCAGAGTGCATTTCTGCTCTGTCCGTTGTCATTCTGCACTGTTCTACATCAAGAAGAATGTTAACCAACTTGCCCAACCTTCCGTTTTGTTACACGCATGTCTCCTGTCCAAACTATTTGCTTCAATCTCACAAACGAGCCTGCTAGCTGAGCAACTTGGCTTGGTTAGCCAGGTATTTTGAAGGGAAAGATAACATTCCTGACAATACGAACTTCACCATCCACCCAGACGAATCCTCATAAAAATGAAGTTTTCCAAGGTTCAAGAATCTGTCCTTACCCTGGGTGTGTGCTCGGACCACTAGCTGTCTAGGAGGGCCACTTTGCCAGTCCGTAAGATTCGTAGAGAAAGGCTGGTGATAGATTACCTTCTCAGTATTTCCATTGTTACACTTAGCCACCTTTGGTTGTGATATAATTGAACATTTCAGCTCCAGGGCTTTCTATGCCATGTACAGTAATTCTGCAATTTAGAATAACACTATGGGCACGTTATAAGTGCCTCTGAAAAGAAATATATTTTGCATTTATGGATTGTAGTGCAATGTTTGACTCAGGACAAACTTGCTTAGGCAAAATTGTGCTAGCCCATAGAGCACTGATTGATATGCCTGATTGCAGAGTAGCCAGCTCAGTGGTGTGTGACTTCTGGCCTAACATGCCCTGCAGAACATTGATGATGATGTTGGTTGTCTTGACACATCGGGAACTGGACATAGAGCACTTAAATCTCAATGTGGCAAAATGTATTCAAACAGAAACAGCCTCTTCAATCCGTCCCCAAATGTGGTAGTGCACCTATATTATCTGGGTAGGCAATACAGTTGTTTCTGTAATGGATCCATTGTGGTCTTGATTTTGAAATAATAAAAATACACTTGTCAGGCCTGCTGGGTGCTCTAACCTGGGAATTTCATGAAAATGCCTTTGAAAAACATTGGACTTGTGAATGTTACTACAAAATTATTTTTGTTCCTTTGGTGTGTTCTGAGATCAGGATCGTTCCCTTGAAGCCTAATAGAAACGCAGTGCTCCCACTCCTGCGCCAAATGCGCCAATTTGCGCAAAATGAGGTATCCTGCGCCATCCTGATAAAAAAAACCACGATTTTGCAAGCAAGTGCGCCAAACGTGTGCCAAAATTTGTGTCGCGCAAATCGCGTGCAGCTTGTTACAAGCACTACTTCACAGTGGTCTCTAGACATGTGTAACTAATTCGGCTTGATAACTCAAACTCCCTAGCACCCACCATCGCGTTTGCCGCGGCGAGTTTTGTTAGTGCCATCGCTGTACCGCCGATACAGTTTTCATGTAGCAAGTCATTGCAGCACTGGCGCACTGCAGTTAAAAACTTTCCTTCTTGCCGTAGTTTCCAATGGTTTCTGCTGTAAACAATAGATAGTTTTAGCTGGCGTTTATTGCTGGCCCTCTCCGCTCCGAGAGCCAGCAGGAGCGCCCTGTCGCGGCATGTGTGACGCGCTCGGCTGCAAGCTCCTGCTTCGCTTGCCGGGCTCACTGAGTGGACCGTCGCAAGTGGAGCAAGCCGTGAAAAGCTGTAACCGCGTGGAGCTTTTTTTGCTTGCGAAAACGCGACGTGCATGCCATAGGCGCGCTGCCGCTGTCGCGGAACCACCCGCACGCTGCGCGCAGTGCGGCAACATGGCGGCCGCTTCGGCCGCGAAGTGGTTTGGGGAGCTTGAGCGACCGCTTTTAAGAGCTCTCTAAAATGCTGCCCAAGGCACACACGAAGTTTCTTGTGCGGTAAAGTGAAAGCGAAAGTGAAAGTCGCTAGTGAAAGCGCCCATAAGCGCCCATGCAGTACCTGCCGGGGTGGTAAGCCTAAACATCTTCGGCGGAGGCAGCCGGCTGTCTCAAGCGCTTCGAAACCACCGCCATGAGGCGCGCGCCTCCCCATTTGTGCAAGTCGCCAGGCTCCTCCCACCTGCGCGTGCGACGCGCATCCAGATCTAGCCAAGGCAGATGCTGCAGAAGGCGCGGAATCGTCGACACGGGCGTGAAAAAATCGCACGCGCAACGCCGACGCGCACAAATTGCGTGCAAAAACGCTCCATGCGCATTTCTCGTGCGATCCAGCTGGCATGGAAATGCGCGCAAGGACTGATTGCAAGTGCCTGCATCAAATAAAATCAAAAAGTAAAACACGAGGGCTTGCCTCTACAATAAACTGGAAAGGAGGCGCGAGAGACGCGTTTTTTTTTTTATACGCAGGTTGGTCGAAGCCTTTCAATATTCATTATCGTGTTGCATTTTGCCTTTTATCTGCACCAGTAAGGAAAAAAATACCTTGCAAATTATGTTTTGTGGCATTTTTTGCTATTGCGTGGATACTTAGGGGATTTAATTGCATCAAACTTCTCGCGACTTCTAGCGACTGTTTCAAAATAAGTGGGAAAAAAATCCCATTGCCCTAGGGATGCCAGGTTGGGGCTATAAATAGCCAAATATGGCTACTTTTTCTTGTGCTTGGCAGAATTTTTTATTGCCTGTTTGTCTATTCTTGGGCTATTGGGTGAGCTGACTGAAAGCTATTTTCAATGCATGTTCGAGCCTGGCAACTGTGAAGCATTTTCAGTGACTCCTTGAAAAAGTCTTCCCCTAGTAAGGACAGGAAGACCATTATTCCTCAGCTGTGCCGTCCATTTGTGATCGCATGTGTGAAAAGCACCTTGAAGCACATTCCATGGCGACCTCCACATCAATTACCGTATTTACTCGCATAATCCTCGCACTTTTTTTTCGGAAAAGTCAATGCAAAGTTAAGGGTGCGATAATTATGCGGGAAAAAAAAAATCCGGTGCACAGTGTTGCCAATTTGCCTCATGCCAATCCCGCTAAATGTAGCGGTCGTTTTTTTTATATGTAAGCTCAGTGTTGCCAACAGCAGCTATTTCTTTTTATTTTATTATTTACAACGTAAACAGTCTCCCGTCGATCAGCGATCATGAAATTGCCGCCTTTGCTTCCTGGCGCACGCCTTATCTCGTCGTCGTATGTGCGTGCCCTACTCCAGTAACGCACGCTGAAGTCGGTGACGCCGAAGTGCCTGCCTGCGGCACGGTTGCCGTGTTCGATCGCGTACTCTTTCGCTTTCAATTTGAAAGCGGCAGTGTAGCTGGCGTTCCTCCCCATGGCGAAGCGGCACCAAGCACGAAACAAAGAGATCAAAAAGTTCTCAAAATGGCAGCGAGCTATCCACCACTGACGCGAGTGACTCACTGACTGCTGCCACTCAACGACGGGACCACGACGGCGACACGACAGCGGGCTGCGCGAACACCGTCTAGTTGCGCGCACGCGAAACATGCGCGAAACCGGCTCAAGGACAGTGTGAGTAGCGTGTTAGGGCGCCTGTTAGGGAGTAGCCATGCAGGTTGTTAGGGCGCCTGGATGGCTTTGGATACTCAGCGCTCTCCGCCGAACGGAGAGGCGGCGGGGGAGGGCGCGCGTTGGAGAGCGCGTGCACCATGCGGGTTTCGCGAGCAGGCAACTTTCGCCACTGCAAAGTTGGGGGTGCGAGGATTATGCGAGGAACAAAAAAATCAAAGTTTTGGTGGCTCACATTAGGGGTGCGAGGATTACGCGAGTGCGAGGATTACGCGAGTAAATACGGTACTGGACGATACTGGTCAAGTTTTAGTGTTGAGAGATGCTTTAGACACGTGTAGCAGTTGATGTTTAGTTGCTCCAAAGTGCTCCAAAACTGGCATTTAGGTGCTCCAAATTGCTCCAAAATTAATAATTTTCTGATATGAAAATTGCTCCAAATCACCATTCATCAGTGGCACCACTGGAACCGGCTAACTTCATTAACTTCTTCAGCAACAAACACTACCTTTTAAGGGGCTCCTTTTTGTTGTTTTCCAAGCTCAAAGAAAAGAAAAGATGATAGTCAGTTCTCTGTCATGCACTAGAAACAGAAGTGACTACGAGTCTGGTGAAGGCGGCTTGGACGGCGGCGGCAGCATTTGCAGTGCATTGGGGCGCGAGCTTGCTGGTGTTTGTTGTGTGATATAGCTTTCTAAACTCATCACGAAGGGAAAACTATGTGAACTACCATGCCTCTGACGTGCTGTGTACCTGGTTGCTGCTCTGGCTATCGGAGTACAACGGAAAAGGCTTTGCTATTCTGCCTCCCAAGCGACCGCGAACAACGCGACAGGTGGAAGCGAGCCATTCCACGACAGGAGACGGACGCTTTCAGCTTCGAGTCGAAGGCCGTTCGTGTGTTGGAGAAACATTTCGACCCCACGGACATTATTCGAGCCGATGAGTTCAAAATAAGTGGGCAATCTGTGCTTCTGCAGCGCGAGAAGCTCAAGCTCTCCGTCGCGCCAGACATTCGAAAACCTGCCGGCGTATCTTACGAAGCCCAAGCCACAATCGCGCTCACAACGAGAAAATCCGTCTGCTAAACATTGTCCCGTTTCGTCGCCGCACGAAGATCGGACGGCAGCTACTGTGATTTTGGTTATCCAACCAGATATTTTGAATTTGGAAAGCAGAGCATGGCTATCTTTGCCTGCATATATTTTTTTTCACTTGCCCGCCGCGCTTGCCCAGGGGCTAAGGCGTTGTGCTTTGATAAGCCCAAGGACGCGGGTTCCCAGCCGCTTTTCTGATGGAGGCGAAAAGAGAAAACGCTTGTGTGTTCGAGATTTCGGCGCAAGTTAAAGATACCTGAGTGGTTAAAATTAATCCGGAGCGCTACACTACGGCGCGCGCCCTATTGCCTGTGTAGCGTCGGCACGTTAAACCTCATAATCAATCAATCAATGTTTTTCAACTTGCCGTTTGGGTGGGAGGGGCGTGACAGGCACTGAACGGGCGAGTTTTTATCTGTTGACACCCTATGCCTATGAGAACAGCCGAGAAAGTAGCTCAAGGCTGTATAATTTACTCCTACCCTGGCCCCTCCGCGCGCCCATTATTCTGCTTCCATTTCGTGAGCGTTTTTTCCCCTGCTGTCCACGCTAACTTTCCGAATCTCGATTTTTTTTTTACACTATTAGCGCGCTATAAAATAGCGCAAACACAGCGCTAACCCAACGTGCTGTATGTTTGCACACCTATTTGCTCAGCGCAGCATGTCGCGCCCAGGGCTGAATACAGATTTGATTCTGGCGCTAGTTCACTCAAACCATGCAGGCGGCTGCAAAGGCTAGTCAAAAATTGAAAACGCCAGATGTCCGCCTTCTCAAAGCGAGAACGTAGCGGTGCTTGCCGCAACGAACGAACACTGCAACATATGCGCCTCAGTAACACCCGTGGTCTTGCCTCAATTTCACAGCTGAGCTATGCGACAACAACTGACTTAAAAACAACAACTGACTGACCCAAAAACTGACTCAAAAACTTCTCTCGCATTTTTACTGGTGGAAATGAAGAGCAGGTGAACGTAGGCGCGTTGCCGACGGAGAAACAGCCGGCCAGCAAGCGTCGTCGCCCGCCGGCGAAGCCTTCACGTTAACAGGGGCGATCTAGCGTCACTAAATAAAGGCTTTAGAGTATCGGCACTCTTTTCTCTCATTGTTATGTGCCGCCGGGATCTCCATTGGTCGGTCGGCACCACGTGATGTTTGTTTACATATGGGCGCAGCCATTTTGTTTTTGGGCGCCTCTCCTCTCTCTCTCAGCTGCGCGGGCGCTAGAGCGGCCGGTCGCACTCTGCCCGTCACAACCGGCGGCGGTTTCGTTCGGAGAGATGGCAACACTGCAAGCCAGAAACAAAATGGCCCCCAGATGCCTCCGGGTGCGCGAAGTGGCGGTACTCTTAAGCGTAGCTTATTTAGTGACACTAGGGCGATCCTAGCGGCAGCTTTTGTCCCTGAATGAAACTTCGGCCGGAGTTTCGTGACCAGAAAAGCATTGAAGGACTCTGCTAATATGCTTACTCGTACTGCAAAACTGTGTAATTTGGCAAGCATGGTGTCTAAAGGTACCTATTTTATTTTGCGCAACATTACGGTACATTGCATAGAAAGACAGAATAAATGAACATAGCAGTTTAACGAGGACAGAATGAAGTCTATAAAAAATTGCCATGTAGTAAAATTTCAAGTTTGGCAGTTACTTGTAGTTTGATTTAAAAAAGTGCCTAACATTCTACAAGGTAGCTTCTCTATATGTCGTAGAATGCAAAACGAAATGCTCTCCCAAAATGAGATTTTGTGGTAACTTCCCCGTTTCAGCAGCCATTTTCTCAGTTGGTGGTTGGCCTGACGCCAACCACTGAACGGCTAGGACGAACAACGGTGTCTGTCCAAGCAGCTCAACTGTGTTGCCGTGTTGCCAACTCTCGTACTCACGTGACTCGTGTTCTGCTCAGATATGTCTTAGGCTTTGGTTTGCCTCTACCATGGCTCAAATGTCATTTTGGCTTGTCTCGCAGATGTCAACCGACACTCTTGTTTCTTCTTTCTCTTTACCAGGCCTATCAGGCGTGCGAGCATAAAGCTGCTGGCGAGGCGTTGCTTGCAGATATTCAGGTAAGCACACGCAAACGGGCCATTCCAAAATGATTGCAACGTCAATATAGACACCTTTGATGATTTTTTTTTTTTCGAAGGTACCACACTGCAGTTTGTGCTAAATTTTTACTTGAGGGCCACATTTTATGATATGCCTTATAAACCAATCTAAGGTTGCACTTCTTCATTGTAATTTGAAGGTTAATTTCCTAGGCATGGACCGTATGCAAATTAGAAATAAATTTTATTTGCCGCAAGAAGAAAACGCCCTTTTCGCAGATATTGCAAGTCAAATTCTTCCCGCGTTGAATGCGGATCTGAGCGACTTTGTGCTCATTTTCTATTGGCCACATATGACCTTTGTTACTTTTGTTCCCGGATTGGTTTTGCTCACTCTGAGCAACACCCACAACTGCCGAGTCTTGACAAGGAAACTATGAAAAAAAAAATAATAATAATGCATGGAGATGGTTGTTTTTACCCTCCATGACACTCCACTGCCTTAGCTGCACTTTTGTTTCTGGATTATTGGTCTCCAGCTTCAACTGTGTTGTGCTGGAGGGTATATGGGAGTATTTTTAACGTGAAAGTGTGAAGTGCCCCATTCTACGAAAAAGTGCTGTTGTTTGTCCGGCCGAAAAAATGCAAACCCCGCAAAAAAGCAAAAAAAAAAAAAAAAAAAAAAGAACTCCGATTTTGGGGAAGTTGTGATGTGTGCTAGTCTGCTTGGTGACGTTATTTGCACCTCAAGACGAAGGAACAAAAGTGAGAAAAATGGCTGCGGCTTAGCCCAGCCATCCCTGGATACGTAGAGCAAAACCTTGGCTTAGCCTGGTTATGTCCTGGTTTCACTTGGTTAACCTTTCATCTAGCTGCAAATACTGTACTATTACATCGTCCAAAGCCTGCCTTTGGCTACGGTTGCGGTCTTGCGTCCGGCGTTTTCTGAGCCCAACGGCTTGCTCTTCCTCGGTCTCTGACGCCAGCTTTGCGTGCTTGGCATTCTTCCAGTGAAGCAGCTTGCTCAGCAATATCTGAGGGGTGGTCAGACGCCACTTTCCGCCAATCGCTCCTGCGCAATGCTCAGAAAAGACGGCCCCAGTCACCCTCTCATCCATGGCCAAGCTCGCATCACTCGCATGCACGTGGCGAGTCACGTGGCCAGGCGGCGAAGCAACTGCAGAGAGTCATGCGCCAGGCCTGCACTGGTGGCAGCGCCGGGGCTGAGCCCAAGCACGAGGGTTCGATTCCCGGCTGCAGTGGCCGCTTTTCTGATGGAAGCGAAAAGCAAAAACGGCCGTGTGTACAAGATTTCGGCGCACGTTAAAGATCCCCTGCAGGTGGTCAAAATTAATTCAGAGCCCTCCACTATGGCGCGCCTCATCGCATTGTGTGGGGGCTTTAAACCCTACAATCAATCAATGGCAGTGCCGGGCGGCTCGCGAACACAGTTGATGGCAGACCTCGGCCTGGCGAGTCACGTGTGACACAGTTGTGGTAGAATGAAGGTCAAATCCTCTGCGAAACCGCTTAATGAGATTAGTAAAGCTTTGCTTTTAGACACAAATGTTATGCGGCTGCAAAGCAGTTGTCAATTCGTATCGCCAGGTTTTCACATTCAAACCACCTACCGTAAAGTTCCGAGAAAAATCTCTCCCCCGGAACGTCGCCCACCGCCTTTTGTGGGTGAAATATTCAATTTAGTTGCTAAAAGAACCCAAAGATTGCCCACCCCCTAAAATCGATGGCTTTAGCGGCGATGAGTGAACAAAATAAATGCAGATCATCTATTCATGTGTAAATGTGGTCACTTATTTGCTCTTTCCGCACTTGACCCGGTAGTGCACCCATCTCGTACGTTTTCTTGACATTTCCGCAGCTTTGGTTGGTGGTACGGCCACTTTTTTTGTAATTTTTCGCGCCTGTTTCGAAAGTTTGCCCTTCTCATATTTTGCACTTGATATCTCTGTACTTTGGGTGGGTGTTCTTTCGGAACTTTACTAGGTATAAGCGGACTTGAGTGCCCGGAGGATCTTTTTTTTTAACCCTTCGAAATTCCTCACTCTTATCACACAGTGTTTTTATGCCATCTGGTCACAGCCGTATCGAGGAACCTTGACAGCCCTCACTTCTGGGGTTATTGTGCGAGTACTCATTTTTGGTTTTGAAGCCACTACAAAGCAGATAAAGATGTTATTCAAATACTTGTAAACCGAAAGAAATTTTTTGGAATCAAAGCAAATATTTAACAATTGCCGGTGAGAAAGCTAAAATTTACAATTTCCCAAGCATGCTTCCATAACTAGCTCGTACAAAAGTGGTAGGCTCGCTTAAAAGGATTTGCAAAATTTTTCTGTGGCATGAAGTAAACATACAGAAGCTGTGCTGTTGTTTTCGCCTTTCATCATCATCATCATCATCAACAGCCTCTCTCCACTGCAGGACGAAGGCCTCCCTCATTGACTTCGGTCCTGTGCTGCCCGAGTCTATTCCTTGCCTCCGAATTTTCTTATTTCATCTCTCCATCGAGTTAATGGCCGTCCTCGTCCTCTAGTCCCGTCTCTCAGTGTTGTATGTTCGTCGCACCACATGGCCAGCCCAAGTCCATTTCTTTTTGTTAACCTGGACTATGATATCATCTATCCGTGTTTGTTCCCTAACCCAGGTAGCTCGTTTTATATCCCTAAGCATTACTCCTAACATTACTCTCTCCATGGCACGTTGGGCGGACCTAAGTTTGCTTTCTAATTGTTAGTAAGGCGCCATGTTTTCACTCCATGTGTCATCACCGGCAGGATGCGTTGGGTGAATACCTTTCTTTTTAGGGATAGAGGTCTTGCTTTTCATTATTTGCGAGTGCTTGCCGAATGCACCCCATCCAGTCCTATTCTGGGCCGGATTTATTTCTCCGGATTTGGGTCAGCACTGATCACTTCTCCAAGGTAGTTATATTCTTGTGCCTGTTCCAGTGTTTCGTCCCCTATGCTGAAAAAGGCGTGTTCAGCACGTTTATTTAGCATTACTTAAGTTTTATTCATATTTACCCTTAGCCCCACTGTGAAGCTCCCTGATTGTGGTTCCTCAATCGTTTTTTGGAGTTGTTCTGCAGATTTGCTGTGCAAGACTATGTCGTCTGCAAACCTTAAGTTTGAAAACCTGCCTGGTATTGATAGAATGTTGACTAAAAGCCAATTGAATTTTTGTTTGTGTGTTTACCAGAAATGAAAAATTGGTAGTAACTTATGTATGACTCTAGAAATCTGCTCCCAAACAGGCTTGCACTGCTCCTAAATTTGCCTTCTGGTGCTGCAAAGCTGCTGCAAAACTACACTTTTACTGCTTCAAAACTGCTCCAAAACAGCATCATTCTTGCTCCCTGAGCTGCTCCAAAAGGCTCAAGCCCACTTCCACCCGTGCTATATACTGTATTTACTCGCGTAATGATCACACTTTTTTTCCCCAAAATATGATGCAGATTTAAGGGTGCCTTCATTACGCGGACACGCCGCCAATGGAATCTGAACCTGGCAACGCTTAACGCGCGAACCTTATCTAGCGAAGCAAGTCTCGAGGTGTTGTTCAAGGAACTAGAGGGCATTAAATGGGATGTAATAGGGCTTAGCGAGGTTAGGAGGGCAGGCGAGGCATTTACGGTGCTGAGAAATGGACACGTCCTATGTTACCGGGGTCTAGAGGACAGAAGAGAGCTGGGAGTGAGATTTCTAGTCAATAAAAGCATAGCTGGCAACGTAGACGAATACTATAGCATTAACGAAAGGGCAGCAGGTCTTGTAATTAGGCTCAATAAGAGGTACAAGCTCGAGGTGGTGCAGGGCTACGCGCCCACATCCAGCCACGACAACCAAGTAGTGGAACGCTTCTATGAAGATGTGGAATCGGCAATGGCTAAAGTAAAAATGCAGTATACCGTAGTTATGGGGGACTTCAATGCTAAAGTAGGCAAGAATCAGGCTGGAGACAAGGCAGTTGGGAACTATGGTCTGGGCTGTAGAAATAGCAGTGGGGACCTACTAGTTGAGTTTGCAGAACGGAATAACCTACGCATAATGAATACCTTCTTCTGTAAACGGGAGAGTCGGAAGTGGACCTGGAGGAGCCCGAATGGGGAGCACAAAAATGAAATAGACCTCATATTATGCGATAACCCTGGCATCGTGCAGGATGTGGAAGTGCTCGGAAGGGTAAGGTGTAGTGACCACCGCATGGTAAGATCTCAAATTAGGCTAGATCTGAGGAGGGACCGCAACAAGCTAGTACGAAAGAAGCCGATAAATGAGCTAACAGTAAGACGTAAAGTAGAAGAATTCAGGATCGTGCTGCAGAACCGATATTCCGCCCTTAACGAGGAAGCCGAGCTTACGACACAGGAAGCCAGCGACAACCTTACACGCATTATCACGGAGTGTGCAGTAGAAGTAGGGGGCACTATGGCTAGACAGGATACTGGCAAACTTTCACAGGAGACGAAAGATCTAATCAGGAAACGGCAAACCATGAGAATCTCTACCGCAGCTGACAGAATAGAACTAACGGAGCTTTCGAAGTTAATCAATAGGCGTAAGACAGCTGACATACGGAAGTATAATATGGAGAGGATCGAATACGCTGTAAAGAACGAGGTAGCCTGAAAGCAGTGAAGAGACATCTTGGCGTGGGGAAAAATCAGATGTATGCACTTAACTCTTTCGCTACCGCGCCTATCAAAATCGATCAATTTGATCGATACTTTTGGGAGCGCCTTTTCATAGCGTTCCAGGCGTTTCTCGAACAAGTAAAGCTGTTCGGAGTTAGATCAGAAAATGGCCTTTCAAAATCAGTTTTGTTTTCATTTTTGCAACGGAAACGTGATTTTTGACACGCTTTTGAATGACCTGGTTGTGGAAAAGGGGCGTGGTCATCGCGCCTCAAGGCTACCAACGAAGAATGCGTGCAACTCGTAATTACTCTGCACCAGCGCTTGTTTTTTGCTATCAGGGCGTGAATGGGGAACTAGCAAACAATTTTCAATCGTCAGGTTCACGCTCTGACAGTAATAATCCCAGAAATCGGCTGAAAATGTCAAGCAGTGCCTGGTTGCAAAGCTACTTTATGATTTTAGGCAGTTTTATTGCCTTTGCGCAAGTTGTCCTAAGTACTCTGGTAGTTCTACTTACCCCAGGACCATTCCCATACAGTTTACAACAGTTTCGGTTTTGTTTCTGCATCGCGAAATTCATATTTAGCGCAACTACGCAGTTACCCAACTTCAAGGCTAACTGCCATGGCGCCTGAAGCGTCCGCGACTGATCCTCGAACAAAGCACGCCGCTCCTCATTTCCCCCCACCCTAACCCGATTTCTGCGATAAGAACTTCAGATGCAAGTCAAAAGGTCACACCCAGTCGCCAGATATCTGTTCCGCCGAGGACAGCGCTTCAAACCGGCCTTACACTGCCAGCTGTTCGCCTTCCAGTTTCGTTTTCATGCGAGGGTATATCCGGGTGTCTAATGTTGCTGCTTAGTTGAACTGTCTATTCGGACGGAGTCTCTGATAAGTTTTTGTACTGTTTCATTTGAAAAATGTTAGGTGGCGCTGCAATAGAGGAGGCTCGTTGTGCTGATCTTTTTTAGCGCGCGACTGCTACTCGGCCAAAGATCGCAGGGGACGATTCTAGCTCATCGTACCTCATTTTTGCGAGCAAGGCTACAATTGTGAGTAAGAAGATGATAATAAAGCTCAGCTTTATGTTTTGAGAGATAACTGACCGTGAACGACAACAAACATCAGCCACGGCGTTCCGTTTTCAACTTCATGCATGTTTTTTTCTGCATCGCGTGCTTGTCCCAAATATTGTGCTCGCTGTAAATGCAAAGTCAGCCATTGACAAGATGTTTTTACGTTATGTGGGGGCAAATTGGTGCCTCTGATAACGTCAAACCGCCAGATTTATTCCAAGGAACCACCCAAAATTGCGCAGTTTGAATTAGAGGTTGGGCTTCACCGCATGACACGAGCACCGTGCGTGCTAACATTTTTTTTTTATATCTGAAAAACTGTTCCGCGCAAGTCGACATTCTTTTTAGGGTGTGTTTTTGAAATGTTTCCCTGCAAAATGTATATTCTAATTTTTTTCTACTACCGGTGGTTTGATATACACAACTCCTTTTTTATCATTTTTTTCGACAACTTGACAAAACTTTTGATTTTGATATTTTTTTTTCACAACTATGATATATGAAAACCTTTAAAAAACTGGTGTTATTAGAAAGGCCGTTAAATAATCTGCATTTTGTGCTCCTGCAATTAGTGCCTAAATAATTTTTTAGCAGAAAAAAAAATGTTTTCTTGGACCCCCCAAAATTGGTCAATTTTCTGCGGTAGCGAAAGAGTTAAGGATAAGCAAGGCAATGTTATCACAAATAGGGAGAAAATAGTCACAGTGGCCGAGGAGTTCTATAGGGATCTGTACAGTAGCCGGGACATACAGGATAAGGCCGAACGAGGCAGTAGTTCAGAGGAGATAGACATTCCACCAGTAACGACCGAAGAAGTAAGGAAGGCTTTGAAAGAAATGAAAGGGGGCAAAGCACCTGGTGAGGATCAGATAACAGCAGACCTCTTGAAGGATGGCGGAGAAATTGTACTTGAAAAACTGGCAAACCTGTATACGTAATGCCTAATGACCGCAATGGTACCGGAATCTTGGAAGAACGCAAACATCATCCTAATCCATAAGAAAGGCGACATGAAGGACTTGAAAAATTATAAGCCGATCAGCTTACTGTCAGTCGTCTACAAGGTATTTACCAAGGTAATCGCTAACCGAATCTCTGCAACCTTAGATTTCAGTCAACCTAAAGAACAAGCAGGGTTCCGTAAAGGTTATTCAACAATGGACCATAATCACACGATCAATCAGGTGATAGAAAAGTGCGCTGAGTATACTGAACCCCTATATACAGTCGAACCCCGCTACAACGAACGCCGCTTCAACGAAATTTCCGCTTCAACGAAATATTTCCAATTCCCCGTCAGCCAGCCATAGAAGTCCATGCAACAAAGTCCTCGCCACAACGAACCATTTGTCAGGCTTGCTTTCGCTTCAACGAAATATTCGACGATTTGGGCTGGGTTTGAACAATTATTTTACAATAAAATTAGCATAGCGCCAGCTATCTGTAAATTTTTATACATTCAGGACGCTTAGTTTCACCGAAAACATGCGGTGCGCCCACACCGCCACAAAAAAAAAACTCATAGGCGGACGCCATTGTTTGATGGTGATAACGATGTGGCTGGCCGTCTTTACATGAGGCGCAGGCCCGGTTCGCCAAGCCGGAGCTACAGCCAATCCGTATCCAGTTGAAATTGCATGAATGTGCTCCGCTGCTGGCGCGGCGCCGTCATGTATGCATTGCGAGCAGCTGTCCTTGCCGTTTTCCTTCTACCATTGTTCATAGCCAAGAGCAAAAATCATGTTTGCGTGTTTGGTCTTGAAGCCAAGTCATCCTATCTTAGTCATGAGCGCGCAGTTGTGTTAAATGCAAACGCGCTCGTCTTGCCTGCCAAGGTCAGTAGCTGCCGCGCCGTGTCAGATGATAAGATAACGGCACTGCTCCTGCTACAAGTGAGAGGGGGGCTTCCGACGGCCTAGCAGCTATCTGCAAGTAATCAGCTCGGTGGACACGCCTTGTTGTACAGCAATACGTTTTGCGCCTGCATTTCTTCACCCCACTCCGCAATGCGTTCTTCGCGTGCAGTGAAAGAACAGATAACCATTGGTATGTTTGTTATCCGAATAAACATGACGTTATTGCACGTCACTCCTTTTTCTAAACATTGTATTATGCTGCCAATGATGCGGAAGCATACGGGGCTATTTTTCTGGCCTTTCCGTGGTGTGTTGCGGCAGATTTCGCCTCAACGAATTTTCGCTTCAACGAAATTTTTCGCACGTCCCGTCAATTTCGTTGTAGCGGGATTCGACTGTATAGCCTTCATAGATTATGAGAAAGCATTGGACTCGGTCGAAACCCTAGCAGTCATTCAGGCATTACGGAACCAGGGGGTAGATGAGCATTATGTAAGAATACTAGAGGATATCTACAATGGGTCTACAGCTACCATCATCCTCCATAGGGAGAGCAGTAAAATACCTATAAGGAAGGGTGTCCGACAAGGAGACACAATCTCTCCAATGTTATTCACAGCATGCTTACAAGAAGTATTCAGAACGTTGGATTGAGAACAGGTGGGAGTAAGGGTTAATGGAGAATACCTCAGTAACCTCAGATTTGCTGATGACGTTGCCTTGCTAAGTAACTCGGGGGACGAATTGCAAAGCATGCTTTCGTCACTGGGCGAACAGAGTAGAACCGTGCATGGGCGTCCGGAAGGGGGGGCAAGGGGGGGCAACTGCCCCCCCTTGGAAATTCGGATATTTTTATGCACTACAAAAAAGCTGCACAGCTTGGCTGGCCCATATTTAAAATAACTTTGCCCTGAAGGACGGAAGAGAGGAGAGAACGACACCAACGTTCTCTCCTTTGTCCCGTCCTTTAGCGAAAAGTTTTTTTAATTATGTACGTGAACCAACTAGCGCAACAATCCACGCTACTAAAATGATTAGCACACTCAGGTCCTGTGTATCCGTATGAAACGCCCTTCAGGACTGCGGTAAACATTTCACTTTAGACACTGACTAACATTGCCGGTCATGTGATGGCAGTGAAACAGACTGCCTGTGCTGGCTATTGAAGATAGCGAACAATTCTGAAAGGTTTGACTTTTTTTTTTTTTTTTCTAAACTCTAGATTTATGCAGTCTTACCGCAAGAACTTCAGTTTTCGGACAAAGTTGCAGCTATATCTAGCAAAAAATCTTCACCGCTACACCTAGTAGGGAGAGTGTAACATACTCCCGTGCCGTCCAATCACCTTGTACACCCTTTCCTTCGAAATTGCGAAATGTCGGCACCACCCAAGCCCCGAAACAAAACCTATAAATCAGCCCCTCAAAACGCTTGTACGCCTGTACTGCATTGAAAGCCAGGGAGGCGAGTAGTATCTTTATTGCGTGAACCATTTCAACAGACTTCATCACTCATGTCATCTCGCAATTTGCCCACAAAAACCCGAGGTGTCTGCAGCTGCTATTCAAGGAAGATTGACGGAGTGCAGTTCTATGTATGTGAATGTATTGTACTGTGTGCTGGTGATCAGCTGGCGTGAGTCGAGAACCCTCACGCAGAGAGACTGGCCACTCTTACAAAGTGACAGTAACTCTTCGCATTTTCTTTATTAACTTTACTTCTTTGTTCGGTAATAAAATCCAATGTATATCCCCCAAGTCTGGTTCTAATTCGCTGTTTGTACTTTTTGTAACCACAAATAGCGCCTTTTTGGTGCTTCCAACCGTACCCCCTCCCCCCTCCCCCCGCTAATGGATGCCCCCCCTTGCAAAAAGTTCTGCGGACGCCCTAGGAACCGTGGGCCTGAAAATTAATATGCAGAAAACTAAAGTAATGATCAATAACCTCGGGACAGCACAGGAGTTTGAGATAGGTGGCGAGGCAGTGGAAGTGGTAAGCGAATATATCTACTTAGGCCAAGCTGTGACCCCAGATCCCAACCATGAGGCAGAGATAATTAGAAGAATAAAAATGGGGTGGGGTGCATATGGCAGACATTCTCAGATAATGAATAGCAGCCTACCATTGTCGCTGAAGAAGAAAGTGTATGACAGCTGCATCTTACCGGTACTCACCTACGGGGCAGAAACCTGGAGGCTCACTAAGAGGGTTCAACTTAAATTGAGAACGACTCAGCGGGCAATGGAGCGGAAAATGATAGGTGTAACATTAAGGGACAAGAAGAGAGCGGAGTGGGTCAGGGAGCAAACTGGTGTTAAAGACATATTAGTAGAAATTAAGAAGAAGAAATGGACGTGGGCAGGGCATGTAATGCGAAGGCAAGATAACCGCTGGTCATTAAGGGTAACCGAGTGGATCCCTAGAGAAGGCAAGCGTTGCAGGGGGCGGCGGAAAGTTAGATGGGCAGATGAGATCAAGAAGTTTGCGGGGATAAATTGGTCACAGTTGGCACAGGACCGAGATAATTGGAGAATAATGGGAGAGGCCTTTGCCCTGCAGTGGGCGTAGATAGGCTGGTGATGGTGATGATGATGATGATGATTATGCGAGGTAAATTTTTCGCTAGAAAAGTTTCAGCGCAGAAAACGGAAGCAAGTTGCAGCTCAGAATTTTTGCGATAGGTCTTATGAACATAGTAAATATAATAAATAAAAACATAATTGAAGCCCCACAGACCACCGCCAGCTGCATTGCAAAGTGACGCAAAATGCGATGTTTTAATGAATTACGGAATGCGCTGGAATGAGTTTGCTGCGTGGTGAGTAAAGGTTGACCAATAGCGGCTGCTGCTGTCACAGTGCGGGACATCAAAACAGGGACACGGCTACTGACACAGCAAGTTGAGCGCGTTTTTTTTTTCTTTGTCTGTGAACACATTATGTGCATTTGGTGAGAGCTTCTACCTTATCAATATTGAACGCGCGCTTGCTGATATCACTAATATCGGCAAGTCTGCAGGAATAAGTAGCCACGTCTGCGTTGAAAGAGGAGGAAACATAGGTAAGCACGGCCATCATCAGCTAGAATTGGCACACATACGACATAATGCCGCGGCAAGTTCAGGGTGCGATCATTGCGCGAGAAATAAAAAAAAGTCGTATTTTGACGACGAACTTCAGGGGTGCGATCATTACACAAGTGCGATCATTATGCGAGTAAATACGATGTGACAAAGCGCTAGAAATAGAGTTTCTCAACCAAGCAGAAACGAGCACCGCTTTAAAGGCCCCGGTGTACCCCTTTGATGAATGGGAAAGCGTAGATCACGGTTTGGTGGCCAAAAGTTTGAGGCCATTTTTTGCCCCTCCATTCAGTCAATTGTCATGACCCAGTGTACTGCTCTACATAGTGTAATCCAACGATGCATGCGCAGGTTCGGCGAGGTGCGGGAGTGCTGGAGTCGACGCGCCGCGTGGGGCCAGCCATATCAGGCCGCATCTACCGCTTCTTCGTCGCCTCTGACCAAGAAGCATACTTTGATTGACCCCCACTCGTCATTTCTCTTGTACATTTCGCAGTCACTATGAGGCTTGCGTCTGTTACCACAAAAACCAGTACCTCGCACTAGAACCTCAAGCCATCGTCCGTGATCATCGCAGGCTGGCCTCACATGAATGCATGCTGTATATACTTTTCTACTAAGCACCACGTAGTAAGGGAAGGCTGAACTTTTATAGAAATTTTTGTTTGTGGACTGTCTTGGAATGGGCTTTTATCTGGGACATTTGACAAATGTGCGGCTCTGTAGCTGCGATTTGATGAACCGTTTTGGAAATTTTATTGCTTGATATTGTTACGGTGAGTGGCTTTTTACTTTTGAATGTTTTTTTTAATATTGTTTAGTGCTTTATGCAGATGAGTTTGGGTTTTTTAGTGTGCACAAGCAAAATTAATTGTTGCAAGAAGAGGCAGTGTTGGTTGCTATGTTTTATGTATCGGCGATCGATTCTTTTTACTGTTTTATGATTGTTCCATCTTTGTACAGTGCCTTACTTATTTTTATTTCTATTTTTATTGTGAAGAAATAAAAGGTGGAGATTTGCCCTATTTCAACAGAGAATTTTTGAAGACAAAACTCAGTGTTTAGTATATATGTCAAGTAAATCGAAAGCAAACTAGGGACCACATTTTCTGGGATAGTCACGACAGTTTTATTTAGCTGAGGTGTTAAATTTAATGGCATTTGGATTAAAGATCCTTTACCATAGTTAGCATATTTGATATTCCCAAGTGCTTTTTGCTTTCACACTAACGTGACTTATGTCTTCCAATGTAAATAAACGGTTTATCACACTTCTGTGGCCAAGTACTTTGTCATCAACAGGCTTTTTTTGGTACATGAAAAAATATAACAAAGTCCTGATATTATACAATCAAATGCTGCCTTACAATTATACGTATATGCAAAGTTGTGGTGTGGTAAGAGGCTCTTTTTTCGTCTTTCTTTTAACAGCTCAACATAACATTGTCACTATGTAACTGCTGATTGAGAGAACAGGACACTGCTTTTATTCAGAAAAACTTATGCCTGGCACCTAAGTGCAGTGCAGAAGAAGGTTTACCCAAAGAACATGCTGTAACGAAGGCTGTCCATCATTGTCTTCGTGGCTAGATATTGATGATACTTGTCATCTTGATGACAAGATGTACTTTTACACGAATGATGCATACCAGGACCCTACTCAGAGTGGTTGCTGCCAAACAGACTATTTGGCATTAGCATTGTCTTTGGGCTCCTACACTGATTATACGCGTGACAATGTAATTGTGTATGTGTTGCATTCATTTTGTGTTTTGCATGCCGGGTGTTTCAGAAGAACAAAAAGCGTAATATAACAAACTGCTAGTACAATAGAACGTCGTTACAGGAGACGCTGATACAAGAGGTATTCGGGTATAAGAGACATTTCAAAATGGTTTGGTTGGTTTTCCTATGTTTGCCTCATTGGCAACATTGCATACGAAAGACATGGTTACCAGAAGCACTCTGTTACTAAGGACAACTTTTTCAAGTTCCCTTGAGTAACGCTCATGATTTAGAAGAGGCACGATTTAAGAGGGGCCTAATGTGGAAGATCCTGTGGAAAACTGCCCTGAATATGAAGCTTGCGCCTGCAACCAAGAGACCGCAGAGGTTCCATAGCCTTTTGAGGCGCTTGTGTCTGCAGATGTAGACACAAACTTCTTGATCGCACCTGCCCATCTAAGTTTCTGCGGCCCCCTGCCACGCTTGCCTTCTCTAGGGATCCACTCTGTTACCCGTAATGGCCAACGGTTATCTTGCCTTCGCATTGCGTGCCCTGCCCACGTCCATTTCTTCTTCTTAATTTCAGCAAATATGTCCTTAACACGCGTTTGTTCCCTGACCTTCTCTTCTTGTCCCTTAATGTTACACCTATCATCTTCCGCTCCATTGCCCGCTGACTCGACTTCAATTTAAGTTAAACCCTCTTCGTGAGCCTCTAAGTTTCTGGCCCGTAGGTGAGTACCGGTAAGATGCAGCTGTCATACACTTTCTTCTTCAGGTACAATGATCTTATTTGTAAACGAAGCCAAAACACCCATAAGGTAACCGTTCGGAGTGCTGCTACATATTCAATGCCAAAATTTGGCTCTTGGAGGGAAATTCATCGCAAACGAGGATGCGGATTCCGAGAACCACTCTGAGGCGAAGGGCAGGTGAAATGTTTTTTTTTTTTTAATTTTTTCGCCTGCCGGGAGAGGAGGTCAACACTGTCTGTCTAGTTCGCTCCCTAACACGTTTATGTGAGAAATTCAATGCTAAACCTTTAGCTGTATTAGCAAAAAAGGCAGTATATCATGGTAGCTCACCGTGTCATTGGAGCGTAGGAGGTGCACATCCAGGGATGGCCGCTCTTGCATCCGGAGCGGCGTTCCCGGGCGTGCCTCTGCCAACGCCGTGGTAGCATGGTTGACGAGCGGTAATGTAATAGAGTTCTCCTCGGAGACGACCACCAGAGAGCCGAGCGCAACAAAACGTAACTGATTTACTTCATGGCGAGAAATAAACGACGATACAGGTACAGCAGCCCGTAGGCGTGCTTACAGCATGCAGAGTGACAGCATGATTTGATGTGTAAGAAGACCGAATGAGCGGCGCTTGAAGCGAGCAAGCGTTTATAACCGCAGCCTCAACAGTCAGTCATCTTTCACAGCGCTTTGCACGCGGCACAACACAATATACACTCTCTTCCGATCCCGTGGAAGCAAGCATGCCAAATCTGAGAGAAAGAAGAAGGGGAGATACGAATCACTGCAAACCAGATTTAGCCTGTTCAAGAGCGTCAGGGTCTAGAGCTCGCAATGACCAGTCCGCTGCGCGGAAAGAGTTGGCTTCGCCGCGCAACACAGCTGTTCAACGGTGCAGCCATCTTGCGGTCACGCCCGCACAGGGTACGACCGCGGAGACACGGGCATAGCAGTTGTGAGTGTGACCAGGGATCTTCAACTGAAGTATCCTAGTGTGACGTACTAAGCTCGATCACGTGATTCCACCTTGCTCCACGGAGCCTCGCTCTGACGCGTAGAGTTATTTACTCGAGAGGCTGGGCGGCCAGCCCGTATCCAGCGGCCGTGCCCGTGCATAGGCACTGGGCAGCGCCCAGAGAGCGACATGGAGCGCGCGACACCCAGTCAACCCAGTGGCACTTCCGGCAGATATATGTGCAACACTCCTCCTTGGTACAGTGTACATTCTAGTACACCATATCCTTGGTCTCCGCACGCCAGCGCACGTATAAGCACCTGTCTGGGGCGCGGTCCTTTCTAGCAGCACCGCGGGTGATGCATAGAAGTAGCCCCTTTAAACTGTGCGATTTTACAGTGATTCTGGCACACAGTGCAGGTGAACAACGACAGATTTACTCGGTTGAAGTCGGTGTAGGAAGGCGCATCGAGATAACTTCGCATGACGCCCGTGGAAGAGGATATGTCTTACACGGAGGTCGCTGGAAGGCCAAGGGGGGCGCGAACCACCATTTTTCATAGAGGCGATTCCTTCTTTTTTCCCCGTTCTTCGGGCGCCGGCACTGTTTCCGCCGCGCGTCATCAATCAAAACATTGCCACTGTACGACTGTCGAATGGCACCCACAACCACCGACAGCAATGGGTGAAGAGTTTTAGTGTTCGGTGCGGCATATTTGAATTCGGGCGATCGGCAGTGCGATGTACGTATATCCTTTTCGGTGTGAGCGCAGGTTTCGTCTCATTTTGGCCCCATGTTCTCTCAGTTTTTTTTTCCTTTTCAAAGCCCCCACACTGAAACGGCTTTCAGTGGGGGGAAAGGGGGGGGGGCATGCCCTGTGCGGGCAGTGGACTGCCGCCACCGCCACTGCCCGCACAGTTCCGGGGCCTCTGATGCTATCATGTGTCCGCGACGGCGGTAATCTGCCGCGCAAGGTTTAGTTGCAGACTCATGCGTGCTATTTAACGTTGTTATATATTGCGTATATTTACTGAATTTTGTTATTTCCGAGAGCTTCGCGCCTGACCATCCACTTCTCTAGGACATAATTTTTTAGGAATGCCAACGCAGGCCAGGGTATCCTGGACTAGAGGAAACATTGCACCGGCGGGTGCCCAGACATCGGCACCCAGGGCTCAGTTTACTCCACCTCCTCCTCCTCCCCCCTTTTAGAAATCTTAGGAAAAAAGTTGAGAAAACGCGCTCGCTGGTTGTGGTTCGAATTCCTCTCAACCTTCCCAGTATGCGTACTATGCTCTACTAATTCATACATGAACGCGTCTCATTTCCTCCAGTTACACCTGGAAGGTTTCTCGGCCCTCTTGCGAGCGCTTTCTCAGTTATCCGCCACACCTGTGCGGTACCCCTTGCGACGTTGCTGCAGATACCCATGCAACTTCAACCAGTTGTCGCCTCAGGCGGAGGGAGACATGGAGACATCCTTTGCAGGGTCCCTCGCCGCCTCGACCGGTTTTCGGAGCCACCGACCGCCGTTCCGATCCCCGCTCCTGCGGCGCAACCGCCGAATTGTACAGCGGGCGACGTGCTGTAGCTGTCTGGCCGCGATTAGCGGCTCAAAATGCCTGGTTGCTGCGTGCCTCTGTGCACAAACCACTGCAGGAATGGTTGGCGAATGTTTAAGTTTCCAACAGAGCCGAAAAGGAGACTGCAGTGGACCGTAAACGTGAGACGCGACAAGTGGACGCCTACGAAGGCGTCGTGCGTGTGCAGTGTGAGTATTGCGAGCCGCATTTCGCTCTCTTTTACTTCGTTCGCATGCATGTAGTGACAACTATTGCATTGTAGTAACACGTGTTACACGTTTGCGTTGTACAACAATGGACGAGGCTGGGATGTCTCTGTTTGCCCCGGAGTAGTAAACGCATTATACTCGGTTACAACATAAGAACGGTACCACTTCATGTAGTGTATCACTCCGCCAAAGCGCCGGACTCGTGATGTCAATGCGCGCGCGTTTTGAAAGGGGTTTGCTATGAATGCGTAATATCGTCTGCCTTGTCTCACGCAGTTTGTTGCCGTCACTGGAGTCGTTTATAAGCATATTAAGTCCAAAAAATCACGGGAACGGCTCACACCATGTTCAAAATATTCCCAGTAACGCCCTACTTGCGCCGCTTGGAGGAACATCCGGCTACGGTGACAAGGCACAGCGGCAACTTCTGGGGCGGTATTCTCGAGTTTTGTCCCTTTCAAAAGTGTCCCTTTTGGCGAGCCCTGATTGGCTAAAAGCAAACAACCGGAAGTGACGTAACGCAAGCGCGACAAACCTACTGCCAACGCCCACTGCTTAACCGGAAGTACGTCACGTTGAAAGGGACTCAAAAGGGACGTTTTCAAAAGGGACAGTTACGAGAATACCGCCCCTGGTGCCTCTTAAAAATCCAACTGCGCGCAAATTAACGAGGACGTGAACACACTGAAGACGTCCTCGTTAATTTGCGCGCAGTTGGATTTTTAAGATGCGTCAATACCAACTTGCCCAACTTTCGACCCTTTTACAACTACTTTCTGGTGCCGTTCTTAAGTTGTCATTGTGAGCGAGAAAGCCATGTGCTTGCATTATGGGGCTGTAGAAAGCCATCATTGTGCTTGGGCCATAGCTGAATATTTTAGAATTGAGCTAGGCATGAAAGGAATCATACGTTGAGGTTCGCTTTACGTCTATGTTATAGGCTTCACGCATTTTTTTTTTTTTTTTGTTCTAACATTTCCCACAGGCTCATTTCGAGGAGAATTGTTTCGAACAAAATCGTGCAGACGGCTGGAAGAAGTTAAAGCCAAATGCTGTGCCGACAGTGTTTCCGTTCTGAGGTAAGTCGTTGTAATATTTGGCACTGTAATTACGCAGCTAAACTTGCTGTCCTCAATTCTTATATTTTGTTTTATTCATAAGGCGTTGGTACTTTCGGTCACCATTCTAAGTATTTCGTACTGCGCACGCACTGAAATCGATACAAATATAAAAAGTTCCAAGCAGTGAAAACTGTCTGGTAGACCTCGTTAATAACGCAATGAATGACAAAAAATTAGCAAGCACTCAAAGTGGTTTTTTGAACATTAAACAGTGATTACACCATCACAAACATTTAACAATAGCTATCAAACAAAATTCACTAAATGCATACGAAAAAATATTCAGCAGCAGTGATACAAAGGAAAACGGGATTAAGGAGTTAGTGCAATATTTCGTGTTAAATTCGGGCATATTTTAAATATTTATTTCATGAAGTGAATGAACCGCAGAATTTGACTTCGTTTCACCGGGCATAGAGCTCCACGCCGGCACACCAAGTTATTGTGCAGTCAGTTTGCCATTGCTAGTGCTTGCCTTATCCAGAATTACAAAAGTGAAGCGAGCAGAGAATTAGGTGTGATTGATTGTTAAGATGCTCCCGTGAAGACCCCTTATAGATAGGTTGTTCTGAACAAATCAACACATAAATACACAGATCTTTACACTGAATAGTTTGTTTTCGTAGAGCACACTTAAATTAAAGTACAGGGGCATAAAATTAGATAGAAAGGAGAAAATGTTATGAGCCAGAGTGCCTCATTTTAAAAAAAAAAAGCAGGTTCTCGATGGGTAGCGTATGTATTTACCCATGATGAAACGCAGTAGGCAAGGCGACTATGAATAGTTGCATAGTAGAATAATAGAATAATGCATAGTTGTTAATAAAGACATGCTTTGAATAGGACTTAAATTCATGAACTTTCAGACAATCGAGAAACTTGAACACCTTGTTACTGATTCGACAGGAATTAGCGATAGTTCCTTACATACGAAGCTTATTTTACTCGAATGACATAGTCTAGATTCGGTTGTTTTAGTGTATGTGATTGCATGATAATAGTAATTAATAATGCAGAACAATATCACTGCCATATGTTATTTTCTGTATCTTCGGTATCGTTATCTTATTTATTTTGGTTTACATTGTTTTAGCTTCTCCGAAGCCGAGGAAGCCACCTAAGGGAAGAACAAGACCTGTGCAATCTGTCGCCTGTGAAGGAGCGTTGCCGACTCATGACGAAACATCTACAACTGGTGTCTCATCCCTTACGTGCGGGGAAACGTCAGGATCGCTGACAAGAAGCAGCGGAATGCCTCCATAACAAGTTTGCAGTCCATCAGCATCGAGCCTAAGCAACACACTGGGGGACAATTTAAGCTTTGCGGAAAGTTCGTCCCCTGCCCCGCTGTGCATTGATGTACGCGACGTACAATCGGCTCACAGCTCATGCGCAGAACTTAATAAGCAGCTCGCAGTCGTGACGAGAAAATACGGCCAGAGAACACGGGAAAGCGAATGAAGTTTCTGAACGAGGACCAAGTAGAATCACTTTCTCGAAAAGGCAACCAGGGGAACACTTGGTCGCCGCAAACGTCGTGTGGAACGACTGGTTAAGAAACCCTAAGGAAGCTTGGATACCCCCTTCCATCCAATAGGGCCCTCACAAGGCGCAACCCCGGACTGGAGTTTATGCCAGGAATCCTAACTGATGTAGTAAACCTGCTGAAGTAAAAAGCTGAAACCATGGAAGATGTGGAGAAGGACTGCGCTTTGTTTTTTGGATGAGATGGAGATTGCAGAGGGGTACGAGTTAGATCGATCTGCAGACGTCGTGTTTGGCGGTACAACTTCGAACCCGCACAACATGCGCTGGTGTTGATGGTGGGCGGCCCCACGCAGAGGTGGAAGCAGGTAATTGCGTACCATTTCACTGGGAGCCACGTCGATGGCAACACCCTCAAGAAGTACGTTCTCCAAATTGTTCGTCCTTGTCACGACATTTCACTGAGAATTCGGGTTGTGACCT
This sequence comes from Haemaphysalis longicornis, assembly GCF_048455015.1. Classification (NCBI taxonomy): domain Eukaryota; kingdom Metazoa; phylum Arthropoda; class Arachnida; order Ixodida; family Ixodidae; genus Haemaphysalis; species Haemaphysalis longicornis. The sequence goes on from NW_027526319.1 coordinate 78,652, forward strand.
GCGATATGAGAGCGTCCAACCGCGCGATGTGGCGAGAGTCTGGCTTTTCGAGTCAGAGACTCTCGCGCTGTCTGTTCTATTGCACACCCTTGCCTTGAAGATAACAAACTTTATTTTAGTGCGGACACTGCACATGTACTTAAGAATATCAGGGGCCAACTTCTGAATTCGGAAGTCTTCACTCTGAGTAAATCGGCTGTAAAGGAACATAGTTTGCCCTCCAAAAAAGTAAAAATTAAGCATGTACGCTCTATCATAGAACATGACAGCGACAAAGAACTGAAAGTGGCACCGAAGCTGTCAGAAGTTCATGTTAGTAAGGGCCACTTCTCAAAAATGAAAATGGGAGTAGCTGTGCATTTTTTCCGAGACGCTCCTGCTGCGATCAGATACCTGATAAAGCAGAAAGTTTTGAAACCAAAAGCGGAGACTACGGCATGGTTCTTGGAGCTCGTGTCGAAATGGTACACCATTATGTCCTCACGACATCCGTCTACCGCTCTAAGTCTCTAAAATATGGACAAGTACTACTCGGCTATCGACACTCTGAAACTGTCGATTGAAACCATGCAAGGGATGAAGGCAGGAGGTTCAGCTCAGTGGAAGCCGTCTCAAGCAGGCTTATTGATAGCCACTACAGTCTTCCTTCAGCTTCAGGACATTCTTTTGAAGAGTGAAGGCTACGAGTACTTTTTAACCGGTAGAATACTCCAGGACTGCCTCGAAAACTTGTTCTCGGTCATACGCCTAAGGAAACCAGTGCCGAATGCTTATGACATGAAGTGTGCCGTGAAGCTTGTTTGCGTTAGCCAGTTTCTGTACACGTAACACGCCAACGACAACAAGCTACGATGTCGACGATGGCCAATTTCTGGTTGACTTGCTCTCAAGGGTCTGGAAGAGCACGCCGAAGCTGAAGCAGAAGCCATTGACGACAATGAAATCCTTTTCATCGAGGAGCTGTCGTCAGTGGACTGTGGCATCCTGTTTCACATCGGCGGGTTTCTTCTGAAAGACATCATAAAGGCGGTTAGCGCATGCGAACATTGATGATGATGATGATGATGGCTTGGTGGCTGCCCCTTTGCATCGGGGGGACACTCCTGAGGGCATATAATCCCCCGGCGCCCTAGCCTCAAGAGTTTTGTTCGTCGCCTCCTTTCCTCATGCTAACGGGCGCAACGGGCTCGTCTTCTCCATTCCTCCAGTCGGCGCCTCGTAGTGCTGACCGGATTCGGCACCACGTCACCAGTCACGAGCCCCGGTGGCGCTGCACTCGCATCCGTGGTGTCGCCCGTGCCCAGTGTGTCCCCTGGCGGGGGATGCACAACGAAGCCAAGCGCCTCCGCCATGGTGGTATCACTAAGGTGGTGGGGAGTCAATTGTTCGCACCGCAACACAATGTGTTCTGCAGTCTCCTCTTCCTCACCACACACCGCACACATCACCTCCTCCGCATCGTCCCATTTCCGCCTCCACACCCGCGTCCTTAGCACCCCAGCCCGCGCTTCGAACAGCATCGCACTTCCTGGCAAGTTGTCGTAAAAGTGCTCCTGGGAAATGCTGACTGCAGTGTTGCAAGACTGCAGTGTTGGGGACTTGCATCAGCGAGCATTCCTATCTGACCGTGCTGAAGGAGTACGTTCGCGATGGCAACAACCTCCACTATTCAAGCGATGCTGTTATGCGCTCGCTGAAGTATTGTGAGGAGCTTTTCAGGGGCATCATCACGTGGACGGACAGCGTGCTCACAGTGAAGTCACCACTACAGGCCGTGACCACATATCTCAGCAAAATGTCGCGATGCAATCTGCAAACATGTGAGCAACACAAAGAAACCGTAGAGCTTTGCAAGACTCCGGCTGCGCATACACCTTCGTCAATTTGCCAAAAGAGTAGTGGATGGCAATGCAAGCAAGACGTGCGCAGGAGTGAACTTGCCCTGAACTTTCTAGACTTCTAGCTTGATATTGTAAATAGAAAACTGTAAAGTTGTGTGTTGTACAGTTTTGCGTATATATATGTTCCCTTGAAGTATTTCACAGTCTCTTTGATTTCCTTTTAATTATTGTGTTGGTGTCTTATTTCTTGCATTGACTGCATTCAACAATTCATGCTACAAACCATGGTTCTGCTGTCAGGCTGCGACACAGAGCCCACGCGCTGGTAATAAACGTGTTCACAAGCTCGTTTTGCTTCGTCGGAATGGTTGTTTTGGTTTTGTATATCACATGCTGCACTGCCCACAACTGGGCACTGTATACTTGCCGCTGAATTCATTGTTTAACAAACCCCATGTTTGTGGTGGTATCTTGTGCAATACTTTTATTAGATCAAGTGAAGGTGCTGAACCAGACACCTTTTGGGATTTCATTGCATCATTTTGAGCATTATAACGAGACGTGGCTGTGTGTAGCAAACTGGGAGACTTACTGTCGTAATCAGTTCCCCGTGAATTATATTTCATGACTTCTAGCTTTGTTTGGTTGTGTTTGTTTTTAACCTTTTACCAAATGATCCCCAATTCTTTTACTTTTAATTATGAATCGATTGTGAATCGATTTTCCTTTTTTATGATAGTTTTCTTTCAAGTTCCCCCTCCATTTTTGGAGGTATGTCCACCCCCTCACCCAAAATTAACTTCTGCATGCTGCGCATCTATTTACTGTACCTATTAAATGCCTTCGCCGATTAGGCATTTTTGTTCAGTTACAAAGCGTTGTACATTAATGGGGCTTCTTGGCAGATTTCTCTTTTTTCTTCTTTATGCGTTAACCGCAGTGCTTTAGATAAGCCTCTGCTATTTCGTTCATTCACTTTTAGCTTTTGTTTTCCCCTTGGAGAGACAACTACATACACTATTACAACAACTGAGTGTCCTCGCTTCGCCATTTGCGCATTATCTTTCATATAGAAGGTATTATGCTTTTTCCGTCTGTGATTTTCGGCAAAGAACGCTCATGAATAATATCAGTTAACTGCGAAATCAGACAGACTTATTGAAAGAACAGAGTGATTCATGTAACATGCCTCTCCCGCGAAGTCTTTGCCTGTCGAACGCACTTATAAGACGCAACTTTTTCGCAGATGAGATTTAACACCAAAACTAACGATCAAGAAGCGAGCCTCATTGATGCATTAATATGCGTGTTACATTTAAAAGTGTAGAGACATTTCGCTTACTTAAGTTTACAAAACAAAAAAGTGGGAGACGCACGTACGCGGTAGCGCACGGATGCGCTTCTATAGTGCCGTGTTTCTCCCGCTATTTCGTCTTGTCGACTTAGCTAGCGCAGCGTTTTCGCTGTTAAGACGTACAAACAAGCCCACTAATAAGTTCTCCTTCACTCTGGAAGGGGTTTGTGGCCACGGAATGCGTGTGCATATAAGAATCCGATAGCACATCCCCGTGCTTGCAGCGCGCTGCCCCAGCGGCGGGACTCAACATGGCGGCTTCCGTAGCAGGTCTCCACCCGTCACCCTACCCGCATTAACTTCCATGCCGCCTGACGGCCGCCGTGAATCCAGCCTAAGTTGCTTTGTGTCACCATTCGGCGCTAAACCAGTGCCACTGCCATCTAAACAATAAAAATTCCACGCAGTATCCACTTCTACAACCACCTGCCGGGCACGACGAACTCGGCTGCATGCCATCCGCCCACTGCACAGCATATTCACTCCGGCATATGGGACGGCGTCTGCACAGACGCAGCTTTCATGCTGGCGGATCCGAATGCCTGCTTGTCATTCCGCGGCACCTGCGCTTGTGATAAGGGGTCATTTCCATAGCGAGGCTCGCTAAGCTTACGCCGGCGTGCTTATAACATGTACAGACGTGTCCGTTACTACTCGTGTGGTATGTACAGCTTCGTTCGTTCGCTATTGTCTTCATTGCACGATATATTATACTGTAAAGAGGCAGGAGAGTCCGCACAAGTAGGCAGCTTGAACGGTCGCTCCGTTTATTCATCCAGGTGGTGACTCAACAGAACCCCAGGGCTCACGATGGTGATGGTGTTCAAATGGTGATTATGATCGATGTGTACAGGTGAGGAACTTGTCCCACCAATGATGGTGATTAGCCCACTTCACGAGTGCCTCGTGTGTAGCAATCAGCCGTGCGTTGCACAAATAGGCGCCCACAATATATTGTGTTGGGTAGAAGCAGAAAAGACAGAGAGAGAGAGAGAGAGAGAGCGATCTTTAATGAAGTCTGGCGATGTTAGCTGGGCTAAAATGCCTAACTTGCTACGCCAGTTGATGACGTGATGAAGATGATGGCGATGATGTCCAAGAAGTTGATGCGTACAGATACGGCGAGTTATTCACAGCGACTGGTCTAGACCTGTGTGTTGCAGGTACTCTATCAGAGCTTTGGTAGCCCGTAAAGCACGTTTGGGACAAGCCCAGGGTCCTAAAACGTCCTTTAGCTGCATGTCCACGGAAAGCGGCAGTCCCAAAGTCACTGCGAGGGATACTCTTTGAGCACTGAATCGAGCACATTCACAGAGCAGGTGCTGCAGGGTTTCTCGCACATCACAGTGTGGGCAGAGTGGCGACGTAGCCTGTTTTATCTTGAAGAGGAAGTTGCGCGTGTATGCGACATTCAACCGCATGCGATGTAGGATTGCTTGTACCCGCTTGGAGAGTCCTGGTGGCATTTTAAATTTGCAGTTGGGATCTATGAAATATAACGGCGCGTAATGACGTGATACGTCATCCCAGGCTGCACGCTGCATGTTCCATGCCACGCTGGATGCAAGTATAGATGCATCTTTCCTGGAGAATGGTATAGCTATTGCCGATCCATTATGCTTATGCGCAACGGATGCAGCAATGTCCGCCTTCACATTGCCAGTTATCCCACAATGGGCTGGAATCCACTGAAGTGCAATGTGATGGTGCGCTTGGAGAGCTTGGAGATGTAAAGCGTGTATGTCACACACAAGCTGGTCTTTTGGAAAAGATGCTAGACATTGAAGGGCAGCCCTTGAGTCTGTGAAGATGGCCCACTCTCGAGCGGGTTGCTTGACGATATGAGCGAAAGCCACCCTCAGAGCTGCAAGTTCGGTAGCCGTAGTTGACGTTCTGTGGCTGAGCATGACACTGATGGTAGTACGGGATGACGGTATCCACACCCCGATAGTGGATGATGTTGACGACACCGACCCATCAGTGTACACATGAGTGTGGTCTCTGTATATCCGCGACATGTAGTCCAGGGCGAGGAACTTTAGTGCGGGAGCCGGAATATACTCCTTCCTCGTGATAACGGGCACAGTAGTCGTGACTGGTATGGGCAGGAACATCCAGGGCGGGTGCTCAGGAGGAGAAGGCTCTTGATACTCCTTCGGCAGAAATTCACGCACTTCTTTGGCCCAGCTTGTCGCTAGAGGATGGCCCCGCTGTCTTGCCACAATCCGCAGACGCGCACGAAGCAACTCCTGCGTGCTTAGAGCGAGTGGTGAGAGCTGCCTGCATTCTGTCAGCGTTCCGATGGTAGAGGTTGTCTTTGGAACGCCAATGCAGACCCGCAGGACTTGTGCTTGCATGCTCTCTAGCGCTTTGACAGTTCCTTTTGATAGAGGGACCAAAGCAGGGATGCTGTAACTCAGCAGGCCAACGCAAAGCGCTTTGTATACCCGTAGAAGAGAATTGACTGAACAACCGCCAGTCTTGGTGGAGAGCATGCGGAATATGCGGGCGAAGGAAGTAATCTTGTCCTTGAGGTGGCGAACATGTGGCGACCAGGTGAGATTACTATCAAATGTCACTCCCAAGAACTTGTGGGTCCGGACGTATGGAATTGCGGTCCCTCCAACACTGAGGCCGTAGCGCGTAAGGTCACGCTTTGTGAAGGCCATCGCAGCACACTTATTCCCTGAAATCACTAATCCTCTAGTTGCCAGAAATGCCGCAATAGAGTCAATTGCCCGCTGCAGTCTTGAACGTAACACTCGCCTATTGCGCCCAGAACTCCATATACAGATGTCGTCGGCGTACAGGGAGATTTCTACCGACTTTGGCACGCATTTCTCCAGGCCAACTATAGCAATGTTGAAGAGTGTAGGGCTCAGCACCCCACCCTGTGGAACACCTCGGGTCACCTGATGTAGCGATGAGTCGCCCATGTCGGTAGACATGTACACATACCTATCGGAGAGGTAGTCCGATAGCCATGCGTACATGCGGCCCCTGATGCCTAAAGACTTCAGCGCAGAGCGGATGGCTTCATGCTCGACGCAGTCATACGCTGACTTGATGTCGAGGAACACAGCGACAGCAATGTTCCGCCGACACTTTGCTTCTCTTATGCTATTTACAAGGGCGATGACGTTGTCGAGGCTGCTACGACCCTTGCGGAAACCAGACATCTGTGCCGGGTATATATTTCGGATGGTCAAATCCCAGTCCAAGCGGAGCAGCACCATTTTTTCCATCAGTTTCCCGACACAACTCAGGAGCGCTATGGGTCGGTAAGACTCGATGGCGGTTGGAACTTTACCTGGCTTTAGGACTGGGACAAGGCGAGCGTGTTTCCACCTTGGCTCTAGATGACCAGTTTCCCACGAAAGATTGAAGGCATGCAGGAGGCAACTTCTTCCCTTTTCACCTAGATGCGAGATGGTTGTGTAGGTGATGTCATCCGGGCCTGGGCAGCTGGATTTCTTGACAGAAGCCAGTGAAGCGAGCAACTCTGCCATGGAGAATGGCTCGTCCATTGGGGACACCGGGCCTGAGCATCCCTCGTTGGGGGGAGAGTGTGGCGGAAGAAGAGCTGCTGGCGCTGCAGTAATTCTCCTGCAGAAGGCGTCAGCGACTTGGAGGTCACTGGTGTTCGTGCTCAGTGAGATGGATTTGAACGGGTGCAGTTGAATTTGCGGGGTCCGCAAACTTCGGAGCAAGAGCCATATTCTGGAGAGCGGCTTCCGGGGGTCCAGCTTGGAGCAGAAGGATTCCCATTCACGCTTGGCGAGCTTAATCATATGCCTTCGAATTGCCTTCTGGGCTCGTCTTGACGCACGGATATCTTCAGGCGCTTGTGTCCGGCGCGCTCGTCTTTCTGCTCTTCGACGCACTGCGCGAAGCCTCTCATACTCCGAGTCGGCGGCGGTGTATCCATGCGGAAGCCGCAGTACTTTGCTGCTTGACTTTCGAGCTCTTGACATCGTGTCCACGAAGGCTTCATATGAGCTCACCGAGTCCACGGCTTCCTCCACCACAGTTCTAAATGCCTCCCAGTCAGAGGAGCGAATCACACGCTGTGGACGAGAGCCCGAGAGACCATCTACTGCAATATAAGTCGGCGCATGATCGCTGCCATGCAGTTCAATGTCCACTGCCCAGCTCGTCCTAGGGAGGAGTTGTGACGAAACAAACGTGACGTCGAGGGCGCTGGACATCTTTCCCCGGTAGAAGGTGGGCTCTCCAGAATTGACAACGCACATACCCTGCCGGTGAGCAATGTCCAGAAGGTGCCTCCCTTTAGCCGTCGTTTTCCTACTTCCCCAGATTGGATGATGGGCGTTGAAGTCACCGGTCAAGATGTGCGGGGCTGGTGTAGTATTGATGATGCCTTCTAAGCGATTTAAGTCCAGTGCTACACGAGGTGGAATATAGGCGGCGATTATGATGAAGGACAACCCAGTGCCGCGAACTGTGGCTGCCACGTATTCGTTTCGTGCATCCGGTGATAGACCATGCTCTATTATGGTGAGGTCATTTCTAACGGCCATTAAAACTCTTGACATTTCTACGCCAGCCAGCGACCGCAGAACTGTATATCCCGAAAGGCGTATGTCTTCCATCAGCCGTGATTCAGAAATAGCGATCACGGGAAAACGATGTTTGCGTATGAATTGGCGTAGGTCCGAAAGGCGCTGCTTGAGTCCGCAGGCGTTCCACTGTAAGATTGTAGCTTTATCTCGAATTTCTTGTACTCTGGGAACTGTGATTGCACCAGCAGTTGCAGTTAACGCCATTGCATAAGTAGAGGTGAAACATAGTCCAGGAGTGTCAGGATAGCCACGGCTACCGGTGATGAAAGGGGGGCGAGGAAGAGGCGCACCGCCTCCACTACAGCTGATATCACAGAACGCAAGCCCCCGGAGCTCTGGTGATCCTTTGGCTCACGCTGCTCCCTCAGAGATGTTCGACGAGCAGGCTTCGAAGTTCGTACAGCTGGAGTTGGAGTCTCGTCTGATGGCCGAGCAGGCGCAGCTGTCGATGCAGGCGGGGCGGCATCTTTTGAGGGGGAGTCAACCATTGCTGCGGTAGCTCGTACTGGCAGAGCTGCAGTAGGGGGATGCTTCTGCTGCGATGCGCGATGGAGGACAGAAGAAGCTTTAGGCCTTATTGAAGCTAACGGAAAATTTTACACATGGGCTTAGATATTTTAGAATTGTACCTAGAAAGCTGTTTTACGAACTTAGAAGGCATAGTTCTTAGCGATAGTTAACGCGTTACTCAAGTTACAACGCTGTATCGAATGCACGGCGTCCAGCAGTTTTCGTCGTCCCCGGATAAGAGATGCGGAAGACGTGTGTCAGTGGACGGGAAAAAATTCGGGCTGTGTGACGTGAAGGAACTGTCTTTCGCAGATGCCAAAACAATGGTGATCAGTGTTCACGATAAGGAGCTTTCTTTTGTAATTTTAGTAGTCAATAGGTATCCCGCAAGGACTTGTGTCAAACGAAGAAAAACAGCGCCGAAGACTGGACAAAGTAAGGAACCACAAAACAAAGGCGTGGTTCCTTACTTTGTCCAGTCTTTTGCATTGCTTTTCTTCATAGTACAATGCACCAACTGGCCCTTAAGCAAACCCTCCTGAAACGCATGTCAAAGTTTTTCCTAATGAACCTGATATGTGTCGCACTGAAACTTGACAGACATGATAACGCAATTTCAGTGGGAACCCTAAGTTGATGCAGTTTAACCAGACAAATTTTGCATCCGCCGTCATCTGGGTATGACTTTGACCACAAAATGTTAAGGGTCTCTCAAGACGAATCTTATGAAACCGGATTTTCGCGCCCTTTTTTATAGCGTTAATGTAGGTATTGCAGACACGACTGTGATTTCTTGCATTCACAAGAATGAGAGTCACGGTTGTTGCGGCTCCCTCGAGGTGGCTTAAAAGCTCAAAATGGGGTTCGGTCGGCACCAGAATCCCGGGACGCTCGCCGCCGAGTCTGTACACAAAGCAGCCGCGTCGGCGGATTGCCTGGAAAGCGCGTCATCCTTATTTCATATTTGCCGCGCTTTCGAGGCGCTTTTTCAAAGAAAGTGCTACGAGTTGTGCCGCGCCTCCGCCAGATGGCGCCACGGGTCCCGCGACCGAGAGAAGACGCAGTGAAACATCCCCCTCGCGAGGTCGCGAGGGGCACGATCAAATGCAGAGCATTTCCGGGGGCGGACAACGTTAAGTAGTTTGCGTTACGTTAATGTTGTCGCACTTGTGGCAACTGCTGACGAGAGAGCGCTCGTCAGCAGTAATTTGAATGAGTCAACGATATAAGGCGCGTTCGTAGCGTCCCAGTCTGTGTCGGCTTTGTGGCGCAGTGGGTAGAGCACCATGTACATTGCGTTCCGCCCGCAGGGTCGAGGGATCGAAACCGGGCGCCGGATAGTATTTTTTATTATATAGTAGGGAGGGGTGCGGTGCGGACTACGGACGTCAACGCGGGTGACATCGTGAGTTACTGAAATGCTCTGCATTTAAAATGGTAAATTTGGGTATTGCAGCCCACCTTTGGCAATGAACCTTTGCCACGAACTTTATCTGCGCATACGCATGCAGGCTCCGCCATTACTTTTGGTGGCTTAGAGCTATTGCCGCATTTTACGGATGCCGTGGGGGCGCCGGGGCGAACTTCAAACACATTCTCGTTGGCATTCGGTGGCCACTGCGAAAGCGCTAAGTCATTGCACGGCCAATCATGGGCATTGCCAAACGTGCTAAACTTCGTCGAGAGCGCGCCCAAAGAGCGACAGACATCTGCGCATGAAGCGCTATGTTCGTGCAAAGAGAGCCTCTTAGGTATCACTACGGACGCGCCCCGCGATTAGCAATATAGGACAAGAGCATCACCGGCATTCGTGGCCGAAAGCCACACCACTTGTGATTTCTATATTCGTCGCTACCAGCGCTGTTCTTGGGGTGGAAATGGTCCATTCCTGCAATGAGAGCCGTATTTATATTCGGCATATCCTCTTGAGCATACTGCCCGCGTACCGAGGCGACGGAAAATTTGTGAAAGAACATTCCGTTTTCGCACGGCTACTAGCAGCTGTATTGATGCCCGACCGAGCAATCCGGTTTCCGAGGCGGCGCGGCAAAATATCAGCAGGTTGGATGCGCGCGGGAGCGTTGGACGCGGCTGGTCATCCGGCTGCCAAACCGGTGCTTACGTCAAACCGGTGCCAAACCGGTGCTTACGTCAAACCGGTGCCAAACCGGTGCTCACGTGTGCTCACCGGCTGCCAAACCGGTGCTCACATGTTCGACCCTGGGTCGAAAACGTGAGCGGAAAGGGCGCGAGGGAGCCAGGTCCGATTCCGGCCACGGGAAGCGTTTTTTAGGGGCGAAGCACCAATTATGACTTCGCATTGTCCAGGGCTTGGCGTCCGTGTTGCGGTTGCGCATGCGCGAGGAGCATTTGATTGGATTTGGATTGGATTGGATAGAACATATGCAAGGACATATTAGTAGAAATTAAGAAGAAATGGACGTGGGCAGGGCATGTAATGCGAAGGCAAGATAACCGTTAGTCATTAAGGGTAACAGAGTGGATCCCTAGAGAAGGCAAGCGTTGCAGGGGACTGCTGAAAGTTAGATGGGCAGATGAGATCAAGAAGTTTATGGGGATAAATTGGTCACAGTTAGCACAGGACCGGGGTAATTGGAGAATAATGCGAGAGACCTTTGCCCTGCAGTGGGCGTAGATAGGCTGATGATGATGATGATGATGGATATGACAAACGGCCACAGTTAGACTACTCGCGCCAGACCACTCTTAAAGGGGTCCTGAAATGCCTTCCGCCGATGCATGGATGTACATGTAACCAAATAAAGCAATGTATTAGCAATCTCCTCCTGCAAGAATTTTGTTAAAGCGATGAGTATTAGCTGAGAAATCGTAAATCAAAAACAGCGAATTATCGTCGCGCCGTATTTCCTCCTCCTTTCAACTGTTTCTTCGCTGTTGGCCTCCCCTCCCATGATGCTCCGCTCCTCAGCGGTGACGTACTTCCGCTATTGCGCTCCCACAGACTGCCGTCTGCTACGGGCCAGCTCTTTCGGCTTTTTCTTCTCTGTAGACACCATGGAGACAGGCTGGAAAAGCGAACGAATGACCTGGCCGCATGTGTGCGGCCTGGCCTTGCCCTTTCGCGGTGTACGTAGCTGCAGGGCTGCAGTTGGTATCGGCGGCGAACTCGCAGCCGCGTGGGGAGACTCGTGCGCTCGTTCCGCACCGCGCACTGTTTATCCAAAAAGCGCGGTCTCAAATGTGGCCCCGCTGGTGCCGGGTGTTATTTTGCGGTGGTTGTAATTCCTACTACCGGCGGCATGTGAAAAGACATTTTCAACCGACACAGAACCCGTGCACAAAACGCGCCGGATCGGATCGCTTTATCAGCGGCGATGAACGTGAAGGCGAAGAGCAAACCAACGCTGCACTCGATCAGCGAGAACCCGTGTTCTGACAAGCTGCACCCATGTGTTGCATTCAACACTGACGGGAAAGCGTTTGTTTGCACTTGTTTGGATAGTCGTAAAATGTCCAAACACTCCGGCACTCCGCTAGCAGATCAGCCGGCGAGACATTTCGGAAAACATTTGACAGATGGCGCCGTATGCATTAGTGTGTCGCTACGCAAAACTGATGAGACGCTCTACTAAAACTCCCATCGCGGTGTCACGTAGCGGGACGCAAAAATTTAGCGTTTAGCGTATGCAAAGGCCACAAACGCTGTACTAAAACTCTATTAGCAGCAAAATAGCGTGCGTATGTGAAACCGCTTGCGTTTACAAAGCTGCACGCCGAGCGCGTACGTTTCAAACCTAGTGACATCGTTTAAATACACTGGCAAGCACAGTGTAACGTAGTCAGATATCAACCGTATGCTCAGGCGACAAGCAAGAGCTTGTTTTTATGTGGGGCGGAGATTGCGCATAAATGCCCGTTCGCACTTGCGACGAAAGCGAGTGAGAGCGGCAGGAATTCCGTCGCTTTGTCGCGCGACGATCGTTTTTGTCGAATGGTCGGGACAAATTTTGGTTGCGCGACAGAATTCCCGTCGCTTTCGCTCGCTTTCGTCGCAAGCGGGAATGGAAAGTTCTGCCGCTGCCGTCTGCTACGCAGCTCGGAGGTAACCGCGCGATCTGCTCGGGCCGGATGAACGCGCACACTCCCGCACGGCAGCGCCCCAAGCGGCAGACGGCCGCGTACATCGCTCCCGGCGCCCGCCTGGAGCCCACCCTCGGCACACTAGCCAGTATATTTCAGGCACTATAATGGAGGAAAGATTTTTTGCTTCCGATGAACCTAGTTCTTTGCCCCTGTGTTTTTAAATACGTGAAGTGGTTAGCACGTCGTCCTCACGCAGCTCTGTATCGTCGTAGCATCGCTGATTGTCCGAACGAAGCTTGCAGCTAAGCCAATGCAGCGACCGAAGCTGTGTGTGTGTGTGCATCGCCTCCTGTGTGTTGTGGACGCGTTCGTTTCGCGATGAAATGCGACATTGTACTTCTGCGGGTGGATAGTGCTTCCCATGGTCTGGATTATCTTTCTCGAACGACGTACCACTCAACCTCGCATGGGGTATGTGCAGTGTGCCTGGCTAAAAGCCTTCTCGCTTGCGCGCCAGAGTTGTGACTTGCTGCTCGTCCCCGCAAACCGGGTGTGAGGTGAGTGCCGTATTTACGACGGGCAGGAGGAGGCAACTCATCGTCTGTCAATCGCGGTTCAGACTTGCAACGCATGTTGTGACGTTGCGTTCGTTCGAAACGCATCTCTGGATTGTTTTGAAGTTGAATAAAATGTACGCGTCAAACCCGGGCATTGGGCTCAGGGCGTTCTCTGCGATTGCACCAAAGAAGTGCCACGGGACTTTCTTTATGGTACGTACTCACGTAAGATAAAATCCACGTCGTGTTATGGCCGTGTTGCATTCAATACAAACGGTTAAGCGTTTGTTTACACTTGTTTCGTTTGTCGTAAAATGTCAAAGCACTCCGGCACTCCGCTGGCAGATCAGCCGGCGAGCCGACGCTGAGCAGACGACTCATCTCTTTGCCGGAAGTGCGTGAAAAAGCCGCCCAATAGCAGGATGTCTAGCTCATGACGAACATCTGGGAATAGATGATGTAGACATGTGAAGATGGCGGCGTCCAAAAACACGAAGGAAAGGGTGAGAAAAAAGCGACAAACTTTGCAACGAAAGTGTGAGCTTTCCGCTGCGCGTAAAAGAGTAATACTTGGCACAGGTGACGTTGGCGACCCAATCTAGCGATTGCGCTAGTTCATTTAGTGTGCTCAAAATGCCTTTCAGGGCCGCGAGGTGGGATGTCGCGAGGTGGGACCCCGAGCTGAACCAGGATCATGCAACACTAACTGACTTCTGTAGTGGTTTGTGCCTTGTTGCCAAGGCAACCGATGTTTGAGATTTTCAAAGAAATGGCGCTCAATCTGTGGTGTAGGTCAACGTTTATAGAACCAAGGTCGGTTCTATAAACGTTGGTGTAGGTAGTGGCGCCCTCTAGTGGAGCGCCCGCTCACTGTGTGCGCTTGGTTGTATTAATTGTAACTAGATGTCGTTGCTGTGGACGCACGTGACGGGTCACGTGCGTACAACGTTTTTAGATTAGGTCAGTTTGCAAACTGCGCCTCGAGAGGCGGCACCATTTTGTCGCCATTCCGAGAGGTGGCGCTGGCGTTGCGTTGAGATCTAGTTTGGGGAGCGAGGCTCGCCCCGGCCATGTATTTTCGCTGTGGTGTTGGTGCTCGCCTGTTCGTCACGTCTGTATTAACGTATTAGATCTGTGCTGTCATCGTGCATACATATTTTAGTGGATCTCTGAAGTGCCGGTGCGGTTTGTTGACGTGCTGCGCGCCGGGCTGCCGTTCGGGGTATGCTTCGGAAGCGGCAAAGTCCGTGCAGCGGCATTTCTTCAAAGCGCCGAAGGGTCGTTACGGATTGAAGGCGTGGGAAAGCGCGATTCCGCAGAAAAAATTCAAGGTTACGCCATAAACATACGTTTGTGACATTCATTGTGAGCCCTCAGACATCGTCAACTGTTACGAACACGTCGTGAACGGTCAAACTGTAAGGATACCGTAAGGCAGGTGGACTCGGAGGGACGGTGCGGCACCCCGTATTTTCCCTACATACCTCAGCATCTGTCGGCAACCAAAGACGTCAAATTCATGCCGAAAACAACCCAAATGGATGACAGTGGTTCCCACCTATGTTGCGTCCTGCCAAAATGATGGACCTTTGCGCGATGAAACTGGCGTAAGTGGCGGTATGAGTGGTGTAGAAAGCGCCGAAGTCAGCACGTACGTTGGGAACTGAGCTGTGGTTTGCGGTTATGCAGGAATTCAGCAAATGTCCGACATTTCAATCGTAGAATGTGAAGGCTTCACCTACCCAGGTTATCTTCTACAAGCTCGAAGATTCTGGGTGTGATTGAGAAGGCTGCAGTAGTCGGGCAAAACTTGTCGGTTGAAGTTAATTCAAGAGGTTTGCTTGTCCCGCCGTGTAGCTACAGCGATAAAAATGGGAATACTCAGCCCCAGCTGGCAAGGCGGAAGAATGTAGCATCATCCCTTAAAGATCATCCCATTTGTTCCAAGATCAGCCCTTGGAACAAATGTTACCTGTTTCCAGACGTTTCATCCGCAACAACTGCCGTGAAAGGGCATGCAGTGTGTGTGGCACAACATTCCCGGTGCTGTCAGATGAGATCCCTAGCCGGCGCGGTGGCTAAGGCGCCGTGCTGCTGGACGCAAGGACTCGGGTTCGATTCCCGGCCGCTATTCTGATAGAGGCGGAAAGCGAAAACACCCGTGTGTTCGAGATTTCAGCGCATGTTAAAGATCCCCTACGTGGTCAAAATTAATCCGGAGCCCTCCACTACGGCGCGCCTCATCGCCTGTGAAGTGTCGGTGCGTTAAACCTCTTATAAATCAATCTGACTAGTCAAAACTGAGAAGTGTTGCCTATCTGTAGATTGCAAAAAGAGACGAGCAGGAAAAATCAACGCAGAAGATAGCATAAGCGATGGCTCAACGGAAAAACTACCGGGCTAAACGCTCTAAAAAATCGGCACATCAGGGCTACAATTGAAGATAAATTAAGGCTAAACGCTTTAAAAAATCGGCATATCAGGGCTACAAGAAGGTAAATGAAAGTTTCTGTCCGTCAGATTTACAAACCAACAAAAAAGAATAGCAGTACGACAAACATTCTGATCCGAAAAAAACGTTTATTTCTTTTAAGAAACGACATTTATACCTGTCAAAGAAATAAAAAACATTGGTTTAATAATTGGTTCAATTTTCTTTGTTAACAGCGAAGCTGTTTAACAAATCGTAATTTTTCGTTTCCGCACTTAAAATACCAAGAATTTGCTGAGCTCGCACGTCAGCATTTGGTTTCCAATCGGCTCACTTTATCAGTTTTGTTGGGGTTGTAAATATGTTGTTGTGAAAACGTGCCTACTGTATTTGCTTCCACAGCATAAATAAAAATTTCGAGGCGTCTTTTCTTGATTCCAAGTAGATGGCTGACTATTGTAGGCTTCCCCGCAGTTTCAGTATCGTAAGACGCGTTCGGATATGCTTTAAACATTATTGAGCTATAAGAGATCCCGTACTGGGGGAAAATAAATATACGGAACGGGAAGCAGCCGAAGACAAGCGGACTGTGCAGTGTTTGCCTTTCCTTTTTTTTTTCTTAAGTACAGCTTGTTTCTCGTCATCCTGTATCGCCTCTCTTGTCGTCTGCATCTGCCAGCGCCGAGCCGGCGGAAATCAGCTGATAGGCAGGTAGAAGGCCGTTTTGCAGCGCGTGACCGTGAACCTAAATGCGCGGTTACACTGTTACACGTCTTCAGTGTCTTCAGTGTGGCCGCAGCAGGTTTGCGAAGCGGCTCGCTCTAACAATGCCGCAATGCTCGGTGCCAGGCTGCAAGTCGCGATCGGTACCCAAGGAATTGGGCGTCACTTTCCACCGGTTAGTGCATCATTCCGCTGACAAGTATTGCTGTACATCGGTGTGCATTCATCCTTTGTTTGCAATCGCCGCCGTTTATAGGTTCCCAAGCGATGGAGAACGCCGCAAACAGTGGGCGAACGCTGTGCGGCTACCGGACTGGAAAGTGCCCAAGTTTGCGTTGCAGTTTCACTGGCAATCCCAGAGATGACTAGTCAATTAAACGGCCGTTCTATATATATAGGTAAGCAGTACTTCATGCAGATTTCACGCTAAAAAATTGTGGAATGTTTTTACCGTTGTTCGCGTGCCTTCGATAGAATTTTTTGCGAAGGAGGAGGAGGAGGAGGAGGCAAAACGTTTTATTGAGTAAAAAAAAAATGAGAGGGTGGGTGGCGTCAATAAACTTTTTTTCGCCAAGTTTCAACTTGTCTCAGTGTCAATAAATTCAAGGTAATATCAGTTGAAAACGTTCATACACTAACCTCGCAGTATGAAGCGTTGAAAAGCGAAATCCAGAGCGAGACCACAAAAAGATCCAGATTCCAGATCCAGCACTCTTCCAGTCAACAGACGGACACCTACTAAGGTAATAGGACGATGGAATTTATCAACTGGGAATCTACCTTGTAACAGTTGCAAAGGCACTGCCGCGCATTGCCGGCCTAGCAAACTATATATTGCAGCGGCGATAACCAAAAAATTGAGTTGCGAATCGTTCGGTTGCAAGTCGCCTACGTACTGCACACCGTGTATCACTTCCCGAAAATCTACCTGACGGGTGTCCGCGCGTACGACGGGACGGCGCGTTCACGATATCTGCACTTCAATAGGCGCGTCGTGATCGCGCCCGGAGCAAAAGCTTGACGCGGTACAAGGTGCACTTGCAAGTAGAAATTAAATGACATATTCACATCGGCGCAGCTGTCGCAACTCGCAGCATCCTTTTCGAGTTCCGCAAGACCACAGCGCAGCAAAGCGAAGCAGCAATCTTCGCAATCGGACGACAAGGCAGGCGCTGCCTTTCCTCCATGACTGGCGAACGGCGGGCGGGCTGTTGCTAGGACGCCGTTGCTAACGCGACTTCAAATGGCCGCCGAAAACACGTGACTTCGTCCACACTTTTGCCAATGCGCGGGGATAGCTGGGGGCCTCTCCTAAGCTTTTTTTTCCTCCATGCGTCTCGGTGTCGTCTTGTTGAACAATAAACGTTCTCTTTGGGTTTGGTCTTGGTACGAGCAGGCCGCACTCCTTCTTCTTGGGCTTGTGCGTGGGCCCGGCGCGCTGAGCCTTCGCTCCCGTCGCTGCCGAGGCCGCTCGCCGTCGCCCACGACACAACATCTTTTTGGCGACGAGGATGGGATGCTTTTCTTCTGCTGCGACGACATCGTCGACGGGTCCGGCAGAATGAAAACGTGAGTGCGTTTGACCTCGCTCGAGTGTGACTGTCCGGCGCGTCTGGCGTCGCGAGGCCTAGCGTTCTTTGTGCTGACGCTTGTCGAACCGTCGTTTAGGCCTCGCCCTACTTCGTTCTTCTGCTTCTGCTCCTGCGTCTCTCTCCTTCCTGCTTGGCAGCATGGGCCTCTTCGATAACCTGCCCGTTTTCCTCGAATTGCCGGGGCCGCCTCCGATTCCGTGGCATAACTGGAAAAAATTGTTTCAGGCCCATCTCGAGGCGGCTGGCGGCAGCGACTGGAATGACGGACGACGCGCGTCGGCGCTCGTCAGCGTTTTGGGTAGGGAGGGGCAACGAAGGTATTTTGCTGAGGCGGAGCAGGACGAAGCAAGGAGGGACGCCGCCAGTAACGTGACCGACGCTAATGTAACCAGCCCTATCGTGACCGACTCCGCGACCGACTGTAGTGTGACCGCATCCTCGGCTCCGGCCATTTCGAAATTCGACCAACTTTTGGAGCAGCTGGACCGGCTCTTCGCTGCGTCCACAAATACGCTTGTTGAACGACATGAGTTCACAAGCCGTCGTCAATTTCGGGGGGAAAGTTTTTTAGAATACGTGACCGCTCTAAAGGAGAAAGCCGTACGTTGCAAGTTCGGGCTGACGTACGCGGAGCGCGTCCGAGACCAAATCATACATGGAACGTCTAACCCCCAGGTTAGAGAAAAGCTGCTCGCACATGGCGAAAAGTTGTCTTTGGAGAAAGCTGAAGAGATTGGTCGGAGTTTTGAATCTTTGTCGTTGGCGAACCAAGCCTTCGGTTCGCATCATCAAGTACAAGCAGTAGGTCGACGAGGAGAAGGTGGCGTCGCGGAAGATGACAGTCGGGGAAGCCGCCGCGCTCAAGATGGCGGCGTGGAGAATCAAGATGGCATGGGCCGCCGGGGAGGCCGGCGCGCTCAAAATGGCGGCACAGGAATTCAAGATGGCCTGGCCAGCCGGGGAGGCCGTGACGTCATTTCACCGGGTTCGGGAAGGCAAGATGGTGGCCCCCAAGATGGACGTTTCCATTCGCAGTCAGCTGCAGAGTTTCGCGGTACAGTTCAGGCGAAGAAGTTTGCAGGCAAGCTTCAGTTGTGCGAACGATGCGGAAATAAATGGCATAATTCAGCATTTCCAAATTGTCCAGCCAGAAATCGGCGCTGCAACTCTTGTAATAAGTGGGGACATTTCGCATCGATGTGCCGTAAGCCGGCACCAGTGCATCGAGTTTCTTCGGAGGAAGCTACGGGCTTCGCTCCGGCACCGGAACCTGTCCAGCATCCACGGAGATCAACGCAACCGCAAGATCTTCCGTCTTAACAGTCAGCACTTCTTCTAGAAAGGACTTAGTCGTCCAAGCTGAAGTCAGCGTCAACAATCCTCCAAGAAAGGACTTAGTCGTTCAAGCCGAAGTCAGCGGAGTGACCATGCAACTCTTAGTCGATACCGGAGCATCCGTGTCGTTGATGACTGTCGAAGATTTCAAGCGTCACTTCAGTAAACAGCATGCGCTGTCCAATGCTTCCGTCAACTTGTGGAATTTTTCCAAACAACGTATCGGCATCCGCGGCTCATTTCAAGCTCCTGTTCAAGTCTTGCAACGGTCTTGCTCCGTCACATTCTACGTCACCGACAAAGGGACATCTCTTTTGGGGCTCGACGCCATCCAGCAACTGGGCATTCAGATCGACGGTGCGTCTCTTACGTGTCGACTAGCATCGGTGTGTGCAGTGCAGTGTCCCGTGAACGTGCCCCCGGGTTTCGAACATCTCTTCAACGGCGAGTTGGGTCTTGTCAAGGACGTCTCGCATAAGATCCAACGGCGGCCAGGTGCGACTCCAGTTGCATCTAAGCTACGAAGATTGCCTCTTGCTCTCCGTGATCCAGTGTCCAGCGAGCTGCGACGCCTCGAGGACAATGATGTCATTGAGCGTGTCGACGCCTCGGAGTGGGTTTCGCCACTCGTCGTCGTCCGGAAAAAGAACGGGGACATTCGGCTGTGTGTGGGCCTCCGGGAACCGAATAAGGCAATTATCATTGATGGGTATCCTTTACCGCATGTTGAAGAGCTGTTGCAGATGTTTCATGGTGCTGTTTGTTTTTCTAAGCTTGACTTGGCGTCGGCTTATCATCAGTTGTTGCTGGAAGAGGGCAGTAGGGACTTAACTACTTTCGTGACTCATGAAGGTTTATTCAGGTTTAAGAGGGTGTGTTTTGGTCTGGCGTCGGCGCCTGCGGTTTTTCAAAAAATGATGTCTCAGATCTTAAAGAATTGCAAAAATGTCGTTTGCTATCTTGATGATATTCTTGTGTGGGGAAAGACTCAGTCTGAGCATGACGCGAGCTTGGTTGAAGTCTTAACATGTATAGCAAACAGTGGCATGAAGTTGAACGACAAATGTCTGTTTTCGGTCAAAGAACTTGATTTTTTGGGTCACAAGATTTCGGCTGAGGGCATCTCACCTTTGGAGAGCAAAGTAAAAGCTATAGTTCATGCTCCCGCTCCTACGGACATAAAGTCACTACAATCATTTTTAGGTCTTGCAGGATACTATGCCAAGTTCATAAAGAACTATGCAGAGATAGTTGAACCACTGCGCCTCATGCTCAGGAAGGGTCAGACGTTTTGTTGGTCTGATGATGCTCAGCGCAGTTTTGATCAGTTGAAAGCGTACCTCACTTGTTCTCCTGTCGTGAAGGTCTTTAATCCTGACTTGCCTGTAGTAGTTACTACCGACGCATCTGATGTGGGAATTGGCGCGGTACTACAGCAGCGGTATGGTTCTCGGCTTGAAACCATAGCCTTTGCATCTAGAACTTTGTCGGAGACTGAGAGAAAATACTCTGTGGGAGAGCGCGAAGCGCTGGCTTGTTTGTTCGCGTGCGAAAAGTGGCACATTTTTCTTTGGGGCAGACGGTTCACACTTAGAACTGACCATCAGGCTGTAGTTGCTTTGTTAGCCGCAGGAGACTCAGGTCGGAGACCTTTAAGGATTTCACGGTGGTCAGCTCGTCTGCTGTACTACAATTTTGACATCGAGTATTGCAAAGGGTCAGAAAATCTGGTGGCTGACGCTCTATCGAGATTACCCATTCAGACCGGTCAAGAACTTGTTAAGGAGAAAGAGATAGTGTCATTAGTAACATCAGTAGTCGATAAAGAAACCGTGCAGCTGGCAACGAAGGCCGATGTGACGTTGCAGAAGGTAGCAGAGTATGTGTCAAAGGGTTGGCCTGATAAGAAAAAGGTACACAGTGATTTAACTGCTTACTTTCATGTAAGGGATGAACTTTCTGTTGTGGACGGATTACTCATGCGTGATGACCGTGTAGTCATTCCTTGTGTACTGGTACCTACGTTTCTCGAGTTAGCACATGAAAATCATGAAGGAATAGTACGAACGAAGCAACTTCTCCGGGAACGTTACTGGTGGCCTCAAATGGATCGCGATGTTGAAGAACATGTAAAGCATTGTCACGTTTGTCAGCTGGCAGACAAGTCTGCTAAGCCTCATGTAGCTCCGTTGCAGCCAGTGGAATGGCCTGAAGGGCCTTGGCAAAAGTTGGGAATGGACATCGTCGGTCCGTTAGATGTGTCGTACCCCCGATTTCTTGTTACACTAGTCGATTACTACTCTAAGTGGCCTGAGGTTCTGGGCACAAATTCCATTTCAACTGAGGATGTCATTAAGTTGTTGGACTGGTCTTTCAGTCGGGAAGGGCTCCCTGAGGTTTTAGTGACGGATAATGGACCCCAGTTTGTCTCCAAACAAATGCAAGAGTATCTAAAGGAGAAAGGTATCCGCCACGTGTTCTCGTCGAATTATTACCCTCAGGCTAACGGCCAGATTGAACGGTTTAACAGAGTTCTCAAAGAACATTTACAGGTAGCCAGACTTGAAGGCAAGGATGCTTCGAAGAGCATTACACAATTTCTTGGGTCGTATCGGGTCACACCACATTCAGTGACAGGTCTTTCTCCAGCTTTTTTGCTGCATGGACGTCAGCCTCGTTCCAAAGTGGATATTAGCAACTTCAGGATACGTAAAAGGGCAGCAGAATCGGACAATTTCCTGCCTCATGTTCGGAATCAGGTCTTCACGAAGCAGCATAAAGCTAAACAGTACTTTGACAGAAGGAAAGGTGCGCAGCAGACCCGCATAAAGGTGGGAGATGTCGTGAAAGTAAAATTCCGTAAGCAAGGATTTCTGAAGTATAGTAAGCCGTTGACAGTGCAAGCTCAGGTTGCACCTTTCACCTTTAGGCTCAGTGATGGAAAGATCTGGAACGCTTCAAAACTCACAGTCGTTCCGAAGGGAATCGAGGTTGGCTCAGCACCGTATTCCTTTGACAATGTTGAACTCTCGTCGAGGCATAAAGAGTTTTTGTACTCTTTGTCTAACTTGGACATTTGTGACAGTCAGTACCCTAGTCTACAGTTGTCAGAAGGGACAAGCCCCAGGGTTCAGACAGACCCTGATCTGTCGGAGGTTTCTACCAGTGCAAGGTCTGAATCCGTTGCCCCTCGGGAACCATTAGAATGTCAGGAAGAAAATAGTGAACAAATAGATCCAAATAACCATGTAGACAAAACAAGGGAAAATGAGGGGGCGTCTGGATCGTCAAATAATGCAAGTTCAACGTCTACGCGTCCGCGCCGTAAGACTAAGCAGCCTCAGTGGCTTCGCGAATATGTGCAGTAAGGGGTATACGTACGGTTCATGCTTTGCGTCATGTTGAAGGTGTCATGTCTGTGTTGAATCGTATATCATCATTGAAAGTGTTTTGGACGGGTTTTTTTTTGGGACTTACAGAACTGTCGTGAGCGACTGATAGCCTGTTGTGTGAGTCAAGTGAAAGGAAGATGCAGACATTCTTCAAAGCACGGGAGAATGATGTGGAGTGT
Organism: Haemaphysalis longicornis; assembly: GCF_048455015.1. Lineage (NCBI taxonomy): Eukaryota > Metazoa > Arthropoda > Arachnida > Ixodida > Ixodidae > Haemaphysalis > Haemaphysalis longicornis. The sequence continues at coordinate 101,214 of NW_027526319.1, forward strand.
GCATTTAAGATGCTGTATGTATTTCGCAGAGTGTGCGAACTTCTTTTTGCACGGGGAGATGATGTGGTGTAGTGCATTTAAGATGCTGTAGGTATTTCGCAGAGTGTGCGAACTTCTTTTGCACGGGAAGATGATGTGGTGTAGGTAGTGGCGCCCTCTAGTGGAGCGCCCGCTCACTGTGTGCGCTTGGTTGTATTAATTGTAACTAGATGTCGTTGCTGTGGACGCACGTGACGGGTCACGTGCGTATGCGTCTCGGTGTCGTCTTGTTGAACAATAAACGTTCTCTTTGGGTTTGGTCTTGGTACGAGCAGGCCGCACTCCTTCTTGGGCTTGTGCGTGGGCCCGGCGCGCTGAGCCTTCGCTCCCGTCGCTGCCGAGGCCGCTCGCCGTCGCCCACGACACAACACAATCCAGCGCTAGAAAGCTCAGAGCCGCGGCGGAGCATGTTTTGCCAACCTTGCCGCTCTCCACCACGCGTCGCCCCAGGTTGAACTGGTCACAGGATTGAAGCGTTTTGTGCACGGGTTCTGTATCGGTTTTAAATGTCTTTTTCACACGCCGCCGGCAGGAATTACGACCGCCGCAAAATAAGACCCAGCACCAGTGGGGCCACATCTGATACGGCGCTTTTTGGATAAACATTGCGCGGTGCATCAAAGGGAACGAGCGCACGATCCTCCCCGTGCGGCTGAGAGTTCGCCGCCGATAAAAAGTCACGTGCCGCCGATAGCAACGGCAGCAATGTACACCGCGAAAGGGCAAGGCCAGGCCGCCGCACACATGCGGCCAGATTTTTCGTTCGCTCTTCCAGACTTGAGCGGAGTGCGGGATTCATGGTGTCAACAAAGCTTGCCCGTAGCAGACGGCAGTCTTAGGAGCGCAATAGCGGAAGTACTTTACTGACAACTGTTTTGACCGAACGGGCGCACGAACTCGGCTAGAGCCTGACGCCGTGCCCACGTTGTTTTCTTTCTAGCATAAATCCCTAGCATAAGTTTCTAGCATAAATCCCGTTAGAGCTGCGTCGTCTTCTCTCAAACCAAGACCCAAGTGACATTTTCGTTCTCCTTTGCAATTAAATTCTCCTTCATATTAACGCCCCATATTTCGGTATAGCATAAGTTGTGATCTCAACGCGATGTGTACAGCCAAAATGCAATAAAGTGAGAACAAAATGCCAAAATGCACCAATGGGGACGCTTATCAGCGGGTGAGAAGCGTAGCAGACGCCTGACTTCCGGGACGAGCCGTTGAACTTCCGGTGGCCGTGCGCGCGCCCGGCCGCGACAGCGGGTTGACGTGTCTTTGGCTACTCGCCCCTGTTCTCTGCTTCCCCTTGCGGGTTTTGGCCAAGTTTTTTAGATTTCAGATTGCTTTTTCATTTCGTTTAGAGAGCACTTTCTAACGCTGGAGCATTTCCTAAATTGTAGGTTCGGGAAGCAGGTGAGCTGATGTCGTTCAGCTCTCCCGGCCAGGGGCCATCGCCCTGGTCGGCTTCCCTTTCTGCGCAGGAGCTGCCTCTGAATTTATTCTCCAGTGGTGGCGTGAACAGGGTTCCTGTGGCTCTGGTTCCGGCTAATGGGGCGTCCATTCGTCTCAACCATCCCGGGGCAGTCCAGTCGGCCCTGCAGGGTGCCACGCAGCACTACCAGTCGGTGACCGAGGTCCGGCAATTCGGCAAGGGTGGCCTAGTGTGTAGTCCTCAGATCTGTCCTGCATTTCTGACCTGCTAAACTGTCGCATGTTCGGCTCCATTCCGGTGAGTGCGTTCATCCCTCACCATCTTGCGTGCTCAAAGGGCATCATACGGGGTGTTAGCGCAGAGTTGAGCGCCACGGACGTGCTCCACAAATTTGCAGATGCTGGGGTGATTGCAGTGTATCGCTGCAGCCGAGAGGCCAATAACACCAGGGTCCCCACTGAATCAGTCATCGCCACATTTGCAGGTCTCACTTGCCCCTCTGAAATTAAGGTCTGGCCACTCGTTTTCAGAGTTGATCGTTTAAATCCACGTCCTCTGCAGTGCAAACGGTGCTGGCGATTTGGGCACTCTTTGGGGGGTTGTAAATCGTCCCTTCGTTGCTGCTCGTGTGGGAGCGCGCACTCAGCTTCCGAATGCAACGCAGATGAGGTAAAGTGCTGCCCCTGTCAACAAGGACACCCAGCGGACTACTCCAACTGTCCTGCACGAGCTCAGGAAGTCAGTCTGCTCGAAGTTCTAGAGAAACGTCGATGTTCGCGGGCGGAAGCCGCAGCCATTGTCAGAGAGCGGGCTTTCGGATACGCGGGTGTTGCCTCTCGTCAGGTGGCTACAACGCACCCTTCCTTGCCTTCGCTGGTAGATGCTGCTATCGCAAAAGCCATGCCTGCAGCGGTAGACCGTATGTCAGGTATATTTTCAGAAGGCTTTCAGCAAATGCAAGCGCAAATGCAGATGATGTCGTCGCAGTTCTCTCAACTGCTCCAAGCATTCCAGGGCATACTCGCTTTCATGCAGCAGCTGAACTCCAACTCTACAAATCCATCGTTCAGTCTTCCTGAGGCCGTCACTGCTCCTCCTCAGAGCTCTCCAATAGCCCCACTAATGACAGCTTCCGTGGTAAACCCACTCTGCACCAACACCTTGGCAAGTAATGCAACAGTGCTTGCACCAGCGCAGTCTCAAAGCGCTGCATCTGTACCTGCTGTTTTTCCTTCCTCTACCAGCCAAATCACACTGAACAATCCATGTCATGAGACGCGACCTTCGCCTACAGCTTCCCAGTCCACTTGTCACCCACCTATGGATTGCTCCACAGTCCCGCTACCTCTAGATTCGTGTGAAGAAACATCGCCTGAAGACATGATTGTTACCTTTTCCAACAAGAGAGGCACGTCCCCTCCACCCGGTCCCTCTGCGAAAACAAAAAATAGGAACGCCCAGTTACGCAGCACCACGCCAGAGGATATCCTAACCAAAGCGGTGACTGAGGCTAACATATAACTAGTCATGGCGTCTCTTAAAGTGTTACAATGGAATTGCCGCTCGATTCGATCCTCTTCTTCCGACCTTTACTCTTTAACTGCTAAATTTTCCCCTGAAATTATCTTCTTACAAGAAACTTGGTTGGACTCCGGCACTTGTTTTACGTTTCATAACTATAAAACTTTCCGACTGGACCGTCAAGGTCGCGGTGGGGGTTTACTAATATTAATATCTAATAATTTCTGCCGTAATGCCTTTAAGACTTTTGACTTCTTGTCCTCTCAATGTGAGATTCTCGGTATTGATTTGCTTCTGCCGGGTTGCAAGCCTTTTTCATTGGTAAACGTGTATTTCCCCCACGGAGTTTTCGAAGTCAGACCTTTAGATTCGGCTATCGCGGTGTGCCAGAAAGCTGTGGTAGTGGCGGGAGACTTCAACTCCCATCATGTATCTTGGGGATTTAGGACAGACACCTCAGGGAAACGTCTGTGGGAATGGGCAGGCGATAATGACCTTCACTGTAGAAATATGGGCAATGCCACTTTTATTAGTGGTCAGTCGCGGTCTGTCCTTGACCTCACTTTTGCAACGTCAGGGCTGGTATCCTCGTGGTCAACAGTTGATTGCGAGACGAACAGTGATCATATCCCTATTCTTTTCGAAATAGTTTGCACCGCGAAAATACCTAGCCACAGAGTACATTCATTCATCAATATAACTAAATTTTCCTCGGCGTTGGGCAATGCACTCTCTACTTTTCCACCTATGGAACAAACCTGCAGGGCTGAAAGTGTGATCGCAGCTATTAACGATTCCATACGTAAAGCAAAATTTTCTGTTGCATCAGTCCACAACAACTCGTGTGGTCCTTGGTGGAATGAAGAATGTACCAGAGATTTCCGACGTAGGAAAGCCGCTTGGAAGCAGTTTCTTCACAATCAGAGTCCGGCTAACTGGGTTAATTTTAAATTTTACCGCGCAACTTTCAAGCGAACTGTACTACGTGCAAAGGAGTCCTTTAACATTGGCCGATTTTCAGCCCTATCAGAACCACATCGTAAAAAAGCTTTATTCAAGTTTATGAGGTCTAGGAAATCATGTGCCCCCCCTCTGAACGCACCCTCCCTGGTTCGTACGCCGGAAGAAATCGCAGACTTCCTAGAGAATATTGCTAGTGACCTACAGCTGCGATTTGCGTCGAGGATTCCTCCTACAAGCCGTCGTACTCTAGGCTCAGCTGATTTTGAAGAGGTCACTATAGGCGAACTGGGTAAAGTGATTTCTTCCCTCCCAGAGTCTGCGCCAGGGCCGGATGGTATTACCACCGCAATGATAAAATTGTTGTATAATGAAGCTCCGGCAGATTTGCTAAATGTAGTTAACGTTTCACTTAGAAACGCATGGATTCTACCTGAATGGCGTTTGGCCAAAATTCTGCCTTTCCCCAAGAAGCCGGAGCTCGGTTATTCAATTGATAACATTAGGCCGATAGCTCTAACATCTACTCTAGTTAAAGTGATTGAGCGCGTTTTGCTTCCCCGGATTAACAAGTTTCTGTATGATAAGAATATCCTAAACTGCAGACAAATTGGCTTTAGAGAAGGATGCTCCATTTGGTGGGCACATATAGACTTAGAAAGTCGCATTCAGTGGGCACGACGGAATAAGCAGGTTGCAGCATTGGTCACTCTGGATATTTCAAAAGCTTACGACAGCGTGGAATATGGCATCCTCCTAGATCTCCTGGCTTATTATTCATTCCCGGAGTACATCACTGCGTGGATAGCGGCTTTTCTAGAAAGCAGAGAGTTCTTTTGTTACCAACATGGCTACGCCTCTTCTCGTTATAAGCAGACGCGTGGAGTCCCCCAGGGGTCTGTCATCTCCCCAGTGCTATTTAATGTGCTCTTGAGCTCCATACCTAGTCAGCCAGATGTACAAACATACGTTTATGCAGATGACATTGCCTTTTTCTCTTCTTCGCAGGATATTCATTCCCTGTTTCATTCCCTTCAGTCGTATCTGAATGCTCTAGAATTATGGCTGGACACTCTGAAATTTTCGTTAAATATTAATAAGTGTGCCATTCTCGTGTTCCCCCTTACGGACCCAATATCTATTTCGTTATCCTATCGTCAACAATCCATTCGGCAGGTTGATTCACTGAAATACCTTGGAGTCATATATGACAGTAAATTGAATTGGCGTCTCCACATTGAGCACATTGCAGTGAAAGGCTCCCGCGCTGTCGCTCTTTTGAGGGGCCTTAGCCACAAGCGTTCAGGTCTGAGAGCAGATACACTCTTGATGATCTACCGCATGTATGTTCGCCCAGTCTTAGAATTTGGGTGCGTTTTGTTCTCTGGCTCTGCGGCCTATAAGCTCTTGCCTTTGGTGAAGCTTGAACGTCAAGCATTGCGCTGCTGCTTAGGCCTGCCCGCTTACGTCCCGATTAGAGTGTTGTACTTAGAAGCCGGAGTCCTAACGCTGAACTCCAGGTTCAAATACCTAACCGTTAATGCATTCGCAAAGTTCTTTGAGTCCCCGCTGGCCAGACCACAGGCTGTTTTCCTCCAGCATGCAAGGTCCTTTTTTGGTATATATTGGTCTCGTCTCCGGCGTCCACAGGTCATTTTTGCCAATTCGTTGCTTACTCCATTAAACACCACCCTCCTGTCAGTTCCCGCCTTGCAGATACCATCCACAGTAGTAAGGATTTCGTTTGATAATATTTTCCCTAAAAACGCTAAGCTTCTCCCGCCTAACATACTAAATAACATTCTCCTGGCTCACCAGTCCGAATACCCATCCCACGTAGTCATTGCAACTGACGCTTCAAAAAAAGACGAAAAGGTTGGGGTGGGCATTTTCTCTCCGACGTTGAACTGGTCTTTTTCATTGCGATTACCAGATTTTATCCCCATTTTTCATGCAGAATTTCTTGCTCTACTCCTTGCAATCCTGAAACTTGATCCGGCGAATTCTTCCGTGATGCTACTCACCGACTCCTTGTCCGTGTGCATGGCTCTCTCCTCAGAAATGTTACATCCTATTGCCAAAACTTTTTATTCCTGCGTCCCCACTCATGTGCGGGAGATTCGGCTCGTTTGGCTGCCCGGCCATTGTGGGTTAACCCTCAATGAAACCGCTGATATATTAGCTAAAACAGCTCTGGCTTTGCCGATCGTCGAGGTTCTTCCCCCGTTTCCTTGCGTGTTGTTGGCACGCTATCGCCAATACCTGCTCAATCAAGATGCCTCCGACCATGGTCTGAACACTTCTCCTGAACTTGAACACCTCAGGTACCGCTGGGAGAGAAGTTTATGCCAAACTCGCTTGTGTGAAGTATTGATAACTTCTTTTCGTTGTGGTGTGCCACCACTTAATCGGTATTTATTCAGGGCAAATCTGATAACCACCCCTTTGTGCCACTTTTGCCAAGAAATTGAATCCGAAGAGCATTTCTTTCTTTTTTGCCGCCGATTTTCCAACCATCGGAGAAGGCTGCTGGAGATTCCCCTGCTACGTCTTGGACTGCCTTTAACTGTACCTGTGCTTTTGTCGTTTGGGGGGACTAGTCTGGGCCGATGCCATAGGGACGTGTGCAACGCCATCCACTCCTTCATTTCGGAGACAGCTCGTCTGCAGTGTTAAAAACATTCCGATTAGGCTGATTTTTACTAAAGTTTTCCTATTCTTCTCTCTGTGTTTTTTTTTCTCGTGTTTCCTCTCTCTCTCTTTCATTAACCTAGACCAAATTCTTTCTTCTGCTCCATTATTTTGCCTCGCTTGATTTACTCTAATGAAAACATAACTCTTCTTGGCCAATCCCGCTAAGTGGGTATGCGCCATTTTTCGGGCCACCACCACCACCACCAGTGGAGATTAGTGGGCGCAAATTGTAGTCCGGAGTCCCCAGGCCATGTTTCGACCACTCTGGGCGCGTTTACGCGATTTTATTTAGTAGAAAAATTAATTCGAAAATGCTGTCCTCCTCTCTTTACGCTCGCCCATTCTCTGTGGCGTTTTCGTGTGACGTCGGGAGGAGCCGAGCTCGCAATTGGCTGCGCTACTGCACGGCTCCCCGGCCTTCAGACAGAGTCAGTCGGCCCAGCGTTTCGTCCTCCGGCCGCCGACGGGTCGTCGCAATTCGTTCGCTCAGTTGAAACGAAGCCAGGACACGTTTGTGAATGGAAGAATGTGCCTTTCTTTACTTGGTTAGTTTGTACACTGTATCTAGCTCCAAGTCAGGGTCGCTTCACACAAGCGCTGCACAAGCGCACATGCGACGCTTCTCTGACTGGTACGCCAGTAGGAAAATATAAGGCCTCTTGAAGGCGGGAGAAGAGCCAGCGAAGTCAATATAGGTACTAAGGAAATAAAATCAACTGATATTTTTACCGTACAGCGTAAAACTAGGGCGCGGGAAGCACTTTTTTGCGCTGGGCGAACAAGCACAGCGGCCAGCAGCATGACTACGCATCTGCGAACGCTTTTCCGTCTAAGAAATGCAATTGCTAGACGTGAGATATTGTGGAAACTTGGGGGATGCTTACTGCACGAGCTCAAAACAACGAATAGTAACCGAAGCTGCTTGGAATTGTAAAACTAATTAAAAGTGTAAACTGGTTCTACATTATATACCTTATATTTCCAAGGTCGGCAGCGCTCGCCCATGGCCGAGTGGTTTGGAGCGCCAGGTATGTCAGTGGATGTGTTTTACAAGTCACAAGTGCGAATTTCCGCGGGTACGTGCTTTTTTATATAAGTTAACTTTTTCGTTTTCCGCCGATGTTTTCTATACTGAGTTCACCTTTTTTCGGGCCGAAACATTCATTGCTCCACGAACTAGTTCACAGAACGCGCGCAGGCTGGCACTGGCGCGCTAGCGAGTTCTCGTTGGCGTGCTGTTGCCATAAGCACCGACTGCTTGCGGGCAGTGGGCACAGGCCAGAATCAACAGACCCTTGGCCTGGAGCGAACACGCTTTTTACGATACAGGCATGAATGAGGTAACCTCCAAATATAGGGGAAAAGCGCATGGCATTTGAGCGTCTTCGGGGACGCGGAGGGCGTTCATGCACTGCGTAGGCCTCGGCTAGTTAATGCTACGATTCCAAGCCGTCCTGGGAGGCTTGTCTATGCATTTTACAGCCGACAACATGGCAGAAGCGCGGTACGATGATTACTGAAATATTGAGAATGCCCATCTAACAACGCCATTGGTTGTGTTTTACAGAACCGAAACCGAAACTGAAACTTGTTTGATTGCTAACGTTGGGCATCGTCCAATCACGGTGCCCCCTCCTCCCAACGTCACCGCCTTAGTTGGTGCGGCCGCCGCAAACCGCGCATGGTAGGTTTTCTTCTTTCGCGCTTTGTAAAATAATTACCGATTTGTCAACCGGATAAACGATGAAAAGTGTGCTAATTTGAGCCAGTCATCCCCAGGATTGAGGGACACGCGCCGCGGAAACCTGACTGCGCCCCTCTCCCGGCGCTTCGCCCGTCCGGGGCGTAACTGAATGGGGCAGAAAAAAGAAACGGCCGCCGTTTAATAACGAAGACAGCTAGAAAAATCGACTCCGGGATATCCGTAGCATGGCTCTAGCGGCATGCCGTGGCAAAATATTGGGCTTGTACGACTAACTCACGAGGTTCCCGGGCAGTCTAAAATTTTTCTGCTGCGGCCTATGAGAACAGGCTGGATTTCAGGTCGTTCCGCACTAGTTAACACAAAATTGTGGCGCTCAGAAAACAGATAGAAAAAACGACTCCCGGGTTTGAGTACTTCAGGTTGTGGGCTACAAACCTGTTATTGTAGATTTTTTGCAACGTTGTTTGTGTAGGTTCCCTGCAACACTTTTCATGCCCGGGGTGAGGCGTATCGCCACAAACTTCGAAAAACTGACGCTACGTGGCGCCCCCGTCCCCCTCCTTTTTCCTGGAAGGAGTGGAGAGGAGGACCGTCTCCACCCAACACAACACTCGCCTCTCCTCAGCGGAACCAGGGAGGGTTCCCATCTGTTGTCGCTGAGAGTAACAAAGAGGCAGTCGGTAGTGTGCACGAGGACGAACAAGGCCTGCTCCTCTGGTTTATCCCAAGGAGGTGGGGGAGATAATTGCTGCCACTGAAAAGGTTTGGCTGACTTGACTGTCCCCCCTCCTCATTTTTAGATTGCGCAGAGCAAACAAAGCGTGCTCCCCTGGTTTTTTCGCTCGGGGTGAGGGGGGGGGGGGGGAAGACTTTCCAGCACAAGAACTGTGCCTGAAGGACCTACGACGTGTCCACACGCGCTACTGTGTACAGTTTTTACTTCTTCGTTTTCTTTCTTTTTTCTGAGGTGGCAAATAACGCTATGTTAGTACGGTGTCAAATGTGAAAATAAGTTATCCGCACGGTTTCCTGCAGTGATGCGTTAAATGGTGTAAAACGTATATGTTTGCGCGCAGGTATGCCATTTTGTCTTTTTTTACATACGGATTAGTATGAATGTATTTGTAATCTGTTTAGCGTTTTCTCTTCTTTTGCTGTATTGTGTTTTTCTTATGTATACAGGTAATCATGCCGTCCTTGTTACTGTATATATCTATTCCCACACATGCCTAAGGCCTGGCGCTCAGGCTGGAAGTATGAAATAAATAGTAAATAAATAAAAATAAAGCACTATCTTCAAGTTTCTGAGACTGAAATTATGGCGCAAGGGGGGTTGCCAAGAGCTGAACGAGCGCCGCTTTTTTAACGCTATTATATCGAAGCGGCGTCCGTTTTATCAAAAATCGTTTTCTCGAATGCCGGTTTATAGATTCACCAATGTTCGTTGGTTTTTTTCATTTAAATTGTTATTTTATTCAATTTATGTACCATTCATCCCAATGCTATTTAAACGCTTTTTACCAGAGGGAATATATTAATTAGAGGTGTGTTCAAGTTTAATTAATTGTTTTTCATCCTTTTGAAAAATTCCCAGTATATTGCCGTAGTTTCGCAGTTTTTTTCCCGCAGCTTTTTGTTCAATATTTGTTGCCTTTAAGCTTTGCGAATTTTCTCATTCTTGTGTGCGCTCTAGAGAATGTGTTTGATATTTTGTTAATTGTAAATATTAAAATTGTGGCCGCGCTCCACTGCTTCCAAGGCGCTTCCATCAGAACAGCACCAGTTAAAAACTGATATGCGTTAAAAACGGTTATAAAAAGTATAAACGACGCCGTAAGAAGCATGCATATACGTGAAAAAGTCAATGGCGCTTAACCGAAATGGAAGCAATTATACATTTACAGCACACTGTTACAGTTAAAGTGTCGTGAATTATACGAACGCAATGGTAGTGCTGCACCTGAAATTAACCCCAATGTTGAGCATTGATGTTTGGGATTCCAAGTTACTACTATTTAGACGCCTATGAACGGCCCTAGGACATTTCGATGTACTGGAACATTTCAATGCGGGATGTTACGGTGCAAGCATTCCGGTGCACCGACATTTTCGTACGCCAACTTTTCTGCGAACGGATTTGTGTGCTTATTTGTGTGAAACTTTCGGCAACTTATTATTTGCGTAGGTATTAGGTTATGGATGACTGTCTACGCACTGATTGCATCGTTTGTGTTTATGCTTTGAAAGTTTTCGGTCAGAATTTGAGATTTTTTAGAGCTTTATTTAATAACTCCTTTAGGCAATACCAATTATTATGTATCTTATTTTTTTCTAGGGGCGCGGGCGAGGGTTAAGAAAGTCACAAAAAGAGCAGCTTCTTGCCGCCTTGTGTGGCGCCTTGCATCTGCGCAAAAAGAGATATTTAACGATGTTACGGCACATATAATGTTACACTGACGTCGAAAGGGACAAATTATGCAGCTCTTAAAGCTTTATGCTGTCGTTCATGAAACTTTGTGTAAATGAGCTGAAGAAACGGTTTTCATTAAGACTTGTAACAAATAAAACTTGCTCAAACGTAGGCACTTCCAAAAAAAGACGTCTATTGCTAAGCTTGCGCACCAAGCTTCTGAACTGTGCCTTTTCTGTGCACCCTTCGGTGTCACACACAATAATTGCAGCTCTTTTTCCTAGGTGTAAATTCCGAGGACACCTAAGCACTTTTTTATGATACAGTGATTGAGAAAGCATTAGTGTCCAGTTGCCGAACGTGCACTCTCAATCGTCCTTTTTTCTTTCCTGTCTGTCTATCTGTCCGTCTGTCACTCGATTCAGCCGCTGGGCCAAACATGAAACAATGCTGGAACAAGGAGTATATATAGGCAAAACCGTCCCAAGCTACTGAACCTGGCGGAGTGCATATATTTCTACGTGTCAATATTGTTCAGAAGAAAAACTTGGCCGCGTATCTGCTCGCTTCGCTGCAAATGTCGTCGAAAGGCGATAGTCTTCTGCAGCCCCTGCCGTCTCATACATTCTCCTCCCCCCTCTCTCACTCCTCGCGCGTCTGACGCGATGGAGGGTAGCTAAATTAAATCCACTTTTCCCGCGCTGCAGAGCTCGCACGCCATCTGTTGGAACCTTTGCTACTGTTCGGCTTAGGGTTGCGCTCGAGCTCGAGGCTCGGGCGCCAGCTTCTTTTCGTATTTTTTGGTCAAACCATTGTTTTAACGCCTCTTTTTTAAATTGCTATCGTGAAAACCAAGGCCATGTCTATGCTTATTTAAAAGAACGCGCGTAATCCCGGTTATGTGCTTACATTTTGCCTCAAATGTACCTGGGGTTTCCTTCGCGCCATATTATTGGGACATGTATGACAAATCTTGGCAGTTTTAGAAGTTTGGAACGGTTTTGCGTATATAAGCGTCTTGTTTAATAATATTTATAACTTTTGAACCGGTGGCTGAATCGGTGCCGTCCACCGGGCGGGCGCCCTAACATCTGCGCTTCATGCTCGCCAAATAAAGATATATCAATCAATCAATCGCGTTTAAGTAGCCCAAGAAAGACTATCGTCTTTAAAAAAGCATTAGGCATAATTGAGGCAAAACATTAGTGCATAACTGGCCGCAGCAGCGTTCTTTTATTCAAAAATAGACGTGCGATTGGTTTTAATAAAAATGCGGTAAAAGACGGTGTCAAAAACAGGCCAGATAAAAGTAAATATAATAAAAGAAAGATGTCTCCTCAAGAGTGAGAGAGAGAAACCTTTATTTGGGGCAAGGCTGGCCCTAGGCCTGTTGGGGGAATAGGATCAAAGGAATGGGTAAGGAAGGGGAGCAGACCGGCCGTTCTATACAGCTCGTGCTAGACCGCTTGTGACTGCGAATACAGCAATCTTGTGAAGGATGGGAGTGCCCACGGAGTGAGGGTCTATGGCTATCGCGGGATCGTTGGTGGGGGCAGAGAAATTTCTATAGCGAGTTAATTTGGGGCAAAACCAAATGAGGTGGTGCAGATCAGCTTTGGTTAGGGAGTGGCACTTGTTCACGAATACCTCAGCAGCTCTTGGAAGCGTAGGTAGAGAAGCCAGGAACCCAGGCGGGGTGAGGTTTTTTTTTGAGGCGCTGTTCCAAGAACAATTGAAAGAAAAGGTCCCAACAGGTGGCGCGCGAACCAAGAAAACGAGGGAAAAATGAATCTAATTCGTCAAACTTCAATTGCATTAATTATGGGGCAGGCAGGGGGAGAAGAACAGCGTGAGGGGGAGAGGGGAGGATGTTACGAGGCGGGGGCGGCCGAAGGCTATGGTATACATTTGCAGCAAAGCAACCAGATACGCAGCCAATTTCTTATCTTCTCCTCGTGACTATGACTCGGCACATACCCGGGGAACGTACTGTAAATAAAAATACTACTTACAGTACGGTAGCATACCCCATTTCAGGTAGTATGACGGACAGGGCGTTTCACGTAAGAGCGCTAGTCCAAGAATATTGTTCACTGATCATGTCGCACACTAGCCGGTGGTTGGGGCGGGGAGTATTAAAATATTTTAGTGTACGTCTAAAAGAAAAGAAGAACCTACCCGCAATCAGTAGCACCTTTCTCTTCTTGAGCAAAGCTGCCTCAGGGGCTAGCGCGTGCAAGTCGATCCAGCACGTGCTCTTTTCAGAAGCGTTCTCGTCGGGCCGGCGTGCGTCTTTTTTAGCTTTGGAGGCACCGGAAAGCCCGTTGAGCGGACGCGTCCCACGCAATAGAAAACATTCATAACGTGTTTTTCTTTTACTTGCCGAAGACTTGCATATGCTCATCTGCTTGTTTTGGCACTGTCGCGTTAATTGCGTATTTCTTTGTTTTCCGTTACTCATAATGTTAGTATACTTGCACCTCAACCTTAACGCAAAGTAGGTAAGGGTTGAGGCATTTGATTTTTGGTTTTTTATGAACCCCGAAATAATAGATTATGATCTTGCTCTACCGCTTGTGCTTTGCAACAATAACGCAAAATGTTTTTGTGCTGCAAATTATTTGTCAATGCAGATATTAGCATAGGAAAAATAATTTTCCTGAATTCGGGTGTGAATGTTCGCGCGTAGAAATTAAAAGCGAGCAGAAAAAGAAAAGCTCGTTTCGTTTAATTGCATGCGTCTTCAAAAGACGCCCACATATCAGACACCTGATTAATTCTAATGTACGAATCAATGTACCAACGCAATTTGTGCAAGTTGTTCAACAGCAAAAAAAAAAAAAAGTTGGGGTTGTGCCAAGTGCGAACAAGTATCATGCAAGCGGAAGGAAATAAAAATGCCCTGTGACAAATTGAACAGATGACCCCTTAATGTCGAAAAGGCGACCCATGGGACCTGAAAGGCTTTCGGAACCGACGTCCCCCAACAACACGTTTCATTCCGTGAAATAGCCAGGACACCGGGCTGGTCGAGCGGCGCGGTGAGCAGACGATGCGTCCGTAGCAGACGACAAGACGACACTGGCAAAAGTTAACTCATTAGCGACGCTGCAGTTGACCCGAGCCTGCTCGATACGTACTAACGCACATTGTTTCACAAGTCGAAAGAAAATTGTACCCGGGTCTTTCCTTCGAGTGAGAAATGCGGCACGAGCGCCACGAAAAAAGCAGGCGCCCGAGCGGGGCGAGCCCTCCCCGTCCACACGGGTAGGGTGCCTCGATGCGCGCCCGCAGAGCGGGGGCGCATCGAGGCACCAACCGCAGCCCATGCGGGGTCGTTTTGTGAGGGCTCCCCTCTTGTTTTTTTTTTTTTTCCTTCCTGGTTCGGCGAATTACAAAGGCGAAAAGCTGGCCTGTTTGGGAAACCGTCGCGAGCGGCTAGACCCTGTGTGAAGGCCCTGCTTCTCGCACCGCAGGGGAGAGAACAAGAGAGAAGGAATTGTGTCTTCAGGTCGCGACGCCACGTGGTGTCAGTTTTTCGAAACTCGACGCCGTGTCCCGAAATCCTGGCCATGTCTACGTAGTGCAAGCAAAAACGGGAGCTTGACAAATGCACTTCAGTGTCCCTTTGATTAGAGGCATTTTCAATACGGCCAATCGTGAAACGCGCGTTTGGTGTAAACAAAGCTGACCGCGTGACCGTCGGACGGATATCACAGAGCAGAGATGCCGTAGCACTGTCGAATCCGCGTCGTCGGCAGTTTCTGCGAATGTCCCCACGTACTAATCTCGCGAGCCGCATAATTAAGAGGCGATCGTGGACGTGACACAGGCGCCGCAAGGGGGAATTGCTGCCGCGGCTAGAGAACGACGCGCGACGCTCGAGACAGTGGGTGGGAAGGCGCGCGCTAGGAGCAGCCGCCCGGTCGGCCTACAGGTCCGCCTACAGACGTGTTCGGCTTAGCACTGCAGCGGATATCCGATTGCCGCTCTCGTAAGCGGTGCAGATGACTATTTTTAATGCATCATTATTCATTTCTCATATAAGCTGTTATGTTTGGGGCTTGGATCCAGTTTCGTGCAGCGGTAACAAGCTATCGCTCGAGCTACCTGCGCCGGCCTGCGCCACTTCGCGGCCGCAGCCGCCGCCTGCACAGCGACCGTGTGGCTCGCTCAGTGCACTTTTCGTGTCCCTGGCGCGTTTTAGCGTCCAGTGTAATAAAAAGCAATAAAGATGGAGTGCCTGGAATCGCCGTAGAACTTAGGTCGCGGCCAGCTGCCCGATGAGCCTACGAAATCACGGCGCCTCCGATGCCAACGATGGGGTCGTTCGTTGCTCGAGAGCAGAAGCTCCTACCTCCGATTGGAGCGCCGCGCCGGCGGAAAACAACGGCAGTGCGGGAGCGGCCAACTCACTCGTGACGTGTTTGGATGTTGTTCATTTACAAAATGTCCAAGGGATGTCGATTGCACGAGGTCCTCCGCTGGCTGCTTGGTTGCGTTTCGCGCACTTTAAAATTAATTTAAATATGTTCTAGGCTGCATCTGCCGCTGATATTTTGCAGATGATGTATGTGTGTTCACACCAATCTATCGCCGAAGTTATCTCGCCTTCAAAATTTTCTGTCAGTACCCCTTTAACGCGCGCCGAAATCTCGTACACACGGGCGTTTCTGTTTTTCGCCTCCATCAGAAAAGCGGCCGCCGCGGCCGGGAATCGAACCCACGTCCTCGTGCTCAGCTGCACAACGCCTTAGCCACGGAGCCACCGCGGCCGGTAAGCCACTACAACTTCCCAGTGGCAATGACTGGCAGACGTTTAATTTCGGTTTGCCACTCCACTTTGCTTAAAAGGGACATGCAGACAAAATACAGGTTTCTTTCGTTCGAAAGATTTCGTGTTTTATAGTGCTCCCAGCGCTTGTTTGGCAGCAAACGATGCCGTATTCACTGGTAAACTAATGAATTTTGGTTAAAGTTGTGATTCTGCCGCCAAATCGTGTATTTTCGGGACGTATTTCATGAAGTCATGAAGGCGGGTACTCAAACGAACTTCCAGTGCGTCATTAGGCTCTGCAACGGCCGGGCTAGAGCGGCGGCGCGAGCGCGAGCGCGCGCCCCGCACAAGCCCGGCAGTGGCTCTGCACCTTGCTTACCGCCAGTCCTCCCAGATGGCGCTACCATAGTCAGCCGCGGAGCGTTGTCCGCCATTCCTTTGTTTTTGACGGTATTTGCACCTGGCTTTTTTTGTTACGGTAGAAAGTAATCGTTTCGTGATACACGGGGTTTGCTTGACAAACAGTGTCACGTAAGACAAGGTCGCTTGCGCTAATCGGCCAGTGTCGTGTGAGACAACCTCAAGCGGCGGACTGCTGTGCAGCTAAAAGAAGAATAGTGCGCCTATACTCGGTGACAACTTACGAACGGCACCGGAAAGTCCCGCTGTGCCTTATCACCGCAGCCGGATGTTTCTCCGAGCGGCGCGAGTAGGGCGTTACTTGGAATATTTTGAACATGGCGTGAGCCGTTCCCGCGATTTTTTGGACTTAATATGCTTATAAACGACTCCAGTGACGACAAACAAACTGCGTGAGACAAGGCAGACGATATCACGCGCACTGACGTCAAGGGTCCGGCGGTTTGGCGGAGTGATACACTACATGAGGTGGTGCCGTTCTTGAGTTGTAACCGAGTATAGTACAACAGCAGTGCGCATAGGTGCTTCTATGTTTTCGGGTACTCTCGTAACTTTCATTGTTTACCCCACCATTTTTACTCCCGTAAAATGAATACGCATAATGCATTACATTTAAGCGCAAATAGCTCGTTCGGCAAGCTTATCAGCCCTGCCTAATTTGAGTCTGCTTTTGACGGCCTCAGGCAATCGCACAGCTGGGCATATATGACGCCATGGGTTCTTTTGCGAAAAATGAGCTAGTTGGTCGCACGACCATTTCCTTTTTTTCCTAATCATGTAGCTCATTTGGGCAAAGTTTGCGTTAAAAGTGGTGGCAGTATGATTCTAACGAGGCAATCTTTCGAATTAATCAAACTCGTCTACATGGCCCTTTTAAAGCACTTGGAAACGGCCGACAGGTAGGCGCTAGGGCTGCCACCGAGAAATTTATCTGCCACTAAAACAACCATGCGTGTCACCTGAGGCGGCTTCGTAAACTGCGCCGGGCTGCAGGCGGAAAGGAAAGGGGGCGGGGCGTGTTCCTCCATAATCCTTCAAGTGAGGTTCGTGCGGGCGCCACTAAAGGGCGCCCGCACGAAGGAAAATTGGCTCCAATCCACGCTGTGAAGTTTGTCGGAAAGCAAAGCTTTAAACGAAAGCTACAATTGCCCACAAGACGTCACTTGAATCCACACACGCTCTAGAAAGAGTGAAACCAGAGATTCTGCCAGCTGTTACCTGGAATCCGCGGGGGCGGCGTCCCGAATTCAGGAGCGTCTGCCACGGCCGGGCGAGAGCGGCGGACGACTCCGCCGCTATAGCCCATCCGTGCGTCGGCAGAAAACGAAGAGGAGCGTCTTTCGAAGGGTGAGACAGCCGAACCTAGCCATCCTGATGTGCTAGCTAGGGGCTACACCACCGCACGACACAAGCGCAGACACCGAAAAGATTCGGCATGTGAGCTTAGTGATTCCCATTTATACCGATTTAAACTAGTTACTTTAGTAAGTTTGATAATAGCGAGAAAGCTGAGGGAATTTGTATAATCGCTATTTATCAGATCCAGTTGCTCCTTTAGTCTTTTGTAATACCTGTCAAAACACAACCGAATTGGTATTCACCAGTTTAGAAAACGGAGTGCCATTCGTGGCAAGCAGTGCGCAAAAGGTAGCGCTTGTTGGGCGGCCAGATGTCTCTAGGTGGTCTCTACATTTTCTTTTCCCGCCCTGCAAACCAATCTTTAACGTATCTTTACCGTACGACCACTTAATACCGTCGAGTCCGGGTTGCCCAGGAGGTGCTGTCGAACAAGTTAATCAAGCCGTGCGAAGGAAGCGCTCAATGGATGCGAAGCAAGCCAAAACAGGTCAAAAACAACCGTCGCTAAAGCAGACGACGACGACGCCACCCCTCCAACGCGCCCGCGGGGCGAGCAGGCAGCTGGGCGCGAAGGACGCTGGGTAATAGCGCCCTATCGCCGCGCCACCTACACTGTGCTCCCCCCATCCCCCCATCCGCGTTCGGAGTTTGTCCCGCACGCCACGAAGGAATCGTTGGGTGGTAGAGGTAGAAAGCTTTGCTTTAAGGACGTGTCTACACTAGCCATGCCTGCAGCCATCAGCTAGAGTGCCGTCGGACGGCACTCTAGACACTGGGTTTAAAGCAACCTAGAGTGCCGTCCGACGGCACTCTAGCTGATGGCTGCAGGCATGGCTAGTGTGCCGTCCGACGACATTCTTATATTTAAGACTAAGCTAGCACCGGCCGAAGCGCCTGGCGCGGTATAGAGGATCCGTCTTAGCTTCTTGATCCCAAAGGTGGTGGTTCGAGACCGGCTTTTGCCTTAAAGGAGCAATGAAGAGAAAATGCAAGTTGGTTTTATTCGAAAGATTTCGTGTTTTATAGTGCCCCCAGCGCTTGTCCGGATACAAACGGTGCTTTATTCACTGAGAAATTAAACAATTTAGGTTAAAATTTTGATTTTCCCGCTCAATCGTGCGTTTTCGTGGTCCCAAGTGACATCAATGAAACCGACCGCTCTGCAGCCTAGAGTACCTTCAGTCACGCATCGGCCGTACAGGGTAGAGACACGTATACGCTGGCGCCGCCATTTTTGGTTGCTCGCTCGCCGCCGAAGCAAGTCATTGTGTCAAAACCGCGCTAAAATTATCGCCGCAACGCGGTTTACTGAGGAAGTTTGAATCATATTGTCTGTTTCGCGTTGCTAGGTCTCGTGGGAAACGAAAATAATAACGCGCTGAGCCCGTTGGCCCAATTGCGGCGGCACGGGACCGTTCGAAGGTTGTCTCCACCCTGTACAGCGGTGTTGGTTTGTTCCCGCGTTTCTTTACGTTCCGTAGCCTAGATGGCGCCACCATACCGTGCAAGCGTTTGGTTTGTTTTTGCCCGCATTTAAACCTGGCTTGTTTTTGTTCTGGGAGAAAATATTCGTTCCCTGAAACAGTGCTCGCTCGACAAATGGGGTCACGTAAGACACCGTTGCTTGCGTCAATCGGCCAGTGTCGTCTGAGACAACCCCAAGCCCCGTAGTGCTGTGCAGCGAAACCAGGCATGCTGTGGGCAGTACGAAGAGCAGAACGCATCAGTACTTCTATGTTTACATGTGCTTTCGTAACTTCCACTGTTTGTCCCATCATTCTTATTGCTTTGTAAAGAATGTGCCCTAAATTTAAGCGCAAATCGCTCGTTCGTCTAGTTTGTAAGTTCTACCTAATTTGCGTCTGCTTCTGCCAGCCTCCGCCAATCGCAGAGCTTAGCTCATGTGACGACATAGGTTCTGTTGCGGGAAATGAGCTGGTGGGTCGCATGACCATTCCCGTTTTTCCTAATTATGTAGCTTATTTGAGCGAAGTTTACGTTAAAAGTGGTGTCAGTATGATTCTAACGAGACAATCTTTTGAATGAACCAAACTTGTGTTTTCTCTTCATGGCTCCTTTAATAATTGTTTTTTTTTTCATCTTTACCTAAAGTATAATTTTTATGGCTTGGGGTAGTTTGGGTGTTTTAAATGCTTTCCTTGTGTGCGTTAGGTCATGCTTAGATTAGGTTTGCTTGCTTTGCGTTATCTAGAGCGATGTAGTGCCAGCCGCAGGCTATTTTGTTAGAAAACACTGGTGGACATCGATATAGTGGATTGCTTATAATACCGTCGGACGGCACTCTAGACACGGCCTGCTTTAAAAGGTCCAGTCCATTGTTGTTTCATCTTGGCACGGTACACGGTTAGGGCTGTAGTTTCCACGCTTGGCTGCTGCTTTAGCGACCAGGGTTTAAATTCCATTCGAAGCTAAAAAGTTTGTATGTGTATTTTGTTTGGTTATTTTCTTTTTACAAACACCTAATTTGGTTTTGTTCGTGGAGTAGCCAGCAACTATACGGTCACTTCTTGAGTTTGGTGAGACATCTAAGGCTTTAGCTCTAAGAAGTGTGTCGAGCGTTTTATAGATCGGTGCGGAATCCTCTTTTTTCCATTTTTGATATATTTTCAGAATAAACATGAAAAATATATGTTGTTTTACGCCGCTCAAATTTTTGCGCAACTTACATGTCGACTTCTAACTGTCCCTAGTCGTATCCCCTGGCTGCTACGCGTTAACATCTGTGACAGCATCATCACCACAATAATCATCATCAACAACAGCAGCAACAAATACAACACAATCCTGAAACCACTATCATACTGCATATGCAGCAAACCGGCCGACGTAAATAATGAAGTCTATCCGCTCTCTCTCAAAATATAACGATTGATTTCATTCCACTCAGCTGTGGCGTCTGAAACAGGCTCGGTTGGGGCGTACATGCCAGACATTTTCACGAGTAGAAAACCTATAGCAGAGTCCTTCAATAGTCACACGCCTGGGATTCCGGGGGTGGGGGGGGGGGACGCGCGTTTCCAAACGCTTCGCTGCACAGCGCACCCACGTGACGTATGTCTGTTCGCAAGATGAAGAACGATAATTAAACGTGGTCATTGGCTGCGCCCCAAGCCTAAAGCGATCGAAAACGTACCAAATCATCATTACTAACAAAAACAACGCGTAGATTGGAGGTTAGTAAAAAAATAAATCAGAAAAAATTAGCCAATGAAAAAAAAAAAAACTAAGAAGAAGCCCTGCTGTGGCTCAAACTCAAGCCGTCAGCGCCAATACTCAGTGCTCTACTACGAGGCTACAAAGCCCGAATGGTGGGCTCGTTTTACCAGGCGCTTAAAAGAATAGCGCGCACAATAACATCACACAAGTCACGTGCGTGCTCTGTGGAGCGAAGCGTTTGGAAACACGCTCCGGGATTGCGGCCAATTTTGTATTTTTGCCCTACCTCATCGAGCGCAGGAAATGGCCTCATTGCAACTTGTGGAATTCTCGTATTTTTTTGCGTGCGATTTTTGCGGGACGGCGGCATTTCGGAAGGCGTGGTTCAATGCTTATTTATTTTAACTGCATTTTATCGCCGAAGCGCCATGCCTTTATGTTCCTGTGTCACAGGTGCGCCGGAATAGTTCGCTGCCCTATCTGCCGTGCGGAATGTTCCGCAATGAGTGCGGTCCCCTGAGTCCTGCCGGCATCGTTCCGAGTCACCTGCGACCATGGCGAGCCCTAACATCTCTACTGGTATGAGTGGCCTTTCATATTCTCTAAGCTAGCCATGGACGTTTTTTTTTCTGCTGCTATTTGGAGAATATACTCGTGACGTACCGTATTTTCGCTCGTATAACCCCGACCAAAAAAAGAGAAAATGTATTTTCTTTACTGCAGCTTCACGGCAATGCGCGTTGTGCCGTGAAGGCCATACGCAGTAACACTGACTAAGCCTTCCATGGCAGCGATTGCGCAAAACATACAAGGACAAGGAAGAAAAAATAAGGACGAGCGCTCTCTTACAACTAAATTTTATTAGTGAATTGGGACTTTCGCCTCGCACTCAGTGTATTGTACTTGATAAATACAGTGCGCTTTTTCTGTCTACATAGTACACGATGTGTTGCTTGGGCAGTAGCTTTGGTGCAGCCTTTCCTGTACCAAATGTGTGTGCGAGGATTTTTTAGATGCAGAGCATCTGATTCACTCGCCTTGTCCCTCCGGCGTCGTCGTCGGCGTTGTCCGCCCCTCCCCCATTCTCCTCGCCGCGCCAGCTGCGCTCTCCGCCGCTAACCCCCTCTCCTCTCCGATAGCGAACACTCTCTTGCGAGGGGCATTGGATTGGATTGGCTTGGATTGGATTGGATTGGATTGGATTTGGATTGGATTGGATTAAAGTTGATTGTGTTGGATTGTGTTGCGTGATAGCCGCGGCAGATGCGCTGGGGCCGGCGCATGTGCAGTACTCTCTCTTCCGCGGTTTCCTCTCCTTCGGGCGCGCTGCGCATATAACCGGTGTGCCGTTCTCCGGCGAAGCAACATCCACGCTTGGCTCAAACACCTAGAGTCCACGCCGCTTTACAAGTACGCCAACGTCGTCATCGACTGGGACCGGCTTACGCAGTCCCCTCAACGTTATGCGCGCTATAAAACGCGGTCCCTTCGCCGCTCCGCCTATGCGTCGCATCTACACAGGGGTTCCCGCAAGGGGAGGTGGGAGTGTTTTTTTTATTTTCGACGGGCTGGTAGGGGGGGGGGGGGTGAGGATTATATGCAGGGGTGGGTTATACGCACGAAAATGCGGTATACGTCATTCCCTGCTTTCTCTATTCTTTTTCTCTTCCCCAAAAAGGCAATTCGCGGGACTTGGAAAGGGTAGAAGTTTATTTTTATGAAACACCGGCTTATTTGGCTGTACGAACGCTCATTGTTTTCGCTGTGTATATCGCGGTACTGTCGGAAAAGTGGTAACGGTTTTAAGGCCCTACAGCGAAAGTTCTAAAACCGCTAGCGGGACACTTCATAGTCGCAACCTGGCCGTACACTCTAAATTTTTTTACGCTTAACAAGCATGAGTTTCGACGATTTTCTGCACGCTTCTTACAAGCGTGATGTGCTTTCAAGCTTAAAAAATCATTCTTTCTAAGCATGACTTGCGGGATGCGTAACACTTTTGAAGCGTGAGTACAAGATATTTTTTGCACGCTTGTTTTAGGTGTGATGAATGATTACGCTAAGCGCTCACGCTTGCCATCCGTGACTGGCGACCTTCTTAAGGCTTAGTGAAGGTGAAAAAGAGGACTTGTCCTTACCTGCTGGCTGCTACGGCATTCTGCAGCTGTGTATAAGACGCCTCTCTGACCGTCAGAAATCTATAAGGAAGAAAGCTGAAAGAAGACAATAGTTGCTGCGCCGTAATTACGGTCTGGGTAGATTGCAGCACCCATCATGCACGTAAATACAAAAATTACATTATTTCAGCTCTCCTTTGAAATGATTTCTGACGGTCAGAGAGGCGTCTTATAGACAGCTGGAGAATGCCGCAGCACGTAAGGACAAGTCCTCTTTTTCATCTTCCCTAAGCCTTAAGAAGGTCGCCTGTCACGGATCGACAAGCCTCACGTCGCGATTACGGCGTTAATTCTTCGTTCTACACGGCCCTAAACTTAGTAGTGTTTGCAGGATGAGGGGGTCTAGCATTGCCGCTTAATTTCGGTTGTGATAAACCCAAGCGCCGTTGAAGGCAGTGCAAAACAAACGTTCATGAAGCATCTTGAACAAGTGCACCTTGCGAATCCCATGCAATTAGGCCTGTGATGTGCATTCTTTTGGCACCTATACCCATGCATACGTTTGCGAAGAAAATTAAGTGAGGCAGTCTGGTGAGGATTGCTGCGAAGGTTGAGATTTTGAGTCAAAGTTGAGGAACAACACAGAACAGGAAATTTAAAAAATTTCAAATTTGAGTAAAACGTTTATTCGCAATATCTTACAGAAATGCTTCCAAATAAAGAAACCCGAGAAAGAAAGACATAAATATAAAATAGGCTCCAGATGAAATCTTGATGCACTGATGGTAATGCGGCTCCTCGTTCGAGAATGGCCACCGACGCGAACCGCGAGCGCGGCCGCTATAGGTTTACCGCAAAACGAGCAAAGATGCCGAGCGCCAGAGGCCGAGACCGACGGAAATCGGCTGGCGAACGAGAGAAACGGCTCCTAGCCACAACAACGAGAAACGCAATTATTCCTTCTTAATCACATCTTTCCCGGTTGAATGCGTGATCCGTGTCAAACAGAAGTTACATAGAGTACTAGGCCTGACACTAACTAAAGCGAAGTTCCCAGTAAATACGAAGATCTACGCAATAAACGTCGTCATTCGGAAAATAGTTCTACAATATATAATAAGCAAAGACGTTAGGAAATTATTTGTCACCTGAATATTTCAAGCGACCGTGCCATCCGGCCGGAAAGGTGCAGTTCGTAGTAAACGGTGCCGTGTCGCGCGAGAACTCCCAGCAGTCGACATCCAGTGTTCTCGCACCTACCGCGCGGCACACCACTCCGCCCAGTCAGTCAAATCACTCATCAGGTTGTTCCTTCTTCGTCGCTTTATGCCACAAGAAAGCGAACACTCCGCACAGTACACACTTAAATGGCAGAAATGAACGACACAAAGCGCCTGCCTCACCCGATGCCTCCAACGGCTCTAACTCTGTTTTCCCGCCGAAATCGCTGCAGCGAGCGCCACCTTTCAACCTCATCTCATGACAAAATAAAGAAAAGATGTGGTTGATCCCTCTTTCATAGGAATCGGTAAAACACGAAAGTGAGACGTGCCTTCACAGGATCAGTTGATTGTTTATTCTGCATCGATATGAACTTGCACATCGCCATTTATATTTCGTCGGTATGGTACCGTCAGACTTATGAACATTAGACACTGGATTGCACGCGGCGGAGCACTGCGTAAACCCGAATGAAAGCATACGCGCTCGCAAACCATGCGAACGAAACCGAACGGGTTGCCAGCGAACCGTTTGGTCAACCATGCGAGCGAAACCGAACCGGTTGCCAGCGAACCGTTTGGTCAACCATGCGAGCGAAACCGAACCGGTTGCCAGCAAACCGTTTGGTCCACCATGCGAGCGAAACCGAACCGGTTGCCAGCGAACCGTTTGGTCAACCATGCGAGCGAAACCGAACCGGTTGCCAGCGAACCGTTTGGTCAACTCACGGTCCGCTCCAGCGAAAGAGCATGATTTGCGGGGCTGTCTTGTGGGTGTGCTTTGCGAGCGACAACCTGCTGGCGCGTCGCTTTCGCAAATGTGCGACCACTGCGTGCATTGTCCGTCTTCGCAAGGGCCACTGTCTGCAACCTGTTTTTTCTGGCGAAGTGTGGTTCGTGGGGCAAGCTATTCACTGTTCCCGTGTTCATGTGAATGTATTTTTGCTGTTTTTATTTGGAATTCAACATGGGAACGCACCAAAATGAATGAATGAATTTATTGTAAACAAGGAAAGGAAAGACCACCAGCAGGCGTAGTTTGTCTCACCTAAGGGTGGACACCGGAACGCCTGCTGGTGTGGAGGGTGTGGGGAATGGGGAAAACAGTTGTACAGGGAAGGGAGGATAGAGAGAAGGAGAGGTTACATTTATACAAATATACAGGTCTAACAGGGCATATATGTACAATATATACAAGGTAAACACTAAAACACGAAGACAAAAAAAAAACACAAGAAAAAAAACGAAGCACCCACACACACACCGTTTAGTTTATGTGGGGAGAAAGCGGAGAGCCGGGAGGAGTCCTGAGGCATCCAGGTACGACCCCAGGGCCTCATGGACTCCGTCCCGCTCTCTGGCACTGCCTGGCGGCCACAGAAATTCTTCGAGGGGCCGAGCCCCTCCCCCGAAGGCGGCCAACAGTTCGGTCCTCCCTGCCACAAACTGGGGGCACTCCAGGACCAGATGTGGCAGGGTCTGGACAGCCGCCCGGCAGTGCTGGCACGACGGGTCATTGATGAGTGCTAGGCGGTGTTTTCGCTCGGCTGTCCACACGCACCCCACGCGTAGGCGCAGGACAGCCGAGCGTTGATGTCTCGGCATCCGTGTGGCCCGGACGGGTGGTGGGGCCTCTCCAGCGGCCAACCTCGGGTCCGGGTGCTGGGCCCGTACATGTCGCTGTATCAGCAGGCGGGCGTCATCCGCAGCTGCGTGGGCTGCCGTGGGCGAAGGGGGCAGCTCGTGGGCGTCGGCGGCCAGTTCGTCTGCCCTCTCATTGCCCTCCAGCCCAATGTGGCCTGGCACCCACTGCAGCCGCAGGCGAGTCCCCCGCTGGGCCAGCCGTGCCACCTTGTCCCGCACGGCCCGCACCAGGAGGGAGCGCGGGTCGCCCTCCTGGATCCGGAGTAGGGCCACTCGAGAATCACACAGCAGGGCGCAGCGCTCGGGGGGCGGCTCCAGCTCCAGTAGAAGGTCCAGGCCAAGGCTTACGCCCACCATTTCGGCCGTGGCGGATAATGCGGTGTAGTGCAGCCACGCCTGCCTGGTGGCCTCCCCCAGCACTGCCGCCGCCGTGGCCGAACTCTGCTGCTGCCGCACGGAACCATCCGTGTATACCAGGGTGTGGTCCTCCAGGTCGCCCCACACGACGCCCCGAGCCAGCTGCAGCTGCCCGCAGTGCGACGTCCGCCGCTTGCTACGCAGGCCCGGGATGACCGTGTGCAGTTCGGCCTCCAGGGCAAGGGGGCGGCTGGAGGGAGGGCCTGCTTCCACGGGGGCCACCACCTCCTCGTACAGGGCCAACATGCTCCCCATGCGCGAGTGGCGGTGTGTGCGCAGCCGCTGCAGCAGGGGGCTGCCTCCCTCAGCCCGCCGCAGCCGATCAATTAGGCCCAGGGCGCGCTGGTCCACCGTCATTTGGAGCGTCCATGCCCCCGCTTCAGCCAGCGTCTTCGCACACTGGGAGTCTCGAGGCAGGCCAAGGCAGGTGCGGACGCCCCTGCGGTGGTCGCCCTCCACCTGCTGCCAGCTGGGCTTGCGTAGGGTGACCAATGGTAGCCCGTACATGAGCAGACCCACAGCCACAGCATTGTAGAGTCGCAGGGCCGTTCGCTGCGAGCAGCCGCGGTCCCGGGCAGCCATCTTTCGCACGGCCGTGGTGGCCATCTGTGCCCTGGCTCGGAGCTCCCTGGTGGCCTGCCGGAAGTTGACGCAGAGGTCCAGTGTGAGCCCCAGGTAGCGCACACTGGACTTCCAGCTGAGCTCCTCGCCATCGATGTGCAGGCACCTGGCCCTGCGACGAGACTGGGCATCCGGGTGGACCAGCATCGCCTCTGTCTTGCTTGCTGACAGCTGCAGGCCAACATTGACTAGCTTGGCCCGCACCACATCCAGGGCCGCCTGCAGCTGCAGCACGATGCTTCGGCAGCTCCCCTTGGGGCCCAGCACCCACAGGGCCACGTCGTCGGCATACACAGACATGTACACCCTGTGTGCCCCTCCTCTCGGCAGGCAGTCTGGTAGTGCCGCCATGACCAGGTTGACTAGGAAGGGGCTGACGACTGAGCCCTCCGGGGTGCCCACGTTCACTGGCCGGGGCGCCGACAGGGCGCTGCCCACCTGCACCCGCGCTGTGCGGCCCGTCAAGAACGCCTCGACGAAACCCTGCAGCTTGCCCGCGGTACCTGCCTCCTCCATGGCCAGGGAGATGGCAGGGCGCTGCAGGTTGTCGAAGGCACCCTTGACGTCTAGCAGCACCAGGGCTTCTACCTGCCTGGTGGCCCGGGCATGCTCCAGTGCTGCCACCACGTCGGCAATGGAGTCCGTCGCAGCCCTATGCCTCCGGAAGCCTGTGAGCTGCTCCGGGATGAACTCCTCCTCCGACGTGATGGCCTTCATCCTGCGCAGGGCCACCCGCTCCAGCAGCTTGCAGCCACAGGAGGTGAGGGCAACGGGGCGGTAGGCCGTAACTGCCCCAAAACCACGGCCTGGCTAGGGGAGGGGCCGCAGGATGGCCAGCAGCCAATCGGGAGGCAGCTGCCCTGTCGCCCAGATGCGGTTGTAGGCAGCCAGAAGCCTCACGAACCCGACCTCGTCCAGGTTGCGCAGCATCTGGTAGGTGAGGCCGTCGGCCCCTGGTGCTGACTTCCGCTGCAGGAGCGCAGCGAACCACGGAGTTCGGCCTCCGTGATGGGGGCGTCATTGAGGGGATGTCGTCCCTCTGACTCTTCCGGCGCTGCAACCACCTGCCCAGCCGCTACCTGGTGTGGCGGCAGGAAGTGCTCCGCGAAGAGCTCGGCCAGCTCCTCGTAGCTGGCGTTCCTCCTGATTGCCAGGGCTGCCAGGGGGTTGCGGTTACCACGGGGCTTGAGGACCGACTGGAAAATGCCCCAGAGGCGGCGGCAGCGTGGGTCGGCCTCCGAGCTAACGCATAGCTCGGCCCAACGCTGCCTGCTGAGGCGGTTGGAGTGCCGTCGACAGGCCGCGTCCACACGGCGGTATGCCGTCCAGGCAGTCCTGGCTCCGGTGCGCTGCGCCTTCCTCTCAGCCCGGTTCCGCTCCGCTCGCAGCTGCAGCAGCTCTAGGTCTGGCGTGGTGGCATCCTTGGCAATGGAGCAGCTCCGCGTGGCTCGCTTGGCGCAGCGAACCAGGCCCGCGAACAGCTCCTCTCCCTCCCCTCGGTCCTCCTCAGCAAGGCAGCGCCGGGAGTGGTCCCAGTGGGTGCCGTGTGGGTCGCCTGTCCGGCTTGCCGGTTGGTGCGATGTGCAGCGGGTAGTGGTCTGAGCCCCAGGTGCTGGGCTCCCGCCTCCAGGTGGCCTCGACCCCGGCTGACACCAGGCTGAGGTCAATGACCGTGGCAGTGGTTTTGCCTCGCCTAAAGGTGCACTCACCGATGTTCAGCACAGTCAGGTTGAGGCGCAGCATGGTGTCCCACAGGTGTTCTCCGCGTGTGTCAGTCCGGCCATCTCCCCACATAGTGTGATGTGCGTTGAAGTCACCACAGAGGAGATGCCGGGCTGCGCAGAGGGACATCAGCCGATCCAGGAGGCTCGAGTCCCAGTGTTGGTTGGGGCGCACGTACACACTGCACACAGTCACGTCACCACCCGGCACAAGCCGTAGCGTCACTGCCACACACTCCTGCACAGTCGTTGTCACCGCACTGGTGTCCAGCACCGGGTGCTGCACGTCGCTGCGCACAAACAGTGAAGCCCGCGAGGATCCTGGGGGGTGGGAGGGGTCGGCGCACACCACAGGCGAGCACTGCCTGCTGTCACACGCCGTGGGACTATGGTAACCCGTGTATCCCGGCAGCGTGAACCCCGAGCCATCACCCACACGCACCAGCCGAAGTAATCTTTTTCGAAGAATGAAGCTGGGAGGGCTCGGGCCATCGCATATATACGTAAGGCAGACTGGTAATCGTTTTATGCTCCTCAGGAATTGAAGCGGCCCTTTCTTGCGTAGTTTTTTCCAAGTTGCACCTGCCAATGCTTTACCGAAGTTCATCGTTTCTTCGTGCAACGAGGAATGGCCTACAATTAGAGGATATCTGAAAGAAGTAGTTGACGCATTTCGATTCCTTTCTGTGTGGTTTTCTTTTGAGTATGTCTCGCATGTTTCCAGGATGGGTCTGAAAAAAGATCTGAAGGAAATTCTTTTCCCTGTGCCTCTGTACCGAGCAGTGTACTCTGCAGGCCGAGGACAGGATGCTTTGTCCAGGGTGAAAGCTATGGCAATCCCAGCCTCCGTGAAAACCTTCTTTTTTAAAGTGCACATCAACACACTTGCTGTGAAAACATGGATGGAAGAGCGAGGTCTTTTTGTTGTTTGAAACTACTTGTGCGTCCCCTGTCAAAAACCTGAAACTACAGAACATGTGTTGATAGAGTGTTTGGACGCCATTTTATTTTGGGACGTCCTGATGAGAACCCTAATGAAGGAGTATCCGGTGACACCCCATGGAATCAGGTTCCTCAGTGTAAAAACGAAGACGGTGTGCCGCATGATATGATTATGCTTTAGGATTGTATAGCATCTGGAGCTCCCGAATGGCGGTGCGTCATGCGGATGTCAATGCGCAAACCGCGAGCGCATATTTCAGGGAAAAAGTGAACTATTCCTGTGAATTGTACAAAGTGGAAAAACCCGACGCTCAAATCTTTCCAGTACTTCAAAAAGTGACATCATTTGACGTTTTTAGTAGTTTCCGCCAACCAAAGCATGGTAGGCGCTTTTTATTACATAGTTGACTTGTAAAAATGTAAAAAAAAGGAAATTATCACAAAGAAAAAGCTCGTAGCGGAGTCGGTAAAGCACCTGGCACCTTCCGTTGCGGCGACGGAACACCCGGCTCGAATCTTGGCGCAGCCGCGTTTTTCTGGCGATGTCATTTCCGTGACGGTAATGACGTCAGTCAGATCTTGGTGGATCCTGGCATAAAACACTTTCGTGTTAAAAAAGCGCGAGTCGCAGCAACACGCAGCAGCGCGCCCCACGGCTCCATTGTGGATGTGTATCAGGGTGTGTATATGCGTGATTTTGAAAGGCGCGACCGCTGGCGCGAGATTTTTCTTAGCGTGATTTTTATGGTTTACACGCATGTAATCTTGCATGACGCGTAAAAGAAAGCGACTGTGGGTTTTGCCGACTCGCTTCACACTTGTATGGAAGAAAACCACGCGTATTTTGAGTCACGTGGTGTTCAAAATCAAGTTTACGGCGCCAAGGAGTGTGTTTCACGCTTACTATGCGTGAAAAATTTGAGTGTAGTGAAGGATTCCGCGTACGACGTTTAGAAACTTAAAACGCCCAGAGTTGATCATACCTTCACATGCTAAATTAATATACATATCTCAGTATCAGGTCATACCCGTTTTAAATCTCGCACATTATATGTTCACGAAGCTCAGTTCTGTAACGGTCTGTTTCTGAAGCCGAATACTACTGCTTCTGATGGTATAATTGAGTAGGGCCTGTAGCGACTAGAATTCCTTCAGATAACAGTATGTCCATCTTAAACTAACCCAAGTACGCCCCATACGTCCACTCCTCAAGCAGGCAAAGTGGGATGAGAGCAGGCATCGCTGATTGGTGCATTGAGCAAAGCCGTTTGCGGCCAATCATGGTTTAAGATTCCGCGTCCACCGTGGCATGCCGTTGTGCCCTGGTGGCGTGAGGATGTGTCACTCTTACATGCAGCGTGTACGTATAAAATAGTATGGGATGAACGCGATCGCGTTGGGTTTCGTGGCAACCAATTGAAGCTTGTTCCAAAACTCTGGCAACAAGGGTAAGTTTTAGTTCGTGTCTAATTTTAACCTGAAGCGTGGTTAGGTGAATGATTTTGTGATCACAAATTGTCGATCCGAAGTTTTGTGAAGCACAAGAAAGGAAAATGCGGAGAGGAGGTTAGCAGGTGAAGGAGATGACTGGCCGCTGATTGGCTGATAGGTTGGTTAGGAGGTTAAAACGTGCAGCTGAGGAAGATGGCCTTTTGAACGGCTGAGTTGGATGGAAGGTGGTGGCGAGCAAAGAGGTAGTGACGTTGATTGGTCAACTCGGGTTATAGAAAGTCCTGAAAGAGCAGCGCGGAGAGGGGGTTGACTGATGAGGAAATACTCTATGCTGATTCATCAACAAGGGTTTTCAAAGGTTCTGGAAGAACGCCAAGTTTCTGAACCGATTATGGGTACTAGCGTCAAGAGATGTGATGAGAGTACGTTTCCCTTACGCTGCACAAATGCGCCGAAATTTGCCGCACATTTTATTACTGAGGTAAAAAAGTAGGACTGGAAAGTTAGAAGAGATTCATTCGGTATATTTTCCAAGAATGGGAAGCGTACTTAGTAAGTCCACCACGTAAAACTAGTATCAGTGGTCGCTTGCCTCGTTTGACATAAAGGGGTCTGTATGATACGAATATAGGGCAAGGGTTTTGCCGCAACGCTCAAATTACGTTTGCGAATTTCTACCCTGACAAAAAGTATTAGATGAGCAGGAGATGAGTAGCAGATCGACAAGGAGGATCGACAAGGAGGACGTCGACCATTTTCACAGCAGTGGAAAGGCTCTGAATTTTTTAGATACAGTTTCTCTTAACGTAGCCACGATGCTTATATTCTCGTCAGTTAAATTCCAATCCAGTAACTATTATTCGTCACCGGAACACTACTAATGTTCTGATTATGTAATGTGCTTGTGTTCTATTCAAATATTGTCACAATAAATCATCTGCGGTATACAATGTTGACATGCAAGAAGGGTACATGACACCTCTTCTAGTTGCTGGGAAAGTTCTTACAGGGTACACATCTACTTTGTGGCACAGCTGGGGCAGAAGGGTTGTTTTGCGTAAGGGTAACTTCCACATCAGCAGAAATACAATGGGAAAAAACTACGCCAACAGAATGACAGAAAAACCGGCCTGGGTTTGTCAAGGTATCTTCCAAACACAGAGAAAAATGAAAAATACTCCGTTCTCACAGTAGGCAGAAGTTAGTGTCAGGAAATCACGCTCGGGCATTGTGCTCGACATGACCAGGGTCATATCTCGACCAGGTCATTGAAATCATCAAGTCATATTCGACCAGGGTCATATCGAGACATTAATAGGGGTAACGCATGAACTACATGATGCATCAATTACGATCGTTTGTGAATGGACGCGTATAGGTACGCCGATAGTATAATTGCGCCATAAATGTGTTGGTGGATGTGTAGCCATATACTCACTGCAAAATAAAGAAAGCATGGAGTACTTCTAAAAAGCAAATTGTCATTACAGCTCGTTTTATCACCACTTCGTTTCGAGTGGCGTGTGGTCGCGGGCCATTTGGTGTCCTGCGATTCGTTTCAGAAGTGCTACTACCTACTATACGTTAAAATAATGAGGTTAAACTCTTTTATAGAACTTTCCTTGTTGGCAAACATAGCATAAGACGTTGTAATTTGGAATACTTTACTGGTGACCTCTCCGGGTTTTTTGTGCCAATTTTTTAGTGTAACCGAAATGGGTTCGTGCCCTCTCCTTTGAAGCCAGTTCAGCGCATGTTCCAAAATTACTGTGCCATTACGAACACCGTGAACACGAAATACATATAGGCCACATTTTCCAGACGACCAAGACGGGTGGCATGGTCAATGCATGGCACTACAGTTTTGCGCAAAGGAAACCTTAGACATATTTTTAGCAAAACATATACACGTAACCGAAAGTACCAGCCTTCGTGTAAATAACAGTACTCTTTGGACAGCTTTTACTAGAAAAATAACAAACGGTTTAATGACGACGTCGTTTAATTAGAGATAAAAGCAAAACAGCACACGTGCTCTCAAGCTACCGATCATAAAAATTCAAAATTATAAAAAGAAAAACGACGGCTGGTGGCATTGGCTCGACGTATGCCTGACAACTCAACTCACGCTGTTCAAGCTACGTCACTCTCATCAAGTTTTGTGTGAGGTAGCCTAAACAATGCGGCTCAGGTGTTGTTGCTGGTGGCCATGTTTTACTGCTTGGTGGTTAGTATAACGGTGGCCGTTGCCCCGTTAGAGTTTCCAGACAAAAACCTTAATCGCTTCATTCTGCGAAAAAAAGCGCCGTCGTTGTAATCCGGTCAACAAAATGGCCGCCGCTATTCGGTGAGATTTGAATCTGGGTTCCAACAACAGCATCCTGATGCTCAACCGAATGCGCTATCCCACCGTTTTCCCCCCTTTGTTTTCTTGATTACTTCTGTGCTACCCAGCACGTTGTGAGCGGTAGAAGCGGTGTTGTAGTTCCTTTCTTCGTGAACATGCCCACTTGAGGGATTGTTGACCTGGAATCGGGAGCTTTGAGGTAGTAATTTGCCCGCTTCACACAATTAAAGAAACTGTAAATTGGAAACGCAAAAGTTATAGCATAGTGCGTGCCGCGTGACACCTGAATTGATGGCACGTGAGTAGTGCGGTTGCCCACCAACCACGCGGATCCATGATCCTAGGAGGCTCCGGCGTGTGCCAGTATTCTTTCTTTCGTAATTCGTGCAGTAAGACGTAGAAACGAAAGCGAAGAAAGGGAGTGTAACCGGCATAGCAGAAAAGAACTAAGTTGGTGTAAGTAATTTATGCCAAAAGAAAAAGAAACGAAAGGGAAAAAAGAGACCCGAATACTATGTAGCAGTACAAAAGTTATTAATGGGTACTGCAAGGTTTTCCCCTCCAAACCACGTGAGCGCACTCAGGTGCCCCGAGGAATTTTTTTATTATAGCGTAGTCACAGATGGAGCATTTCGGCGAAAAGCTGCGCTATGGGCCTGTGGATACAGCGTTAAAAGAACAGAGCATGACAGAACACTAGCGGAGAGGGGTGGCGCCAAGTCGAGCCGGCGGCGTCCTGCAGTGACGCTGCGTTTGTTGCCTGTCGCGTTTGTCGTCTTGCTTCCCGTCACCGCTTGTAGGCGGTGTGACATCGAGTGCGAAGGCAGTGCAGCGCAGAGTAGGTGCAAAAAAGTACGAAATAGAAGTGACGGCTACAGAATGTTGATACTCGTGAAAAACGGAAGGGGCGATGTGGCCAATGCCGCTGCTGCAGCGAGGAAACGGGACCACTCTAGCGGTTAGAACGCAGTGCACTGTTGGCACGGTGCACGATTGGTCTGCCGGGAAACTTCGAGTTGAAGAGTTCTAAAGCTGGAGCAAGGCGGGCGCATCGAGCCGAGCCGAGCCGAGCCGAGCCTGAAATGAGGTGCCCACACATTCTTCAAGATTCAGCAATGGATCTGCGAGTTTCCGCAGCCCATGTGTATTCGGCTACTTTTCCGTACCTTTTTCGCAGTGTGTCGAACCGAAAGAAATACGGGTTCAGTTAGAGTTCAAGTTCGGGTAAATTCATTACGTTCCGGTTCAGTTGCGGTTCGGCGTAAATCTCGCAAATCCGCAGTGCATCCTTACCAGTTAATAAAGCAGTAAACAACGGCAGTAGCGAAAGGGAATGAGCAGCGGCGCAACTCGTAGGAGACAGATCGAAGCCATTCGAAGGCGTAAAGGGGGAGCGAATCGCGAAGCAGAGTGTGTCAAGCCAAGAGGTGACGAAGTCCTTCGAGAGCAGGGGCGCAAGTAGAGTGTCTCAGGCGTTCAATGGGCTAATAAACACTTTGCAGTCAGAGCCGTTAAGAATTGCTTCGGTGTCTTCAGGCCATGGTTAGTTGCGATGACACTATCCCTGTGGTCGTAGTGGGTGATTTCAGCGCAGATACGTCGGGACCGAAGAGGGAGTGCTTTACACATTTCGTGTTGGAGACATTTGGCTTGTGATGCCACACTCACCTGGCCTAACCGACCACTCCGCGGCGTACGTGTGTCGGTTGGACATTGGCCAAGAGTGTGTCCACAGTTGCGAGCGGGTCAATCAGTGCAATCATAGCGACAACAAAGCCGTTAGACCATCGCTACTAAGTGGCAATCACTTTAAAGCTCCACAGGACATCCGCATTCGCTGGGCGGAATGGCCTTGAATTTTTGTTCTTGAGCATGTATCCTGATTCGCTTCGACGAAGTATGCCTTGCTGTGAGTTGAAGCCCGCGGAAACAAACTCATTATAGCTGTATATACAGACTTGTCAGGACTGCTGATTCCCGATGGCAGGTGTATTTACGCAACTGATAATGCTTCGTGTACCCTGAGAATAGCTTGATGACGGGGTTCCCACACGTTTGTCTCCTGAACGAGAAGCTGGGCTCCTTTGCTCAGGCGTTGCGCATGCTGACCAGCAGCTCAGGAGGCGGTTCTGTTGGGCCCCTCCTACGACTTTACACAGCACTCTGCGAAGCCCTGCTCCGATACAGCTCCGATACAGCCTCCTTCAAGACCAAGGCTGTTAGAAAGTATGCAGGCCGGATCTCTGCAGTATTGTCTTGGCCTTTATAAGACAACTTCTACGCTGGGGACCATACGACAGTCTAGGCACTTTTCACCCAGCGTGCTGGTCAAGGAGAAACAGTTTCGCACAATTCTACGGCTGGCGACTAGGGTTCCTGTACATCCGTTGAGTACGAGACACTCTACGAGACACTCTACGAGAGGTACGAGACAATCTACACCCTTGTGTCAGAAGTATCCCGCGCCGCTTCATCTCCCGCCCTGGATGTATTCCCCTTGGCGAATTGTCACCACAATACTGGACATCAGCAGTACCAGGTTGCCGATTCCAGCTCCAAAGTTGTTTACTCTAGAGCACATTTGGAATTGCTACCTTAACCACAAGCATATTTAAACCGATGTATCGGTGACGGCCACCTCATCTACGGTCGGAATAT
Organism: Haemaphysalis longicornis; assembly: GCF_048455015.1. Taxonomy (NCBI): domain Eukaryota; kingdom Metazoa; phylum Arthropoda; class Arachnida; order Ixodida; family Ixodidae; genus Haemaphysalis; species Haemaphysalis longicornis. The sequence goes on from NW_027526319.1 coordinate 136,841, forward strand.
GCGTCCCATTGCCGCGGACCACAATTTCGGCCAGGTTAAGCCGCAAAACAACATTGACGACCTCAGAGCTTGCTGATTTGCGCTCTGCTTTGCAGTACATTGTTGGAAAAAGCTTCTGTGTGGGTAATGTTTCAGATTCACGGCAGGCGCTTCACAAATATCATAATTTCCACGGGAAGTGGCCCACGAAATACACACCATACATACACAGGCTCCCCGCTTGCTTCAAGGCGTAATGCTACAACGGGTACCTGGACAGTGGGGTGAATAGGAATGTGGTAGCCGACGAAACAGCTTGCCCGGCCCACAACCAGTCGTGTCATCATCCCGATTCCTATCAGTCGACGTGACGCCGCGACGCTTGCGTACTCTGCAGCGCGGCAGTTACAACTCTCCATATGAACGTGTGGATCAAAAAATTATCAGCCATTCTACAGAGTTGATCCCGCCTGCACTTTCCGAATGCCGCGTGGCCTGGGAAAGTGCGGCGAAGCAATTGTTCACCGCATTCACCTCAGCGTTGCTTTTACCAGCCACTACTTGCACAAGGCGCGCCGAGTTGCCTACACTCGCTGTCACGCTTGCAGTGTTCGTGAGGAAATAGAACATGTACTGTGTGTGTGTTCCAGTTATGACACCCCGCGAAAAACCTTGAAGGCAACTTTGGGACTGCGTGCTGACCCACCACTTAAACTTTGCGACGTCATAGGTCCACAGCACTCAACTGCTGTGGCAACACGGAGTACGAGGGCCTTGGGTGTTATTTCTCTGCGACTCCGGCCTGAACGAAACCCTGTGAACGTTTTCCTTAACTTTACTGCTGTGCGTGTGCTGTGTGCGTGTTCCTGCGTCTGCCAGTTTCTGCGTGCTTATTTGCGTTTGTTAGTGTTTGTATGAATTTTTGTGTCTTCTTGTCCTTTTATTTTCGCACTTCTCATGTTCATGTGGAGTAGCAAGCCAAACTCGGCTGAATTCTCTTCATCACTAAAGCATATCCATCCTCCCTCCCTGCTGGAAGGGATCTCCTAATTTATTTACTACACATATGTTAAAGCAATCATGAAAGTTCATGGTTGTGCGATGCAGTTCACAGGAAACGCGCACTACAATTTCTGAACGTGTTAACCCTGCCACTGGGAACAATGATTGGAAATGCGGAAAGCTCGTCACGCTTACGGAATTGTTTCACCGGTCGAGCAGAATATATTTTGTATCTAGGGAAGATTTTGCCCAGTTTGGGTGGGTAGGGCCAGGGGCGTAGCTAGGGAGGGGGGCACACCGGACCCGTGCCCCCCCCCCCCTCTTCCCCGAAATGTTTCGTGCCAGGCTGGGGTGCGGTTTAAGTAGCCTGAACAACCACCTGAAGTCGCCTCCAGGCGCGGAACCTGCAGTTTTAAGTACATTCTTGTTCATATGAAGCTGAAAAAAGGGGCTACGTCAACGTCTGATCCCTGTACCCGCTCCAGACGCTGTACATATCAGCATATACAACCGGGGGACGTGCCCGTCTCCGAATAGCTCCTAGTGAATTTCGCGTCGGATACACCGAGTTGCGCCGGGAACCTGCCGCGAGACGATCGAGGCATGCAGTCCCGCTGTTTCGCTGGTGGAACAGCACGGCCGGGAAATGGCGAAATAGCAGGATAAGCCTCATATAGGCATACATGTGGTCTATTCCTTGTCTTTACATTCCTTGGTCATTCCTTGTCTTTACACTGGTACAAAGTGTAATAACATGACAGACCGCATGTCACTGCGTTTCATTCCTTGTCTTTACACTGGTACAAAGTGTAATAACATGACAGACCGCATGTCACTGCATTTCGTTCATTCAACTATCAATCCTTGATATGTTTATTTTTCTACCGACATCACATTTCATTGACTATTGCAGTTCCATAATTTCTGCTGTATGAAAAGCATTGCACTGCCCATCTTGTATTTCCTCCACATAAAAAAAACTGTGCAGTGCTCTTTATTGCGGAGCTTTGTCTTTGTGGCACTATTCCATTGTTTCCTTGACCTCCCTCTTGGTTAAAATCAGCATTCTGTATTTTGTTAACCGGAATTTTACTGAAGACACGACTGTTCGATTTAGCGGCTAGAAATAGAATGAGATTTAAAAAACGTGCAACAAGCTGAACATTCAACAAGGCATTTAAAGCTGTGCTGACATTTCTGCGCAGCAGCGGCCTCTCAGAGATATTGTAGTTGAGGCAGTATCGGTATAGGCATCTTCTATACATAGCCATTTATTTATTTCTCCGCCATCTTCATCCCTCTCGTCCTCTATCCACGCTCTTTCATCCCCTTTCCCTTCCCACACACAGAATAGCTGGCCAGATATACTACCATCAGGCCGACCTTTCTGTGTTTTTTCATTTCAATAAAATTCCTCTCTCTCTCTTCAACCGCAGCGCAATAAGGTGTTTCGCTCAGCGTGAGTTTACTATTCACGTTACTAGCACAAAAAATAACAAAAATTTCCCCGCATTTCCCCGAGGGGAAGAATGTGAAAGTGCGAATGCAGGAGTTGAATTTGCGCGGTTCGGTAATGTTCGCGAAAGAGAGATCACACACACACACACAACTACAAAGAAACAAAGATGCATTTATTCACAGACACCTATTTGTGTTGTCGTTGTACTTGATTGCTAGAGCGGATCTCAGCTTTGAAATTTCGTGTCAGTACTCCTTTAAGCAGGTGCATTAGCCCTTCTCACGCCCGATTCTTGGCCAATCGCCCTAAGTGGGTATGTGGTGCAGACGGACGGACGGCGGTGGACGCGTGATTCAGATTACTTGGCCAATCGCCCTAAGTGGGTATGTGCTAAAGAAATTAGGAACTCTTCTTGGCCAATCGCCCTAAGTGGGTATGTGGTGCGGACGGACGGACGGCGGTGGACGCGTGATTCAGGGTCGCTTAAGAAGTGCATTCGCACTTAAAAAAGGCGGTTACTTAGGGACGAAGATGCACGTTTGCTAGCTTCCCCGCCATAATATACCAATGTGCCGCACGTACAGTCCAGTGCGATTCGAAGGTTATCGCGGGAAAGCTACTCTTTCAAATGAAGCAGACAGAACTCCAGCTTTAGGAAATCTTCCTGCCAGTTTCGTTATCGTCGATGTAGACAAAAGGCAACCAAGTCTATGCTTCATAACAACGAATGTAAAGCCTGACGCCCATAGGGTGGAAAGTCAGTCATGCCAGCTATCGTTGTAGTATGGAACAGCCAAGAAGGGAGATAAGAGTGCGAAATCTTGATTTTCATGGTTCCGAAACGAAACCGTAGGACAGTGGCACGCTTGGCCGCTTGATGCTGGCGCGATAACCTTCAAATCGTGCTCGACTGTACTTCATAGCTGATAAAAAAGCTTAGTCCTTTTCCTAAAGGAAAATCTAAAACATGCGAATCTTGATAGTAAACACCCGGTGTTGGCCTCCACCTCCGCCTGACGACCTTCGGGGACTGCGCTCCACTCACGAGCACACTCATGGTTACGCTCACGAGCGCTTGCCCGCATAACCGCCTGATCTAAGGACGAACAAATCACCCGTGGCCTACTTATAGACCGGCGAACGGGAATTCAGGTCACCATCATCACCCTCATCATCATACAAACTCCTTGAGGTGGGCGTTAGCGTTCAGCATACACAAATCGCATGTTGAAGTCAGTTATTTCAAGCTTCGTTTGAAAAACAACGCGCAAGAAGCCTTGCCTACATATTTCCCCCTCCCATATTTTCGTCGACCGCGCCCCTCCCTCCCCCCCGAAAAAAATTCCTGGCTACGCTCCTGGGTAGGGCAGAGGGAAAGAAGCTGCGTGCGCAGCTTGACGGGTCCCCAGTCCTTACAGTGCAAGGCGGCAGCAGGGGCAAGTGACAATACTGGCATAACTGCTGAAGTCCAAAATACAAAAGGGAGACGCATGCACCCCGAGCATTGACATCAATGCAGTAATTACTGCGTGCAACAACAACAACCAAAGACGGTAACGACGAACAACACTGCACAAAAGTATTTTCGTGGAAGGTAAAAAAGAAACACAATAGGAACACAAAATAAAGAAACACAATAGAAAAGCTCCCAAACTGCTTCACAAATTAGACAAGGTGGCTTGTTATTCAGCCCAGATACATCAACGAGCACAGTGGAACTCTAAATGAATGAAGCTTCCTACAACTTGGGTAATAGCTACCTTCAAGGGCCATGCTAATAGAAATGCATGTAGGAAATTTCAAGTCGCGAGAATTTTTCAAAACTATATTCTTCAGGTAATCATGAGTACATGAAACTCGGCTGCGCTGGAGAGTAATTTTCTAAAAGGTCCATGGTCTACAACGCGTAGCGGAATCGCTTTAAAAGAATTAATGCTTTTTAGGCGGCGATAAACGAAGGACAAGTCAGCCGTCAGTGTCGGCGTCGTGCATACAGCGGTCCCTGTAAAATACCCTGTGTACTGGAGGGGCGATACCGAAATGGTTTTGCGGCAAAACCGGTTATCTGGTTATTCGATTCACCGATTACTGGAATTTAAATCCCGGATAACCGGATAAGCGGATCGGATAACCGGATAACAAGGTACGCTAACCGGGTCGGTTAGCGTACCTTGTTGACTGGTCTTGTATCCGGATATTCGGATATCGGGATTTCTGTTTTATACATATCTTCGCTAACCCGAGCAGGCTGCTAGCTGCCGATTTTATGGCGCCACCGTTTTGAAGCCGATTCTTTTCCATGGCTACTCCACTGCAGAATATATTTCACACACAGCCGTCCGAATATTCAAATGTCCGGTTAAGAGGCTATTGAAACCGGCTGTACTGATTATATGTTGGTGAAAATCTGGTTGTCCAAATAACCGCATTTCGAGGCCGGAGTCACTCCGAGGCGGGTTTAACCGGATAACTAAGCACTACTTTGTACAAGAGTTTTACACCGCTTAAGCATACCGAGATGGTTTAGAGAAAAATACTGATTAAATAGTCATGCTTGCTCAAACCTCATTATGCTAAATTATTTCCGAAGTTTTATGTAATGTACCCAACATAGTTTAGGTGGAACGCAAACGGCAGTTTACATCCAATTCAAAATTCTACGTCTCAGATGGGTCATAAAATTTAAGTAACATAGTAATTTTTCCCACGAGTGCACCTGCGACTGCACAATCAACTATTTGCTGATAACAATGATGAGCAGATGATAAGCGCTGCATGCCTTAAAATTTTACACCAACTAGTGGCTACTGTGCCTCGTAACAGCTACTCTACTTTTGGAAACGTCCGCATTTGAAGGGCCGTAAAGGTAAAATAGAAGTTCTTTTAGTTAAAAAGGCTGCTTAACCCCTATCACAATGGCGCGAACTTTAGCGCAATCTTCAAACAAACGGTGGAGGTACTGAGGAAAACGTATGTAGTAGTGGCGACCCCCTTGCCAGTGGTTTTTCTATGACGTCACCGAACCTTACCTGTGTGAATAGCGGCCACCGATCTGAGCCTCCGCCCAGAAATATGACTGGGCTATTCTAGCGGGGCCTCTAGCACCATTTGATAGCATCACTTAAATGCTAACGTGGAGTCAGCACAGCGGTAACTACGTTTTTAATACTTGCACAAAATATGTCACTCCTGTCCACATCACGTCACCGTGGGGCAAAAGTTGAAGCTTTTTTTCTATTTATTGCGTTTTTTTTTCGGTTAAAAGAACTCCTTTTGTGACTGGGATGGAGTTGAGTGCGATAGCAGAGGCTACTTATTTCAAACTGACGATGATGGTGGTTGCATATTTATGGCGCGAGGCCAGCTGGGGCAAAGAGCGCCAAACAGAACTTCTTTCAAAAGTTGTGTTTGGACATTTTCTGCGGCTGTAGAAAGTTGTAGTTTGTTTTATGGCCCCTTTAAAAAAAGAGCCTTTCTCCGTTCAGTGCGGCCCTCATAATTTGCGGAAGGCCAATGGGGCAGGAAAGGAAGTAAGTTGGGAACCAGATAAGGCTAGCCAAAACACGGGAGCCGACATACCCCATAGGGTAAGGCAGCTCCCTGCGGCATCACTTCTGCAGAAGTGATGCCACAGGTTTCCTATTATTAAAAACCAATTCGCTCGCTCGTTTCTTTTTTCTTTTTTTTTTTTCAGAAGAACCGCCCTCGACTGCGCTAACCCTCAACTGCGCCGGTCTTCAGGTTCCTACGAAGGGCAGTATTCACCGCTGCAAGCCTGAACGCGCTGTCCCGCCAGCACCCTTCGATGTGGACAAAGAGTGGGTTCTTGCCGTGGCCATGAGTGGCGCTGTGGTGTTCACGCAGAGCATGTTAGTGACGGCCGGCCTTCTGTACGTCTACTTCATGGAGGACTTCGGCGCCAGCCGCGAAACTGCGGCCTGGCCAACGAATCTCAAGGCTGCCGTGATGGCTATTGCAGGTATCAGCAGTGCGACTCTTGATGACGCCTCCTGGCTGGTGACGTCAGCTTGGGGACTCATTTTCTTTGTTGTCTGCTACACTCCGGCAGAGTAGGGCTGCAGTTGATGCACTTGAACTGTATCATTTGATACTCAACTGCTTCGAAAAGCGCTTTTGCAGGAGCTTTACAGCATTAAGCTGCGGAAGACTGGAAATATAACTCGGGCTATATCTCTTAGACCAGGAATCGGCAACCTTTTGAGGTGGAGGGCGTAGTTGCATGAAGCCGATACGGAGGAGGCGGGACAGCAAATTGGGGGGGGGGGGGGGGCTTTTCAGGCAAAGGGAAGACTTTTGGTGAATTAGCAATATTATTTGCAATAATTGACAATGATCTGGCTAAGTGTGCTCATATGGGGCCATTTCAACAGGGAGCGATCCCTCTTTATTACTGTCTAAAGCCATTTGAGCTCAAAACTGTCATGTCGGCTTTCTGATTGGAACGGACAAGGTGAGGGAAGGGGGTTCTGACGTCGGGCCGGGGGCCGCTTACTACTCCTCCAGGGACCGCATGTTGCCAACCCCTGCCTTAGACTGTTTAATTTTGAACAGGTGAGGTAGAGTTCTCTGTGCTGAGAAAACATTAAAGTCTACAAATCAGTTATAATACCTGAATGTACAATTAACCTGTTAAAGGAGCACTGACACAAAATTTTCGTGTCAAATTTTTTTAACTGTTATGGATACCTACCAGCCGACTAATATCATAGAATGACACATTATATGGTCGACAGCAGCGTAAATAATAATTTACAGCTTCATTTACGCGTGTCATTTATGGTTTCGAATATGCAAACACCGAGGCGGCCGCCATGACAGGAGGGTGCTCGTGACGTCACCGTTCTCGTCGTACCACTGCCGGTGTGGACGCGCGCGAGCGTCCGGACCGCCGTGGTATCCCCACCTCCACGCGCCGGGCACCATGACGTCAGTCCCAAAACCGTGACGTGGTACACACGGAGGAGCATCGCGCGCCAATCACAGGAAGGGCGTTGGCCACGTCACGGAAGCCCTCGTCGGCAGTTTAGGGCCAAGAGGAGCAGATGGCGTCATGCTGATGCAGATTGCGAAAGGGTATCCGTTGGGTGCTTTCTTGTGCGCGAAAATAATAAACAGATATTAAAATGTATTTGAAACATGTTATACTGGACGGTTACTGTTGAAGCTGGCTGGGAGATATCGCCATATACAAAGGAAGCCTTTTACATAGTTATCCCAGGTTTGAAATTTTGTGTCCGCACTCCTTTAAAGAGAAAGCCTTAAGCGGACTTTTCAGAATGAAAGCAGGCGTCCGTCGTACGCGACAAAAATTTCTTTTTAGTTATTATTTATTTCAACATACTGCAGGCCCTTCAGGGCCCATGCAGGAGTGGTTACAATGAATTCAAGTTTTCATGGTAAGGATAATATAGGTATTCAAAAGGCAAGAAACAAGAACAATATAGAGTACACATGGACAGAAGCGTGCTATACAGTGTAAACGTTTAGTTCACAAAAAGAAGTTATATAACACTAAATATGCAATTTTTCCTTTTATCACGAGTTTAAATTCTAGATAATTTAGGGCTCTTAGAAAACACTGTAGATGTGCTGTTGACGGCGTCCGCCGGTAATCTGTTCCACAGTTCGATGGCTGATGGAAATAAAGAGTACTTATTTGTGTTTATGTTGCTATGAGGTTGCCTGATAGTCTTATTTTGATTTGTGCGTGAAGAATGCCTGAAGGGAGCTTGGAGGTAGTTAGTTCGGGGTATTTTATAATGATAGTGGAACAAAAGATAAAGGAAGGTGCTCGTGACGTCACCATTCTCATCGCACCACTGCCGGTGTGGACGCGCGCGAGCGATCGAATAGACAAGCGGATGAATTCAGTACCGTCGTCAGCTATCCCATTTCACGGCGGCGGGAACCGGAAGCTGTGCAAATTCATCCTTCGGAAGTGCTCCAAACCTCGAGGTACGAGGTATTTCATACTATCCAGTAGCAAAGACCCCGCACGGGGCACCTTGAGCAATCTTGGTGACGGTACTGGCGATACCGCGGACCCCGAGCCCCCAAACATACGCTGGATCCAACCGTGGCATTGTGTTTATAGGTGGAGGGTTAGAAACCACGAACGGTGGCCGTCGGAGCCTTGTTCAAGCTCCGGCCGATGGGCTCCCTGCCTGTCTACCAGGCAGGGAGCTCCGGGACCTCTTTGACTACCAGGGTAAGGTCAAAGGAGAAAGTACCCCCGTCTCCCTGCTTTCCAATGTATCGTATGGCATTTTCCAACCCCCCCCCCCCCCAGACGTGATCGGCCCCCGAAAAGGGGCCACACCGAAGCATCTTTTCCTCCGTTGCAATCAATCTCGCTCCAAAAGCCCGATAATTTCTCGCGCTTTCTGATCATGGAGTCTCTTGACAAGACAAAACCAATCACTTCCCAGTCCGTGTTTCTAATCTCCAAGTATCTTGAAAGCCTTGTCGGAAAGTCGTACAAGGCTAAGAAACTGAAAACGGGAGAACTTTTGATTGAGGTAGACAACAAACAGCAGTCCGCAAACCTTCTTTCACAAACGCGCATGGTCAATGTTGACATCAAGATCACACCTCATCGCAGCCTTAATAGCTGCCAAGGCGTGATCTCTGATCCAGATCTTATAAGTGAAACTGAAGCCAATCTGCTCGAGGGCCTCCATGATCAGGGCGTGACGGCAGTGAGGCGAATAACCATACGCAGAAACGATCAAATCATACCTACCAAACACACCATCTTGACGTTTGACCGCTCAACACTTCCTGAGTCGGTCAACGCAGGCTTCATTAGATGTCCGGTACGACCCTACGTGCCGAATCCACGCCGCTGCTATAAGTGTCAGCGGTTTGGCCACGGCACAAACTCTTGTCGTGGGAAACTGACGTGCGCCAAATGTGCAGCACAAGATCATCCAACCGATAATTGTGAATCTGAGCACTTCACATGTCCGAACTGCCAGGGACCGCACGCTGCTTATTCCAGAAGTTGTGAGAAGTTCAAACAGGAGAAACAGATCATTGCCTTGAAAGTAAACGAGAACATCACCTTCCCCGAAGCGCGAAAGAGGTTCGCCTCCTTCCCTCTGGGCAGGTACGCCGACGCAGCTCGCCGGGGGGCGGAGCGGCGTCTGGTTTCGGCGGGGACCCAGTACCGCGAGTCAGACTTGGTCCCGCCCCCGCCCCCCCCCCCTGGGTTGCCTCTGGCAGCCCAACCCGCCTCCGCACCGCTCGCTGAGCCAGCAGTGGTTGTGGTGGCAACCTCTTCCGTCGGGACCGGTGCCGCTCCCGTCCGTGCCTCCCCATCGTCCAGTGCGTTGGAGGGTGCCATGGACACCACGAGCCATGGTGCCTCCGACACCACCGGCGGTGGCGGCTCAAACGAAGGGCCCCCCGAAGGGGGGCCAAGTCCGGGGGGCCCGTTTCGACGGGCACACCCAGGACATCGGACGACGAGATGGACGTCGTGCCGTTCTTGCCTGCAACGCAGCGCAAGGAGCGGCCTCCGACGTCCAAGCCTTCAGATAGGCCGCCCAAAAAGCCCAATCCAAGAGTCACAGCCCCGAAAGACGACACATAAACATACACACTCCAGTAGCTCTCACACTAAATAATGGGAAGAGAAAATATTGTTCAATGGAACTGCAGAGGCCTTCTGAATAATCTTGACGACGTGTATGAGATTCTGCATACCAATCAGCCAAGTGTAATGTGTGTTCAGGAAACACATTTGAATTCTAAACACACAAATTTCTTGAATAGTTACCTGGTATACAGGAAAGACAGGGATGGCTGCACAAACTCTTCTGGCGGTGTGGCCATAATCGTCCGGAAATCTGTTAGCATGCCACCCTGTCACCTTGAACACTATCCTTGAGGCTGTAGCAATACGCTTAATAATATTTAATAGGTTGATAACGGTATGCTCCATATACATTCCTCCTGATGTTTCACTTACGAGCTCCGACTTCGAGGCGCTGGTTGACCAGCTGCCCGAACCATACATCCTTACAGGCGACCTTAATGCTCACAACTCTGTTTGGGGCTCTTCCAGAACGGATGCCCGAGGTCGCCTGATAGAAAAAGTCCTTACATCTTCTGGAGCATGCCTTTTCAACAATAAACAGCCTACATACCATAACATAGGTCACAACACATACTCATGTCTTGACTTGGCTATTGGCTCCGCAGTTCTCTTTCCTCTTGTCGAGTGGGGAGTGGGAACTGACCCATATGGCAGCGACCACTTCCCCACCTCACTCACTACATAGGTAAAGGCCCAAGCAGTCCATCTTCCCATAATAGGTTCAATGAAGCACGAGCTAACTGGAATACATTTACCGAGACATCCAAACTACACCACACATCCATAGGACACCTACACGTTGAAGAAGCTACCCAACTCCTCACGGCGCACATCCTCGACGCCGCCGAAAAGTCCATTCCCCACGCCTCTGGAGCCCCGCGCAACCAGCGGAGGCCGTGGTGGAATGAGGACTGTAGGCGGGCGCGAGAGGCCCAGAACAAGGCGTGGGGTATCCTCCGTCGGTACCCCACGTCGGGAAACCTCCTCTTGTTCAAACGGGCCAAGGCATTCGGAAAACGTTTGCGCCGTGACGCAAAAAGAGATAGTTGGCGCTCATTCATAACATCTATAAACTCGTACACAGACACACGCAAGGTATGGACACGTATACGCAAACTCAAAGGACAACAGACACACAGCCTGCCCCTGGTCAGTACAACAGGGGACACACTGGAAGACCAGGCTGACACACTCGCACAACACTTCCAACACGTGTCCAGTTCAGCGCACTACACGAACACTTTCCTGAAACATAAAGCCTCTTGTGAAAAGAAGTCCCTACACGACAACAACAAATCACAGACTTCTTATAACTCCCTGTTTTCACTACATGAGCTGAGGGCTGCTCTGAGCACGTGTAAACCCTCAGCTCCAGGCCCAGACAACATCACATATACAATGATACAACATCTACACGCAGACACACTTGAAGCACTTCTACATCTATACAATAAAATATGGCTTTCGGGGCACATTCCACACTCTTGGAGGGAGGCCATTGTAGTGGCTTTCTTGAAGGAGGGAAAGGACCCGTCGTCCCCCTCAAGTTACCGTCCAATAGCCCTGACGAGCTGCCTGTGCAAGCTCTTCGAGAAGATGATAAATCGCAGGCTCGTGTACTTCCTCGAGTACAACGGTCTTCTTGAGAGCTGCCAGGCAGGCTTCAGGGTGGGGCGATCCACGAATGATCAACTGGTTGCAATTGACTCATACATCAAGGATGCCTTCGTACATAAGCAGTACTGTTTAACTGTCTTTTTCGACCTCGAGAAGGCCTGCGACACCGCTTGGCGTTATGGGATCCTTAGTGACCTCAGGTCATTCGGCGTTTCGGGTAATATGTTGAACACCCTTGTTAGTTATTTGTCAGAGAGAACGTTCAGAGTAAGAGTTGGTTGTGCACTTTCAAAGGTTCACGTCCAAGAAAATGGCGTGCCGCAAGGTGGCGTGTTGAGTTGCACTCTCGTCATAGTAAAGATGAACTCTCCTGGAAAGGCACTGCCACCAACAATCTCTTATTCTATGTATGTAGACGACGTGCAAATATCTTTCAAATCATGTAATATGTCAATATGCGAACGTCAAGTCCAGCTTGGTGTCAAGAAGCTTGCCGGCTGGGCAGACAAGAATGGGTTTAAATTGAATCCTGCAAAAAGCTCCTGCGTTGTGTTCTCCAGGAAGCGCGGGGTCCATCCGGACCCAGACATTACTCTTAATGGCGTGTCGCTTCCTGTGAATAAGGAGCACAAGTTCTTAGGTGTGGTGTTTGATCACAAACTCACATTCATTCCCCACATCAAGGAACTTAAAAATAAATGTCTCAAAACAATGAATATACTTAAGGTTCTTTCCCACCAATCCTATGGTTCCGACAAAGAACTCTTGCTTCGCTTGTATACTGCTTTGGTTGGGTCTCGTTTGGACTATGGCAGTGTGGTGTATGGGTCGGCGACTAAGACAGCCTTGCGAATTCTTGACCCAGTTCTACACCTGGGCCTTCGTCTTTCGTCGGGTGCTTTCCGCACTAGCCCTGCTGAGAGTCTTTATGTTGAGTGTAATAAGTGGAGCCTTGAGAACCAACGAACATACATGGGCTTGCTTTATGCTTTTAAAATTTCATCGCTGAATAATCATCCTTTTTATCCTGTCTTTAACGACACATCCACATCTCTGCTCTTTGTAAATCGCCCATCCGTTCCTCTGCCCTTTTCACTTAGAGTGAAAGAGCGAGCCTCGGATCTCAGTGCTTCGTTTTTAGATGTGTACAGGTCATCCTTTTGAAACAGTTTACCGCCTTGGCAAGTTCGTCCTGTGTCGCGCGACCTATCTTTTATGAAACTTGACAAAAATCGGGTACCGCGAGCTGCAATACTGTAGCACTTTCTGTCTCTGCAGTTTAAATACCCACTTGCAGAATTTTACAGTGACGCGTCTAAAACCTCCACCATGGTCTCCTGCGCTGCTCATGGTCCGGATTTCAGTGCAGCCAGAACCATGAGCGTCCACACAACAATTTTTTCAGCAGAAGCATATGGAATTTTACTGATTGTACGACACATACTTGAAAATCATATCCCAAAGTCTATCATCTACACACATTCCTTGAGTATTGTTCGCGCACTGTCATCGCATACACCCCCCAAAAACCACATAGCTAATCTTGTATTTAACACTATCATGTCTGTGTATGCGCAGAAGCATCAGCTGCTCCTCTGCTGGGTCCCAGGAAACGCTGGGATCGCTGGAAACGAGTTGGCAGACGAGAGGGCAGCTGCTGCTGCACTCAGGAACACCGTAGACATAACAATCGTACCATATACAGACCTCAAGCCACACATAAGACAACACTTGCGTAGAACATGGCAAACACACTGGAGTGAACAGACAGACAACAAGTTACACGCTATAAAACTACGCTTGGGACCATACACCACTGACACACGCAACAGACACACGGAAGTGGCCTTGGGTAGGCTGCGGATAGGGCACACCCATGCAACGCACTCGTATCTGCTGACGGGATCTTCTAGACCCCAGTGCAGCAGGTGCGGAGAGGCCCTATCCGTAGTGCACATACTAATCACATGCAAGGCACTTCACACAACACGACACAAACACTTAAGAGAACTCTACAGACAACATATTCCCCTACATCCATCGTTTTTCCTAGGTGATGATGCCATTGTTTCCGTGAAACGTGTGTTTGAGTATTTGTCCGACGTCAAGTTTTTAAACCTCATTTCCTATCACGCATCATGAAATCTGGCCCTATACACCAGCCATGCTCATTGTCGTGTTGTGATTTTACTTTTGTTTTCGCTGATTTTACTTAGTGTTTAAGGTTTCACTCCTATTATCGACTATTGTTTTGGCGCTCTTTGCCCCAGTTGGCCTTGCGCCATAAACATCCAACGATCATCATCATCATCATCCAGTAGCAAAGATTAGCCCCTTCGGAAACGTGGATAGTCCGAGACCTTCCACACTGCCACCTTTGCCTCAGCAGTACAGAAAAGGTTTTGACCAGACCAGTAATTGCCCTTTCCACTTTGTGGCCATTCATTAATAAAAGTATTCCACTCCGCTTCGCGCCAGTACACTACAGAGGAAGAAGAGGAAGAACGCAGCCGAACGATCGAATAGAAAAGCGGATGAATTCAGTACCGTCGTCAGCTATCCCATTACGCGGCGGCGGAAACCGGAAGCTGTGCACCACACGAGAAACATATCGAAGCCATTGGAAAGAGTTAAGAAGGATCGCAAAGCATAGTGCCTCCAACCGTATAACACTAGAACTCCCTTGCACAAAGGCAGGCGAAGCAAGGCATGCCAAGCGCTCAACGGGAAATTTATGTTTTCGCATTCACAAGTGCTTTGGTGTCCTTGGGATTTTTTACTGGCAGCCATCTTTGCTTCATTTCCCAGTGCGTCTACTGACCAATGCCGAAAATGAATGGCGTTGGAAGCAATACCTGACATAATAGCTTCAAGATACGTAAAAGTAAGCAATTATATTGGGCGGAAATACATACCAAAAGCGCAAGGTGCGAACAGAAGGGTGCGGTTCAAGGACACGGCGATTCCCCCATCTGCCATTCCCTTCTACACGCTCCCCGTCTTTCCTGCTGTTACTAAGGACAGTTGTGAATTTTAACCAAGTCACCCAACTTTTCATAGTTTTGAAAGCAACACAAATGTCATTCGAATAAAGTGCTTTCATATCACTTGCGGATACAAATTTACATATAATTTTTTATGCAGACTCAACACAGTCGCTTTCGCTTGTGCCTCCCATTCTAACTGTTTCTTAGTTGCCTACTAGCACTGCTGTCCTTAGTTGAACTCAGCACGTTTTTGGCGTCAGGATAAGAGACAAACAGGAGGTTATTCTTCTCTTTCCGGATGCTTTTATCCTTGTTAGGGAAGGCTTCTCCGGACAGTTTTATGATGTACACAAGTTTTTTTTATTTCGCCTGATTTATTATCATACCATAGCGCTTTCCACTGTACAGTGGTGCGCGGCATGTATTTCCGCCTACCAGCTGTTGCACGGCATCGCAATGACCTTACCTGTTGTCTGACCTGCAGTGAGAATGCATGGCAACAAATTTTTACGGCTAGAGACGGAGGTTAACGTTGTGTCTCGTGCAAGAGCAGCTGCCACGACTCGCGGCTATCCGGACTGGGAAGGCCACCCACATGAGCATTTTCCGCTCCAGTGAACGCTTCTTTCCTCCTCCTCTAATCCACGAAATCCTCGGGGAAAAATTCCAGATTTTTCGGTATTGTAAGCACAAAATGACGAATACGACTCAGATGACGAATATGACCGAGACGCCTACCTTCTTGGGAAATTATTTGTTGTATAATCCATTTTTTATATTCTCTGTCCTTTTCCCCTCAGGTCGCGTGCAGTTCCCCGAAACGCTTTATAACACATATACATAAACGCGCAACTTCGGGAGCTTTTATGCGGCCTGTGATTAGACTTCGAAAGAAATTTCTTTACTTGAGCACCGCATATTCTAGCCCACGCCGACCCTTAAAAAGCCACCCGTTTGCACAATGAGACTTTGTCAAATTGAAAGGGTAATATTAAAGCCAGGCAACAATCACTCATCGTGAACAGCCGAGTCACTAATTTTGAGACATTCGTCGCGCGCCTCGAAGTAAAATAATCGACAGAACTAGGGGAAGGAACATACAAGAAACAGGTATTATTTGCAAAATGCGAAGAAATACTACACGTCGATGAATACAGAGTTTCGTTGCAGCGAAAAGAACGCTATATTTTGAGACATCGACGATCTTCTTTAAAGTGTTGCGAAGGCGGTTTTTCTGGTTGTTCACTCCTAATTCACACCACAGTACCTTTGTGTCACCATCGAGGAATTGTGCCTGTATACCGGACGTTTCTTTCCACAGCACATGCACATAAACACCTACGCTTGAGATACGACAGAGTATTGAAAGGTGTTCAACACATGCAGGAAAACAAAGGTGTGCACCGGTCAAAGGACTTACAGTTGTCATCAGTTGATTTAGGTGGCCTTGAAAAATCGAACGCGAATTACAGCTTCAAAATTTACAGAGTGCAAAAACCCTGTGCAGTGAATGTTTCCATTTGCTGTGACAAACTCGACAACAGCCCAGTTTGTTAAATTCCCGTTTTTTTAAATACCGAGAACATCGCGCAAGTTAAAATGATACCGTATTGCGTTGTAAGGGGCAGTGAAGAAGAACAAGACAGTACCGGATAGGCGGGGAGGTTAACCGGAGAAGAGTCCGTTTGGCTACCCTACACATGGGGGGTGGGAGAATCGAAAGCGAAAGGAAGGATACATGAAAACGTGGGGAGTAGAGATTGAGGATATAGAAAAGAACGGAGGTAATAGACATACACACGGCAAAAATGTAATTTGAACATATAAACTAGTGCTTCAGCTTATCCAGTATCCAGCAGAATGCAAATATTTCCAACAACCAAGTACACTCAGACATGTTATCCTAGAATGCAGAAAAAAAAACAAGCAACTACCACCCCTTTCCCGCATATCCCAAACCCTCATAACCAGTGGGAGACACTGCTGTTCAGTCCGTGCTTCTCGAACCAGATCCTGCAAATCGAGAAAGCAGCCGGTGCTAAGGCAGTTCATGAATTCTCGTGAACAGGGAACCACTCCTGCAACACCACAAATTCTCTCGCAATGAGCGTTTCTTTCTTCGTCTCCTCCTCTCTGTCCAGACTCCAAACGCAGATCGCTTTAGTATTTACGATTACATGCTCATCACTAAAATTACAGCGCCGCCTCAAATTATTCCAAAAGATTGGGCAAGTTTAACAGGCGGCTCCAACAATATCAGTAAAAAAAAAAAACACGCGTGAGGTCAACATTAGCAACAGTGAGAGAAACGTTGATGCTATCATCTTTTTTGGAAGGACGTACGTACGTTGTTGTCATGTAACAATGTTTCTTTCTGGTGAGCTTTTACAGTTTCGCAATGCGGGGATACCTGACCAGCTGGTAAGATGCACGGAAATAATTCAATCACCGATCCGAAACACTATATTTAAAACTGTGCGTCTAGAGAAGGTAGAATATTTAAAAACTTTCTGGCTTTGGCGGCTTTGGAACACAATGATTTGAGTAAACTCAACAAAGAAATAAATTCTACCACTGGTAAAAACGTTACTTTTGCTTGTACGGTTGGCTGTTCATATTATTGGGATAGACCTTAACCGCATTGTTGAAGAAAAATATACCGGGGGGATTTTATTTGTTACTTGTATACAGTGTTTCTTGTAGCCAGAAGTATTTCCTCTGGCGTACTAAAATGCGTTTAATTGTTCTAAAGGTGTAATTATTCTATGGTCCACTTGAATGTTACTATACCCAAATGATGCTACTGCTAACCATGCGGCACGCTGCCACTAACCATCAGTGAAGTTTTTCTGGCATCTCAGTTTTCGATTCAATGGTGGTTTATTTAACACAAAGAAACAACATACAATGGGTATATACAGGAGGAAGTCCCGAAGTCAATGACTGCAGGGGGACCTCGTATAAAACAAGCATCAACAAGTAAAAGTTTTAACAAACAGTGGTTACAGTATTATGTTGAAACCGACAAAACATATATTACAAAACTGAGATTGCACAATCAAAGTAAAAAGCAAACAAAACATGTGATAAACGCAAACAAAATGAACTCAAATTGACTGAAGATGAGCACGTAAGCTATTTTTGAAAGAAAAAAATATTTGAAGCACTTTTTGTCAAGTGAGGCAAACAGTTTCATTTGTAAGCAGCAGAAAAATGAACAGCTTGTTTACCATAATTAGTTTGAGCTTTAGGAAGTAAAACATTGTTATGAAGGGCAAAACGGGTGCAGCTCTGAAGTGGAAACTGGTTAGCAGGGATAATTTCGATAGGAAGCCTAGCGCTGAAGTATTTAAAAGTTTTATGTAGACTAATTACTTTCACTGCTTTCACGGCCACACAGACAATTTGTGATAATTGCAGCATTGTGGGACATTGAAATAATATAAATAATAATTGCCCTAATATTCATACTGCGGGACAATTGGATCTCACAACGTTAAGTGTAACAGCTTCTCGTGCTTCAGACACGATTCTGGTACTGCAGCAATTGAAACGTACGTCAAGAAGCAGCAGTCTGACAAACTAGGCAAAACTAATTGGAAAGTTTTTTTTGACTAATTTACCCTTGAAAGTAAAAGCTTAAGGCATCGAACAGAGTCGTTGGAAATTGTTCTACTAGGTTATGGTTCGAAGCACCCAGTGTGAAAAGGGCTGAGAGGCAACACTACATGAAAAATGGTTCAATACTTTGGGTGCTAAGTGCGGTGTTTTCTTATCTCTTGCGGTTGAGAGCACCTCACTTTATTTAAAGCTGAGCCACCCTCCAGGTGTAATGGTGGCATCGGCGGGAAGCGGGGATAAGGGAAGAAAAAAGAACAGACGAAACGCCTCGTGTATGTTTTTGTTTTCTTCGCTTGTCCCCGTGTCAATCCACGCTCCCCGCCGATGCAATGTATTACCAAGTCGGCGAAGCTTTCGCTGTAAGGGTTGGTCTTTGGCGATTACGTCCTGTCCTGCAGGCCTCCAGTGAGGCGACTGTGCGCTCTTATTATTATCGTCGTCGTTCTTTTTTTCTTGCGTCGTTTTGGTCTTGCTTTTATCCTTTACGGTATTGGCGCGTACCCACTAAGGGGGATTGTAATCTTCCGTTTTGTGTTCTTCTTCGCCTTTGTATGCCCTACACATTCGCCGTTAACGTTAAGGTGGTTTGTTGCTTCTGTAATTATAAATGCGCATATTACTCCTGTAGGCCTCCATACATGTCTCCGACACATATTTTCGCATCGTCATTTTCACTTTTTCTTACCGTCATCATGGTTTAGATTATGGGCCTTCTAAATTATATATTACCCCTTTTTATGCTCCTCACCTTCATCAAACCGTTATCTCGCTTATGCCAATTTCAAGTTTTGCGACGTTCGGCTTCGCAGAGACAGAAAGTATCGTGGATTTACCACGCAAGCAAAGGTCGGTTTGGAAGGGAGGCACAAATAACTGAATAAAAAAAAACCCACACATAGGTATTATGACGTGAAGTATGAGTGATATAGTTAGTCATGAAGATAGTAGAGTATGAACAGAGGAAGTAAATAACTGAAAAGCGGTAAAACCGAAAATTGGGTTATTATAGCGGGTGTGGGAAGGTGGGAAAATCGGTAAAAGGTCGAAAACGACCAGCCACAAAAAGTGACCGCCACCGCGCTGGTGATCCCCTTCTAAGTTCCTGAATTTTCGCAGCCGCCCCATAGGGCGATTTCCCATGCAAGCCGGGTGAACTTCCCAAGCGTTGTAGTCCCACACAAGGGCCGAGCGCCAGGCCGGCGAGCCGCTTGTACCTGTTTTACCGGTGGGTGCCCGGCGCCACCAAAGCACACGAATGCACATGGTGCCTTCCACAGCCACGGTGGACGCTGAACTCGCTACCGCCTGTGGCAGGACATGCCGCCAGACTCTTTCAGCCCCGGCAATGCGGCAAGGCGGCATGATGACCGGTGGCCCCGCCAGATGGACAAGGGTCAGGGGCAACTCGCAAGGGTAAAGGCAGCTTTCCAGGCGTGGACTCCCCTTTCAAGGGTCCGCACTCGACCAGGGACGCCTGTAACCATTAAAGAAACCGGTGGGTGCCCGGCGGTACCATGATGAGGGCCCTATACACCCGAATGCGACAATCTTAAAAAAAAAAAAAACCATGAAAGAACCAGGTTTCAGTACCTCACCCAGTTTAATTTCAGCTACGAAAGGCATTTTTTAACCTAAAAAAGCAAGCATGGCAAAGTTTTCAAACTTCGCGTTACAGTGACGAAGTGATCTCATTGTAACGCGACGTCAGGAGTGACGTCATAAGGGCCGGAACTAAAGAAGTAATTATTAGTGTGTTAAGAGCACGTTAGCGTTCAAGTGGTGCGATCAAACGGAACTGCAGGCCCGACTACAGTCGCCCAGTCATGTGTTTTAGCAATGGGGCAGTTTGCGGGCCGGTAACCGCACGAAAAAGATTCTGTGACGTCATAGAAAAGTTGCCTGAAAGGGACTTGGGAGTCCCCACTGTTTCACATGATGTCTTTAATATACATATTCATTATGTTTTCGAAGTTTGCGACAAATTTTGTAATGTTGTTATTGGGACAAATTAGTCTTTACTTGTATTTTGTCTCGATGACACCTTTAAAGGGACACTGAAGTGATTTGTAAAGATTGCGGGATTACTAGCGCAAATTGTAGTCCGGAGTCCACACGCCATGTTTCGACCACTCTGAGTGCGTTTCCGCGAATTTATTTAGTCTAAAAATCAATTCGAAACTTCTGTCCTCCTCTCTGAATCCTCGCCCATTTTCTGTGGCGTTTTCGTGTGGCGTCAGGAGGAGATGACTTGGCTTGACTGCGCTACTGTACGGCTCGCCGACCTTCCGACACAGTCAGTCGGCGGCCGCCGGCGGGTCGTCGCAATTCGTTCGCTCAGTTGAAAGTAAGCCACGATACGTTTGCGAATGGACGAATGTGCCTTTCTTCAGTTTCTTAGTCTATACACTGTATAAAGCTCCAAGTCCGGGTCGCTCCACACAAGCGCCTCACAAGCGCACATACGACGCTTCGCTGACTGGTACGCTAGTAGGAAAATATTAGGCCACATGAAGGCGGGAGAAGTCAGCCAAGTCAATATAGGTATACTGAAGAAATAAAATTAACTGAAAGTTTTACCGTACAGCGTAAAACTAGGGAGCAGGAAGCACTTTTTTGCGCTGGGTGAACAAGCACAGCGGTCAGCAGCATGACTACGCATGTGTACGAACGCTTTTCCGTCTAAGAAATGCAATTGCTGGACGTGAGATATTGTGGAAATTTGGGGGACGCTTACTGCACGGGCGCTACACAACAAATAGTCACCTAAGCTGCTTGAAATGCTAAAAATAAATGAAAGTGTACACTGGTTATACATTATATACCTCATATTTCCAGGGCCGTCAGAGCCGTGGCCGAGTGGTCCGGAGCACTAAGCATGTTATTTTGCAAGTTGAAAGTTCGAATCCCCGAGGATACATTTTTTTTTGTAAGTTGATTTTTTCGTTTCGAACTTTCAACTTGCAAAATAACATGCTTAGTTCTCCGGACCACTCGGCCACGGCTCTGACAGCCCTGGAAATATGAGGTATATAATGTATAACCAGTGTACACTTTCATTTATTTTTAGCATTTCAAGCAGCTTAGGTGACTATTTGTTGTATAGCGCCCGTGCAGTAAGCGTCCCCCAAATTTCCACAATATCTCACGTCCAGCAAATGCATTTCTTAGACGGAAAAGCGTTCGTACACATGCGTAGTCATGCTGCTGACCGCTGTGCTTGTTCACCCAGCGCAGAAAAGTGCTTCCTGCTCCCTAGTTTTACGCTGTACGGTAAAACTTTCAGTTAATTTTATTTCTTCAGTGTACCTATATTGACTTGGCTGACTTCTCCCGCCTTCATGTGGCCTAAGATTTTCCTACGAGCGTACCAGTCAGCGAAGCGTCGTATGTGCGCTTGTGAGGCGCTTGTGTGGAGCGACCCGGACTTGGAGCTTTATACAGTGTATAGACTAAGAAACTGAAGAAAGGCACATTCTTTTGGGCCGTTACGGCCCAAAAATGGTGAACTCAGTTAAGAAAACATCGGCTGAAAACGAAAGTGTACACTGGTTATACATTATATACCTCATATTTCCAGGGCCGTCAGAGCCGTGGCCGAGTGGTCCGGAGCACTAAGCATGTTATTTTGCAAGTTGAAAGTTCGAATCCCCGAGGATACCTTTTTTTTGTAAGTTGATTTTTTCGTTTTCAGCCGATGTTTTCTTAACTGAGTTCACCATTTTTGGGCCGTAATGTTCACTGCTCCACGAACGAGTTCGCAGAACGCGCGCAGACTGACACTGACGTGCTAGCGAGTTCTCGTTGGCGTGATGTTGCCATAAGCACGGACTGCTTGCGGGCAGAGGGCACAGGCTAGAATCAGCAGACCCTTGGCCTGGTGCGAACATGCTTTTTACGATACAGGCATGAGTGAGGCAAGCTCCAAATATGGGGGAAAAGCGCATGGACCTTGAGCGTCTGCGGTGACGCGGAGGGCGTTCATCCATTGCGTAGGCCTCGGCTAGTGAATGCTACGATTCCAAGCCGTCCTGGGAGGCATTTTACATCTTAGGCATTTTACAGCCGACAACATGGCAGAATCGCGGGTGGTATGACGATTACCGAGATATCGAGAATGCCCATCCAACGATAACATCGGATGTCAAGCATGTTGTTTGACAGAACCGAAACCGAAACTTGTTTGAATGGTAATCTTGGACATCGTCCAATCACGGTGCACTTCCTCCTGTCGTCACAGCGTTTAGTTGGTGCGGCCGCCGCAAATCGCGCATGGTAGTTTTTCTTCTTTCGCGCTTTGTAAAATAATTACCGACTTGTCAACCGGGTAAACGATTTAAAGTGTGTTAATTTTGTGCCAGTCTACGCAGTGCAAGCAAAAATGGGAGCTTGACAAATTCACTTCAGTGTCCCTTCAAGACGTGGTCCTCATATCCCAAGCGTCTTAATTGACTAATATCAACATGCAAAGACCACAAATTATTTGCTTTGGCGCTCTTCCACCTCAAATGCCATTGCACAAATAAAATACAGGTATTCCTACAACTAACACACGTTTCTTAGTCGAAAACAACAACACAATCACTAGGTCTAACTTTTGTTTCCTGGTGACAATGCTCCGTGATGGCGCAGGACATGCGTGTTGGACTTGGATTCAAATCTTGGACGGGCACAGAACTTTCTGTACGTTATGTTTACGCATTTGGACATTTTTCGGAGCACATTTAGAGACGCGGATGCCGAACGCCACGTTTGCGTTTATTTTCATTTAAAAATATAGCTAATTTCGGCTTTACGCGGCCACCACTATCAATTTGGGTGGATTTATTTTAAAATACATGCTTCATTTATAACCAAGCGACCACCTTGTCGGCTGATCTTCTAGAAAACTATTTTAAAGGACCTAATTGATACCCGGAGAGTAGGTTGATATAGATAAAACTTTGTTGGGAAACGGCTGGCAGAGAAGCCGATAAGGGTGGCGGGGAGGGGAGGGAGGTGGTCCAATTATGTCCGTCTCACAATATCCACTTCGAATGCAAAATCCCACAGAGAACGCAGGACACGAACGAAATTGGTGTGCTGTGGTGGCGTTATTCAGTACTCGTACGTGGACACTGGGCCACGGCGAGGCGCGCGAGCACCCTCAAGATCGGGACGGACGCTCAAGTCACATGCTCGGCAGGTGACGTCACGATGGGAGGTCTCAACGTCGTCAGATTGCTGGCGTCCACGTAGTAGGTTAAAAGACGCGTACCTGCCTGTACACCCAACTGGCTGGGGCACCCCCGCGGTCATCGGCCGGTGTCGTCCCCTAAGCGGCGAAAAGGGTACCGTTTTCGACATGTACAACGGTTGGGGCACCCATGCGGGCTGAAAACTTGTACTGGACTCAACAAATACAACCGTTTTAAAGACGATAGTCTTTCTTGGGCTACTTAAACGCAAAAATTTTGGTCTGTCTGTATGTCTGTCTCTCTGCATGAAAGGATAAATTTATTATCAAGAAATCCCGGTATCAATGATACAACGTAACAACCAGAAACAAATAAACAAGTACAGCGCCTTTTGCTACAAGACTAATAGAGCCCGAAGGCTGCCAGTCACAGACACTTACAGAAACGCATAAACAGCTTCAAGTTGATTGTAGACAAAATATTAACATACAAACAATTTAGAGTTGTTACAACCAAAAGATTAACATGCGAGGGAAACAAGGATACAAAAACATTCGCTTCAAAAAAGCAGCAATATACAGAACAGGGTTGGTGTTATGTTGCAACGGGTACTGTAGCGCACTAACACACAGTTCTAACACCAAAATTAATTGTTACAACAAAAATACCAAAGGACACAGGTCTGGAAAACTGCCATGCATAATAACCCTCTTGTTTGAAACCTTAATAAACCGGGTAGACCAATGTCGCAGAAACTCTTCCTCACCCAAAAGGGCTGACTAGCCTTCCAGAAAGGTCCTGAGGTGTTGTCTGAAAAATGAAAGCAAGGGCCACTGCATATGTAGCCTGCGATTCTGTGCAACGGCCCTGCAGCGATTACGACATAGTATATAATCGCCAATTACTATGAATAGTTTGCCTAGGGGAGTGCCAGGGCACTGTTCTCTCAGTTGATACCGTGCAAGCCCCAAACTTGGAGCGGCACGGTGTATGATGCGCCAAAAGCAACGCGCAACAGTGCAGCTTGAGAAAGTGTGTGCCGTGGATTCTGGTTGGCCGCAGTTGGGTCAGGAAGAGTTCTGTGTTACTCCCCAGCGAAATAATCTGTTTTTTTTTGGTAAGAATTCGCCACGCTTTTTGCCACTGTGTTTTTGGCGTCCTCTGGCAGCCTACCTGAAGTCAACCGTAACCAGGGGAAATCTGGCCCTACCTCGCTGTAACTATTTTTTCACACAGCCTAGCAGGTTGTTCATTCACAAAATCGAGATCACCATCCAGTGCACGAATTTTCTTAGCTAAAGTAATGACGGCCTTGAGGAGTCTCGACGGGATAGCTGCACTGGGGTGTAGGTTGGTGGCCATAGTTGGGCAAAGAACCCGTCTAGAAAGACCGAGAAAGTAGAGGATCAAAGGTCTGCCCGGAGCTTCTACGTCACTGAGAAGTGAAGAGACGACTCTAAGAGCCGACAACTGGCTCACGAGGTCGATGCAAGGGAGACCATAACCTCCAGAGCGGCGTGGGAGGCGCAGGGCATCTCTCGCTAAACGCTCCGTGCTTCCATCCCAAAAGAAAGAAAAAAATGTCGCGGGACACTTTGCGCGTAACAGAATTGGGAGGCAGCATAATCCTGGAGACAAAAAATAATTTAGAAAGAAAAACGCATTTAATCAGATATGATTTCTCCGAAGAAGAGAAGTTGAAAGACCTAGCCCGGGCAACATTCTTTTGAATATCATCAACTAACACGGGCCACATGTCTGGAGAAACACCTTCTTCGGTAAATTTGACGCCGAGAATCTTTAGGTCTCGAACTATTTTTAAATTATGAATGGGGGCAAGTGTAGCGTTTCCCGGAGGGAGGACAGCACTTTTTGTGACATTTAACTCGGCACCTGAAAGTCGAGCATAAGACTCGAAGTCCCCTAAAACAGCCGTGAGGCTATCAGTGTCCCGGATAAAAATAGTGACGTCATCTGCCTCCGCCGACACTTTAACCGAGCCTTGTCCGGGCAAGGGGAGACCCCTAAATTTGTGGTTGTCAACGAGTTTGCTGTGAAGGGGTCTAGACCTACGACAAAAACAAGCGGCGACAAGGGGCATCCTTGTCTGACACCTCTAAGAATTGCAATTTCACCCTGTACCACGCCATTAATGACCAGGTCACTGGATAAATTATCATGCAATTCTCGGAGAAGCTGAACAAATTCAGAGGGAAACCAATATGCCTGAAATATGGCAAGCAGGTATGAATGGTTGACCCTATCAAATGACTGTTTTTGGTCTAAAGAGACACACAAGGTGGCACTACCAGTTTGGTGCATATGGGCTAGTATGTCTCGAGTTAGGCTAAGTGCCGAAAAAAATATTTCTGTATGTGACCGAGCCAATTTGTTGGAGTGATAGGAGGTCCGGCCAAAGAGCTTTAATTCTTGACACCAAAAGGGAAGTTAAAATCTTGTAGTCCGCATTTAAAACGGTTATTGGTCTGTAAGAACTCGGGAGAGAGGGGTCTTTTCCTTCTTTCAAGAGTAAGATTAGACGGCCTCTCTTAAACGAGTTTGGAAGCCGCTGATCTGCTAGGATTGAATTTATAAGTTGCACTAAGGAAGAGCCTAATTCTGACCAGCAGCGCTTGTAGAATTCGGTTGGCAAACCGTCCGTACCAGGCGCCGATCGGGTTTTCATTTCTCTTAAAATGTCGTATAGCTTGGAACAGGTAACGTATTTCAGTATTTGGGAGTGTATGCTTTCTGGAACCTGAGGTAGAGAATTTGAAGCAGAACATAGTTGTGCTATCATGTGTCTTTCATCTATCTCGAGCGAATCTCTTGCAAAGACCTCAGAAAAGAAATAAACCCTGATTTTATAGCTGATGGGTCTGTGGAGAAGGTGTTATCCGGGCAGCGCACACACTCTATAATGTTTGGAGTTTGACGCGTCGCCAAAAATCTTTGAATTTCTAAACTACCGTTGCAAGGACCATGAATATTCTAAGCAGTGGATGGCTGCATTATTTCATCTAGTTGGCGTTTGTACCGCTCCGTAAGGATGCCAAGATATTCACTCATTAAAGGCGTTAGTTCTTTATCTTATCTAAGTATCCGGATACGCTTGAGCGTGTTGTTAAGCTAAGCTGTGTCAGGAACCTTTTTTTGTTGGCCAGCTGTTTGATCTTGTCGCCTCCATATGGATTTTAAACTGTCCCACTGTTGTATGGTGCCTACGACTGGTGGGGAAGAAGAAATATTCGTTTTTAATGACAATAACGCAACGTCATCTTGCAGTATTCTAGTATCAAGCTTCCAGTGTCGGGCGCCATCAAGTCTACGGTGACCTGTAAATAGGGACAGGAGCACTGGGCAATGGTCGGAAATGTAACCGGCCATACAAGGGAATTGATTTACTTCTATGTTTGACAAAGCGGTGATTTGGTCTGGAGTTAGATAAAACCTGTCTAGTCGGGACACGATTCAGCCACCCGAACAAAGTGAAACACAAGCTGCGTAATAGTTTCATATACCCACAGCCAAATCTAAGTGTGTGAGTCCGGTTGAAACGTTCATACTATTCAACCTTGTAGAACAAGAACTATAAATTGCACAAATATAAGGCAAAAAAGCAATACATGAGTGATATTTGCAGTATTCGTTTATTAAAAAAATTATAGATGCTTTGGTTTTGCTACAGCAAATGAAATTCTACAAAAAAAATCATTGCGTCTCCAGCTGTTGCCCGCGCCACGATAGCTCCTGGCGGCAGTTTAAGAAATTGAACGGCAATGCAGTAGGAAAGGTTCCACTAAATAGCTTCCACGTTCTCTTTGGAACGCACATGGAGTAGCGCAACGTGGTTTATAAACATTTCAGTACGGTGTTTCGATTCACGCGCGTCTCCGCCGTGCGGCAGCGCTGGCATCGAGGCACCCGGACTGGAGCACTGGAACGCGGTAAATTTAAATTGACTTCAGCAAACCTCTTGCATGTTGTCTTGGGAGGAACGAGACGGGAGAGGAACAGCATGAGAGGTGAGCGGAAAGAGAAGGGAGGCATTTACTTGGCAGGGGCACCAGCCGACTATTGTCGTTTTTCGACATTTACAACGAAAGGAGCAGATACACGGCCATTTTTTTGTCCTACGTTTCACCATGTGTAGAGTCTCGGGCACTAAAGGTCATTTCATCCCCGCCTTGTAGAATTGGCCTCCACTGATAGCAGGGAGAGAAAATGAAAATATGGCTGATTGCTGTCTCAAACGAAATACCTAACGCCAAAATGTTTTCGCAGTGCATTCGGTTGCCGATACGCTGTTTCACCCCTTTTCCCCCGCCTCTCGCCTAACAGTTGATAATTTGCTCCTACCATCGTTTCTGCTAGTACTACTGCGTTTCTTTTCTTCTGTTCAACTGATTCGTCCTCTTCGAAACTGTATAAAACGTTTACTTCGATCCCCCAACTCCATCAATGTAATGTTTGCTTTGGCCCATACGGTACAAAGGTAAATGAAGAAATAGAGGAAAAAATGGACTTCCGCAACGCCACGGAAAATCGCGGCCCATAACGAGCCTACTGGAAGCAACAGTTTCAAGAGAGCTTGCACGCCACTTTCAGGTGTCTATACCCGTACGTTTAAGAACAACGTGTAGTCGCATTCATTGTTTAGAGCATTGCAGCGTGGTGCATGTTGATTTCTTCGTCAAACTTTCGGCGAGTCCTTGCTTTAGGAGAATACCCTAGTATAATTTTAGGTTCTGAAATGGCGTCTACTTTTCCAGGGTTGCTGGTACCGCTACTTCAAACGTATCTTAGCCTATTCCAAATCGCCATGGTCGGAAGCTTTCTCGTTTGGATAAGTCCTATGATCTGCGTCTTTGCTACAGACATGACACTTATCATCGTGTTCTTGGGTGCATTCCAGGGTGAGTCTATTAATTATACTAAATTACAGATCTTTGACTAGATATGTATGACTTCCAGTGTAATACTTCATATTGTTTCTGTACTTTGACTGACAGAACCTGTGTAGCATCAGCGACCTGTACAAATAGCTTCTTTGATGGAAACTGCAGTTTTTATTGTGAACATTATCAAAATTGTACTTATTTTAATCAAATACACGAAATGAGCCCCGCGTAAATGGTTGCCATAACTTTTTGCAGCACATGCTCATCATTGTCATTGGTCGCACAAAAGGGGGCAACGTTTAGTACCGTTATCATTGTTGGATGCTGTGGCAAATGTTACCATGCTAGACGGATATTTTTAAACATTTCGGTCGTTTTATAGCTCTAAAGGCATCGGCCAGCATGATTTTTCAGGTCACTAACCTGCCTTCCGGTGGTTGTTTCAGTCCCATTAGGCCCAGGGCAATTATAGTTTTTTTTTACATCGAACACTAATACTGACCTCCGCTGCGACTATAAAGCTGCGTTGAACATAGCAATGCGTTAAAGCCGAGAAGTCACCTGGAAGGCAGAATTCCACATATTTCAAGAAACTAATTTGTGCACTTAAAATGGTGGCTGGCACTTATGTGCCAATAATACGAATTAAGGGTTGCAATCACGTTTACAGCCAGGAAAGGTTTGGTTTTCTCGATGTCGAGGAGCTAATTGTGCCAAGCGGAGCAATACAGAGTAGAGGAAACCTTGGCACGCTGTCATAATTTCTACTTTTCAATAAGCACCAAACACTAATCCAAACTATTCATGAAGTCTTGCAATACAGATACACGTGATTTACTCACTATACACCACGAGTGATGCGTGGAATCTTTACAAAATGATAGGCTGTTATTTACTGTGTTTTCTTGGCGGGAAATAACGTGAGAATGGCTATAGCGAGTTTCTGAATAGGAGCAGGCACAAAAAATCTCTCAAATAAACTGCACCACAGCACTACAACAGTATACTTCCGACGAGCATACGAAAAGCTGTAGGCCCAATGGTTCGGTTGTAAACATGTTAGTGCATTCAGAATTTCCCCCCCAGAAAAACGCAGGCACCAGATACATAAAAATAGTTTTCTTTAAACCCGGTATGATCAACAAAAATTTGAGGTCTAAGATTACACACATCGTCATTTCCCTGTCTTCCTCCTTCCGCACAAGGCGAGACAGCTTTAACTCTTGTCCGTTTTACCTTTCAGGTGCTGGAATGGGCATAGTGGAAACTGTGGTAGCCGTCGCCATCGGCACTTGCTTCCAGAAGTACCGCAGCATCGCCATGGGCTTAAAAGAAGGCGGGCACACGATCTCCGGTCTCATCTTCCCCAAGATTCTTTCCTCCCTTACAGCAGAGTACGGCCTGCGTGGAGCGCTCGGCGTGTGTGGGGCTCTGTGCTTGCACGTCACTGCGTTCATGCTGACACTTCGAAGAGAACCCTTCACCAGTCGAAGGCAATGCCACTTCAAAGAAGCCGATAAAGTTCAGTTAGGGCCGCCAAAGGAAGATGTAAGAACACCCATCACTGACATCGTCTCATCTTCTTCGAAGCAATCAATTTCAAGTTCTGAGAACATAACCATGAGAAGAGTCCTAAACGGGAGTGCAGTTTTTACTAATGTAAGCAACGCCTCAGGTGAAAAAGTTCAGGCAGCCACCTCTAATCAACCTCGAAGTAAACAACAAAGCCGGGACACCGTCGCTGGAACTGGCGGGGGTCTATTCCAGCGCAACCGAAGTCTTGATGATTACAAGGGAGGTATCGGGAAAGACCAGCGGAAAATACTTCTGAGCCCTGGATTTTATACAAAAATACTCATGTTTGCGATCGCCCAGTACGGCGTTGTAGCTATAAAGGCAGTGGTTGTTGACTACGGTTTGGACAAGGGTACCGATCGTTCGAAAGCTGAGCTGATGGTGACGTACTCCGCAGCAAGCGACTTCATTGGCCGCATAGCCATCATGGCGTTTGCAGATCACGGCTGCATGAGCCGCATGCTAGTGACCGTAGTGGCGCTGCTTTTACACTCCGTGACGACACTTGTGCTACCATTGACATCAGGCTTTGAAGCCTATTTAGGTGTGTATCTGTTATCATCAATGATGCAGTCCAGCCTTTCACCGTTGATAACAGTGATTGTAGCGGATTACCATGGAGCTCATCGAATTCCACTTGTGTGGGGACTGAGTGGATTAATGGCGATACCTCTCCAGTTCGCTACGCCATCGATAACAGGTAAGGGCGAAAGATAGCTGCAAGATCCTTGAACTACGGTTCTTTTCTACCTAGCGCGTGTTCAGGAGATTACTGTTTTAGTGAAGTTGGGCTCTAGGGTAACGATAAATAAATCACAAGTGCTTTCGGCAGGGCTTAAGGGTTTGGATGTGCAGTCCAGGATTTTTAACAAAATATTTATATTTCAACCTGCGTTGCAAATGACGGTAACGAAACTCCTGGCAGCTACTTTGGAAACCTATTCACATCAAGAACGCTTCTAGGAAAATGCGAAAGGCAGGCGAATTACAACTTATTTTATCGCAGCTGGGGGGGGGGGGATGGTAAAATAAGGTTGGATACCAGAAATGCCGAAGCGAATTCTCGAAATTAGTTTTAATAAGTTATCACACAATATTTTATTGGCCTAACCTAACGAATTCTGAAACAAATCCTCTAATGTATAGGTATTCCATGGAGTGCCGCAATAAGGTGAATCAAGCTGCCACTGTAATTTTCCCATCTATATTCAGTGAAAACTGAGTGGGAGTAATGTACGTGCTGTAGCGTACAGGAAATGATGTTTCTGGTAGCCGTGGGCTTTAATGAAGGTCCTAAAAAGCAAGAGAAGCGGTGGAGGGGAATAGACCAGAAAGCGCTTGAGCAGCGAGTTCCAGCCACCAGCTCGCGATGAGATGCCGAGGATCCGTTTTGCGCCAAGCGCTCTTCGTCGGCGTCTTTTATTGGAAGCCCCAGCATAAGGCTGTCCTCACTTAAAAAGCACGTGACAATACAATCGCAATATCAATTTTTTCTGACGCCCCTTCCTCACCATCTATTATTTTCCTGGTTGAGTTCCCTCTTATCCCTCAAATATCGCCGGGAATTTTGCTGTGAGCATTGAAGAAATTTTGTGAGCGCTTGATAAAAAAAATTTTCTTCCAGTAACCAATTCAGTAGCTATAAAGTACTTTCGCGTTAATTTAAAGTTTTAAGATTAAGTTTAGGGGGCATTATCTGTAGTTGTTGTGTGTCTAATCATTCATATTTAGGTCAGAAACTCTAAAAAAGCATGGCTGTGTGTCTTGTACTTGGATGCAGTCTCATATGTCCTTTCTTGGACGTGGCGTGACAGTCGCGGCAAATGCGACCTCAAAGTTTGGAAAGTTCTTTTTCTCCACCACGCAAGAGCCCGGAAAAGCTCAAATATTCCCTCCGGCCTACATCCATAGGGGGTCCACTGAAGTTTTCTAGAATATCGAGCTCTCTGATTAGGCAAGTGTGCAGAATGGAGGCTGAGGCTGAAATAACAGGCTCATAGCAATCCAATGCAGTTTGTTTTGGTCCTGTCACCAAGAAACAAGGTCTAAATAGCGGACCCAATAAGAACTACCGATAGGACTTTGTTTTTGGCTAAAATCGTACAGTTCTCAATATTCGCCTGCCTTTAACAAACGACGAGTAGACGACGTGCTTAAAATATATTTTTGCTGCAAATTAAGAAGAACATTTTCTGCCATAACACACACTTTTGCCACGACATAACTTTTCTAGCATGACGATAACAAACTCCAGGCGTAAAAAAAGTCCCAGTTGATCCTGGTAAAGGCTGAAACCGTCGCCTTTTGTGGAGGTTCTCATCGTGAAAAAAATTTGCTTGCTCTGTTGATGACCTACGAACCTTTTTTTGAACTGCGGTTCCGTTGTGCATGGCCTAACAATTGTGGAAACTCCAACAGGAAATTGCTAGACGCCCTCTCGACAGCCTATAGGGAATTTACCTCGGACGTATAGATATAAATAGACGGAGTTAACTGTCGTGGCATACCGTATGTAAGTAGTGCGAAGCACACGGGGAGTTGTGCTAGTGCAACAACTTTATTTGACGCAATTTATAGTTCTTCCGTGTGCCGGCCACTCCGGAAGCGTCTTGAAAAGAAACACCTTGACCAATGAAGTTTGCCCTGTCTAAAATGTGGAGGTGTTGACAAAATCCCGGGCCATCTCCACTAACGTGAAACCTGGGGAGGGGTGAAGCATGCAGTGTACAACTGTATTCTTGGCGCCTTGGTGTTTTTGCCAACGGAGATGAAACCGTTTGGATGGTAGAGCTATACAGCTTTGCTCTAAAAGTATTGTGGTTTTGAAGAACGAAGCGGTCTAGCGCGAGGCGTAGACGAGTGTGCCGGTGTTTATCTTAATAAGTACGCGTTACGAAGCATTCCAACGCGACCCGTACACATGTGCCCGGTGTTTTATTACCGTGACTACATGAGACGACGGTTATGACGACGACATAAAACGCCGACAGCCCGAGCCCCTAAGGGGCCTCACCCTTAAAACATCTTTATTGAGCAACCGAGGGATGTAGTCAGCCTCCTGTGTCCAGAAGGCCGCAAGCCTGCGCCGACTCCAGGGCTCGTTGCACCAGGGCACGTTGATGCTCCGGCACCGAGCTGGTCAGAGCAGACTCCCACTTCTCAAGGGAGGGGCAGTGGATGAGGGGGAGGGGGCACATGAATACACAACCTGGTATGTTATGAGAGGGGTGCTACATTGTGGGCCGTTGTGGGGAAAAAGTATACTATGGTT
Organism: Haemaphysalis longicornis; assembly: GCF_048455015.1. NCBI lineage: Eukaryota > Metazoa > Arthropoda > Arachnida > Ixodida > Ixodidae > Haemaphysalis > Haemaphysalis longicornis. Next base: position 170,048 of record NW_027526319.1, read on the forward strand.
GTAGAAAGTTTCTCTTTGTACACGCCGATAAAACAAATTAAAAAAATTGTCGAAGGCGTGGTATAAAAACCTGATTTCTCTGCTATTCGCAAATGCAGAATTACACTTTATTTTTTCTCGCGAAATTTAAACCAGCGGAATACCCAAATGAGAAAGCCGGCACGTTAAGCTAACATTTCTGGCTCTTTTCGCAGATGAAAGGATGCACTGCACCCACATTTGAGATGAAAGCCTTGTTTTTTTTATGATGTAACTATACCGCCAATTCAAAACATGTCCCACGAAGCTGGATTTTGAGACGCGGAACAAGACAAAAATTTGATGAGTGTGCAAAAAAAGTTAGCCCAGCTTCACTGATGCACCGTCGCGTACGCTGATGATAACAGCGAAGCTGTTTGGTGTTTTTCCATAATCGCAAAGCTAACCTTCATTGAACGTCAAAGCCAGCAGATCGATTCGCGTTCGTGGTGTTCGCGCGCGCCAACTTTTGCTGGCGCTCTCGGCGGGCGGCTTCATCTTCCGGGGAGCGCGCTACTTTACCCGTTTCTGGAACATTCGAAAAATGGCGCCCAATTGCACTCGTTTATATATGCGCGCTCCTGCGAACCTTCTGTTGGTAGCGCTCTCAAATTGGCCGTGTCCTCTTCTCCACTCCTTGACTGCGCCCACCTGCGCTGGGTGCGCGCTCCCTCAATATGCTGCGCCTGGGCTTGGCCTTTGGTCTCCTTCCCCACACTGCGCTGCACGTGTTCTTAATGCTCGCTCGCCCCCTCGCTAGGCCATGCCCTCTCCACATCTCTGCAGGGGCCGGCGTTACCACGCCTCGTCCCATGAAAGGTTTGACCAAGAACAGCTGCGCTATTAAAACATATTAGTTCTCATAAAAAAGGGGTTCACATCGATGTGAGCACGGTGAACTGACTCAACCACGACGCCGTGTTCACGCCAGTCTGCACGTGCCTTTTTCTGGGTTAGGCTATGGTGAACGCATGAGGTAGCTTTTCTGAAAATATGTTTCATGGCATAGAATGTGCTTCTGAAGGATAGGGTGGCGAAAACGTAAAAGGTGTAGTGTTTTTTGAGCTTGTATGAATGCATACAGCACCTGCTATTCTGCCCGTTGTTCTTGCTATTTTCGAGGATCAAATTTTGGTATTGCGTTTACAGAAGGCTGGAAAAAGAATGCGCTGTCGTGACGGTACGTATTGCCAAAGCAGCATAAAGAGTTTAGTCGTACGAAGTGTCAGCACACCGTCGACACTACATTAAAAGGAACAAAATATTTAGCGTTGTTTGCGATAAAATGAATAAAGGAATTTAAAGGCGCATTAAAACTGAAAAAAAAAAGAAGTGTAAACTGGTAGGTCGAAACAATATAATGCAGGATCGACGCTCAAGTTGCATTAATTTTCAAACTTCACGGAAACGATAATTTGTATCTCACTCGTTCCATAAACATGGAGGTCTAAGGCTTCCGCCCTTGAAAATGCAGTGCCCTTCTACTCTGTGAAGAAGGATGGGGAGAAGAGGTGGGCGCAGTACAAGGGCACGGAACAAACACGTTGTTTGTAATTTGTGGTCGAGTATACTTTGTAGTTAATTAGGTGAAAGAAACTTGGGAAGGATAAAGTTTTGTACTATCAGACAGACATGGGGCGGTCTGTTTTCCTCTCATAGGAGCCCAAGTATTTACAGCAGACGGGAATTTCATTGCATTTACAACATCCATGTGGACTACTTACCCAAGAAAAGTAGGCGAAAGTAAGTTAGAGTCGTCTTAGGGGCTGTTTTTTTGTAATATTTGCTCCGGAACAGTTTGATAAAAATACCGGGCCATCTCCACTAACGTGAAACCTGAGGAGAAGCGAATCATGCAGTGTATATAGGTATATTCTTGGCGCCTTGGTATTTTTGCCTACGGAGATGAAACCATTCGGGTGGTTAGAGGTATAGAGCTTTGGTGTTAACGTCTAGTGTGCTTGGAGCACGAAGCGTTCTAGCGAGAGGCGTTGGGAAAAGAGTGTCCAGATGTGTTCTTTTAGTACGCGTTACGTTCTAACGCGAGGCATTCGAAAACGAGTGTCCCGGTTTTAGTACGCGTTACGTTATAGCGCTATGCGTTGGAAAACGAGTGCCCCGATGTTTTAGTGGCGTGCTTACATGATACTACGACGACATGGGACGCCGAATCCCGAGCCCCTAATGGGCCTCGCCTATAAAATAAAGAGTTACAGCCATTTTGTGTAGCCACACCTCCTCCGTAGACTGCCCCGCATGACAGGAACCGGAACATCTGTGACATTTACATTTCACCGTGAACTACTTCTGACACGAAAATGAAAGTCGGCAGAATGGTGGAGTCGTCCTAGCGGCCAATTTTAGTGGGACGGTCTTCCGGTATCGGCATTATATGAAAAACTACGGGTTATTGACCAGAAAGTTGGCTTTGCCGGAAGATCAAATGCTGCCGACGCGACTTTTTTTGACGCACCCGGTCGACGCACACAGTTTGGATCAGATCTATCCTCTATAAACGCTCCTCTTTAAAAAGACATTTGAGTTCTTACAGTAATCGAACGCGGGTCTGCAGACTTAGAGCAGAGGCTTTTATCCCCGCTCCACCTCAGCAAATTGTCAACGGCGGGAGATGAGTTAACGTTATGCGTGCAGCGGGACAGGTGAACGGACGGCACCAAAGCAGAACAGGCGCGTGTCCGCCGCGGAGAACGGTACTTCCGCGAAAGCCGCGGCGGAAATTGCCCTCAGCTTGTGTATTAAAGTTCTTATCACAGGATGGAAAAATAAAAGCCAAGAGTTGCAACACGATGCGGCAGCAATGATATTTACTAGGAATCGCCGGCGGTATCCATATTGCTTTCGCTTTCAAAGCACGCAAAAAGAGCTATGCGTCCGAGCGGTTTCTTTCTTTAGGTATATTCACGTACCCACGGGGGATTTGGAAGACCTTTGCGATTTGATTGGTTCATTTTGATGTTGGTATTTTTTACCTGGTGGTTTTTATTTTGTTGCGGTGGGCGATGGTTACTACATTGGATTATGAATAATCAAACTTCCGGTTAGGTATATTAGAAGCTGAAATCTGGAAATTTCGGTTTGTTTTCATTGCTTTTAGTTCCTTTTTTGAATTGCTGTTTAAGTTTACATTTTGAATGGTAGCTTCACCAATCATATATATTCTTGCACTATTACAAAGAAATGAGAGCTTTCGGGTTCGTGTATCACGTAAAAATTGCTCAGGCATTAAAACTAAGCCCCAACCAGAGTGATACGCTTTGGGATAACGTATATAATTTAGCGACTACATTTTGCTTTAATAACAATAAGCATGTAATATAAATTATTTCAGTGACCAATGCTCGCTTCCGTTACATTTCTGTGTGAAAAACAAGCACGATATCCAATACTAAAAATGCACTCGGCTGTTCCGCATTTCGGTAGTGTCCCACTGCAACAAACGTTCAGTATGCACACGACATGCTCACCCTACCATCGTCATTTCTTTCAGGTTTCTTCAGGGACACAATGGGATCCTACGACTACATGATGTTTTTAGTTGGAGGCATGTCAGCCTTCGCTGGAGTCTTGGGACTGTGTCTCTGGATTAGCGGGAAAAAGGAAAAGTGATGGTTTCTCAAGTCCTGTGGGGTGAAAGGATAGCTCAGCGTACATGACATTTGAAGATGTCAGTGAACGTTGTCTGCGAAGATGTGAGTGAAGATGTCATTGAGCCATCGCCCACTCACAAACTTGACTCAAGTGCGGTTTCACGGTGCGAGAACCAACAGCCTTCTTGGGAAGTATCTTTTCCCAGCGTGATTTTTGAACTGTGACTTGATTATTCTGCCTGTATTCTGTCACAACGGGGTGATGATGAACTGCCCGCTTTGTGCACCAGCGATCAGCAACTTCTTGAAGAATATGTACAAAAATGTTTCTTGCAATACGTGGTTCTTGAAATGCTTTTGAAGCGCGCCTATACAATGAAGATTTACCGGTTTCTTAATATTTATCGCCAGAAGTCATGTGTTACAGCCAGTCAGGTCCTTGAGGCTTGAACTATGACCAGAACGGATGCCATCACACCAATACGGAAGCGACAGCAGCACCATTTCTTCACCACAGGGTAGAGGTTAGGCCGGGTGTTTCTCTTCCAGGTCCGACGTCCTGAGCCGGTACCAGCAGCTTGAAGTACAATAGATTTGATGTTGCTTGGTACGTCTTAATGCTTAGGGTTAATGCTACCAAACGTTAAGCCTAAACATTCGGACAAACAAGGTGATTGGGTTAGCCTTTAACTAATAGCGCCACATGACGGCCACGATAGGGATGACCCCCACCGTCCATGAAGATGTTACGTGTCGGCACAAGAGATGAGACGAATGATGGTTCAGCATGACGAGTGATCTATTTCGAACATTTGCAAAGCGGCCATGAGAACGTCCGCTCCGGCTGCACGCCAATCCCTCCCTCGTCGTCGTCGATGGCGAGCTATGGCGCAATGGGGAATTGTCGCCTATGTCCCGAGACAACAGTAACGGTGGTAAGGAAAAGGCACAAATTATGTAAAAGCAAAACCGGCCCGCTCAGCAGGAACATAGGCATTACGGTATACGTCCTCGTAGTGATTAATAGCGACAGAAGAAGAGGACACAGGTGGAAATGATGATAATGAGGCTTTTGCTGCCACATTTTAAGCCACACCAGCGGAGAAAGAGAGCGAATAAACTACCTTACAAGCATAGTAATGGGGGGTGTGGTCCTACGTTCGAGGACTCCATTAGGGACTCCTTCTGCAACTGCCCTTTCCATATACTTCATTTTTTAATATATTGTTTGGATAAAGGGAACAGAATCCTCTTTGCACCGCCAGCTTAATAAATGTTGCAGTGCAAGTGTGACCTATTGGAATTGACGAGCTTGTATGGAAGTCGACAACCCTTCTCTAATTGACATCCACCACGGGGTCCAGTAATGAAAGCGATGTTCTGATGCGTGCTCGATTCCCAGCCGCAACGAGTGATTTCTATCGAATGAAATGAAAAGCGTCCAAGTATACAAGATTTAAACGCCGGGTAACGATCCCCAGTTTGTTAGAAATTATTTAGAGATATTCCTTTTGGGCAAACGCAGAGCCAAGATAAATACACTTTTTGAACCGCATGGTAAAGATGCTGCCGCATTGCCCTTATGCAACGCTGTTCCCAAAACTGTGAACTATGATGTAGCATTCTCCCCACGGATGTTTGTTTAAAGTTTTTTTTCTGTTTTTAACTCTTAAGTGCTCTCCAAAATGCATGTAACATACACTGATTAGTGCAAAAATAAAACATTACGCAGCCTTGTACTTGTGGTGCAAGGCTAGAGAAACAGCAGAGGTGGCGATCTTTCATCGCTCTTCACGAGGCGCACGATCACGGGAGTTTGTTATTGGTATTTTCCAGCTCCTCACATGGCGCAAACACACGCGCAAGCCTGGACGCCGCCGCTGTACACCAGCTTTTATATCATGTGTTGTCACGGTTTGACGGGCGCCAGCGGGACTTTGCAAAGCCATGCCTCTATGCACAGCTGCGCCAGGGGTTGCTAGGCAACGCGAGGTGACGTCATCGCTCCACAAGGGTTTTTGTTGCGATGGGGGGATAACGCTGGGCATAAACAGCTCTGCTGGTGAAAGATTCTTTCTACGTTTTAGTGAAAGATGATTTAGGATGTGAGAGTGTGAAATGAGATAGTGTGATACCGCTCATTGTTAGTCTGATAAGTGGTTTTGTCAAGTTCTGCACGCAGTTCTTCTGCGCATTACTCTCCTACCCAAGTTATTGCACTTTAAAGTAAGAAACCAGTTGTTACTAGCGGTTGTCCTTCCAACTTTTATGTGTGCGTCTTTTTTAACGCTTTGACCATGTCACCAAGGGTCCACCAACCCGCCCAGAAACAATTTCTTATCAAGTCTTTAGGTCCGGGTGTTTGGTTTGGTGTTGGTATGTGACGTTTGCAGCCGTTTTAGATTCATCAGGGGGGTTGATGTTGGGAAACGTTTGTTGGGGCAGAAGGTGGTGCCTGGGAGGCGTTGGTAGTCTCTATACCGGCCAGCCTTATTGCGCGGTAGTGGTTAGTTTCAAAAATCCTGCTTTTCCTATTACATGCTTGCAAGAACAAAATTACGGAGGATCCTTAAAAATATTTCAGAATGTAAAGACGAATGTCTAGTGGAATCTTATCGTGATCCACTGTGCCAAATTTTCTTTTCAACTTTGACAGCGCACCCGTCACCATTTGACTAGCCCTCTGCACAGCACTCACCGAAGCTCCTTCTTCTTGTCCGCCATCGCGAGGATCCCCGTCGGTACCTCCACCTTCCAAGTCGGCTTCCAAGTGTACGTGCGGCAGAGGCCTACTGTTCTTTGACACTGCTCGTTCTTTTTTGTAGTGCGCGCTGCGTTGCCCTTTTCCGTCCTCGGGCGCAGCTGTCTTCATTTCCGGTGCGCTATGCTCGGCTGCCGCTCTCTCAGACCACAACTAAAACATTTTTTGTACCACCGATCTTTCGCACAAAATTAAATACAACATTATGCGCGTGCTGACCACAACTGCAACATTTTAACACGAAAGTGTTTTATTCCGGGATTCACGAAGATATCACTTACGTCATATCCATCACGGAAGGGACGCCAGTACAACGAAGCAAGCGGCCTGTAAAGGATGCACCGCTGCACACAGGGTCGTCTTGCGGGGAAGCAACCTTTAGTACTAAATAGTAGGCTGTATTTAGGGTTGTTCGTTTTCAGGATTTATATTTTAACACGAAGCGTATTACGCCGGGATACACCAAGATTTTACTGACGTCATATCCGTCACGGAAATGAGGCCAGTACACATTTGCAGAAATGATCCGCCAACAGGACGTCGCTCACCAAGCACACTCACAAGACATCCGCAGACCCTCAAATCACGCTCAGCTGAAGATTTCGCTACACATTTCACTTTCCTGTTTTACCGAATCCTATTACAGAGGAATCAACCACAGTTTTTTTTTGTACCACCGATGTTTCGTACAACATTATGCGCGTGCTTGAAACAGAGGTCAGAGGCTTTCGCTCTGAAATCCTGACAATTATTTAGGTGCATTCGCATGGGTAACACTTGTATGCCAAAAATGGAGCATCTCTGGAACAGATATCGATGTAAAGGGAACCAGTGGCGAGTGCGTTGAGGAACACGAGACGTAACCAGAAAAATTGAACGTCTCAATTTGCGTGACGAACACGTGGTCAATCACAGTTCTTGATGTGACAAGTGATGAATGGGAAAGGCGGCAGCTAAGAATGTGCACATAGAAGACATCTGTCATAAAGGCTTGTAGCGAACCGTTTGGCGGTTTGAGAACGTAGATGTTGAAGTCTGCTGTTAAAATCAACGGTGCCGTCTTACTGTGGCTTTCTCCGTAACCATGAATCACAACACCTGGGGAGTACTAAACGGATGCAGGGCGAGGAGGTCTCTAACTGGAATTCGCGTAGCTGCCGGACTGATGTAAAGTGCGGCCAAAGCGATGCTCATGGCCACACACTTGACTAGTGCACACCATCAGGGTGAAGAGCCCGTACTGTCTTCAGGCTGACCGCGACAACTCAAACAGGCCGAAGGCGACGTGCGGGGCAGCCGCTTTGAAATGCTTCTGCGTGGCGGCGAGGGGTCGCTAAACGCAGAGGCCAGCGCATGTGGTGGTGGCGTAAAAAGCCTACGCAGGAAAAAGCTTGCTCAGAAACATCAAATTAGCCGCTTATCTCCCGGCATGCAGCGCGGCTGGTGTAAACAGTGACATGTATCTGCAACGTTCCACTTAGCTGCTCATATCCCAGCATGCAGCATGGCCTGAGAACGGCAGCGTCCGTGGGAACGGCGCAGCAGTAAACAGTAACAAGTGTCTGCGGCGGTTTCAAAGCCCAAGCTTCGCCGTTTGAAAAGAATACCGGGCATCTCCACAAACGTGAAACCTGGGGTGGAGCGAAGGGTGCTTTGTATAAGTGTATTCTTGGCGCCTTGGCGTTTTTCCCCGCGCAGATGACGCCGTTGGGTAGAGGTATATAGCTTTGGTGCTAGTCTCGTGTTTTTGAAAAACGAAGCGTTCTAGCGCGAGGCGTTGGAAAACGAATGTCCGTGTTTGTTCTTTTAGTACACGTTACGTTCTAGCGCGATGCCTGGGAAAACGAGTGTGCCGGTGTTTCAGTACCGTGCGTACATGATATTACGACGACATGGGACGCCGACAGCCCGAGCCTCTAAGGGGCTGCGCCCCTAATTAGCCACTCGCATCCCAGCATGCATTGAGGCCTAACAACGGCAGCGTCCGCGACAACGACGCTGCGCTAAACTGTAACGTGTCTGCAACGCCGTCCCGCAACCTTAAATTAGCCGCTCATATCCCATCATATGCCGCGAGGCCTAACAACGGCAGCGTCCGTGGCAACGGCGTAGGAAAATATCACCTCCAATTCTTTCCATAAGGTCACCTCCAACCGTTTGCTCACCTCCAACTCTCTGCCTTCCTCTGTGGTGCAACGGTATGGATGCCAGACCCGCAACCCAAAAGTCCCTGGCTTGATCCTGGCCAAGTGGGGAAGCGATTTTCTTTTCACGGCCTGTGCTCGCGATGAGGAGGCCGCCTACGTCATTGGTGACGTGAACGGGTAAGTAATAAATTAGTTAAGACCACGTTAACCAAAAACTGAACTTCACCGACACCTAGAGAGACGGCGCCACTTCAATCCAAAGGGGGTGCTCCGGTTGTTGAGCATTTCCCACTCGGGTATTGGTGGCGCCATCCGAAATTGATGATGATGATTGGCCACGCCCGGGTTTCAAATTTCCCGCACAGGTCAGGGAGGAGGAGGAGGAAACAACTTTTATTGTCAGACAGAGCGCGTTAAGCGCCCGATGGGGTGGCTCCCTCTTCACGGGTTCCATATGCTTCCAGGGCCGCCTGGCCCCTGTGGATCAGTCGGAGCTGGTCCTCCAGGGCGGGGCTGGATAGCAAGATCTCCCATCGCTCGTCAACGGTGAGGATAGTAGGCGAATTACTTATGGGTATAGGTGGGGGGCGGTCTTTGGAGAAATTGCACTCTCCTATGACGTGCTGGAGAGTGCCTAGTAGATTGCAGTGAGGGCATCTGTTCTTGTAGATTTCAGGGTACATTTTATTCTGGAGGCAGGGGTGAGGAAAGGAGCCTGCCTGTATTTGCCTGTATATTGCTTGTTCTGCTCTAGTCAAGGAGTGGTGGGGGTGTGGGAATGTCTTCCTACCGTCCCTGTAATATTTGACTATATCTGTGTAGCTGGTGATGGGTTGCCATCCCCTTCCCTCCTCCTCGGTGGCCCGGGAGTTCAGCGCTCGGGCCTGTTGATGAGCATATTCGTTGCCCTCAACAGAGGAGCGGGCCGGGACCCAAACTAATTCGATCTTTTGTTTAGGAGGCCTAGCTTTTTCGATGAGTTTTAGAGCCGCAAGGGACACCCAGCCAGATCTGTAGTTCTTGTACGCAGCTTGTGAGTCCGTAACGATCTTGGTGACGTTAGGTTGCAGGAGTGCGAGGGCTATCGCCACTTCTTCTGCTTCGTCTGAAGATGGAGTGTTGATCGATGCGCAGGTGACCAGTTTGTCCAACCGGGTGACCGCGACCGTTGCCCTTGTGGAGTGTTTGGGCAGGGAGGCGTCTGGTCAGGGCATACATCTTGGGAGATCGAGCAAGGTGATTGACAGGAGGGTCGCACCACGTTTTAAAATTTCCTGCGCACGTCCCGGCATGCAGCCTGAGAGGGAGATGATAATGACTGCCGTCACGTAGGAGGGTACGTAGCCACTTGCTGTGATGTAGGAGGTCAGGGGGCGCTTAACCGCGTAGCGCTCATCGCTACTTTCGTTGGCGTGCTTGGCCTGAGCTTGATAGTGGGCCTCCTCGACTATGAATCCCGGATGCCCGCGGGCTGCCCGAGACGCGATCCGGCGCTAGATTTTTCTATGTATTCTAATGGGACTTCCTTTCCTCACGCAGTCCTCGGGCTGCCCGAGAACCATCCAGGACAAGTAAATCGAGGATGCCCAGTGCTGCCCCTGACAGCCTGTTTCGACCATCGTACATGGGTGCATTTGTGTATCGGCGGGAGCCTCCCATTTGTTCTCGTAAGGCTGGGACTGCTCACCTAGAACGGTGGTGTGTGTTGAGGCTGATAATGATAATAAAGAAGCGGCTCGCACCGGCAGTTGCTCGTGATCAGACCAGAGATCGGGCGACCGGCAGCGGGGCTCCCTTTTTACGTCACTTTCCGAAAAAATAGCCTCAGGTGCGTCAGTTGGACAAAATCACGTGGATAGAGCAGCAAATCTTCACATGATGAGGTTCAGACTGTTTTAAAGAGCCGGAAGAAGTTATGAGTAATACAGTGGCTCTTCGCTCGCACCAAAAGACGATACTCCACAATGATGACTTCGTAGCGGAGGTATTTTTGTATACGGGTAGATTGAAAGCGTCGTCTGCAATTGCTTTGAGGACGTGTGCCACCTTTTCATTCTCGCATTGCTCAGTCAACTTTAGCGTAGAAAGCAAGTACGTCCTGAATATAAGCTATGTACGTCAAGGTGGAAGTCTGAATTCGAGAAGCGAGGTCTTCCTCGGCGGCGCATGTTCCTGGTAAAAAGAATTCCCTAACAATTTTTTGACTTTCTGCTCGCATACTTCCTAGCAGGCTAACCCTTTTTCGTTCGAACGGTTCCAGACCCATGCAGTTCCCTATTAGTTAAAAACTTGTTATTCAACATGAGTGTCTGGTCCCATCTATTGGTGGCTCCGTGTTTGTGCTCGCCACCTAGCGGCTGTCGCAAGAATTGCCCTAATCAGGTCCTGTTGCGGATTTCCCTATGGCGCAGCGTGCTTGTTTAGCGTCGTAACTGCGTAGTTGTCGTTATACCGCCGAAAGAAGACCCAAAGGCGATGAAGCGGACGTGTAAGGAGCTTTATTACGTCCCCTTCGGTGTGACAGCGCGATTGAAGTGCAGCAGTGCATACTTTTACTGCTTCCTGCGAGAAGCAGGCGATGCACCTCGAAAGCCGCCGTGGGCACGGAACCTAAGGGTTGGAAAAAAGTGACGCCCACCATGGAACTTTGCCCAAAGCACTTCGCTCAAAACGACAACTACCTTCCAGGTCATCAGGTACTTGCTTTTTCATTGGGATGAAGCCGCATTATGTGCGCGCGGCTAACTTTCTGTAGGCGCGCTTACACCGTGCTCTCTGTTTGAACACGTACCTGCCCTTTTCATATAGCTGCTAGGTGCTAAAGATATCTGTTAGGTGCTAATATTGTCAAGATACGTGTTTAAAATGAATCCTTAATTTAAATAAGCTTGAAACATCGTTTTTTACTTCGAGCTTGAAGCAGCTGCCTCAAATGCGCATCTGCGGGGCCGCCCGCGCGCAACTCGATGCACTTTATGCTCATGTCGGTGAATGGCAGAACTCCTGCGGCTTCGACAGCTCCAAGCAGCGAGCGCACGACGTTATCTTATCGGCACACGCTGTGTCGCCTCTCTGTTTACTCTTATCGCACGTGAGATTCTAGTTTAGTCGTTTTCCGCAAGCAAGTTGTGCATGTTCCAAACGCCCACAGTGATCCGCGTGCCTGTTAACCAACTAGTACGACTTTGTACTTATTATCAATTAGCAACCGTTGCGGGCGGCTGCAGATCAAAATAGTCAAAATTGGGTCTCGAAGCGGAGAATAATGAAATTGCGACAAAAAATGTACCGTAAATTTAACGTGCACCCTGAATGTAGAGCAATTTAACACACATCCAGATTGCATTGAACCTTACTTCACCCGCAGCTATCCAACGCCCTAAACATTACAGCACGGCGTAAGATGTTCGCTTTATAAGTTTATCTAGCACCTGTAAGTTGCATGCTGTCATCGCTGTTATGAGAATCCAAATATTTTCTGCAGGGCGTTTACAGCAATTCGGTACAAACCAAGTTGCTCTCAACAGACCTTGTTTCAGTACTGCTGAAATGGGCAATGGTTTCCATTTAAATTTGCTTGTTGTCGTGGCATGCTAATGATATTCTTGCAATGTGAAATACATCTTTATGATCGTATTCCCTGATTTGTTGTTAGTTATACAACAGATTTCGGTGCTAAAGAGCACAGTTTGGTGCTGAGTTCTTGCGCCCACTTCGTGCACCGCCATGAACCATACGGAATACCTTTACAGTTAAACCTGGATGTAAAGAACCACCGTGTAACCAATTCCTGGATTAAACGAAACTTCTTAATTCCCCATTTCCAGCCACACTGAATTCCTTATGTTTGCGACCTCTATGTCACCAAGGCGTTGTGACGGTTAACTTTGATGTAACGAATTCGCTACGCTGATGAACCATTGCTTTTTGCACTTTTTCTGAAAAATCGGCTAAAGAATGCACTAATTTAGTGAATTTCGCCCGCACCGAACAATACCGCAGCTTTCCAAGTGTGCGTGCGGTGTCGGTTCGAGAGACGTTTTAGGTGCTAGTCCTGTCTGTCAGTGTGTAGTCGCGCCTCAGCACTGCTACTTGTGGTTCCGGTACGTCGGTGGTGAGTTCTACTGCCACAAAACGAAAAGTTTTGTCCTGTCAAGTCAACGTCGCAATTTTATGTGTCGTCTCCGCCGGCGAGAAAGAAGAACATCGCCGCCCAGTACAGTTAACAATTTTCAGTGCGGAAAGAGAATAAAGTTCGCGAAAAGGAGCCCTCTCAGCACAAGTTTGGTTCTTAAAACTCGTTAAAACGCTGAAAAGTGTCAAAACGCAAACGTACTACTTATGCTGCGTTTGTGAATAAGAGGGTTTAGTGACGTCGCTTCTTTGGAGTGATGTATAGTGCCTAAGCTTGTGCGAAAGCAGGAGGGGCAAATCACGCAGTTTTCCACTGTGAAATAAATCCTTCAATCGTGAGTTCGCCTTCGCTGACGGCCAGCATTTTGGTTTTGTTTCTTCTTCATTCATGCGAGCCTTAACTCAAAACCGGCATGTAACGAACAATTGGAAATTTTTGTCAACTTCGTTATATCCAGGGTTAACTGTATTACGCCTTTGAACAGCTGCTTGTTAGTGTCTGCTAGAGTTTGTTTATCAAAACAGCCTCATCTATGACCATCTACATATGTTGGCCGTCCAAGTAAAAAGTACGCTGCGTAGGTTCATGCACACAGCCATTCGTAACAGCTGCTTTAAGTAGTTTCCAGTGGACAAAATAAGGAACCTCTTCCAAATAAGTGACTGTACTCCGGCAAAGGCAGGTTATCCTCGCAGAATCGACATTTTAGCAAGTAAAGAAACCGGACACGAGTACAAAGGTCCTCAATATTTCGACCATGTCTTTGGGCTGTTGTCATTGATGGTTCATCTACTAGAATGGTTAACAATGAGCATGCGAGGAAGGCTACCAGAGCACATTTACCACCTTTTTTTATCATCTACTGTGACCCGGACGCCACAGAGAGTAGAAAGAGAGACAGAGAGAGAGAGAGAGAGAGAGAGAAACATTAGAATGAGCTTGAAAGTGAGTGGCACCCTAGTCCGGGAATCCATGCGTTGCCGTAGCCGTCTTCGACTGTGTCACCAGGAGACTCCTGTAGTCCACATGACAGCTGGTCAGCAGTGTCCTGCACAGCTGGGGAATGGAACGGGTACAGAGGGGTGCTAGGGCTAGGTTATGAGGGTTATGAACGCATTCTAGAATTATATTCATGCTTACTAACAGCGCAAACAACACAAGACAAAAAGTGTTGTTTGCGCTTTTAGTAGGTATAATGTACCAACTAGGCCAATCGTCCATTTTAGAATTATATGTTGAACGGTACGTAGATGTAAACAGTATTTCCACAGAGTGGTGCACTGTGCTAGAAACAATAAATTCATTCCAACTGGGTGTTCGTACATCCCTGTTTATAATTGTCGGAGCGTTATTTCTTAAGTTTTTCTGAGGGATGGGTAAGCGCACGGGAATTTTTGCGTAGTGGTCTGTTAAAATTGAATAATGTGCTGATATGTGAGAAACAGTGTCGGTGACCAGGAGGCAGCAGGGTGGGCCCTGTTCACAGCCACTCAGTATAGGCATCGATCAGCACAACGGCCTTGCCACTACGCCGATGTGGCGGCAGCTTGCGAACAATACTGGTCTGTGGTACTTATGTGGTGTACTCAGCAAATTTATATTTACACTGGCTGCAAACATGGCCACTCCAAGAATACCTTAAATTCAATTAACGTCTGCAAACCAAGCCCACACTGAATAGAGTAGGCGTTTTGTACATTGATTTTTGAAGCTCTCTGTGACGCCTAAGTGTTCATAGCTGAGGGTGACAAACAGGTGATGATGGTTTGTGGCAACTTACCAAGAAGTCTCGATAAGAATCTGAAGCAGTCAGCTTCTTCTACCCAGAAGTGTATATGTGTATGTGGCCATGTATTTGAAAACGTTTCTATTACCTGACTAAAATACATAATATCCTAATCTATAGATAGTACACTATAGATGAGTACATATAGATATGTACATTTTTTGTATGTGTGCATAACTAATTGTGTGCTTACATGTGTATTTGTGTTATCACAAATATTAGGCTGTTAGATTCCATTAGAAGTTTTTCGCGCACTCTTACCATTTCTTCACTCCTGTTTGTCTCTAGCATCTTAGCATTGCCTCGACATTTCATGGCTTAGTATTTTGTTTACCAATCGTATAATCCTTATGAATTTATTTTTGTTCAGCGACTGCACCTATTGTTTATTTTGATATTAATCATCAGGGTTCCCGACTGCAGTGTTCTTCAGTATGGGATCCCTGCCTGTATACTCACGTATGTTATTTACTATGTTTGTCTAATAAAATGAAACTGAAACTGAAGTATGCAACCGAGTGGTTTTGGCGCAAAATGAATGGCGACATAGCTGCTCTTCAACTTCATAATTTCTGCTAATCACTTTGAATATTTCTGTGAACACTACGCATGAATCTGTCTCTTCTTTCCTGTCGGTTCCTTAAGAGTGCACGACATATAAAGTGCATATAAAGTGCACGACAAAAATGACCCGTTTTATTGAAATTTGAGGCTTTATTATCGATGGAATACGTTCAAATAACAAGCTATAGTACAGATGTCTTATCATTTACAACAAAATATGATATGAATGAACCCATCTGCTCATGCTGATTTTATCAAAAAAATCCAAATATTCAATGCGAATTCACGAAGGATAAGAAAGGGGCATAAATTAGTCGTTTATTTTTTAATCAACCGACGCCTGCGTCAATCCTTAGCGCAAAGGAGTCGGTGAGATATAAAACAGCTGACAGCATTAAAGAATTGAAACTCCTATACGCGAGGATAATGACATTATATGTTTCATGTTGACGGTCATACGGCAAATATGTTGAACCGACGGTCAATGGTCCGAGATAGTTTTACGCGCCCGTCACCCCCTTGGCTGCGAGGCGAAGCTTAAAGAATGGTTTTGATCGTTTCCGAGCCCCTTTGAATGATTACAATTTGATAAACTATTTTACATGAGACCGCGTTGTTGCCTTCATCATAACAATGCTCGGCGTGGCTGAAATCAAATGCACGTGAATCGGGGCAGCAGAACAATGCTTTTGTTGGTGGCAACTACGGCGTAAAAATATATGGTGGTCGAAGTATTCAATACAAGTGCACAGATAAAATAGGCAATATTTTTTCTTCAACTCATGTGAAGTTGACGGTGCAGCATCATTGGTACTTTATTTGTACGTTCTATTTAGCAGGAGTAATGCTGAGGAGCATTTAAAATAATATTTTATGCATTCACTTCATAAACTATTTTAGAACTAGTTTATTTCTAACTTGTATTTTTGTATTTCTAACTTGTATTTCTAACTTCTATTTAAAATTTGTATTTTTAAGAATGACGCTGTATTTATTGTTTTTAATAAATTAAGAAACGCAGGAGACGACCACTATGTACATTGGGCAGTTCCTTTGCTCTTTGCTGCGACAGCATACACACAGAATTATCGTGTGACGATATATGTGACGGTCGGGCAGGGGAGCTACGCCGGGATTAGATCTCGTCAACATGGCTGTTGGTTATCGCAGCGTACAACCATCATTGAGCAATGTTTTTAAGTGAAGGTTAGCGTTGAGAAGACTGATATTTCCAACATCCAGATACGTGATTTATCTATTCAGCACGTATGACTTTTTCTTCCTTCCGCTCATCCAGAGGCATAGTCCCAAGAGTCCGGCAAAGGCTGACAGGCCTCCAACTAAAAACATCATGTAGTCGTAGGACCCCATGGTGTCCCTGAAGAAACCTGGAATATATGATTGCAGCGTTAGCATATTGCGTTCATTGTAAACATTTGTTGGAGTGAGCCGCCATGGAAAGCGAAACAGTTTTGTGTATTTTGAGTATCGGAGCATTTACTTCTTTCAAATAAGGAAACGCCAGAGAAGCGTTTATTGCTCACCAAGAGAGCTTTAAATCGACAAATTTGTTAGCCAAGCAAAAGACAGTCATTACAATGATACGCGTTCTCATGAGGCATAAAACTGCGCTTTAAGCCTATTTGTCAAGGTGCAACATTCCTCGAACGGCGCAGTCACTAATGAGCGCCGGATTGAGAGTTTTGAAGTCGCGGCCTTTTGCAAAAACTTTCGTATCACCCGCAGTACTTCCTGGGGAATAATGCTAACAACGCTGTATCGGCATCTTTTCATGTGGGGGTGATGGTAGCGTATTGTTCAACGAAGGCTTGTAGAATATGCACGGATAATTAAACGCACTAGGACAAGTTTCTAAGCTTTCATCTGAGCAAAAAATAAAAAAATAGCACCATCGTTTTTATGTAACCATCCGATTTTTCATAATTTTAGCTCATGAATTATGCCTAACCTTGTAGATGGCATAAAGTATACAAAGCTAACACCTTAATATGACAATTTTGTAAATTGGCCAGTGGCAAAGAACCTCATGCCGTGGTCCGAATGGCATGCGTGCTCATTCCGTGATCTGCATAGATCTGCATAGATCTGCATGTCGCTGCTATGCTGAGCCACGGATACTTGTATTGATGTGTAGGTCAATTAGGGCATGATTTGCGACCGCTAGAATGCTTTGTAGGCGAAAGTTTTTCACTTTCATGGTTTGTAACAATATTACACAGAAATGGCCGAACACTGCAAAGCACCAACGGTAGAGCCAAGTTATTATAACCCGAAACATGGTTTGCTCCAAATTGTAAAGAATCCTAAAGGTGTCACATCAAGGCAAAGCGAGATCGCGGAGTGACACGTGATTAACTCCCTTCCCTCTTAAATTTTCAAGTAATACAAACGGAAATCAATACCCGCAGCACAGCTTATCATGAAGAAGCACAAAGCAGTGAAGTATTTACACCCTGAAAGTGACAAGTTCAAATTAAGATAACAAAAGAAGTGGTAGAACCAGGCAAAATAAAAGGTGGATCCTCAGTAATGCTTTAAAGTTGCATTTCTTAAATTTCATATTGGAGTCTTTGGGAAGTTTGTAACATTTTCTTGTGCCCTTGGGATGATAGTTGTGACTTGTGTAGTTATTATGTTGCAATAAAGAAACGCTCAAACTGTTTACCTGATTTCGGCTCCTTGCTAAGAAAAGTCTCCCATCCGCGGCTGCATTGCGAACTTAACGATCGGCCTGATGCCCGCACCTTTCTCTCGCTTCAGAAGCCGGAATCTCAGTTTGAGAGCCGAATTCACTCCACCCTAACACACTGACGCGTGAAACACCCACTCGAACGCCACTATTGCCCCCTGACGTGGCGTTGTCATTATGCTGTGTCGCCAGTGGCGCGACCGCAGCGCTACCGCTCCACACGTGCTTTTTTGTTCTCTGTCCTTGCGTAGTCCGGCATCTGTGGTTCTACGGAGGTTTACAAGCATGCGCCGGTATTTATTAAACATTAACAGTCAATAATCTGCACCAGGAGACGGTGCAGATTATTGACTCCTGGTACACGTGCTGGGCTTCGGGAACTAGGACTGCAAACAGCCGTCAAGGCGGCGGTTGGCGTAATTACACGGACGGGCTTTGACATCATAGGCAAGGGACGCCTTCTTCAAGCAAATGAGTGAAGGCAAGGGCACAGTGTGTGGACAATCGCGTTATTGACGTTTGGGAAGAGTGCGGATAATTGTCGTGCAAATGGATGCCAGCGCAGGAAATTTAGAACTTACAGCCAAGCACGCACTTCGAGTTAAAATGTAGGTCTGCAAACATTTTGTTTCGGTGCTAACCACTACCAAACCATCAACAAACACTAATGCACTTTAAATGTAAGTGCTATCCATGATCTTCAAGACTTGCTGACAGAAAAGCGGGCATTAATTCTACGAAAGCAAGCGTTGACAGTTGAGAACTCCGCCGAACACGATGTTTTGCGTGGAAGATAGAAGCCTGCGTACGGACACACAGTAACGCTCTTTCGAGCTTTTTGAGTACATATAAGCCCAGTGTTGCCACGCAATTGAAAATGAACAGCTTGGTGACAAATGGCTCTAAACCACCTTTGTTTCTCCATATATGGGATCTTACTTAAATATCCAATTCTACCTTCAACGTAGTTCGACTATTATGCGCGTTTGTGTTGGATTATTAAGCGTGTTTTTGCCCTTACAAGGCATGTAGGGAAGCCAGAGGAACTGCAATGGAATAAGTTGACTTTTTTACAATAGATTACACATATATAAAGGGGATGGCCTAAATTTTCTCGACAAATATAGAATAACCTAATTTACCTGTAGTTGGTCTTTAATTTTTATGGAAGCCGAGATCACTATTTGAGAGTTGGCCACGGAACCATTTAATAAGGGCGTTAGGTTAAACAAGAACCATTATATCAATGCTTCTACAGCTAGCCTTCGAACTTACCTATTATTGATGGTGTAACGAATTGAAGAGGTACCGCTACAATGCCACTCACTCCCCACGCTAGAGGAATTCGATGAGCTCCATGGTAATCAGCTACCACCACGGTTATCAGCGGAGAAAGGGTGGACTGCGTCATCGATGAAAACAGGTACACAGCCAAAAAAGTTCCGAAACCTGATGTCAACGGTAGAGCAAGTGTCGTCACTGCGTGTAGAAACAGGGCCACTACGGTGACTAGTATGCGGCTCATGCAGCCGTGATCTGCAAACGCCATGATGGCCATGCGGCCAATGAAGTCGCTTACAGCGCAGTACGTCACCATGAGTTCAGCTTTTGGTTGTTCCGCACCCTTGTCCATGGCGTAGTCTACAATCACTCCCCTCGCGGCGACAATGCCGTACTGGGCGATCGCAAACATAAGCATTATTGTATAAAATCCGGGACAGAAGAAAATGTTTTGCTGGTCTTTTTCAATGTCTTCTTTGTGACCGTCGATGTTGCGGTTGTGCAGTACACCTCTGTCAGATAAAGGGACGGAGCTTTCACTTTGTGATTTACCTTCGGGCGTAGTAGAGATCACTATATTCCCTCTGGAAGCTGAGGGACTGCTTACATCGATAAAACTTGGCTGCCCTTCAAGGTTATTTGTCAGGGCTGTCGTCTGCAATCTTGAAGCCGATTGTTTAGAAGACGAAGATGAGACGAAATCGCCGCTGGATGTTTGTGTGTCTTCTTTTGGGCGCACAATAGGAAATCTATCGTTATCTTTGAAAGGACGTTGCCTTCGACTGGTGAAGGGCTCTCTTCGAAGTGGCAGCATGAATGCAGTGGCGTGCAAGCACAGAGCCCCGCACACGCCGAGCGCTCCACGCAGACCGTACTCTGCTTCAAGTGAGGACACAATCGTGGGGAAGATGAGTCCGCAGATTGTGTGCCCACCATCTTTCAAGCCCATCGCGATGCTGCGGGACTTCTGGAAGCAAGTTCCGATGGCGACGGCAGCTGCAGTTTCCACAATACCCATGCCTGCACCTGAAAAAATAAGCGCAAAATAAAGGCTTTATCGCATTCTGCAAAAGGAAGGAAAATAGCCTTCTGCCATTGTGCGTATTCTTGGGTGGTAATATTTTTTTCACAAAGGTATTTTAAAAACGGAGTATTTTTTCGGTATCTCATTACTACGATCTTTGTAAACTTTCACAAAGGGTAAATGTGCGGGCGTTTTGGGGCTACCAATGGGCTTAGAAGGTTCCTGTACCCCGGTGGGGAATCTGCAGTTGTAATCTTGATAAAGGAGTTGGAATAGAAATAATGTTAAGACATGTGTTTGTTCAGACAGTTGCTGTAGACATGCGTTCACTTCTTTATTCTATAAAAAAAAGCCCCCAAATCAGGCTCATCGCCGTGTAAGAAATTGCATGTGTCTATTGTTTTGCTTTTGTCGTGCGTTGTTCGCACAATCAACGCCCATCATTCGCAAAACGTTATTATAAATTTAGAATATAGTTTTTGGTCATCATTACCGATGGTCAACGGGCCCCCATAGCTGTGCTCAGCACTGTGTCGCCATTCTTGGCAAAAAGCGAGCAAAGCGAGCAAAGAAATCCTCGTCTGGCCCTAAGGAGGGGAAATCCTTGATACGTGTTTTGAAGAGAGATGGATAAGCGACCTTCTTCGTGATAAATATGGGCTTCTTGAGGGAAACACTATTCTTCCTTCCAGGTGCCTGTTTTTTGCATTACGGTTTTTATATTCGGGATGCTTAGATACCCAAAGCAGAGTTTCATATTCTGTTGGAATTCCAAGTCACTTTAAAAGTGAAGAAAACTTTTATATTCAGGAACGTCCTGATTTGTTCTACCAACATTCTAACTGCTATGAAACGCGGACGATGGTTGCTGAGCAGTACCGTCATGGCGGCAGGTGCTTTTACAGGTTCAAAACGCATTATTTATTTTAAAAAGTTGATTGTGGGGTTTAAAGCGCCGGGGCTTCACCTAAGCTACGAACGCGCTAAAGTGGAGGGCTCCTGAATACGTATAGCGTGCGCCGAAATCTCAAAACAGGGGCATTTTCGCTTTTCTTTATCCGAAAAGCACCCACAGCGGGAGGGACCGAACCTGCGTCCTTGGGATCAGCAGCACACTGCCATAGCCAGTAAGCATCACGGCGGGTATTCATTTTAAAACAGCAACGTCGATTGTGTTTCCATATACTACAGCAACCAATGCTTTAAATGGCACCAAATAATGTAAATAATGTAAATTATTGTGCCCATGAAGCAATCGCATGTTAATAAAATCAGTGTACTTTCCGCGCTGGTAAAACATACATATATGGTGTTCCCAATATCAACTCATAATCGCTTCTACCAACAGGAACTGTCAATTACGATTCGCCTGCACTGCACACGTTTCGCCCATTGATAAATGCATCGTATCAAACGACGTCAAAAATGCCCAGTGGAGCTGGTAAATATTCAATGTACTCACCTTGGAAGGCACCCAAGAATATTATGATGAGTGTCATGTCGGGAGCGAAGGCGCAGATCATAGGACTTATCCAAATGAGAAAGCTTCCGATCATGGCGATCTGGAATAAGCTGAGATACGTATGGAGTAGTGGTAGCAGGAGCCCTGTAAAAGAGTAGGCTATTTAAATATTTGAAACTGCTTCATACGAGGTCTTTGATTTGGGAAACGTGTGGACAATTTTTGCCAAGGAGTCAGCATGAACCCTTTTGTGTGTTTTAAAAATGAATTCTGCTAAACTTCACTGCTCAATGCGCGGACCTAGGGCAAGAATCTCACAACTGTTTCGTTAAGAAGGCTTGTTATCGACCGAGAACTTCCCTGGCGTTGCGGAAATTTCGTATTCATTTATTTCCTCATTTTTTGGCGTATCCTTAGGCCAAAGCGAACATTACAGGGTTCATGGTGGTAAATAACTTTGCTTACTGAGGACAAATAAATTTAATAGACTTGAAAGAATTCACCTGTCGATATTATCGGGATAGCGTTTTATGAATAAACGGATGTACCGCATAGGTTTTGAAATTCTTAGATGCTATGACAAATTTCACAGTCAGCGTAATAACGCTACTACATTATCTCCTGACAATTTGAATTCCCGTCTAAGTGCAGTGTTTCTAGCTTGTGCACAACCTCATACGGTAAAGTGAAACTAACATTGACCAGTCAGCCAAAGTATAAAATACCAGCGGGGTTCAAGCAGCCGAGGCTCAGCCAAAGCCATTTTCCTCAGATGCAACGAAATCTACCATCGCAGAGCCTGCGTATCGCTGACAGCTGCAAAAACCTGTTGATGGATAATACGTAACCCTTGAACAATGCCTGCCGCGCGCTACTTCGCGCATAGGGCTGGGAGTTTTTGCACCCGGTCACGAACACTGTAAAGGACCATAGCCATAGGTAACTTTTTCGCAGTACCTGCATTAGAAGGGGCATAAATTTTATGGCTTGATATGTCCCTGTGCTAGGCAACATGCAATGTCTTTGAACTGCCGTCGCACAGCTGGGGGAACAGTGCGCCGGTAACGGCTGTGGAAAAACAAGTACTGCTGTTTGAAATACCCTTGAAATTGCGATGCTGTGGCATGAAATGCGGGAAAAGAGACGACACAGAAATAAAGTATACACCTGGCTGGATAAGCATAGCACTATAGGGAGGATGGAAGCATCCGGCGAAAGAGGAATAACCGACTACAACTTGTTTTTGCATGCCGTCATGCCTGTGCGCAGTTGAACTAAAGTCAGCAGTGCTGGTTGTTACTGACAGGTATGTACGACGAGTCAATTCACTAAAGGAAATGTGACCAAATGTGGATGGAAAATTTGGCTTTCTATTTTTACTCGGTGCCGGAACATTGGGAGATTTTATGGCTTACTTGAAATGGAATGATGTTCTATACCATGGATGGTTGGGCGGTTGCCTTAAAGAAACTCTTCAACACCCGATAAACGCTTTCACTATTTCCTTCGCGTCTGGAAGAACTGCGAAAGCTATAGTTCTCGCCAGCACCGAGTGGAGGTGCGTGATGCGCTTGTCGCAGCAGATACGCCTTCCGTTTCTGCTTTGCTCTGGTGGCTTTATTGTTGAAGTGGCTGTCAAAGGCGCTCATTGCTGCAACTGAAGGAAATAAGAACAATAGTCGCTACACCGCTGCACAGACGTAATTCCAGCGGTCGAAGAACGCCACGACAGGGAAAGAGAGAAAAATCTTCTGAGTGAGTTTATATGTCAGCTGATGGGCATAGAGGAGTATTTTTCGGCTGGCGTACTTTGCGGCCCCCTATTCTAAGTGCTGGATGTGTTCGTTCAAGCATTGGAGATTAAAAAAAAAGGGTATAAGAGCTTTGCAGCGCCCCTTTCTATTCATATTTTCGAGAAATAAACACCCGCAGAGAAGGATGTGCGAGTAGAACAAAAACATGGGCCAGTCCTCTTTGTTGTTGCGGATTTTTAGGACACGATATAAATGTGACACATAAATTGGGTACAAATCTGGTGTGGCTGAACGCAGTTAAACCAAGTTGGCCGAGCTTTAGCTTGGTTTCGGTGGGGAGAGCGCTCTGTGAACGTATACGGAATTGCACCTCAGGAAAAAAACCCACACACTGCTCGGTGCAGTCGGTGCTGTAAGCGGGAACACACAGCGAACTTGTGGGAAGCCATTATTTTCTGACCTCTATCTCCCTAACCTCACCCCTCCCGTTGGAACAAACTAGCGATTCGATGCTTCCGCTGCCCAATGATGGGTGCTTCCTTGTAACATTTTCTGATGGCCCAAGCCTCTATTCTTTAACCCTACACCCCTCTTCGCGCCTTTGCCTTTGAGTGATTAAGAGCAACAGCAAGGGGTGCTGGCTTGACCTTGGCTAAGCTTGAAGGTGAGAGTAACAGCGCGAAGGTGTCATTTTCTGGGTTTGACCTTGAGCAATACGCTGCGTGGAAAGGGGGCCCATTACATGTCTTGCCCCGTCTTGATTATTCGTCCCCGTGTTAAATCTTGCAAATATGATTTATTGCTCTTAATTTATTAGAAATGATGTTAAACCACGTGTTGTTTTCAATTGTATATCTTAATTAGTGATACTGAGCTTTTCCAACTGCCTAGAAGGGGACGAAGGGCAAGCGCCATAGAAATTCCAATTTCCGTCCTTTCAGAGGTTTGTAGGTTTAAAAAGTTTCCCTGGGGCGTCTAATACCTTTTTTTTTCTAGCTCACATACAGCTTTTCATTCTCCATCAAAACAAATTGCGTTAGATCCTATACCTGCAATGCCAAATACGGCGGCCTTGAGGTTAGTTGGCCAGGCCGCAGCTTCGCGGCTGGCGCCGAAGTCCTCCATGAAGTACACGTAAAGAAGGCCGGCCGTCATTAGCATGCTCTGAGTAAAGACAACAGCTCCGGCCATGGCCACGGCGAGAACCC
The DNA here is from genome assembly GCF_048455015.1 of Haemaphysalis longicornis. NCBI lineage: Eukaryota > Metazoa > Arthropoda > Arachnida > Ixodida > Ixodidae > Haemaphysalis > Haemaphysalis longicornis. The sequence goes on from NW_027526319.1 coordinate 194,506, forward strand.
ACTCCTTGTCCACATTGAGAAGTGGGGGAGTTAAGCGGCGTTGAGACTTCTCTGCAGCAATCTTGCGCACTGCGCAGTCGAGAGGTTGCGCGCTCAGTGGCGGAGCTCCTGAAAGAAACGAGTGAGCAGATTGGTTGCTTTGGCAACGGGGCGTCACTTCTGAAACACATCAGTGGTTTTGAACTCGCTTCCTGCAGCACGCTCGCCTTCCCCTAATGGTGATGGCTGCAACGAATCGAGAAGTGGCTCTTCCTTTAAATCAACACGCTTTCAGCAGCGGGACATGTCTGGCGGGGCCAGGCACTGCCCGGTTTTCCTTAAGGGTAGGTTGTGAAAGCCTCTCGCATCTTTTTTGTCGTTGTCATTAAATCGTTGAATTGCAGTATATCTATGCAGTAGAGCCTCATGTGTGAGATAGACTCACGAATCGAGATGCAACTTTGAAGTTTCGGTCTCTTGGCGTTTGAGTTCCGCGTGTAACTATAATGCGCAGAGGGGACATGCTGCTGAAATATTCCAGGACACCTAAGCACTCCTTACGATGCATAGTGCATGAAAGTGCAATAGCCGTAAATTGCGTGACGTATGTGTGTGCATTGTGTGCGGCGCCAAGTTTTGCAGCTGCTGTAAATGTATTATGGGGATCGGACTCCATCCCCGCATGCATCGCACTGATGAGCTTCAAAGTAGTAGGGACACGACAGTTGAAAGCTGAGATATATATGTAAAAGGTTTCCTTTTTATCAGGAGATATCTTCCAAAAAGTTTCAACGGCACCCGTTTTAGGTAACATATTTTAAATACATTTTAATCTTTGCCCGCACGAGCCTACAGTTGGCCAGCATGCCACCATCTGCTCCTTTCCCAAGCTGCCGACGTCAGGACTACCGTTACGTAGCCGACGTGCTGGTTGCGGTTGGCGCACGCTGCTACGCCGTGTGTATCCCGTCATGGTTTTGGGACTGACGTGATGGTGCCCAGACGCATGGGGATGGTGAAAACCTCGGCCGGTCTGGGCGCGCGCGCGCTCACGTCCAAATCGGCAGCGGTGCAACTAGAATGTTGACGTCACGGTCGCCCTCCTGTCTAGGCAGGCGCTCGGCGTTTGTTTTGTCAAAAACGAAGCTGACACAAATAAACGCGCCGTAAATGATTGTTTACGCTCTGATTGACATTCTAATGGGTCATTCTATGATTGGTGGGCAGTTAGGCACCAATAGCAGCGAAAAAAAACAACACGAAAATTTCGTGTAAGTACTCCTTTAAAGCAGCGCGTTCATTTTATGAGCGACAATGCGGTGGCGCCTGGAGTGGCCAGTGTCCAGTTGTACGCATGTGGGCTCTTATTAATACCATCACGCTTTCTATTTGCGCCGTTTAATTAATTTGATAACTGTGGCTGAGAGGCTCATCCAATTGCCTTTATTATAAGCCCTATATGCAGGCGTTTTGGTGCTCACAAAATCGCTACTTGTGTAAACCACGCTGAAATTTTCCCTGTTGTACTTAATACGTGTCTCTAACCGTGGTCCCTGGTTTAGTTCACACACAGAAAGGTGTACCCGGTTTTGTTTTAAACTGTACAAGTTACTTTGTTTATAGGAGCTTCCCTTGATGACGTTATTCCTACTACCCGTTTTGACCCCTTGCGCAATCGGCCATCTCTGGTCCAAGAATACTGGTTTCAGACCAACATTGTAACCTAACTTTTTCCCTTTAATAATTAAACGATTGGGGTTGGGAATACCATTACTAATAAATTAGTATACTTGGTTAACCGACTGAAAGTTCGATGTACCGAAGATCTTGTACACAGGGTGAAGTCTATGTGAAAACCGCAATATTGTGCGAAACTTAGCGAAAATGCCCAGGTCGTAAAAACTGTTGCGCTTTGCTTTTGAAACCACGTACCGAAAGTGAAATTATACCGTATTATACGCTACCACTACTTGGCAACGTAGCCTAAATTTATGAGTTTCTAGTTATGTTTCTTTAAGGCAACGTTTTAGAAATTTTTCAGCGCTTCCAATGTATGCCTGGGCTTCTTTGGCACAGGAATGGGGCTGAAAAGCGCCACACCGCGTGTTTCAACGAAATTGCCTGTACAAATTATATGGCGTTTTGCTGCCACCACATCTTTAAAAAATTGAGTCGTTTTTGCACTGATGTGTAATTGCTCTTAACGGTGACGGATGAACACATAGTAAGCCTATCACACTCCGCATTCTAAACCCGTAGAGGTAAAAAGAGTTCTTGGGTAAAACAGCTACACCTTGCGTTATACTAGGCACAAAAAATATGCTTTCATACCCGGGAAAATTTCTTTAACAGGGACTACGTTTATGCTATTGCAATAAATGATAAGTAAGATCTGTTCTCAAACGAAAAAAAACTTTGCCAAAGGTGCGTACAACCTTTGCAGAAACTGTGTTCAAACGGTCGTCGAACCTGCAAAACCCAAATCGCAAACGAAGAACTAACCCACGCGGCGATTTTTAGCGCGCTAATTAAACGAATCGATGAACGATTTAAATGTACACCGATACCTGGTCTATGAGATAAAGGCGCACTATTGCACTATTCCTTCATGATCGATGCGTGTATTGTCTTATGTTGAGCCATTCATTATTCGCGATTTGAAAGCAACACAACGGAAGTCCGGTTTCCCGCACTCGAATTGTGTCTAGAGATCTTGTCATAGCTTTTCCGTCGACCAACCGGTTTGTGGGAAATTCGTTAGAATTGTGACAGGATGCCATTAGCCCTGTTAACAAAGCTATCGCTTTCAAAGACATAAATTTCTACACAGCTGCGCGGCGCTCCAAACAAGCAGGCAATAAAATGAAGTTTTATGTGAGTTTTTAAATTAAATTGTATCATGACTTTCACTGAAGGTACAGCTGTACACGAAGCAACATTTATGTCGCCTATTAACTGACGCGGGACCGAATAGTGGGCATTTGAAAAAAGAAGCGCCCTTCCACTCTGTGGAGGTGAATGATCGGAGATGCTGTATCACGTCACACGGTGATGTGCAGAGGTAGATGTTTTAAATGCAGAGGACGTTAGCCGCTCGCCTTGTCGTCGTAGCTCGCTTGCTGGACCCAAGTAGAGCAAGAGGTCGTTCCTTGGTAACGCTGTCCTTCGCTGTCCAGAGGATTCAAAAGCCAAGCGGTTTATACAGTCATAAGCGTTCGAAACTCATGAACCGCTTGCGCTTGTCCTACATGTCGAAGTTGTTTGGCGCAAAGAAAACTATAAATACATTTGAGGCAAAATATACGTAATTAACCTGCAGCGCCCGCGTTCATTTAGTTAGGAATGCTCTTTGGGTTGGTTTTTACGATAGTAAGCGGAGAAAGCGGCAGCGCAAGAAAACAAGGGTGCGTTCGAAATGGCGCAGAAAGGCACCGCGCGCAAAAATAAAATGCCGTGTTCGAAATGCCGGAGAAAGGCTCCAGCCACGCAAGAAAAACATGTCGCGTTCGAAATGACGCAGAAAGGCTACAGCCCCACAAGAAAGAAATTCCGCGTTCGAAATGACGCAAAACAGCTCCAGTATGCGAAATTAAAACAAGCACAAAATGAACAGAACTCCCGCTGGCGCAGTTTCAGGCAGGGGGCGGGCGAGCACTGCGAAGGAGGTAAATTTGAAATGCATGGGGTGGTAGCAGTGAGCGGACAACGGCGGTACAGCCTATTATGGCAAATCACTGCTCTGCACTTCCAACAGCTTTCAGATTGAGTGGAACGGCTTTAATTTTTGTTTACTTGATTTGGTAATAGTATTGACGGCTGCTTTGCTATGACATGTGATAAAACACCCATTTCTTTGTTTACATCCATGAAGTACAGACGAGCGTTAGGTGTATACATGGCAATGTTGGGTTGTGGAGTGAGTTTGATAAGAGCGGTAATTTAAATCAATATCTTATACCGGGAACTTAGCGATCAATTTGTTGCCAATTTTGAAAATTTCCACGCATGTTTTCAACGGTGACCACAACTGTTCCATTATCACTGCGAGACCAGACAATATGGGTGGTCATGAACTTCTGGATATCACAAGGGGGTGTGTTTGGAGATGCATCCAGTTCCCTCTTTTGTTCTTGCGGCACGGCTATCTCCGTAGTTGATATCATTGTCTTTTAGCGAGTCAAGGGTATACAATTTCTTTGGGATAATTAGGACTACCCATGAACAAAGTATAGGGGTCGGCTGATGTGGATCTTTACGCCACTGAAGTCGAAGCTCTCTCAACCTAAACAAAGTGAATTAATTTCTTTTCTGGCTTAAGGCAACTGTATAAACCTTCAGACAAATGTTCTCAAAAATGTAATTATATTCATGGGCCATTTTAGAGGTTGATTCATGGGTATGATTACAATGTAATGCAAACTTCCGACATGACCAGGACGAATTAATTGTGTGGCTTGAAGGCATCCACATTCTAGCGTCCACTAATATCGCATGAGCGCATTAAACCAGAGTGTGTTAAGCGTGTTATTCCAGTTTTCCTTTTTGCTTCTATTTTCTTCCACGAAAGACACTTACGTAACAACTCAGAAACATGAACACCCATGAAGTAGTTAGTGCACACTGTTAAGGATTATTAAAATTTTTGGTTGGGCATACTACTGATGTCTCCTGTTGGTTTTAACAGAGCGAAAAAATCGCGTTCTAGGAAGAAAGAAGCCGATGGAACTCGCCCTTCGATTCTGTAAATTGCGCCGACATATTTATTCGGACCACGGCTTCCAAATAAGTGAACGCCGCATAAAATGTTTAGAAATTTATGGCCAAGCTTCTCCATACGTCTTTTGATTTGCCTAAACCGTTAAAGCTTGCTGTGAAACGCGCCAGTACTGGCTGAGGGGCTACGCCGTAGTGCTGCGGAGCCAAGCAAATGGGCTCTATCGCTGTGAAAAACGAAAGCATTCCTGTGTCGATATTTCCGCTCACTGTAAAGGTATCCAGGTATTGAAAGTTATTTAGGAGCCCTCCGCTACGGCGCATCTCGTACACCAGTTGCAGCTTCGGCACGTCAAAATCCCAAAATGTGAAAATTTTGAAAGCTTGCTCTGATAGGGAGAAACCACTGGAGGAGCCAAATCTAAATATTCAAACACGTTGCTCTGAGCATGCTTTAATCAATGCAAAGCGTGTATTTTCGAAATTCAGAAAAATAACCCAAGTGAGATATCGCTTTTCTCTGGTGCTTCAAATAAAGTGTACGCGCTAGTAGTAATGCAAGGAGACTCAATTTCGCGAGTGCCACTTCGGCTGTGTATGAGCATGGAATAATGGGCATTCACGACGTTGGAAGAGCATCATTCTGAAACTGCGAGTAAAGGCATCCCTACCTTGCAAGCATTGTTGTACGGAACGGTGTTCCAAGGAATGACGTTCCGGGAACTGGCCTTTTTTGGGAGGAATGGAGGAACGTCACCACTCCATTAAGGGCCAACATAACTGTAACGGTAACTCATTACGTATATGAAGGAACGGCAAAGGGAACGTCGTTCCTTCTGTAAACGCTACATCGTTAAGATTTGGCTATTTTTGATGGCAATACTTCAGAGCACTGAAGCTCGTACAAAAAGACACAGGTTGCTACTGCGTTGCTCGTCCTATAAGCTGCCAAACTTGCACGCCCTTCCACGGAACGTGCTTCCTCCAAGATCAAAGGCAGAATAATAACCACGCCGCGGGCCGCAACCTGTCGGGCAGGTTGCACCGGGCGCGCATGGCCTTGTTGCTACGGCGGCTGCAGACGCCACTGAAACAAATGTTTCGACACCCCTTTGATTCGTCTTCCACCACGACCACTCCTTTTGTGCAACCATGAACTTCAAGGAAACTTAAACTTCGCATCTAGGAGTGGAACGCGAAAGCCGAGCAGGAGCAGACGTGGATGCGCCATCCGCACTCGTAGAAGACACCAGCTTGGACGATCACCTCACACAGGTGCAAGGTACCACATTCATCGCACACGGGCTCTCCACAGGCAGCCGAACCAGCCGGACGTGCCGTATACGAGACTGCTCTGCTGTCTTCCCATGGACACCCCGCTCGCCGGCGTTGTGCTCACCGTGTGTAAAAACAAGGCGTCAAGTTCCCAGCCTCGGATTATTAAACTATTGCCGCTGCCGCCAAAACCTAGGCGAGAGCTATCTGATCTAATGCGCAACAGCAACAATGTCGGTCAGCTGCAAGTCGCACCTGACCTGCGACGTTCTATCGCCCCAACGCACGGACATGGGGGTCGCCGTAAACCTTCTCACGCACCGAACGGGCCTACGGTTTCATGATGTTTGCCAGGTTTGCTGTGACGATTGGTTTTCGCATTTTGCTGGGAACTATTGCGTCCCCATAACTTCGCATCATAGGAGTGCAGCGACTGAAGTGTATTGTTACGGACCGGCTCCGACTAGTGCTGCAGCCGGGCACCGATGGCGAGCCGAGTTGTAGTAGCGCGGCTGGTGCACGGCTGCCGATGTGTGTAGAGTTCTCCATTCCGACGACGAGAAGCCAGAGGCCAAAAAGTGTTCTATGCGTGGCTAAGTGAACAGCGCAAGTTTCCACAGAGAAGGCTGCTACAAAAAAAGCGAACATGAATTCTCAATCCAGCAGACTAACACTCCGAAGTTCTGTTGTTGACTCGTTGGCTCCGATGCTCGCGCTTGCGAAAATTCACGGAGGAAACCACAATGGTCGAAGTTTTGCGCACGGCACCACAGAGGGTTTTAACGGCCGTCAAACAAAATATACACAAAGCAACCACTGTGTCCGTGGAGAGCTCGGGTTGCTACTGCTCTTCAACATTGCCAACGAAGTGTTGACGAAAAAACAGGGGTCGTCTGTCCGACTCCAATATCGAGAAGAGGCTATTGCTGAGTTCAAGCAAAGGACTCTACTAAGTTGCGAATATGTATTATGGACATTGTTTTTTCCACTAATACTGTAATATTGAATCAAATTCACTAAACGCCTTTGTATTGTTCTTATCGTTGGGGTTTCTTGTGCAAGAAATTTAATTATGCCCGTGCATGTGAGTAACTTTCAATTTGCACATCTGAAACGCAGTGTACCCGTTGCGCATTTGAAGACAGAAGTGGAAAGTGCCGTGTGTGTTGCACTCGTGACAGAGGAGCCCCAAAGTTGCAGTTAGACATGTCTGGAGTATGTCCGGTGCTCCCTGAAAAAAATCGTCTGGGAGCGTTTCTTCGGGTTCTTTTTATTTTCAGATATTCTGCTTCCGGCGGTGTTCATAGTCGTATGATACACGTAGCTCAATGTGTGTTTTAAATTACACACTTGATTTTGCCTTGGCATTATTTCACACACGTTAATGAAAAACAAAAAACAAATGTAACGTTAATGTAATGACACGTTGCAATGTTCGAAGTACAACTGGAACGCGTTCCTTCCTCATTAAGGTAACTTGTAACGGGAATTCGTTCCAAAATTAGAAAGGAACGAGGAACGAGCTTTCGTTCCTGTTTTTTAGAGGAACGTGTACAACACTGCTTGCAAACCCTCATAGAACTTCGCTTTGTAACGCAATGGTGGCACGCTATTTTGGGTGTTTGATAACGGCCGCAATGCAGTTTGTGTAATGACCACTTTCCGACACGACGCTCAATAACACTCGCATTTTTATTGTAGGAAGGTTGCTGTCGATTACAGTCTGATTCTTAGATTCCCGTTAATCCGAAACGATGGTCCCATTATGGCACAGAATAAAATCTCCCCTGGAAATGTAGTCTATACGTGCTTTGAAGATGAAAGCCTAGCTGTTATCGAATACCTATTTACTGCAACATCGCGTTCGGGTCTTTTCTTCTTTTTCGTTTCTTCGCCTATGGATGCGATTTGCACCGACAAGCAGACTGGTCGGCACTCATTCGGCGGTCTTCGCCTCCACGTGTTCTACTCACGTACTCTTACATTTGCCTGTCTCGTGGCACGTACCAGACAATTCTTGTCCCTCGTATTGCTGGGTGTCAAGTGTATGCAGCGGTAACGTTCTTGGGTCCGGCTCTGGACAACCGGGCTCAAATCCCACAAAAACTGTGTTTTGTTATTTATTTTCTATTTACAGGTGCGAAAATGTGGGCACCATTCATGTTGACGCCAACGACGATGGTCACTTTTAGCATTTGATGAATTGTTTGACGAGCTCGCCTTAATTATTACACAGTTTTCTCTACTCCACATTTTGCGCTTTAGTACCACAACATCAGATAAGAAGAATAGGCACATTTTGCTTCTATAAAAAAAAACGAAAGACGTATTTAACAAGCATTCCGTAGTCTGCGTTCTTAAAGGGACGGACAAACGATTATTGTCGCGTATATGTTCTCTAGCTCATATGAAAGCTGGAGTTTTATATAGCCAGGTAACCACAAGGAGTTTATAAAGAAATTTGCGGAAATAGTTTTAATTTGGCAGCAAACTTTCTTAAGTCGGAAGGGTGGTGGTTCGTAGTGTCGAAACTTGACACTACAATATGTGTCCGACCACGTGACTTGCAATACCAGCTGCTACTGTAAGTGTTCGAACGTTTATTCACTTATTAAAAACCTTTTCACACAAGTATTTGTATAAGTTTATATTGTACATGTATTTTTAGACACTATTTTGAAAATTTTTAAGACACACCGCCCGCCGCCGCTGGGTTCTTTTCAGTGTGGCTAACTGAGTCTCCATGCCCAGAATCAGCGGCAGCGTTCAGTAAACAAACCCAGTGAAGGAGCTTTGACGATTCTGTCTGAGTCAGGGGCGTTTGTTCTGCCAAAATATTCGATTTCAGTTCCCAAATTCACCAGCGGCAGCCAAAAAAAAGGACGCGCCCCGGGGAGAATCGAACTTCCTAGTCCCACAACGTGAAGCCAGATTCTACCTATCGTCTATTCCAACAGATGACGCCTTCGTCGTGAATTAAAAAAAAACACATACAGGAAGAAGAAAGCCTTCATTTCACACTTTTTTAGCTGGGGACAACATTTTAAATACCGCTTTTAATTTCGCATACAGGCAAAAGTATGTTTCCGCGCTACTGCATGTCATGGTTGCCAGCATTATTTTTGGGAGGACACGTACGGCTCACAGATCTAAAAAAATCGATTAAAAAAGTTCTAGGGCGTTATCAGCGAAACCGTTTCTCGTTAGGGTGCTTTGAGGGAAGCCCTCTCATTTGGGATAGAGAATATATACAGGTCAAAGATCGGTTGTCTGCCCCTTTAAGGCAAATTTTACATAGGGACAAAAGTTTACGTGGTCGTGTATTAAATTTTCGCGTATGAACGTCGCCAAATACGCTGCTGTTTAGGAATGCATTTGTGGGGGTCTGTGATGCCACTAAAAATATGGAACGGCGAAAACATAGGAGTCAGTATCAGCAGTAGTGGATTGAATTTGTCAGGGGCTACGAAGAATTCGCTCGGGGCCGACGAACGAAAGGAAAAGAAGCACGAACGGAAAGCGGAGAAGACGGCCATGCAGTTTATACGACACCGCCACAGCTTACGCTGCCAACGCCTCCCCGAGACGCCGCCAGTGTTTATACGTACCATCACGCGGCCCCGAGACGGCGCCGGCGTTTATACGTGCTGTGTGCGTGTGGTTCGCACTTCGGACTCTCGCTTGCGAGGGTGAACTGAACTTTGTGCGCGGAGAGTCGCCCCACCGCCGCGCATCGCTACGGACGTTCTCAGTGCTATTTCCCTGATCCTATAACGCAATGTAATCAGTTTTCCTGTCATTAAACAGTTTAATCTCTTTCTAAGACAAGTCCTTACTAAAACCGGCCACTCTGACATGGCGCAGTCGACAGGATGGTGGCAACATTAAAGCAAGTTCTCAGAAAGCTGCTCAATGAGACGCGCGACTGGGATCGTTTGCTTGCAGACGCAGTGTTTGCCATCAACGTTGCAAAGACACAGCAGTCAGGGTACAGCGCATTCTGGCTTATGCACGGATACCAGCCGAGACTACCCGGTGAGCTGAACTTGGCTCCGTCAGAAATGACATTGAAGACTCGGTACGGCTTCACGAGCTTGCGATGGCACGCAAAGAAGCTAAAGAAAACTTACAGAAGAGCGAAGCATACTCTACAAAATGATACGACGCGAGAAGGGATCCTCCGAATTTCAACGTAGGAGACAAGGTTTTGTGTTCTATTGGAGCCCGAAAGTGGACACTCGACCCACGATATGACGGTCCCTACGAAATCACGGACCTTGCTGGCGAAAACCTAGTGCGCATCAAGAGAATCGGAAACCTCGGAGGCCCAAGTGCTAAAACTGTCAACGTGGAACAGTTGCGTCCGTATTAGAGCGCATCAATTACCCCACAGAGCTCGCGGATGGCTCCATCGGGCGCCAACTCAGTGAAGGACCTGGGGACGGATCCTTCTAAAGGGAGGTCGTGTCAGGGGCTACGAAGAATTCGCTGGGGGCCGACGAACGAAAGGAAAAGAAGTACGAACGGAAAGCGGAGAAGACGGCCATGCAGCGTATACGACACCGCCACAGCTTACGCCGCCAACGCCTCCCTGAGACGCCGCCAGTGTTTTTGCGTACCATCACGCGGCCCCGAGACGGCGCCGGCGGTTATACGTGCTGTGTGCGTGTGGTTCGCATTTAGGACTCTCGCTTGCGAGGGTGAACTGAACTTCGTGCGCGGAGAGTCGCCCCACCGCCGCGCATCGCTACGGACGTTCTCAGTGCTATTTCCCCGATCCTATAACGCAATGTAATCAGTTTTCCTGTCATTAAAGAGTTTAATCTCTTTCCAAGACAAGTCCTTACTAAAACCGGCCACTCTGACAAATTAAAGCGCGCGGTCTCGAAAAACTGAGGTTTCAGAGATACGTGATTGTTCATGTGATCGCTAATGGCGATTGCGTAAGTTATCACAACATAGCAGGATGACACTTTAAGGCTTTCCTGTTACCAAAAGTCTTATGCGGAATTCTTTTCATCTGTCAGTTAACAAAAGTGAAGTGCATCAAGAGCAATTTTATAATTTTATGAATTGTCCTCTACGCGGGCAACCGCGATATCTTTTCCTGCAATACGGATTTGAACAGTACAAAGAATGTTATTTCAGCCTCAAGAAAAAACCAATGAAGCTCTTCTAAAGTCATGCAATCACATTTTTCAAAGCGAAGCCTTAGTGGTCTCCCTGATGGCGTCTGTAACGCGAAAACGCCGCAGTGAAAAAAAAAACGCGTTGCGTGCACAGAATTGATACTGGGTCCTCGCTTTATGAAGCCGGCGCCTATCCGATTGCTCTATTTCGACATGGTAGAAGCGGTTTGGAAAACTTTGATGACAACCAAAGAATCTGTCACGAGAAAACTTCGCGTTCGACCAAACATTGTCGTCATTTGACGAAGGGGTGCATAATGTTTAAACAGAGAGAGAAAAGAGATATGCCGAATGCAGCGTAAAATTGCGAGAGTATTCCTCCACATACACGAGGTGGGAAAGTCTTGGTTGGCGATCTTTCAAAATATAAAATGCTAACAGTACCAGATGAGACTTCAGCTGGGCTTGACATGGTCGCAGGTTTGTCGAAAAGATGCCAGACGTACTCAGCGGTCCGTGTTCATTGTCGTATATTCCGCATGGCAGACGTTCGCAAACTACACCGCTGCACCTGAGAACGGAGCAACGAAAATAAAGGACTTTAAAAATAAAACTAATATTAGCCTTGCTTTCCTATGCAAAACTGTCGCATCCGGTAAATATGGCAGGAACAAAAGACTGAACAAAATTTTCCTACCGAGGACGAGGTTCGTTTATGCGTAACAGAAGTCAGCAAAAATAAAAGAAACATCTGCTATAAGGATGCGGCCAGGTTTGCTGTTGGCGTAAAGACCAAAAATGAACTGTTTTTATCAAAATTTTCCAGGTTTCGCCAAAAATAATAAAAAAAAATAAAATCGGCGAAAAACAGCCCGACACACACTGCTGCGGCATTGACGTGCAGTAAATTATTCCCACAGAGAAGGAACAACAATAATTCCAGTACACTGCCGAGGGGTACAACACCAGAGATTACACCACGAGATTTACAGAAACAACCGTTCGTATCAAAACACTGTTTCTGTTTTTAAGTAAGCACGAATATAATTCACAGGACAATTAGGGAGGCCCATAAATTCAAATCTATACATAAGCTTATCATGAAGTACTTTTTCAAACGCCATATTGAAGTCTTGGAGCACCACATTATGATATCCAGACTGATCCAAGATTACCAAAAGATGACAAAGTTTGGGTCGAATTGCGATAACTGTAGAAACACTTTTTCTAAGACGCTGCTGATATGAAGACAAAATGTTTCTTTCAGCCAGAAATTAAATACATTATCATCGAGTAAAGTGTCCACATAGCTTATAGCATGTAATTGAAAATAAATAGTCTGCAATTTGAACAATATTGCCCGTTATGAGTGGTAAAGTTTCAGTAATAAATATTTATCAGAAAGTCCTTTCTGTGACGTCGCGTTGCTTCAATAATTGCTATCATATCTCAGTTTGTCATAGGGCAGCTGCATAAACGTTTTCTTGCCATTGCTTGTTTTCTGGTTGACTGTAAACTAAGGAAACAGGTGATGTTGACGAGATTCGCAACTTTTAATGACGTGGAAAACCGCTTTGCGGGGCGCTTGTGTCTCACGAGGGCGTAGAGCCCATTTAGAATATCTATTGAGTTACTGACACAAATTTTCGCAAGAGGGGATGACAGTTTTTAAATGTTTTCATGCACCAATTTTTACGAATTTATAACATCGTGGAAGCCAGTGCAACGGAAACAGTATTCCTAAAGTCGGATAAAATATAGGATAAATATTTTGCAACTTGCCTTTGCAAAATATTTTTCTTTCAGTACAACCACAAGATTGAAAAATGGTCGAATGTCCTTTTGCTTGTAATCAGCATACACCGCAGGTAATTAGAAAGTATAAAAGTCGATGGAGTATATTCAAATGCTTGCTCCTGTTTACGTTTCCCCAGATGGTTTCTGTGTTTATTTTTAGTAAGTTGGGGGTATTGAATGCGGAATTTCCGATCCCGTAGGTGATCCTTGCTGAGGGTGGTATGGGCAAGACGTCGCAGATATTTTATGAGCGGAAGACGTGTAAGGAATAGCATAGTGACGGCTTGTTGGCCAAAACATAGTGTATATTGCTTTTTGGGGGATCCGAAATGTTCAAATTTCTTTGATTCAGTCAATGCAAAATCGCAGTCTACTTCCAACATGGCGAAGCCGTGTCCCCCCTCTCCCAGCTTAGCAACCTGAATAGATTCCAAAAGGAATTCAGAGAAAGCGAAAGTTTGTATTTGATGCTCCTTTTGTGCGGCTGCTGATCAGTCATAGCACAGTGTTTTTTTTCACTGGAGTAATCCGCAGTACCTAGCTGCGGTGAAGCAAAAAATGACCACCATGACCACAATGAATAGGAGGCCAGAGTCTATACGATACGCCGACCTCATGGTGTTTTTCATCTATTCATTAAAATTTCTCTCTCTGCTAATACTGAAGAGTAGAGTGTCCTTATGACGATGTGCAGGTGTACTAAAATCCGAATATCAAGATTGAGATATGCACATTAAGGTACTCGTGAAGATCTGATATTGAGATACAATTATTAAGGTCAGAGAATAAAACCTGACCTCTAATCGACGTCTTTTTATAGCAAACCATCCTAAGCCAAATCGGTCCCAAGATTTCCTTACACTCTGAAAATGCCACAGATTTTGGAATGTTGATAGCGGGTCTTCTGAGTAGTCAATTGAAAGCTATAAATGTTTTCGTACAAAATTACTCCACACAATTAGTATACTAAGCACGCTTTCAGCTATAATACAGAAGTGCTTCGCGGAAATGAAATCACAAATCTGCAAACAACAGCTCATCACACATAGGTAAACCTTGAGAAAGAGAAAAACAAAATGCCTGCATGGAAAATACGTTACCGGAATATCAGCAGGAATCGTACCGTAATCGGCCTCCGTAGAAATTGCAACCCACCACGGGTACCGACAGAGACTGTACTGCTTGGCGTGGGCGCAGTTTTCCTACACAGAGAGTACACATAGCAGCAGCAATAAGCAGAAGGCACTCACTGTAGCGGACGTTTCGTGGCAGATAAGTAGCACAAAGTTCCTCATCCCCGCTGTGACAGAAGAACGCGGAAGCGTGGATGTCAGATTCCGCGTCAAACATAAAAGCATATAAAATCAAAAGCAATATAAAACATTCTTTTATTCGAAGGTGAGTGAAATGAACAAAAACAACAACAACAAAAAAACATACCAAAGTGTGTGAAAGCTTTTGCCTTGACAAGGAAAAAGTCGAAATTGTCTGCGATCGCAGAATCCTGGATGATGCGGCGATGTTTTTTTCGATGCTGTCATGTATGCTCGCCACGAATAGGCAACTTTCTTTACGCTCCTGCTGAAAGAACCATAGCAAGCGTTTCATTTTTGAAGCGCTCAACTAGAACGCCTGGTTGTTGTTTACTTCTGTTGAAAGCTTTTATGACAAGGGAAGCCTGTGGCCAGCGGCAAAAAAGGGCAGATCGCGCGGGTGGGAGATCAGTCCATTTGGAGGGCAGGGTTGCTTCAAATGCTGAATGAGTGCCGCGAACGCAGCATTGTTCTTTGTCTGCAGTTGCTGCTGTTGGTGACGGTTATGATGGGTCAATCAAGCGGAAGACACAACAGTAAACGGATGAAATAACAAGGCAACAAAAGGAGCTTAGCAGTGACCTAGCGGGTAACAATTATTAGGAGCGATTATAGTATTTTTAGAGAAATGAATGACCCTTACACGGAAAAAGTAGAATTCGTCAATAAAAAAAAATTCCCCCGCGTTAGGGCAGCGGCATGTGCCGCCTCATTCCCTGGAAGGTTCGCGTGGCCTGGTGTCCACACGACGTAGATGGAGGGCAGCTTGTGAATTAACTACGCGGGCATTCCCTGAAGGCAGAGAAGACCCACCGGAATCCCTCAATCACCTCCCAGTGCCGAGTCGTTACACAAACATCTTGTACCACTACCATCGAAATCGCCTCGTCTACCCTCCTCCTCATCCATCTCTCAACACCAACGACGCACGCCTTTGGCGACGTCTACAAACCCAGACATACTACCGCACAACAATTCTACATGGGCTTGCCCCTTGTCACAAACTCGAGCATATATCGTCTAAAAGTATCGTATAAATTTTTCATTTTATTGTACAGCGCCTAACTCTTCTTCAGTCGTCCGATTCATTCAGTCCGGTTCTATTCGGCCCGAGAAAGGGCTGGAACTTTCTCGAACGAAGAGACGGTAACGCGATCACTCGCCAGCTCGCCGGCGAGAAAACAACAAAAATAAAACCTCCGTCGCTCCAGTTTCGTCGAAGCTTCCAGTACTTTCGAGGAGGTGCGCGTGGCCTTGCCAGCTCTAAAGAGCGGCGGTGATTCTAGAAGGGAGAAGAGTGAAGTTATTCGCTGACGGCGGCGGGCGCGTTGTGTGTTGTGCTCTCCCTCTCCGCGCCGGTACGGTTATAAAAGAGAAGCCGCGCCTAAGCAAACCAGCTACGTTTGGACGTCGTGATTGACAACTGCACCTGCCAGTTTGTACATCACACCATCGGCGACCCGCGCCCTGGAGGACTCCAACGTACTCCCGGGCCTCGAAGCACCGTGATCGTCTCGGACGGCCTGGCCTACAGCGAAGCCACGCTTCCCAGGTAGCCGAATCGCCTCCGACAGCGGTGCATCGTCCGGCCCGGTCGGTGAATATGCTGGGACTCTGTCTCTCATAAGCATCGAACTGTTCGTTTTCTTTTGTTAACTGCTCCGATTCGTAATATTCATTTGTTAACGCTCCTGTTTGTATCATTTTGTCGAATTGGACTGTTTCTTGCATTTGAATTCCATCTAAGTTGCCTGTAATTATCGATCCGTTACCTCGTACTTGTGTTTGTAACTTGCCTGTCTGAATATAAGTCTTTGTGCTGTTTTCCGTTCAAGGCTCTTGCTCATTCTTGCCGCTCTGGTCGGCGAAAGCCGCACATCAGACGGCCACCCCCTTTGTCACCTGGGCCCTGTGGATTCGGTGGGGTTTGTTGGCTCTCTTGAGTCGACTCCCCATATCTTCCGACAGTGCACCCTAATTTAAGGAAACGGGTGACACCCCTACCACCCAAATCCCATCCCTTCCCCCTCCCTGGAGCAGTGGGAGTGCGACCTGAGCAGCTAGAGACGCAGGTTAACCTCGTGTATCGGGCAAGACAGCGGCCACGACTCGGGCTTTCCGGACTAGGAAGGCCACCCACAACAGCACTTTCCGCTCCAATAAACGTTTCTCTTCTCCTTCATCCTCCCCGCGTTAGGGTATTCAGGACTGCAGACCCAAATAAAAAGATAATTATGTGAGAAGAGTCAATAACATATTGATTGGTACAAGCGATGTCTTTGGGCTTGTGTATTGGCGAACGTATTCAGCACCATTGTGGTAAAACGAATGCTCCTCGTCCAAAGATGCGCACACAATTCCGCAGTCACAAAGATTGCTGCTACCATCAAAAACACCTCTAAGGTACCACTAGGCATCGTCACTAACGGCCCATGCTCAGAATATTTGGAGATCAAAGCTTCGATGTGCATCGATCATTAGTTTGCGAGCATGCAAAGACCTGCCCACTATCGGATTTACATCCTGTCATTGGTATGGCGTCATGCTTGTGAGCGACTTAGTCTGGGTCACACATGCACGTAGCATCATGGGCCGACATACTTGCCGTGTGCCAAATACCGACAGGAAAACATTGCTGTTTTTTTTCATGCGCAGCGTAAACATGCATGTTTTAAATGTTAGCGCCATGAAGAAGTTCTGCAAAATGAGATAGATAGGGCAGAATGCTTCTGCCTTACCTATCTGATTTGACTGGGCGTATTCTGGGCCCCTGAAATGAAATATAAGGGCTAATACCCACTAGCCCGTATCGACACATTAATTCAGCTCATTGCAGCGGGAAAATGTCATTTGCTTTTCTTCGCTAGAAGTTGCTTCTTCTGCAGCAAAGAAATATCAGCCCTCCACATTGATGCCAGTTGTTGCGTTGACTTACACAAAGGGGAGCACTGAGACGTCTTGTTGGTGTAGTTGTGCAGGACGAACGAGATGTCCTGCAAAACGAGATTGTTCTTCGGTCCCAAAAATGACAGCTCTTGCGTTCGATATGACCTGGTACTTGCTTCTGGCTTTCTCTGGTCTTAGAATTCCTGATCTCTAGACTTTCGGCTGCATTCACAGAAACTGCAGTAGCAGGTCAACCATCAGTATCTCCCTGTGAGGGGCCTGCGCTTTGAACCTCAGCTCCAGTGGCACAAGTATGGTGAGATTGAACAATAATGAAAAGTTGAAACTCCCGTAAAACGACGTCACACTGAAGTGGAAAACTCCTAAGCCCTGACCCCTCATTTGTTATTGAAGAGCGCGTAGTCGTAGAGCTCTGAAAGCCCCACTGCATCGGTGGCAGCGACATTCGAGCAGATTAGAGCGCCACGGGGGTGTTGTGAGAGAACCAGGATGCTTCTTTTTGCCAACTGAGTGGTGAAAGTGAAAGAGTTGGCGGGCACGAGTGGCCCAATCGGACAGGAGAACCGCATTCAGCAGCAGCCCCACGAGAGGCCGCTATAAAGACAAATAAAATTTCGCTTTAAAATAATCAGCCATTGCTGACTGTGAAGGGGCATGATCAGAGAATATTGTATCACATGACCTACGGGCGATACAAAATTTACGTGAAATACACAGTAAACTTTATATCTATGAGTGTTGACGATGGTTGTCCCTAAAAACGCCACATACACGCGCAAACGTTTCTTTTTAGTGTACTGATGTTGAAAAGGTGGCTTTTGACAACTAATCAGGTGGAAGTGCATATCGAAGTGACGAGACGTATAAGCTCGGTGTCCAAGTCAAGCTTGCATCTTCTAAATTGTGCTGATTAATAATTAATATATCAACCCTACATATACAGGTGATGAGAAGTAAAGGTTGAGGTACTAAGCGTGTATTGATGCTTCCAACATTGATAGTAACTTTGTGCGAATAGCACGCCCACCGGGACATTCGTTTTTGAAGGCCTCGCGATTCAGACGTGCAGCCTCGGGATGTTTTGTTCTCGGACATAAAAAATACATGCATACATACATGCATGCAACAATACATGCAAGCAAAGATACATGCAACCTTCACGTGTGTGCTGGTGAGAGCCTTTAAAGGGACACTGAAGTGAATTTGTCAAGCTCCCGTTTTTGCTTGCACTGCGTAGACTGGCTCAAATTAGCACACTTTTCATCGTTTATCCGGTTGACAAATCGGTAATTATTTTACAAAGCGCGAAAGAAGAAAAACTACCATGCGCGGTTTGCGGCGGCCGCACCAACTAAGGTTGTGACGTTGGGAGGAGGGGCGCCGTGATTGGACGATGCCCAAGGTTAGCAATCACACAAGTTTCGGTTTCGGTTCTGTAAAACATAACCAATGGCTTTGTTGGATGGGCATTCTCAATATCTCAGTAATCATCGTACCGCGCTTCTGCCATGTTGTCGGCTGTAAAATGCACAAGATAAGCCTCCCAGGACGGCTTGTAGTCGTAGCATTCACTAGCCGAGACCTACGCAGTGCATGAACGCCCTCCGCGTACCCGCAGACGCCCAAATGTCATGCGCTTTTCCCCATATTTGGAGCTTGCCTCCCTCATGCCTGTATCGTAAAAAGCGTGTTCGCACCAGGCCAAGGGTCTGTTCATTCTGGCCTGTGCCCACTGCCTGCAAGCAGTCGGTGCTTATGGCAACAGCACGCCAACGAGAACTCGCTAGCGCGCCAGTGCCAGCCTGCGCGCGTTTTGTGAACTAGTTCGTGTAGCCATGAACGTTGCGGCCCAAAGAAAGGTGAACTCAATATAGAAAACATCGGCGGAAAACAAAAAAAGGTAACTTACAAAAAAAAAGCACGTACCCGCGGGGATTCGAACTCGTGACTCGCAAAATATTTGCGGTGAAGACCGCTAGGCCACGGAGCGGGACACGAATGCCTTGCTAATATGGGGTATATATTGTACAACCGGTTTACACTTTTATTTAGTTTTGGCATTTCAAGCCGCTTAGGTGACTATTTGTTGTACTGCGATCGTGCAGTAAGCGTCGCCCGAGTTTCCACAGTAGCTCACGTCTAGCAATTGCATTTCGTAGACGGAAAAGCGTTCGCAGATGCGTAGTCGTGCTGCTGACCGCTGTGCTTGTTCGCCCAGCGCAAAAAAGTGCTTCCCGCGCCCTAGTTTTGCGCTGTACGGTAAAAATATCAGTTGATTTTATTTGCTTAGTACCTATATTGACCTCGCTGTCTCTTCTCCCGCCTTCAAGAGGCCTTATATTTTCCTACTGGCGTACCAGTCAGCGAAGCGTCGCATGTGCAGCGCTTGTGTGAAGCGACCTTGACTTGGAGCTAGATACAGTGTACAGACAAACCAAGTAAAGAAAGGCACATTCTTCCATTCACAAACGTGTCCTGGCTTCGTTTCAACTAAGCGAACGAATTGCGACCAAGCAATTTTTTTTTAACCTCCTTGATTGCGACGACCCGCCGGCGGCCGGCGGACGAAACGCTGGGCCGACTGACTCTGTCGGCCGGGGAGCCGTGCAGTAGCGCAGCCGTGGCGCAGCCAATTGCCAGCTCATCCCCTCCTGACGTCACACGAAAACGCCACAGAAAATGGGCGAGCGTAAAGAGAGGAGGACAGCGCCTACAGTGGTCGAAACATGGCCTGGGGACTCCGGACTACAATTTGCGCTAGTAATCCCGCAATGTTTACATATCACTTCAGTGTCCCTTTAACTATGTTTTTTTTCCAGCAAGATTACTTGCTAGTTCAGTGCGGGGGCGTCTAATGCCTGCATTTCGTATTTTAAAGCAAACCTTTCACACTCTACCAGCCAACGGTTTCTTTGTGGCGTGCGCGACAAGAAACTTACAAATCGGCTAGGGACGGGGAGGGTGGTTTCCACGCACAGAGCACAGGGTAGATGGCGCGGCGAATGGTTACCCAGCGTTCCCCGCGCGCAGGTGCCTGCTCGCACAGGCGGGGGCGTCGGCGGGGATGCTTTGTCGTCTTCTTTAGCGACGGTTGTTTTCGGCCTGTTTTGGCGAAGCTTCGCCTCCATGGCGCCCTTCCTTCGCACGGCTTGATAAACGTGTTGGAAAGAACCTCCTGGGTAACCGGGACCCGGTGAAATTACGTGGTCGTACGGCAAAGATACGTTAAGGATTTGTTTGCAGGGCGGAAAAATAAAAATGTGCAGACCACATACAGACATCTGGCCGCTAGAGAAACGCTACCTTTTGCGCAGTGCTTGCCACGAATGGGACTTCGTTTTCTAAATTGGTGAATACCAATTCGGTTGTGTTTTAAGAGGTACTATTTATTTATGTACGAGATTTCGGCGCACGATAAAGATCCCCAGGTGGTCAAAATTAATCCGGAGCCCTCCACTACGGCGCGCCTCATCGCCTGCGTTGCGTCGGCGCGTTAAACCCCATAATCAATCAATCAATTATTTATTCATATTAGCTGCAGCGCCAATAAGGCATTAAAAAGGCGAAAGGAGCAGCTGGTTCTGATAAAGGGCGAGTGTAAAAGTTCCCTCAGCTTTCTCGCAATTCCGGAACTGACTAAACTAACTAGTTTAAATCGGTATAAATGGGAATCACTAAGCTGACACGCCGAATTGTTTCGGTGCCTACGCTTCTGCCGAGCGGTGGTGTAGCCCCGAGCTAGCACATCAGGATGGCTAGGTTCCGCTGTCGCACCCTTCGAATGCGCTCCTCTCTGTTTTCTTGCTGCCGACACACGGCCGGGCTACAGCGGCGCCGTCCGCCGCTCTAGCCGGGCCGTGGTCGACGCTGCTGCTGCGTTCGGGACGCCACCCGCGCAAATTCCACGTAACGGCTGGCAGAATCTCTGTAGAGCCACGGGTGAAAATTCAAGAGATGTGGCATGGATAGTTGTTGTGGGTGTCGTTTAAAGCTTTGCTTTCTAGCCATCTTCACAGCGTGGATTGGAGACAATTTTTTCCTTTCGCGCTACCTATGACGTTCTTCAATCAGTACCAACTCGCCCAAATGTCGGTTTTGTGACGCTCGTAAACAAAATTCTGCCGTTGAAGCTCTTCCAGTACACAACAGGTAATACTGGCTAGCCAACAGGTTCTGCATAGCAGGCGCACAAATACCGCGGAGTTCTTTACCGTACCATCTCATTACTGGGTGTTTCTCCTGCCACCGGTTCCTGCCACATGGAAGCTGACGGTTATGTCCCCGTCGGGAGTTGAATGCAAAACAACAGAAAATGATCTCGGTCGCATGGGTCTATTGCGTACGTGCCTTTGTTGGTTAGAGTGCTCTGTTCAAAAGCGCATCGACGGGACTTCAGCCAATTTTTAAGAAGCAGTCTGCAGATGTAATGAATCAGGCGTCTTTTAACCGCTTGTCGTAGCATTTATCCATCCAAAACAATGTTTTGAAGCTTTTTATAGCTGAACAGAATAGTTTTCTTTCTCTTCGTGTAACATTCTGACTGGGCGCGAGATTGTAATAACAGTTCTTTCACCATAAATGTGATGTGCTCGTAAATGACGCCTCTGTGGTGGGAGAAAAACAGCGCAGCTCATTATCGCCATCCCCGCAGACGAGTTTTGACGCGCACTTCAGTCTGTAGAAGAGACAAAATGCTGATCGCATTCCAGTATTCCTAAGGATTTCTATAGTGGTTTCAATGACACTATCGTAGAGTTAAATTATAAAACAAGTGCTTACGGCTCATTTCCGCCGCATTACAACTCTTCAATCGTAGTTTCAGAACGTCGCTAAAGGTTTCCTTTCTCCCCACTCCTTACTTCCCATCCCTTCTCCGACTCTTGACCGAGGCCTCCGGTCATGTCAAGGGGACTTCGCTCCCTGTTTTTTTGCCAATAAACGCGTGGGTATTCATTTATTCCTTTAGATGTCCCGAGCCGAACCCTCTTTTGCCGAGCGAGCAGCATTGTGCTGCAAGTGCAGAAGTTTAAAGCGGTAAAATGCATTCAATGGCGGACATGATGAAAGCTTTCAAGGAATTAGTGGTTGGGCAAAGCCTCACGACATTGAAAACCATTGTATTCCCTATTTAAGTTTGTCTTTGGAGTTTGGGATAGACGCCATTTCGCGACTGTTGGTGTCAAGAGAAAATTCCCGCGAACAAATAAAAGAATTTAGTGGCACCGCCACGAACAGAACATGGAACGACTAGAGTACCGGAGCGAGAGTCCGTTGTCTTACCGATTGAGCTACGAGCCCACGCGGAGACTGGGAAGATAGACGGTGCACCCACAGAGCACATCTGCGGTTTTACCTCTGCGTTCTGGCTGAATGCCAGATGATATTGTCCCGCGACCTTTCGCACCGCTATGCGCCCCGCCCACGGCACGTATAGAGGCCGTGTGCGCGCTTTGCGCATGCCCTAGGAGTTAAAAAAAATAAAGGTAGCTCGCACCAGCGCATGACATCTCACTTCTGCGTGTCTACCGCCGATCTCGTCGCCTCCATCGGTGGCGGCAGAGATGGAGAAGTGATATAGTCTAACTCCGGGTCCGAGCTTCATTTAATTAAAACAAAAAAACAATTGCCACTCATGTGTTCCACCAATACGACTCAACCAAGCGCCGTTCATGAAACATGTATTGATTTAAACTTAGCAAAGAGCATCTCTTTGAGGGGCGGGGTTACGGCCGTTTCACGTATCTCTGCTTTCAATGTTTGTAGAGCCACGTGAGTGAATTTAAGGGACGTTGCATGGGTAATCGTTGTGCGTGCCATTTACAGCTTTGCTTTCCAACCACATTCACGGGATGAATTGGCTCGTATTTTTCTCTTGTATATATATTTCCTTCCTGGTTATAAACTTCACTTATTACACCAGCACCTTACCTGTGTTTCTTGGCTCCTTCGGCTTTCCATCACGCTGGTTACCGTTTAAAATTTAAACCACTATGAACAGCTTGCCCTTACCACATGAGTGACACGGAGCAAACTCCTCTGCTCTATATAACCAGCGCAACAACCAAGGTCAATTTTGAGCAGACTGAACAGGCCTAGCCCGGCATTTAAAAGCGCGGAAAACATTTTAGACGTCCCCCTAGATGCTCCGAAATTAGTCTGTTGTATATAAGACACGAATGTGCACAGCGGCCCCATTACCCTCCTATGTGGGCCACATGTAGGGAACAGCGAGACGGGACTCGGCACAGTTGCAAGCACAGATGCTCCACTGTATACCAAGAAGTAACTTTGAGTGATCCGCTGGTTCAAATTCAAATTCAAATTTAAATTTCAAATTTATTCAGAAAAGTACAAGAGTGTATTAACAGTGGGGGAACTTACAGGAGGAGGTCCGAAGGTTACAATGCGGATTCTATTGCGGATGCTATTGCAACAAAGAAACATTCAGTAGGAGCGGCCTTGACGGATTGCTTTCTTCTGATGTATTTACAATCGAGTGTTTCCTTCCATGACTTCGTTTTTTTTATGTGCAAAGCAAGAACGTACAATCCAGGCATGTAGGAGTAGGCAATATTTCAGCATCTGTAGATTACTTCAGTTGGCTGGCATAGTCTGGTTCCGGTCTAAGTTAGGATATCATGTCATCTCAGCCCTTGCTTTCACAGTTACCACAACTTTTTTTTTAATTCGAAAGTTTGGCCTGCTGCATAACGGTGCACAATTCAGAGGTACACGAACAAGCTTGCTTCTCTTATATAGTCCAGAAGGTGCCGATGAAATTGTCCATGAACCCAGCGCTGCAGGTCTGGAGGGCGGCCAGGGTGGAGGCCGGTTGCACGAAGGTGCCGTAATCGGATCTGGTGCAGTCCGGGAAGGTCCACACCAGATGCTGCACATTCACATTCTGTACGGCGGAGCCCCAGAATGGGCAGGTAGAGTCGTATGGGCCGCGGTACTGCGATGGCCAAGACGAAGTCACAGACGGCGTAAGGGCCATCCCAACGCGTATCCTCCACAGCGCAACCTCCTCTCGGCGAGTCAAGTCACCAGGGAGGTTTGAACCACACGGGGGTATGAGGGCTCGCGTGGTGCGCCGGAGAATTTCCTTCTGTTGTGCCAGGTTTCCACTTGGACCTTCGGGGAAAAGTGGCAGTGGTCGCATCAAGGTATGCGGGCGACTAGCCGTGTCTGCCTCCCTACTGCTGGGTATACAGCTGAACGGGGTACCCATTCTATGCGGATCTGCAGTAGAGTTCTTCGTGCTAAGTGGTGAATGGCATCTGCGAACGCTGTAGCTTGTGTTACGCGGCGAATGTCGTGGATGGCTTGCGTAGAGTCTGTGCGTATTATTAGTCGACAGTATGGCCCTGCCTGGACAATAGGCAGTATTACGGCCATCCCATCGTGTATCGCTGCTAGTTCAGCAAGATACGCTGGTGGCATCGGGTTAGCTTCATAAGAGCAACATTGCTCCACCTCTGGTAGCTGGGGGAAGATGAGTGCAGTGTGCACCACGCTGTTTTTGACGCTGGCGTCTACATATGCAATTGCCGTTTCCGCATCTGGGCTATGTAGGCGAGAGACTTGGGCCGTGGCCTGGCGAGGTACCGGGTGACGGAGGCGACCGATTGGTTTTTTTGTTAACTGTACTCGCTGCCACGGAGGAATGTTTGAACCTTTCACAGTGGTACTTGGTACAACGTACCCCATGTACCGGGCTAGCGAAGCGGCGGCACCGGTCATCGAGATTTTACAGGCCCGGGCAGAGCGGCGTTGGTGCACCAGCTCATCAATCGTATTGAGTTGGGCCTCCCCCTGCAGAGTCGGTATCGGGGTCATTCGGGGTAGTCCAGTAATGGCCCGCATGGCATCCTGGTTGATGGCTTCGAGGTGATCCCAGTCCCTCATCGTGAGATGGTGGAATTGAGCCTGGTACACGAGTTTGCGTTGCAACACTGACCGCCCATGAGGCGAGCAATGCTGGTGCGCGACCCGCCAGCTTTCGTCGCCATTCGATGTATCAAGAGTATTGTCCGTGCGGCACGATCCTTCGCACTCTTCACCCATGGAGCCGCGGACCCAGACGAGGCAACATCAAGGCCCAGCACACGAATAGTTTGGACCTCCTGTAGAGGTTGTTGATGAAGAAACAACCGGACAGGCCGTTTCTCAACTCGGCGTCACCCATGTTTGTTAGTCACTGACATGTATGACGTTTTTTCTTCCGATAGTTCAAGTCCTACTTGGGCGCACCAGGAATCAGTCATATTTAACGCCGTTTGTAGCGCGTTTTCTTGGACAGAGATGCGAAGATGCACGGACAATACAGTAATGTCGTCAGCATACATGATGTAATACGCGTCAGGTATCTCCGCCAACCGCCAAGCTAGGGGAAGCAAGATGATATTGAACAATACCGGCGCCAACACAGGGTCCTGTGGAACACCACGGTGCGATGTAAAGTGTCTTGTAGCCTTCCCGGCCAAGCGAAGGGTGAAGGTGTGGTGCCGAAGAAAGGCGTTCACAAATGTGCAGACATGGCTGGGCAGTTTAATCCATTCTAGGATCCGAACAGTTGCTTCGCGGCTGACATTGTCGTAGGCCTTCATAATATCCATTGCAAGGACGGTTCGAATCCGGCGAGAGCATCGTCCGATCAGGATCATATCAGAAAAGTGCAGCAGTCCGCTTTCGACGCCCAGCTGTGGTCGGAATCCAATTTGGGCGGGTTGGTAGCAGGAATATCGCTCAAGCCACCAAGTAAGACGTGTAGCTAGCATGCGCTCCATCAGCTTACAAATCGTTGATGTCAGAGCTATTGGCCGAAGGTGAGAAATCCGGGCTGGTGTTTTGCCGGGCTCCGGGATAGCAACGATTTCCGCGTAATGCCATGAATCAGGAATCGCGGCTGAAGTCCACGCTGCATTTATGGCTTCAAGTATGACGTCACGTGTAGTGCCTTCCGTGTTCTTAAATAGTTCATAAGGGATGCCAT
Source organism: Haemaphysalis longicornis (assembly GCF_048455015.1). Taxonomy (NCBI): domain Eukaryota; kingdom Metazoa; phylum Arthropoda; class Arachnida; order Ixodida; family Ixodidae; genus Haemaphysalis; species Haemaphysalis longicornis. The sequence continues at coordinate 220,614 of NW_027526319.1, forward strand.
CAGGTCCCGGTGCAGTGCGCGGCCTGGCATGGTCGATGGCTGCCAAGAATTCCGCCATTGTAAAGGGGGCCTGAATCCCTCAATGTCGTTGCATGCGGGCAAGGAACCGGCGAATGCCGGTAGGCAGTTTGGAATCGTAAAGACAGCTGGTGGAGTGTGAAAGGCGGGGAAGAAGGTACTTGCAGCGAGAGAGGCAAAAGTGGATGGTGTCTGGCCAGATGCTTGAAGGGCACTAGCTGCTGGATCTGGAGGGTGGTGACCACGTTCCATAGGCGGTTAAGGTTCAGACGTACATCAATTGATGTGGGATTCCGCATTGAATATACTTCAGTTTGATCGCGCGGGGCCCACAGACGACAAAGTTGTAGGTCAGGGGCAGGCCGCGATTCCTCTACCCACGTCGTACGAGTCGCTGCTTCCAAAGCAACGCGGAGACTCTGGCACGCATCAGGTAAGGTGCTGCTGGAGGGGATCCTAGCTGCTGTCGATCGAAAGAGGTCCCAGTCTACCACCCGACACTGTCTTCGAAGACGATTCACCCGGCCGGGAGAAAGGTTGAGATAAATCGGACGGTGGTAACTCTCCCAGCAGTCTGGCTCACAAATACAGGACACTGAAGCACTTCCTAACTACCAAGATAAGTCAGGTGAGCTTGGAGAAGCACGTGGATGTTCACGGCGTCGTGTAGACACTGACACGTCATTAGGAGAACAAACTGAGCGTCCGTAAACGTGTCGTACACACATACACACACCACGCTCACTGGAAGTGACGTAGCCCCACGCAGTGTGTGGAGAGTTGAAATCCCCCGCCACCAAAATTGGCCAGCCGGGATGCCGTCGAAATAGATGGGAAAGCCAGCCGAAGCATAGTTTAGCTGTACGGCCGCTGTAGGGGCGAGCATAGTATGACACTATGATGACGTCCGTACGGGGCGGCGAACCAGCACAGCGACGACTTTCTGCTACAGTGTGCACCATCGCACCAAGTCTATGTGGGTTTGAGGAAAAATTTACCGGGCATATACGGCTACCTTTCCTGGAGGGACATCAGGCATTGTGGTTAGACGATCCAGAATGGACGGAGACGAATAAGCCACATATCCAGGAATGGAAGGGAGGCCATTTAATTCCTGGAGTAGTAGTGCCCATACATGTAGCTTCCCATACAGAATGCGTTGTCTACGTTCTCCAACTTTGCCCGATATACCCCGGCAGTTCCATTGCAGAACGCCTTGCGATGAGCCCACAGATACAGGTACCATCACTGGTGGAGGTTAGCCAACAATAGCGACGTGAGAGTCTGGAGTTGTTTCGCCACGAAACACAGCAGTTCTTGTGGTGACATGGTTGTCGACGTGGAACCCTGGATAACTGGAGGCAGTGGCAGGGTCGCGGATTGGGTTTCAGTGGAGCGGTTGTTCACGCGCTGGCGCTGAAGAATTGCACGGCGTTGCATAAGACGCTGAATTTACTTCTGTGACGTAGCCAGTGTGTTATCGATTTCCCATTCTTCTTCCATATCATAAGCAGGTGATTCTTGTACGGTTGATGAACGTCGAACGGGGCGTTTTAATCGCTGCACTATACGTTATCGTCTCTGTCACTGAAGGTTCAGCTGCGGCCGCGTCTTCCTCTAAGGGAGCCAAAACAGCGTATCGATTAGAGGTCGGCACCTGATCTGGCAGTGGAGATTCACGGTGAATTTCGTTTTGCTTTGAACGCCGCTCGCGAACTTTTTTGTTTGCCTCCAACGTCGCAGGGCACTTCCGGGAAGTAATATCATGGTCATCTAACTTACAGAGGCCGCATCGGAAAGCCTGTGGAGCCATGGCTTCCATAGAGTCTTCCTTCGGCGGGTAAGGAAAGGAGGATTTGATGTGCCCTTGTCTACCATGCGTAGTACACAACTGATGGCTTAAACGGCCGAGGGCGGAAGATACACCCATAGTAGATGATACGGTCCGGAAGAGTAGGCGGGCCCCGCAGGGTCACGAGACAGGTGCGGCTTTCCCCCATGTATGAGACCATGACCACTTCGTGAGTACTGCAGTAGAGCTCCTGGCGAAGCGATTCAGGTGCCTCACCAGAGTCTACGCCAGACACCACATGGCGTCTTAAGTCTGTTCCATCTGCCAGGTATGCTTGAACCTGTATGTAGTCAGACTGCGAGACCTGTATGCTGTTTAACGACTGGAGCACAGTGGCTTGATCCAAAGAGGGCACCCATACCGATATGGTATTGGTAGGTTTGTGCACGGCAAAGCAACGAATGCCTGGTTTGTTGAGACAGGTGGCCACTGCCGCTTGAATCAGCCGATTGGGTACTGTGGACATGTCGAAGCTAGTTCGGGGTTTGATGACAACCTTATACGAGGAGGCCTCAGGTGCCACGAAGCTGTTGTTGACATAGCCGACAGCGGGGATTGTTTTGACTCGTCCTGCGTTGCATTTCGTTCCGGGCCTGTAGACTCGGGCGGCCTCTTAAACGTGCTTGACGGCGGTATCGGAGTACTCACTTGTGGTTGAGATGTGTCCATTTTCACGTCGTTGCAATGGCAGGGCTCGCGACGCGGTGTTAAAGGGATGCTCGGCGCGACGATGGAGCTGCCTTGACTGCTCCGCTGGCTCCACGTGCGGGGTTGCAGCGCAGCGGCAACGCGCTGCCGCCGCCGTTCGTGCCGGCGGGCTAGGCCTACTTGCTGGACCGAAGAGGACGATCGGTCGGGCGACGAGGCAGGATGATGCAGGGGACGACGAACCTTATGAGTCGGCGCCAGGGGTAGTTCTTGACTGTTTTCAACAGCGCATTACAGGCCTGTTATAATATAACATACGGCGTCAAGGCAGCGCGATGCAAAACGTGTGCGTTCGCAGCATTGGCTTGGCTTGGCTTCGTTACCACAAGTTCCCCCACAATGCTATCATGATCTTACTGCTCCGCCGACCCTTGGTGAAGTTAAGGAAGTTCTGCAGAGCATGACGCGTGGCTCCACACTTGCGCCTGGTGGCTATTGTGATCTTACTGCTCCGCCGACCCTTGGTGAAGTTAAGGAAGTTCTGCAGAGCATGACGCGTGGCTGCACACTTGGGCCTGGTGGTCTGCCTTCAGAATTCGACCTGGCCTATTGGGAGTTTTTTAAACCACAACTAAAATACACCTCAGCACGGTTTTCCACACGATAACTATTTAGGACGCATCGTCGTAGTTCTAAAGAGGCTATTATGTTCCCTCACCAAGAGGAGTGGCGACCTATTAACACGGATTACGAGTTTTTTGCTGCCGTCATAATCTGGTGCATGCGACCATTCATTGCGTCATCAGTTGCTGGTCACCATGCCTGTTCTATCCCCCAGCCCACCATACACAGCCTGTCGTATGTGATGCGTGATGGTACTGAAAATACGCCACTGCACGTACTTTGGGGATAGTAGTTTCTTTAGACCAAGAAAGAGCGTTTGATCACGTGGGATATTGTCACAAACTCGAACGTACGACGTCTAAACGTACCGTTTAAATTTTTCATTTTTATTGTACAGCGCCTAATTCTTCTTACACTCGTCCGATTCATTCAGTTCGGTTCTATTCGCCCCGAGACAAGGCTGGAACTTCCGCGAACGAAGAGGCGGTAATACGATCACCCGCCGGCTCGCCGGCAAGAAAACAACAAAAATAAAACCTCCGCCGCTCCGGTTTCGTCGAAGCTTCCAGTACTTTCGAGGAGGTGCGCGTGGCCTTGCCAGTTCTAAAGAGCGTCGATGATTCTAGAAGGGAGAAGAGTGAAGTTATTCGCTCACGGCGGATGGCGCGTGGTGTGTTTTTCTCTCTCTCTCCGCGCCGGCACGGTTATAAAAAGAGAAGCCGCGCCTAAACAAACCAGCTACGTTTGGACGTCGTGATTGACAACGGCACCTGCCAGTTTGTACATCACACCATCGGCGACCCGCGCCCTGGAGGAATCCAACGTACTCCCGGGCCTCGAATCACCGTGATCGTCTCGGACGGCCTGGCCTACAGCGAAGCCACGCTTCCCAGGTAGCCGAATCACCTCCGACAGCGGTGCATCGTCCGGCCCGGTCGGTGAATATGCTGGGACTGTCTCTCATATGCATCGAACTGTTCGTTTCTTTTTAGTTAACTGCTCCGATTCGTAATATTCATTTGTTAACGCTCCTGTTTGTATCATTTTGTCTAATTTTGGATTGTTTCTTGTATTTGAATTTCATCTAAGTTGTCTGTCATTATCGATCCGTTACCTCGTGCTTGTGTTGTAACTTGCCTGTCTAAATATAGGTCTTTGTGCTGTGTTTTTCGTTCAAGGCTCTTGCTCATTCTTGCCGCTCTAGTCGGCGAAAGCCGCACATCAGACGGCCACCCCCTTTGTCACCTGTGCCCTGTGGATTCGGTGGGGTTTGTTGGCTCTCTTGAGTTGACTCCCCATATCTTCTGGCAGTGCACCCTAATTTAAGGAAGCGGGTGACAGATATCAATAACTATTTGACAGAGAATGTTTATTGGAGCAAACGGTAAAGGGAAGGGGATAGTGTAGAAGCTGATGGTGATGATACTTAGGGGCCCTCCCTTTGAATGGGCACATCAGTTCTCTGCAATCAACTTGCCTGTTTTATTCCTTTGACTGCTTGTGGTATCCGTTATGTAACAAGCTAATGATGTGTAATCTTACCAAAGAAACTCGTATATTCATGTTTTATGCACTGCTCGATTCTAGCGCTGCTCTTAAGGCCCAACCACATGCACGCATAAAATCTGCGTACTCGGGCAACGACGTACGCCTGCTGCGACATCCGCCGCTAGAACGACGAAGCCGGAGAGGGCGAGTAACCACATAGACGTCACATCATTGCAAAGAGTTTGAACAAAGGATACAGAATGATCAATGAAAAATGCGAGGGCCGAGTGCCCAGCCCGCGATGCTTGAGTTGCCTAAAAGTCACTAAGTACTTGCAAAATCTTGCGGGCACAGCGCAAACTCAGTTGGCCCAACTTTATTTTAGTGTTGTTAGAATGCGAGGTGAGAAACTCCGGCATATTTTATCGGTATCCCCAATAGTAAAAAACGTGCAACAAGTTAGAAGAGGGAAGGCAGAATTTATCGCTGTACTTTGTAGCACAATTAAGGGCGTGCACTGTTCATGCAACGAGTTTACATTTCCAGATAGCCGTCAAGCTTAGCGGGAGATCATTCATCCGGTATAGGGATTCCTGAAGCTTAAAAAGTGGTCACCATAAGCTGGCGCAGCCTTTAAAGGGACCTGAAGTGAATTTGTTTTTGCTTGCACTGTGTAGACTGGCTCAAATTAGCACACTTTTCATCGTTTATCCGGTTGACAAATCGGTAATTATTTTACAAAGCGCGAAAGAAGAAAAACTACCATGCGTGGTTTGCGGCGGCCGCACAAACTAAGCTGTGACGTTGGGAGGAGGGGGCGCCGTGATTGGACGATGCCCAAGGTTAGCAATCAAACAAGTTTTGGTTTCGGTTTCGGTCTGTAAAACAACATGTTTGACATTCGATGGCGTCGTTGGATGGGCATTCTCAATATCCCAGTTATCGTAGTACCGCACTTCTGCCATGTTGTCGGCTGTAAAATGCATAAGATAAGCCTCCCAGGACGGCTTGGAATCGTAGCATTCACTATCTGAGGCCTGAACGCAGTGCATGAACGCCCTCCGCGTCCCCGCAGACGCTCAAATGCATGCGCTTTTCCCCCATATTTGGAGTTCGCCTCGCTCATGCCTGTATCGTAAAAAGCGTGTTCGCACCAGGCCAAGGGTCTGTTGATTCTGGCCTGTGCCCACTGCCCGCAAGCAGTCGGTGCTTATGGCAACAGCACGCCAACGAGAACTCGCTAGCGCGGCAGTGCCAGCCTGCGCGAGTTCTGTGGACTAGTTCGTGGAGCAATGAACGTTGCGGCCCAAAAAAAGGTGAACTAAGTATAGAAAACATCGGCAAAAAACTAAACAGTTAACTCATAAAAAAAACAATGTACCCGCGGCGATTCGAACTTGTGACTGGCAAAACACTTGCGGTGACATACCTTGCACACCAGACGACTAGGCCACAGGGGGCCGCTGGCGGGAATGGAAAATATCAGGTATATAATGTATAACCAGTTTACACTTTTATTTAGTTTTAGTATTTCAAGCAGCTTAGGTGAGTATTTGTTGTATTGCGCTCGTGCAGTAAGCGTCCCCCGAGTTTCCACAATAGCTCACGACTAGCAATTGCATTTCGTAGACGGGAAAGCGTTCGCAGATGCGTAGTCGTGCTCCTGACCACTCTGCTTGTTCGCCCAGCGCAAAAAAGTGCTTCCCGCACCCTAGTTTTACGCTGTAGGGTAAAAATATCAGTTGATTTTATTTCCTTAGTACCTATATTGACTTCGCTCACTCTTCTCCCCCTTCAAGAGGCCTTATGTTTTCCTACTGGCGTACCAGTCAGCGAAGCGTCGCATCTGCGCTTGTGCAGCGCTTGTGTGAAGCGACCTTGACTTGGAGCTAGATACACTGTACAGACTAACGAAGTAAAGAAAGGCGCATTCTTCCATTCCCAAACGTGTTGTGGCTTAGTTTCAACTGATCGAACGAATTGTGACGACCCGTCGGTGGCCGGCGGACTAAACGGTGGGCCGACTGACTCGGTCGCGGAAGGTCGGCGAGCCGTGCAGTAGCGCAGCCAATTGTCAGCTCCTCTCCTGCTGACGTCACACGAAAACGCCACAGAAAATGGGCGAGCGTAAAGAGAGGAGGACAGCATTTTCGAATTGATTTTTCTACTAAATAAATTCGCATAAACGCGCACAGAGTGGTCGAAACAGGGCCCAGGGACTCCGGACTACAGTTTGCGCTCGTAATCCCGCATTGTTTACAAATCACTTCAGTGTCCCTTTAATCACTGCAATATTGCAGGAGTTATTAGTTCCTTTGCTATATTTGAACTTACTTTTCACAGCATAAAATTTTGGCGGTAGAGGGCGTAGTTCTTTCAAGGATAAAAAGACAGATTAAAACAAATTGCTGTTACCGGCTAGCTTAGAAGAACTTTCATGGCTTTCTCTAGTTTGTATTGGTTAGCAGAGAAGGAGAAAAAAATTCTCGGGGGCCTAATTTCTTACAGAATCGGACATGTTATAGCAAACAGAATAAGATGGTTGCATCATAGACATTCTGAATTCAAAACTATTTTGTACTCATTCAAGCTTGAAATAAAGCACATGCATCTTTATTGAGAAGCTCCTACAAAATTGCATAATAACAAAACTGGATGCGAGAATTCGTCCGTTTTCTCACAGTGGTCAATCGATCTTTTAGAGTAGAACGAAGCTCCATCTGCTCTTCACAAGGAGAAGGTTTAATCCTGACATGACCATTTTCGCCGTGGAAACGTTTTGAATAAAGCGAAATTTTATTGACGAGATCAGTGGACCATTCGGGGATTTGGCCGTGATAAATATTTCTGGTTTTGTCTCAAATGCAATTTCTACAACAGACTGCCTGTTTCTTCGCACTTCCTTTGATGAACATGAAAAACCTAATAATGTAAACACTTTCCGTCATTTTTGTCCGCGTCAAATAACTTCTATGTACGTTATGTATGTGGGTACCTGGACGTGAAGGTATCATACGCAGTGAGACTGTAAATGATTTACCTGCTTTAAGTTTACGTGGCCCAGGCATGCATGTTTACCCCTATCTGACATACGTAACGGTAGCCTGCTATTGACGGTATATTCTTCTCTGTGGCCAATTCAACGGTATCCAGAGTGGGCCAGTTTATTGTACACTGAAACCTCGTTAAACCGTACCTGACGGGTACGCGAAGAAAGTACGTTCTAACTGTCACTACGGTTTATCCGAATACCTTAGGTTAAAGGGAAACCGAGTGGGGGATTGTGCTTAACTACGTATAAAAAGAAACTACGGCTTATGTGGGTACGGTTTAACGAGATTCCACTCTATTTTGAAATATAAATGAATTTCATCGCTCTGTCTTTCCCGCCAGTGTGAAGGGTCCTTTGCAGCCCTGAGATGCCGCCTGAATTACTTAAACTTGTATTTAAGCAGGTCTGCATTGCCACCAAAAGACGCTTGCATGACGCGCATTAAAAACGCGGCAATAAATAGAGGGGCGCGGCCTGCCTAGCACTGGAATAAAACATGAACAAGATGCGTAACCTGCAAAAGCATGCGGGTTACGTTACCCCGGTTTCTTGAGGATAATAATAGTAATTCTTATATGTTCTGATGGACAGAATGTAGGTGAGCACTCTCTTCAGTATTACCTTCTACATGTAGCAAAAGCTTTCACTTTCACTGAACCGAGCTGAAATTATATGGCAACTTCAACTCCAGCACTCTGGATGCGTGGATGCGGGACAACATAGAGAATAAGGTGTAAATTGTACGATCAATTTAAGGTCTACGCTTCGTCAATGAACGATATTTGGTCGTCCTCGAGATTGCTCTGGCTCTCCAGTTGGACGGTCCTACAGCATGTTCCGTGAACACCGCCGGGAATCTTACACACTACCATCGGCCTAAAAAAACGAAACGGAAAAGCACTTGGTGTCGTAAAAGGCCACAGGTTTTGGTCTGCAAAGAAAGAAAGATGCTAACGTCATTCGGAGACTTGTTGACCACTTCTGAAATGAATAAATCAGCGCTTTGTGCAGTTGAAAGCACAAACCCGTGGCAGTGCAACTGTAGGAAAGTATATTTTGTATACGAGCAAGCTATATTTTGGGCACGGTGCACATGAAAAACCCGGTATTCAAAAGCTGGGGAAACATTTTATTGCAGAAACGTAGTTGGTACATAAACAAAGCAAGCACATATTTTTAGATATTTCTTCTCCAAATGTGTTCAGCGCTGCTAACTCCAACCAAAATAGAAGCTCGACAGGTTCCCTTTGGTGCCGCTAGATTAAAAACTGTTCTATATAGGCCGCAAGTGTGCACAGCGGCCCATTTACCCTTCTACGTGGCGTACACGTAGCGAGCGACGAGTCGGGTCTCTGCACATCTGCAAATCCACATGTTCAACTCCGTACGATAGAGTAGCGCTGAGAGATCCGCAGGTTACGGATGCTTGTGCGACGAAGAGACATCCGGCCCCAGCGGCTTTGACCATGTGGCTCTTTGGATGCATATGTATGACTGAATGCCTCTTTTGATGGCCGCATTTTTTATGTTTAAAACAAAACACCGTTCCATGAAACGAAAGGTTTTAGAGCGCGTCCGCTCCCCAGATAGACGGTTTGGTGTTTTCGATCAGACATCCGCGAATACGGGGTAGCAAACGGCGTCCAAGCGTGGGGAATCTCCTTGACTTCCTATACGGATTGTAATGACCCTCACCCTCTCATAGTTTCGGTTAACATATTTCTACCGATGAAGTCGAAACGACGTCATTAAATTGATTACAGGTAGCCTTTACAGATTTCATACTTAATTTCTTGCCGTGTCAGTTTGATGGGGATCAGAACACTTCATTCAGTACAAGCAATCTGAAGAGAATTTTCGCTTTATTTAAGTGAAAGCAGGAGCAGTGAGCTGACGCAGCCTGTTGTACGGAAGAACTACGCACAGTAACTAGAATGTGGTCACTACATGCTATTTGGGGAAAGATTCAGCGTATAAATAATCACACACAGAGAATGTAGTAAATGTCGTATGCAAAACGTTGGTCACCACCCTCGCAAGCCTCTTTCTCGAATATGGAGCCTGATCGGAACACTTTACATACAGCCGACACAACGGCGTCCCTTTGAGTCCATAGCCCTCAAGCGCCGTGTTAGTGTTGGGAATGTAGCGGAAGAGTTTTACGCCAAAATCACTTCGGCACCAACAACCGCTTCAACACTTGGTCCACGCTGCATCGACACATCAAAATGTAACGCTGCTAGCACAGACGTTCCCTTCACAATTGCCGAACTGTTAGCTGCGCTTAGGTCGGTTAACCGAGACTCGGCTCCTGGCCCTGCGGCATTACATGCGTAGCATTATGTCACGTGGGCAACAAGGCACCAACATTCCTACTTGCCATTTTCAATCGTTCCTGGGAGTCCGGTTGTTTAGAGGCTAGCTGGAAATTGGGTCTTGTTGTTCCTGTTCTGAAACCCGGAAAGGTACACAAGAACATCAAATCTTGCGACCGATTACTCTACTTAGTTGTGTCGGTAAGCTTATGGAGAAAATAGTGCACCTACGCCTCAATTCGGACTTGACGAACAGACACATATATCCTCAGCAGGTGTCTGGTTTCAGAAGAAAATGCAGGAGCAGCATTGGCAATGTCCTGGCCCTCGTGAGTCATGTCAAGCGAGCCAAAGCCTTGCGTCGCATCACCATTGCAGTGTTTGTCGAAGTTAAAGGGGCCTTGCAAGGCGTTTTGAGCACACTAAATGAACTAGCGCAATCGTTAGATTGGGTCGTCAACGTAAGCTGTGCCAAGTATTACTCTTTTACGCGCAGCGGAAAGCTCACACTTTTGTTTCAAAGTTTGTCGCTTTGTTCTCACCCTTCACTTCGTGTTTTCGGACGCCGCCATATTCACGTGTCTACGTCATCGATTCCCAGATGTCCGTCATAAGCTACACATCCTGCTGTTGCGCGGCTTTTTCACGCACTTCCGGCAAAGAGATGAGTTCTCTGCTGAGCGTCGGCTCGCCGGCTGATCTGCCAGCGGAGTGCCGGAGTGCTTGGACATTTTACGACAAACGAAACAAGTGTAAACAGACGCTTAACCGTTTGTATTGAATGCAACACGGCCATAACACGACATGGATATTTTCTTACGTGAGTACGTACCATAAAGAAAGCGTCGAAGCCCCGTGGCACTTCTTTCGTGCAATCGCAGAGAACATCCTGAGTCGAATGCCCGGGTTTGACGCAGACATTTTATTCAACTTCAAAAGAATCCAGAGATGCGTTTAGAACGAACACAGCGTCACAACATGCGTTGCAAGTCTGAACCGCTATTGACAGACGATCGGTTGCCTCCTCCTGCCCGTAGTAAATTTGGCACTCCTCGCTCACAGTTTTGCGGGGATGAACAACGCGCAAAACGAGAACACTGCACATACCCCATTAAAGGTTGAGTCGTACGTCGCTCGAGGAAGATAATCCAGACCATGGGAGGCACTATTCACCCAGACAAGTACAACGTCGCATTTCATCGCGAAATCAACGCGTTCACAACACACAGGAGGGGATGCACAAACACACACACAGCTTCGGTCGCTGCCTTGGCTTACCTGCAAGCTTCGTTTGGACAGTCAGCAATGTTACGACGATACAGAGCTGCGTGAGGGTGACGTGATAACCACTTGACGTATTTAAAAACACAGGGGCAAAGAACTGGGTTCATCGGAAGCAAAAAATCTTTCCTCCATCTCGCTCTACTTCCCGCCATGTTGGAAACGCAAGCGGCCTCACGCACGCACGCTATTTTGCTGCTAATTTAGTACAGAATTTGTTGCCTTTGCATACGCTAAAACGCTAAATTTTTGCGTCCCGCTACGTAAATACCGCATCCAGAGTTTTAGTAGAGCGTCTCATCAGTTTTGCGTAGCAATACGCTAATGCATACGCACCATCTGTCGAATGTTTTGCGAAATGACTCGCCGGCTGATCTGCTAGCGTAGCGTTGGAGTTCTTGAAAATTTTACGACTACCTAAACAAATGCAAACAAACGCTTTCCCGTCAGTGTTGAATATACCACATAGGTGCAACTTGTCAGAACACGGGTGCTCGCTGCTCGAGTGCGGTGCTGGTTTTCTCTGCGCCTTCCCGTTCATTGCCACTGATAAAGCGATCCCATCCGGCGCGTTTTGTGCACGGGTTCTGCGTCGGTTTAAAATGTCTTTCAGATGCGGAGCATCTTATAGTCTGGGCATGTCCCGCGTCGGCGTCCGCACTAACACTGCGTATGCGCAACTCTCCCCCTTCCCTCTCCCACAGCTGCGCGATACTCCCGCCACTTCTTCTCTCGTATCAGCTGCGTGCACTTCGCTTTCGCTTCTCCCGCGTTCTCGCTTCTGCTTTCGCGGCGCATGCTCGGTGCTTGCGCATCTCTCCTTCTCTTGTCTCCTCTCCTTCAATCTTGAATGTAAATCGGGTAGCGCGCGGCGCGCGTTCAGTTCAGCGCTTGCTGCTTGACTCCACTTCACTCCGTTCTTCCGATGAAGTGTGATGGAAGCAACAGTCCCGTCAACTAGTGGGTCCCCCAAATTGGACTACGAACACAACGGAAACACAAAGGAACCCCGAGGTGCTCCGCATCTACTCAGCGTTCCCTTCTGGAAGATGGGGCTAATTAAGTGCGAAGGCACTTCTTAAGCGAGCCTGAATCGTCCGCCGCCGTCGTCCGCATAGCAACAGCTGCGGGTGCGCGCGCTCCTCGTCTTCCTCCTCGTCTTCCCTAGCAACGGGGGGAGATGGGCGCGTGCTACTCTCCTCCTTCTCTCTCCGCTCAGTGACTGCGGGTGTTGGGCGCCTCCTCTCCACTTCGGGCGGGAGAGCTCTCGCTCGCGTAGCGGGCGCTCCGCATTCCGACGCGTGAGGGCGCTCGTGTAGCCCTCGCCGTAACGGCGGGCGCTACTCTCCTCCTCCTCTCTCCGCTCAGTGACAGCGGGTGTTGGGCGCCTCCTCTCCACTCCAAGATCACGATATCCACCGTAATCGCGCAATCAACAACCGTGCATTCGCACTTACACACTCTCCCCCTCGGGGAAGTGCGAGGGAATTTTTTTTTCACATGCCGCCGGTTGGAATTACCACCGCCGCAAAATAAGACCCGGACCAAGTGGGGACACATCTGAGACGGCGCTTTTTAGATAAACAGTGCGCGGTGCATCAAAGAGAACCAGCGCACGATTCTCCTCGTGCGGCTGCGAGTTCGCCGCCGATAAACAGTCACGTGCCGCCGATCGCAACTGCAGCAACGTACACCGCGAAAGGGCAAGGCCAGGCCGCACACATGCAGCCAGGTCTTTCGTTCTCTTTCCCGCCTTGAGCGGAGTGCGGGATCCATGTCCATGGTGTCAACAAAGATGAAAAAACCGAAAAAGCTTGCCCGTAGCAGACGCCAGTCTGAGGAGCGCAATAGCGGAAGTACGTCACTACTGAGAAGCGCAGCATCATGGGAGGGAAGGCTCGTGCGCCATCAACAGCGAAGAGAAGTTGAAAGGGAGAGCAAATGCGGCGCGACGATAATGCGCGGTTTTTGATTTACGATTTCCCATCTAATACTCATCGCTTTAACAAAACTCTTGCAGGAGGAGATTGCTAATACATTGCTTTATTTGGCTACATGTACATCCATGCATCAGCGGAAGGTATTTTTGGACCCCTTTAAAGCAGCGTTTGACTCTGTGTCGCATCAAGCTATAAAGATAGCCTTGAAGTCCGTCGGAGTTCGAGGCCGCATGTATGTATGGCTCTGCAATTATCTATCCGACAGGTCAGTGTACATGTCCACTACGGATGGTGACACCGCACTTCACCCTGTGCGTGGAGGTGTCCCCCAGGGAAGAATTTTAAGCACGACGTTATTTAAGATTTGAGTAATTGGAATCAAGCCGTGCTTACCGCCATCCGTTCAAATTTCTCTTTATGCTCACAACACATGCATTCGGTGCTCAGGAAGCAACCAGCGGATTTTGAGCGCAAGTCTTCAACGAGCCATTAACTCAAAAGCAACTTTTCTGGCAGCACGTGGCCTTGAAATATCGGCGGAAAAGTCTGCTGCGACAGCCTTCTCCAGGTGTGATCTCTCCCGGTATCTTCTTAAATTCGGAGGCGTTCCTATATCTTACGTTCGCTGCCACGAATTTATAGGAGTGACTTTTGACAAGAATATGACGTGGTCCCCACATATACGGCAACTCAGGCACGAGCTTGAGGCGTACGAATCCATCTTCAGCATGATCTCCAGCAGCGCGGGAGGTTGCTCGGTGGCGTCTCGCACCAAGCTCTACAATGCACTCTACGAGGGATTGCTTCGATACAGCTTGCCTGACCTCGAGCATCTCACAAAACCAACTCACGTCTTCTAGAAGGCTTACAAGCCAGTGCTTCGTGTGTGCCTTGGGGTGCCTAAAAATATTTCAACCCTCTGGACCTTCAGCGAGAGTAGGCGCTTCTCTCCAAACGTTCTCTGCCAGCAAGAACTCCTCCGTGCACGCTTGATGTTTGCGACCAGGACTATCGAACACCCGCTGGCTTGTGACTCGGAAGCCGAGGTACGGAGCATACCAAGCCACCATAGACATTTGCCTCCTGAAAATAACACTAACCGTTTCTGGCATCCGGAGAAAAGCTAAGTTGCCTCTGCCTGCTCTGAATTTCTTTTCATTGGAGCACATTGCTACTACCTACCAAAATTACATTAACATTTTCACGGATGGATCGGTGATGGATACTTAATCTGCCATCGGAATATGGATCCCATCAACCCGCCCAAAAATTACTGCAATACAAGGTCACAAAACTTCGTCGATAGTGACTGAACTTACGGCCCTGCGTGCTGCATTGCAACACATTTTAACTGCTCCAGTTCAGGCATGGGCAATCTTCACCGAGTCTCAAGCAGCCCTTCAGCACCTCATGGTGCGGCCATAAGAGCAGCTTTCTAAATAATCTAATGGCCTGCACACGAAAGCAATTAACAACCACCACGTCGTTGTTCTACAGTGGCTTCCATCTCATTGCGGTGTCGCTGGCAACGACGAAGCCGACAGAGCTGCTGCATCTGCGCATTTCAGTCCAAATATTACTCCAGTGCCTTTCACAAGGCGAGACGGAGCGACTCTGGTGTCAGCGGTTGCGAAGAGCTCTCAGCGAGTGCTCTGGACCGACCCAAATAAAACCCACGTTTCGTTGCACACAATAGACCCAGTGTGCCGATTTCGGATGCGAAATGGTCTGTGCAAGCGAGATGCAGCTTTCCTGCATCGCATCCGACTGAATATGGTTTACACTAAGCATTTCCTTTTTAAACCTCGCCAGGCTTTCTCACCTGTGTGCCCTACCTGTACAGTTCGCGAGAACCTGAAACACGTTCTCTGGACATGCCCTCGCTACAAACTTGAGCGTACCACGGCTAAGCTTTCTCTGGACCTTCCCGTGTCCGCCCAGATCGATTCGAAGCACCTCCTTGGGACCTGCCTCACAACCGGCATGGTAAGTCGTGCAAAAAAAGCGCTCTTAACGTTCTTTCGGAGCACTGGACTTGTGAGTGAGCAATGAACTATCACACAAATGACTGTACTGCCTGATTGTGTGTGTGCTTTTCGTGTGCGTGTGTGTGTTTGAGCATTCATGTGTAATGAGATTTTTCATTTATTTTCATCACATCTTCACCCCCATTTGGTGTAGCAAGTCGGGCGCCCAGCCTGGCTGACCTCACTTGCCAATTAAAGATGTTTCTATCTCTGTCTCTTGCTCTCTCTCTCTATCTATCTGTTGTTAAACGAGCTTATTTTACATTTTTATTACAATCTAAGGCTGTTGTCAAAGAATGAAAAAATAACGCTACAGAGAAAGAGAAAAACATCTTTATTTGCCCTTCTATTTAAAGGTTTCTGCTTTGCTGGGGTGGAGCTCCTGGTACCAGTCGCTTCAATTTGTTGGAGGAGTGCCTCCCAGTGCTCCTCTTCTGTCAGTCTTAATGAGGAGGTGGTCAAGTATCTTACTGAGGGTGGGTACCAGCCAGTGCTTTCCTTGCGCTTTCGGAGAGCGAATTTGAGCTGTTTTTTGGAGTCCTCTTGGGGGTCAAGCCACTCCGCCGACCTGCCAGGAGAAGGGGAAAGGGAGTCTGTGTATATGTTCCTTGTTTGTATAATCTTTATGCAATCCCACATGTAGTGCTGGTTGTTAGGGTACTCGTGACCGCAGCGTGGGCAGCTAGGGTGGCCAGGTTTATTTTCGATATAGTAAATGATATTCGGGTACGTAGGACACCTGCTTGAGCTGGTAGATGCAATTTGTTTTCAATCGCGGCCAAGAGAAGGGGGAACGCAGTGTGTATCTTGATCTGTGCGTGGCGCAAACAACGTTTGTTGCCTGGCTTTTGTTTCTTCGACGCGGCTGGTGTTGCGGTCGTATTTTTCTGGGAGCACAATTGGAGATACCAAGGCGTTGAACTGGGCTAGTTGGTACATGTTTGAATGAAATAAAAACCAGCGGTAAACACAGGACACAGAAAAAAGCACAATTGGAGGCTCAGAAGCACAATTGGAGGTTCAGTCTCGCGAAAGAGAGTTTCGCGTGCGAGTTGGTGAGCTGCCACATTTCCTGGCATTCCTTGGTGACATGGGATCCAGCGAAATTCAACCGAAAGCTCTTGTTGGGAGGTTACATGCACTTCGAGAATGTAGCGTATGTGCTTGGCTATTTTGTTGCGGCAGAAGAGCCGGATCGCATCCTGGCTGTCAGTCTGTATGAGGAGTTTCCGTGAGCCGAGAAAGTTCGTGATGGCATCGGCTATGGCTAACGCTTCGGCATGACCTTTATCACGAATTCCCAGGAAGCGACGAGTACTTTGCCCGTTGCCGTAGCAACTATACCGTCGTCCGATACGGCGGCATCGGTGTAGACCTGAGTTTACTCTGGTCTATCTTCAGCGGCGCTCAATGGCGGGTGACACGTGCTCGGTTGGCTCTGCGCTTGTGGTCATTAAGGTTCATGTGCCACTTACGGCCCCAGGCAAGTATTCGGTTGAGGTCACACTGTAGGGAGGAAGCATCAACGTCATTTTCTATGCCCCTATAAAACACGCAATCATCCGCGTATAGCCTTATTTTGGATGTAATGTTCACGGTGATGTCATTTATGTAGATGAGAAATAAAAGTGGTCCTAAAACAGATACTTGCGGCACCCCCTGAAGTGACAGCCGCGAGATCTGATTCAGAGCTGTTGATAACCACTTTTTGTGAACGACCCGACAGATGATTTCGCACCCAGCCAACCACGGAATCAGGAATGCCAAGGTGGGACATCTTAAGCGGCAAGAGAGAATGAGCGACACTGTCGAAGGCTTTTTTAAAGTCAAATAAAATGCAGTTAACTTGAGCGTCAAATGAAGAAAAAATATCGTGGCATTCAACCAACTGCGTGACACAAAACAAAACCCGCACAGATGCCATGCTGGGCATGTTTAAAAGAATTGTTCCCCTCTAAGTGGTGAAAAATGGTTGAGTACAACACGCACTAGTTAGGGACATGGGTCTGTAATTTTGTGCATCTTTGCGGAGACCCTCTATGAACTGGAGTGACATTCGCAGTTTTCCAGTGCCAAGGAAGGTTATTGGTATCAAGAGACAATATGAACAAAACAACAAGGTATGTAGAAATCATGGAAGCACATGTTTACAGAACATAGCACTGGATATGGTCTGTGTGGTGTCGCGTCGGCGACGGCCCCGAAGGGCGAAGCAGGAGACAAACGCCCGGTGAAAGGGTCAAGATAAAAGAGAGCATAATTTATTCAGTGACGTCATATATATACCCCGGGGTTAGCCCCCTGGTGGTAGAATTCCGAAACTCCCAGATGCGAAAACCCCGGATACTACATTCTCCTTCCCTTAAATTTCTTTTTTTGCAGTTCATCTCCCCCCTTATAAAGAAAAGAATAAAACGAGCAAATGATATTCACATACTCTACCCAAACAACTGACAGTTCACACAGCAGAGGTAATATCATTCACATGTCCCAAACTAACTAAATGTACTTCACGGTAATTGCACTGTCCTTCACCTCATACACTGCATTGTTTCCTTTCCCCCTTTTGTTTTTCTTCCTTTTCTTGCCGGCGGACTCTTCGTCATATTCGACGCCCTCGATCTTGGGCTTATCCTCTTCGTTGTCCTTCTCGACGCCTCCCTCAGGATTGTCGGCTTCGTCGGCCTTCTTGGTGCCTCCTTTGGCCTTATCGGCTTCTTTCAAGATCATGGGCTTTCCCTCTTCGTAGGCTTTCTCGACGCCGCCCTCAGGCTTGTCTGCTTCTTTCTCATGAACCTCCTGAGCCCCACTTGTGCCCTCCTCAAGTTCAGACGAGTTCGCTCGAAATTTCTCTCGAAGATCTGCTAGTTGAGACTTTAGCAAGCGCATTTCTTCGGCCAATTTCGCTTCTCTCCTTCTGCTTTGTGCTAGCTCTGATACGTGACCCTGTAGTTCAAGGCGGAGTTGTTCAACCACTTCGCCCAGTTGATCAATTCCAGACTGGCTTTTGCCAGTATCGAATCTGGTCTTCTTGACGTCAGAGTTGAATCCTTGGCGTGATGAATTTTCGTGTTGACCCAGGTGGTTGACGACTATTGCCTTATCTTCGTTGAGTGGAGTCTCGATGTTTCGAAACGGTGGCCGGGTGTGTCGTTTCACAGGAGGTGACGACGGATGCGTGGTTGCAGAACGCGGCGTACGCCACGCATTCCTGAAGTGGCCGATTTTACCACACTGGAAACACGTTTTCCCCAGAGTGGGGCACTGCTGAAGTGGGTGCCACATCCTACCACAGCGGCCGCACACTGGAGGAGAACGCCGAGAACTGGTCCGGGCTAACCTAATCCCCAGACGTGATGGTGCTGCACTTCTGTTTGTTGAGATTGTGGGGCGGAACTCGCGACGTGGAAATCGAAGCGGACGAGTTCGTTGAGTCCCGTCGATCGCTTGAACTATTTCTTCTCTGGCTGCTCGATATTGTTGCAGCAGATCTTGGACTTCAGTTACGTTTTGAATAACTTGGATGGCTTTGTCAAACGTGAGTGCCGGGCCTTTTGTGAGCAGGCGTTCCCTGTTGCGATCGGACGCAAGTCCCATGATGAGTTGATCCACCAGTGACACGGCTTCGTCGGAGCCGAAGTTGCATTGTCGACCCACGTATTGCACACTGCGCGCGAAGTCGATCGCCGATTCCGTTTCTGCTTGACATAAACTTCGAAACTGTATACGGTTCGTCCGCTGTGATGTCGAAATGTCAAAGTGAGCCGCGAGGCCCTGAACGAGATATTCGTAGTCGTCGCCGGTGCTTGCGCCCGCCGGTCTGGCTGACTCGATCATGTGGGCAATTCGGCTCGCTTCCGTTCCCAAAAAGGTCTTCAAGAACGCTGCTTTGCGTCGCGGAGTGAATTTCTCACAGGCTGCTGCGATTAGGTATGCTTCGAACGAGCGGTGCCACTCGCGCCATGAAATGGCCGGCCTCCCCGGGTCCGGCAAAAATGGTTGCGGCTTCGCGGCTATGTCAGCCATCTTGACACGATAATGAACCAAGTGGTGCCGCTTTACTTTCCTTTATGGAGTTTATATAATCCTGGTACAAGAAATACTTGGTGCCAGTTGACGATATCTTGCAGTATTACCTGAAGGTTACATGTCGCTGGACGTATTTGCTGCGTGTCGCTCGATGCACGTCGATTTCGGCACTATGCCGCTGGCCGCCGTTTCCTCGCCGGTGCGGTCGTCCGCGTAGGCCTAACTCTATCGCTCTCGGCTGACTGTTTCAGCCCTCACTACTTGAAAATAAAACTTGCGGCCTGTTCGGCGGCTTACACGTTACTGAAGGAATGTCGAGCGCTTACATTTCGGACGGTTCTTGAGTCGACTGCGCCATTGTGGTGTCGCGTCGGCGACAGCCCCGAAGGGCGAAGCAGGAGACAAACGCCCGGTGAAAGGGTCAAGCTAAAAGAGAGCATAATTTATTCAGTGACGTCATATATATACCCCGGGGTTAGCCCCCTGGTGGTAGAATCCCGAAACTCCCAGATGCGAAAACCCCGGATACTACAGTCTGGTCCAGTGGCTGAGTTTGACTTTAGCGTAGACAAGAGTTTACACACTTCCTCATAGGACACTGAGATTTCAGGCATTACTTCAATATAGTTGGGATTGGGCAAAGCATGGAAGTCAGTGATAGGGGCGGACAATACTGACATAAAAGAGTGATTGAAACGATTAGCTTTTTTTATGTCATCAGTGATTTCACCCTGGGGACCTGATATTGGTGGTATTGAACCTTCGCCCTTGCCATTAGATTTCGTAAGCTTCCAAATTTCTTTAGGACTTTGAGCTTGTTATCCAAAGAAGAAAAAAAGCATCTTCTGCTACCTTGATCTTAAGCCTAATTTCTATTCCTAAGGCATCAAGAGTGCAAAACAAGTGTTAATTCCTGTCGGCTCTATACCTGCGAAAACGTCGGCGCTTTGTATTTAGTAGAGCTTTAACTTCCCCGGTGAACCAGGGATTAGTTTTTAGGTGTATTAGAAATCGTCTTAGATGATATATAAGAATCAATGAGGTTCATTACCTTCACCTTGAAACATTTACAAAGCTGATCTATGTTAAATGTTATGCTAAATTAGACGAACACATGAAAGTGCTCTTCCAGGGCCTGTATCATTAGTTCGTTGATGCCTCTTTTGTACATGAACACTTTACGCGGACGTCCGATGACAGTTTACGGACGCACACATGCGATGTTTGGTAACACCGCATCATGGTCACTTATACCAGGCACAGGACATATGGATTGCACTCAATCGTCCAACATCGAAAAGAAGAGATCAAGCATTGAAGCGCAATCCCCGTATCGCCTTGTCCGGAAGTCCACATATTAGTACATTCTGTTAGTAGCTATCAGATTGGTAAATTTTAGGAAAATTGCCGAGTTAGAGGATTGTCCGGGGGAGATTTCTCCCCAAGTGATCTGGGGCATATTACAGTCGCCGCCAAGAAAAATTTCGTTCTCAAGTTCTGAACTTCTTGATATAATATTGTTACCCGTCGGTGAAGTGAATGACGACGACGACGACGAGGGACGTTTTTGGGCTCATGAAGGAAGACGAGGATCACGTCATATTCCGGCTTGCCGTGCTGTCTACAGTAAATACTGGAATAGCGTGAATACATTGTGTTCCCTCTTCTATCCTCGTAACATCTTTTGGTGGAGTGTGCGGACTCGTTCCCCACCGGCGCCCCTTCTCTGCATCGTCTCTCCTTGGACCCAAGGGTCCAGTTGGGGTTCCAAGCTCTACCAACCATTACGGAGCTACGCAGTGGGCGCACATATTCTGTAACAACCATGCAGCAAGGCACTCAAACATCCCCGCCCATGGCTCTTCCTCCCATCGTCATCTCCCTGCCGCGGGACCCCGGGAAGTCCTCCGGCACCGGTAACATCGACGTTGACGACTGGCTGAAGATGTATGAACGCGCCAGCCTCCACAACAGGTGGGACCAAACGATCATGTTATCCAATGTGAATTGTTACTTAAAAGAGCCCGCACTTGTCTGGTACGAGACCAACGAGGAGACCATCACCAGCTGGGACCAGTTCAAAGAGGAGCTCAGGAAATTGTTCGGCCAGTCTACGGCTCGCCAGATTGCTGCCAAAAACGAACTTGCTACCCGAGCCCAGTCTTCGACGGAACCCTACGTTTCGTACGTACTAGACGTGCTGGCTTTATGTCAGAAGGTTGATCGCAACATGCCTGAGTCAGAAAAAGTCGGCCACGTGCTTAAGGGCGTTGCCGACGACGCTTTCAATTTGCTTGTCTTCAAGAACTTCACAAGTGTGGAAACAAAGATTGCTGAATGCCGACGCTTCGAGGAGGCAAAAAGCCGCCGGATCGGTCAGCACTTCGCCCGGCTGCCGAATACTGCCGCGAAATCGACGTGTGAGGACCAGCCCCTACGACATCCCGAAGCGCCCCCTTCTCCGGCATTAACACGACTTATCGGCCGGGAGGTCGAAGCCATGTCCCCTGCTACTTTGTCACCGTATCTGGCCGGACCTGACGCTGCTACTGTCTCCCTCATTCAGACGGTCGTCCGTCAAGAAATCGACAACTTGGGCGCCCGGTCTATTTGCGCTTTTCATCATGCCGGCAACTGCAATCGTTGCCCCGCCCAACCAGTTAGGCGCCCGTATTCGTTTCCTCGTGCTCGCAACCCCGCAGAATGGCGCACACCTGACGACCGACCAATCTGCTTCCGCTGCTGCGGCGTCGGACATGTCTCCCGCTACTGTCGCAACCGCTGGTCCTCACCTCCACGCACTGGTTTTCCGACTTATCGCCCTTTGGGAACTCCCTCTCATCGATCTCCGTCCTACCAGGCGCAAGACAACTTCCCCGCGGTTTCCTCCACGTCCCGAACTAGCCGCTCCCCTTCCCCTCGCCGCCGCCAGTCGCCTTCGCCGCAAGCTCGCCGCTCGCCTTCTGCCGCCTATAACAGCCCCCCATCGTCGGAAAACTAAATGGTGCAACGCCGAGAGGTAGCGCTGCATGGACGACCCCGCCCTCAAATCCTCTGTCCACTGAACCTGCCCGGCCCAATCTTATCAATGTGCAAGTCGATGACGTCCCGGTTCAAGCATTAGTTGACACAGGCGCGCACATATCTGTCATGAGTGCAAGACTTCGAAATTAACTTAAAAAAGTTATGACGCCTGCTCCACCTCGCATGGTGCGTTGCGCCGATGGACGAGTCCCTACTATACTCGGAATGTGCACTGCACGCGTAACAATAGACGACCGTCCCATTTCCGTTTTGTTCCATGTGCTGCCGCAATCTCCCCATGACCTCATACTGGGCCTGGACTTTTTGGGGGAACACTCTGCCCTCATTGACTGTGCCTCGGGTTTCGTGCGCCTTGAACTTCCGCAATCAGCTACAACGGTCGACGACATGCCCTCCCGCCTCCGCTTCACGAAATTCGTCAGGTCATCGCCACAAGCTGCCACCTGCGTCCCTTTGTCGCCTTGCCCCCCAGTTGAAGAAGGGGATTACATCATCTCGCCTATCACGGACATTTTGCTCACACGTGACGTGACCCTTCCTCATACCGTTGTGACAATTCAAAACAACCAAATCTGCATCCCTGTTCTCAATTTCGGCCACATTCCCCAAATCCTATCAATTAGAATGCCTCTTGCAACTCTTTCTCCATTGACACGCTCAGATATCTTCAGTTTGTCTGCGTCCGTGTCCCCGTCATCTTCACATGGTCCGTCCACACCCTTCTGTTTCTTCTGACGACCCTTTTGACCAGATGATCGCCGCAGGTCTCCCGTCTGCACAAGCGGAGGACCTTCGCCGCGTGTTGACCCGTTATCGTGACATTTTTGATCTCGGCAAACGACCCTTAGGCCAGACCACTCTAGTGAGGCACCGCATTAACACCGGCGACGCAACCCCTATCCGTCGACGCCCATACCGTGTGTCTGTAAGCGAACGCCGAGTTATTCAACAGGAAGTTGACAAAATGCTCGCTAAAAACATTATGGAGCCCTCGTTTAGTCCATGGGCGTCGCGCGTCGTCTTAGTGAAGAAAAAAGACAACACCTGGAGATTCTGTGTGAATTATCGGCACCTGAATAAGATAACCAAAAAAGACGTATACCCGTTGCCCCGCATCGATGATGCCCTCGATTCCCTTCATGGTGCTCAATATTGCCGCGAACCATGAACGGGTTTATTTATTGTTTGTTTTTAATGCCCGGCCACGCCCGGCTCTATTATCTGTGTCCTATGCGAAGCGCGTGTTCCACTGTTTATTTTTATGCCGCACGGGCTATCTTATTCAGATAAGCAGAGTGTTTCGCCCTAACGCCGCTAGCCCAGAATAATCTTCTGTGATCTACAATGTTCTGGATGTGAATCGACGGTTCCAGAAACTCTCGCGCCGAAAGATAAAAACCTGCACAGCAGACGCCGCGGCATTCTATTCTGCACACGCTCGCCGACGCAAGTCACTTTGTTGACCGCTGCTTCGCCGCCTCTGTATTCTTTTGAGTTGTTAGGGGAGCACAAGTTCGCCCCAATAAACTTGTTTCTCCTTCAAGACAACTGCGTCGTCCTTGTCTTCGGGACAATATTTCTCATCGATCAACCTGCGTTCAGGGTATTGGCAAATTACTCTGGACGAATTGGACCTAGAGAAAACCGCTTTTATCAAGCCAGACGGACTTTACCAGTTTAGAGTCATGCCTTTTGGGTTATGCAATGCGCCAGCAACCTTCGAGCGCATGATGGACTCGCTCCTTCATGGCCTTAAGTGGCATACGTGCCTGTGCTATCTAGTTGATGTTATTGTTTTTTCACCAACGTTCGAAAGCCATCTTCAGCGCCTCTTCGCAGTTCTCGCGATATTTAGTACCGCCGGCCTTCAACTTAACCCATCAAAGTGCCATTTCGGACGGCGACAGCTTACCATCCTTGGTCATCTCGTTGATGGCACTGGCATTCAGCCCGACACTGCTAAAATCCGTGCCGTCAAAGACTTTCCCCAGACTATGTCTGCGACAGATGTCCGCAGCTTCGTGGGGCTCTGTTAGAACTTCATTTAGAACTTCGCCGATGTTGCCCGACCCATAACGGACCTACTGAAACAGAACGTTCCCGTTTCTTGGGGACCTTTGCAAGCAGACGCTTTCTCTACTCCTATTACCCTGCTGACCACACCTGCCATCTTGGTACATTTTGACCCTTCTGCCCCTACGGAGCTCCGCACAGATGCAAGCGGCTACGGTATCGGAGCTGTCCTCGCTAAACAACAGCACGGTCACACCCGAGTGATTTACTATGCCAGCCGCCTTCTCTCTGTCTCGGAGCGCAACTATTCAATAACTGAACGCGAATGCCTGGCTCTTGTGTGGGCCGTAGCTAAATTCCGCCCATACTTATACGGCCGAGATTTTTCTGTGGTCACTGACCACCATGCACTTTGCTGGCTTTCGTCGTTACGAGATCCTACTGGCCGCCTCGGACGTTGGGTTCTGCGTCTCCAGGAGCACACGTTCTCTGTTGTGCACAAATATGGAACATTACACCAAGATGCAGACTGTTTGTCCCGTTATCCCGTCGATCAGCCCGACATCATCTCCCATGACACCGACGCCGTCGTTTTTGCCATCTCCGATTTGCACCATTTGGCCGATGAACAACGCCGCGACGACTCCTTACGGTCCCTAATCGACACTCTCTCCTCTAACCTCTCGGACCCGTCGTGCCGCCTTTATCACCTCCAAGACGGTACTCTATACCGACGAAATCTCTCCTGCGACGTACCTGAGCTGTTACCGGTCGTACCAAAACAACTTCGCCTAGACATACTTCAACAGTTCCTCGATCATCCCACAGTTTTACATCTTGGCGTAGCTCGCACCTACGACCGTATCAAGCGTCGTTTCTTTTGGCCGGGTTTATACCGTGCTGTGAAACGTTACGTTAACGCCTGCGACACCTGCCAACGCCGCAAACACAAACTTCTCTCCCAGCTGGGCCCCTTCAACCATTGGAGGTGCCGTCCCAACCATTCTTCCGAGTAGGTCTCGACCTCTTGGGGCCATTCCCTACGTCGACAGCAGGTAACAAGTGGGTTGCGGTGGCCACGGATTATGCGACCCGGTATGCCATCACCCGTGCTCTTCCTACCAGCTGCGCCACCGACGTGTCAGACTTTCTGCTCAACGACGTCATTCTCGTCCACGGAGCCCCTAAGCAGCTGCTTACTGATCGTGGCCGCTACTTCCTCTCCAAAGTGATCGCTGACATTCTCCGCTCGTGCTCGACTAAACATAAATTGGCAACCGCTTACCATTCTCAAACAAATGGCTTAACGGAGCGACTCAATCAAACCCTGACCAACATGCTATCTATGTACGTCTCCCCCGACCACCGTGATTGGGACGGTGCTCTGCCGTACGTGACCTTCGCGTACAATTCCTTGCCACCACACTGCGGGGTATTCCCCGTTTTACCTACTCTACGGTCGACACCCCAACGTGCCATTGGACACTTTGATTCCCTCGGCGGCAAGCCCCACTGAATATGCCCGCGACGTCATCGCCAAGGCCGACGCGGCTCGTCAAATTGCACGCACCCGTCTTACGACATCCCAGGCCTCCAGCAATCTTCGCTACGATAAGCACCGTTCCACACCCAAATTTCATCCAGGTACCCTTGTGCTTCTGTGGACACCTACGCGTCGTGTGGGCCTCTCCGCTAAACTCTTTCCTCGCTACTGTTGCCCTTATCGAGTCGTGCGCCAAGTCACTGATGTGACTTACGAGATATCTCCACTCCAGTCCTCGCCTGCCCATCCCCCAACAGACATTGTGCATGTTGTCCGGCTCAAGCCATATGTTTTCCCCAGCCTAACAGCTCTGTAAAGTGCGCCGGGACGGCGCCTCGTCCCGGGGGGTTATGTTACCCGTCGGTGAAGTGAATGACGACGACGACGACGAGGGACGTTTTTGGGCTCGTGAAGGAAGACGAGGATCACGTCAGATTCCGGCTTGCCGTGCTGTCTACAGTAAATACTGGAATAGCGTGAATACATTGTGTTCCCTGTTCTATCCTCGTAACAATATGTTAAACGGCATTAAAGAAATGTTGCTGGGGCCAAGGTAGAAGGAACCAAATGCGATATGTTCACCATCAGGAGTGAAACATTGCACCAAACTGATTCGCAACCATTTGCCACGAGCCAGAGGGGTATTGGGCAAACTTTTATCCACTAGAACAAAAGCGCCCCCACTGTGCGCATTGTGATCGCAACGGTGGACATCAAATGAAGGTGAAAAACTTCCGAATAATTGACGGTATCGTCAAGCCAAGACTCGGTGCCGAATATGATATCTGCCTCAACTGCAGCAAGTAATGCTGCCAGTGTATCATTCTTATTTTTAATGCTCGGGCAGTTCACAACTGAAACGTTTAGTTTTGTCTCGTGGTTTCGGGCTTCTCGGCCTGAGGCATGCATGGTGGTATCAGATACGTTTGCGCGATTCTACAGCTATAATTTTGCCTGAACAACCGTGTCACTCTCTGCATCATAAACGTACGTGCGCCCACCTTGGAGTAGCTTCTTAAAACATAGCTGAAATTTACTATCGTGCTACCTGGCAAACTCATGAAGCTTCCGTCGTGCATGCCGGACCGAAGCTGAGAAGTCTTCGCGAACAGCAAAGTCTGCATCCTCTAGTTTAACACTGGATGCTAAGATTAAATCTTTATGTTTAAAGCGGCCGAACTTAGCAACAATGGGTCGATTTTTATTCGGCTGGGAACTACCGATTCTGTGCGCCTTTTCCAGTTGATTTGTGTCAGTCGTTATGTTCAAAGGCGTCGCGCACAAGCCAACGACGGCCTCCTCCGATTCAGCCCATGTCTCTGTTTGGCTATCTGGAATCCCGAAGAGTCAGAGGTTGTTCCTGCGGAATCGGTGCTCGGCTTCAATCGAAGCCCCTTTTAGCAACGCTGTCTTGGGTTAGAATGAAGGCGTTGCCCTGCGAATTTGTTAAAGACGAGGGGTTACATTGGAATTGATTTTTTTCCTGTTCAAGGCACTTCACCCCTTTCTCTATGTTGTTCAGCTTAGATTCAATGCCCTCCTCCCATTTGGACAAGTTTGTTTCGTAGCTGCAGTTTCCTTGCTCACTGCGCTGTATTGCTTCCAAAAGGGCCGAAGTTTCAATTGTTTCTGTTTGCGTGGAACTTGCAGCGACGCTATCAGGCCCTGGGTTGGTCTCGATATCTCCAGATAGCAGCAGAAGCATATTCATGATAATAGTCTGATAAGCACAAAGCAAGCACGTGGAAACATTTTTTAACAGACAGCAAGTGTCAATGGGGCGGAACATCGCTACAATACAGCGGTCAGAGCTGCGAAAGCAGAGGCTGTTTTTTAAGTAACTAACCTGGGTTACAAGCAGCCTGAGTACATGTTCGATGCGGTGTCGAGCCCCACTGGCAGGTAAGTTGAAGGCTGCTTATGTAGTGCCGATGCTGTCCCCGGTTGCCAGCCGAAGTCCGCAACATCGCCGAGATTTGGCGGGGCGAATTCGTCGAAGTGTAGGAATTTAAGGTCATTGGCAGGGCTCGGGCAGCACCATTGCTCGCCGGCAGGGGTGTCCTCAGTTGTCGCTGGTCTGTCGATGGTGTTGGATGGGCGGTGTATCCAGGCAAGGAGGAGCACCTGGGTTACAAGCAGCCGTGAGTATATGTTTGATAAGGTGTATAAAAAACCCCCCGAGTTTAAAATTTTTCTCCCCTTAAGTTTCTCCGCCTTTACCAAGAAGTCATGTTTCTGTTTCCAAAGATTGCCCGTTTCCTGCGCATCATTTCAAAAAAAAAACCTACGAGAATAACATTTTACTCCTTTTAAGTTTCTCCGCATTTACCAAGACGTCCTGTTTCTGTTTCCAAAGATTGCCCGTTTCCTGTGCATCTTGTCCAAAAAACAAACCCTCCGAGATTATAATTTTGCTCTCTTTAAGTTTCTCCCCATTTACCAAGACGTCATGTGTCTCTTTCGAAAGATTTTCCGTTTCCTGCGCATCTTTCCTAGAAAATCCTCCAAAATTTAAATGTTCCTCCCTGTGAATTTCTCCGCATTTACCAAGACGTCATGTTTCTATATCCAAAGATTTCCCTTTTCTCGCGCGTCTTTTGTAAAAAAAAAACCTCTGATAATAAAATTTTACTTTCTTTAAGTTCCTCCACATTTACCAAGACTTCATTTTTTTGTTTCCAAAGATTTCCCGTTTCCTGCGCACCTTTTCTAAAAAAAACCATCCGAGATTGAAATTTCACTCCCATTAAGGTTCTCGCCATTTACCAAGATATCATGTTTCTGTTGCCAAAGATTTCCCGTTTCCTGCGCATCTTTTCTAAAAAAAATTCCCCGCATTTCCCCGAGGGGAAGAATGTGAAAGTGCGATTGCACGAGTTGAATTTGTGCGGTTCGGTAATGTTCGCGAAAGAGAGATCACACACACACACACAACTACAAAGAAAGAAAGATGCATTTATTCACAGACACCTATTTGTGTTGTCGTTGTACTTGATTGCTAAAGCGGATCTCAGCTTTGAAATTTCGTGTCAGTACTCCTTTAAGCGGGTGCATTAGCCCTTCTCACGCCCGATTCCTGGCCAATCCCCCACGTGGGTATGTGCCATGTCAGCGGCCAGGCAGCGCGCGCCCATCTCCCCCCGTTGCCAAGGAAGACGAGGAGATTCCTGGCCAATCCCCCACGCGGGTATGTGATGCGGACATCGCCGGTGGACGCAGGTTCAGGGTCGCTTAAGAAGTGCATTGCACTTAAAAAAAACCCGAGATTATAATTTTACTCCCTTTAAGTTTTCCCGTACTTACGAAGACGGCTCGTTTCTGTTTGATACCAAATGAGCAATTAGCGGGTGTGTCCACCACTCTATGCTTTCCCAGTCTGTGCGATCTTTCTATTTGTACAAGTCCAACCCCAAGTTTTTTCAGAGCGTCGATACTTGTTTTGGAGACCACAGCTTGGCTTGCTCCGTAGAAATCAGTACACAGTATTTTCATTCTGTCGAGGAAAGGTGTTGTGTCTTGCGTCCGCGTATGTGCTGTAGTTCCAGCGTCGTAAGCTTTTGCAAAAAAGGCAACTGCACATGGCATTGCCCGCAGAAGCAGAGGAATGTGCATGTCATGCAGGATCGCTTCACCAGTTCCACGTGCCCAATCTATAAAAGGTAACAGATGCGAAAAACAAACATATGTGGATTATTACAACTTACTCGCAATATAAAAGCGAAAGCGTAGTTGAACCTTGTAGTGATCTGTTGCACTCTTTCTTGAACATTACGGCCGAAGCCGTCACCACTTGACCATGCAGCTCCCTCGACACCACCTTCCGAAGCTTGTTCTGCTGGCTCGTCGTCGCCAGCAGCCTCCTGATAACCCTGTCACTGCCTTCATTTCTCCAGGGGCTCGCATTGCACGCGAAGCAGTTGCCTACCTTTTCCCGCTGGTGCTTCCGTTTCCTGGGGCCCGCTGCGTCGCCTTTTGTCACAGCCTTCCCCGTAACAGAGCTTGGCTCAATAATGTTCACCTCTCTCTCTCTTCTGACACACGCATTTTTTGTACATTATGCGTTACATACATAGATAAGTAAAGCGTTCGCCTTAAGACCAGCGTTACGGCGACCTAACCCCTTCAGGCGTTCCATCTGGACTTAATTTAATCCCGTGTTTTGGGCAAACATTGGTCAATGAATACATCGCGTCAAAATTACATTCGTGAGACTTATTCTAAGTGGATATTCTCTCATTATTACACAAAGAAGTTTACGGTCTTGTATTGAAACAACCACGCCCCCCCACACCCCCCCCCCTCGTCTTGGACTGCTCTTGTTTTACTCGATCTAAGCCGACGAGCAACGACCGCACCCACAAATAACTCTACAATTGTCGTGGCGTACCTGGTACGCTTCATGGTACGCTAAGGAAACATGAATGGTCGGTGGATAACGACTCTTTCGCCCACATGTCTTCGCATACGCCTAGGTGTGCATATGCTCCAGGCTTTTAAAGCACTGCATTTGTACCCAAGCAGCGTGACAATCTTGCACGAGAGATCATGAGCCCAGATCACTGTAAAAACTGCGTTACTTGTCCCTATTTCGTACTGTTGTCAAAAAAGGTTGCATATATACGCTGGTCATGACGGTTTTTCTTTTCTTTGTGACGTACAAGTAGAAGTATGACCGCTTCCCGGAAAAAAATTCAGTTGCGAGCACCGTGTTTTGTGTTTTCTCTTCTCACTCTTGGTCTTCTTTCGAGCTGCTCTAACCATGGGCCAACTTTCTCCAAGGTTGCCTTTGCACGACCATTGGAAACGGGATAAAAGATAACGACCAGAATGAAAATTACTCTTATCTTATAAGCCCGCAGCAGTTCCCAAATTGCCAACTCTCCTCCTTCATGTCAACCTAATCGACCTGTAAATTCCCTCTGTAATAGATGTGCTGCAGCAACAGTTCCCATTGATAATTTTTGCTTCACGTTTAGCAGTAAGAAAATATGGTGGCATCGCATGTGGTTTTCTGAGAAACAGGAAATGCCAGCACCCAAAACAATGATAAACAAATTAGCTACTCATACAGTGTGGGTATACTGACCATTATTTTAAATGTGCCGGAACTGACCTGTAATTTGGGTCGTGTCATTTTTAGTGCGCAGGACTTTGGCCACCGCTACTGCACTGTGGCGGCGGCGAGGGCCACGGGCACGGGCACGGCGAGGGCGTTGTAACCGAGCGGGTTACGACAGAAAGAAAACGGCGGAGGAAAATATGGCGAACGGGTTCGGTGGAGGGCAGTCCGCGGTGTCCGCGGGGACGATGATGTACGTACGCTTCCTAAGGTGCAGTTGGCGGTTCCTTTCGGAGACGCACTTCGCGCCGCCTACGCAGAGGCTCACCATCGCTGCCGTCGAGAGAACCAGCTCAGTTTAGCTGCACATAATTTTCGCCTTAAGGGGTATCGTAATCGCCAGCCACAGCAGTTTTTACCTTTGAATGATTTCAAGAGTTCGTGGGCGACACGTTACCTTTCCGAAACCTATCTATAAATCTTTCTGCAGTGCTCAAAATGTATAGCCATCTCGTTTATAGTGGGAGTTTTTCCCAAGAAGAAAATCTCCATGTGGCACTCATAACTCTTGGGCACCTTCCGGCACCATCCCCGTAAACTTGGTCTTAATGGCGCAATCGGCTCACCTATGGTATAAGCGCAAACCATACAATTCCCTGCCGTCCTGCTTGTCGATGCAAATTCAATCTAAATCACCTTGTGATTCAAATAAGTGCAAAACACGTAAAAAACACAGGATCACACATCCTAGAAGTGCGCCCAAATAGGGGAGGATGAGGACGAAGACACCATTCATGGCAAATGTAAATCGTCTTCCCAAGAGAGAGGAGCCCTTCCTCCAAAGCCGCTGTAACATTGGGTGGCATCCAGGCCCTCTTGGCCAGTCTGCGCTGATCTTCCAGGTTCGAGCTCGACAGCATGGCTTCCCACTGGTCGGTCCATGGATTGTCGTTCCCAGGCACTGTCGTAGCTTCAGAACAGGCCCACGGGATGCTGTGGTAAAGCGTAGCTTTTTGCCGGCCGCATAGGGGGCACTTATTTGGCGGGTGAATGCACGGTACGTCGTGTGCAGGAGGCTGGGATGTGGATTTGTGCTTGTCTGGAGTAAACGCGTTTCTACAGCTTCGTCTTTGGTTATCTGTTTGTGCGGCGGAGGAAGAGTATGGTAGCTCAAACGCTGATGCTGTGGAATGTCATGGTATGTCCGAGGGATTGGCGGAAGAACTGTGGACTGGTTTCCCTGCTGTGCGGGACAGAATAATCATGGCTAGGCTGTAGACCAGTGACCGGTCGCTGTTCTTCACGACTGCCACACTCCTTCACTGTTAGGTGCGAAGCCCCTTAGGACCTCGCCTTGTCCGTGGCTTGTCCCTTGGCGTCCGTGTACACAGTGTTGCGCACGGGCGAGGAGCATTGGATTGCATTGGATTGGATTAAATGGAATTGTATCGGATTGTATTGGAATTGCATATACTGTACACACGCGTTGTCACTCATTTACTTGCGCGAGTGGGCAATGCCACGGGTGATTTACGGCAAGAACGATTCCCAGTTCTTCGCCCACTCGTCACGATTCACTTCGTGGAGATGCGTGCATTTTTTTGTTACAACCTCGAAGTTCCTCTACCAGGTATCCCGCAAGCATTTGGGTATGTTGCGGCTATTGCGTGGGCCATGAAGATGATTGATACAGGCCATCAGGTGGATATTACGCACGTACGGAAAAATTCAGGCTCATAAGACGCATAAACAACATTTCGCTATAAACGGTAGTGACACCAACTTATCACCAACAAACGACCAATGGATCTCTTTTCTTCGTCACGAGCGAGTATATCCTCGTTTGCCCGCAATCGTTTCTACATCACCGCCTCACCGGGCGATTGAAGCAGCACAAGGGGAGCTCCTTCGCTATAGTAATATACCGCACAGATGTCACCAGGTTATATAAACTGTGGGCAAGTCACCGCGACAAGGAGTTTTTGTCTAGGTTTAACTTCAACCAAATGCCTGCATATCATCATTTCAAGCCTAGCAAACATTTCAGTTCATGGTAAGTCATAGTCACGCTGGAATTCGCCTTCTTGTCTGGTTGTTCGCGAAATGTATGATGAACTCAGAGAACGCTACAGATGCAAGCTGTCATGCGAGGGTTATTCAATGTTTGCTCGGTGTGTAATAAATCATTTAGGCAAAAAAGCATTCACGTTGTCAAGTACTAGTGACTGCTTTGAAATTGCTGCGGGTAAATTTGGTTTTTCTATAAATCCAGAAACCAATTTTTAAATAACATAAAACCAGTTGGGCACATCAAAACAACAGCATGCTCGATTTTTGTTTCCCTAATACAGTTTTTACCGTTTTTGTTTAAATGGCGTTGTCTAACAATTCCTTGGAGTAGCCCGTTTTCTGAAAATGCTTGGTACAATAATAATGCAAACAAGAAGAGCAGGTTAATTCACAACTTAGGAACCGTTTTATTGCTAAGCGGGTGAAATGGTTGCTGTCATATTGTGGTAATTTGGGTACACAACCGTAAGCGAGAAGAAACATGAAAAAAAAAAAAAAACAGATAACGTTGGATCAACCATATCGTATTCCTTTTCAGTATTTCATAACCAAAGTTATTTTTCTTGCCATTGCTTCACACATTTCATAACTCTTCTCATTAAGTAAATTTTGTTCCCATTTCGGAAAGAAAATTTCAGGCATGAAATCTCCTTGAGTCCACCCTGACTTTTCACTCGAAACCCGTTTCTTGTGGTGCGGCGTCGACTATGGGTTGAAGGTCAAGACTGCAAAGGCAAAAATAGAACAAGCACACAGTAAAGAGTAGAGCAGTAGGTAATGGCCCCAGCATATTCCTCGCTATGTTTTTTTAGTCATTGAGTGCTTAACCCCAAATTATGAAACAACGCTTACTTTTCAACAGTTACAAATTGCCATGAGTTCTATTGCGTGCGGTCAACGCGTTTTCCAGCTTTCCTAGACATTCGGCAATCTTCGACCGCTAAGAACAAAATATTTTTTTTGTTGAATCAGGTGTGAATACTTGCGCTATGATTTTATTGATTGCTAAAATGTAATGCATGACAGCTATGCTTGCTCATTAATAAAATGAAACTCTTTAAACATTGCATCCACAATACTTGGACAGATATTTCAGGGGCGTATTTTGGGTCTTCACTCCAGGTTCTACACACACTCGGGGTGATTGTATGCGTGACTATTCCCAACATATTTCAAAGACGATTGTGTTTATTGGGCCACTTGAACGCGAAAATTTTCCCCTTCATGTATGTTGGTTGGTCTGTCTCTGTGTAATTCGATTCAACCGCCCAATAAAAGTAAAACAGAAGCTGCACAATAGGTTTATATACCCACAGCCAAATCTAAACGTCTACGTCCGGTGGCGATGTTCATACTTGTCAACATTGGTGAACAAGAACAACACATTATGCATAGATGAGACAGAAAATCTATAGATAAGTGATATTTGCAGCTTCCCTTCATTAAAAATTATATATAATTCATTTTGCGATAGAAAATGAAATACTACATCCACTGCAGAAAAAAAATTTTACACCACCCAGATCCCCTACCCTTGAGCAGTGGGAGTGCGCGTTGCAGAGCTGCTAGCTCGAAGACCAGGAGGCCCTGATCTCTCGGGTGAAGATGGCAGCCGCGGCGCGCGGCCTACCGGAATAGGATGGCCGCCCACAGCTCCTAACTCTTTTTCTCCCCTACCCCGTCCCTGTTGTTTCAATAAACGTTTTCTCTCTCTCTCTCTCTCTCTCTCTCTCTCTCTCTCTCTCTCCATCGCGATTGGCCACCAGCGGGCCAACCGATGCAATCGTGCTTCGCGTCGGCTCCACCAAGTACCGGTTCTCCGACGCGCCAAGTGGATGCAAAACCACTAAACTAGTACCAATGGACAGATATTCTCCACGAGATCACCGGGAGACCAGATTTTCCCCTGGGAAGCCATTATTTCTCATTTTACGAATCCGGGAAGTTTCGAAGCGGTGGCCGCCACGGTAACCCTAAATCAAGAGTTAGCCGGCCGGTGGCGGTTATGCAATGGCTTCCTCGAGCCTCGAAGCCAAGATGTGTGTGCAAGCAAGTCGAAGGGGAAGAAATTTCGCCTGAGGATTTTTTCCGAGATGCAGGATGGAAGCTTGCGGGTGAACGCGTGTCGAGTCGCCGACAGCGCAACGCGAGCTCGACGCCCACTGTGGCGAATACCCAAGCCAAGAAAGCAGCGAGAGGTAACAAGAACGTCAAGGCCTCGATAATCAAAGCCGCAAGAATGCCAGCCTTACCGCTGGACGAAATAAAGATCATCATACCACCAAGAGGCGACCTTCACATCGCCAAGCTAGGGGCCACGGAAGACTTCTTGGTTATCCAACGAGCGGCTGGTTTCAACAACAACTAAGACAGCGAGGACATCCTGTGCCCTAAATTTCCAGAGAACATCATCGTGGTTAGTACATCAAAAGAAGAAAACGCCACACGCTACCAAGGCCTTCGAAAGATAAACGTTCTAGGCAAACCATATGAAGTCAGCGCCTACTGCGCCGACCCTCATGACACCGTCAAGGGGGTGATCAGAGGCATCCCAACCAGGATAAGCACAAGAGAAGCTGACATTCATGGTAGTAAATGGGAGAAATCCAACGGCCGTGGCGACAGAAAAATCAGCAGCACAACAACTGTCATCGTAGCCTTCGAGGGCTTGCAAGACCCCAACTTCGTCAGATTCAGGACTGGACTTCATCCGCCACCTGTACAAAAAACAAATCGAGGTTTGCCATAAGTGCGGACGCATCGAGCACCTCAAAGACGTATGCCCAACAACAACCGCCTGCGTATGCGTGGGATGCAGACTCCAAAACCCCGAGGAGGGTCACCCCTGCACACCCAAGTGCAAACTCTGCGGCGGCACACACCCAACCGCCACAGAGAGTGCAAGGCGAGGTACAAGACACCGTACATCGTACGCAGGAGGCAATGCGAGCGACGGAAGGTTGCCAACCCACTTGATAGCGAACGCGAATTCCCGGCGCTCGGAAATCTAGCTGCGCACAAGTCAAGAACGCCTTCCAGGAATCGCTCGCAGTCGAGAGAGGGCAAGCAGAGGAAACACAGCTGTAGCGCCGACCGCTCCAAACCCAGGTGGTCGTGTCAGTCACAGGACAGAGTGAGCTGGGCCGACAAAGCACGAGGGGCCATGAAAGGAAAGTGAACTGAAACCAAGAAAAAATCCAACCAAGTGAGCAAGAATGAAATGTATGAGCTGTTCAAGGAACTGTGGGAAGAAAACACAGCCATGAAAAGAGAAAATGCAGCCTTGAAGCCCACCATCCAGGAACTCAACAGAAGGCTGGAAGAGAAAAACACAACTGAAAACAATACAAATCAGAGCGAGCAGCCGGGTACCAGTAAGACGAGCGAGAGGGTCCCAGAACTGGCTACTAGAAGCGAGCGGTTCAGGCACACAAGGCTAAGAACAGCGTCGAAGACATTGCGAGGCTCGAGAGCATGGTGATGGCCATGAAGACTGCCATAGACTCTATTCAAACCACCCTCGTGGAACATAGAAACATGTTCATAGTCCTCGAAAGGAACGTACAACTAATCATTAGCCACGCCGTCTTCGTTCAACCACAAGTAACCAAGCCCCACCCAACGAATTCCACCCGGGACAAACATGGCCGCCGGCACAACAAGCGTAGTGTTGTGGCAGTGGAACTGACGTGGTTTCCAAGGAAAGTGAGCATTCGTCCGGCAGTACATCCAGCAAGTCGGCAGGAACCCGGACGTGCTGCTACTGCAAGAGACACTCACGAATACACAGTCCCTCCCAGGGTACCCTCTGCATGCGGCCCCTGCAGGTGGCAGAGGAGTATGCACCCTGGTAAGAAGGGTCTAACCTTCGTCGAATATGAACTCAACAACGTCAGCGTCGAGCACACGCTAAGGGAACGCATTCCGAAGAAACACTGAAGGGACAGCATTTTCATCGTAAACTTATATAGTAACCCGTCGCAAAAGCAACAGAGATTTAGGAACGTCCTACATAGGGCGAGCAAAGCAGACGGCAACCACGTACTGCTCGCTTGCGGAGACTTTAACGCAATGGACCCCGCATGGGTATACGCCAAAAGTAACATCAAGGGGAACCTGGCGCTGAACGCAAGTGAGCTGAACTTTAAACTCATCACAGATGCCGCACACCCAACCAGAATTGGGAACTCTGTGTCCAGAGACACCCCCCCCCCGGACCTCACTTTTGCGAAAAATGACGAGACAGCCCCGATCACCTGGCCAAACACCGGGGACGACCTCGGTAGTGATCGCACGCTAGTAAAAGTCACCATACCCACCCGTAGCCGTGCCGACAACAGGAAGAAGTACACCTGGATCTACTGGAACGATTTCAGAGAAGCCAGGGCACAAAGCGGCGGAGACGAAGAAATCGATGACATAAAAAAATGGTCTAACAAGATCACCCTGGACACGCGCAACGCGACCAGGGAAATCGAGACCGAAGTCGAAGTCGACAGGATACACAGCAAGGTAGCCCACCTCATAGAAGCCAAGAAATCCATAATAAACAGGTGGAAGGGACAACGGCTTAACAGAAAATTACGAAAGAAGGGGGCGGAACTCAACAGGACGATCGAAGAGCACTGTCCGACGCTCTGCACGCAACAGTGGAACGAGCTGTGCAACGCCACTCATGGCCAGATGCACAACGGTCGGACCCGGAACCTGCTCAAACACCTCTTTGATGAGACCAAGACCAAATCACACCAAAGGGACCGATTGGAAAAATTGCTGCACAAGGAGGTCGCCAAGCACGGAGCCCAAAACGTTGAGCGCCGTCTGAGAGACAAATACACCCCGACAACGCCAACCGAACACCACGGAACACACCAAGGCGAATCCAATGAGCGCTTGTACAGAGACATCGACGTCGAGGAGTTCAGGACGGCACTGCACGAGCTCAATACCAGATCGGCACCAGGTCCGGACCTCACCTCGAACAAAGCTCTCAAGAACGAGCGATTCGAGGCAGCAGTCCCTTCGGCCGTCGGCTCACCGATATAACATACGCACGCAGGTTGCCCCACCCAGTCTACTGCCTGGAAAGTCGGTCGCAGCTGCGCATGCCTGTTCATGGATTTGCTGCGACTGGGCATCTGTGGCGTCATCAGCTGCAGTAACTTCTGCGGGGCATCAGGCGTCGCTGCGTCCACAGGCCTTCTCCAGGAGGACATAAGCGCACGGCGTCACCTCACTGACCACTACCCAACGAGCGATTCGAGGCAGCAGTCCCTTCGGCCGTCGGTTCACGGATATGAGCTACGCACGCAGGTGATTATAGTTTTATTCGCAATTGCGTACCAACCGCCTGGACTTCTTGTCTCGAGTCACTCACGGGTCCCACTGTTGCTGCGCTTTCTAAAGAATTTGAAGAATTCAAGAATACTGTGGAAACAAAACTGCTTGATTTGAGTCGCGCGCTCGACTCTGTGAAACTTTCTGTTGTGACATGTAACCCAGCTGATGTTAGGAAGCTTGAGAACGAAGTTGTTGAGTTGAAGAAATCGACGGATTACATCAATAAAGAATTCGAGGCCGCAAAAACCAAGAACGCTGCCCTTGCTGCTCAAAACAAAAAAACTCGAGGAAAACAATGACACGCTCATGCGCAAGGTCGCGCAGTTCGAGCAATATTCGCGCTTAAACAATCTCGAAATAAAAGGCGTACCTGTGACGCAAGGGGAAGACTGTGAAAAGATAGTGGCGTGTCTTGAGAACAAGATGGGATGCCCCTTAAAACCAGAGGACATCGACATGGTTCACAGGATTGCGACGCGTAACAGTACACACATGACCATCGTTTTGCGGTTCTTCCC
The DNA here is from genome assembly GCF_048455015.1 of Haemaphysalis longicornis. Classification (NCBI taxonomy): domain Eukaryota; kingdom Metazoa; phylum Arthropoda; class Arachnida; order Ixodida; family Ixodidae; genus Haemaphysalis; species Haemaphysalis longicornis. Next base: position 259,476 of record NW_027526319.1, read on the forward strand.
CCGTGGTAAGCGTTCGAATTACCTCACCAAAGCCCGCAATGGCCGTCCCAAAACCAGTGATCTCGGCTTTCCTGCTTCTCAAGAGGCTCCGATTTACGTTAATGAGCACGTAACGCCTGACAATAAAGGACTTTTCTCAAAGGCACTCGACCTCAAAAAGCAACGTAAGTGGATGTTCGTCTGGACGGATCGTTGTATTATCAAGGCCACAAAAGACACTAGAAGAACCAGTGTACCGGCTCGCATGCGAAAGCGATCTAAGGTGTTTCAGCATGTAAACACTGGTTCACCCACTTCCATGATTTGTTAAATTTTCTGTCTTACGTATCGCCTGAGCCCGCCAAAAATGCCTTGAGTCATCTGCAAGGGCTATCCGCAATACATATTAAGGCTCGGTGCTTGAGAAAGAACTACGATAATATTAGCACTTTCGTTGATTCCCTGGAACACAGCTTTTCACGGTTGTGTTTTTCTGAGACTTGGCTAACGCCCTCCGATAAAAACCTTCTCAACATTCCCGGTTATTTGTCCGAATATTGCGATCTTTCCGAAGATCCTTACGGTGGTTCTGGTCTGTACATTCATAAAGACATTGCTTACAAACACCGACCTGACTTATCGCTTAACGTGGGGAAATGTATCCGTTTGGGTAATAAAATTCGATACTTTCTCAACATGTGACAACAGTTGTAAAACTGCCTGCGGCACAATTTATCGGTCCCCCTCATCCGAACTATCAGCTTTCTTTAGTGCATTTTCACTCGTTCTTGATTTACTATCTCTTGAAAACAAAAACGTTATAATTTTTGCCGACATTAACATTCTTGATACCTCCAATTCTGTTTGTTCAGAGTACATGAGTTGTTTTCTAGCTACGGTTTTCAGTCGCTAATGTCTGTTCCCACGAGGTGTAGTAGTAGGGGTTCTGATTAGTTACTCGATCCCATTCTGTCAAACTTTTCCACTTCCCCCACTGTTGGTGCAATTGAGACATTGATTACAGACCATTTCCCCGTATTTCTGTGCTTCGATACCAACCTGTAAACATCAATAAACTGAACTTCAGGTCTTTCTTTGACCACGAAAAATACTTCGACTTGATTTCTAACATTGACTTGTCCTCTATCATCAACTGTTTCGACCCTGAAGTTGCCTTGGACCAGTTTTGCACTGTCATTAATTGTTCGGGTAATAACTGCACTACCGTAAATCAGTCCAATCGAAAATACTCTAGTCCGCGCGCACCATGGCTTACAACTTCTCTCCTACGTTCCTTGCGTAAGAAGGATAACATAAGAAAAAAAACTAAAGGACAACCATTTAATGACAAACTTAAAATGCGGCTAAATAATTATGGTGTAAAATCCTTTCTCTTGTGCTCAAGAGAGCTAAACGTAACTATTACGAAAAATGCCTTCAGGAGTGTGGCAATGACGTAAAGAAAAAATAAGAAATACTTAATGAATTTTTAAATAAGGTCCAACAACCGGACAGAGTAATTACTCTACGTAAGGATGTATCCGTTATGACTGAACCCGCAGAAATCGCAAATGCCTTCTGCGAATATTTTTTTCCGCAATGTGCATATCGCCACGGTTTCGCATTACGCTCAGCCTTTCAATCGCAGTTTGCAATCTTTTTCTTGAACCCCACCTGTCCGCAGGAAGTTGAGTCCATTCTTAGCACACTAAATGTAACAGGCCCTGGCTTAGATGGTATTCATGGCAATCATGTTATCATTAGTAAACCTATATCGCACGTACCGAGTCACATTTTTTACTGTGTATTTAAGACCGGAATTTTCCCACAGCTCCTAAAAGGGGCTAAGGTTGTTCCTGTATTTAAAAAAGGTGATTCTACAAACCCCGAAAAATATAGGCTAATTTACATTCTTTGTTTTTTCGACAAGATTCTAGAAAAACTAATAGAGGTAAGGTTGTCTAGGTATTTCAACAAGTTTAATATTCTCACTTCCAACCAATTTGGATTCCGAAAAGGTTTCTCAACTGACATTGCCATTGCTACTTTTACTGATAAGGTTAAATCTTACATTGATGAAGGTAACATCTCGGGAGCGGTCCCAATCAAAAGCTTTTGACACCATTAATCACAGCATTTTGTTTAAAAAATTGGAATAATATGGCATAACTGGTCCAGGTCTAACTGTTATAAAAAGTTTTCTTAAAGATAGGTATCAAATTGTTTCCATCAACAGTCATAATTCCGCATGGGTAATATCAAACAGGGGTGTTCCACAAGGTTCTATCCTAGGCCCCATGTTATTTTTAACCTACATTAGTGATCTTCCTTTGTGCCTGTCCTATTCTACTTGTATACTTTATGCCGACGACACCAGTGTTTTATCACACCATCAGGATATCGATTCCCTTATCTCTAATTTACAATTAGACCTCCTCTCCCTCGAGCAGTGGTGTCATGCAAATAAAATTTCCATCAAAGTCTCGAAGACCTGTTTCGTACCCTTCTATTCTCCTCAAAGAAAATTGGGCGCCATCTCATCTTTGAATATCAATTCTCAACCGATTCCGTTACATTAAAAGGCTTCTTTCCTGGGTATCATTATGGACATGCACCTAAAATTCCGTTTTTATGTTGTCTCTACCTGCAAAAAATTTCTTACAGAGTAAGTGCACTTCTAAGGGCAAGGCATTTCTTTAACGTTCGAACTCTCACTTGTCTGTGTTTTGCATTCATCCACGGTCACTTAACTATTGAATTTCATCCTGGGGAGGTCCATACAATGTTTACATTACCCCGTTAGAAAAGATCCAAAAACAGGTCATGCGTATCACTACTTTCTCGCCCCGTCTATCACCATCGTCGCCTCTATTTTCTCAGTTGAATATTCTTCACCTTTCTAAATTATATGCATATAGTCTTGCCATCATGTTATTTCGCGCAATAAATAATGACCTTGTACTAGACATGTTCCCTTTTTATTTAATGTCCAACCGTAATAATAGACGTTTTGCGTCTCAAAATAACCTGTCATTACCCAAAGTATGAAGAAATTATGGAAAACAAACTATCGCATTTTCCGCAATAAGCTTTTGAAAGACTTTAAGCATTGACCTTAAAAACTCTAAATCCGTGTTCTGCTTTAAAAAGTATTTACACTGCATTTACTGGAATAAAAGGAATTAGGCTATGCCAGTACTACTGGTTTTGGTTGTGAAGAACATTTTCTGGCCTCTTGTTTTTTGTTGTTGTTGTTTGCGTGTACTCATGTATAAATTATTTCTAATGAAAATGTTTGTACTTGTTTTTTCATTTTTTTTCTTTTTCTAGAATGGTTTGCTCTCATTAGGTATGTGCAGTATATACAGTGGAGCCATATTCTATGCATACTTTGCTATTGTTTGCTTTTGACTTGTTTCTGTATTGCCACTATTTTTTTACCGTTACGTGCTAATGAATTGCTAACTTCCAACTACGTCTTTTTATATGCTCGTAATTTATGGTGTAGGAGCATAGGAGGTCCCACCCACGGTTTGTTACCTTGGGACCTCCTCTCGTATACTTACATTATGTAATCGCAGATTATTGCATTTTTTGAAATAAACTTTGAAACTTTGAAACCTGGACGACAAATGTATCGAGAGCCGGACAAAGTACTACAACAAGTGCTGGAAAAGTAGTGCCGTCCCGAAGAAGTGGAAAAAGGCCAACCTCATACTAATCCCCAAGCCAGGCAAGCCACCGAGTACCGGCAACCTCCGCCCGATCTCGCTCACATCGTGCGTGTGAAAGGTGCTGGAGCACGTCCTGCTCAGCAGATGGCAGGAGTATCTCGAAAAAAAAAGAACTATACCCAGATACAACCATCGGCTTCAGAGTACACCTCTGCACTCAGGACGCCATGGTTCAGCTGAAACAACAGGTCATCGACGGAGACTCCAAGATACCAAGGCAATACTTGGTCTCGACCTGCAGAGTGCCTTTGATAAAGTCAAGTACTCAACAATCCGGAGGCAGATATCCCGACTGAACATGGGCGGGAGGACGTATAACTACGTCAAGGACTTTCTCTCGAACACAACAGTCGATCTGAAAGCGGGCGACCTTAAGATGGACGAGAAGAACCTCGGCAGCACAGGCACACCACAAGGCTCCGTCATATCGCCGATGCTATTCAATTTCGTGATGATACAAGTCGCATAAAAACTCGAACAGATCGAGGGAGTCAAGCACACAATCTACGCGGACGACATCACGCGGTGGGTTTGCGGGGGCAGCGACGCCCACATAGAAGCAACCCTACAAACAGCCATCGACGCGATTGAAGACTGCCGTGAGGGTACGGGCCTTCAATGCTCACCGAGCAATTCCGAACTCCTGCTGTACCTCCCGAGCAAAAGATAACATAGGAAAAGAATTAGGAGAGAACGCGAGAAAATTAATATTAGAACCAAAGCAGCTAGGGACGGTGATCCCGACGGTGAACACAATCAGAGAGCTCGGAATGACAGTCGAGGACAACGGGAGAAATGGAGACACCATCACCCGCCTCATCTGCAAAGCGGCAAATGCAATGAGATTCCTCGTGAGAGAGGAAAGCCTCGTCAGACTAATTCAATCATTTGTGTTCTGCCACATTGCGCACGTGGCGCCTTTTCGCAGATGTAGAGGAGCGAGGAAAGCAAGATCGACATAGTCATACGGAGAGCCTACAAGATGCACTAGAACTGCCGGAAACCACCAACACGAATCGGCTACTGCACGTGGGTGTCCACAACACGCTGGAGGAAATAGCCGAAGCACAGCGCGCAGCCCAGCTTGAAAGATTTTCGATGACTAAAAGAGGCAGAAAAATCCTAGACAAGCTCGGTATACGATACCACGACCAACAAGGCATCAAGAATCCGATACCGGCGAAATAAGAAGTGGCTTCAGAGTTGACCCAATCCCTAATAGTGTGCCCCCATAATACAACCAGGGGAGAAGAAAGGCGAGAGCCGCGGCACTCATAGACCTACATGCTGGCGACGAGGGCGTCGGATACGTGGACGCGGCCGAATACCCCGGCCGCTAAGGCTTCGCCGTAGTGGTGGTCGATGCCAACGGGAACACTAGAGCGTCAGCCAGCACCCTAAGCACTCAACAAAAAGAGGGCGAGGAAATAGCCATCGCAGTGGCCATCGCGGATAGGGACTGCCAGACCGTCCTAAGCGACTCCAGGCAAGCCGTAAGGAACTTTGCCTAGGGGAGGATCGCACTGGCGGCGATCAGCAAACTATATAACAAGCAGGAAAGGACAAGAACGTCCGCATAAAGTGGTTTCCGGCGCACGCAGGAAAGACGTCGGAGAGAAACGAGAACCACAACGAGACGACACGCGCCGCGGCGCGAGAACTAACCGACCGCGACCGCAAGGGCTGTCGACCACCGTGGTTCAGCTCCAAAGACCGCATGGTGAACTACAACGAGATGACGAAGTTCTTCAGACTGAGCCGCAGGCTTATCCCGCCTCCCTGTAAAGGGCTGCACAGAGCCCAGGCGGTTTTGTTCCGACAACTGCAGACGGGCACCCTACCCAGTCCGCCATTACTAAACAGGATGTACCCCGAGACATACCAGAGCGACAAGTGTGCGGCCTGCCACCGGGAGACGGCAACCTTCTCGCACATGCTGTGGAACTGTACCAAGAACCCCAGCGAAGAAAAGTCAGGAAGCATACCGCCGCGACTGGCAGCTGCGACGAAGAGTGAAAACCAAGAAACACCACTTTGAGCCGTCCAGTAGGCCCTCAAGGCACTGGCCAGGCAGGGGCTCCGCGAACCGGCAACGGGGAGAGATAGATAGATGAAACGTTTATTTGAACTGAAAGGTCTTGATTGAACTAGGGTAGGTTCCCTCCTTCCAGGGCCTCTGTTTCCTCTGCCCCAGTCTTGGCCCTAAAGATCAGATACTTCTGAACCCCAGGGTCAGAGCTGGCCAGAGCTGCCTCCCATAGCTCATATAACTTGGTGTTGGTGTTTACTGAGGGCCATATAGTACGACAACCCCAGGATGATGGAATAGGGTGGATATTTCACCGCACTTATTACATGCGTTTGAGAATTTCTCGGGGAACATCTTCGATATCCTGAGGATGTTGGGATAGGTGTTCGTCTGTATTTGTCTAAGAGACTGATGCTCTGCAGCTGTTAAGTTTTTATCTGGTGGAGGAAAGAGAGCTCTGGCTTTTCTTTGAATGTTGAGTCGCTCACCAAAGGTATTGGGGAGAGGGGTGAGTAAGCTAAGACTACTGGCTGAACGGTTAGTAAGTTCTCGCGCAGCTTGGTCTGCTCTCTCATTACCCTCAAGCTCCTCATGTCCCGGTGTCCAAATGATATTTTGGAACTTAGTGATATTTAGAGGTAACATTTTTGTGAGCCTTTTGTGGATTCGGCAACGGCAAACGGGGATCCACGCCGGGCGCCTGCCCCGAGAATGACGTAGGCTCAGCCTACGCGCGCGCGCGCGTACTGCAGGCACCAATAAAGTTTCTCCAATCTCCCGTCGCCCGCGCTACTACAGCTCCAGGCAGAATTTTAAGAAATGAAACGGCACCAGTAATGAAGGTTTCCACTGGATAGGTTCCATGCACGTTCCGCTTGGAACGCACGTGGGTGGAGTAGGGCAACGTGGTTCTATAAGCGTTAGAGCGGGGTGCCTCGGTCATCGCCTCAGGCGATGCCTCGATTCGTGTAGGGCAGCGCTGGCATCGAGGCAACCAGTGTGGTGCAGTGGAACGCGGTAAATTTAAAATAAACCTTTAGCGTGTTTATCTTGGCAGGAGAGACGGGAGAGCAACAGCATGAGAGGTGAGCGGGAAAGAGATTGGAAGCTTTTACATGGCAGCGGCGGCAGACGACTATCGTCTTTAGTCGACATTTGCGACGGGAGGAGCAGACACGTGGTCATTTTTTAAAATTGCACAGCTGTAAACGAAAGCGCACAGGAAAGTTTATACGCTCAGCCGCGTGTTTGGGTGTCCGTAGGATGAGAAGGGGCCCTAGTTTTCTTAGCTACCTAGCCACTGTTCTCTGCACGCGCCGTTGGTGACCGCACGTGTTCACCTTTCGCGCTCTATGCCCACCTTCTTCCTTCATCCAGCTGGTTGCCTCCCGAGCTTTAAAATTTGATATAACACGCATATAGTGACCCTGGAAAAATGTCTTTACATCAACAAAGTCGTGTTTAGAAATGACTTTGATTTTATTTAATTGAAGTAAGCGCGGTCTTTTCACGCTGGCTGTACCACATTGTGCGTCGCACAGCAAAGCCTACTGGTAAGCAAAAGATGCGCAGAAACGAGCGCGAACGTAGGGAAAGAACACCACCGACGACGATCGGGCTGTGACCGCCAGGGGAAAGCGGGATACCGAATACCTCGACACGGAAAGAACAAAGTGTCAGCGTGGCTGGAATCCCGCTGAACGCTTCCCCGGAACGACGGCACAGTTTGTGCTGTAGTTTGCGGGTCTACGAATTCGGCGTCGATTGTGCGGTGTGTGTGTTTGTGGTATCCCGGGGACCTCAGCCCAATTGCTACAATAACCCTCAAACTGTTGCGCTGGACATCCTTTTTCACAGAGGGGAAGGAAACCTATTTTTTAAGAATGAAGGCTGGCTTTTGGAAGATTAAGAGCCTTACCTCATGTGATTCTCCAGCAGTTATTATGGGCTTTGCTCTGATTCTGCGCCCTTTTTTAGAGAAAATACAGAGCGGGATTTAGGGCTTAAGCAGGGCTCCCTACCTTTACAAGTTCCGCCGCAAAATTCGGGAAGCCTGTTTTCAGAAGGTTGTTCTGTACAGTTTCTTTTGTGAAACCTCTCCGATAAAGAATGTGATCGCAAGAAGCACTGAAAGAGAGATGGTAACAGAATCCAGGATATATAGCAATGGAGGAAGAATAGCAAGAAGGAGATATTGGCCAAGAGAGAAGCATGTAGGCACGCCCAGATATCCCGTTGAAAGATCTAAAAGGGGATACAGTGGAACCCCGTTAGAACGTTTTTCACCGGACCGGGAAAGAAAAACGTAACAGCCGGGAAAACGTAAGAGTGAGGAGAAAGCCACGAAAATGGGCCGGCGTCTAACTGGCGCCGTTGAATCACCCCCTACGTAGAGCTCCATTGTTGCCATCACGTCTGTATTACCGTATTAACTCTGTGCTGTCATCGCACATACATATTTTAGTGGATCTCTGAAGTGTCGGTGATGTTAGTTGACGTGTTGCGCGCCGGGCTGCCGTTCAGTGTTGCTTCCGCAGCGGCAGAGCCCGTGCCGCGGCATTTCTTCAAGGCGCCGTAGAGCGCTATTCCGCGGAAAGACCTCAAGGTAACGTCACAGACATACAGCTGCGACATTCGTTGATAGCCTTAAAACATCGTCAACTGTTACGAACGCATCGTGAACGATCAAACAAAAGATACCGCGAGGCAGGTGGACCCTGGGGGAGAGCGCGGTGCCCCCTATTTCCCCTAACATACCTGAACACCTGTCGAAAGAAAGACGCCAAAGTCATGCAGAAAACCACCCAAAGGGATGTTGCGTCCTGCCAAAATGATGGGCTTTTCTTCGACAAAACTAGCGCAAGTTACAGTATGGGTGGTGTAGAAAGCGCCGAGAGTAGCAAGGAAGGAGCAGCAGACGACGCGCCTAGACCGATCTCAACGAGCGCCTAATCTCAACGCTACCGCAGCGCCACGACCTGTAGGTCGGCGGCAGCACCGGCCCGCGCCGTGGTACTGGAAGGCCGCGCTCTTTACAAACTGACCTAATCTAAAAACGCTGCACGGCACAATTACAACAGTGCGGCGGCGCTAACATCACGCAATTCCGGCGTTCAGAAGTTAAACTTCTGTTGTAAGCACAGTAATGATGGTGATAGAACTCGCGATGGATGGCTATTTTGTGACGGCCTCTCCAACTCGCTTGCGGCTTCTTTTAGCCAGTTCAGTATAAAAGACTGGCCAAGCCTCATGAAACGGCAAAATGGCTGTGCCCAAGCGGCTTCGTAGTGTCAGGTTGCGACGCATCATACGAAAACGGGCCCACAGTTGAGACGTTACAGCGGGGTTCACAATCCATTAAACGCTATTGAAGCTGTGCCGGAACCAATGGCAAACAACGTAACAGCCAGGAAAACGCAACAGTAAGGATCGTAACAGCGGGGTTCTACTGTATAACATTATTCACCCACTTGCGCTGAAGATGCGGCGGCCCGACGTCAGCTGTAACTTTATGTCCTGATGTGAAGGCAATTACCCGTTGAAGTCCATTAACCGATGATCGAGTAATAAGAGTCAAGTTACTTGACACGGCGTAAAACTGAACTTGAAGGTTGCCTAATCTTAAGCATAACCTTCGGATGTTAAGCCTAGCGTCGCATTTTGCGCTGTAACTTCGTGAATAGGTACTTATTGGAAAAATACCTTGTACGTCATGCTGTCGGTATTGCCTGACATCGCAACACTTCGACGCCTAACTTCAGGCATAGGCAGGCGCGAACCCGACAGCTGCTGCTTCTGTTCTAGCAAAGTGATACTTACCTACAGTACAAACAACAGCCGCTGTGGGGAATTAGCAAGCGCTTCATAAGCTTCGTGCATACTGAGGCAGGCACCAAGCAATGAATTATTTCGTCAATCAATTCTTTACACCGCAAGCTCTGGGGGGCTCGACGGCAAAAGAATCTGGGCCTGTACACTGCATGTTGAGCGCGTACTATGAAGCTTACAAAAGTGTTTCTACCTACGGAGTACCACCCCTACGCTTTGCGGCGTTATACACCGCTTGACAGGCGGAATGTGGTATGCTGCTGCAGGATACTGTCGCGAAGGCGGTAAAGTTAAACCTTGACATAACGAAGTTGTCAAAATGTCGCAATTTTTTATTGATTGATTGATTGATTGTAGGGTTTAACACGCCGGCGCAACGCAGGCGATGAGGCGCGCCGTAGTGGAGGGCTCCGGATTAATTTTGACCACCTGGGGATCTTTAACGTGCGCCGAAATCTCGAACACATGGGCGTTTTTGCTTTTCGCCTCCATCAGAAAAGCGGCCGCTGCAGCCGGGAATCGAACCCGCGACCTCGTGCTCAGCACCGCAACGCCTTAGCTACTGAGCCACAGCGGCGGGTCGCAATTTTTTGTTACATGCGGGTTTTCGTTACACGCTGGTTTCGACTTAAGCCTCGCGTGAATGGAGTGGAAACTAAATCAGAATGCTAGACCTCACTGAAAGTGAACTCGCCCTTCAAGGACTTATTTCAGAGAAGAAAACTGCGTGATTTGCGCCTGTTGCTTTAGTGCTAGCATGGGCACTACACGGCGCTACACGGAGGGAAGGTCACTTACCCCGTATTCACACGAGTAACAAAATTATTACTTTTGCCTTTCGAAACTGGTTGATTCCAAACGCGTGTCAAAAACCAAACTTATCCTGAAAAGGGCGCCTTTTCCCGAACTTGATGCTCACTTCCGCACTCAAAATTGTTGAGAGGGTGCCATTTGGGATACTGTGCCTGGCAGCAATGGCATTTACTTGCTTGTCTTGAAAATAGGAAGTGTTTCGTTTTCTGGCAGCAGAACTCATCACAGACGAACCAACACCAGAGGCAGCAGTGGAGACGCGCGACCAGACGCCTACAGGCAGGCCTAGCACCTCAAAACGTAAGTGTCAAACCGACACCGCACTCAGGCGTGCGAACGCACGGTCGTTTGCGGTGCGGAGAAAAAAAAAAGATGAAATGTAGCTACCCTTGCGTCGTGGTGTGACGCTACGCAAGCGGAATCTCAAGCGGGGGCTGCGTTATAAGCTATAGAATGGCGCTAGCCGCTGCATTCATTATCCCCATCATGACTAATTTTGTTTTCAGCGATTACAGACGTTTTTGTAGCTGCTGGCTCCTTAAAGTAGTGCTAGTACTCGGTTAGTTAGTGCGTTTACCCACCCAATTTTTTACTAAAAGTTCAGAAAACAACTTCTGATCAGCTTGGCGAGTTCGTTACATCAAGGTTAGCCGCCGCAACGCCTTCGTTACATAGAGGTCGCGAACACATGGGCTTCAATGGGCGTGGAAATGGGGCATTGAAAAACTTCGTTAAATCCAGACATTCGTTAGAAAGGGGTTCGTTACCTCAAGGTTTAAAGGGAATTTGTTGCGAAATAGCTACGAGCTAGGCACTTCGTGCGCGATGCAGAACGTAATTAAACGCGGTGATATGACGCGCCCGCAGCAGTCAGCCGACTTAAAATGTGATAAACCCCCGTTATTTGCGAGAACTATACAAAATTATGCCAAGAAATACAAATCACGAGTCTTGCGAAACAGAGCATGGCTGCACCCGCATTCCATTACTACTAAGACCGAACAGCGGCGTTCTTTTTGCATTTACTCAAGGCAACAGAAAAAGTGCGCGAAGTGAACCTGTAGATAACGCTGGAGAATTGGGAAAAGACAGGACTACACCCATACATAAACACCATCTCTGGTCGAGAAGCCCTAGGTCCGTGAGCTCTTTCCTCAGTTTCCGGGAAAGATGGGTAGTGTGTGTTAGAGAAATTTTGACAAAATACAGGGTGTTAAGTGGATTACCTTAAATTAGCATAAAAGACCGCCGGAAGCTCATTTATCGTTGCTGTTGAGATGGTTTTTTGTTCTTTGTGTTTCATTGTTTCTAGGACGGCGAGGTGGTGGAGGTGCAGAGCAAAGCGTGGAAACGTCTTTTAGTGTACTCCGTTTTTCTGGACACACCGGGATGTCCCCTACGATGCGCGCCGGGGACCAATACGTGTATGTAGCTTGCAGAGATATATGCAGCCAAGGAAATGCTGCCCTCTGCGTCCTTTTTTTTTTTTTTTTTTTGAGCCTGAGCTCCATCTTAATTGTCTTGAGTGGAGGAGAAGCCGGTAACTTGTGTGAGTGTTGCAATGACAATTGTAGTGATAGGCCATCGAGAGAGACACTAGAACTGCGAGATCACTCGACGGTCAGAAAGTATGAATGCGGCAACCTGCCGCGGGTTCTGCAGCCGTTGTGCTTCCTAAAGATTTAAAGCTATAACCACAAGCGCGGTCGAGCTAAAAAATATTTTTCTAGTCCTTCCAGCAGGGACTTTAAAGCAGCCATGGAGACAAAATTCAAGTTTAGACTTTATTCACTGAGAGATTACTCAATTTGACTTCTAATTTGATTCTCCCGCCAAATCTTGTGTTTTTGTGTAGTCTGCAATGACGTCACAAGAACAGGTCTTCAAGCGAAACCAAGTGCGCCATTGCTCGGAAGCCGACCGCGGAGCCTTTTTTACCCTCAGTCCTACTAAATAGCGCAATCATACTGCGCCGAGCCGTTTTCTGCCTTTGCTTTGTTTTCGACCGTATTAATTTGCACATTGCACCTTTTGTTAAGCTAGGAAATCATTGTTCCGTGTGGCATGGTGTTCGCTCGACAAATGTGGTAACGTAAGACACCGTCTTTTCCGCTAATCGGCCAGTTTCGTCTGAGACAACCCCAAAGCCCCGCACTGCTGTGCAGTGTTATGACTCACTGGCGCCATGTTTGCGAGGATCAGTCGCCCGCCGGTGGACCACCCCACCGCTTGTCGACGGAAACGAAAGGAGGCCGACACGACGCCGCGGCGGCCACTGATTGACAGCGGCTTTTGAGCGGCGTTGAGTGTTGTTGCCCCAAAAGGGATTAAGGAGCCGCCGGTATTCCCCCGGCCTGAGCAACTGAACGCGTGTGCGCGTTAAAGCCCAGACGGCGACGACCGGACAATGGGACCCCGTGGCGGCGGCAGCACAGCGAAGAAGGCAGTGGCAATGGTCAAGCCATTAACCCTTCCCGGAGTGATTCCACGAACCTTGTTAATCTGTGCTGTTAGGCTCCCTGGGAACGCAGCGCGCGGCAGACACCAAAAGAATACGCGGCGCCCGCGCGGGTCCTGACGAGTGGCAAGGGTGTGTGTGTGTGCGTGTGCTGTGCATCTGCCGACATACCTGAAAGGCGTGTCCCTACCCGAGGGCGGTGCTTCACAGCGAGGAACGTACACATCACCATTGGTCCGCATTGTTTTGTATGGGGATCCCTAACCTAGGGAACTAGGGATCGGGGGTCAACAAAAACGGCGTGCTGCGGCCCGCCAAGATCTGTCTTCTGTCTTCATCTCGATAACTCACTGTAAAAATGTAAATAAACCCGTTGAGTTTGCTCTAAGCTCTCCCCTAGTCCTGGCTCGACGGAGCGACGGCGACCGGCCCCGCTACCAGCAGACTGCGGTCGCTACAACTCGCGACAACTGGTGGCAGCGGTGGGATCTGAGCCTGGAGGACGGAGAATGATCAACACGCCGAGATCACGGAGACTGACAGCTGTGAACTGGTGAGTGCTGGCTTTGGTTTTTTTGGTTGCCAGGCCGATAAGATAGAAGTGCAATCTTTTCGCTGGTAGAGGCTACCACAGAAGCAGTTGTTTCCGGAACTTATGGGTAGAGAGTGAGCCGCACCACACTAGTTCTCTGTCATGGATTGGAAGCGTTTGTTGAAGAATCAGCTGCTGATTCTAGGGGAGGAGCTGGGAGCAGAAGTAGATTCGGGGATGAAGGAGGACGAAATTGTTCGCGCTATCGAGGGCTTGAATCTCACCAGTGAAGATATTACAGAAACGTGGAATGAGATTCAAAAGCAACAGGAACAGGAGCGCGAGCAAAAGCGGGAGCAACAGGAGTGCCAGCTAAAGCAACAGGAGTGCCAGCTAAAGCAAAAAGAACTGGAAGTAGAACAGCTGCGCCTGGAAGTGGAAGTGAGGAAGATGGCTGAGGTTCAAGGAGTGGAGGTAGCAGGAAGACAAAATCTTTGTGATTTATCTAAGCTAATGCAACCCTTCAAAGTAGGGCAAGATGTGGGCCTCTTTCTTGTGAACTTCGAGAGAACCTGTGAAAAAGCGAAGCTTGGCCGTAGCACATGGGCTCGAAATTTGCTAAGTTTGCTGCCATGTGAAGCAGCGGATGTGATCGCGCGGCTTCCGGTGGAGGATGCGGACAATTACGACAAAGTGAAGGATAGCCTTCTAAAGAGGTTCCGACTTTCGTCAGATGCGTTCCGGCAGCGGTTTCGCAATCTGACAAAGAAGCAGGGCAGCACGTATTCTGAGTTTGCCTATGAGTTGAAGGTAAACTTGGTAGAATGGATGAAGGGAGCCAGCGCTTTTGGGAACTTCGAAAAGGCTCTTGAAGTAGTAGCTCTCGAACAGTTCTTTTCTAAGCTTTCCGAGCCAATGAAGCTCTGGATCCAAGACAGGGCCGGAGTAGTAACAGTGCAGGCAGCTGCCGACTTGGCTGATGAGTACGCGTCACGCCGGGGAGAAAGGGACGAGGTTCCTCCCGCAAAAGCGGGAGATAGAGGAAAACCTTGGACGGGAAAGCAGGGGGCTGGCGCAGGTATGACGGCACAGAAAAAGGCGGACTTCGCTGAAAGTAGTCAAGGATCGCAAAACAAACAGGAGGGAAAGGCTTCGGAGTCTTCTTCCAAAAAGAGTCCTTTTGACGCGCGGCAACCACCTACCTGCTACAAATGCAAGGAGGTCGGTCACATTGCCATAGGCTGTCGTAGGCCCAGGCCAGCCCTTTCGTACACTTGTGACTCTGCTACTAGCGAGGAGCTACTTAGTCCTTACCTTTTTAACCTAACAGTGAACGGGAAGCCATGCCGCGTCTTACGAGACAGTGGGGCAACCATTGATCTGGTGCACCCGGACTACGTGACACAAGCAGATTACAACGGCAAGTGCGCATGGATTAAACCGGTTTTGCAAGAGGGAAGCATTTGTCTCCCGGTAGCTCGAGTAGTCATCACTGGGCCGTTCGAAGAAGTAGAGACGGAAGCGGCGGTGTCAGACAAGCTGCCCTCGCAGTACTCCTACTTGTTCTCGAATCAGACCGACCGTCTGCTTAGAGAACAAGGGAAAAGTTTTCAGGAGGGAACAGTCCAAGCCTTGACTAGAGCTAAAGCATGCACGCCAGCAGCCGAACTAGAGCGGAAAGAACCGAGTTTCACCGGAAGTACAGCAACACCAGCTGGAGTCAGCACAGCGGAGTCTACTATCCCGTCGCCTACTGAAAAAAAGAGAGAGGGGTCAGAGGAGGAGACTCGCGCTGGTATAGCTGAAGGGGAATCGGAAGAGGGGCTGCTCGTGTTGCCTGTATCCAAATCACTAGACAATGTACGGGAGAAAGTGACAAGAGACGAGCTCATCGAGCAGCAGAAAAGCGATCCCAGCCTTAAGGAGATTTGGAACACCGTCAGGGAAGGGGTGGCGAGGAAGAATGTCAGTTTTCCCGTCAAAAATGGCATATTGTACCGCCACTACCAGGATGCAAAAGGTCGCACGTTTGACCAGATTGTAGTTCCGACTAAGTATCGGCATTACATTGTTGATCTCTGTCACGGAGTTGGTCGGTTGGGGCATTTAGGAGCTCGGAAGAGCAAAGTTAGGCTCCTAACGGAGTTGTATTGGCCAGGATGCTTCACCGAGGTTGAGAACCACGTAAGAGCGTGTAAAACCTGTCAGAGAGTGGGAAAACCGCACGAGAAGGGAAAGGCGCCACTTGAGCTTCTTCCGCTCATTTCAGGGCCCTTTCAACGGCTGGTAATAGACGTTGTGGGACCACTCCCAGCGACAAAATCAGGCTACCGGTATTTGCTTACCGCTGATTTTCTAGCAACCAAATTTCCAGAGGCAATCCCAATAAAGGAGCAAAGCTCAGTAGAAGTAGTTAACGCACTACTGTCTGTTTTTTCGAGAGTGGGCTTTCCTCAGGAGATATTGTGCGACCCGGGCTCAGTGTTCACCAGCGTACTGACCGCGGGCTTCCTGGATAAGTGCGGGATAAGGCTGATGAGCCGAGTTCAGCAGGGGGCTGAAGAATCCCCTGTTCTCTACTTAGTCGACCTTGCTATGTACTACAATACTTGGGAAGACCACCTGTACCATCTTAGCGATGTCCTTAGACGTTTGACGCACGCTGGACTGACAGCGAAGCCGGCTAAGTGCCAGCTAGCTCGCGCTGAAGTACGGTACCTAGGGCGCGTGGTAGGGCAGGGCAGGAGGCGACCTGACGAGTTGAAAGGAGAGGCGGTTAGCGAATTCCCGCAACCAGAAATGGAGGATGCTTTCCAAGGCCTCAAAACGGCTCTTGTAAACTCGCCCGTACGGCATGCACCGAACTATGATCGTCCCTTTACTGTGCAATGCGATGCCCGCAACAGAGGCTTAGGAGTAGTACTCTGCCAGGAGGATGAGAACGGGAACGAGAACCCTGTGCTGTACGCCAGCAGGAAACTCTCGGTTCGCGAGGAGGCCTACAGTGCGTCAGAAAAAGAATGTGCCTGCATTGTGTGGGCCACCCAAAAATTAGCCTGCTGCCTCTATGGAACTTCTTTTGTCTTCGTCACTGACCACTGCCCACTGACGTGGCTGTCGCAAATGTCGGGAAAGAATCCACGACTACTACGCTGGAGCCTTGCGCTTCAGGAGCTTAACTTCACTGTGAAGTATAAGAAGGGTTCCGCCAACGCTAATGTTGACACATTAAGCAGAGCCTTTTTAACTTTTTCGCTTTTGCTTTCTTTTGTTTTCAGTTGAGGAACGTTTTGCAGTAGTGATTTTGAGTAGTGTTTTAAGTAATTCAGTCTACGTTTTTAGCTGTGAGAAAGAGTATTAGTGTGGTTGCCATATGCAAAAAAAAAAGCGTAGGTGCATTGTAGCACCTTTGAAAGAGTAGCCTGGTTGCCGAAAACTCATTGCCGGCGCTTGCTGGTTCGGGGAGGTTGGTCTTTGTGGTTTCAATGGTGCTGGAAGAATGCTGCTACTGTGATCTCTCCCGTCGAGCAGCTGATACTACACGACGTCCGAGATCTTCCCGTCGGCGGAGGAGCTGTTATGACTCACTGGCGCCATGTTTGCGAGGATCAGTCGCCCGCCGGTCGACCACCCCACCGCTTGTCGACGGAAACGAATAGAGGCCGACACGACGCCGCGGCGGCCACTGATTGACAGCGGCTTTTGAGCGGCGTTGAGTGTTGTTGCCCCAAAAGGGATTAAGGAGCCGCCGGTATTCCCCCGGCCTGAGCAACTGAACGCGTGTGCGCGTGAAAGCCCAAACGGCGACGACCGGACAATGGGACCCCGTGGCGGCGGCAGCACAGCGAAGAAGGCAGTGGCAATGGTCAAGCCATTAACCCTTCCCGGAGTGATTCCACGAACCTTGTTAATCTGTGCTGTTAGGCTCCCTGGGAACGCAGCGCACGGCAGACACCAAAAGAATACGCGGCGCCCGCGCGGGTCCTGACGAGTGGCAAGGGTGTGTGTGTGTGCGTGTGCTGTGCATCTGCTGACATACCTGAAAGGCGTGTCCCTACCCGAGGGCGGTGCTTCACAGCGAGGAACGTACACATCACCATTGGTCCGCATTGTTTTGTATGGGGATCCCTAACCTAGGGAACTAGGGATCGGGGGTCAACAAAAAGGGCGTGCTGCGGCCCGCCAAGATCTGTCTTCTGTCTTCATCTCGACAACTCACTGTAAAAATGTAAATAAACCCGTTGAGTTTTCTCTAAGCTCTCCCCTAGTCCTGGCTCGACGGAGCGACGGCGACCGGCCCCGCTACCAGCAGACTGCGGTCGCTACAACTCGCGACAGCAGCTAAAACAAGCCTAGTGCACGCAGTATCAACAGCAGTGCGCATCGCTACTTGTATTCTTACGTGTGCTTTCGTAACTTCCACTCTTTACCCCACCACTGGAACTGCCGTAAAAAGAATGCGCCCCAAATTTAAGCGCAAATAGCTCGTTCAGCAAGCTTAAAATCTCTGCCTAAGTTTGCGTGTGCTTTTGCCGGCCTCAGCCAATGGCAGAGCTGGGCATGTGGCATCGTAGGTTCTGTGGCCGGAAATGAGCTAGTGGGTCGCATGGCCATTCCCTTGTTTTCTAATTATACAGCTTAGTTGAGCGAAGTTTACGTTAAATGTGGTGTCAGTAGGATTCTAACTAGGCGATCTTTCGAATAAACAAAACTTGTGTTTTGTCTGGATGGCCCCTTTATTACTACGTGATTTGTGAGTATTCACTATATCGGTTTAACGAGCACTGTAGGTGAGAATTTGGGTGCTTTCATCAAAACGCGAATCGCTTTCTGTATTCTTTAATATTATATGAAACTTCCATCCTAACGTTCCGAAGGGTAATGTGGCTCAAAGAAGTATTTTGTGTTGGCCAATATTGTGTGCTTTTGCAGTGTTATGTATGTTAAAACTGTGATCCATACGCTTGTAAAGACTGTTAGTAAGCGCTCTTTAAATGTAACATCATGCTTCCAGGACGAGGTAACCCGCTGCGGTGGCTCAGTGGCTAAGGCGCTGTGCTTCTGAGCACGGGGACGCGAATTCGATGGCCGGCCGCGGCGGCCGCTTTTCTGATGGAAGCGAAAAGCGAAAAATTGGCCGCGTATCTGCTCCTTTCGTTGCAAATGCCGTCAAAAGACGATAGTCTTTATCTTCTTTTGCCAAGTAAATGCCTCCCTTCGCTTTCCCGCTGACCTCTCATGTTGTTCCTCTTGCGTCGCGCTCCTCCCAAGGTAAAGACGCCAAAGGTTTGCTTAAATCATTTTAAATTTCCCGCGTTCCACTGCTTCAAACCGGGTGTCTCGATGCCAACGCTGCCGTACGGCGAAGATGCGCGTGAATCGAGGAGCCCTACTTCAACGTTTATAGAACCGCGTTTCCCTACTGCGCGTGCGTTGCAAGCAGAACGTGGAACCTATCTAGTGGAACCTTTCGTAACTGTTTTGGGTTGATTTGTTAAAATTCTGCCAGAAGCTATAGTGGCGCGGGCGACAGCAGGCGACGGCGGAGTGAATTTTTTTCTGCAGTTGATGAAGTATTTAATTTCGCAAAAGTGAAGCATGTAGGTTTTTTCATAAAGGAACAATGCAAATATCACCTCTGTATTAATTTGCTGTCTTATATTTGCGTAATGTCTTGTTCTTCTTCAACAATGTTGACAAGTGTGAACATTACACCGGACTTAGACGGGTAGATTTAGCTGTGACTATATAAGACTATTGCGCAGGCATTGTTTTACTTTGGCCGGGTGGCTGAATCGAGTCACAGACAGACAGACAGACAGACAGACATTCAGACAGACCAAAATTTCTGAGTTTAAGTAGCCCAGGAAAGAATATCGTATTTCAAAAGCCCGAGTGTACGAGATTTTGGCGTACGTTAAAGATCCCCAGGTGGCTAAGATTAATCTGGAGCCCTCCATTACGGCGCGCCTCATCGCCTAAGTTGCGTCGGAGCGTTCAACCCTACAAGAAATCAAAGCAATTCTAAAACGAGGTTTCACTTGGTTTAAGATAAGCCTAAAACGGGTGCTAATTTTAGTTCCAACACTCTCGATGCGGCATGATATCACCGAACTGTTCATGAACTGAAAGATGCATTCAAGGTATAGGAACCATCACCTGAGGATCAAGCGGCCGTCTCTGACGAATCCGCCGCTCTCCAGATTTTCGGGCTTGAAATATTTGTCATGAATCTTAATAAGATGGCCGCTCACTTTCGTTGGTCTTGAAAAGTACCCAGACCCAAGAGCACTTGGCGTCGTAGAATGGCACAGTTTGTCGGGTCCGTGTGGATGGAGGATGCTGAACTTCAGTTGGAGATTGAACGGCCACTCCTGAAACTGATCAATCAGCCCTTCGTGTAGTCTGAAGCAAAAACCAATGTCGCCGTCACCATAGAAAACGAGGCCCGCTGACACGTAGTAGCCACGAAGGTATACTGGCTCCCCTACGACCAAAACGCAGTCTTCCTTTGCTATTTGCTTTAGTGGCGCGTATTTCTCGAGTATCCACCTGTGCCGTGTTTTTGCTGCAACATTAAGGATTGAGAACATGAGGGCAGAAGAATTTCGGAAGAGATCGCTCGTTCGATCACACTGGGAATCAATCGCCACTGATATTCGATCAAGTACGTCCTTTGCTTTGCGGTTCCCGTCTTCCAGTGCTTCTATGTAAGCAGTATGTTCCGCAACCATCTCGGCTTTTGTTTCAGAGTGCTCGTCACTCACTGCTTCGCGGAATGCGGCGAAGTGCGCAGCAAGCTCAGTTTTTGTTTGCGTGTTGCCGGCTCGTATAACTTGTTTAAATGCGACCAACTGCGCAGCCAGCTCAGCCGCTGTTTTACGGTGCCCGTCACTCAAGGCTTCCAAGAATGCGTTGAGGTTCATTGCTAACTCAGCCCTTGTTTCCCGATGCCTTTCTTCCATTGCTTTTGTGAATGCGGCAAACTGCGTAGCAAACTCCGCCTTCATTTCGCGGTGCGATCCTTCTGTCGCTTTTCTGAATGCGGCAAACTGCGTAGCCAGCTCACCGTTTGTCTCGCGCTGCCCGTTCCTTATCGCTTCTCGGAATTCTGAAAAGAGCGTAGCCAGCTCAGCTGTTGTTTTACGATGCCCGTGTCCCATTGCTTCTATGAATGTACCGAAGTGTGAACCCAGCTCAGCCGTTGTTTTGCAGTGGCCGTCTCCGATTGCTTCTATCAATGTCTCGATGTGCGTTGTCAGTTCAGTCTTTGTTTCCTGATGGCTATCTTCAATTGTTTCTTTGAAGGCGGCAAACTGTGTGATTAGCTCAGCCGTTGTTCTATGGTAACCTTCTCCCATTGCTTCTCTGAACGCAGCAAACTGTGTGGTCAATTCAGCGGTTGTTGCACGAAGCTCTTCACTCATTGCTGCCCCGAATGCGGCGGACTGCGGAGCCAGCTCAGAGATTGTTTCACGGGGCAGGTCTTTCGTAACTTCTGTAGATGTGGCAGCCTCCGCAGCCTGCTCAGTTTTTGTTTCATGTGTACCGACTCCTGTCAATGCGTCTCTGAATGCAGAGAACTGCATTGCCAGCTCAGCCGCTGTTTTGCGACGCCCGCTTTCCATTGCTTCTATCAATGTGGCGAAGTGCTTCGTCAGTTCAGCCTTCGTTTTTTGGTGGCCGTCTCCAATTGCTTCTGTGAATTCGGTGAAGTGTGGGCTCAACTCAGCTTTTCGTTCCTTATTTCCGTCTTTTATCGTTTCTCCGAGTGCGTTCAACCGCATAGCCAGCTCGTCCTTTATTGCTGTTCTGAATTCGGCAAACTGCGTTGCCAGCTCAGCCTTTGCTTCACGGCGACCCTCTTCTATTGCCTTGCGCAATGTGGTAGCCGCTTCATTCGGGCCTATACCTAATTGCACCGCTTCTGATGGACTTTGAATCCGTGCTTTATGTCTTTCAACCATGCTGTTATTCAAACCCTGTTGGTTCACATCCGACTTGTGCACAAAATCACCAGGCTGATCTTTCCGTTCAGCCATATGAAGTCGTAGTTGCCTAAGGCTCTCTTGTAATTGCCTTTGTTTGGCGTTTCTCTTGTTGGTGTCGGCGTCGTTCGAAAGCGTTTCCGCCAGTGCGATGTTAAAAACTCGGCTGATTTCCTTTAGCTGGGCTTGAATCGAAGACAAAGCTGTTGGATTGAAGGTGGCTATTCGCAGACCCTGTTTCGTAAACTCGGCACGTGCGCTGAAAGTTTCTTGTCCTTGCGAGACAGTTTGATCCAGTTGGTCTGTAGCTGCAATGGATACTTTTGCGGCTCCACCGTGAGTTTCCAGATGCGCGCACACGTCGGTGGCGAGGATTCCAGCTGCACACTTGGAACATCTTACCAAGTGGTGCTCACAGTCGTGGTGAAAGTGCTTGGAAATATTTTCAGCAGCTGTGACGACATTGCAACCGTTGGCTTGATTCCAGCAGAAAACCTGCACAAAATAAAAATATTTGTGTGAGATAATTTAGCATTTACTATTTTTGCAATATTTTTATTTATGAAACATATTTTCATACGACGGGTATTTTCGAAACGAGGCCGCATTTGTTGTCGGCGCTGCAAAACAAGATCAACCTCTCACTGTGCCAGTATCATGTCTAAACGAGTCGATAATAGTGTTCACTTGTGCCTGTGGTGTTCTGCGGTGTCACTGGTGATATGCTGCTGCCGGCACCGAAGCCCGTAATTGGCACCCAGAACCGCGTCCCCGGATAGTTCATGTAGGAGTTTGAGCACTCTACCAAAACGCAGCTGTTTTTTTGTAGTGCCCTAAACTTACTATTTGCTAGGAGACGTGGCCATAGCAAGTTTTTAGTGTGGGGAAAGGCAAGAAGAAGCGAAAGAGAACCCAAACATTGCATGAGCTCCTATCAGCCACGCAGCGCCAATCTCGCAAACGCCGCGGAGAAGCGGCGGCAGGCTGTGCAGCGATCGCAAAGCTCGAGGTGCATTGGCAGCTGCCAGTATAGTGCCTAGATATATTCTAGGCTTTCTACTGCTAGCGACAGCGGCCGGTGGGAGGCGAAGGTGTTCGCGAGAGGGAGAACACAGGGAGAGACGTTGTGGAGTCACAACGTAATGCTGGCGGTCGGGCGCACAGATCCTGGCCACTTCCAAGAGGTTCTCCACAACCAAAAGTCTTACGCCATTCTGGCAAAAACGTTGTCTCGTCGGTCATCGACTAAAGAGACCGACGCTCTAAAGCATCTGCGTTAGCACTCGGCAACTGGAGCTTGAAGAATTTTGCTATACCGCGACGGCAATCCAAGGACAGGACGTGCGAAGAACCGACTCATTTCAAAAAATTTTACCGTATTTCTTGGCGGTGAAAGTTTTGATATGCCGTAATGTGTAAAATAAGCCCTCTGAATTTTCCACAATGTGAAAGTGATGCTATTCCACGCAGTGAATGGCAGCACCCATTGCGAGCTTAAAGCAAAGGGAGTCTAGATGAAGACATCAAGCTCAATTTTGAACTGTTACGCTCATGATTTTGATTCCAATGGTTTAGGTAGGTTATTTTTTGTCAGTTGTTACACCACTGTCCAGTTTATGCTGCTGCTGCTGCTCAGTAAACGTTCTTCAGCTTAGTTCTGTGTCTTCAAAAAAAATACAGGGTGTTTGTAATGCTGCCCAATGTCAGTATTTCTTTCCCTTTTTTGTCCAAACTGACATTGATGAGTGTCGTCGCAGTATGCAAGTTTTAAAGAGTTTTTAATGTGTTGTGCAAAAAAAATTGTGCATCTTAGTTAGTGACATGAGGGGTCTCAAACTCACATCAGTAAGCAAGCAAGCCACAGTCGAGAAGTTCAGCCCCGCATGGGAAGGTTGCAATGCAAGAAAGGCAGGGGGGAGGGGGGTGTAACAAATTGTCACCTAATGCTGCCGTTCGAACGAAACAAGTCCTTTCCCACCCATTGTAAATATGCTTGGTCATTTCTGTATGGAATTTGGTGTCACCATTCGAGAAACATATCAGTACTGATCTCCAGGATGACTAAAATCTAGGTACTGATATTTGTTTTACGGTGATCCTTTAATACATCAAAATGTCAAAATACACCATCTACCCGTGTGGAACCCTGATGAGGATGCGAGCATCGTGGCGGTTCCGTGTGGTTCCATTGTGTTGCCGTTATATTGAGTGATCTGGTTTTTACTAGCGCCAGAGGGAATTCCGCGTCCGGGTCCACACCGGTGGCAAAGGCACGCAAGTGCTGTTGTGTTATGCTGAGTAGGCGGTGGTTCTCGAGGCGCCGAAACTCGTCCATCATGTTCTTGTCGATGTTGTCTCCGTGGTAGAATGGCTAGTCTCAGTCAGCTTTGGTGAGGTAAAGGTTGTTGACATTGCTGCACCGGCTGAGAGCAATGTACACGCCCTCCTCTTAGCAGCTTTGTCTTCTCGTTCTTCTTCTTCTTCGGCGGTTCCCCTACGGGAAGATGACGACGGTGGTTGAACGCGAACCTATCTCGTGATGGATTTTTTGGTTGGCCAATCCCTAGGGGCATCCTGCCACAATCAGCATCAGAGGCGCTGCGGACGGGGCTGGTTGAGCTGCAAGGCGCGTGGCGCTTCCCGCCACAGCTTTCGCACAGGAAATTCAGCATCCCCCTCTAAAGTTTTCAGTTCGTCGTTTCCGTTGACGTTCAGCCTCGTGTGCCTTCGTTGTATCAGTAGCTTCTTGACGTAGTTTGAATGAGTCAAGGACATAGGGCGCGTTCGTAGCACTTACTCCTTTCCCGGATTTGTAGCACACGCTCCTGTCCGGGATTTGTAGCGTAGTGGGAAGAGCACCGCGTACCTCCCGTTGCGGCCAGAGAGCCGTGGGATCGAAACCGGGCGCCGCTAACTATTTCTTTTTTTTTATAGTGTAGTATGGCGGAGCTGTGGGTGTAAAAAGGAGAGTTGCGCATGCGCAGTGAGCGTGTAGACGGCGCCGCCATCAACGACGCAGGACCAGGCGAGCCTAAGAAATGCTCCGCATTTAAAATACGTAACCTGTTTGTTTTCATTTACTCTTGGAATTGCACGCTTTCGCTTATTTAGGTGCGAAACCCCTTAGGGGTTCTGGCTGGTGGAGTCTCCTGTAGTCTCATGTAGTCACGGTACTAAAACCCCTGTGCAGTCGTTTTGCAACGCCTCGCGCTGGAACGTAATGCGTACTAAACGAACACACCGGGACACTCGTTTTCCAACGCCTCGTGCTCCTTTTTAGCATACTTCATAGCATACCCGCCGCGGTGGCTCAGTGGTTAATGCGTTGCGCTGCTGAGCACGAGGTCGCGGGTTTGATTGCCGGTCGCGGCGGCCGCTTTTCTGATGGGGGCGAAAAGCAAAGACGCCCGTGTGCACGAGATTTCGGCGCACGTTAAAGATCCCCAGGTGGTCAAAATTAATCCGGAGCCCTCCGCTACGGCACGCCTCATCGCATGCGTTGCGTCGGCGCGTTAAACCCATCAATCAATCAATCAATCAATCAATCAATCAATCAATCAATCAATCAATCAATCAATCAATCAATCAATCAATCAATCAATCAACCTACTTCATAGCATGCTCCGGCGTGTTACACGGAGACAACTTACGGCCAGTTTGTGTCTCATTAAATTGCTTAAATCCGGTTCAACGCCAGAAACGACGCCCCCGCCTCAGAAAGCTCCCAATTGCTCCTCCCATCGGCGCTTCTCCGGCGCCCAATCAGCCCGCGCCGTGCCGCAATAGAGAAACTTACAATCTCTGAATACACTAATACACTAAATGCTTTGCCCTTCCCCAAGTTTCACGCTAGTGCAGATGGCCCAAGATTTATCAGGGACCTTTGCCTTGTATCTGCTTCCCATGGTAACCAACGGTGTCGGAGTCGTCGCCTGCACTGGTAATTGTGGAAATTTAATAATTCTTTACTATACCGGATGTCACCCTTCTTTAACCTTTTCTCGCTTTCTCTTCTCCTACCGCTGTTCGATATTGCTTTCCTGGTTTTTTTTAAACTTCCGTCGCCCAATGATGCCAATTAACACTCTTCTGTTCACTGCATGAATTACGCATTTTTTTGTGAATTCCGCGAGTTAAACCGCTCGGCTTTCGTTGTACTTGGCATGGAATGCTGCGCATTAAAATTGGACGATTAAATTTGCCGTCCCTGACACATAAATGCCTCTCTTTTCTTCCATCCCAAACTCGGACGCATTCTTTTGTTCATCTTGACCTTTCCACAATAAATAGGGTTAGGTTCGCTAAAGTCTATTAAGTGTTTTCGCAATCCAACAGCTCACGCGTCATATACTGGAAATTATTAGTCGCATTTTGGATGCCACCTCAAGGTATATGCTTGGGCGCGAGCCCTTTTTTAGTTTAGGGGAAAACATTCTTTCAAACGCGTTTGTTCAAGTTTCTCAACGCGAATATCAAGCACACCAAAATTTTCAATCATTAAAACACTGCCCAGTATTAGTTATGTGTCGATGTTTTACCTCAGTTATGCCGATCGTTTACTTTTCACTCAACAATGCGGACAAATACAAAGTATGGCACCAGATTTAGTAGTTTGGAAAGGTTTTGCGTATATGTTCTTCTTGATCAAGAATTCTATTACCTTTCAGGCGGTTCACTAAATAGAGGGGCAGACGTACAGGGAAGCCTACATTTCCGATGTTTAGTACCCCAAGAAAGACGATCGTCTTACAGAGTTCCCCGCTGTCTTGGTGAACGCCCTACCTGCTTTGCCATGATGCTTCTGGCCGGATGGTTTATCCATGCCACTTCCTCGTCCGAGCAGACGCCTCCGTCCAGCGGGCAAGCCAGCCGACCGCGTCGCCCACACTGCTCGTGGCACGGCTTGCAGAGGGAGTGGCCGCAAGGGAGGAAAGCTATGGCCTTGGGGACGAGCCCGCATGCACCGCAAACCCTTGTGGCTGGGAGCGGTTCTAGGAAGAAGAGCGGTCTCCGGTCGATTTCTTCTGAAAAGCCCACAAGGGTGTATTCACGGCCGCCTGGAGCCATGTGGCACGATGGAAGCAGCGCCCGACACCGAACGCTACCGCGTTCGTTCGCCGTCAGCGATGACAGAAGTGAAGCGGAATGTCGCTTCCCGACAGTCTGTCCCGCGTCGAGAGCTCGAGTCTATCTCGACGTTTATCGAGCTTCACGGTAAATGACCGTCTTCTGGAGATAAGAGTGTAGCAGTGTTTGTGCTTCTCCCGCAAAATCACTGTCAGTTTCAGATGTCCTTATTATCGTTCACCTCCTTATCTATTGGGGGTCAGCCCTTCAACAAAAATATGTAAGGAAGATACGCTCAGTGGTTTTTCTATTTGCACTGCTGCATTGGGGAATTTTGTTTACCAAAAATCAGTGATGTGAACTTTTATTGGCCGTCTGAGGTTGACATTTTCAGTGTCCACGTGTACACTAACAAAAAGAAAAAGGCAGGGATTCGTGACGAGGAGTCGAGAGAGAGTATGCAGGACTCTATAGTATGTAGTAACTATGACTCCAAATCAGTGAACAAAAAGAGACCAATTAATTACGCTGTTATCCCAGTAATGAGAGTCACAGTGACCATTTTTGAAAGGTAGTCCGGAGTCTCCATCAATCCAAGAGTCGAGAAGGAATATCCAGGACTTCTACTCCATATTGACGAACAAAGGCTGTCTCGTTGACTATTCTGATTTGATTGATTGTGGGGCTTAACGCACCGACGCAACATGGGCGATGAGGCGCACCGTAGTGGAGTGCTCGGGATTAATTTTGACCACCTGGGGATCTTTAACATGCGCCGATCCTGTGGCACCCCGTAACGGGGGTCGACAGTCTCTTTTTGAAACAGTGTTCTATTAGATGAAGAAGAGTTCCATTAGGCAAACAGAGTCGAAATGGAGTATGGGTGACTGTATTAGACATATCGCTATGATTCTGTAAGGTAAGCCATGCATGCATACAAAAAACACCAATTCCAGGCACTAAGATTTCATATTTAAATACACATTTAAAATGACATAAATTTAAATTTCCTCAGCCATGAAAATTGACTCAAGTACTGGGAGAAACGTCAAGTTAATACAAAATCACGAGAGGTGATCTTGAAAGTGTTTAAATTAAAATTTGAAAAAAAAATTATCAGTACTGGTAAACAATTTACCTGATCACAACTAAGATCAATAAAAGATTGCCATTCATTGAGCTTTCACAAAGACCATATGAGGCTTTTTTTTTTTCGAATTGAGCTAAATCCGGAAACCGAAACTGAGCCGTATAAAGACGCAGTAACAAGAGAAACTGTGCACCTTTTCCCTAAAAAAGGGTTGACTAGAAAATAGTTGAGATAACGCCCTGAAAACGTGCGCGAAGATCATAGTTCATACCAAAAATGAGCCAGATCCTGCTCTTTCATGGATCGAAATGGGCCAAATGCATTTGTTCAATGGGAGGTTGCTTTTGGCATGACTGTTCAGACTATTTCGTGGCTGTTTTTGGAAGTTTTTTCTGTGCGCTTCGGAGATGGCCTATTATGAATTCAGACGGGAATTAGGAGATCGGCGAAAAATGTCTCCCCACATGGCAACGATGAAGCAAAAATTTTCATGTTCATCTAATCAACTTTCCTCATTATCAACTCATACCCCTTATCTATGCCCTGTGGCAAAATAAACGCTCTAAAAAAGCGAACGGAAGAAGTGAGCGAAGTGAAACAGAGATGCGAAACAATGATTGCATTTTGTCGCTCTTTTTCTCGCGAAATAACTGTGTTTATATATATTTTTTACTCCCATATTTACCATTTCAGTACTTTACTAAATAGCCGTCGCTTACAAGCCCTGGCAAATCCCCCCACCCCCACTCTAATAGTACGAACCACTTTATTTATTAAGGTGAAGAAGATATGAGTAGCCTTCTTGTGAAGCATTTTGAAAAATCCCGTGATGGCGGGACTTGAAAAAAAATTGCACCATCTTCCCGTAGGGGAACCCTGAGTAGTATGCGAAGCGGCCATGGGGTCGACTGAAGTTCCCATTAGTTTTCAGTTCGTCATTTCCTTTGACGTTCAGCTTCGCGCGCCTTCGCTGTATCAGTAGCTTCTTGACGTAGTTTGAATGAGTGAAGCACATAAAGCGCGTTGGTAGCACATGCTCCCGTCTCGGTTTGCAGCACAGTAGGAAGAGCGCCGCGTACCTCCCGTTGCGGCCAGAGAGTCGTGGGATCGAAACCGGGCGCAGCCTAACTACTTCTTGTTATAGTGGACTGCGCTAACGTCATCCCAAACGCTGACGGGGCTGAAGAGACGCGCATGCGCAGTAGAGTGCGGACGGCGGACAACGACAACGAGGGAGGGAGGGACAAAGCCCCGAGCATGAGATGCTTCGCATCTAAAATCCCGTGATAGCGGTCTGCTTTTTGTCCCTAAAGGCGACAGCGAAAGCTCCTTGTTATAATAAATGAATCTTCTTGAAAACTTAAAAAGAAAGGGTGGGCGTTCCTTCCGGTCATGACTTCGGAGACACGCTGTGCTTCTTCCTCGTATTCCTTGTTCTCATTGGCAGCGACAGGTTAAGCGCCTCTGACCAGAGACATCATGCCCTCATGTGTCAGTGCACCGCACACTCACCGCACTCGCTCAAGCCGATGCCGTTCGCAAAATATGCGTCTTCCGAAACGTTCGCCAAATGTGGGATTGGTTTTACCGTATCTTGCCTTTTATGTTCCATGCAGACTTGTGTGTAGGCACAGGGTGCGTTTTTCTGCCTATGTGCCAGGTGCCAAAGCGCCAGTGCAATGGCGCGCGGTTCGAATTATCCGTGAGGGAACCTACCCTTGGTTCGAATTAACGGGTTTCTGTATACGTTGACTTCTATGGAGACTTGGCCGGAACAGATCGTGCATTTCTAATTACCATGAATTCAAATGATTGAAGTTCAAGTTAAAGGGACAACTAAGGGTAAAAACGATTTGGCCTGCATTGATAGTTTACGGTGCCGAGGATCCAAATAGACCATTCTCGCGACTAGAAGTGGTTTCATGAAGGAGAAAATGACAGAAACGTGAAAATGGGTGTCGACGCTCTGTACGCTTTCGAGTACTACGGTTCGTGACGTCACGAGAGTTGTGAACGCGAGAGCTCATTGGAGGGGCATCTGTAAATGTTTTCCTGGCAAAAACAGTTCAGTGGTTCAGCGCGTAGAATAAATCTAAATTAAATACTTACGTGAACTCGTCTTATTGAAGAACACAGATTACAGCTTTTGCTCATTGCCAGACAGGCTGCTTCCCCCAGGCTTCAGTGTATGCCGTCATGTTTTCAGTCTCGTTTTGAAAAAGACGTGCTATACATTGGTGCGCAACTAGCGAAGTGAATAGTCTACGATGATGAACGCCCGAGCTTCTGCGAAAAATAACGCCGGCAGGAAGCGACAAAAAGAACAAGATGTTTAAGCTACCCGCCTGAACTTCTAATCGTCCGTTCTCCGCGCGTGGATGTTTCTATTGGTAAAGTGTGCACGCGCCGGGTTCGAAGGTTATAGCCCGTTAAAGGTAAATGGGTAATTACCTCGTGCTCCTGCGTTCCCCAGAAGCCGCTGTTGATAACCCGTAAGCCTCGCGTAGCACTACTCTTGGGCCATGGGGAGGTGGGCAGGACTACTCAATTGCAATGTTCGCAGGCCGAAATATGTGACCGGCGGTTTATTCAAGGAGTGCGCACAAAGACATTTCACTGTCTGGCTATCGAGTTCAAGTGCGTGAAGAGGAGACGCAACTGATCGCATTTCACTGACACGCTGCTTATCCCGCCAGGAAAGCGGCAGCACGCGGGAGCTCGTAGAGGGGCGTCGGATAACGCTCACCCGGCATACGCGCTCGAAGTATTGTAACGGTGAATTACATAACCGTAATTGCATAACTTTACTGTTCTAATGTGCACAAAAATACGGGTTTATAAGGTTTCTAAAGGGTCTGCTGAGTTTTTGGTCGTACAGGTAATGGCGGTGTGCTCAAGTCACGTGATGAAAATTTCGATCAGCTGGCTCAGAATCCGAGGGATGCGTACTACAGAACCCCAGCGGGAAAAGAAATGATAAAAGCGCCCTAACTTGCCCAAATGAACCGGGTGCACTATTGCACGGTTACTTATCGGAATTCTCGAGCCTCAGTTTATCTGTAATTGGCAGCAGGTGAGATAACAACGCGAGCCCCGGACAGCCGCCGCGCCAACTAGCGTAATCGCGTCACATCGATTTGGACTCTGTTTTCATTTGCTGTCGCAAAACTTACAGAGTATGAATTTACCCGCCTTTTAAAAGCCGAATCCCCACTACGCTGCACCTTTCCTGGTTATTCGTTCCGCCGCAGTGACCTTCATCCGTCAGCGCTGAAGCTTCGCCTTCCTTTCTTATCACGTCGATTGCTCGGCGCTAAATGGCTGCTCGTAGTCCTGCTCATTGCCCAGCGGAGGCTGGGCTTCCCTCCTCAGCGCACGGTTCAGCACAAGCAGATCCCGTTACTAGGTGAGCATTTAACAAGTGATATATGAAAATACTGCCGTGATAGAGTTACAGGAAGGAACGGTAGAGAAACCCACATTGCAAATCACACGGAAGCGCTGCTTTTCCGTCGCTAGGTCTCTCACTTTCACTATCGATGGCGTGCCGGCAGGCCTGTTTGGGCCTGCCCTTCAGTGCAAGGTAAAGGATGAATCCGATTATCCAGTAGATATAGCTAGACCGCAGGCCCGCAAAATCTCTCGAAAACGCAAACTTTCACGATACGTCCATTGTGTGCATAGTCTTTGCCTTCGCCCGTGATAACTACGGGCCCTCTTTGCGACTCTGTGAATTCTTCCGGAATTAGTGGATTCGCCGGAAGGCTTGCCTTATTCAGTTTCATTCTGTCACTTACTGTGGCTGACCAAGGGGTTGTCTGTCCTTTCGTCATTTTGACGTTCTATGACGTTTACTGGGACCAGTACTGAAGTTTCCCTGTCTTATCTCTATGGAAAAAACACAATTTTTGCTGGCACTGAATAACTCTCTGAAATGCAACAGACACGACAACATACGCTTGTTCTTGCAATTTAACAATAATAGGACTTGTAGGCCGCGAACTTTATGTCACTGGCGGAGAGGACCTAACGTATTACATACAAACAGTTGACGGGGGCGTATGCCTCACTCATTGGCAACTTCAGCCTACGAAAGAGTTATGTGGGTTTACGTAACAACTTGCAAATTGCGGCTGCCACCACCGTATATTGGGCGAAAATTTCACACCTTTGGTGCCGTGAAATCTCCGTGAATTTGCAGAAGACGGAGTTTTGCACGCGACACAGTTTACACTGCTTTGAAAAAAAAAAAAAATATTTTAAACTGTTTTCGTGGGCGAAACGCCTCAAAATAACGTGCCGTATTTTGGTTTTATGCAAAGCAATAAACTGGCAGTTATTGATTTGGCGTAGCAGCAACGCCAGAGGGCCGTACAAGCCTTTCCACTACATAGAACCCAACGCCTTGCGATTGTCCACACTTCTCGCATTAAGCTCGTGGGTTGCTCGATCCTATTAAACAGAAAAACAACAAATAATATTCATTGTTTTATTCATTACTCCGCAGATTGAGATCGAGTTTGACGAATAAGTGAATCGGCGGCATCTGTTCACTCGGCCATTTTTAGGAACAGAGTTTCGCTGTCCCCACCGCACCACAGAAAAGATGGCCACAGCCGTCTTTTCCTGAGGTCACTTCTAACGTATAGCAATAGACAATAGCGTGACGCCGGTTACGGCCGGGAAGGCGATAGCGCAACAAACAGCTTGCCAGTTAACATTGAAGCAGAGAGCTCAAGTATGTTACTGAAAGCGTGTGAAAAGAAAGCAGATACGAAAAATAGATGGTTTAACAGACGCCTTTCTTATGCTTAACCGACGCCTTTCACTCGCTTTTGGGTAACAATTACTTGGTCGCATTGTGGTGTTGACGCCGTGTTTTCACTGCCCTCCTCAGCTGCCATATTTAGTTTAGATCTGGCCACGTCCCATGTCTTTTGGAGAACACAAGTTCTTTCTTGTCGGAGACCCACGAACAGGGCCGCGGCGGCCGCTTTCCTGATGGAGGCAAAAAGCGAAAACGCCCTTGTGTGCGAGATCTCGGCTCACGTTAAAGATCCCCAGGTGGTCGAAATGAATCCGGAGCCCTCCACTACTGCGCGCTTCATCGCCTGCGTAGCATCGCCGCGTTAAACCTCCTAATGCATCAATTAAGAGAGAGGAAGATCGAGCCGTGAGGATCGAAAAACGCCGTAAGCGGGACCACATTCAACCATAGACAAAGGCAGGTACTGGATGAATAGTATAACAAATATAGCTAAATAAAAGGTTAACGAAGTGCAACTAAGACTCCACCCGACTATGCTAAGCTTTTGCTTTGCATGTCCAGGGTTTGCTGAGCGAAGCCGCAGCCCCTTTAATTGTTGAACTGACAGTCCTCCTACGTGCTGCTGCTAACGTTGTTTGTAATCATGCCTGATTAATATTTTGTTTGTTTTTTTCAACCAGATACGTACAATAAAAAAAGGCACTGCGTTGAGCTGAAAGTTTTAGCTGTAAGTTCTGCGCTTTGTCTGTTTGTTACCTTCTCTTGTGTACCGTCGTTTTGCGGTAGTGATTTATTTGATGATGTAGCAACTGGCACAAGTTTCTCTTTAACAAGTAAAAAATGGATACAGCAGATGGGGCACCAGCAGTGAAATATGGTGAAATTGAATTGGCTGGAGCAAACCTCCTCCGTGGTTATCGTGGAAGGAGTCTGGAACCGTATGAGTGCGTCGATGTCTTTTGGCTTGGAGAGGGTACATAAAAGGTTTACTCGCATCTTGTCTCGCTGCGACCCCCCGCTTGAAAAATACGATTACAACGACATCCTCAAGCGGGTTAACCTGGAATAATTATACATCAGACGCACGAGCGCGATTCATTTTTTCCGTTCTAGTAGGGCATCCATTTTAAACTCAGCAGCCCGAAAAAAGTGAGCTCTATTCAGCTAAGGGCGCCAATGCAAGCCCTCCGCCCCACACATGTGCTTTGATTTAACGACCACACAGGTGTTGGTTCCAGTGTGCCGTGTGCAACGCGTGCGTAATGATGATTTTTGTGGGTTGTTGGACGCCTTTTTGAAGTAGTTGAAGCTCTTCATGCCACTTCATTATGGTAAACAAGAGATCCACAGTTCCTGTCTTTGTATGCATGTGTGTGTATGTTCATGCGCGCGTATGTGTTGTGCATACCATCAATGTGCTTTACATGTATTTCACGATATCTGTATTATCCGGTGTGACACGACAATTTTGGCTGTTTAGAACATGAGCGTTTCCAGATGCCTGCGTTTTGTCATGAATTCTGTCTTTGGGCATGCTAATGTGCCCGACAGTAATGTTCATGTTTTACATGTGTAATTTGTGCTAGTGTTTATGTATGTGTAGCGTAACGTGTACGTGTGTGTGCGCGTGAATGTGTGTCTGTGCGCGTGCGTGCGGGCGTGTGTGTTCGAGTGTATGGTGCACTTGAATTTGTGATTCCCTGCACTACTCATCCAGTATTCATATTCCATTGTTTGGTCTGTATAGCGCCCTGTACTTGTAGTGCACCACCCAAGAAGGGCTGATGCTGTTGGTCAGCGCATCTAAATAAATAAATAAATAAATAAATAAATAAATAAATAAATAAACAACAAACTAAATAAATAAATAAATAAATAAATAAATAAATAAATAAATAAATAAATAAATAAATAAATAAATAAATAAATAAATAAATGCAAGACAGGTGGTTTCTCAGTGCTTAGTGAATGCGGTACTGTTGTAGTAACTCGTGCATACCCTGTGGCACTGTCTCTCTGTATTACTAGCTCGGGGCTCATGATTATACTTCCAAGAGCTCCTCCAGTCAAGATAATATCTCACGCTTCCTTGTAAAAGAGCGCTGTTACATTCTCCCGCCATTGCTCTGTTATATTTTCTTGATTTTCACTTACAGAGCGGCACTTCCCAATGGGGCAGACACAGAATCATACAAGTGATACCTTTTTGCCTATATCAACAGAACAGAGAAGATTTAGCAGCATATTTAAAACTACTTGTGTTTAATCGTACAAAGGTATTTTTGTTTTGCTGCGCCGGTCATAGACATTGTTACGATAGTTAAAGACAACGTTTTGCGTTGAGTCTTTGCCTAGTAATTTTCTTGGTGCACTATTCACACTGGATTGTAAATAAGAATGCCAGCAGTCAATGCACTACATTCACCTACCCACACAACAAAAGCCCTGGACAAATACGGTCGTAGGCAGTAAATGTTTTATTCGTCACAAGGACGTCCAAGAAACTGAAAGGAGCGTCTTGCTATCAATCATGATATCAAACGGACACTGAAGTGAGTTTGTCAACCTCCCTTTTTGCGTGCACTGCGTAGACTGGCTCAAATTAACACACTTTTCATCGTTTATCCGGTTGACAAGTCGGTAATTATTTTATAAAGCGAGAAAGAAGAAAAATTCCCCCGCATTTCCCCGAGGGGGAGAATGTGAAAGTGCGAATGCACGGTTGTCGGCCCGCTTGCGGCGCTTGCGCTCGGCCCCCGCAGCCCACCGCCTCGCCGCCTTCTCTTCCATCTCTTCCATCGGGTTTGTAGTATCACGTGTACACCACGCAGTTATCAAGCCGCTATAACGCCGCTGAGTCGCCAACGCACGCCGCTGACGACGTAGTTTGAATGCGTTAAAGATATAAGGCGCGTTACTCACGCTGATATCAGCGTGGCGTCCGTGGCTTAGTCGGTAGCGCGTCGCGCTGCGGCCGCAAAGTCCTCGGATCGAAACCTGGCGCCGGATGCTGTTTCTTTTTTAAATATAGAGGAGCACTGCGGACGCCGACGCCGCCGCCGCCGCCGCCGGCGGTGGATGGTTTGGGGTCGCTTATAAAGTGCATTCGCACTTAAAATTACGCCCAACTCTTCTCACGGGAACCCTGGTGTGATGCGACCTGAAGGGGGTTCCATTGGCGTCGCATCAAGCAATCGTCGGGTACAGCAAGAGAGCAA
Organism: Haemaphysalis longicornis; assembly: GCF_048455015.1. Classification (NCBI taxonomy): domain Eukaryota; kingdom Metazoa; phylum Arthropoda; class Arachnida; order Ixodida; family Ixodidae; genus Haemaphysalis; species Haemaphysalis longicornis. Next base: position 294,980 of record NW_027526319.1, read on the forward strand.
GCGCAAGCGCAAGCGCGGACGACCGTCGTCTGAGAGACCAGCCGGAGCGCGGCACTCCGCTTCTATGCGCAGCGCGCCCGACGGAGAGGAGACCAAGGGGAGAGAGAGTACTGGACATGCGCACAGTGCGCAGCCACGCGCAGCGCGGCGGCAGATGTTGGGAGAGAGTGTTCGCTATCGGAGAGAGGAGAGGAGGCGAGCGGAGGAGAGACGCAGCTGTGCGACCGCCGACGACGGACGCACGCAGGACAGGGCAGCCGGCAAGAGATGCTCCTTTCAGCGTCGCATCTAAAATGACCATGCGTGGTCCGTGGCAGCCGCACCAACTAAAGGCTGTGGCGACGGGAGGAGATGCACCTTGATTGGACGATGTGTAAAGTTAGCATTCAAACAAGTTTCGGTTTCAGTTCTGTAAAACAACGTGCTTGACATCCGACGGCATCGTTGGATGGGCATTCTTGATATCTCAGTAATCGTCGTACCGCGCTTCTACCATGTTGTCCGCTGTAAAATGTCTAAGATAAGCCTCCCAGGACGGCTTGGAATCGTAGCAATCCTCCCTAGCCGAGGCCTACGCAGTGGATGAACGTCCTCCACATCACCGCAGATGCTTAAATGCCATGCCCTTTTCCCCCATATTTGGAGCTTGCTTCAGTCATGCCTGTACCGTAAAAAGCGTGTTCGCACCAAGCCAAGGGTCTGTTGATTCTGTCCTGTGCCCACTGCCCGCGAGCAGTCGGTGCTTGGGGCAACAGCACGCCAACGAGAACTCTCTAGCGCGTCATTGTCAACCTGCGCGCGTTCTGTGCACTAGTTCGTGGAACAGTGAACGTTACGGCCCAAAAATGGTGAACTCAATATAGGAAACATCGGCCGAAAACTAAAAATTCAGCTTACAAAAAAACAAAAAAAGGAACAATGCACCCTGGGGATTCGAAATTGTGACTTGGAAAAGCATACCTAGTGCTCCAAACCACTCGGCCACGGGCCAGCGCTGCCGGGGTTGGAAATATAAGGTATGCAATGTATAACCAGTTTACACTTTTATTTAGTTTTAGCATTTCGAACAGCTTAGGAGACTATTTGGTGTATAGTGCTGGGGGAGTGTGTGTCGATCCCCATAATTTCCACAATATCTCACGTCTAGCAATTGCATTTCTGAGACGGAAAAGCGTTCGCAGATGTGTGGCCGTGCTGCTGACCGCTGTGCTTGTTCTCCCAGCGCAAGAAAAGGGCTTCGTACTCCCTAGTTTTACGCTGTACGGTAAAAGTATCAGTTGATTTTACTTTCTTAGTACCTATATTGACTTCGCTGACTCTTCTTCCGCCTTCAAGTGGCCTTAGATTTTCCTACTGGCGTACCAGTGAGCGAAGCATCGCATGTGCGCTTGTGCAGCGCTTGTATCGAGCGACCTTGACTTGGAGCTTGATACAGTGTACAAACTGACATACCAAAGAAAGGCACATTCTTCCATTCACAAACGTGTCGTAGCTTTGTTTCAACTGAGCGAACGAATTGCGACGACCCGTCGGCGGCTGGCGTACTTAAAGGAGCCATGAAGAGAAAAATACAAGTTTGGTTTATGAGAATGACTGCTTAGTCCCTATAACAATGATACCAATATCATCGCAATCTTCGAAGAAATATCGGAGATATGAAAGAAAACGTCTGGAGCAGTCGCGACCCGCTAGCCAATTTCCCGCAACTTTTCTATGACGTCATGGAACCTTTGTTTGTGCGATTCGCGGCCGCCTAACTACCTGTCGTGACGACACATTACCAGTGTTGTACACGTTCCTCCAAAATAGGAACGAAAGCTCGTTCCTCGTTCCTTGCCAATTTCGAAGCGAGTTCCCGTTACAAGTTCCTTTATTGCGAAAGGAACGCGTTCCAGTTCCACTTCGAACATTGGAACGCGTGGTTACATTAACGTTACAATTACGTTTTTAGATTAAAATATAGTGTCGGATAATCCTGGGGCGAAATTAAGTGAGACATTTAAAACTCACGTCTGTCTACGTATATTATACCAATATTAACACCACCGGCAACAGATTATCTGGAGATAAAGATAATCAAAAGAAACGCTCCTAGGCGAATTTTTTCAGGGAGCACCGGACAAACTCCAGACGGCTCGAGGACATTTCGGTGCAGAAATTTCGGTGTACGGACATATCGGTATACGGTCGTTTCGGTGCACGGACATTTCGGTGTACGGACATTTCGGTGTACGGACATTTCCGCGACCAAATTATCTTGTGCTTGCCTGTTTGCGACAGCTGTTATATTTTTATTTACGCTTAACGTGGGTTATGGACAACAATCTGGAGCAGTGAATTTATTTTTTTGTTTGATGCCATGTTCGATCTTTGCCAGGTATTTTTAGAAATTCTACATTTATATATTTTTGTTTAATACATCTTCATGGGGATACCTGTTATGAAGCCGATTGAATTCTTTAGCGCACGTTTTTTTTTTAAATTTATGACAGGTTGTTAATTTATATTCGCTCTTTTTAGCTAAGACAATTAACCGGTGTTTACGATGGTCTACCGCCTCTTTTGTATTTTTTTTAAATTACACACCCTCAAATTACATAAATTACATGCACACTCTCAATATCCGAAAAGTAACAAACATTAGCTAGCCCCCCAGAATACAGAAAACCTTCTGAAGGGTATTACGTAGGCTGGGCTGCCTTGCTAAAATGAATTTGCGAGCACTGGTCTAGGATATTGTGGGGGAGAAAAAACGGGCCTTTTGAAAAACAGCCGCAGGTTCTAATGTCCTAAATGCTGATTAAGCGCGTACTGGTTGTGCATACAAATTCCACCCATTGTTTTCGGGACAACCAACCTTCGTTTAATGTTTACAAGCCTACATTTACCAGATTTTAATTCTTTGTTCTACCACCCCCCCCCCCCCGCCTCCCACCTTCCGCTGTACGTTCAAATCTCGACCAGATTTCTCTTTCAGCCATATTATTTTCGGTTTCCCCTGAAAATCCTACTGGCGTGGTGGAGTTCACAGTCTCCGAAGCGTCACAGCAGTGATTTTTTATTTTTTATTTAGAACATACTGCTAGCCTCTTAGTGGATGCATTTGCAGGAATTGGATGATACATTCAGAACAATAATAATAATAATAATATTTATTAGTCAAACAGAAGTCATGTACATAATCAGGCCTACCTAAGCCGCAACGGGCTTGTCAGGCAGAGCCTGGCAGGCGACAAGCGTTAAAAAAAAATTATATATGTTTCAGTACGCAGTACCAACCAAGAACAGATAACCATTCGGTATTCCCGAAATCTCTGCAAAGCACTAGCGCATGCGCCTTAAAGCCTTTTTCAGTTTATATTTCGAGGCATGCGCAAAAAAGTCAGATGGCAAAGTGTTAAATATAGCTGGCACATAATAACGACGTGTTCTTTTCCCGTACCTTGTGGAACAACGAGGAATTGCGTAACGTTGCTTCGGTCTCAGGGACCGAGCAGGAGTGTAACACGTTTTGAATGTATTAATCCAAAAATGTTTTAAGATAACGGTTTCATTTAGGAGCGAGGTAAAATCGGGCAACATCAAGGTTTTGAATACATTGTCATCTTTCTCCATACACAAGTCATATGCAATGGTACGCAGCAAAAAACGCAAAATGGAATTGACTCGTTCTATCCAACGTAAAGAACAGTGACCATATACTGTAATATCGTACCTAAGCACACTATAACAAAGGGAATGTACAATGACTTTTCGCAGCGAAAATGGAATAAATGTTCTTAATTTGTACAACAAAGATGATACAGCACGAACTTTTTTACATACATAAGCAAAGTGGGAATTCCAAGAAAGGTCGCTATCGAAATACAAACCTAAATACTTCACAGTGGACACATACTTTACAGGAATACAACTACAAGAAGAGCAGGCCGCTGAGTGTAAAAATAAAGATTGCGTTAAGTCAACTTTTTTCAATGGATTGTGAAAGCAAATCAGCTGTGTTTTTTTGGTATTAACATCAATGGAATTGGCCGTAAACCAATTCATAGTTTCCATTGCAGAAACTTGAAGCGACTTTATGGCGTCAGAATGACGAGAAGCATAAGAAACAAGAACCGTGTCATCGGCGTACTGAAATATTGAAGACGATACAGAATAGGCGAGGTCGTTAACATACAAGTTAAACAGCAGAGGACTCAGTATAGACCCTTGTGGTACACCTGACCTAATAAAAGAAGCATTACTTGAAAATTTACCAATCCGAACAACCTGAGTTCTGTCAAGTAAGAAGTTTTCAAGTAGACGCAGAAAGTTGTCCCGAAAACCTAGTCTTTGTAGTTTGGTGAGCAGGAGGGTATGACACACGCTATCGAAAGCTTTACTGACATCAAGAAATAATGCACATGCAATCTGGTTACGGTCGAAAGTATAATTTAATAAATCAGAAAAGTCCTCGAGCAAAGTTTGAGTACCTCGGCCTCCAATAAACCCATACTGAGATGGAGAAAAAACATCATGAGTCGATAAAAAACTGGTCATAACATTTAAAATGTGTTTCTCTAATATCTGAACTATGCAAGAGAGAACAGAGATAGGTCTATAGTTTTCAATTTTATTTCGAGAACCTGACTTAAACAAAGGAAAAACTATTGCCTTCTTCAACTGTATGGGAATGATGCCACTCTCAATGATATGGTTTAAAATGGAAAGAAGAACAGCTTTAATGTGGTCAAAATTTCTGCGCAGCACATTTATCGAAATACCATCATGCCCAGGTGACTTGTTGGCTTTCAGCGCAAATAAAATTGACCTGAGGTCACCTTCAATGAGTGGGGGCAGATAAGCCGATTTAGCTATGCTATTCTGCAACGTACAAATGCCAGGGGTAGATCGGGCAACACCTGTGACCCGCGAAAAAAAGTCGTTGAAAGTATTGGCAATATTCAGTCCGTCACCAGAAAAATGGGAAAAAAAGTATTCGTCCTTGCTAGATTGCACATTAGAACCTCTCATACCGTTAATTAAGGACCAAGTTTTCCTAGAATCGAAGCGCGCATCTTCAAACTTATTCCGCATGTGGTTGCGTTTAGCTAGACGTATCATCGCATTTACCTTATTTCGACTTTGTTTAAAGCTTGCCCTGAGAATTGCATTTTGTGGGGCACGTTTTGCTCGAGCCCAAAGCATATCTTTTTCTTTAATGGCGACAAGGATTTCTTTTGTCATCCATTTTTCATTAGAGTTTGTTTGCCTGACCTTAACTATTCGTGTCGCAGGTTTCTTGAATTCATCGAGCAAGGTTACGAACTTTTCGTACATGTTACTGGGAGATGTAATACATATAAAGTTGTGCCAGTCGTACTGTGCGATTTCCCTATCAAGTGCCCTTGGATCAATGACTGAAATAGTTGTTTTGCTCGCGACTCTGCGCACATGTGAAGACTTCGGTGACAAAGAGCATGCAACAAAATAATGGTCCGCAAGTTTAGTTTCAATTACAGCTGAGAGGGTTTGAAAATCGTGAACGCGTACGTTGATGTGGTCTAAACAAGAAGTCACGAGCTTACTGGACAAAAATTCTTCACGGGTAGCTTTTGAAATTGCACAGTCTAGACCCCATTTGGACAATACATCTAAATAGTCCGCAGTTAGTGGCAAGTTGGGGCGCAATGTGTCAATGTTTATATCACCTGTCATACATATGTTGTCACCAGACAACAGGGAAGAAATGGCCACATTAAGTTCTTGAAGAAATATGCGCCCATTACAGCAAGGTGGGCGGTACACCGCTATCAAGACAAGAGATAATAATGGGGAACATAACCGCAATGCGATTACTTCAGCTTGAGTGAAAGAAAAAGTTATTTCTGAAACCAACCACGTGTTTTTGATAAAGACAGCTATGCCTCCCCCTTTTCCAATGGGGCGTAAGTAAGAATAAACTTGATAGCCAGGAAGTGTGTAGTTGCAAAGGGCGTCTAAAGGAACATTTATCTCGGTTAACACAAAAACTTCACAGCAAGTTTTAAACGAGGAGGTTAAAGCCAAGAACTGGTCCCAGTATTTTCTAATGCTTCGAATATTTACGTGGCAAATTTGAACCGAACTACTATCACACCTAAAAAACTCTTTGACTGCAGTAAAGGATTGAGAAACTAGGAAGTGGTCTTTATCCATTTTTATACGATGAAGTCAAGGTCCGCTTTCGAATCGATATGAACGATGGGGCGACCTTCCTCTTTCCTAGCAAGCACCCTGCCATTCCTAGTCCACACAAACTTGAATCCTTTTTCTTTACCTTTAAGCCTAGCCAAGCGGAAGAGCTCTTTATTAGCGCGAGTCAGGTTCTCGTTGATGTAAAGGCGAGGGAACGTTTCCTCTTCCGCCAGCTCAGGAAGCTTTGTGCGCGCGCTGATCCACTGTTCTTTTATGCTAACTTTGTGAACTTGCACAAGGACGGGCGGTATTTTATTAGGACCACTAGGCAGACGGTGAACAGCTGCGATATCAGTTGTACTGAAGTTAGTCAGGTCAAGTTTCAGAGCTAGGTCGCACACAAAAGAAGACAAGTTTTCTTTTGGCTGGACAGCGAGACCATGAATTTCGAAGTTGCATCGACGGGTGTACTGTTCTAACTGATTAAGTTCGGTGGTCAACTGATACAAAGATTCTGCGTGGTCGTCCACTGCAGTAGTTACTGACTGTGCATGTGCATTGAGCACGGCGATGTCTGCCTTGTTAGCATTCATCGTAGCAACTACTGTGTCGTACTTCGCGGACAGATGCTCGATCGATTCCTGTATTTCCACGACTGCAGTCTTGAGTGACAACAAATCCTCCAGGTTTGTTGCGAGCCGCTCTACAGTGGACATGAGGCTATCAAGCCTCTCATTCACAGCCGAGAACTGCTTTGCAAAAGAGTTGTCACCGGAAAGGGCGTCTGTGTCTGCACTGGCCCCCGAATCCGATCTACATGGCTGGCAGCACCACGTTTCTCGTTTAACGGTGCTCATTTTCGAGAACGACGACTCGGAAACAGACGAGCACGCCTTTCCAAGGTGGAAGCTTTCGCCACATTTACAACATGTCAAACATTTCACTTGTGCGGGTATCAATTTGGAACATTTTACACACGACGACATGGCAGTGCAGTCAGCGGCGAACGTACAAGCAATGAAAGCAAACTGGTGGCGTAACTACCTTACCGGCCAACAGCAAAATCAATGGTCAGCACTGAATACTGGCGTGCCGCTGACTGCAGAGGTGCATGGTGGCTTCTCCGTATAAGTAGGCGAGGCCGGCCGCCAGGGGACGTGGTTGAAGGTTCCAGGCACAACGGGCATCAGGCGATGACCAACCGGTTCCAGGACAGGCTCTGGCTGGCTGGTCAGTCGAGAGGTCCCGCACGTGCGGAAACTGTGCACTTCCAAGAAGGGCCGATATGGCTGCGTGGATGCAGCCAAACTTGACAACGTTGACGCACGTCTGCCGCCTGGGGAGCCTGCCAACAGCAAAATCAATGGTCAGCACTGAATACTGGCTTGCCGCTGACTGCAGAGGTGCATGGTGGCTTCTCCGTATAAGTAGGCGAGGCCGGCCGCCAGGGGACGTGGTTGAAGGTTCCAGGCACAACGGGCATCAGGCGATGACCAACCGGTTCCAGGACAGGCTCTGGCTGGCTGGTCAGTCGAGAGAGTGCCCGCACGTGCGGAAACTGTGCACTTCCAAGAAGGGCCGATATGGCTGCGTGGATGCAGCCAAACTTGACAACGTTGACGCACGTCTGCCGCCTGGGGAGCCTGCCAACAGCAAAATCAATGGTCAGCACTGAATACTGGCTTGCCGCTAGACATAGCACACTTCGTGTTTTAAACAGAGACAAAGCTTTACATTCACCATGGCCGCACGAAACCTCTATAATGTGACACAAAAAAGCCACCCAAAAAGCCGCTGAGAACACAATGGCCTCTATCGTTTGCTGTCTACGCCCTTCCGCGCGTCGCAGTCATACCGACGGCGCCCCCACTCCAGTAATTGCTCTTTCTGCGCCTTCAGTCGCCCCCTTGGGAAATTACTCATCAAGTCGCGCACATCATGGACACCCTAGGTATACATCGCTTCCTCCCATTATAAGGAGCAAAAAAAAAAATGAATAGGCTAGTGTGACGAGAGCGGCAACTGTCGTCTTCAAGTTTTCGAAGTCCAGTCGACGCTATGGTGAAGCACAAGTGACATCCCTCTCTCTCTACATAGGGGGATGATTGCCGGCGGGGCTCAGCTTTCCCCTCCCCTAAGTAACGCCACCGTAAGTGCGATCATTGGTTTGTTAGTTTTAAGTAGAACTGACACCGAATGCAACGAAGGCGAGATTGATTGAGAGAATAATTAAAACAAAATGCACACGCGCTTATTCGACGTCGTTTTTCTGTTGTTCTTTTCGCGGAAGTTTTGCTGGGGGGGGGAGGAATAGAGTAAAAGCAGCAGCGTTTTGCACCGTTGGGTGAAGTGAAAAGAAAGCACTTTGGTTACACTTAAAGTATTAAGGTTGTTCACATGAATGTTAAAATAACACAAAATTGTTGAACGGATCCAAATTAACAATGTACATGAATGTTAAAATAACAAAAAATTGTTGAACGGATCCAAATTAACAATGTTAATTTTTACCATCTACTACAGAAATTGGGTCTCACGTGGCAATGCTCCGCCAGTGTTTAGCGTTCGTTTCCACGAACGGCGGCACAAGCACAAGTCTCGAACGTAAAATCATATCAACTCACAAAATTACAATACTAAAGCTGAAATGTTCAAAGAATGCCCGGGACATCCCCTCACTCAAAATGTCTGGGCCAAGACGTCGTGCACGAAAATGTCCGTGCACAGAAATGTGCGCACCGAAACGTCCTGTACCGAAATGTTCTACACCGAAATGTCCGGATCCCGTTTAGCAGACCCTCCGTTTCGTTGGCTACGTTGTTACCAGGTACACCGGGACCGGTCTGCTCCTGAGCACGCGGAAGGGCGAGTAGGAAGGTTGCGGAGGCGGGGACATGGCGAAGGCAGGCCCGCTGAACTAATCCCCTACCATGACGAATGCCCAAGTGCCCAGCCGGGTCCCGGTCAACCCAGTAACAACGCATACGACAGAACGGACGGACTACTAAAACTCTCTATTCTTTCCCCACCAGGGAACGATTCTATCGGCCAGACGCGCATTCTGGCCTCCCCAGACAAACGATGAAGGGTGAAAAGCATTTTTGCGGCTGCGCTATTCACCCGTCGAAGGCCGTGTAAGTTCAACCTGCGGCCTGCTGCGTGGTTATTCTTCTGCCTTTGACCTTCGAAGAAGCACTTACGGCTGAAGGGCGGGAAAATTGACCAGTTGATAGGAAGAGAAACGCAGCAGCGACTTGTGGATTTTTGTACTCGAACCTTGGCATCAAAAACAGCCAAATCCTAGCGATGTAACGGTAGGAACGCCGTTCCTGCCGTTCCTTCAAAAACGTAACGAGTTACCGTTACAGTTCCACCGACCCTTAATGGAACGGTGGCGTTCCTCCGTTCCTCCAAAAAGGAACTAGTTCCAGGAACGCCGTTCCTTGTAACGCCGTTCCGTACAAGACTGCACATTACTGGACGTCTGAAATGGGGCCTCTAGTTCCATTTGGCCACATTACTTGAATGCTAGCGTGCAGTTTACGCACTGAAAATTATGTTTTATTGTTGGCCCGTATGACGTCATCCTTGCTCATAACACGTCACTGTGGAGCAAAATTTGAAAGTTTTTTAATACTTCGTAATTGTTTTCGTTAAAAAACATCTTTTGTGGCTGTAGGGAGGTGAGTGAGATACTCAATCCTAGTTATTTCAAATTAAACGAAGTTGCATTTTCGCTTCATGGTTCCTTTAACGCTGGGCCGACTGACTCTGCCGGAAGGTTGGCGAGTTGTGCTCAGTGAAGCCAAATCATCTCCTCCTGACGTCACACGAAAACGCCACATAAAACGGGCGAGGATGCAGAGAGGTGGACAGCATTTCCGAATTCATTTTTCTAGTGAATAAATTCGCGCAAACGCGTTCAGAATGGTCGAAACATGGCCCATTGACTCCGAACTACGGTTTGCGCTAGTAATCCAGCAATGTTTACAAATCACTTCAGTGTCCCTTTAACAAATGCGAAGCTACGCCGGCGGGCGTAGGAGAACGCTTCCAAACATATCGCAATATATTCAGGACAAGGGAGGCTTTAGCCGTTGATTATAATGTGGGGCATACACGTAGCATATATATCGGACCCTTTTTATTTCAAACTCTTTCAACCCTTCTCTCCCATTCAGTGATGTCTAGGGTAGGTTAAGATACACAGAACACTGCAAAGCGGTAGCGTGCCAAGCATAAACAGAAAGTTGCCAGTTCAAAAAAATGCACATATTGATGTTCCCGCAGCTTAATATCAGTGGGGAGCTCTGACATCGCGTTTTAGTTGGATTTAGTTACAACATTTTTTTTAATGAAAAATGCCCGTAACTTGAATAAAAAACACATTATTTAAAAGCGTTGCAGATCAGCCTGATTTTCGAAACGCAACTCGGGGATTTTTGAAAAAGATGTACAAAACCGTAAAAGAACTTTGGTACGCTGGTCCACCCGGACAGTATGTGTTGTAAACGGAACCGATTCTGTGTATTCAATCTCTGAGGATCTAGGTCCCTTTGTGTGGCTTGGAAGATGAGGGAAGCACAACAGCTCCTCCTTCGCCATGAGTACTCGATGACCTTCGACGATGGGAAATAGCTGGAAGTTCAGGTATTGAGTGCCTTCTTGGGGGTCGCTGGTGAAGCGGCTGCTGCTCAAGGCCGGCGTCTGAGCATTGACGCCTGGTCTCTTTTGCCAGTTTCTTGGCACCCAGATAAGCGCTCATTCCAGGTTCCATTTTATCGTCCTTCATGAATAACGGCTCCTTTTCACAATTTGCTTGGACCTGCGTGCGGGAAGTTAAAGAAATGCACTGAGAATGTTTAACGTACTAAGCAGAGAATCTGTACCTTAGAATTTCCTGTATCTTCCGGCTTTCGGCTTGATAATATTGCGTGTGGATTGCACTTGATTACCAATATTGTTGTTATATAGGCTTGTGGATGTGTTGTTTAGCGGTTGCAACTGTTCCTAATCATTTCAGGTCCAAACGCAAAGTGAAGGATAGGTTCTAACGAACAATTGCGGTTGTGGTCTTTCTTTCTTTTTATATTTATCGGTAATTATCATAACTACCTTAACGAGACTACCGTGAAAATCGTATACCTTTCATTGTATAGTTCAAAAATGGGCGGTGACCCTGATCAGTCCATTTTTGTCTATCGCCGATTCACCATCTGATGTGTATACCGTGAAATAACAGCAAAAAAGTAACCTGCAATCCTAATAAGTAGAAGCAATTGTAGACCTCAGCTCCCAATTTCAAATTATTGTTTGAAGAGAGCTTACGCAGGCTTCCGCAGACGCTAAACGTAAATGTAAAGATTTTGAGCCCAACACTCAACATGTGCTGAAACTGAAACCATCATACAACACTGCAAGGCTAAATTTTTGGCAAACTCAGTTCAGGCGAATGGAACCGAGCGGTGATCTTACCTCTGCATCCTGGAGAGGCTTCGGGGACGTGAAAGACACCCTTCGTTCCTGCGCCTTTTCCAAGATATTCATGATGGCTGCGTTCTCCCTGGCCTCTAGCTCCTTCTGCCTCTCGACTAAACGAAGCAGCGTATCGTCAGCACCACGCTTCCTGTCCAAATGATCCCGGAACTCCTCCCGAAGCCGTCTTTCCTGCTCCAGAAGGCGCTCTCTTAACAGCAGGCGCTCTTCTTCGCGGATTCTTTCTTCTCGCAGACGACGGCTGCGGTATCTCATCTCCTCTTCCCAGCGCATATCATCTTCGTGACGGAGCAGCTCCTCAAGAGTCACCCCCTGTGGCTGGCGGCGATTTTTCCCGTGGTGGAGCACCTGAAAGCCACCCTGGACCGCCTGGTGTGGAAGAGCCGTGGGGGTCACCTTGGCGAAGCAGGATGGAGAGGCGACACGAAGACCAGTCTGCTTGACTCCGGGCGGTGGACAAGGGCCATCCGCAGCTGCTACCGGTGTTCTAAAAGGCCATGCTATTACTTTGGTCGGTGCACGATGAGCCCCTGTAGAAGCTGCCGTCACATGGGGAAGGACACTGCCTGCGCGTGCAGCGTCTGGCTCGCTATGCGCCAGAGGAGTTGATCTCGGTGTGGCGGCCATACTCAATGTGGCCCAGTTATCGTCGCGGCCGCGTGCCTTTGAGCCAGGTGTTGCGAATGTTAAAAGTCTCTTGGAAGCACAGTTTTCTTCGCTTGCAGCGCTGGTCGGGCCCCTTGGGACACAAGGACCCGTGTTTTCATTTATTAGTTCCTTTGGCGGCAGACGGTGAGGCCTTATTAGGTACGTGTGACTAGTATCGGGAAGTACCGAGCTGACAGGACAGCCACCTCCTGGGAGATAATTGTGAGACTGCTGCTGCGGCTGATTGACGCCCGGGTAGGAGGTGTTATAGTCAGTTCTTAGTGCATAGTTGTTGCCTGGTCGCACTTCATTGAGGTAAAGGTACTGCTTCGGAGCCGTAAAGCTGCTCCGAGGACCTTGACTTTCAACGCCGTCAAAAGGGCCACAGGTTGAACGATTATTATACAAAAATGCATTTGTACCAGGCTGCTGAAACGAGGCGTACATTCGGCTGGGTTGATAAGCCGGAGTAAAAGGTGGTCTTGGGCCGGGGTACCTTGATGCCTCGGGGTATATCTGAGGAGGGTACTGTGGGTAGCGGTACACCTGCCCTGCCCCAAAGGCGGTCGATGGTTGACTGTATTGGTAGTTTGTATGGCTTGGCCAACCCGAGATTGAGCGGGTTTCCAAGACGCCTTCGAAATGTGGTTCTTCGCCCTCATCTTCCCTTGATAGTGATTCAAGAGTTCTTCGAGGCTTTTCTGCTGGTCGCGCGCTCTGTCGACTTCGCTCTGGTCCTCTAGCAAGTCCTTCAACTGATTCTTGATATGCTCTACGCCCGGAGTAATTAACAGACTTTTTCAGTCTACGTTTCGATTCCTGCCTATTAGAGTAATTTCGCTCGTCATTATCATCGTCACCATCATCGTCATCATTATCATGATCGCTTCCGTCCTCTACTATTTCTTCGGAATCTCTGGACCTGTAATGAGACTTTTTTTGTGAAAAAGGACACTCAATTCTAATATTTAATTCCGGTTGTTTAGGTGGCATCTGGTTTCGTTCGTCGAGTTCTTGCCTCCGCTGGCCTCGGTTTTCATCATGTGCCAATGCCAACTTTTCCATCTTCGAGATTACAGTGACTAACCTATTCGCCAACTGCCTATCTAGGACGATAGCATCTGATGGAACCGTACGTCTTACCCCAGTGACACCTGTGCGTCGGTGCGGTTCTCTCGGCGTCGACGGGGACTTTTCTACTACCGAATGTTGCCTGGGCGCCCGCCCGTGGCCACTTGAGGCGGCGCTCTTCGTAGCGTTTACCGTCGACTTTTGTGACTGCATTGGCATTTCTTCAGCGTATTCGAATTCAGGAACGTCCCCCTTCTTACTGAACTCCGGATTAGTTTCATGGATGTTTCCACCAGTCATCCGAGTCCTCTGCAACTTCCCGTTTGCTGCGCTGGGTTGAGACGTATCAGCGGAAGGAAGGATACGGCTGCAAGACATATCGGCCACTGTGTTATCTTGACCATAACTTTCTTTCGCCATGTCTATGTTGATATGAGCGTTGTTCAGGCGCTGCGCGCGCCCATCTCTGGCGGGAGGGACTCCCTGGCTTACAGGAACCGTCGCAGTAAAATCTGGTACGGGCTCATAGCCGCTCGCTAGTCCAAAGACAGTTGCCGGCGCCATGCCTTGCGATGAGGATGAAGTAAGGATATGTTCGCTTTGTAACAGTGCCCGAGGCTGCGCATTGCCAGGGAGCTGCACTCCATGATCTCCTCCTGGAACAGGTGCTGTTGTGAATGTGGGACTAAATACATTCCCCGAAGAGGTTGCGGGTGGCGGTATCTCTCCATATGGTGGCCCAAAAAGGGAAGGCACTTGGGTTAATGCTGGGTGGTAGCCCTGGGCTTGCATATCCGCAAAAGTCATCATCCCTTGGGGGGCTTGAAGGGGAAACGTATGTCCTGAGCCTGCAATCGATGCGTCCTGCATGGCTTTAGTTAGGGAAGCCATTGAAATGGTACCGTTGTTTATATAATCGGGTCCAGAAACTGAGGACCACGCCGGAGCCACGGAACCTGTCGTCGCGTGAGAGGCTTCAGGTTCAAATGCCTTTGATTTCTTACGGTGACGATGTGAGGGGCGCCGTTTCTCCCTACGGTCCAGGTTGGGTACCGATCCCCCGGCCACGTCATGATCGGTGTGGGCAGGTCCTTCGTTTAGCGTGCCTGGCAGAACAACTTGTGCATCCATCTGGGCCGCCGGCGTCTCCATTTCTTCATCGCGATAAGTAACCGCCGCATCGATTTCAACGTCCGCGTTCAGCCCTGGAGCCAGGTCTTTGTTCAAGGTGGACCTACGGTGTCCAGTCCTGTGCTTGCTGCGTGGCATCCTTCTTCCTTCGTTCGCACTTGGGGTCCGTCAGGAGATGATGATGCTAGTGACTATCTCGTTACGAATCGCGATGACCATTTTTTGATGCGAATGTAGGGAGCATTGAGTAATTATCCTTCAAAACAAATCAAATATTTTAGAGAAATGTGTTTTTTCCAGCTTTGTGCTAATTTGCGCCCAAAGTGACGGTGTTTATGTTCGCAATAAAAGGCGGGTTTAAGAGCATTATATTCGTTCAATAGATAGCATTACATCTTCACGATGCAAGGAAGTTCCCTGACATCAATAAGAGTGCCCAATATAATTTATCGGCTTGTAGATGTAACTTAAAGGAAAAATTTTCAAATCTCAATGGTAAAGACAATTTAAAGTTTTCATTCTAAGAATTCGGGGGAGTAGTTCAAGAGTCTAACAGTCATTGTACTCTTGTAAGCATTTGCGCACTCCCCTCGAAAGCTGCGGGGAGTTGGACGCAATGTTCGCTCCTCATGAAGAGGAAGAGCAAAACTGACCGCGTACTTTTCTCGTGTGGGGCGGAGTGCACCCCAGTTCCGCCCCCCACCAGTGAAGAGTAAACCTGCGCATCATCTCCCTGTCTCCAGTACGAAGAGCAAAACTGCAATTTCATTCATGTATAGTGCGGTAGTAAGTATTGAGATGCACCCCTGCCATTTACGCACACCAATTCATCAGCGATATTTGATTTGCATATGTATATACATACCTTGTATTAACAGCAACATGGGGCCCGTCTGCAAGATGGGCGTGAGAGGAGCAGGTGATATCGCTGCGAGGGCATTTCAAATACAGCAAAATAGAAGAAGCCAGTCGTATGTATTTGGAGCCAGGTTTGACACGCCCGATTTTTCACTGAAGCGAGCTCTGTTGTTGGCTCTGCGAGGTGAGGTGGAGGTAGAACGCCGGTTCCATGTTCTCGGAGTCACTGGTTCGAATCTCCCCGGGGACGCTCTTTTTTATTTACTGCCTTTAGCGTTTTTTAGAATTGAAATGGCATATTTCAGGAGAAGAAACGCCCCCCAGTCACGCAGAATGGTCAAACGACGCCCAACCCAAGTGGAAGATTCATCCTTGGCTCCTTCACCGTGATGTCCCGCCAGCGTAGAATACACGGCTGCGCTTTGTAAACAATGTGCTACGCACGAAGTGGACTTTCAAACAGACGCTTTATGCAACATGGGAAGTTGGACCTGCCCGTATTATCATACTTGCTTCCACACAGTACGACGCGTGCTCGCTAACTGCTTGCATGCCTGTGCGTCAGCGCTAGATCACGAACACGCCAGCAAGATGTGTATTCGTTCGTTCGTTCGTGCGTGCGTGGAACTAGTTTTTCTTTCGAACATAACAGCAGCGGCGGCGCAGAGGCAGACACCGGAACTATGTGCACTGTGTAGCGATGCGCGCGGAGTGCATTCGTGGGCTTCGCAGGCTTCGCGCGTTTAAGAACGGGGCGTCCTCTGTAACATCCACCGTGGTCCCGCGTTATTCGCGCCAACAGCGCCAACTCCTCCTTTAGTGGCACGTGGCGTCCGAAAAACGTTGCATTTATCGTCATGGGAACGAGTGGGGCTGGGAGAACGCAGGTTGGTGACGTCGCGGGCGCTGCTGACATCTTTTCCATGCGGCAGCGGGGCCGTCGCGCGTCGGCCGCAGCAACCGAGCCATTCGGGAATGGCACCAGGCGCGAAAGCTGGACGAGCGGCAGCCGATGCCTCGGAAGGGTCACCACCCATTGTTTGGTATGTGTGTGCAGTAACGTGTTTAATAATTGAACGACGAAAGCATGCAGGTAAAAGTGTGTTTTATGGTGTCGAATTGTTGTCTTTGTCGCGGTATTAATTGGAGCGTTACACAAACATTCCTTTTGCTTTTCTTTTATTCAAAATTCATGTGAGGACGTCTCTGATTTGAAGTCATGAGAACACATGTGCTACATTCATATATTGCGTATACATGATTACTTCGTACACACTATTAAACTCTAAGCAAAAATATGACATATGCAAATTTAGGCATACAATATTGCACGATCCGTAAAAAACGTGCTACATACACATTTACTTATACAATAATTCATTACAAAAGAAGAACTTCGAAAGTTGTAGTCACTACACAGATTTGGTTCCGCGCACGCCTCGGCGGGAGAAGAAAAGAACTCGAAAGTACCTCTCAAAGTAGACTTACTTCTTGGGCTCGCCTCGAGACAGATATGTTCCTTGTACGTTAAAAAAGTCGATTCAGGTGAGAGGCAATAATTGGGAACCTATTATTTAAAAAATAAGCATACACAGGTATGCTCAAAGGCCTGCCTTTCGGGCCAGTTAACGCAAAATCTGAAAGCATTCATTCGACCATTAACCTGCATACACTTCCGAGAAATCATGTTCACGCCAACAAAATCCAGCGAGAAAAAAGTGTTAGAACACAATACCCGCACTATTGACCACTCATTTCTGAATTGAATCTACGTTCAAAAATAATGCGCAACCACGTACCGGGGGGGGGGGGGGGGGCGAAGAGAACGCGGGAGGCAGAAGAAGCGAAAAAATTACACCATCTTCCCACGTGGGAACCCTGAGGAGTGCAAAGCCGTGCAAACTCGTGCAAACTCGACATGCTTTGCATCTCCTCAGGATTTCCACGAGGGAAGATGATGTAATTTTTTTGCTTTTCGCCTCCATCAGAAGAGCGGCCGCCGCGGCCGGGAATAGGTCTCCTGCACTGCCCAGGGTGCGCTGCACAATCTGCTTCCGGGCACTAATTCAGTGTAGTACAAAGCTGCGTGGGTCCCATAAAATCCCGTGTTGACAGAAGCAAAATAAGCTCGATGCTCCCGATTGTTTTGCGACATGGTCACCAGCCCATCCCCGACGAGTCCGATCTTTTCCGGCGATCAAATTGGCATTAGGGGAAAAAGATTTGCAGCGCAAAATGCGTTTAAAGCGCCGACGAAAGTTCCCGGACGGCGACGGCGATCTGCCACTCAACGGTTCACCGAGAGATGGTCGTATGAAGTGAAATTTGAAGTGAAAATTCTAGTTTAAACTGCTTACTACTCTAGGTGACAAGGACTTTTCAAAAACAGCCGATCAAAAATTACACCATCTTCCCACGTGGGAACTCTGAGGGGATGCAAAGCCGTGGAGTAGTAGCGTGTTAATTGGTTGTTAAAGGCACGTGTAGTAGCGTATTAAATGTCTTCTTTCTTTATTGAGTAGTGGGGAACATTTTGTGGATTCTCGTTCTCGAAGCGAGGAATCCGCTGTTCGACGCTGGCGTTTCGAAGCGTTGTCACGTTGCCGAACGCCATCTGGATCAGCTACTCGCCGCTGGCGCTTCAAAGCGGCTTCTCGTTCTCGAAGCGAGGAATCCGCTGCTCGACGCTGCCGTTTACGTTCGGCATCGCGAGCTCTCCTCTCTGCAGCCTTGTCTTGGGAGGCACGAGACGAGCCGAGCGGCGTGGAGGAGAGCGGCGTTATCACAGCTGGTTAGGGCTCCTGGAGCGACAGTGTTGCCGGTGTCTTCCTGAGCCGGCACGAGGCGAGCCGAGCGGCGAGGAGGAGAGCGGCGCTATCACAGCTGGCGTGGAGAGGGGGACGGGGAGGAGAGGTGCGGACGCCGGATGACGGAGGGTCGACTAGGAGATGCTTTGCATCTAAAAAGAAGAGTGACGCAGTCGGTGATGATGGTGCTTTAAAAGCCAGCGAGTCCGGCGGACCGCCGGCTCGCCTGCTGCGGCGCGCTGCTCTTTTGCGTACCTGCGCACTATGCGTGCGCTTTCATTAAATAGTGCTCGTTTGCGTCGCCGCTACGACTACGTGGTGCAGCTTTAGCTTGCCGTTTTGTTGCGTGTCTCAGTGACAAAATTCAGCGAGCGTAAGAAGCGTGAAATCTGTTTTGAGATTCCGAAATTAGTGGCCGTAAAACAAAGTGGTCGGGCGAACCGAGAGGCCGCTAGCTTTCCTTGTTTGCGCTCACTTTACCTTATTATGCTCTTGCATCATATATTCCCAGTTCGCACTTAATAGGCTAGAATGAGGGTCAGCAAAGTTTTGAAGTGTAGGGCCGAGTTGCATGCAGCCGACACGGCGGAGGGCTGGACGGCAAATCGGTTGGGAGGGGAAGGGGGCTTTGAACGCAAAGCGCAAAAATCCAGCGAATCGTCAACAATAATTGACAATAGTCTGGCGAAGTGTGAAGATGGGGGAAAATTAAACTGGAAGCAACCAATTTTCTGTTCTTGTCTCGCTGTCTAACTCCGTTTGAGGACAAAACTGGCGTGTCGGCGTTCAGATTGTTAGCGACGAAGATAACCAACAGAGTCAGTGATGATCGCATGTAAATATCCGGGGCTGCGCGCCGTGAATGCGGCTATGTTATGTTATTTCTTCAGGCACCGGGCGTGCGATTTGGTGATTGTTTGCGTCCTTTAATAGCGCCTAATTTGTTTATTTGACGCAATGACTCCCCTGTACTCGCTAGTATACATGTACCCTGCCGTTCGTAAACCGTGCGGCGTAAAACGTTACGCAAGGATCATTTAGTTTGCGAGAATACAAAACAAAATTTCCACTCGTTTTCCGTTCATGGTGGTGCCAGACCAGCAGTGTCAGCTGAGTCGGCTGCGCAATTCTTGGATTCGCTTGCATGCTCCCGCTGAAGCAACCTTTTGCAGTTACCTCACGCTATAGGATGAGCAGCGTTGTGTGTTTGTGCTAATCGTGAACTTTCCTTTGTCTACCGCACGCTTGAAGAACGGTAATCGTCGTCAGGAAGTTAGACCGCCCGACCTGGCGATACTGTCCCATGCCGCGACGACCGCGACAGCTCGCTGAAAAGAAAGCCGATAAATCGGCTTGTTTGAGCGGATATTTTGTTTAGCCTCTGCAAATACTTCAAGAGCTATTTCATACAGTATGCAGTCATTTAAACATGCCACAAAGCGATTACCAGTGCTTCCGATACCTTACTTCATACGGCTCTACTCTGCCCGACTGTGGCTCCCGATCCAGTGACCTGCACTTACATAACAACGGAGAAGTGGCCGTCAACGCAGGCAGAACTCCTTGCAGTGCGGGATGCTCTGCTACACACATCGTTGCTAATCAACCACGCTTCACCACAGTGTACAATTTACACTGATTCGTCGGCAGCTGTTCGAGAGCTTCGTAAAACTCTCACGTCCAACGAACTTCTTCTAGAAATCCAGGACATAATGGACACTTATCCGTGTCGTGTGCGCGTGTCATGGCGCCAACGGAATAGCCACCCCGCAATGCAGGCTGCAGATGCCGGAACACACCCCGTGCGTGTGCAATATCCAGCTCCTCTTGCACCTTCGTCAAACGGTGTTCGCCTTGCCAGTGCAAAAGAACGTCTACGGCGCACCGCGCGCGCTCTCATACCCCCGTGCGGTACAGATCTCCCTGGCGGGTTGTCTCGCCAAGATGAGGTCCTGCTCAGACGTCTTCGCCTGGGAGTCGCCCTCACGCCAGCTGTGACGAGGTCCTGGCCTCCTCAATACCATGCCCCGTTCAACTCCACCTGCCCCTTTTGCCCCGCTCCAGTTGACCAGGCTACAGCAGAGCACCTGGTGTGGAGTTGCCCTGCTCTGCGAAGCCTACGCGCTGTGCACATCGCCACCTGCGGCCCGCGCCCCGGACGTCCGCCAGACTTCATGGCGTGGATACAAGGACCACATCATGGCCCCCTGCTCCGATTCCTTCGGGAATCCGGCGTGTATCTATACATTTAGTTTCCCCTTATGCTGATTAGCAAACTTCCGCAAAAAAAAAAAAAACTAAGTACAACCAAGTTTCACTCTGCCTAGTAATTGAAAACGCATGGAGGGCGGCGAGGGTTGTCTGATTTTATACTACCCAGAGGCGTCGGGCACTAGAGGCGCTGCATGTCGCCGAAACTCCAGCACAGGAGGCCTATCGAACCTGCGACCTCGTGCTCAGCACCGCAACGCCTTATCCACTGAGCCACCGCGGCGGGTCACTGCCAGAATCGTTGGAGTCCATTGTCAGCTCATCGGACGGCGCAGACCAAAGCAGCAACTGAAGGTTGCAGCGGCGCGGACCTGGTTTATCTGAAGTGGCGAGGAGGAGGGGAGAGGCGAAAGGGACATTATCACAGCTGGCATGGAAAGGGGGAGAGGGGGAGCAGAGCACACTGGTAGTGTGGAGAGGAGGAGGGGAGAGAGTGACGTTATCACAGCTGGCGTGGAGAGGAGGATAGGTGCGGACGGACGGACAAGATATGCTTTGCATCTAAAAGCCTTCCTGTATTGTAAGCCGCATGTACAAAGCTCATTACTTGCAGATATAGGCTAGATTGTCCCAAGCTACCCTCTAGCTCGTGTCTGAGCAGCGCCTCTTATTTCATGCTGTCCGATACGGCATGGCGATTCGAACTTCAAAATTATGGAACCGCAAAACCACTCGCGATAAGGCGCGGGCACGCAGGTTAGATTGAACAGCAAACCCGGCAATGCTACTTCGTTTTGTTCTTTTTAATGATCTAAACGCATGCAATGGCGGCTGCAGGCAACGCATACATTTCGGGTTGGCCTTTCAATGCTCCCCGTGAAAATCGAATGACATTGAACACTGTGAAATTAAGTCAGATTTTTTGGAGCCCTGAAGCAACGCTTGGTAGCAGTTTCGCCGCAAATATCAGTTTTGGAGCAAGATTGCACAGAAAAAAATGGTTAGGACGCAGCACATCCTAGCCACCAATCGCCGTGGTAGTAGGTACGCAGTGAACGACAAGAAGCGCGTAGTTCAGCTTGCCTTGTTTGTGAGCAGGCGCGGCGTGATGACTTTGGAGGGGTTGAGGAGTCACCAGAGGAAACGTCCAATGAAGTCGCAAACCGTCTTCGACTTGGGCCCCTAACCAAGCAAACCTGCTGTACGAAACAACAAAAATGTATTGATAAGAATCCGAATCCTGAATCGACGTTCAAGGAGGTAGCAATCATGAAATGGCAATGCCGCCACATATTCACTTTACGAGCAACAGTGTGCGCGCCCAAGGTGCGTTCACTTCTATGAAAACTTCGCGCACCTGCAGAGCTGAGACATATTTTCACATTAGTTTCCACTCCAAGACGACTGACATGTCTCATTACTTCACGTTACCTGCGCGAAGTATTTTGAAAATAGAAGAGTGTCATGGATCGGCTTTTTTGGAATTCCCTGTAACAACGCGAATTACCTTACCTGTCATCGCTGTAGAAGACGAGAAACGTGGCCGAACTGTTTCGCCCTGTACTGCTGCACCACAGAGCTGAGCAAGACTGGTGACGCTCCTTTTTCCGCGGCCCCATGTTTAGAATTCATTCGAATACATTTTATAATGCAGAGAAACTTTCAGCCCGTGGAGGCGTCTAGACAACACGCGCAGCCCATCGAACGCCGGCTCGCTCACGCGCGCGCACGCGCACCGAACTTGTCAGCCGTGCTCGCCGAGAGAAAGAAAATAAAAATATTGGCGCCGGTGATCTTTTGCGCGTGCGTGAGGAGGCGCGGAAGCATGGATGGTGTGGAAAGAAATAATCATTGAGGGAAAGGGGAGGGCCACACCGCAGCACCCTGCCGCTGGGACAGCCCCAATTTTCGAAACCGAAACTAGCCAAAGTCGACACCAGCTTGGGATCTTTCGCTCCTATGACGACTTTGGATTTATCTACCGGTCGAAGAAACGCTGGCGGGAAGTAGAGGTAAGCCATTAGTTAACCTCTACTTGTCTTGTGTGTTTAACGAAGCAGAGTTGCTCTCTAGTTTAGGTCCCCGGAAGCGGTTAGCCATAACGCTTTCGTGACTCATTTTGACCGTTGCGTAGATTTGAAGGGCGGCTTTTGTACCCGTGTGCAAACAGCATCAATTCTTGCACAACTTCAATTTTTTTGGTTTCGTGAAGTGTTGGTATCCTAGCCGAATGTTTTTGCAGGTAAGAAGCACGGTCGGACGAATAGTAACAGGGCTACCCTGCACTCTTGGCTCACTGGCTAGGGTTAGAGTAGCTGCCGTGCAGTGGCTGTGGGTACCTTCACGGCTCTAAAAAATTACTTACAATAGGCTGAGCGATAGGAACGTGTGTAGCGCGTGTTAGGCACTAAAATTGCAATAATTTTAGTGACCGCCGTGCGTACAGCAGCAGACTGAAGTGCTGTCCATACAGGTCTTTTTAACGTTTTGATTGAGGGCATGATGGGCGGAAACGAGACTTTTCGGGCGTACGCCCCGCACTGTTAAGGGGTAACACCGCACTCAAAGAGTACAGCAAATAGGTATTGTGGGCGACACAGGCCATCGACAAAGTTTTACACAGGCCGCTGGCGGTGGCGACTGTGGCAGGCGACGGGCCGTCGCCATAGCGGGCTTTTTCCCGGCCAGAAGCAGCCCACAAGCGAGCGACAGCGACGACGACGGAGGGCATTGGCGGCATTGCATTATTTTTTTCGTTTGTCGCTGTCGCACACACTGTTGGTTGTACCGATTACGTTACATTTTTCGCGTCGCTTGTCGCCGTCGCTGCATACTGTTACCCATAATGTTCGAGTGTTCTGATCGCTCAATAACGAGCCTATTGGTTCTCATCAAATGTAGTGATCTGCATCGTCTACGAACGAACTGTACTCGAGAATGAAGAAAACAGTAGCTATGTGACCCACTAGCAACTTTTCCACACTGAACTTGCGAACGTATAATGGGCCGTACGTTGCAGTCGGCTGCGGACGACAAAATCCTATACAAATAAATCAGGGATTATAACCTTACACAAAGAGTTATCGGTACTTAAATTTTGTGCAATGTGTTTATACCTGAAACGATAGCCGGCTAAACAATGGAAGCTCTGGACACGTAAACATAAAAGCCCTAATCGGTTTGGCGCGCAGTGCGTAGGCAAGCAGAGCTGTACTGCGCGCTGTCTGATATCACACAGGCCAACTGGCACAAGGAGCGTGGCTGCATCCAAGGTCACGGCACATTCGCATCTAGATTGGTGACTGCGACAAGCAGTATTGCATTCCAATACGGGTTCACTGCGTGCTCTCGGTGCAGAAACTAAGCTATCACCCAATAAACTTCCTTTAACGTTGTTCAGCCTCCTCAATTTGTTTTCCATTGTAGAACCTATCTTTGCTGTCCCCCTCTTTCTGCCGATGTAGGAACAAAGGAAAGACGCTACTTGCCCGACGGTTTTTCTGTTTTGAGAGAGGGAGAGAGAGCCCCGAGGCGTCAGCAAGAGTGGCCGTCGTATTGTAGACACTTCTCCTCACGACCTCGGCCATCGTGGATGGGTTGCTGCTGTCTGAATTTAGGCTCTTCAGTGTATAACACTCTTCAAAGGCGAAGCGCACCTTCTTGCTTCTTGAGACGCTACTTCGGCCTCACGCCTAGTGCCCTGCTCCGTACAGTTCTGAAGGCCGTCACCAACATTATGAAGCAGTAGCTCGAATGTGTTTGTTTTAATACCAAGTTATGCCTTTTTTAAATCTTACCACCGCACCCTCATTTAAGTACCCCCCGTACTAAAAAACCCAGTGGCAATGTTTCCCGCGGTTTCCTATTGTCCCACCAACATATATCTGTTGCAGAGTTTGTGTCAGCCTGTTTTTATCTTTGTGTTGATGGCATCTTGTAATGCGTTAATAGTAATCCAAGCTGAATTGTTTTAGTCCCAGATTTTTGTTTCGCAAAACTTCTTTGTAAATGTTTTTAATATGTCCTAAAAGAGACCTGGCTTTGCAGTCCGCGTGAAGTACTCACTGACGTACTAAGGCCCTTTTGCTGTATTTTAATGCTGTTAACTATTCCCCCACTGCCGCATTTCTAGTGATGCTTTACGTGCTACTGCCAGTACCTTTTTATTTGTGGATGGTAATGTCATCTTATCGTCTTAAGTAATGTTTGTATTTTGGAGTTTTCTGTTGCTTTGCTGCATTTTCATTTTTGAATTTTTCTATAATGTGTCATAAGTAGGAGCTATGTCTCCTTCTGTGTGGATCTGGAGTAGGAACCGTTTTTATGCTGTGATATTTTAATTCTGAATAAATTGGTTTTTGTGGGAAATTGCAAACTTAACCGATTGTTGCGATATTTTCTTTGAAAAGAAAGTCAGCTCGTTTTTTCTTCTTTTTCATGTTTCAAAATAGCTTGTCCTTCTCTGTTTGCTTGTAACTGTCTACCTTACCATCGTGGGGAGGGGGGTAGCAGCAGGCGGAGCGAAAACTCGCTGCCTCACGGGGAATAGCAGAACGCTCTATGGGCGTAACGGGGTGCTTTTCAAGAGAGAGTAGTAGTACCTTTCTGCAGTAGCCGGTAACGCCGCAGCCAATAGAGCTTATTCACGCCTAAAGGGAGTAACGGAACGCTCCGATGGTAGATGGCATTGCAATTCCCATACAGCGTTCAAGTACTCCGCCTCGAAAGCCGCAAGTAAATTCCACAAGGAGTATTTCGCCTCTCGCTTTGACGGCTAACAGTAGCCCAATGCTTCAAAAGCGAGTGAAATATGAGACAAACGTTTTTACTTCGACTAGACTGAGTGCCCACCACTCCTCCACTTCTTAGTTTGTTTGTCACGGTGACACTAGTTTCAGTTTGCAGTTCCCTGTTTCGGTCCTGAGATGTCTCCCCCAAGGGGCGATAAAGTTGTTACAAACTTTTACCAACAGCAAAGCACAATGGCAGCTGGATTATGGTTCACGGTACTGTATGTTTTCTATGTGTGAAACTTTTGTACATCTCCACATTGCCATCACCATTCTTAAGTACGCAGGATATGGGTTTGCGTTTTGCAAGGGCGTGCACTAAGTTCATTAAAATGGAGCTGGTGTGAAATGATTGCTCCTAAGACGCCTGATTTAATTCGTTAGCAAAGGCTGTCAACTACAGGCAATACAAACTCCAGTTGGCGTTTCATGCACGTAAAAACTGCCAGAAAACAAGATTATTTTATAAGTTAATCTCTTCGAAAGAAATATTCCCAAATTATCGACCACTCCCTGTTACTAATATTATCATCTGATTTCCCTCTGTGTATTTGTAAATATTTGATTACTGCGATTGCGCCCATGCCCACGTTTGCACAGTGAATTGAAGCGGGCACTTATAGGCAATATATATTTTACTTCTTTCGGAATGGCTAGTTTAAATACAATCGGCCTCTTTTTGGTCGAAATCGCGCCTTTTGCGCGACTGTGGCACTCAGGGTTGATGGATATCGGTTCTACATCGCGTAGTGGTAGCACGATGTTTCCCCGGATGTAGCTGGCGTTTATACTGCGCCAACGGGACGTGGAGTGCTCTTTTCCGCACTCTGCATCATGTTAACGATTGAGAACTTTACGATGCTTCATGATCCAGCAGGACATCGGAGAGACGACTTGTCGTTTATGACTGCAATCAGCCGCAGCATGATTTAAAGCCACTTCGGCGACCACCAGTTCGGCAAGGGTTGGGCGATAAAGAGATGTACATTCGCCGCATTGTGTGCTCAATATACAAACATTCCTCTGGGTGTTAGTTTGTTGTAGTAAGGAGCATATGCCTCTGCTCAGTGAAGCCTGGCCTGTACAGGCCGTTAGCCGGGCTTCAAGATGTGGCTGGCTCAGCCCAAGTTGACAAAACACATTGTGACTGTGTTGCGGGGTGATTACATCGTTTTATCAGGCTTAAGAAAAACAAAAACGCTTTCATGTGCAACGTCTTTCAACGTTAGTTACGTCAGGTACATTACAATTAAAGGTATTGGCGTTGAACGGTAGTAATAGAACAGCTGAATTGAGCAGCTAGACGGCGTCTCTTCGCGTGCACTCCACTGAGTGCGATCGCCGGCAGATATACTGGTTTAAATACTTCCGCTGCGTCTTGGTTCACGTTGTTCTGTTTCCCGGTCAACGGGAGTGTGATGACTTGAGCGTTCTAAACTTCCTGAAGGGACTGTGTGGTTGTTGCATTTTACATGACCATGTTTTGTTGTTAACTTCATGGCTTTTGTTCGTCAGGTTAGCTACTTACAGACATATACCAGATATAGAGATTTACTAATACAAATTACTGGTTCAGCTAAAATATTTGCTCGCTGGGGCTTCTCATTGATGTAGGTAGAGTTTAATCCTGGGGGACTGATGAACCCCGCGCAAACGTTGCATAAGCTGCAGACTTTAGAACTTGTTCACATATTTTAAAGGTCCATTAGCAGGCTGGTCCAAAGATGTAAGCACATTGCTGCGTTTTTGATAGCCATGCGAAGCATCCAGACATCGTCTTGCACCCAGTTGCCAGCCCGATGGATGGCCCCAACTCAAGGTGAGCACATTGTTTCAGTTCTGTAAAGCGCCCGGTGGTCTTTTGGTCTATTTTCCTCATTGCACCACATATCGTTCATTTGTACATGCATGTTATAAGAATGTGTGTACCACCATACAGTACACACAAAATTCATGGCCAAGCAAAGAGCGGCATTGAGCAGCAACAAAAAAACTTGCACCTGGGAAAAGCCTTAAGAGAAGACAATGGAATGTGCTGCTTACTCTAAAGTATAAAATGTGTAAAAATATATACCGAAAACAAGTTAAGAAAGCAACATTTACAAACGTTTTATTCATTCTTCCGACACAGCATAGTTAGTGTTTCACAGTGAGCCGAAGTGTCAGTTCATATACTTTTCTGTACCGGTTGAAGAAACTAGTTTGTATCAACACCGATAGAGATTTAAACTTTCCTGTTTTCAGTTGCAACCTACTGATGCGCTGCGGCATACTGTGCTTTTTAACAGCAAAGCTGGTAGAAAATTATTTGTCGTGTCGCAGTTAAACATACCAAGAACGTGTCGAGCGCTCACTAGTGAGGGCGTGCCTCGCGGAAACTGCGCAGTAGTTAATAAAACCTAAAAAATGTCGAGCGCTCCTAGGTATGTGCCTCGAAGCGACCGGCCAGCGTCCCCGCGCACGTTGGTAAAGCCAAGCATACCCACTTAAGGAGATTGGCCAGGATTCGTGAAACGAACAAACAAAAAGAACTCCAGCATTCGCCGTAATTGTCGCAACGCTTCCTCGGTTTGAGAAAAACTCGTCATAGCATACGCCCCTCCAAGGTGATGTCCTGTGCTTATCACTTCCAATAAAATGAAAGCTCTAACCTATAGCAAGAATGATGGAGTCAAAGTCATTTCGGCAGCGAAGAAAACGCGAATCGGCGGCAATCGTTGACTTTAACTTTTGGGATGGTAGTGAAGGTTGCGTACAGCTTCGCTACCATCAAGTCCTACACGATAGTGTGAGCTTCCTTAATTTTTTACGGTTCTTTTGTGTATTGTGCTGCACTTGTGCAGTGAGAAAAAGGGAAATGCCGAGGAGGAATAAGTATACATTTATTTCAAAAGCACTTGGTATGGGCAAGCATTATCCCATACACCTCACACGTAAGCATGATGAGTAATGCTGCAGGAACGCATTCTACGATACCTGATATTTTTTCGGGTCAAAACCGTTTGCCAGCGAGCACACTGGCGGAAATGATGCTCCGCAAACATGCACTCAGCAAAGCTGTGCGAGCAAAGACAAAGAGAAAATTAAAACATTGACCGCAACAACTGGGACAAGACAAAGAAGGTTTTCCCAGGAAGATGGCTTGTCACACTCCGGAGCTCGTCTGGAGCCGCTACAGTGCAGGTAACCCTGCGCCACTGCACAAACCGGGCTGTGTCGCTGACACGAAGACCTGCACTAGAAGAAGTGCTTGTTATTATGCGACGAATATTTTTAGAAGGCAGTGTAGTCTACTGCCGCGCAGAGGCTAGAAATATGCGACGTCACTCTGGGTCAGACTGCGAATCCCGAGGTGGAGGAATGGAGGGTGGGCTGACTCAGAGCCTAGAATTTCTGCTGAGTGCTGCACTGCTCGAAGCCTGATGAGATTGTGAAGGATATTTTATATCCAAAAGGATAACTATTGGAGCCGGATGGCCCCAGGATATACGACCTCAGATAGGATGGGGCCGCCCTGGATAGCTACGCCACATTAGTGAGGCTGCACGACAAGAACTTTGAAGTTGTGGAAACTGGCCGGCGTCCTTTAATGGTTTATCCTTTTGCTGCAGCAACGCCCTATCGAGTTGTCGGGGGTATCCATGAACTCTGCCTGCTTGAGGTCTAGCGCCCAGGAACAAAAGCAGGGCAAGCAGTTACCGATGCTTATCGGGACCAGAACTTTTGCGCACAGCCTGTTAATGGTTCGGTGACATTAAAGCGCGACCACACGTACTTTTATCAGGTGCTAGGGCAGCTAGCTTCCAGAAAAAGATCATGGTGTGACTTCGTCATATTAACGAGCATCAGTGACTTGCAAAGCACAGTATCCGTTGAACGGATGTACTTAGATGAAGAGCTATGGAAAGATATCTTTCAAGTCGTGGTATACCTCTACAAAAGCTGCTATAATTGCGGAGACCCCCATACGGCGCAACAAACGTTTGGTTTTCTGTTTTTCCACAGGTGCTGGCTACACTCCCTTCAGGTACCACAAAGAAGGATCTTATATCATTGACAATCATGACGAAATAGGGAAGCTGACGCTGAGGAGTCGCAAGAAACTGCTTGTATATTTTGGCAATAGCTCATTTGCATTAATTTGCACGCACACATTCATTACTTGGCCATGTTTCCTGCATCGGTTGCTATTCAGAATCTTCGCAGGCTTGATTCCTTTCGATTATTTTTAAATGCTCTCTGACGTTGCTGAGTAAAGCCAATGTCTTAAAGACAGCATTTTCCAGCCTAGAAAGCAGTGGGGAACGCGATCAAACCCCTCCCACATAACCTACAAAGTAGTTTATACTTTCACATGCTTCGGTGGCTTTGTATTAAAAGTGATGTGGTGCTGAGGCCAAACATGCAGTTTCTATCACAGCTGCGGTGCCTGTTTCGCTTGAGGAAGCAAAAGCCAAAAACGCCCGTCCTTTAAAATTTCGGCTCACCTTTACGATGCCCCGGGAGTTAAAATTAACCGGTAGCTTTCATCACAACGCGCCTCTGCGCCCACGATGAACTTCGGTTCGTCGAATTGCCAAAATACTCAATGAAAATGTACCACCGTACTACTTTTTTTTCTCAGATAAGCGCTGAAGGCACCCATGCGCACAAGCCTGCAGTCGGTCTCCCATTGATGTTCGGTCAATCACCACAGTGTGATATTGCAATATTTACCCACAACACAGTCCCGCCTATATACGAAACACTGTTCTCATGACAAACAGACTTGGCCAAGAGAAACAACTTTATGCGGTGCTCTGGGTTTCAATTATGGTACGTTGGCATCTCCGAGGAGCTCGTGCAAACTCTAACACTGTAGGCATCCTTGAACGGCAAGATACAGTCGCGCAGTTACTGACGTCACGATGGACCGGTCACTTAATCTGGTAAGCACATGTTGGGCCGTCGTCTTGTAGCGTTTCCGCCAGTACGGTTGGGGACAATATGAAAAGCATTAAACAATACCTGTTAGCTCCCAATTCCCCATTTCCTCCCCAAATATCGGAGAACACTTGAGTTACGCGTTTAAGCGTGAAACCTGACAGTTTTAACTTACTCGGTGATGAGGAACAGTATTTAGTGCGTCCGTCACAGATATATGCAGCAAAGCATCCATCAGACGAGTGACAGGAGCGAGTGCACCTTACGATGCGTTACACCATAGCTCTGATGTCCTTATTATTCCCATGGTGGCGCTCACGAGCGGTAAAAACAGTCCGTTTCGGCTGGCACAACCTCTGTTGGGCTGTTGGGACAGCGGAATACGATCCCGATGGTGTCAGTGGCCGCCGTTAAGTGGCACTGCGGGATTTTCCGATGACACCTATTTTTCGCTTACAGTCGATGCCACTGACGACGCCAGATTTTCTGCGACACGGGGCGCATAATGCGGCGCGTTAAAACTCGCACGTTCTGGCAGACCATGATTGAGAGGAGATTGTGCGTGTAGATTGCAGGGTCTGTTTAGGTTGCTGGAGCTCGTAGCGACCGAGCAGTTTTAAGAACGTTGGAACGCCAGGCGCGCACCTCAAAATTAGGGGTTTTGTGGTTTTTTTCGTACGTACTCACTGTACAGCAACTGAATCTTAGTACATGCTGAGGTGCGTTAAGTCGCAAATATAGTACCGGCTCAAAAAGAAGCAATAATGCAATAAAAGCTGCAAAATGTTGGCAAATACCAATTTTCGGCAGTCTTTTTGAGCAGAGACGACTTACTGCAGTGTGAATACATTTTCAGTATATCGAACGTATCTGTAAATTGCTTGACGTTGAAGGGGGCCCGAGGTACATTTAAAGTTGGGGGAAAGGTGGGGCTGCGGTTGAAGCTGAAGTGCTTAGCGTATGCTGGGGTGAGATTGCCTGTCCAGACGTCACCCTCTATGGCGATATTGAGAAAAATTTAAGTTGGAGTTGGGGTCAAAGCTGGTGAACACATGTCTTCTTATCTGCGCCAAATGGGGGCTAAATTGGTTCTCGTGCTTTATAGTTTTTTTGTTTCCTTTTACTTTTATTGAAATATTTTGGCCCTTAGGTTATTTTTTATTTTTGGGACAGAGAACACGTTTTTTATGTTAGGATAGGATCAGTTAGTCTAGGTAACGTTACGAATTCTTACGTAACGTTCAGTTAGGTTATATAAGCTTAGAGAGGGCGCCACGGCAAAAAATTCACGCATCTCCACGAAGTGAATCATGACGAGTGGGCGGAGCACTGAGGATCGTTGTTACCATAAATAAGCCGTGGGAATATTTACTGCTGCAAAAACGATTTCCAATCCAATCCAATACAATTCAATCAATTTAATCCAATCGAAATCCAATTCAATCCAATCCAATCCAATGCTCCTCACGCATGCGCTGCACGGCTCTCCAGGAGCGCTCTCTCCCCCCCGTGTGTCTAACGTTTTGTGAACCTGTTTTGTTCTTGTTACCCATTTGTGAACCTTTTGTTCGTAGATGTTTCGATTTACAAGGTCCTGCGAGTTTCTCTCTCTCTCTCTCTCTCTCTCTCTCTCTCTCTCTCTCTCTCATTTTTTAACCTTTTGGGAAATTCTTATTCCGTTCTTGTTAACCCTTTGTGAACCTTTTGTTCACAGATGTCTCGATATACACGGTGCTGTGCCGTGAGCACGGACGCTGGACGCCGGACAGACAAGCCTCGGTCTTGAGCTGCTTCGCCCCTAAAAGACGCTGCAAAAAAAAAATGGCCGGACGGAACAAAAATGAAGTGCCTTTCTGCAGTTGAACGAAATTCTTACACGTCGCTAGACAACAGAGCAGAAATAAATAGGCGCCGCATATTCAGGTAAACTGAGTACTTGCAAAAATATATAGCGTATTTTTCGAGAGCGAGTAATGTGATTGAAATCGGAAAACCCAGGGCACAATAAAGGGATATACTCGCTCACTCTAGGACACCTGCGCACTCCTTATGATGGAGTGACCATAAAAGCAATAGAGTTGGCTTGGGGAACGGGTATGCCGGTACCGACCGCGCAGCCGTGTTTCAAAGCTGCTGTTAATACCTTTTCATAGTTTATCGATGCCATCCCGATAACAACATTTACAGAGCAAGTGTCGCAAAAAGGCAGAGTTCATTTTATGCACGGGAATGGCGTAGCGCTTACATGGGCATGTGCCTAGTGGAAGGTATAACCAACAACCTTTTCCTTCGAGACGCTTGTCTTCCGGTTATAACTAGAAGTCAAACAAGTGTCTCGAAGGGTCACCGTTAATTATGACTGAGGCTTGGGCAACCGGCCTTATTGTGCGTATATGCTATTACCAGGACGGGACCATGCTTTGCTACTCACCTCTTTGCTTCTTGTCCTAGGGCTCACTAAAATGTGTCTCGTAGTACAGAATTTGTCTCCAATACACGTTTCGAAGGGCAATGCCCCAATAATTTCACTTGGTTCACTTTTAGGAAGCTAAAATGGAGCTATGGTTGACCAGGGGCTCCCTGCTCGTATCACATTCCGGGGTAAACAGTTCGAATTGCCCCCCGGGCAAAATTTCTCCTAGCTTCCTAGTTGAATTCGCACATTGCTTGTAGCAGCTATCCTGAGAAAGGTGACGCCATCCCAAGTATATATTGAGTAATTTTACCCTTTATGTAGTCCACCAATCTGTACCGCCTCTCGGGCATTTGTGTACTATGCACACCCAATACTTTAACATCGTTAACAAATGCTTTCACACTTTAAATAGAGGTCGGCAAGGAGGAATATGCTCTACGAGTACGGATTCTTGGAGAAGTTAGTATGGCGATTTTGACGAATTCATAGCGCAAAGAACGAGGACAAGAAAGACGACACACAACACACCGCTAACTTCCAAGTCTGAGTTGGAACTTAGCGCTGTGTTTAGAGCCCTCTTTCTTGTTCTCATTCCTTGCGCTATGAATTTGTCAAAATATGCTCTAGCCTGCAACTGTATGTGGGGGGAGGTAAAGGAGAAAGAGTGAAATGTGGTCTCCTTCCGTCCTTCCGTGTAATTTGCGTCTTGCCCAATAGTTGGAATTTTCTGTCCTATAGTTAGATGTGTCTCAGACAACTCTTAGTTTGGCGCCCCATAGAATAAATGGGCCTCAAATTGCACATGTCTGCTTGCAGAGACCTAGCAAAGCGTCACCCTTCATTCAATTACTGTGTTTCATTGCGCGTCTACAGCGCACTAAAGACGGGAAAGTGCCGACTATTGAAGATGTTTTTCCGGATCGTTTTTAATAGCAGCCTATATGTAGCGACATTCGTTGAGAACATTCACTCTCGGGGGCTTCCCGCACGGTCTGTCCATGAAGCGTCCGGCCGTCCGGTACACCACCATGCAGGCGTGGTGGTGAGGGGCACGGAGGGCGTCGTATCCGCCCGAAATGGCGCAGCTGAGGGCGCAGTGCATGATGTAGAAGAGCTGCTTGTTTGCCACGCGAACTCCCGGTAGCTCTGTAGTCCGGTCCTTGCCGTCACCGTTCTCGGCCCCGTGGTTCGTGAGGAAAGCTTGCAGGGCTATCCTAGTCCCTAGCACGTGATCCAGGCGGGCCCCGTCGGCGAACTCGCTCTCCCCGAGCTTCATTTCTCGCCAGGCGTCATTCTGTGCAACCGATCAATAACAATGCGTTAAAATGTCCAACAGTACTAGAAAATGTCAAAATTTCATCGTAACCATTACGCTACGATGAGTACACTGAACCTTAATTTACATTACACTCGCATAGCTTTTTTTAATGTTGTGCATGTAATGCTCCTGTGAAAGAGCTCCAAAAACATATAGTCTTAGCTGAACGAGTCTTACCTGGTTAGTACTGAAGTTCGTTCATTAAATATGTACTGTGGGTGCAAAAGAACGACAGCTAGCTCATGACTCTACTTTGATTCAGTGCAAACACATATTGCTGGAAACTGGTTGCAGAAAAATGAGGGAACACTTCATAGTATGCCTAAAGGCCGCAATGATTTCTAGCGTTATTTTAGGGTATCGTGATAAACTTGGCGATAAGCTGCAGCAGTGGGAAGTTAAAACTTGGTAATCCCTATGACTACCGTGTTTTGGTCGCGATGTGGTGTGTCCAATAGAATATACATTTGGGGGGGTTACAATATAATCACCATTATTACCCTAGCGCCTTTATGAAGTACACTCTTAGTCGCGTCCCGGATGGCGTCCTAGTTGTATGCGGTGGGCAGTCTCAATACCGTGATATAAGAGGCCCTGACAGGTTTCTTTTCCGTGACAAAACCTCAGGTGGTTGCATCACGCTTATATGCTGCACCAACGGCCAGTGTCACGGCTATAAACTAGCAGACAGCCTGACGCCAGAAATAAAATAAAAAAGGGGGGCAATCGTGAAGCTCCGAGCGATATGTGTGGCTTGCGGCGCATGCGCGTATTCCTCCTCACACAATCGCCCACGAGCTACTTTTGCGGTGGCCGACGACGCGCGCCCGACGACGCGGCGAAAGCCGAAAAACCTTCAAAAATGTCTCGCCCGCACATGCGCAGTAGGAGTGGAAAAAAGTTCGCGCGGCGAGTTGTCGTACGGTGATTTGTCTCTATCGCGCACGTGCGAGGAATTTGACCGCGGAGCAAGTTGGGGTCCCGCGCTTTGACTCCTGCTCTGTGTAGTTCATACTTAGTTCCGAGCGTTCACACTTCCTTGACCAAGTTCGCTTCCGCTGACATCGAATGTGTGCTTCGAGGTTCGTGCAACAGTGGAAACAACTGCAAATGCGATGGGAATATTAGGGCCACCGGTCACGCAAGCCGAACAGCGACGACATTTCAAGCCGGCTCGTGTGTGTATTGCGGCCATAGCCCGGTTGAACACGAAAGGATAGATCCCTGGACTTCTTGTTTTTTTTTTCCGAGGGGTGGGGGGCGCAGACTGTAAAAAATAGGTGTTTGCAGACAATTAGTAAAGGCCATGAAATTATGCCTTTTTCGTCGTCGTAAGAAGCCCGCACCAAAACCGTTCTCCGATACCCGGGGCCGTACGGTAAATTTGAAGGGCTTTATAGAGATGATTTGGTTTCCCTGTGCGACGGCCGTTTTGGGATCCAGGCGAAAAATGAAAACGCTTGCACATGTGATGCACTTCCGTTGCCGTAAAGAGTACCGTGGTGTCGTAAAGAAATTGCATTTTTCCATGCGTTTCATTGTCCAGGTCAAGGCACATAAAACCCAGTTTGAATTTTGTATTTTTCAATATTCCATGGCCACTGCTTGCCATTTGCGGTAGGCGTAGCAAAAAGTTATGTAACGTTTTTTTATAACTAGGTTTTCGTGTCATCGTTTCGGCTCGTGACTTTTCTGGCGCGTTGAGTAGTCTGGCTTCTGCGGCGATTTGTAAAGTTCATTACGGTGCGTTTAAGTGGTAAAGTTTCCACATGAAGCAACATGTATGAGTAACACCAGCACCGATCTTGTTGTGTTCGCCACAGCTGTCGTCTGTCTGGAGTGTCAACTCGCGGTTTGCAGAAACATGATAGCATTGGCAGCGCACACGCGGCGCTTCGCCGGCGTGGAGGTCGCTCGAAGTTGTGGCTTCTAATGTTGTTACAGATGAGCTGGCTGTTGCTCGGTGCGCGCAGTTTACCTATGCTGTATCAAAAGATATTGCTAGCAATTTTCTTCCATCTTTAATAAAATGTTTGGCGCCATACTATTGGTGGCAATTGTTTCATAAAAATAAACTAGGGCACATTACCCTCCGTATGTAACAGCGAACAGACTTTCTTTTCGACGTGCAATTGACGTGTCTCCGTCATATAAAATTATGGCAACGTTTTCTCGCACGCCTTTGCACTGAAAAAGCGCTCGGCCTTCCTATGTATATGAAGAAAACGTCCTTTTGGAGTGCGTTTGAATCTACAAGCAGTAAGAAAGAAATAATTGCCTAAACTACAGCGATGCACTTACCTGATTTATATTTTCGCATATCTGCTAACGCGTTGGTAATACTTCTGCTGCGCCCCTTCAGGCTATACTGTTTTACCACCGATAAATAACGCCACCCTTTTGTACCTGGTCACTTATTCACCTGCCGTTTCTTCACGCAGTGCCAACACAACAAATTGCTACCCGTGACTCAACGTTTTTGAGATGTTTACAACGCTGTTTCGATTCCAGTGGTGCGAAATTTCAGAAGAAGCAGCTCCCGGCCCAAAGATTGCTTGGGGCGATTCTACAAAGGCCATCTACATCATCGGAAGTGGTGTACCTGGACCATAATTGAAGCCCAGAGAATGTACTTTTTATTTGTTTGGTATTATATTGCATGAAGGACATGAGATACCCGTCAGCTTTAGGCCAAACGTTGGGCGTTATACAGTCAGTAGCCTGAAAAAAGACGAGTTTCCTCCCTGTTTTGTAAACAGCAAGCTGCTGAAAATTCTATAAATAAAAACAATAATTTTATCTTGACAGGCCGTTATTTGCTCTTGCACAAAAATATTTTCATTTCTGTGTTCCATAAGGGCAATCTGCTAATATTTGTATTTGTTATTTAAGTATAAGTCGTTTGTGTTCATATTTGTATTTTGGATATCAAATAAAAAGAAAACATCGCTACTTCGACATGGTGTCATTTTGTAATTTTCATCTCACACTTGTGCATGCTCATGAGTTCGAGAATGACAAAATACTTAACATTTACCTACCCAACTCAGTTCTCTGTTCGTGTCCCAAGCTTGCATGAGTATAAACTATCAGTTCAAGATCCGGATAGGTTTTAGGTATACAGATACTTGCTTTACAGCTTTGCTTGTAACATGGCAATATAAATAAAGGGAGTTTTTTTTTCGTGGTATGCGCATTGAGGCCTGATAAATCAGGTTGCAATATACTGAGATTATGAAGGTAAAACATCATTGCATAAAAACAGGTCATGAAGATGTTCCAGAAGGGCACAAATTAAAAATGATTTAGGGAAATTGCAGCCATTGCAACCCATTTATTTGTGGCATTGTTTTATACGGCTTAAACTTTCGATGCTATAGGGTGCGTTCATCCCCAAGTGCTATGGTTTTGGTGAACTGCCTTGAAAGTATTGAAAATGCTGAACCGCGACCTTGCGCTTCGGCGTACAATAATATAACTCGTTAATAACGGAAGCGCGAATAAAACGAGGCCACTTAAAAAAATTGCACGAATTCCGAGAATTGTCTGCTAATGCGCCGCATTTTTATTGCGCTTCTCTTGAGTGTAAGTCTGTTAGAGCCAATTTTATTGGTTTTTCAAAGCCCGGTCCGTCCAATTATCTCCATTTACCCTATCAATCACTTACTTGCGCCAAATCTGCATTTTTTGTAAATGAAGGGCGTAACAAGGCTCAGCATTTCCGTATTTTTTACTGTCCTTGTTCTTTAGTTTTTTATAATTCTGTTCGACCAATTATCTCCATCTACGCTATGATAACTATTAAAAGCGTAATTTCAGCTAAATCTTCATTATTGTGGAAATGCAAATCGTTATACAGGTCGCTATTTTTCGTCATTGTTTTATATTTTTTCTAATTTTTAGTTTCTCAAAATTTTGTTTGACCAATGATCTTCATTTACGATATTATAATGAATAAAGGTGAAACTTCCGCGAAACCAGCATTTGTCTGGAAATGCAGGGCGTTACAAGTTACACGGCCGGGCGCTTATCTGGCCTGCGCGAGAAAACGCTAAGATATTTGTTGTGTGCTCACGATCCATAAAAGAAAACGCAGTATATGGCCTCCCAACGGCTCTTTACCTGGGCGTCGACGCAGCAATTCTGCAGGCGTCGCGACACAATGTTAGGTAGAGTTGGTGATTTAATATTGCTTCATTACATTACCAGATGCGTATTTTACTACCGCACCCCTATTACAAAAACAAAGGTCAAAGCATGTAACCGCACCATCAGAAGAGCTACGACGAGCAGAAAAAATTTAGTACACCATTTCATGCTTGGTATAATTGCCACTCGTGACGAGACAGCTCTTATTTGCAGTACAACAGTGCGCCTTACGTTTGAGTTATTTGCAAGCATTGTCATATGGGACACTTTCCACCAATGGCCAAGAATACTTTCGGTAACCAGGCAGAATACCTGTTATCAATTCCGTTTGCATGGATTGAATAAATCCCCGCACGGCGCATCATACTGTTGGAACGGGCACAAAGCATGACAAAAGGTTTCCGCTCGTACCACTGTACTTAAATTCCCGCAAACCATATAGTACTATGCCTCTTTGGTAGAGCGATTCAAAAACGGTGGTCTAAAGAAAGCCACCCGCCGCCGAATGTGTTATTTAAGACTCACGCTTGACGCGCAACAGCATGCAGAATACTTATAAGCCCACGCTTGCACTACCCAGCAGCCCGTGGGTCGTGGCGCAGTGGTTATGATGTCCGCCTCTTGATCGTCCCTTGATGTGTTGTAGTAGACCCAGGTTCGATTCCCCGTAGGGTTACGTGAATGTGCTTATGAATACTTTGTGTGTCTTGTATAACGTAGCGTATATTAGAGCATTCACGACGGGGTGCTGGCGTTGGCCTGTCAATGCGGACGAAAAAAAAACGGATAGAACCGATCCTGGCTGAGTGCATTGATTGTTTTTCTTTTTTTTTGATGAAAAGCAACAAGGCCGCTTATTTGAGGGGCTGTATGATTTGGGGGCCGCTCGTAAGCGGGAATATATTAGCATAACGGGCTAACAGAAAAATTACGGCTACGGTAGAAAAATTACGGCTAGCGGCCCGCCGAACACATGGCCCGGGATTTAGGTGGCCCTCTAGTTAGGCGGCCCTCAATATGGCCGCTTAAACGCCGGGCCGCGTGTTCGGTGGGCCGCGTGTTTTGCGGGCCGCTTGTGCTCGAGGCCGCCTGAACTGCAGCTTTATAAGCGGCTTTCAATTGACGCGGCGGCCCGCCTGCATGCGGATCGTATAACCAGGAATTGACTAAGAGTGTACTGCTCGACACACTGCGAAATATGACAGCTGTGTTCTAGAACCATTTATGCCGGACGTGCTTGTATACTCAGGTAGCCACCAGGGACTTTCTTTTTCAGTTCACATATGAGTACTTCAGAAAACAACTGGGTGTGTTTAACCCACGATGACAGTTATGCGGTGACCGTGCCTGGAGCGAGATCGTTTTTTATGCACTATTAGTGCTGTAGGTGGCTACAGCGACCGTACGACTTACTGTCAAAAAATCCTCGGCGCCAGTGTTGATATTTTCGTTATACTTTCCATCAGACATTAAATACAGTGAACAATGTCTGACAGTTGTTAGTGTTTGGTGATGGCCTGTTTGTGTTTGGTGATGGCGATGGCCTCAGGTCTCTTTTTTTTCATTTATTGCGCAAATTCCCCATCCTTAGCCCTCCCCTTCTTTTTACTGGCATTGAATCTGAATTACCGTCCTCGCGCTAGAGCTGGAGGGACGGAAAAAATCAGGCTAAGGAGGAACGAGGACGAAGGAGCCAGAGTTTACGTATTGCGATCAGTACTAACCCCACAGTGTTCCCGCCACATTCACTGACATGAATTACATCCATCCAGTAATTGCCGTAGCCTTTGTGAATAACATTTACACATACAAAAAATAAACCATTCTGAATATGTAAAAGATGAAAGCAAACACAATACTGGGTCTGCGTCCACTGAGAGATAGCGCATCACTGACTATATGAGCTCCTTATGACGAGTTTCCAACGCCTGTCTTTCCCAACGGCACGAGGTAGCGGGTTCGATTCCCGGCCGAGGAGGCTGCTTTTCTGATGGAGGCGAAAGGCAAAGATGCCCGTGAGTACGAGATTTCGGGGCACGTTGAAGATTCCCAGGTGGTCAAAATTATTCCGGAGCCCTCCACTACGGCGCGCCTCATCGCCTGCGTTGCGTCGGTGCGTTAAACCCAACAATCGATCAATAGTTCAATCAAATCAATCTTTCCCAACGTGGGTGGCTATCGCCTGCGCGCCACCAGCAGGAGCTTCCCTTCGGAAGCAACACCGTGTTCAAGCAATCGACAGTTTCGGCAGAACAGATAACTGTTCAAGGTACTGCACCTGGTACACGCTACACACACTTGGTAATCGCATAACCAGTATCTCCACCCCTGAAACCACAGAGCAACCCCTACTGGATTCACCCGGTAGCTCATCTGAATCGTTTCTTGTGTGTTGGTTGTGCTATAACTCTCCATCTAGGGGAATATTGAGGCGCTCCTGGTTCCGGATATACCACCCAAAAAGAGCTTTCCGCGGATATTGCACCACTTCAGGTAATATCCGGACCAACCCGCCGCGGTGGCTCAGTGGCTAAGGCATTCCGCTGCTGAACACGAGGTCGCGGGTTCGAGTCCCGGCCCCGGCGGCCGCTTTTCTGATGGAGGCGAAAAGCAAAAACGCCCGTGTGTACGAGATTTCGGCGCACGTTAAAGATCCCCAGGTGGTCAAAATTAATCCGGAGCCCTCCACTACGGCGCGCCTCATCACCTGCGTTGCGTCGGCGCGTTAAACCCTACAATCAATCAATCAATATCCGGACCATATCAATGGTCTTCTAGCCACTTATGCATGAATGTGTTGGTATTTTCTTCGTCTTTTTTTCTGTTTTCCGTATATACTAGCAGTGTCATGCAGCATTTGAACTATACAGAAGTGGTCGGCATCCTTTTCATGCAGAATTAGTTTCTACCTGAGGAGTACCTTTTCGTATTAAATCCGGTGGGACGCGATATATTTTTGCCTGCCCTTTCTGCAAGTAACAAGCTGCAACACAAAATAAAGCTCGTCAGAAGAAAAATCCGGCCTGGCTTGACTCCTTACTACGGAACATTAGAATGCGCACCCAATAACAAAAGTGGTTCGTGGCGCTTTCTTACCTTGCTGAAGCTGGCCGTGAGACAATAAGTGCTATTGTAATCGGCTGAGTCGGGGCCACCCCAGAATCGCTGCCAGCGTTCCGAACCCACAACAACGTCCTTCCGACGTCGCTCGACGAGCTCGTGGGCAAGGGCCAAAGCCACGGTCTGGAACATGATGCGGAAAATTAAGTCCTCTACAGACGTGGTGGACATGCGTTAGTAGAATTGATGAAATATTAATTAGAGAAGTGCGAAATATGATCACTCAGAGCCATCAAGTCGGTACTTCTGTCTCTCCAAAGAGGCTTATTTCGTTCCTTTCCCGAAACTCCCTTGAATGCGTGCTAGCAGTCACCGCCTGTTTCTAACCACGATTTGCAATAAAGATGTCTCTGTCCGTCTCGCTTCACGTGATGTTTGTCCTGTCCAGGCGGGGCCTGGTTAGCCAATCGGAATACATATAGGGAAAGGTACCTAGAGCTGCATAGAACGCCTGGAACAGCAGAAGATGCGTAATGTGGGCTTTCCCTTTATACTTTTCTTAATTTCCCTTAAATATACTCTGGTACAATTTAAGAACGACTACGAAAATGCGAGCCTCATCACAGCAGCGGGCTGTCCTTCCGCGCGACGCTGCGGGCATTTCAGTCGTTTCCGTGATTGTCTGTACTTAATCTGCTTATAATCAGTTACTGCAGCGACGAAAAACAAAGGGACAAAAAGCACACCAGGTCACGCGTGAAGTGCAATCTCCTTTCAAACCTTGCACGCCAGTTCATGTCCTACCCCGCCACTTCGGCGGAGTTATACACTGTATGACCTATTGTCGTCATTAAATTGTACTCGAGTATAGGTAGAGAATACGTTATCCATGCAAATTTTGACCGTTAGAGCAATAGTCACGCTGTATACACAGCTTGAGGTAAACAAGCATCCTTAAGTGCTGTTGCATACTGAAGGTCATGGTACGTTGAGTCGTATGAAAGGCGGACCCCTAGAAATTCAGCAAACTTGATTTTCCCGCCGGCAACGAGAAAGCGTTTTTCCTTCCTTCTTATGCAATTTATATGTCCTGGAATGACAGGTGGCGGAAACACCTGAAAACTAAAGGGACTCTGCAACACATACAATCGAATATACGGAATGTATTTTGGGGTAGTCTACTGTCCCAGCAATCTCCTCCCGCGAGAATTATGAAAATCCGTTTAATATCACCGAAACTACGGGCGAGGAGAAATCGCGCATGATTGTTCCCTCTGAACACGGCGGCGCACAACGTGACGACAGCTGTGCGCTCTCTCCCGGAGAGGAAAGCGACTCGCGGCGTTCTCTTCGGCGGCCCTCGATATATCACATGCCGGGGAGTTTTCTCCCTTTCTCTGCAATGTGGAGGGGTATAAAATAGCAGGCATGGCTGCCTGCTCGCAAGCGCGCACGCAGGCTTATAGGGCGTCTTTGAAGCAATATACGTTTGTTGCCGAATGGTCTCCTTGAAAGGGGTATATTGAGTCCGTCACCCATAGTCCGCGCGCACTCGAAACTCAAAAGAAACACCAAAACTACGCGTACATGTTAAGGCATGGAAGAGGTTGGTACACAGTGCCGACGGAGGCGGATTGCCATGGGAAATGCGAGAAATAGGCCGCGAAGTTGACCAGCCACAGCCAATAGGACAGCCATGGCCCAAATGACGTCGTTTAGGCCAGGCCAGGGGTGCATAATTAGGAGAGTATAAGAGAGCGCGGTTGGTTTTTCCGCATTTTTCACACCGCTTTGCGCTCTTAGCGCGTGAGGTGCACGTGCAATATTTAGCTCTGGCATTCCTGGCAGTGTAATCTAAACGTCCCGCAGAATTATTTGCACTGCACAAATAGTGGCGCAGGGTCGCTTTAAAAACCCTCGACCAAAACGGCGGACGAACCAGCGGACGAACCAGTGGGCTAAGCCAAACATGGGTGAACGCGAACGTACCTGCCCCAATGCCGCGAAGTTGTAGGCGGGGAACGCCTTGCCAGCGTAGAACGGCGGGCGGAAAAAAGCTTCAAGTGACTCGACGTTCACCACCGCTGCCATGGATGGAAGCAAGGCCTGCATCACCAGTGGGAGGGCGTGCCAAGCACGCAGATGCCGCAGCCAGACAAGCGGGAAGCTCCGCTCCTCGCCGATCGCCTGCGATAGTGGAAGGCGGCATACAGGAATTCATATTCATCACCAATATAATCGCCACCGCCATCTTCATCAGCTTGGTTTTGTCCACAGCCGGACGAAGGCCTCTTCCAAAGATCCCCGGGAATGTCTATCAAGTGCCAAGTCCACCCTTTCCCACGAAACGTTCGTAGCCCGTACCTCCATCGAGTCTTTGGCCAACCCCTACTGCGTTTGAGATCTATTGGCAGCTGGTCAGTTAAACGGGTGTCCCACCTGTTGTCCCTCATAACCATGACGTGACCCCCCCTGCCCACTAATTTGAGATAGAATGTCTTCTACACGAGTTAGTTCTCTAATCCACGAAGCTGTCTTCGTATCCCTAACGTTAGGGTGTAGCCCGAAACAACCCATTCCCGTTTGACCCGTACCGCTTGAACCCTTTCCAGAAAAGCCCCTCGCGTTTGGCCCGTCCCGTGTGCGCCCGTACCCAAAACGCCCCTCCCGTTTGACCGCTTTCTATTTCAACCCGTTCCACCCTTCCCGTTTCAACCCGCTCTCAAAGCGCCCGCCTCAAATTGTTCAGATAAGTTTTTGAGCTCGCAGTGCGCTTTCAGCCTCCAAAATTGCGCTGGGCAAAGTAGAGTACGTTATTGAGTAAGTACTACAACATATCTTACTCATTTCTTGCCTAATTATTTTGGAACAAACGAGAAGGTTCAAATGGGAACGGGTTCAAATGGGAACCGACGAAATGGGAAAGGGCGAAAGGGGAAGGTCGTTTTGCGCCGGGTTGAAACAGGAGGGAACAAGCGGGAAGGATGAAATGGGAATGGTTTCGAACGGGAACCTCTGAAGCGTGACCCCGGGCATCCTTTTTTCCAGAGATTGTTGGGTCGATAT
Organism: Haemaphysalis longicornis; assembly: GCF_048455015.1. Classification (NCBI taxonomy): domain Eukaryota; kingdom Metazoa; phylum Arthropoda; class Arachnida; order Ixodida; family Ixodidae; genus Haemaphysalis; species Haemaphysalis longicornis. The sequence continues at coordinate 339,080 of NW_027526319.1, forward strand.
ATGTTTCCTTTCAAGACGTTTAGTGAGACCATAAGTGTCTGCCCCGTAAGCAGTTACTGCAAGCATTGTCTATATACCAAATTTTTGAGGGACAGAAGAAGCTTACTATTAAGGATATCAGAATTTCTATAAAAATTAGGCCACCCTATGCACATTATGCGCGTAATTTCCTGCTCATGATTGGAATCATCACTTATGCCATGCCCATGACAGATGTATTTGCTTACGGTTTCGAAAGTTTTGCTACCTACCGTGAATTCACGTATTTTGGCATGCTTATTGAACATAATGACTGATGTTTTTGGGTTTATTTTTAAACCTTCAACTGACCTGTCCGACTAAAATGACAAAGCAAGCGCTCGAATTTCCGACTGCTTTGGTTGAAGAAGTCACGGTTGTCTGCAAACCGTACGTGGCTTAGATATTCATAATTTATTTGCACAGGAGTTTTCCTACACTTAGGCTTTCTGAACACACCCTCGAGACAGGTCGTACATAATTGCGGAGATATTTTGTCCCCTTGTCTGACACCCTTTTGCACAGAAACTGTACAAGTTCTTTGATGGAGCCGTATAGTTGCCGTACATCGTTTTTACATATCTTTCAAGGGGGCGATCAATGGCTTGTTGACTCCATGATCCCGAAACGCCGTAATTAATCCTGAAGTGTGCACTGAGCCAAATGTTTTTTTTTAGATCTATAAATTCCCCGCACAACGGTGCATTGCACTCTGAACATATTTCGATTACCTGGTTGATAGCGTGAATATGGTCAAAACTTTCTAAACTGGCCTGTTCTCATGGCTGTGAAAGATCCAAGTCGCACTGATACGATTGATTATTACCTTTGTAAATAATTTGTAGGTGTCTGAGAGCAGGCTGATGGGTCTGTAATTTTTAAGCTCTTTGGCATCCCATTTCTTAAGAATACGAACTAAACTCATTTTCCCCCATGTCTTTGGCTCCGTTAAATTCTACAGGCACTGCGAGAATAAGTCTTGAAGTTTTTGTACCTCTCCGTCCCCACCAAGGCAAATTATATAGGCCGTAATACCACCATCTTCTTCAGCTTTGCCCTTCTTCAATTCTTTCAGTGACGTTGCGACCTCATCTCTCGTAGCAGGCGGAACCTGCCCGCTGTGAGTCAGAAAAATTGAGCTCTGCGCGAAATTTCGCAGCAATTTTTAGTATATGTCTATTTGTTGTTATTTTGTCATTCTTATCGCCGAGTGCCTACATTTTGTAGTTTGGCGCAAAATGTCACGGCAATTTTCAGTTTATGTCGATATTGTTTGTTCTTTGCAATTTTCATCCCGAAGCGCAGACATTCTATTTTTGCCAATAGCTTGCTTCCTACCTTTCGCCTTCAAACTTCCTCCGTGTTCTAATGTTGCTTTAACCTTTGCAACGTTGAATTTGCCGATGTCGGCAATTTTTCTTTTGTTGACCAATTGGGACAATTTGGTGAACTCGACCACTTGTATTCGGTGCCTCGCACTGGAGACTGACGTCTTTCGGAGCTTTTCAATCAGGCCCTTAGTTTTCTGTGATGACTTCGATTGCCATTCGGGCTGTTTCTGTGCTTTCGCTACTGCTGACTAAAAGATGACATTCGATTTATTGTATCCTACGGCACTCCTCATCGCCTGCGTTGCGTCGGCGCGTTAAACCCCATAATCAATCAATTGATTGTATGATTTAACGCGCCGACGCAACGCAGGCGACGAGGCGCGCCGTAGTGGAGGGCTCCCGATTAATTTTGACCACCTGGGGATCTTTAACGTGCGCCAAAATCTCGTACACATGGACGTTTTTGCTTTTCGCTTCTATCAGAAAAGCGGCCGCCGCGGCAGGGAATCGAACCCGCGACCTCGTGTTCAGCAGCCTAACGCCTTAGCCACTGAGCCACCGCGGCGGGTAAAAATATCCCATTCATAAAATGATTCTTGACAGTTTCCGCATCATTGTCTTGGTTGGACAATAGGGAGACTTTGTTCTCAAGCTGCTATCTGAATTCGTCCACTTTTCTTCTCAGGGAGGCCAGTTTGGTGTCTTCCGATTTAGCATTGTTGTTCTTTCTATTCTTAAACCTGGGAGGATGCGGCTTCCAACCATTCTGTGACCGTAAGATCATGTGATCCTTCAATCCTGTGATCTTATGTACATTGAGGCATTATTATTTCCTCAATTTAGGACGAAGTCTTTGCGTGATAATCCAGTTGCCCACGTGACTGTCTATCTCCGTAGTGGTTATAACGATTAGTTCCTCTAGCCATGTTTCCCAAGGCCAAGGAAACCACATAACGAATACCACAAAAACACGCTTTGCTGCAGAGGGCGCCAGTACTTACTATAAAAAACTGAATTTACCCCAAATAAGCGTTTCCATGTTTTTTTTTACCACCGCAAAAGCTCGCATAATGTGATAGTAAGTGTTTCAATGAACACTATGCTGTGCAAATGTAGCATTATTATCTGGGCACATGTTGTATGAGGTATTGCGCCGGTATTACACCGAAACCGTAACGAACTTGGCGTTAAGGGTCGCTTCATGGCTGGGATCACTTTATCTTTCTAGCGTGCAGTCCACGTCCATAGAAGACACCACTAAACTTGCAGCGATTTTTTATAAACTCTTGGAGGCTAAAATAGTTTTCCCGCCATTTTACCTAGTTCAGGTGTAATTGGCGTGCAATAGCCAGTGACTGTGATAGCTGTCTTCACATTCTCCAAATATTTACGGTATTGTAGAAAAGCTAAGGTTAAGACGGGGGTATTCCTTCTCTCGGTTAGCTACACTATGGATCTATAGCAACTTGTACTTTGTGTTCAGTTTATCTTTAAAGCGAATCATGGCAAGCTCTTATTTCAACCCCCAAGTGCCTTGCGAACTTACTGAAAATATTGTATCCAACGTACAGGAAAGATATAACCGAATCAATTGTGTTTAATTGGAAAGGTTGACGGGAAAGCCTTACGCCTCAACGTTTTCTAGTTGTGTTCCGAAATGTTTTATTAGCCTACACCACCCAAACAGTTTTCAGATATAATTCAAATATAACGGAAGTTGGTGGTTTATGCAAAAACGTTTACGCAGGCTTCCGCATCCGCTCGTCCAGAATCAGCTTCGATACACATTTATTTTTAGGCGAGGGTACGTGTACCGGTGTTAGACATTATTGTTTTGCGCCGTTGGTAGTCACACAAGTAAAAAAAAAGCAACCTAAACTTAACGTGTAACCTTGGGATTTATTCTGAAGTAAATATATCTTACCACAGTGTTTTAAACAAAGCCGGCATCATGTGTTCTGGGTCAGTAGTACCTCCAGTGCTTTCTGATTTACCATAGTGACTTTTGCAGGTGTTCATATTTAGATCACGGAGGCATTCTAAAGGGGCATAACATTTCAATTGGCATCAGCACTGTCGCTTACCGTAAGTATACACGCATGTACCCATGTATCTACGCATTCACGCATAAATGTGCAGTCAAGACTCGATTTAATGAAACAAGATCTTACGAATTTGCAGATCTAACGAACAAATACGGATTCCCCCGTAGATGCCTTTACGGGTAAATGTGCTTTTATGAACTCGAACTAACAAAACATATCCAGCGCTTTCCCGATTTGACAAAGTATTTCGAGGATCAGAAAAATTAAAAAGGAGCAATATCGAATGTGTTTTGTAAGTACACCACAAAGACCTGTATTTCCACGACTATTTCAGCGCCAACGCAAATGCAGGCGCCGACATGACAGAGGTTTGAACGGTGAAGAAGAAATCTTCCAAGTAGTTCCCATCGCACAAGAAGTGTCAGAGAATACCGACAACTCAGAAACTGCTGAAGATCACGTGCCCTCTCCAGGCCATGTTGTTGATGCTATTAACTTGCCCAGACGCTTTGCTCGGTCTCACGAAGGAGCTGAGTACGCATTGCACGCACTGTAAACGCAAACTAGCCGGAAATGGAGTTTTAATCAAGTAATGTGCCCTGAAAAGTACCTATAGCAAAAAATGTACTCCCTAGGCATGATCTAAAGAAGTGGACGAACCTCCACGGTAGTACCGTTGCCCATCCGGGTAGCAAAAGGGAGGATTTAGAACGACTTAACACCATTTGTGAGATGGCGTTCGGTTCCTTGTATACTACCACGTCCACAATAAACGCCCTATCTGAGGTAATCATCTCAAGCGGGCGGTCGCCATGTTAGTTTTCTGTTGTCTCCGTGCACCAGCACTTCAACCGTGGCCTAATGCTAATTAGAACGAGTAAGCAGGACGCGACGGTTGCACGCAGCTACAAAACCAATACCGTACGTATACCCGTATAGATGCTTCAACCAGCGCGATCACAGGCAGAGAGCGCGGCCGTGTTGTCTCAATCTGTTTATTTTGGCGATAGGTGGTGTCAAACTCTGCTGCTAACGAAGACGCAGTTCTCGCCGTTGCAAACAATTGCAACGTTCATCTGCTTCGCTTGCTTGCGCATACATAGACGATTTAAATTCCCGTGCCAGCGCGCCAACGCACCCGACTGCAGCGACTCAACTTGCCCTGGCGGCACGACTGGCTGCCCGGATGTATACAACCTCTGTGCTACCAACGCAGCGCGGCCGGTGACTCGGCGCGGCCGGAGCTTCAAGCCTCGCCTTCGGCCGTCGTTCTTTCTTATTTGTGAAGGACTAGTAGTGCCATTTGGTGGAAAGATTTTCATGTGCCCCTGTCACACGAGGAACGGCCGCAAACAGCATTTGGATACGGCGACAGGTGTGGACAGCTCGCTGGTAAGTGGTCTTTCATCAGTCGATGCGTTTGTCAAACGTTTGGATAGGGTTAACAGCGAAGTACCCGGGTACCCGTGCCGCTCACCGCTCGTACGCGCACGGGCAAAGAAAAAAGCGCACACTCGTATTATTTTATTTGTTTGTGGGTTTTGGGGTATGCGTTCGCATTCTTTTGTAGGCTGGTTTGTAACAGGGCATTCGAGGTAAAATCATTTGTCGCGCGCGGCGTCGTTTCAAAGCAACGTGACGGTTACTTCGTGCTGGCGAAAATCAGCGCAGTCAGACGGAAGCGGTAAGGAAGGTAGAGAGGTCGGGGATGAGGGCGCTAATATATAAAAGAAAGCGTAATGCAAGACGAGAAGTATAACACAACCCGCCTGCATTTCTCCGAACTTCAGGACAGAGCCGCACACGGGTACGTTGTCACAAACTCGAGCGTACGACGTCTAAAAGTACCGTATATATATATATATATTTTTTTCATTTTTCAACGTGACCTGAGCCACTTATCTTCTCATTGCCGCGCATGCAGACCTGATTGTGTCCCTGTGTTTGAGCGCACAGCCATCCTTTCGCGACATAAGAACCAGCAAACGCGAGAAATTGTAGAAGCCAGCCACATCAGAAAAGTGGTTCCGAATGTGTCAGTCATCCCTCTATCGCCCTGCTTAATCGAGAAGTCGCATATTTAGACGCACACTGAGCGCTATTTCGGTGCTTCTGGGAATGCGTGTTGGGGGTGGGAGGGGGGTCTTAATCCATGTATGATGCGGTTATCTTTGCTGATTTTTCGCCTTTCGTGCGCCTCAAAGTTCGTTTTGTGGTTTTGTTGTTACGGTTTTTTAGTATTTTCGGCTGAGTGCGCCGAGAACTGTGACGCATTGGGGGCGCGGCAATTGGGCGCTTGGGCATATAAAGCTTTGAATTGTGCAATAATAAACTAGTTGCGAGTGTGCGCTTGTGCCGTCTTCATGTGTTCTTGTCCTCGTTAATTTGCGCGCAGTTTATTTTTCGCAATGCATAATTACCAACTCGCCCAACTCGCAACCCTTTTACAGATCCTATACTCCGTAAAAATGAGTTGCCTGTCCTTTTAGGTACGGCAAAATCTCGCGCAGCGCATTCTGCCAGGGGGCCATATCCTAATGTCAATGCACACACTATGAAAGCAGCTTGCACTTAATGCGTCACATTGTCTGCTGATAAGCATTTTAGATTCGCCCCTCTCATCATCATTCACTTCGTGGAGATGGCGGGATTTTCTTTCATAGCTTGTTGTCACTGCAGTAATTAATAGCAGAATCAGTCCTACAAATCACAGAAACGGTTCGTTTCACGTTACACACTAACTAACTTTGCACCACACGGAGGAACAATCGGTTGCAGTGATGAGGCATAAGGGTAACTTGTTGTTAAAGGGTCATTGAAGACAACCAGCAAGTTGATTCCAAACGGAAGTCGGACCTCCGCATAGCCATTTCAGCATTGATTTAGTGCCAAGATGCCTTAAGTGCTGAGAAATCGCTGTTCAACTGCTCATCAAGCGTGACGCAAACACGACTGCAGTCGCTGTTTGCATCAGGATAAACCGGAAGCAAGTGAAGCTGCGGTGATTAATAGCAGTATAAAAGCAACTGAATACAACATTACCACGTACCAAGCAGTTTGGTCAGTTCCGGTCAAATCGCTCATGCTTCCCCAAACTCGCCTGTCATTTGCCGTTCGAGACCACTAAGCAAAATGTTTCTCCATTGGACCTGTGATCAGTATTTACGCTTCACTGAAGAAGAACATTGGCCTTTTGAGACCTCGCAAGTTTTGGCGTCGAACGATTTTCTCATGCGTAGCTCGCATGCTCCCTTGGAAAGCGGTACTGCCACCCCAAGTATGGACGAGTAGCACCATCCAGCGGCAGCCAAGAAAGAAGTTGTGCGCGTCAGGCCACTTAAGCCCTTCCGGTGAAAACGTGTTTTTGTTAGTTTCAACCTTATTTGTAAGGGGTAAGGTGTAAGAGGGGTATAATAGTGTTCCCCGTGAGCTAATATATCAACCTAGAGAGACTTGCATTTTAACTTCACTGTCATTTAAAGTTGTGCTCGAGTATATTGTGCGGAAGTAATATCTTTTTTATTGCTGCAAAAGCCACGATGGTTAATGTACTGGCACTTGGTTTTATGAAGCCTTTGCATTCCTAATTTAAGTACTGAAATTCGCAGGGAACCTGGCATAACAATTTTATTACTGTGCCGAATTATTAAGTTCGTTTAACCATAGTGTCTGTTTTGAATTTTACATGTGGGGCATTTTTTTTTCTTTTTTGCTTTTTCAGGTAGATGTTCCTTTGACTCCCTGCCTGCATTCCGCGAAAGGGGAAATTAGCCTCCGCATCGATGGCCAGAGTGTCTTGACTGCATCATCTTTACTGGGAGGACTGTGTAGTCTGTTTGCATCGTTGTGGGTTTTCAACATTCAATATCCCAAGAAGGCACACAGAGCTCTAACGTTTGTGGAACATGCCTTTTTGGACCTTGCCAGAACCAAACCACGTGTGAAGGATTTAGAACTAATTACCTTTTATCGCATCAATATCCCTCACCAATATTTTATTTGTTTTCAATCCTGTAATCATTGGATAGAGTTTAAAGAATTTCGTATTATGTTTCTGACGTTTTCTTCTTTTTTTTTTTACTGAACAGGGGATATTTGATGGGCCACTCTGTATGCTGATAATACAGCTATCTTTTAGTGAAGCAATAATATTAACCAACTAATATAACTTGAAACAATTATCTAAATAATGTTGGCAACTGGTGCCAAATGAATCAACTCAAAATTATCGGAAAAACACGAATTACATGGCTTTTTCTTCTCACTCTGAAGAAGCTGTCGCGATACCACCCATTCTGTTCTATATTCTTGCAATTAACCCCTCAGACTGGGTCACTTTTCTTGGCGCATTTGTGTCTTTATCAAAACGCACTGGTATTTTCCGCAGCATATTTCTCGTTCTTTATATTACTCATTTATCCATAGCCATCTCATTGCTGTCTGTCTCCTACATAATTTATCTCTTGTGCCTTTACCATCTACAAAATGCTCGTTACCTTTCATTATCAAATCGTTACACAGCTGTCGCACATTTCACCACCAATTGAAAAAAAATTTTGTTGTTGTAAACCACTGCAACCATTTTTTTCACTTTGTGTACTGAGTACTGATGCGTACTGATAAGTACTCACGCGTTCTCAATCCTCTAGTGTTATATAATGATGTCACTTACCATGCCGTTGTGTTTGTGCCTATATGTTTTTCGCGTATTTCCAGTTCTTGTAGTAATATTGTTTCTACAGTTTGTTCAACTAGCACACAGATCGCTCATTTCACCACCAACTGAAATTTTTTTGTTGTTGTAAACCACTGCAACCATTTTTTTCACTTTGTGTACTGAGTGCTGATGCGTTCTGATAAGTTCTGATAAGTACTGACGCGTTCTTGATCCGCTATTATTATCTAATGATTTCACTTACCATGTGGTTGTGTTTGCGCCTATCTTTGTTTTTCGCGTATTTCCAGTTCTTGTAGTAATATTAATTCTACGGTTTGTTCAACTAGCATTCTATTGCTGTCTTCCATTCCTAACTGGCGTGTTTTTAGCAATTTACCATTTTTGCTTTCTAATAGGAGGTCGCCCTAAGTTTTTATTTCGGAGCCTCCTTGTGTACACCATGTACCATGTAAACTTGTATGCGAAAGTTCGTTTGAAATAAACCTGAAACCGAGCAAATCCGTGTGAAATAAGTACTCCCGCAGGGAACTAGAAACTCTCCCTTGTGGCCTTGAAAAAACTCCTTTCGGAAGGCCTACAAAACCGTCCCAACTTTGCAAAACTCCATTCAAACGAAATATATGCTTCCCTTGAACCTCCTAAAAACTCCCCTCGCGAGGCCTACAAAACGTAAAACTCCATGCAATAGAAGTAAATGCTTCCCTTGAACCTCCTCAAAACGCCCCTAAAATAACATATGTACTTCCCAAGGGAGCCATAATAAGCTCCTATTCAACCGCCTAAAAAGTCCATAAACATCACTTAAAAACGCCTTGAGGAAGTAAAGAATACTCCATTTTGATCTCCTTAAATTCTCCCTAACATTTCTTAACACTCCCTAACTACCTCCTTTCTATCACCTAAAAACACCCTGTTTTGAGGAGGTAAACAAAACCTCCCTGTTCCATGTAGTAAAAAAACTCCTACAAGGAGGATCACTAGAGGACAGGCGAAAAAGAACCTCTAGGGAGTATATGGGTGGAAAAAAAGTTTAGAGTGCGGGCCTCAGTGCTACGAACAGTCTGCTCGCCCAACGCTAATGAAGTGCACTCAGACGAAAATCACAGGCTTTGTTGCCAGGAAATATATTCGTTACCCCTACAGCCCCAGCGTTTTATTGCAATTATTTTCACAGCGAACGTATAGTTGCTCATTGTTAAATTATCGGCAGATGAGCGCTGCGCCCGCTGCCGTTACTACGTCATGGTAGCTGCCGGGATGCGTTTCCCTGCAGAAATCAAATTCATGGAATCAACTGCTTGTGAAATGATGGTGCTGAGTTTACGAAGTTCTCCACATAGCGAAATATTTCGCAGCTCCCGGTCTCTCTGTTAGATTGGGTTTGAACTGCATGGTTGTATGTATTAACGGAGTAAAGTGGAAGTCTGGGCCTGTTGGGTAATCATGTTCAGGGAAAAAACCAGTAAAAACACGCTTCACAAGAGGAAAGGCAAGACAAATACAGTCACTCGACTAACAGCAAATTTTATTGGAAGAACTTCCATCAATACCTAAAAACGACGCACCTGCAGATGGATCACCCCTCACTCCTTCAAAAACCCAAGACCGCCAGAGAACTCTCTCTCACACCGTTGTCATCTTAGGCCGCATTAAGAAACGCTATCTCTTTATCAAACAATGCCACCGAAGGCTCGATGACGCATTTCTCTCCTCGTTTCTTTATCAAGAAGGCCCCTACCAGTTCTCGCTCATTCTTCGAAGCACCCAGCCCCACAATGGACAGATTTTTTAAAATCCGTAGTGCACTTGCAATGATGGGTGTGCTGTACCAAGTGACTTCCGGTGCCATTAATGAGGCTCACTAATGGCACAGGAGCGCCTCATAGCGCGGATGTACCTTTGGTGCATGAAAGCACACAATCAATAGATGACAGTAGTAGAGGGTGAAAGTTAAAAAAAAAAGTTGTTAATGCTACCTTTTTGATAATTTTTAACAGGCAGACTGGAAGTCTGCGTAGGGATCTATGAAAATGTGGAAAATGTCAAAAATGATATCTCAAACCTTCTTCGCTCCCCGTAGTGCCGCGAAGAGTTTCCCGAGGTCCGCATCCGGCCCCGCTGACTTTGGAAACAGCGCCACTTTTGTCGAACGACGGGCGGCCTTTTTGGTTGGGTGGACAGCGGTAGAGTGACGAGCCCGCGAACCACTGCCATTTCTCGCGTCGTGGCTTACGACGGAGGATAAGGCGTTCCGAAAATTTTCCATGAGGCTTGCGACTGCTGTGATCACGTCCAAGGGCACGGCGTTATTCCCTGAGGAAAAAAAAAAGAAGATTTTCAGCACACAATTTGGGTTCTTTGCCGGAAAGCAAGAAGGCACTTAATAAAATTTCGTTCATTGTTTTACAATGCCATTCGCCACAATAAGAGTGAGATTCTCGAGCTAACTGCTGTGTTTTCAACTACTGTAATTCCAGATTAAGGGGTCACATGAGAGTGCGCGCGCAAGAAAGGATTGATTGATTTCATTGATTGATTATATTGATTTAATTTGATTTGTTGATTGATTGGTTTATTGATTGATTGATTTATTGATTGATGGATGGATGAATTGGTTGGTTGGTTGGTTGGTTGGTTGGTTGGTTGATTGATTGATTGATTGATTGATTGATTGATTGATTGATTGATTGATTGATTGGTTGATTGACTCCTTCATTCATTCATTCATTTATTATGGGGTTTACCACGCCCAAACTACACTGGGCTATGAGGTCGCCGTAGTGGAGTGCTCCAGATTTATTTTGACCCCCTTCAAGGAAATTTTAACGTGCCCGAAATCTTGACGACACGGGGTTTTTGCTTTTAGCCCGCGGAAAGACTGATAAGAACACGGGCCGAGCAAGCACTGCAGAGTTATGATGTAAAAAGTCTCAGGTCACCTCAGCACTTGTTATGCCTTGTACACGTGAAAACGTGAGCGTCCATGGAATGCCCGAAACGTCGTGGTTCCTACTCGTGCTTTCGAACCGCTTTGTAATGCGGCCGCTTGGGATACTTGGCTTAGCGTTCCGCCTCATGCTTTAGAATTGCTTGGATGCCTCATACACGTTGCGCTGTTGCTCACTGAGCAATGGAAGAGTTGCCGATGATGACGCATATGTCTGTCAATTCGCTCCTTGGCTGCATGATTCGCTCGTAGTATCTGAAGTGTACTGGCGGGGATGATCCCCTCTCACCTATGCAGAGTTTGAAAGTCGCCGCGAGGAGAGACTTTTGCAATGACACGCTTCGCGGGCACCTGGGTGACGGTTTAACTACCTGTTCAAGAAATATTTTACCTTTTGTACAGCTGCCTTAATCCAGGAAAAGGCACACAGAAGGACGGACGGACGGACGGAAAGACAGACATAAAGACAGACAGACATAAAGACAGACAGACAGACAGACAGACAGACAGACAGACAGACAAAGAGACGTTCCAAATTTAAATATCCCAAGATATCCTATCGTCTTTAAAAGCTTTGGAGGTCGAAGGTCAATGTAGCCACACGGCTGCTAATATAAACTCTCCCCTCGGAGGTAACACTTTCTGCATTGTGAGACGCGTCGGCAAATGCACGCGAGACGCGATCAGTTGCGAGCCGAAAGCAATCTCTTGTGTATGCGCTCGTACCAGAATGGCACTTAAAGGAAAAGACAGAGAATTTCACGCTTGCCTTGCAAGAGGTCCAGAGCCATGAATGGGACGCCGACGACCTTCCTCACCATGCCTTCGCATTGGGCTTCTGGAGACCGCTGCGAGATATAAGAATAAGGATTGTTAGTTCTGTACATTACCCACGTTGAGAAGCCATTCATCTACCGCCTTGTGTTTCCGCCAAGACGAGTTATGCTATGGCTGCGGTTTGTGTTCGTGGTCAAGGATTGTACACCACTAGGCGGCGTTAACTGTGGCCTGGGTCCTTGGCCGGTACATTCCTGTTATAGGTCAGTCCTCTTCTGCTGCGGCACTATTAGGGTCTGCTAAGCATAGCTGCAAATCTATATTTGTACTGCTATGGATATCTGATAACGGATCTACAACATAGCTTTTGATGATGCTATCGACAGTCGACACACAACCGACAGAACTAGGGATAGTGTATACAATAGGTAGGCGACTATGGAAGGTACATAAAGGCACACGAACGAAACACCCGATGCAATGCTGTTCGTAATCGACTGTCCCCGAACTTATATTGCAGTACTATAGATTGTTTATTGGCACGAAGCCCTTGACATAAAATTATGAATAATTATATTTTTATGTAAGTTTTTATATGTAATTTTTATACGGTGCAAAGAACCAGCGGATCCCTTATAATTGCTGTGGTACACTAAAGGAACCACGGTATGCCTCGAGAAAAGATTACTCAGATGAGTGGTAACCTCGATGATACAGCATCTAAACGTTGCCGGTCTTCTATTCCTTATCAAACTTGAGTAGTTTTTTTTTCTAAATGGGTTTTAGTTCTTTACTGCACCTAAGAACTTTGCTCCACCAAACGCAGAGGGTGCGTCCTTGGAACAGTAATATTCCTGCAATGCAATGCTAACTTCAGCGATTGAGTAATATTTCATACATGGAGGGGTTCCTGGTGGTCAGACAGTTTGTAAGCATAAAAATAGTTCGTGCGAAAGCAACAGATATTCCTTCGTATAAAGCATTCTCTAAGGTCTCACTACAGGCACCTGGTACTCCATGGTAAGCTTGGTAGGCTTGAGAGTGCGCACACCATTCCTTTTAAAGGGCTGTCCAACAAATACCGGCAAGTATGTGCTTCTCTGCAGGTCTCTAGTGCTGTGATATACTTACACAGCAATTGTTGAGTATGCACATGAGCTTAGTAGCTAAGACGTCAATTCGTGCTTTGAGGTCCTACCACGTAACCACGCATGCGAAGCTTGTACTTCATTCAATGGCTACCGGTTGACGACAGTAGACCTAAAAGAATGATCTTACGCCCAAATATGTATGTTTAGGGTTACGCTAGGTAGCCTCAACTATAAGCATAAATACACTCCTGAAACGGCCTTCTCCTCTGGCACCGAGCCGCGATGCCGGTTGACGGCGTCAAAGCGGTCAGCGTAGCTATAGGCTTCGCTATAATCTCCTGCGCGCCAGCATTTGGAAAGTGAGATACACAAGGAAATATAAGTGAGGCTTCTCCAGTTCGGTTTCATGACTGACGCTTCACGTCACTTCGAGTAGGATACATAATTTACAAAACATTCTGCATGAGATATCCCAGAACACGGCATTGGTACACAGTAGAACCACGCTAATACGTTTCCGGTTCATACGATTTCCCCGTAACTACGCTCTCAATTGTGAATACTAAAAATTCCCCATACCGTTACGGTGTTTTTTTTCTGGTTTATACGTTCAGGGATAGCACGGTTTCCCGGTAAGTACGTTCAAACTTTTATTCAATTACGACCGGTTGATACTTTTTTGATAAAAAAAGGCTAGCGATTACGACACTCCCTAATGCGATATTTGGGCGCAACAGCAGTGCGTTGAGGCAGAATTCACTCGTGGGTACTCTCGACAGCAGCGATGATGAGCCTCTACGTCGGCAGCGTCAAGTGCGCCTCAGGACGGGACCGCGAACTGCGTCTTAAGCGAACGCCAAATGTCGCGCCGTCGAGCGCATTGTGCGAGCACAGCATACTGCCCTCTTCCCTCCCCCAGCCTTCCCCCCCCCCCACTTTCTCAGAGCGCTGGCTCGCGCCGCAATGGCGAACCACCCTCCACTCCCAATTTCGCGACACTCTGCTCATTTGCTTCTTTTAATCGTACGCTTTTTCTTTCCCTCCTCGTCTTGCCATCGTTCACTCGGTTACGCCGACAATGCAGCTGAGGGCATATATGGCCGCCAAAGTGCTGCGCCCTAAAAAGTGATGACGCACGTGCGGGCCGAGCCTCAGCGCGGCCGGCTAAATAAGCAGGCGCCAAGCGGCGGTCTTGCAGCTTGGGTCACCATGGTGACTTTCCCGCAGCTGTAGGCCTGCCTGAGTCACTCGGTAACGCGGCTGCCTTTAGCCAATGCGGCCTGTGTAACGACGTCCCAACGTGTGAACCGCTAACTATTGAAGAAATCGTGGCGGAATCACGACATGAAGCTGCGCTGGCGGTGGACGAAGCTTCCTAGAAAAATGGTGACGATGACGGAGACGAGGGTGGCGTTTCCGGCAGCCAGATATGCTCAGGCCATAGTCGACTTCGAAGAGGTGCGGAGTAACTTTCGCACGAAGTGCAATCCCAGTGCAGCCAAAAGTGTGCGACGTTCAGAAAAGGAGTCTTGCTCTCAAAAGGCCGCAGGATGTGCCAGCAGACTTTGAAAGACATGTACAAGTGTTTTTAAAAGGCCATTAAATGTTGACGAATTCGTCTCTCGATTGTTTTTTTTTCTCCGTCGGATAGTACGTGTCTCTTTCGCACACTTTTTAAAGACGTATCAACAAGTTTCTATTGTGGATCAGAGGTCGGATACCCGCTCCTCGCGGGTATTATGCGGCGCCTGCTCGATGTCAAAACCCCCTTCCCTTTGTCACCTCCCTATAAAGGCTCACATGGAAAAAGGGAGATAGCTTCTGTTGGCATTGGGCCCAATTTTCACATTTTGCCAAATAAGGGCTTTAAAGATCGCGAACCTCACTCAAATAATACCGCGCGGTAACTAGATTATCTTTCGTTAGGTATAGTGTGTTTACCTTTGTTGTGTTTGTTTCATGCCGGCCGAGCTGACTTGGGCGCGAGGGCCGTCAGCAGAAACCTAGGAAGTGGGCACCAGACATTTTGTCTACGACAGTTGCACTGCTCTAAGGAACTGGGTATAGTCTCCGTTTGTCACACGTCTGGCCCTGGCAACTCAGTGGCTGGAATGCATCAATGAATAGGCGGCCAGCCTTTGTTAGGCGCTCCACGTGTTTGCAAAGGCAAGGAATTTTGGCAGCGTGGGGCACAATTATGGGCGCGCACGGTGTGAAAAACACTTTAAGACGAGCCGGCCGACAACCAATGGCCGGGCTAAGCTTTCGCTTAGTTGGGTGCTTTCCGTGGGTGTTATATTCGTGTTCTGCGAAATACTTTTGGGTTTCTATGAGAGTGGGAGAGGTGGGTCACGTGACTATTTTACACACACCTAAGTTTGTCACTGTGGCCAATCAGTGGCCTAGGGTGGGCTAATCAGTGAGCCATCCTCACTCTCAAATTGTGACGCCCCATTTCTAGGTATCTATGGTAAAACCGAGTAGTTTGATGTGTTGGGAAATTGAGAAGGGAGGGGGGGAGTGGAGCCCCACTCTTCACGGGCCTCGCCGGACCTCTTGTTTGCGATCACGAGCCATGAGAGGTGTGAATACGTGGTGCAAATAAAGTGTACATTTTTCGTTTGCTTGGAGTAACTCATCATTTGCCACGTGCTGTCGGCCACGAGCCATCGTTTTATTGGATCATTGCACCAATGATCGTCTGTCGACCGATTCACATGTTTTAACTGGTGCCGTTCATCGGCCGACCGATCCATCCGAACAGGGTCACAGTCATGATCTCTTTTTGTGTATTTTAACTAGGTACCATCTTTTCTGCACCTGTCGAAAAACAGCCTCCTTCTGCCCCGCCCCCGCCTCGATTTGCCTTCTGGCTCTTGCCATGTTGGGTTCATGCCGCTCGGCCCTTCAAATCAAGAGGTTGTCCACCCCTGGTATCGGTAATAGTTTTAGGGGCGAAACCCCTTAGGTGCTGGGGCAGCCGGCTCCTCATGTGGTCAGGGTACTAAAACACCGGGACACGGTTGTCCAACGTCTGGCGGTAGAACGTAACCCATACTAAAAGTTTATAAGGTATAATAGCGCCGGTTCAAAATAACCTGATCTAATTTAAAGTTTTGTGGAACACTTCTTGCCCGCTTCAGCAATTGTCAAGTACAAGCAGACGGTGTTTGTAGATGGTCTATCGTTTGCGTTACACTCCTGTAACCACCGGCTCTTGACACTAGGCTTGATCGGTCGGGTGGTCAGTCGAAGCAAGAAAAGGCGCACTTATTTGATGCCGGTGCCTTGAAAATAAGCGAGGTTGCTCCCCTCCGGGTCGGAGACTCACCCGTTAACACCATTTTCTCGCAATTGTAGGCGGGGGCTTTGTACTGCGCTCGCGTAGACCACTCCGACCACTCGAACTGAGGCAAATGGGGCATGCAGATTGCTTAATCCTGTTCAATGCCAGTGAGGGCGCCGCCGCCACAGGAAGCGCGCGATTGCTCCTCTCGCCGGTGCTTCTCCGGCGCCTTATGACCGCGCGCTGTGTGGCAAGACGGAGACTTGCAATCTTTATATACACTGATGCGCAGCATGCTTTGCCCCTAACCAGGTTCTATGTTAGTGTAGATTGCCCGGGGATTTCTTTTACGCAAAAAACAGTGCAACATTGAGGCATGGTCTCTTGCTGATTCCGTGCATAAGTAGCGCCAGCTGCAGCAGCAACGTACAATTATGAGTTGGTTTAGCCGCGGCCATTTCTTCAGCGTCAGTGAGCGTGCCTTCGCAACGTAATGTGTCGTTACCGTTATTTTCCTCCATATATGCTGAGTGCTGTGACGATTACCAAACGAATTCTCGAGAAAGGAGAAGCCCTCAAGCAATCCACGGCACTGAAGGCATGCTATCACCTTTCATACTGTTTCGTACCCATTAACAACTCCAATTCTCAAGCCTGTCCTTGAAGTTGTAGACATTTTTTTGCAGAATCCGTTCGTTGCTGATCCCTAGGACTGGTAATGGAATCTTGAAAAAAAAAGATGGTATGTTGCAATGAAACGGGCGCAATATCTTAAAGAGTGGAACATATTTGTCCAGTTAATATACAAAAGTTTTTTTTTGACGCTGCTGATAAGGCGCGCGCAAATGCCGCAAACGAGCGCTGGTCGTTACACCAACTAATCTTATTACAGGTGTCATCTTTCGACAGGCTACCATCATCGAAGCGGAAGAAGCAGCTCTCGCACTAGCCATAGCCCTCCCAGAATCAACACGGAGCAAGTTTGGTACAGTCACTCCAGTTTTCTTCTGGTTTAGTGCTTAAGCCATCTACTGTAACTTTTTGTTACTGCTGATTCGGTAACGCTGCCACGAATTCGAGGTTCGCACGAAATCTTTTTTCGTATTTTTGGGACGAATATAGTTTTCAACGGGTGTTTTTGGTTACTGTAGCACATATCAAGCACAGATTCATTTTGAACACGGCTAAGCACGGTTGTGCAATACCCGCCGCGGTGACTCAGTGGCTAAGGCGTTCTGCTGCCTTGCACGAGGACACGGGTTCCGTTCCCGGCCCTGGCAGCCACTTTTATGATTGCTGCGAAAAGCAAAAACACCCGTGTGTACTAGATTTCGGCGCAGGTAAGCATCCCCAGGTGGTCAAAATTAACCCGGAGCCTTCTACAACGGCGCGCCTCATCGCCTGCGTTGCGTCGGTGCGTTAAACCCTATAATAACGAAATCAGTTGTGCAATGATGGTTGGCCTGAGATATGCCAAATGGTATGTTTCTGCCAGAGAATGTTGACAACCATGTAGTACGTTTCTATCTAATGGTTCCGAAAGGTTGTGGCTGAATTTTTTGAACTTTTCGATGAAAAGTTTTTTAGTCCTGGACGAATGGCTCAATCGAAGGACAGGCAAACCGACAGGCAGACAGAGACAGACAGATAGATACAGACAGTCAGAGAGATAGAGACAGGCAGACCAATATTCCAGAGTTTACGTAGCCCAACAAAGGAGACTATCGTCGGTAAACGTTAATAGTCTGTAATGGTTGCAGGAGGAGGAGACTGATTGCAATAGGTTATTGGGTGGTTGATACCACGTGTTCTGAAAAACATACCATGAACAATTCATCGTCGTCGCCATAGTCACTTCGCGTCTGGTTGAGCGCTTGGAGAAGATCCACCTTTGGTGCGGCCAGGCTGCGGAGTACGTGCCAGGCCAGCACTTGTCGCATCTCCAGGCGCTCGCTTCCCGGCCGCGACAGGTAGGCCACCATGCTCAGTGCGCCTTCGTCCGCTACCACTTCCGTTCTCAGGTCGGCCTCAAACCGGCCGTACGTACCAAGGAGCTCCACCCATCGTCCTGAGAGGAAAGAGAAACAAGGAACCCCTGCGTCTAACTCCGAGGATGGTTGAGCACGCGTAGCTTTCTTGTGCTGCAGTATGTGGTTAGCCAATCTCACAGTTACTCTGGAAGTACGCACGACTTTTCTATAATACCTGTGTGCACTCCGAAGACGTGGCATTGGGGTTTGGGGCGTACGGAGACATCGGTACCTGCTTCATGGCGTTCGCTTAGACCAGGTCGATAGGACCAATCGGATAGAACGCGCGTGACCCAGGTTCGGTTCCGACCACAGCATGCATTTTTTCTTTCCCTTCAACCACGATCATTCATCTTCATCTTCATACAAAGTTGGCTAACCCGCAGGGCGCGTTCGCGTACAATAGCATTAGTGAGGTCACATAAAGCTTCTATTCAAAATTGTGGCCAAACAATAAATGTACCTCTCCAAATTGTATTATATCATGCAGACATTACAATATGCTATTGAGAACAGTAATTTCCTGGCTGACATCTGGCCCTGTGTTAGCCCACTTCGACCTGTCCGCCGAGGTTCGCCCTGACGCCAGTGGACATGGCATTGAAGCCCTTCTCAGGCAGACAAGCCAGCTGCGATCAGTCGTTGCATATGCGAGCCCCCTTTTCTCACCATCTGAGAGTAATTAATCACTGAGAGCGACTGCCTTCCTCTAGTTTGGGTTGTGTCTACGTTTCGTCACTACTTGTTTGGCCGCACCTTCTCGATAATTATTGACCGCCATGCCCTGCGCTGGTTGTATTTACTGAAAGACCCCCAGGACGGCTGGGTAGCTGGGCTTGGCGGTTTCAGGACTACTCGTCTTTTGTCATCTACAAGTGTGCCTCCTGGAGGAGGTTTCTGGCTGCGTATTGCGATACTCCCGAGATCAACCTGATCCTCCTCCTTCTACTAAACACTGCATGCTGTCTCTTTCGGCTCTCACCAACATTGCCTACCAACTACGATGTCATGAACAATTGCGTTCATTATCGACAGCCCAATTTCTACACCTTATGCCCGTTCAGTTCGCATGCTCCAACTAAACGATGACATTTCCTATCGTCCGAGCCTTCGTCCAGACGACTCTGAACTATTACTTCCTATTCCTAAGAATCTTCGTCCGACGACCTCCAACAACTCCATGACCTCACCACTGTAGGTAACCACGGTGTCTCTCACAGTTACCACCGCCAGACACCGCTTCTTCTGACCCGGCATTTTCCGGTCTGTACGATAGTGCGTGCGCTCCTGCGACCTCTGCCAACGCGGGAAAGCACCCAAATATCCTTTAGCTGGTCTCCTTCAGCCGATGTACATACGAAGCGAAGAATTCTTCCGGGTTGGATTAGATTTGCTCGGGCCGTTTCCCCAGTCCTCACCAGGCAACAAATCAATAGCAGTCGCAACTGACTATGAAATGCGATATGGGATCACGCCGGCAGTTCCTACGAGCTGCGATGCTCAAATGGGCAATTTTCTGCTTTGTGAAGCTGCCCTTCTTCACCGTGTTCCTGACAGATCGTGGCCGTTCCTTTCTATCGCAAGTAATTTCCGATATCCTTCGCTCATGCTCTGCCCAACTGAGGGGGCACCACTGCCTACCATCCTCGAACTGATGGCCTGACGGAACGCAGTAACCGAACAATCATCGACATGCGGTCAATGTACGTCTCCGCAGACTACCATGACTGGAACGTGGCTTTGCCTTGTGTTACTTTTGCTTATATTTCCTCTCGTCATGACACTGTCTGCTGTCCTCTATGGGCCCTAACCAGAATTGCCACTGGGAACAGTCTTGCCTCCCCCTATGCATACATCAGACTACGCCCGCACCGCCTTAGGTCGTGCTGATCCCGCCAACGTGCCCCTGCGCGCCTTAGCTCGTCGCAACTGTCCCAGAAGACACTTTTTGACAGCCGGCACCAAGCAAGCCAGTTAATGCCGGCGTCACTTGTACTTCTTTGGTCGCCCTCTGGCCGTGTTGGCTTTTGTTACAATCATTTGTTCCAGTATTCTGGGCCTTATCAAATACTACGTTAAGTTACACCCCTCGCATATGAAATAACCCCTCTCCAACCTCACATGTCCAGCCACATGCTTACGGACGTCGTGCAGGTCTCTTATCTTAAGCCCTACCGCCAAACAACTTTGCTACAGGGCTTTTGAGCAAAGCGACACGCTCTTGCACAAGCGGGGGTTATGTCCCAGGACGCTTATCGATCCACTGAAGGGAACATAGACACCGAGAGATTGGCCCCACCATGGAGCATTAATGAAGAGATAGAGGCTGGCTGTGATGGCAGGTTGATGGATGAGATGGAAGAAGGGGAACTCTCTTTCTGGCCGAGTTCACTCGGGACCGCTACTCTGTTCTTTAGGGTGTGAGGTTTTCAAATATCTGTAATATAATATTTTTCCCGTAACAATATTAATAAACAAAGTGAACCCAAGAATAGCATGTCTTTCTTATGAAATGGGTGGTGGTTTGCAAACTGAACGTATCGTTTCTGAATAGAGTGATCAGAACAATTAAATGTGGCTTCCGTTTCACTCCAACAACATAGTGAGCAGTCATGGACAAATCGCGTGGGCACATTCTGCTAAGGAGACTGGTGAAGCAGTAAAGTTGTACACTGGCCTAACGGGTCGACAATGCTGGTCGTGTTTTTGGGGACAAGCACTTTGCTTGTACATCGCGTTTGCCATATCCGAAACACATCGTGTCATCAGTTGTGTTAGAGACAGTGGGTAGGAGGCATTCGACTTTTTATTCTGTAGTCTGTCGTGTTGAAGAACCTCGCAACGGTAGCTAACGCCAGGCAAGGTCGGCTTTTGTGATCATACCTCCACGGAAGTATGGACAGGGACCGATGTTCAGGCGTCCCACTCGGCTGACCTAGCTACAGTGAAGTGAGGGCTGTTAGTCACTGCGATACTTTGGTACAATGGCATTGCGTCTTCCGGTGCTTTATTGCCGCACGTGTACGCAGTCAAGCATGACTGCCCTGCCCGAGGGCTAAGAAAAAGCAAATCGAAATAAAAAACTTCGCTGTCACATATGGTCCCTGAAAGATGTATTTTTTGGAATAAAACATGAGCAACTTTACGTGTCTGCGATTGGGCTCCGTTCGTAGTTTTCTCCGGCATCTCAACAACAAGCCCCCTGCCCCTGCAACCTTGCAAAAAACAGAAGCAATGGAAGAGTATTTTTTTTACCGAGGTGGCCAATGTGGACATCTTTCGTCAAGGTCTCACAACTGCCGTACACGTAAAATGACGTCCTGACACACGAGTGCACATTATGGTCGCCGGCGACATTTTACCAGGCTAGTGTGAAGACTTCAGTAAGGACTGATGTTTTCGCCTGATTACTGGTGCGTGGGGGTAGAGTAGGCATGCTGGCACGTGACTATGCTGCGCGGTGCCTCGCATGCATGCATTCCGATGTACACAAACATTTCTTCCAAGAAAATTGTTTTATGTTGTCGATCTATATTTGCATGTTTTGTGTGTATTTGTTCCCAATGGGTGGTTTATCTGCATGTTTGTGTAGTTGTTTCATGACACCAACCACCGCATTCCCAAACCTAACTTGGGAATACCATTTCTTTTCTTACCCTTTTCAGCTCATCAACGAATTTAAGAATTTAAAGTTATGCGAAAGAACGCCCCTTTGTGAACTTACCGGCTCTAAAAGGAAGCTCTACCTAAGAACTCCGAACATACCTTAAGCGTGCCTTTGCCTTACCAACACTGAAGACTCCGAATATAGCTTAGCTGAGGGTGCAAAATTCGAGCGTTGCGGGCAAAAATTCACAAAGCAGAAAAGAATGCACCGTTTCATCACGCAGAAACGACCTCCGCGGACGCCGACCGTCCTGACGCGGGTGTGTGTTTGCCTTCACGCCGCACGGGTCGCGGCACAGCACGGCCAATGCTAATGACATAGGCGTCCCCTCCGCGCAAGAAACGGCGAGGACAGGTGTTGGTATAGTTTGTCGGCGCTCGCCGCAATGCAATTCAAGCCGAAAACAAGGTTATACATTCGAGAGAGGAGGTGATATTATGGGAGGAATTGCTGAGGGGATCTTGATAGGTAATGCTTAAAACAAGCGTCGATGAAATACCTCCCGGAGGGGCAGATTTGAGCGCTTCCACAGCGTTCCCACAGGGGCATCATTCAATATTAGTGCAAGATTCAAGTTCCGGGCACACTTCTCCGCGAATGGAAGCTTATTACGCTAGCCAGTTCGCAAACGCCTAGCTGGTTCTGAAACGAGTGCATTTCACAAAGGCGCCTTTAGGACATTTCTTAAGCGTGCGGTGGCCTTTGTTTAAACTGGCATTCATTAGAACGCTCAGAAAGGCTCTTGAATAGGGCGTAAAGACAATTGGAGCGTCACTGTTTGCTCCCACAACATCGAAATTGTTTGAAGCTACGTAATTCCGCTGCCACCCGAACAGGTATCTGGGACCGATGGGTGAGTGAGGTGTCACGGTTCCTTTAAAAATGACGGCGAGAGGCCATTATTTAGCCAATAGCGTGTCCGCCTAATTGCCATGACCGGTTGAGAAATTTTTTCATGCTACGTAACTCCACCTGGAATTTTTATTCACTCTATAATTATAGCACAAAGAAGCGCAATGGCGAGGAAGTTCGAAAGCTCACGCGTTAATAGGATTTGTTTCCGTTCGTACATGACGTATCGCTTATAAAACGTGTGCTCATACATCATAACCACAATGGGTGCAAGAAAATATGAAAGTTTTAGGAAGAGAAAAATATATCTTTCTAACATCAATCATAAGCCGCCATTATCAAGGGCCTTCGTCCAATATTTTACTGAATGTTGACAAGTTCACCGCACAATGAAAGAGTGAGAAACGCGTAAAACTATTTTGTAAGGTCGATAAAAGGGCATTTTCTGTTTATTCGGCCATGATAACAGGACATTACGCAGAAATTTGATACAACTGCAGTAACCAGTGAGGCGCAGTATATCTTGCTTTCATGCGACTTACAGTTTCCCCAGGGCACCTGATGTTACCCTTAGGCAACTGCACGCGAAAGCATGGCATCACATTTGCGAAACAAAGCCGTTAAATGTGGAAGAATAATTAGGAAAGTGTGCCTTCGATTGCAGCGGGCATCTTTGTTGTGTTTCGGGTGTGCAAGCACCAGCGAAACTTTCAAGGAACGTTAAGGAAAGCATCGAATTTTGTGTTGACTTCTGCGTCAGTGCAGGTGAGCACGAACCCTGAAACAGAGGGGTCTTCATTTCCAGCCAGAACCTTTAACAGCTACCAATCTACCACAGTATACAATGTTTTCGTTCTGCGAAAAGGGAGCCGCTCGTCACAGAAATGAATGCATCCCTTTAGAAAAACAGAGCCATAATTGCTAAACCTATCAGTAACATTCTACCAAAACAAGAACGAACAATTTGGATACTCGCTAGTTCAAAATAGTTTCCAATGTGTGCGTTACCAGTTATTTGAGTTTTGTGAATTTTTTTACCTAAAAGGATTTTGAAATGCACCAGCAAGTAACGAATGTAAAAGTTATGTTGACGAGTCTATCCATTTTGTTAGGAATTGCTTCGGTGATACCTATAATTCTACCCATCAATAAATACAACTTAATGGGCAAAATGATCTTCCTAACTTTTCAGCCAGACTTGCAACGATGCGCCTAGTAGTTTCCTTGACGTACTCTCATGCCACACTACTGTCTTCGCAAAAAAAAAAAGTTTTGAATCTAATAAAAATAAGGCGTTTAAGCGTAGGTGTCTCCTACTAACCTGTTTGAACTTGTGTGTAGTTGGAGAGTTGAGCGATAGTCATCTTTTTGAGATGGCCCAAATCCGTAGTTTCGTTCAGAATGTCTCCAACTAAAGGTGAAAAGAAAGACATGATGAAGGGAGAAAGAATATTCGTTTATTTCGTGTAAAAGTGAGCTTTGCTACCACCACATATACATAAACCAAGAATATATTCGCTGCAAGTTTTTCTATTTGTGAATACACTAACCATAGCAGATTTAGCTTCAACACTAATATTAACATTAGAGCGAACAAGCAGGGAGATGTTCTACATGAGCGGAGACCGACCTCCTTGGATCAATATCTTTACTTGCGTTTTAACATTCTTTGTGTATCTTTATGCAAAAAAACGCACTGTTTACAGAGCAAGCACACACTAGAAGCATCCAGATTCCGTAATTACCGCGAACCGTAGCCTTGCGTACAAAACAGCTTCCTGACAGTTAAGTGGAAGACGAGCTTTTATACTTTACACGCGCAAGTAAGATCCGAAAGATTAATGAATGCAGCGTAACAACCTGTATCCCTGATACCGAGAAAATCTTCGGTAAGGACCATGCAGAGGGGCACCGTGTGCAGCAAAACCCGGCAGGTTAGCATAATGGCGAGGCTAAGGCTTTTCCCACGCGCCTTAATATCAACAACCTTGGTCGCTTCATGTTCCGCGAGTCGACATTGAAGCGTACAATAAAACTGATACAATGCAATCGCTATACCGGTATTAACAAGTCATCGAAGACACAAACAATCATGAGCCCCTCCGTCCAACGACGGCGACGGTTGAACTCGAAGCTTTCTCGTGACGCGTTCGTTAAGTGTAAGCATTCCAAGCCGCTTCGACCATGTCTCCAGTACCGCTGTACAGAACTATGTACCGCAGTGGGCCAGGCAAGATGTACTGTGTCGCGGCAAAAAGATGGCAGTCCCAGCATGAACGAAAATATTCCTTTTTAAGCTTCATTCGGGAACTCTTCTAGTCAAAACATGGATGGCTGAAAAACGGTTGTTTGTGCCATGGGCAAGTTTGTATTTCTTGTGAAAAACCCGAAACAATAGACCA
Source organism: Haemaphysalis longicornis (assembly GCF_048455015.1). Classification (NCBI taxonomy): domain Eukaryota; kingdom Metazoa; phylum Arthropoda; class Arachnida; order Ixodida; family Ixodidae; genus Haemaphysalis; species Haemaphysalis longicornis. The sequence goes on from NW_027526319.1 coordinate 364,204, forward strand.
CGTTTTCCTAAACTGCTGGAATGCCGTCTTTTTTTGGGACGTCCTTCATCGTACCCTGAAAAAAGACTTGCTTGTGACACCGCACGGAATCCGTTTCATTCCAGTAGACAAACATGACAGTGTGCCTTACGATCTGATAATGCTTTCGGGCCTACACGCCATCTGGCTGAGTGGCGGTGGTGGTGCGCCACTCTGATGCTGACGCGAAGACTGTCAGCAAGTAACAAAAGCTTGATGTGGGCGAGTTGGTACATACTGCTAAAAAATTTATCGGCGCTAAAACAGGGACGAAATGCTGTACTTGGGATTTTCCTGGAGTAGTCTGGACCGACAAATTTACGTACGCTTACTGCAGTTTTCAGTGTTTGCGGCAAGAGTAACTGAAAGATTGCTCCATGTGTCCAAACAGAATGCGGCAAACCGGGGGCTTCTGAAATTTGAGCCAGCGACGCGAAGTTTTGCCACACCTGCCTTTGCTTTGAGGCATGTAGACGCTACACCCCGGTACGCGCATCCGAGGGAAGGAGCGGAAGGATATATTTTATTATATTTATTGCGGATGACTAGCGTAGCTTCGACCTAGATTAGGTGCTTGGCGCTTTCTTTCCCCTGGCTAGCCTACCTCCTCTCCACGTTTGTGCGCCCGCGTTACCACGCCTCGTCCCATGAAAGCTTCAACAACGAACGGCTTCGCTGTTAAAACGCTTACGGAGGTGTCACGACACTTTTCTAGCTGCTACTAATCATGTCAGCTTTAGCAACAGAAAACCGTGCGGGCTTTAGATTACGCTATGCAGACTAACAAACAAATTTTCTGTCCTGAGTATATTCATTAGCGTAAAATTGCAAGCACATGGAAACAACGGTGAATGGTGTTTGGAAGTAGACTTCAGGTTAAACACCCGTCTGTACAATGCACGTGTAAACTAAAATTACATTTGAAGAAACCACTTCCCAATGTCGTCACTGTAGCTCAATGTAAGCGTTCTAGATTAGTTTACCTTGCCATTTTAGTCGTCTTGCTTCATTTCAATTGAAGTTAGGCTCTCGTGCCACTGGCGACAAAAGAAGTTGCGAATTTTGGACTGATGTTAAGAATTGTGATTTTTTAAGCAATCCGCTTGTGTTCGAGAGCCTATAGAGTATCCTACTCGCTGTCAAATCCTCTGCACCTGTAAAACGGTATGAATCACTTGCGGTTCTGCTTCAAAAACTGACTACACAAGTAGAAAATGACGGAACACTATTGTTTGTAGATTAATAATGACCTTGTTCCCTTTTCCACAAGCCGAAGGATCCACCAAAATCACAGTTCTACTTCGTTAAATAAAGCCGGTAGTCTTTTAGCATATTTCTGGACGAGACCAGTGCCATAAAAGGGGTACCCACGCCCACGTGATGCTGTGCTTTTGAAGCTGAAGACGTAGCATGCTACAAATGAGGAACCGAATGTAAGTATTGGGACAATTTCTTACCCAAACCCCCGCATTTGCACAATTCTAACGTGCCCCGATTGTAATGCGCAGGTATTATTATAAAAACAGCTTTTCCGCTTATCCTAGCACCCACCTGTGAAAAGCTTGACACCACGTAGCGGGCAGAAGACATTTGATAGTTATAACAGAATGGAGAAGCGGCCCCGCTGGGTACCCGGTAGGCAACCGGCGCCACTGCGCATGAGCACTCCGCGTTCGCACCGGCAAAACAAGTTGTGCACACGGGTAGGTATACCGGTTGCCGTACAGGGACCGGCTCTGTGGTCTGTTATAGCCCTCTATTCTATTTGACACCCTCAACTGTGGCATCGAAAATATCTGGCGTTTTATAAGCTTGCTTATGCAGCATTAACTTTGGAAGGGCAAACAATGAGAGAGTTAAGCGCCTTGAACGTGATCATATCTGACGTGGGCCGTTGATTCATTTGTTGCTCATTCACGAGTTCCTGCCGAGGATTCTCTAATATCTCCAATAAGTCCCTGTACGGAACAGGTTAATTCTTCAATCGAAGCCTTGCTTAGAAATGTGGCCCTAATTTGTCTACGCCAATCTCAGACTTCTGTCTTTTGAGCCGCGCAGTGGGATTGATGTCGGAGGGTGCACCTTGACCTGGGTGTGTAAAACTAAGGCGTGCTTGGAGGACGCATCATAGTAGTACCGTTTTAAATCCTTAACGACTGAGACGAGCTGCTACATGCAAACGCAGCAACATGTACAACAGCCGCACCTAAGTTATGCCAAACGAGGAAGCTTTTCTTTCCTCCATGGGTACGCCACAAACTGCTCACGTCATATGGTCAGATTGTGCTGGATTGAATTCAGTTGAATTTGTGAAGGACTTCGTGTCCATGCGAATGACGCTAGCCACTGTGAAGCCGTTGTCACTTTTCAGTCTGCTCTTAACGCGCCCGGAAATTGAAGCCTCCTTCCAGCAGAACCGGGTGCTCATTAGAATTGTGCAAATACGGTACTCGCATAACACGAATGGCGAATAGGGAATGGTGTTTCTCGAAGCCGCAATCGGTCTGAGAGGACTAACATTTGTTATACGCATCCCTTAAAAAAAGCGCCGCCACTTACTCTGGTCGTCAGCGTCGAGAAGCACCTCGGTCATGATGCTGTCGTTCCCAAGTCCGTAGTGGGAGAGGCACAATTGGTAAAAGTGCTTCACGCTTTCCGGCTCCATGCTTTCGAGCGCCCATAGGAACTGATCTACCTCGGGGTTAAGTTGAATCTGGGAAAGGAGAATGCCCCTTATGTTGCTGTAACGATGAATCTAAAAATGGCCTTTACGTACGAGCACTACAGCACAAAGGAATAGACTGAAACGAAGGGGTGCTGAAGGTTCATGCAAGGCAGCGTAAACGTGAATCTGCTGGTTCTGCGTTTTCGTGCGCGTCCAACTCACAAGTACAATTGGCTTTGATATCAACCGTTCATAAAGTGACTTTGCGGTATTAATCTCCAGCAGTGTTTTGACAAACAGACTATGGTGGGACACCCCGAACTTACCTGAAGGATGAAAGGCTCTGGGGCTTCACCAGTGACGTCGTATTTTCGTGTGAAGGAAACTGGCCCATGAACGCCGTACTCAAGTGAGAGCTCCATCATCCAGGCCAGAGGGTCTTCTTCCGGGTCGTGTTCCATGCGTCGCAGGTCAAGTTTGAAGTGTGAAAGGAATGACAAGATGTCCTCAGCTCCTGCCGTCGGGTCGCGCGCGTACTGCATGCACAGTCTGGTCAGGTCCTCCATGCCAGCACCATCGAGATGCGCCTTCCTTGTGGGGTAAGTGCTGTCTGCATTCCGACGATAACTTGCAAGGACCTGAAATTGGTGAATGATGAATCGAGCCTATATACGCATATTCATGCATATGCCTTCGTTCTTCTGAGTCTTGCGACACAAGAGCTACGTTTATGTCCTGTGGTACATACGGCTTCGACACAAACATGGGTTAATCAGAGGCTAAGAATCGCACAAATTCAGCAGAGAAGTTCATCCAAGCTAAATAAATACACATTTGCGCCATTTAAATGTACAAGGGCCATGGCTCAATAACGTTAGTATCGCAATTTGTGTTTACTTCAGCGACACTTCGGAAAGAAGGAGCGATACTTAGTAGATATGGTATAGTCATCGGTAGTGAAAACTGCTGCTTTCCCTGTGTTCTTAGTAGTCCGTAGTCGCCTTTTAAATTCACGAAAGTAGTACGAATTTTCCGAAGCACCGGTATTCTCCCAGCAGGTCTCAGTCGTCGATGGATTTATCAAATAAATGTCGAAATGCTCACCATGACTTATTTTACAGTAGCCCAATGTCGTTGCTCTAATATAGAAGTTCACTTTCAATTGCCCCAGCTACCCAAGACGCCATTCTAAAAAATGACACATTCATTTTCCGCGTACAAACTAAGGAAAAAAATCTCTTCAATATTCATTGTCATCATTACTAAATAGGCTATCGTACGATAGAACTTCAGTGTTCCCACTGTTAATTTAGTTTTATAAAATTGTTTTAAATGTAAATTTCCGGATTGTTTTGAGTGTCTGGTTTATTTATTTTGTTTGGAATACAAAGCGTATTTTTCTTTCGTGACTGTGATTAAGGCATTGCATTACAACGGACGAAAACCTGGTCATGTCTGATGCTGCTGCTAAACCTTTTGCACATTTTTATTATGTACCTTAAGTTTCATTGTTTTTTGCAAAAACGTTCCTACTTTCTGAAAGATGTACTCCCCAATTAGGGCCCCAAACCTCGTGAAGCCTGTCTGAGTGGCTTTTTGTCTGTGATACTGGCATTTGTACACATGAATGTCAAATAAAGCACCATTCAATCATTTTTTCATTCATTCATTCATTCATTCATTCATTCATTCATTCATTCATTCATTCATTCATTCATTCATTCATTCAGTCATTGCGATTTCTTTTCTTGTTGACACGGCAGACTATAGGCTCCACCACCCTTCATGGCAACGATACTGTGTGAGCCTCAATATTCTCAACCCGACCTGGGAAATAGGAACTTCTCAGGTAGAACACAGACTGTTCCTGCCAGGACAACAGTGGCGTAAACTGAGGCGCTGGAGGTGCCAGGGATCGGTGTGTCACACAGAGCCAAGGTCAAGTCATGAATTCGCATTCGGTGGCACACAATATAGTGCGGAAGAAAGCGACATCCACTAAGTTGGGTTCCCACGACTTACGACATTCAAAGCGCTGTCTATGTGGTTAAATTATTTCAGTTTTATCTTGTTTTTCTCAAATTCTTGAAAAGCACATAGAGGGTCTCATGACTTCCTTTGTAACAAAACACGAGTTACTGAGTGAACATCAATACGGGTTCATCTCCGGCGCGGGCACGCAGGTGTTACTTGAAAAGTTGTCTGATACCCTTCATAACAGCATAGATCAGAATGAGATTTCGTTTGGGTTATTTCTTGAGGTTAAGAAAGCGTTTAATACTGTGAACCATGGTCTACTCTGTACTAAATTGTGCCGTTATGGTGTCCGTGGACCATTTCTATCTCTACTTCAAAATTACCAGCGGGATCCTTCTCAAGTGGCGTCACTTGGATCGGTGCTGAGTGATAGTATCAGACTTTATAGAGGTGTCCCGCAAGGGTCTATCTTGTCGCCTCTTCTTGTTATTTTTGTATGTTAATGACTTCGCTACTGTTGTTAAAACATCGAAAATTTATCAATACGCCGATGAAACCCTGCTGGTATCTGGCAACTCTGGTTATTCTCTCGCTGTCTCAAATCTTCAAGACGACGCCAGAAGGGTAGCAGATTGGTTCGAAGCAAATTTAATAACAATCAACACAGTAAAAAGTCGGCTAGTTTGTTTCCACAATCGACAGAAATCCGTGCCGAACGACTGCTTTATTACAATACACTCATCAAATTGTGTATCTTGCTCCTGTGCCCGTATTTTTTGTGTCGAGTCTGTTAAATACCTAGGTAAAGGAAAGTCTGACATCCACCTAAATGCAGCCATACGGCTACAAAGGAAAGCTATACAGCTTTCTCGGAAACTTCGCAGTTGAAGAAAAATTCGTCCTGGCCCAGGATGCAAACCCGGGACCACTGCTTAACCGGAACAGTCGCTCTACCAACTGAGCTAACCAGGAGGCTAGTCGTTAGTAGCGCGAAAGCGAATTGATCCACAACTTGACTTGAAGGAGAGGTGTTAATCGACCAGATTTAGGGTAAATCCCCAAGGTGGAGTAAGTTCCTGTAAAGGAAAGTTTGACATCCACCTAAATGCAGCCATACGGCTACATTTCGTCCTGGACCAGGACGAATTTTAGATGCGACTGCATCTCATTTACTCGCCTTGTCCCTCCATATGGCGTTGTCCGCCCACACCCCTCCCCCTACACAATAAAAAAAATAAATAGTTAGCGGCGCCCGGTTTCGACCCCACGACTCTGTGGGCGGAACGCGAGGTACATGGTGCTCTTCCCACTGCGCCACAAAACTGAGACAGAATCAAATGCTACGAACGCGCCTTATATCCTTGACTCATTCAAACTACGTCAAGAAGCTACTGATACGACGCATGATGGGGCAATGATTAACACTCGCAATAAAAGAAAAGAAGCTCCCACTTACAGCAACAATGATGGAGTAAAGGTCGTTGCGACAGCGAAGCCTTAAGCATACCACTTAGAGAGATTGACCAAGATTGGCCAATAAAACATAATAATAATCATAAAACATAATAATTATACGCGTTCCCGACACGTTTCACGCGATTTCAGAATCAATCCAACGGAAACACCAAGTGAACCCCACGATGCGTCGCATCTACACAGGGTTCCCCTCGCGGGGAGGTGGGCGCAATGTTTTGTTCAACTGCGAAGTTTCCGAGAAAACTGTACAGCTTTCCTTTGTAGCCGTATGGCTAAATTTAGGTGGATGTCAAACTTTCCTTTACAGAAACTTACTCCACCTTGGGGATTTCCCCTAAATCTGGTCGATTAAATACCTAGGTGTATATTTTGATGGGGATCTTTCTTAGAAAAAGCTTAGAACTACTGCCTGTATGCTGTACAACTTAAAAGTGCTTCTGCCTTTCTCTGTTCGAACTGCCTTTATCTGTTAGAAAAATACTAGCTCAAACTTTGGGTTATATTATGGCATGTGCTATTTCTTCAACTGCTCCGCTACCTGAAAAAGAGAGTAACAGTATCTTAAAAACATAGCCAAGAGTGTTCTTTGTAAGTCACACGTGGCGGATCCGGACAGTGTATTTAAAGGGACACTGAAGTGAATTTGTCAAGCTCCCGTTTTTGCTTGCACTGCGTAGACTGGCTCAAATTAGCACACTTTTCATCGTTTATCCGGTTGACAAATCGGTAATTATTTTACAAAGCGCGAAAGAAGAAAAACTACCATGCGCGGTTTGCGGCGGCCGCACCAACTAAGGCTGTGACGTTGAGAGGAGGGGCGCCGTGATTGGACGATGCCCAAGGTTAGCAATCACACAAGTTTCGGTTTCGGTTTCGGTTCTGTAAAACATAACCAATGGCTTTGTTGGATGGGCATTCTCAATATCTCAGTAATCATCGTACCGCGCTTCTGCCATGTTGTCGGCTGTAAAATGCACAAGATAAGCCTCCCAGGACGGCTTGTAGTCGTAGCATTCACTAGCCGAGACCTACGCAGTGCATGAACGCCCTCCGCGTACCCGCAGACGCCCAAATGTCATGCGCTTTTCCCCCATATTTGTAGCTTGCCTCCCTCATGCCTGTATCGTAAAAAGCGTGTTCGCACCAGGCCAAGGGTCTGTTCATTCTGGCCTGTGCCCACTGCCTGCAAGCAGTCGGTGCTTATGGCAACAGCACGCCAACGAGAACTCGCTAGCGCGCCAGTGCCAGCCTGCGCGCGTTTTGTGAACTAGTTCGTGTAGCCATGAACGTTGCGGCCCCAAAAAAGGTGAACTCAATATAGATAACATCGGCGGAAAACAAAAAAGTTAACTTACAAAAAAAAAAAAAGCACGTACCCGCGGGGATTCGAACTCGTGACTCGCAAAACATTTGGAGTGAATTCCTAGCGCCCCAGACTGCTAGGCCACGGAGCGGGACGCGAAAGCCTTGGTAATATAGGGTATATATTGGACAACCGGTTTACACTTTTATTTAGTTTTGGCATTTCAAGCCGCTTAGGTGACTATTTGTTGTACTGCGCTCGTGCAGTAAGCGTCGCCCGAGTTTCCACAGTAGCTCACGTCTAGCAATTGCATTTCGTAGACGGAAAAGCGTTCGCAGATGCGTAGTCGTGCTGCTGACCGCTGTGCTTGTTCGCCCAGCGCAAAAAAGTGCTTCCCGCGCCCTAGTTTTACGCTGTACGGTAAAAATATCAGTTGATTTTATTTGCTTAGTACCTATATTGACTTCGCTGACTCTTCTCCCGCCTTCAAGAGGCCTTATATTTTCCTACTGGCGTACCAGTCAGCGAAGCGTCGCATGTGCAGCGCTTGTGTGAAGCGACCTTGACTTGGAGCTAGATACAGTGTACAAACAAACCAAGTAAAGAAAGGCACATTCTTCCATTCACAAACGTGTCCTGGCTTCGTTTCAACTAAGCGAACGAATTGCGACCAAGCAATTTTTTTTTAACCTCCTTGATTGCGACGACCCGCCGGCGGCCGGCGGACGAAACGCTGGGCCGACTGACTCTGTCGGCCGGGGAGCCGTGCAGTAGCGCAGCCGTGGCGCAGCCAATTGCCAGCTCATCCCCTCCTGACGTCACACGAAAACGCCACAGAAAATGGGCGAGCGTAAAGAGAGGAGGACAGCGTTTTCGAATTAGTTTTTCTACTAAATAAAATCGCGTAAACGCGCCTAGAGTGGTCGAAACATGGCCTGGGGACTCCGGACTACAATTTGCGCTAGTAATCCCGCAATGTTTACATATCACTTCAGTGTCCCTTTAAGGCAAGTGGTTTACCGTCATTCGATACAGTGTTTAAGCAAATCGTCGTGCTAAAATATTTCTGGTGTACGGATTACCGAACTTTCAATGTTAAACCTGTACCTCTGCGGCACATACCTCGATATATGACGCCAAGGGTCCGTACCCATTATGGAATGGCTGCGCGGCCATATTATGTTCCTGCTATCTTCAATGAATTGCCTAACGAATTGTTCTCTTCAACAACGCGGAGACACTTGCGTGCTGCGATGTCGGCATTAGAAACATGCTGAAGTGTGTATGTGTATGCGGTGATTGGTAGCTTTTTCTTTGTTCTCTAATTGTTTTCTTGTGATGATTAAAATGCCACCCATGTAGCTGAAACCGATGTTTTATTGTATCTTTGTTTGTCTATTTGTCTTCGTCTCTTCTCTTGTTGTATACTTTACTTTTTTCTACCCTCCCTTCAATTTTTTCTTCTTCTCTCTTGTTTTCTTTTTTTCTTCTTTTTTTGTTTGCTTGTCTTTTTTTGACTTTCCTATTCAGTTACCTGTCAATGAGTGTTTTTTACAGAAGTGAAGGCCGTTGCTGCAGGGCGACGCCGCAGAAGCCCACCTGTAGGCTTTGGCGGCCTCATTTTTGCTTGTGTATGTATTCCTTGATAATAAACAAAGAATATACTAGTTAAAAAATACAGCGCACAGTGTCCAGCAAGCGTAACCCCACTGGTGATTTGTAAAAATAGAACTAAGCAGACATCGACCCCACGCCCGCGTACCCAGCCAAACTTCATTTCGTTGTCTTCCATGGTGTACCCCTGGCCTTGCTTATGTTGCATTGTTCACACCGTCACTCGCAAAACAACCACCAGGCGGGTAGCTGAATGGCTGTCGAACCACATAATATCCACCGCTGGCTGGCAGATTTCAAAGTGGTCGCTAGTTCTAAGGTGCCAACACTCTTCACGACCATTGCACCCGCTCCGAAATAATTTCTCACTGTGGACATTTTGTTGGTGCATAATGCCTCAACTTCATTTTTGGTGTATAAAAATGTGTACAACGGAATTGTTTCCTAACATAAATTCTAGTAGTTTAACGTGCATACGCTACACCTGGCCTATGATAGGCTCAACAGTGAAGGGCTCCTGGTAAATATTGAGAACCAGATCATCGATACCATGCACCAAAATTCGCTTTTCGCCTTCATTTGAAAAAGCGGACACAGCGGCTGGGATCGAACGGGCATTCCTGCACTGAGCAGCGCAAGGCCCTCGCTACTGATCCAGTATGGTGGGTAATTTTCAAAATAGCATGACGAAAGAGAGGCGAGGAAACGATCATAGCTGCTGCCAAAGAAGTTCAGGAAGCACAACTCCCTCATCATAATACAAAGATGCATCCTGCTACCAGCCTCGTATTGGCGGATCAAGATTAGGACGAAATGTCCTGACCCCCTCTTAATTTTAGAATTTGTACTCTCAAGAACACCGCCTTCTACATCCGCGTCTGCTATGTTACCATGGGAGTATTTGCCGAGAAACGAATACAACCTAGCACGTTCCCATACTCTACAACCAACCATTTTGGGACTCCTATTGAAACACGGTGGTGTATTAGCAAAGCTACCCTGCTATGTAACATGTGGGCATGCACACAAAAACCTCGTCAATGTGACTGATCCCTAGGCATCAGTACCAGAAGAGCAATGTGACGTTGCCTTCTCCAGCTCTCACCGCGACTCACACAAACAACTCCCCCAATTCGCGAAACACGCCGCTAGGGCCCACAGGCGCATAGCCGCCGTTTAACGCGGAGAGGCGACTGACTTCTACCCTTCTTCCCCTTCCGTCTTCCAGTATGGGGTAACTAATGTTCCTGTTTTGTCTGTCTCTCTCTCAGCTCTCGCTTCTAACTCAAACGTTAGCAGGGTGGTTTCAAAAGTTTCGTGCGCAGAGAAACAAGGGCGCACCTTTGTTGGCTTGCCATCGAAGCGGGGAAAAGCTGTTGAGGCGTCACAGACGAAGGTGTTTCTCCGCTGGCAAGGATCGGCTTGATCTCCCACCATCTTAACGAACCATTTCTTCAGTGTGTGGCATGTTGACGTGACGCAGTGAGTAGACGCAGCACCCTTCGCAGCTGCCAGTACATGGGGTGCGCTGTACGCATTTTCTTCACTGCCCTCACCCGTCTCAGTTGGCTCGATGGAAACTTCTGGCTCTGTTGTGCCTGGAGGTAGTGTGGTAGGGTACGACTTGGGTGACGTCTCCACGGCTGCTCGGCCTACTGCATGCTGACTCCCGTTGCGGGGCTGCATTGGCGGTGAGGGGTCGTTAAGCAGCACAGTACCCACTTCATACTCCACTCGATAAGTGACTAAAACACTAGCTTTGTCAATCGACACCCACAAACAGCCTGCACTATTTATTCGTAAAGATCAAGGCGTTACAGGCATTGCGTTGTGAACGGGGATCGCAGTCAGGGAATAAACTGCCGTTATTTTTAGTGGCGGTAAAACAAAAAAGTTATGAATCATTCAACTCTTTGAAGGTGGATGATTAGCAAAACCGTTTAGCAGGCGACATAGAGGCAACACAGAATTATTGTGAAGCTGTTAAGGAAATTTTATATCGTTGGAGGATTACTAGAAGAAACATCACATTCACACAAGCATCCTTATTTTGTCGCTAGCGCTCTTAGAAATTAGGCATATTAACAACCGATTTACTTGAAATACAGTTCCAAGTGATGAGATGTGTAAGCGTGAGTTCCGAGGTGAGTTCAGGTCTGAAAGTCGTGCCTATTATTGACTAATCTAGTCAAGATGCCTATTCAAGTTATGGAACAAGTGCCCTTGATGCTCCAATTGCGTATTGGGCGGGCTGTGATTTTGCTGGTCTTTGCGTGCTAATAGCGCACCCAACGCGACGTTTTCTTTCCAGTGACTCGCGCTTTTCATTGGGGCGTAAAGCCTCGGCAGTTTTTACCATTGGAATGGCATTCAGAAATTCATTAACAACAAATTAATTAGTCATACAAGCTTGGTTAACAACCTCAGGGTGAATTTAATCTGCTTATTTTTGGTAAACGGAGGCGGTCATAGGTTTTACTATTATAGCCCTGCTTTTGCTTATATGCACGTGAAGTTCGAACTAGAATTCAAATCTTTTCGTGTCGGCCAGAGCCGGTAACAATTCTTAGCGATGTAAGGGGGAAAATTACTGAGGCACAGAAGACACAGATATTTTTAGAAGCAACGGATACGGTCATTCTAAACTAGCCCAGTTCACTAAACGGCAGCAGGTGAGTTCGTGAAGGCTGAGACCTTTGCTAAGTAATGGACACTTTGGTTTAGAAAGACAGATTATAAACTTCCCCTTTGTTATTACAGAGTAGCGAGTGAAATAACAGCCCCGCCAGCTTCAGGCAACTGATGATAACACCAAAGGCGAAATAGGAATGACAGCGCGAATTCACCTTTATGCTAAGCTGCACTGCTTATCAATAAGATCGTCTGAGCTGACTTTTCAGGCATAGAGTGTTCAGCAAAAAAATTCACTGCAATCTACGCTGTGAAGCTATAAACGCCACCCACAACGATTACCGATGCGGCGTCACTTGAATTTGCACGCGTGGTATCCACTCACTGTTATCACCCATTATGCTCTTCGCCTCCCTGTCTCACTCCTCTCTTGATGAATTCAACAGAGGTTTGTCCAATAGAATTCAAATTTCCCGCCTTCACAGTGTTCGCATGCCCCCTGCCTGGAACAGCGCGATCGGGAGCTCTATTAAATGCAGAGCATTTCTTAGCCTCGCCTCTTCCTGCGTCGGACGGCGTCCACAGCTCCGCGTCCGCAGCAGGTGCGCCTCTCCTCCTTCCCTCCTCTCTCTCAACAGCAGCTGGCGCGCGCATGCGTCGTAGTCAGCCCGTTCGCTCCGTCGCGGTCTCGGCGTAACAGGCGCGTGAAAGCAGCGCAGTGGGGCGTGGAAGGGCGCGCGCTGCTTGCGCATGCGCGCTCTCCCCCCCGTACTGCTCTCCCTCTACTGCGCGCGCTGCAAATATAAAGAGGCTAGCGGTCGTTCGTGCTTCAGTCACTGCGTTGCTCCTTCCTTCCTTGGTTGACGCTCGCTCCACCCTAACGCGACTTTGCTCTCCTCTCTCTACCCCAAACCAACACCAACGCAACTACGACCCAACTACCCACCCTAACGCGACTTTACGCGGCGTTAACGACCCCCAATGCTCTGCATTAACTCGTGTTCCCCTCGCGGGAAGGCGCGGGAATTTTTTTTTCCTTGCTTTCATGTCGCACGTGCGGGCACCATACTGGTCTGTTTGGAACACGCCGTTTCTGGCGGCCACTTTTAGCGTCTTTCGAAGAATGAGGAGGAGGGCGACATGCGGGTTTAGGCATCATCTCTCATTGCTTCCACCTTACTCTCTTTTCATGCGTCGCCGGAAAAGAGCGCCCTGCGCTTCCCCAGATAATCAATGCCGACCACCCTTTACGTCTTCCCAGTCTCCACGGCTGGGCGTAGCTTAGTCGGCAAGACTCCGGACCCTTGCTCCTGTTCTGTATGCGAGCCCACGTTCGATCCTTGGTGGTGCCACTGGTTTGTTTCTGCAGCCAGAATGTAGTCAGCAGCCAATAGTAGCCTGGGGTGTTTGTCTGGGTAGGCAGTAGTAGCCTGTAGTAGCCTGGTACCGTGGACACGAAAACTTCCTTGGTGGTCAGACGTATACTTCTCACAGTAAACAAAAGTTACCAAACTTCATCCATTCATCCAAACTTAAGGGTGTTTTACAAAAATAGGAGCGGTAACAGGTGTATATGATCGCCATTGCCGGCAGAACATTTGGGTGATATCGCTATGGAACCCGTCGCGGTGGCTCAGTGGCTAAGGCGTTGCGCTGCTGAGCACGCGGTCACGGGTTCGATTCCCGACCACGGTGGCCGCTTTTGTGATGTAGGAGAAAAGCAAAAACGCCCGTGTGTACGAGATTTCGCCGCACGTTAGAGATCTTCAGGTGGTCAAAATTAATCCGGAGCCCTCCACTACGGCGCGACTCATGGCCTGCGTTGTGTCGGCGCATTAAACCCTACAATCAACCATTTCGCTATGAACAATTTGAAAAAAAAAAACGATTTTTAGATGCTGCTCTGAGTGCGCTTTCGGAAGCCACGGTTTTGATAGTAGGCAACAGTGCGATGGCGCTTCTTCCGGCTTACACGCATTGTGACTTGTTAAAACATTGCAGATATGCACGCAAATTTTTAAAGTAGGTACCAAAAGTAAGTACAGATATGGGTGATGGCTTAACCTTTTAAGGTGCTATACTTATTGCGCAAGTTTTAAAATTGTTCAGTATATTGAAGATTGTGAAATTAACTGGCTAACGTAGCTATTTCTGGATTTGAACCGCGGGTTACACTGACTTGGGCTGAAGGGGCTCAAAAGGAGATGGGAGTATCAAGGCACGTAGGGAAGCAGGGGTGTGTGGCAGTGGCATAATGAATTTTTAAATAATTATCGGTTAAAGACAAACCGTCAAACACGTCTATTTTAAAGTATTTGAAATTTTAAAAATCCGGGTATTTAAACTCTGCTTACAGGCTTTGAATACGGATGCGCTATAGGTTTTTTGGAGACACTTATCCGACTCTTTTCACTGGTACACCATGTTTGCGTCTCTTCGCTGTAGTTTCTTCGTCCTTTAATGGGAATCACCTCGTCAGGCTGATGGTGACACTTCACTGCATGGCTTCTCCACAATCAAATTTCTCCGTTGCTGGAGCGCGTCTGTTCTATTAATGTGCCGTCAAGTTTGTCTGTCCCGAAATATGACACAAACATTCCGTATACAACGTGCTGGTGTCACGCACATGGCCCGTGCTTTAAATACCCTAGTTCGATTGCCATACAAAGTCGAATGCGCGGAACTCTTACACTAATTCATTTACTTCGTCCCAATTATGCCATCTATCTACCGGGACGCAATCTTCCTTATTTTGTAGGTGCTTCTGACTTTTACAGAGGCGGCATTTTTTTTTACCTGGCAACGATACTGTTTTGCTCAACGGGACAATATATGTAAAGTTTGAGGAACATTTACTTTAGCATTACTAATATACAGTAATGCAGGGAAACGGGACAAAAGCTTGTCGTGCGACAGCTTGATGGGTCCCAGTACTTATGGCTTACAGGCAATGGCAGGTAATTTGTGCACGCATGGAAAACAACTCAACGAAATTGCATACAGATTTTGTTGCCTGAGTAACGCAAAGCCAGTTGAGTAATCTGAGCATGGAAAACAAGGCATATAGAATACACAAGTGTTTTATCTTCTAGGTAACAGAAAGCCATGTATGTGATTTATACATGGAAAAGGACGCATATAAAGCCATGCAGATGCTTATCTCTTAAGTTTTACGTATTCGTGAGAGCAGTGAAAACAAAATAAAACATGCAAATGTACTTTGCATAGCAACATCAATAATTAATAAAGGCATTAAAAACATGCGAGATGAAGTCAAGCGCAATGAAATCTGAATCAAAATGTCGCACTATTACTGTCCACCGTAGCAAGAATATCATTTTAACAAAAATATGTCAACTAGCAAAAAACACTCCTAAATATTCATGCATACACACAAATATGATGACGAGTACCCGGTGTTTCCACAGTGCATTTTAATACTTATGTATAACCACGGCCGCTGGATGAAAGGCGCACTGACGTGCGGCCTGCCGCGTGCCTCCAATGCGGCGTGAGTGCGCCTAGACCCAAATACTGCCACCGCGGCGCCACCGTTACGGGACTGGTTGCGGTAAGCGCGGCCCGCGGGACGCCGGCTTTCGAGCCGCTTATTTCGAAGTGCGGGCTTATCATCGGCGTTCCACGCCCCACATAAGGCATTTACCAGCACTAAAGTTACGCCTCCTAAAAGACAAACACGATTAGTTGCGGCCGAGCTAAATTTGGTCAAGATGGAAGTTAAATTCCGTTCGCAGCAGCGGCATTACGCGTTGATAGTGTGGCTCCTGTCTTGCATTGCTGTGTCGTTGTGTCTCACATCGCCCGGCATGCTCTTTGCGACCTCACGCCCGGCAGAGATTTACGTTTTGTCTGCAAGCTGCGACTACAGAGAATATATTAAAATTCCCGACAAGCAGAAACAATGTTTTTGTGACGGCGCTTGTTATTTATGAGTGCCAACACTTCTCAATGTTTAAGACGTAACCAACTTTTATGTAGGTTTTTCCTCGTGCACTAAATAAAACACCACAATTCGTAATAATCTCACGGCACATATGACTTGATTACACGTTGTTTAGTTATGAAGTAATAATAATATCATAGCTATGTCGGCCCTTTTTTATTTCGATAATATATATATATATATTATATATATATATATATATATATATATATATATATATATATATATATATATATATATATATATATATATATATATATATATATATATATATATATATATATATATATATATATACAGTTGAATGAAAAGCGATTCCAGTTTCTACCTGATATTTTTACTTCTTCCCTGTAGCCTCCAAAAAAATTAAGTGGAGCAGATGGGGTTTCCGGGTCAAGAAAAAACTTAAAAAATATTTGGCGAGCTTTGGAAGCTAAATTTTTGCCCGGACACGAAAGAAAAAAGCGAAATTGTACAGAAATTCCAAAAATTGCCTAATAATGCGTAAGCATTCGAACACCGCTTTTCCACTTCACATTTTCTTCTTTTCTTTGCTATTTTAAACCAACAATGGACATCTTGAATATCATAATTATTAATTGTTCTAAATGCGTAAATTACGCATTATTTGTGCAGATACAAGGCATTGCACTTGTTGCATTACGTAGAGATTATGCTTGGGTACTCAAAAAAAGAAAGCTGACGTAATAGCAATGTATGTGAAAATTTTCCTACGCTACGAAAATTAATTCAAATTGAAGCGCAGTATGTTCACAGAGCAAAACTTCCGCAACGTCTTTAGAGCGCGCTAATTTGAGCGCATACTGGTGCTGCTCCAGGAGCCCGGCCGTTAGCTTCAGGGATAAATGCGTATGGGCTTAAATCGGCGATGAAATAACGGAGGATATAGCGCTTGTTCTCATCGCAAAGTTTGAAAAAGGCTTAGCAACTAGGAGAGTGGACCGTACGCACTGTTTCTTGAACACAGCACGGTGCATTTATTTTTCTTTCTATACAACCTCTGTAATCAAATTTTCAGTAGCGCGTTTAAAGGCATTGTCGTGCCTGCGAAAATGAAACAACTCATATCTCTATGTGCGGAAAGACATGATTGAGCCAGTATAAAAGTATCAAAAGACACGCATAGCAAAATATCTAGTCTTTTCAAATCCTTTTTGAACCATCATATCGCCTGTCCTCGTTTTATGAGGTGCGCATTCCACCCGGCCAACATGTTTTTGCAAAGAAGTGTCTTTAGGCAAGCTTTAATCCGTCGCCGGCAAATATTCATCGCTCTCTCGTGTGTTGACACCGCGTTTCCCGAGAAAAGGTGACATTTTTGAAATTTCGGACGAATAAAGTCCCACCAAATACCTGCCGCTTGAACTGTAACTAATGAAATTGTGCAACGCGGTTTACGTGCTGTGTGTGAGACGCTTTTAGACAAAGCTAACCGGTGGTTATTAGCTTTTTGTTGAATATTATCTTTTTTTAACAATGTTGTCGAATATGGAGCGTCTTTTTAGACTTGTTAGATTGAAAATGTATTGCCTATATCTCATTCGAGAATTATTTTAGCTTCTGGCTGCTTCAGTCACGGCCGGGCGGCTGGATCGAGCGACAGACTGGCAGACATACATACATACGGACAGGCAGTTTTCGCGGTTGAGTAGCCCAGGAAGGACAACCACATCTTTAAAACCCGTGCGCTGGCTGTCTCTCTCAGTCGGCGCAAGCGCTCGCCTACTGGGACCGCCCCGCTCCGTCCCGAAACAAGTCCCCGAACGCTCGCCGCGAGGGAGTCAAGCGGCGGCAAACGTAAACACCGCCACTCACGCCCTCGCCCGTTGAAATCCGGGCGACGCGGCAGGCCGCACCTTGCGTGCGCTCTCATCCAGCGGTCGTGGTATAACCTTCATAATAAGAAATTTAGTGATCACGTATCTGTAATTGCAATTTATGCACATTCTTTCAGAAATCTCCTCATAAGGTTTTCAGCGCTATTTAACCCTTCGTTTCTTCTTGTATTATCTTGCATTATCTTCTAAATTATCTTCCATTAGATATTACTTCCGATGGTAACTTTTGACTAACTCACAAGGCCAGGCAGTTTCGGCTACTCACACGCCAACCCCCGGCGCACACTGATTCCTATCACCGGGAATTCGGGCTGCTTTTAAAAGCCTCCGACACTAATAGCCCGCCCAGTTTAGGAGAGCACCCTTTGCTTTTTGTAGCAAAGGCTAGAGTACGCTACCTCGGACAGCCTTCTTGGGGTGACCAGTTTTGACCTTGAGAGCTAGAAGTCAAACCCAACCCCCTTCCGTAAGCCCCCGGATTGGAGCAGCACCCGATGGCGGGGAGAGATAGGCGAGGAGGGAACGGAAAAGCACACGGGACCCGTGCCGCCATCTCGTGGAGGAAGGCGAGGACGCTGCCGTCGTAGCGAAAAGTGTGCGCGACGAAGGAAGGCGACATACCCGCAGAGCCGTGTGCGATGGAGTAGCATAAACATCCAGCTGTTGTCGCTCGTACAGCGGTGACGCTTAAACAACTCCGTGAGGCGAAAAAGACAAAGCACGCCACTGTTGCCTCCAGCTTCGCCACCTTCAATTCTTACGTGTTAGTGTGATCTTCGTTCATTTTACAACGATAGCGTTATTAGGCTAATTTTTCGATTTTCGCGTGGCTGCTAGCGTTCGCTATCAACCGTCGTCAGCAGGTGTCCACGGAAATACATCATTGCTACAGCCGGAAGCTGGAAACAGCAAGGTTCGAGGGCTGGCCTGAATAGGGGCAACTGAAGTGGGTAAAGGAGGTCAATGATACAACGTCGGAGACGAAAGGACACGCATTTTCAGCGGGTGCCGCACCTGTGGAGTGAATTTCGTTCATCGCCACGTGTGTGGTAGCATACTCGCCAGACACAGTCGCCAGCCATGCACACAACTGAGGCCACCACATCAAAGCGTCTTTCCGCAGGAAGATAAAAAAAAATCCGGGTAATTCATGAGCCACAGGTACACCTGGGCCACGAAGCATACCGTAGAGGAAGTATCCCGAACTACCTCGACGACCTGGCGATCTTCAACGTCCGCCAAAACCTCGACACACGGGCGTTTCAGTTTTCGGCTTCCATCAGAAAGACGGCCGCCGGGGCGGGGAATCGAACCCACGTCCTTAGGTTCAGCAGCGCGGCGCCTTACCCACAGGGCCACCTTGGCGTGTTAACACTGGGACTGATGCCAGCACTGGGATTGGGTCACCTAACGAAAACAGGGGGCAAAGGATTAATGCTAGTCTCTCAGAAATCCCGGAAGCCTTTGATTATGAGTAGAAACGAACTAAAATAAAATACAGGAGTCTAATCACACGAATTTTCAAACTACGTTACGACATTCCCGTGGTTCTGTCTCCGCTACAAGCTGCGTTTGTCAAATGACGGGGGGCGCTACGCGGCCAAGTTAAAAACCACCGTAAAATAGGTACGGATGTCCTCCCAGAGATCAGTCACGTAAGGGTTGGCGGCGTGGCTCTAAAGTCATGCGGCAGGGGCGACCTCATATGCGCCGAAAAAAGAGAAAGCCTGTAACCAATTATCCACATTGTAAAACGCTTAACTAAATTAAGGCTGGAAAAAAAGAAGCATCGGTACCGCTCATTCAGCCACTGATCATGAGCTGGACATTGCAGAGCCTTATGAATCACAAATTCCCCCGCACCGAAGAAAATAAAACCACACCATCATCAAGAGAACAAATTAGCCATTCCTCCACCTCGCAATCTTGACCGTGAGACGAACTGACAACCGGTGGCTCACCAGGGTAACCGAATGGACAGCTACAGAGGGGTCTGCAAGAAGGGGAAGGCTGTTAACTCGATGGAGGGAAGAAATGGCAACATTCGGAGGCAAAGAATGAACTCGGGCAGCGCAGAACAAGAGAGGTGAACTTCAATGAAAGAGGCCTTCGTCCTGCAGTCGACCTTAATAGGATGTTGATGATGATGGCCATTAATAGGCCCTCAAATCGTCTCTTCATAACGCTCTTGAAGAAATCAGAGAAACCACTCTCTTAACACCAAGGGAGCGCCTCGGAAAACAAAATAGGGAAGGGCCATCGTATGAAACACAGGCTACCCCTGAAAAAAAAGGAGTGCGCGTCTTGATAGACAGGTCACTGATTCAGAGACTGCGCTGAATCACTTACCTGTCCTTCAAACTCTCCTCTAAAAAACGTGTATCTGAACCTACACAAGAGCAGGCATATGGCAGGATCAAGTTGAGTCGATGAAAGTTTCAAACTCATGCGAACACAGTATACACCGACTCCGGCACGTACGAAATTTCGAGGCAGCAGTTGTTCGCTACGTCAGCAATATTTGTGATTTCATAGCCCTTCTACGTAAAGGAACAAAGAAATGGAAGTTGGAGACATCCTCTTGGCAATCCGATGAGCTGAAGTATCGAATACACGCGTAAACATTATTACACGCTCTCAAAAGCGATTAGACTGTTTTATGCAGGCAGGATACCTAAACGCTTCTGTAAGATACGACCTTTTATAATTCAGGAAAATAATACGGTCAGCTGGACGCCCAGACACAAGGTCGGGAAGAGAACGAGGCCCCGACCAAGAGGCATGAGAACTTACAAGCCGTGCTCCTTACTACCTCGACTACCACGACTACCGGGTTCCCTTCCAAGAAAAACGCCAAGAATATCTCTTCCGCCTACGCCTATAAACCCAGTGTTTTTTCTGGCTACAAGGGGGCCTCAATGTTTAAGAATCGCAAACTCCGGAAAGTATAAACCAACACAAGTATGTAGAAATAAAGGTGGGCGAAGATGTCTTGTGGGAACGTCAAGCATTAACCTTCCTAAAATCAGAGAAACGTACATACTCTTCTGCGCAACCTGGTCATGTCCAAGGGTATGTTCAGGGGAGAACAACTCAAACATTACATATTCCACTTCTATTAAGAAATGGGAGGCAGCTTTAACCAGCTTGTTACCTCAAGATCAGCGCGATATGATTAGAGGGCAAGAAAAGAAGCTGCTGCATCTGGAGCCCTAGTCTTCAGGCCCCACCCTTTAGCTCATACCATCTTCTTCCGTAACAAAGATCTTCATACACACACTCTCTCTCTTCGCAAAATGCAAAAATGTTCAGTCTGCCTAAGCATCACATAATAAACACTTTGAAACACTGAAACGGACACCTTCCAGCTCAAACTGACCACCAACCAATGCGCAGACGCATCCCTTTACGCTTACAACTTAAGTCACAGAAACGCAGAGGGACTTTGTGCCTCCTGGGCCGCGGCGATTAAAAACCCTCCTTGATAGTCATTCTCTCTTCGCTGATTTTCAGTGCTCGTGAAGCATAGGTCGTAAATACAGCCGCTGCGTTCGAAAACGCTCCCTGCTGTCAAAATAACGCTACCGCGTCTGACAAAGACGGCACCTGCAACTTTTTTCGGTCGGTATGCTGTCTTTCTGCTTTAGCCGATCGCAAGAAATATTTATCAACAAAGTACTTGCCAACACGGCCACTACACCTCATGTCATCCATAAATGGCAGACATTTGCTGACCGGAAGAAGGGCATTGGCACCGCTGCCCCCTGCACATGTACCTTTTGTCACACTGTGTGTGTAACAAACATAGACCATCTTGTTCGGCACTGCTCCGCTTTTGATATTCATACAGTGAACCATAATGTTTTTCAAAATTCAGATATAGAAGCATTACATAGGAACATTCTCGAAAATTCTCAACACCTGGTGACCTCAGCCCAGTTTGACGTTGCCAGTGGCCTGGCCAGCGTCATTTAGTGGGCGTCTGCCTCCGTCCCTAATCCCCCTCTTCCCCCTCCAGCGACCTTCGGTCCCCTCTTCCTAATAAAAGAATTTACCATCCTCCTTTGGGCGGGAATTGCCGGCTGACTTTGTAACCATCCCTACTCACCGGCTGAACGGGTGGAGTTTGCCTTGGCGGGAGGCCATACGGCCCCCTCTGTGGATCCGCTTTATACTGCTTGCTAGGGCCTGCCTGCGAGCAAAAAACAAGCAAGCCAGTGAGGATGCATTCGCTCGGAGATAAGTTGTGGCGTCGACCGGCGATGTTCGTTCATCGTGGATGCCAAGAGCGCTCTGCTTTTTTGCGTGTTTTTTCTCTGCAACGCATATCATAAACAAATAAATAAATAAATAAATAAATAAATAAATAAATAAATAAATAAATAAATAAATAAAATAAAAATACTACATCGCATCGTTGGCAGGCGCAACAGCATGGGAACTGTTGGAAGCATTTTCTATCAAACGAAAAGGGGATATTTGTATCAGTGACAGATCAGTGGTCCTTTTTAACTGGGAGAAATCTTTTTTCGAGCGTTTCGGTTGATGGACACATATTCGTACTTGTGGTACCCAACTGTGGTGAATGCTGCGCATGCTCCAGTTGTTTCTATATTTACGGGCTCCGATAGTGATTGAAGTCCAGTTGAAAGTAGCGCCTGTCCTGTCTCCTTTCTTGTGTACCGTCTTTGGTTTTGGCGCTAAACATGTTTAAGAATCGTGAACCAACTAGCCCCCCAAAGGAGTTTTGTTAAATTACCTCTCACTCTCAAGTAGTCACGGGTTACAGCCGCTGCGCGTCTCCCGACGAGCGATGCGATTAGAAAGGCGCAGCTTTCAGGCCGGTGGCTTAAAGGGACTGCAACGCTTCCGATAAAAGCCTTCACTCTTTCCTTCGCGCCTGGAAGTCCTGCGAAAGCTGTAGTTGTCACCAGCACGGAGCGGCACTGCGTGATTTGCCCGTCGCAGAAGATACGCCTTCCGTATATGCTTCGCTTTTGTGAAGTGTCCACCGAATGTGTTCCTTGCGGCAGCTGAAGGAGAGCAGGCCAATAGCCGCCAAATCGCTGTAATACCGTAATACCGACGGTCGCAGAACGATAACACCAGGAAAGAGAGAAAAATCTTTTCAACAAGTTTTAAAGTTATCTGATGAGAATAGAGTTGTAATTTTTGGCTGATATAGTTTGGGACCCCCTAATGTATGTACTGGATTTGTTGGTTGACTAAGTTCTGCCAATATCTAAGATTTTGAAAAGGTTAAAAAAAATTTTACCGGGTCCCTTCAACGCCAGTTGGGAGGCGATGAACTGCCTTTAAAATGTAGAGTTGAGACCTTTCCTTCTACAATTAGTGCAAATACTTTTTGATCCCACGAAAGCTCGGAATTTCTCGTCTGGCGTCACTACATGGGCTTTTCCGAACAAAGCATCGTTAAAGAAAATGGGTGTTTTCGTATTTTATTTGAAGACGCCCAATCAAAGCACACGAATTTGAACTGCTGAAAGAAATTTACAACCGCGTTGAGTTTTCCTTCACTTAGTAACACGATAATGATCAGTGGGATTTTTATGGTTCATAAACAACATAAATCCGCCGCTTCTAAGCCGTTACAACAGCATCACAAAACCACGGTTGAACAAATATCCTTGTATTTGCTTGTCAAGACAAACGTGTAAGTGTTGTAATTTCTAATGTGTGCAAAATTACAAATAAAGTCCACCGAAATTGATTCCTTGCCGTTATGCGCACATCTCGCCGGTAAAAACTACAATTAGTAAAATTTCGGATGTTTAATGTGCGTATTTGTTAATTTTTCATAATACTGTCAATGCCCATTTCAGTACATATCAATATAAGATCTTAATTACTCGCTTATTGTACATGTATGTTAATCCAGTCAATCCGGGGACCCATAAAGTGTTGCCAAAGTCTCAACCGGAATAGTATTATCGTTTATTTATGCTGACAATTTATATGTACCATACCAGCTTTGTTGCGCAGTAATTCAGTCGGAGATGAACGTCAAAAAACGCTGTTGTGTTCGTTTTTTTAGTCGAGCTAATAATTTACTTGAACTTGGTTGAAACTCCATTTGAGATTTCCAGCTTTCAATCTCGTGGTATCTTTCTACACATGCTGCATTTGTTGGGCGAATAAAAATTTCAGATCCAACACCCATTTTTTGTACAGGTTTCTTACTTTTCTTGTTAGCTCACTAGTGCATCCGATATAATTACAGAGGAGTTTAAAAGGGTGTAAAACGTATGCCCCGACAGGAGGTTATTCTGCTTTATTTGCCATGGAGAAATATCCGCTTAAAAGGGAATCGTTTAAATTTTTGTGTTCGGTCTATCTAGTTAAAAGTCATTGTGTGATTTATCACAGCCATTAAAAAATTGTTGCAATCCATGTTGTGAGGCTGGTCGGAAAGCAAAACTATGTATGACACCAAAAACAATTGCCCATGCGACGTCACTTGAATTCACGCACGTGGCTTTACAAAGATTGAAATCAGAGATTGTGCCAGCGGTTACCTGAAATGCGCGGGAGCGGCGGACGCTGCTGCTGCAGCCGAGCCGTGCCTCGGCGGAAAGAAAACGGAAAGGAGCTTCTCTCGAAGTGTGCGACAGCGGAGCTTAGCAATCCTGATGTGCTAGCGCGGGGCTACACCACCGCTCGTCACAAGCGAAGGCAACGAAACAATTCGGGATAGGAGCTTAGTGATTGCCATTTATACTTATTTAAACTAGTTAGTTTCGTAAATTTGATAATTGAGAGAAAGCTGAGGAAACTTTTCTAATCACTACTGTTCCGAAGAAGTTGCACCTTTCGCCTTTTGTAATACTTGATAAGATACGACCGCATTGGTATTCACCAATTAAGAAAACGGAGTCCCATTCATGGCAATGTGCAACAGGTAGCGTCTCTAAAGGCGAGATGTCTGTCTTTGGCGTCTGCATTTTTTTTCCCGCTCTACAAACCAAAACTTAACGTGTCTTTAAGGGACGACCGTTTAATTGCCCGGGTCTGGGTTATCCAGGAGGTGCTGTTGAAGAAGTTAGTCAAGCCGTGCGAAGGAAGTGTGCAATAGACGCGAAGCTGTGCCAAAACAGGTCCAAAACAACCGTCGCTAAAGCAGACGACAAAGCCGACAGAATGGTACCGCTGATGCACCCGCCCGAGGGAGGATGCTGCGGCGCAGGGAGAGCTGAGTAATAGCGAGCTATTGGCGCGCAATCTACACTGTGACTATGAGTGAAAAGCGCCCTCCGCCTCCCCAGACGCGTTTGGATTTTCTAGACGCGCACGCCATGAAGGAACTGTTGGTTGGTAGACGTAGAAAGCTTTGCTTTAAATTTCGCCGTGCGGTTACCATGTTACGCCATAATTCCAACGGTGGTTTCGGCACTAGCCTGATGGAATTGAAAAAAAGTTTGTAGTGTCGACGATGCCTCAGTTCACACAAAATTCTTCTTTACTTCTTCCGAGAAATTTAGTCTAATATTGCCGCGAACCATGCATTCGGTTTGGCTTATGCTTTGGCCGATAGGCTGCGCCGAGCTGTGTTATCGCTTATGCGTTGGCCAAGTGAAGCGCGCGTGCATTCTTTATCCCGCGCGTGCTATCTCCTTTTATAGGAAGAGTTTATCAAAAAAACGTCACCAGCCTAGAAAATTCTTCTTTGATCTGCAATGTTCTGGATGTAAATCCAGAATATTGTCTTCCTGGCATTGTTTCACAAGATCCCCATTTCGTGGGTGCTTTATTTATTGAAAAAAGTGAACTATAATCTGAAGCTATGCTCAGACTACCGACGCAAGAGCCGTAAGGTGATCTACGGATGTAAAAAAAACGGCATGTCACGCAGTTCGGTAGGCTGAGATGTGAAATGACGTCAGTCTTTAAAGTTTTTACGACAGCTGCGGCAACACTCTGAACCCGGCCTAAGCGCATCAATAAGGCCATCTAGTCCTCCTCAATATAATTGTATCGACATTATTTTCTCGTTCCATATGTCGTCCAAGATGTCTGGAGACATCAATTTCTTTCGAAATTTACTTAGCGCAGCCATATTCCTCCAAGAGACCTATTTATCTAACCAGTAAGACGCTACAGCCTAATGAAAGAAATAAAATTTAAGGCCCCACAGCCTAACGAAAGAAATGAAATTTAAGGCCCAGCTAGTCAGAATGACAATCCGGGCTGTAAAGTCACTGTCACTCAGTAAGTACGCTGTACGTGTTTTCACCACGAAACGCTCACACCCTCTCTCTCTCGGTCTCCACACCGCCCCCCCCCCCCCCCTCCCCATCACACGGGTAGGGTTATCGCAACTAACCCATGGTTCGAGCACAGTGCGCGGACATTTAATGACTTTTTGGGGGTTCTGAACACGAAATAATTAATATACCATTGAACGACACGGACGTTTGATTTCCAGACAGGATCTCAAAGGGCATCTCTCCCTGGTAGCTTCAGTCTACTGGCTTTGCGGTGCTCTGCCGCTTTGTTCTTCTCGTTCATTCCTGCACTACCGAAAGCTCGTGCTATGTAGTCCCTCGCGCTATAGAACGCGTAACACTTTAGAGAAGCATAGAGCCTCTGTAATTTTAAGTTAGGACATAAAAAAATGCATAGAAACATAGCCCGTAACGCTCGGATTCAAAAATTGCTGTTTTAGTTCTAGAAAACATCAACACAGAGAAAGCTAAAGGAACAGGTACGGAGCTCTATATCTGTGTTAATTTTCGCTATACAATGGATTCCCTAGTTGGCCACCAACTCGCCAAACTTTCCGTGGTAGTTGCTGTTGTCAGTGTCACCATCAGAGGGAGATTAAATGGGGAAAACCATAGGAGAAACCCTTAATTTCGCTCAGCTCAAAATATCAATGAACAATCTCAGGCATGGTTTGCGGAAATGCTGTGGGCCACTACTGTGATGTGTGCGTGCATTTATTAGCCAGAACCTCAGAATCGTGTGTGTCCGGCAAGTGTTGCAAAGGCGACTTCAGTGGAACGGTTTACGCGTTATGCAATGAAATGGTACAAGAAAAGAAGCAGAGCGTACCACGGTCTTGTTGAACCCAGTGACGAAGATGATGGTCATGACGAAGCAGGCGATGACCACGAACGAGGCCATCACCTCCTTCCAGTTGCGCTGAATGCCGTACTGGTAGCGACGCTGCACCTGGTGCTCGATCAGGCTTCCGGCGGCGCTGGTGTAGAACAACCGGGAGGGAGACAGTGTACATAATCACCATACACTCGGCAGTGCTAGATTTAGTACCTCTGGCACAGAGGAGGACAAAGCGAGGAGGCAGAGATGGGGAACTTATACTCGAGTACAAGTTATAGGGGCCATGAAAAGAAAATAAAAGTTTGCTTCATTAAAAATACTCTTTTCAACCGATAACAATAGTACGAATTGTATGGCACAGTTCAAAAGCACAACTGAGGTATTGGGGAAGACGGATGAACCAGTGGCAGCTCGCCAGCCACATTCCGGTTTTGTTTGTGACGTCACCGAATCTTCCTTGTGCAATTGGCGGCAGCTGACTCGAGCCACCGCCAAGCAACATGACGCGGCGATGGTGGTGGGGCGCCTACTTCCGGTTAATCATATCACTTGAATGGTAATCTCCAGTAACACTCTTCTTGCTACATTTTTAGTGCTGGTTCATATTCCGACACCCCCACCCTTATACGGACCTGCAGCGCGAATGTAGAATTATTTTCGAAATTCTCGCGGTTTCCTGTTAAAACACCCATATCGTGGGTGTGATGGGTGTGACTGAGTTATTCAAGGCTTATTCTTCTAAGCTGAACAAAGTTGTATTTTGTCTTTATAGCCGCTTCAAAAACGGCATAGCTCCGCGAAAGCGCCGAACCCGTATGTTAACGCGCGAGTGCGTGAGAAAAGATTGCGATATTTTAATGCCTGATTTTAAGTTTTGGGGGTTGCATAACCGAATTGCTAAGACTGCCCTGCGATTTTTTTTTCCATTACGTAGAGACTCGTACTGAGTGTCCACAAGTGGGCCTGGAGGGGCTGAGGGGCGGGACGCGGCGCAGATGGAAGCTATCGACTTCAGTTTTTTTTTCTTTTTTAAAGACGATAGTCTTTCTTGGGCTACTTAAACCCAGAAATTTTGGTCTGTCGGTATGTCTGTCTGTCTGTCTGTGACCCGATTCAGCCACCCGGCCAAAGTAAAAGAAGGCCTGCGCAATAGTCTTATAGCTAAATCTGCCCATCTAAGTCCGGTGTAATGTTCATACTTGTCAACAGTGTTGAACAAGAACAAGACATTACGCAAATATAAGACAACAAAACAATACACAAGTGATATTTGCACTGTCCTTTTATGAAAAATCATAGATGCTTGGTTTTTGCGAATTGACATACTACATCCACTTCACTCCGCCATCGCCTGCGGTCGCCCGCGCCACTATAGCTTCTGGCGGCATTTTAAGAAATCAAGCTGCAGCAGTTACGAAGGGTTCCACTAGATAGGCTCAACGTTCTGCTTGTAACGCACGAGGACCAGGGAAACGCGGTACTATAATAATTGAAGTAGGGCACTTAAATTTACGCGCGTTGCCCCCGTACCGCAGCGCTGCCATCGAGGCACCCGGCTTGGAGGAGTGGAACACGGTAAATTTAAATTGACCTGAGCAAAACTTTAGCGAGTCTACCTTGAGAGTAGCGCCACGGAAGAGAAACAGCATGAGAGGTGAGCGGGTTCGCGAAGGGAGGCATATACTTGGCAAATGTCGGCAAAGACTATCGTCTTTTGTCGACATTTGCAACGAAAGGAGCAGATACGCGGCCAATTTCTTGGCGGGGCGCGGACACCGCTTAGCGCTGCGGCGGCAACAAGGAATCGGTTGGTCCTAATTCTCGGAAGCATGCGATGGGCGAGTGCCTTGTGCTCTCGTAACAGACGCGTTGAGTATCCAGGCTCGGGGATGAGGCCGGAAGCGGCAGCGGCCGGGTCATAAATCGCTGGGTGGACTGCTCACGAAGACGCGAAATGTCAAAGCGGCGGTAGCGGGGCGACGGCTTCCCTTGAAACCGTAACACGCTCTGGTTTCTTTTGACATGTGTAATCTGGGGATGGCTGAAGACAGTGAAAACTGGACATAAATTCTCATAACCGCTTGCAGCGAAGCGAATATGGTGCGGCGGCGGCGAGATTTGGTAAACAAGCGGCGACACGCCGCAGGCGTTTGTTGGCATCTGGGATACGGGGAACGTAGGGCTTCGGGCCCTTTCAGGCCACTCACGGATCGGTGTAACAACTTGTCGGTCATGATTAGTTTTTTTATTTCTTCTCGCGGCTTCCGTTGCGAATCATTTCCGTGTATTGACGCCTATAGTTTGCGTGGGAATGGGAAAGGAGTTCGAGATAAGGGGTGGGCCAATTGCCTAATTATGAGCTCCGCTTGTGGGGGCTGTGTGGCCTATATGAATGGCCAGATATTTTCATTATGTGTCCTCATCTGCCTCTTGTTCCGCCTACTTTCGAGGCGTGGTGTTCTTTATTAAAACCAAGGTGTTCGGTGTAGAGAGGGAATCGAGAGCCCCGCTTGATGCAGGTTCGTCTCGAGATCTTGTTTTTTTATTGCGCCATTTTGCCCCCGGACATCAAAGGAATTGTATGACAAAAAAAAAACAAAGTTGCGGCAGGCAAGCGGCTTCATACAATAGGGAATGACTAATAGACCAGCCTCAGCAAGGAAGTCCAAGAGCTGCTTGTAAAGAGGACCATGCGTCCACCTATGAATATCGGGCGTGCGGCTGGGTCGATGTCGTATGGCTACCATGTGCCGTGTTCTAGCTAGTTGGAGTCCTGGACATGTCCCCAGAAGGTGGTCTAACGTCGCTTCCGCTGCGGAAACAGGGCAGTACGGGCAGGTTGCCTAGGTAACCGCAAGGCTAGAAGTCCATGTTGTACGAACAGCAGGCGTCAGTGTAACGCCCAGGCGAATTCTCCGGTGAGTGACCTCGTCACGGCGAGTTAAGCCGCCAGAAAGGTCAGTCCCACGCGGAGGAAGAAGGGCAGACGTGGAGCGCCGAAGCGACTTTTTTTATCTAGAAGAGCTCTTATCAAGTTCAGATTGGCGATGTATGTTGTAATTGAGTGTAAATATTGCACTAGAGTGTAAATTTTGTGGAGTAGACCGTCGTCAGCTATATGCCCTTGATGAGTAAGACATCTTCAAAATCAACATCTTCATCATCCTTCGATCCTATTTTAACTCCTTACATCTTCTGGCTTTTTTTCACCTAGTTTGGTAGCCGTCGCTGCAGTACTTCATAAGGAATTATAGCCGTGAAAATCATGGAAACTACTCGTCTTCAAAATACTCGCAGTAACGCACTCTGTGCTCTGCACGGAAGGAAGAACCGGCTGTGGTGACGCGGTGCAGGGACAACTTCCATTCTCGTTTTTTAAATTGTTCTCGAGTGTAGCTTTCAACAGTTCTACTGCGAGAAGGTGTTCAATTTCTTTTCTGCAAGATTTGACAAATGCGCCAATGCATAGGTGAAACTTCCGTTGTCGTTTTTAAGTTGTACCCGAGTTTAGCTTTAAAAGTTGGGGTACGAGAAGGTGCCCTATTTATTTTCTCCAAGATTTGACAAATGCGCATTGCATAGAGACCCAACTGACTGAACACGCGAAGGACAAACTTTTCAGCCATGCCTCTGTATCACTCAAGTAAATAACAATTTTCTTTGTCGATTACCACGCGAACAGGCTTTTATTGTCAGGTGTGTCGATTTTAAATGTATGTTTAGAAAAAAGTCTCGCAATAAAATGCTCAAAAATTGCTCCCCGTGTGTGTCCCTTCGATTTGCCTCTGCCTTCTCAGCGCTTCGAAATTTCTTGAAGTCATAACAAGAAGCCCAAACTGACACTCTCATGAGCACTCAGCAATACCTTCACGTTGTCCTGGTGTGATCGGGGAACAGGCTTCAAAATTTCAATACTTTCAAAATTATTCGCAAGATGCTCAAACCGCCAGTGTTTAGTTCCGAACAGGGGCGTTGCTAATGCCTTTCTGCATTCGATGCTCCATTCTAGCTAAACGGATTGAGGTTTTAGTAACAGTCGGGATTTTAGGCGGAAGGTGGTCGGAGAAAATATCTTAATTTTACGTTTCAAAATTTGTGTGTTAGGGTGGGGAAGGGGGGGTCATGTAACACCTTGACGAATAAGCAATGTTATGCACATCCAGCAAAGCTAATGTAAACATTTGCTCGAGCGAATTTAGATTGCAAACAACATTTAACAGGGCAAAATATTTCACGGGTACGGACGAACTGAAGCATTCATTATAATACTCAGTTGTTCTTTCCCTCTTACAAATAAAACAGGCGGCTACTGTGTCGTAAATAAAGGTAGTGCCACAAACCTACACATAGATCGAAACCACGAAAGTAGTAATATTGAATGGAAGTCCAGTTCCTTAATTTGTTGTTTCTATTTTGTCGCCGCCACCTAGCCCCGCACCGCAATCTCAGTCCTGTTCGAAGGGCGGAGCAGCGCTTCTTTAATCCGACGCCAGGCGTCGCCAAACGTTCTTATTTGCGAAACAAGGCCTCGTCTACCTCGTTTTCGCCACTACATCGTTCTGGTTTGAATACCAGCGTTGCCTATTTACCTGTTAACTTCCTGAAAGGGTAGCGGTTAGCTAAAATACCTGCGGTAAGATGACCCGTCACTTTCTTCACACGTTTTCGACAGCGAACGTCATTCTGATTGACAGCTTCTTGAACTTACAGAGCCCGTGTTCCCTTTATCATCACAGAACATCAAAATTTTTCCCACCACTGACTACCTAGTAGAAATGAACTACTTTAGCGGCTATTTGTAACCAGTACACACCATATTCATTGTTGAAGCAAACATTAGCCGAGAATGTTTTGTCTAACCATTGTTGGAAGAAATTTTGTTGAATGGTTGCCCTGGCGTTAAACATATTGCCGTGTGTTTGCACACTGTGCCGTTTAATACAGTCAAGTAATAAATATCACGACGAATTCGTAAGTGGTGCTTCGCGTACGGGAAACTGCAGTATTTCATCCACCAATACAGAAGAACAAATGCTCTGGGTAGGCTGGCTCGTATATATATATGCCACAGAAAAGGAGTGGGTAGTATGAATTATTTTTAGGAGGCAAGGTTTATTTCTAATGTAGCCTAACCCAAAGAGGAGCTGCAGTTCTCATTTTCTTACCTGAGCGACAGTCTTGAAGGTGAAGGCGACAACCTTCTGTGAAGGAAATGCATTACTTAAATTTATATGCGTCGCATGATTGATGCGCAAGAGACATGTGGAATACAAGCATCTTTGACAAAACTGCCTGTTTGGGGGAAACTTAAGGGAGGGGCGAATACTGCAACCTTGGGCTGTATTGCAATGAATCCCATCATTTCGGAGCTTGCTCAATTCCTTCATCTGGGGATCACTTGGGTTGACCACAAGTACCAGTTATATAAGGAAGCTTCTTCTAAGTTATGTAAAGAAGTTATATAAGCAGTTTTAGGAGGAAGCTATGTAAGCAAGCTGCTAGAGAAGCAGTTGCATAAGCTGGAAACAAGTTCAAAAAAAGGAGAAAAATATTCCCTACATAAGTGATACTCGTTGTCGAAGCCAGCCAACCCCTGATAAACGAGCCGACTTAACCCCGAAATCTTGGCATGACTTTAAAGAAGTAGTGACACGAAATTTCAAAGCTGAGATAACTATTTAAAATGCTTCCTTTTTATCTGGAGAAACCTCCTAGCAAGTTTCAACAGTAACTGTTCAGTATGACGTACTTTAAATCCATTTTAATCTTTGCCCGCACGAGAAAGCCCAGAACGGGCCAGCATGACACCATCTGATGCTCGCCCCACACTGTCGACATCGGGGCTCCGGTGACGTAGCCGGCGCGCTGCCTGTGGTTGGGGCGCGCTGCTCCACCGTGTGTACACGTCATGATTTTGGGACTGACCGGCAGCGAGACGACAAGAATGGTGACGTCAGGTGCTAGCAGCTGACGTCACCATTCTTGTCGCTACCTCCAGTCATGGCGGCCACTCGGCGATCGTTTTGTCGAAACCGAAACTGACACGAATAAACTACGCTGTAAATGATTGTTTCGTGGCCATCGACCGGATACTGTGCCATTCTATGATCAGCAGGCTAATAGGCACCCATAACAGCGAAAAAAACGTAACATGAAAATTTGGTGTCAGTACTCCTTTAAATGAAGGCCGTGGTTGGAGCATTTGCCTTTCCCTTAGTAGAGATATTGTATCGCCCCGTATACAAAAGATCGCGTGATATATACACAGAATCATAATCCAATTCATGGTAAGCCCATGCCCCACTCTGCCTAAGCCCTGCGCGGGCGGCCAGCGTCTTGTGCTTACCTTATCGACAGCCTTGAAGGCGACGGGGGCCCAGGCCTGTGAAAAAGCAGAAATGTTAAAAGTTGCAGTGCAGGAACAGATTGCTTACAAATTAGAATCATTGATACCACGACCACGCCCGAACGGCTAGTGGGGGACTGTTAACACGAACGCAAACGCAAGAAAAGTGTTTGACACCCAAAAAGAGTGGGTGCCATTTCATTAAAACCCGGACATTTCTTGCAAACTGCACGAAGGGAACGCTGATACAGACATCGGAGCTGCCTGGTGCTCCGTAATCGCAAGGCTAAGCTTGAAAGAGTTTTTCAACGCCAGCAGACCGATTTACGTTCGCCCCAGTTCGCACGCCAAGTGTCGCTGGCAATGGGGACGGCGCTCTCCAATTAGCCGACTCCTTGCCTTCCCTCTTCACCCCGCCCACCGGCGCTCAGCGCGTGCTCTCTCCCGCGCCTGGGCTCCGCCGACCTGCGCTTGGCACTCGTCGCCCCTCTCTCCACCACACTTCGTTCGGTGCTCCTGTGCCTGTGCTTGCACTCCCCCTCGATAGACTACGCGCACTCCATATCTTTGCTCCAGTGTTACCCCGCTTTGCTCCATGAAAGCCTCGACCAAGAACAGCTTCGGTGTGGAAAATTGTAGTGTCCTTTACCATTGCGTAGAAGGATAACCAACGAAGGCGGTCACAGGAAATAGAGTGCAGGAGCACAAAGTTTGCCTGTAATTTGTGGCTCAGCGTTCTTCCTAGCCAATTAGCTGAATAACGCGCCGCGGCGGCACAGCGG
Organism: Haemaphysalis longicornis; assembly: GCF_048455015.1. NCBI lineage: Eukaryota > Metazoa > Arthropoda > Arachnida > Ixodida > Ixodidae > Haemaphysalis > Haemaphysalis longicornis. The sequence goes on from NW_027526319.1 coordinate 397,920, forward strand.
GAAAGCCGTTGTGCTGCTGAGCCCACGGCGGTGGGTGAGATTCCATGCCGCGATGGCCGCTTTTCTGACGGAGGTGGAAAGCCAAAACACCATGTGTCGAGATTTGAGGTCGCGTTAGAAATCCCGAGGTAGTAAAAATTAGCCCGGAGTTCTCCGTTACGGTGTGCCAATTAACCCAGGCATAGCTTCGGCGCGTTAAACACCCACACTCAATCAATCCAGTTAACTGCATGAAACTTGGAAGGACTATACAGTTCTGTTGATTGTAGGGTTTCACGCTACGACGCAACGCTGGTGATGACGCGGATTAAATTTGATCACCTGGGCATCTCTAACGTGCGCCGAAATCTCGTACACACGGGCGTTTTCACTCTTCTCCTCCAGCAGAAAAGCGGCCGCCGCGGTCGGGTATCGAACCCGAGACTTCGTGCTCAGTAGCGCAACGCCTTAGCCACTGAGCCACCGCGGCGGGCCTCAGAGTTTTGTTCTAGAGGGCAAACATGCGCCGTCCGCTTCCCTCCCGCGCCGTAGGCATCTTGTTGCCTATGTAACACACCATCCCAAACCCCTCCACCCGCAGAACAGAAGTTATGCCGCATCCGGCTGTGATACGTTCACATTGAAGTCTCCCACCAGCACAACGAGCATGCCGTCGGTGAGCGCATGAAGCCTGGTTCCGCGTGCACGCTCCGCCTACTTCCACCCACCCCTGCCCGTGCACGCATAATTGTTAGCCGGTTGTGTGCACGCGGTTGGACGGGAAAGACACCGGACAAAATGTCGCTCCAGAAGCCCTTCAAGCTGGATGGGAGAAACAGCGGACTAAACGGGACAGTTGAAAACCCAAACATCACACACTACCTCAGGAGTGCCAAAAAAATTATGTCCTACGGCGATTTATCCACGCAAGCTTCATGTGAAACCGAGGCAGATTCAGTTTCGCTGCAAAACGAATGCATAAATAATGTCTGTGATTGTTTTTGAAGGACAACGTACATTTATTGCCTTTGTGCAATGCGGTAAATGTAGGCTTGCGTGAAAAGTGCCTGAAGCCTAATTCATCTCTCTAAACAACATACGCCAACTACGCGGGAGGTGGGTGGAGACACACCGACATGTTTATCCCCTATAATAAAACTCTCGTACTTCGAAGTTTCATCAGCGAATTATCTAGCTGGAAAGTTCGCTAAATCGCAAGTTCAAAAAAACGTGTTTTGTTTTCTGCGCGCCTTGGACTGCACCAAGCTAGGTCGGTCACCCTCCTTTACAGAATGGCAGGCAACTGAATTTTTCGTCAGCCATTTTTAAAAGCAGCACAGTGAAATACCTAACTGAGCTGCCCTCGAAGCGATGTAAAGTACAAAACAGTGCGGTGGACGACATTGAGGCAAAGGGAAATAAATCACTGGTGAGCAAAAACATCACGTACCGGCACATCGTCGATTCTGAGGCAAGCACGAAGCGATGAATTTCGTTAAGACCGACGTCGGGATTCAGACTTCTACACACTAAAAAACTCGCTGATGCAGTACAAATGTTTTCTACGTTTCGATATACATTGTGTACAGGATTCTTTCATCAATAAAATCTTAAAAAAGCTATAACTTTGCGATCTATCAAAATGGCAGTGAAGAGCCCGGAACACGACGAAACACACGCGAACGTAAGAATGCCCTTAATTTCGGCAGGTTTCAAAGTTGGGTAGCGTGATTAATTTTATTGCGAAAGGCCAATCTACTCACTCCCCTTCCACAAAAATGCGTCGTTTCACAGGTTTAGCAGAAATTACCGCGGCATTGAACAGCTCGAAAGCGGTCGCTGTTAGTTGGCCCGGGCAGAATTGTTTCAGTGAGACTACTGGTCAGCACTTTTCTTATTGCATTAACACATTGCAAGAACTCCCTTTTATGTGTAACATAACTATATTGAGATTCCATTAACTTACTGATTGTAGTCTTTTGACTTTGTTCCGTTCACAAAGAAATTGGCGCCCTTCCACTACTGTGAAGATGGTGTCCCTTAGTAGCATTAATGGTGGATAACTACTCTGGCTTAAGTATGGATTACTGTATCGATAGGGTTATGCACATATAACTTACTCATCATTATTTCTCAATTATTAGCACTGGAATTTGTTTGTAGATCTTTCTCATAAAAGAATAACAGCTAAAATCTGTGGCATGTCCTCTGCGTAAAAGGCTATGTATTGACCGCGCTCGGGAATTCTGTAACCTCCACAACTTTACCGCGGGCTAGCTAATTATGTCGAGTAGCTGAAGCTCGGAGTACTTGTAGCGCCGTCGGAGTATTCAATATCAGCGTAATTATTTTTCAGGCATCTTATTCACACAGAGTTAAACGACATTTTGCCCCAATAGCTTTGAAGCGAGTACGTGCGATTCGTTGGGAGACCCGATAGGCGCATGTAATTCTTGTCAGTACCTAGCGCGAGATAGCTTAGCTACAAAACGACCATAAGCGTGGCAAAGATACACGCATCCTGACAGCTATCAGATAAAGCGCTTCCTTGATTATTCAGTGTGTATGCATTGTCTCCAACTTGCACATTGAACACTGAAATTCAATTCACCCAAATTGAGCATTTTTGTTCCATTATTCCTGTTGAAAATATTTCAAAGAAAGAAGAGGTGGCCACTGGCAGCTGCTGTCTAGTATCACCATCATTGTATGATCCATCCGCCATTAAAGATTCGCTCACGTCCTGCGGTCCTCGCCTCGGTTCTTCAACAAAATGGTGCCGTGACCAGGATAGAAGGACTACACAGTTGAAGAACGAAGTCTGCGGACCGCCCCAAAACGATGACGTGAGTAACCGCAGCGATGAGATTAGACTGCTGCTCCTGACCATTGACCGAAAGCGTCCGCGGAGAAAACACAAGGACTTGAGGACGCGCCAGACCGGCAGCGGACCCCAACGCTCTCAACGATTTACCGATTCTCCGCGGACATCTCGCGTAGACCACTGAAAGACATGACAACGGCTTCGACATTCAACCGAGCGTTATCCTTCTCGACGACCACCTAGATATTAACGACGTCGAGAATGGACCTGCAAGGCCTTTTTCAAACAAGAAGCCTAATCCGACAGGACGTCAAAGCACTGATCGACGACATTAAATCCCGCATGACTGACAAGACATCATCAATCGGTGAGCTAATGTTCCTGAAAAAAAGTTTATTAGAAAAATATGAAATCCTGAAGAAACTGGACGGTGAAATTGAAGAGCTTGACTAACTGAACGATTTAGAGAATGAATATAAAGCATCATTAGAATTCGAAGATTCAATCCTGCTGACAAAATTTAGAATGGAGCGTTTGTTCTCGGAGTTACAAAAATATCCTAGCAATGACACTGTAGCAATAGCCTCCGAACAAGACAACAGCACCATAAAAAACAAAGAGTCAGCACTAAAGAGCAGTGGCCATCCTAACAAAAACACCAATTTGGCGGCACCTTCGAAACACGATCGTCAGGAACCCCATGTCACCGAACGAGCTGGTACCTTCAAAGACGAACATAATGCCTCAACTGACAAAGTGCAGGCAGCCGCTCCTGATGCTCGTCCAGACGAACTGACCAGAGCTTTTTCCACAGTTGACACTGCAAACAATGAACTGGCTTCATTACCTTCAATGAGTATAACGAGTGATAAAAGCGACGGCACCACAGTGGAGATGCCGAAAGAGACGTCGTCTTGTGCGGAAGATTTTGAAGAGAATAAAAAGTGCTCAGCGTACAACGAGCGACTTCAGGGAACACCAAAGAGGAACCAAAGAACACTGCAGAAGCATCGACACATTGACCCAGTTTCAGGCTTACCCATCGAGCGTTCAAATATATGTCGCGCTCCCGGAAACACGACTTCAAAGGGGATTTTATTGACTACGGCAAAACGTGAAGATTTTATAACCCCGATGGCAAAACGACGACGGCGAAGCTGGACGACCCTACGACAAGCATGTAGAGGTAGAACAAATAACGCTCACTGCAAACGCATGATCAAGTACAGAGTGATAGGAAAAAGAAAAAGGCAAGACAAAGTCCCACGTAGAAGGACCTGTATACACCTCAAGACTCCCGTCCGGTACCTGAATTTCTCTAGGACCCGACAGTCAACCCGACGCCCATGCAGCATGATGTTTGTGCGAATACTGCAAGGTCGTCATCCAGGACGAACGACGGTCCAAACTAGTCGATTAACCTGTTCCGATTCCGCGATGCACAGGTTTCACCGACGCAGGAAACATGGGTGAAAACGAAAGCATGGACTAACCCGGTGCGGCTACCACGGACGCGACATCGATTTGTGCTACGGACTGTATAATTATTTTGAACTTGGACTGATGGGTACATCGAAAAGAGCTATGCGAGATGACCGCTAAACACGGTTAATTCTTCCTGTCATGTTCAACATCTTCCTGTGCCAATCGCGTGGCCGGGAGGATGTTAAAAATATTTCAAAGGAAGAAGAGGTGGCCACTGGCAGCTGATGTCTAGTATCACCGTCATTGTAATGATCCATCCACCATTAAAGATTAGCTCACGTCCCGCGGTCCTCGCCTCGGTTATTCAACAATTCCCATTGATGCAACTATGGCCAACGGTATTCATGCAATATATTTAAATTCTCAGCAGTAATTAGGAAACTCAGCTGGTTAGAAATCATTCATGAATCTCTCAAAAAACGCTGCTCTAGATAATGAGAGGGTTGATTAATGGATTCTGGGGTTTAAGGCGCCGACGCTACAAAGGCGATGAGGCACACCGCAGTGGAGGGCTCTCGATTAATCTAGACCACATGGGGATCATTAATGTCCGCAAAATCTTGAACAAACGGGCGTTCTCTTCTCTCCTCCATTAGTAAAGCGACAACCGCGGCAGGGAATCAAACTTGCGCCCTCGTGCTCAGCGACAACGCCATAGGCACTGAGCAACAGCAGCAGGTAGATTGTGAGACGGTTTGAGAGAGCGCGTCAAGCAATTTCAGATAGAAGCGCACAATTAAATTTGTGAACATTATTCCGTCAAGCGGGACACCCGAGAAGACCCGACATTCCTACCTCACAGCAATCAGCGACGGCCCCCGCGACCTCCTCAAGAAACGAGCCATGGCAGCGGTGAATTTGTTCCACTCCGGTCGCAGTGGTTGCCGAGACTTTGCAGAAAGCACCACGGGGAGCAGCGGCGAACCTCGTAACGGTCGAACGGTTTAGCCGTCGAGGCACAAGGGATTTCCGCGATGATGATGATCATGGGTTCACGCGGTACACCCGACAGACGCGGCTTCTTTTATCTCTTTTGCTGAGTTACACTGACACATCGCTGTTTTGCCGTTGTCACTTTATTTCAGTTCAATGCAAAATTAGGAATCGAGTGGAGGTGCGCTGGGTCCGCATAATACCCCTATGGCCACGGGTTGATCTACAGAGAGGTTCCGGTTATTATCGATCCTACAATTGCAACAAATAGGCAATGATATTAAGATTGCAAAAGAAAGTATTCGGTTTGATTAGGGAGACACTTCATTTGTTTCCTCTTAAAGTGTAGTACATACACAAGACAATCGGATGTGTCTGGGATGAGGACGTCCCATGATCCTTTTTCTTGTTCTCCATTTATTCCCTTTTGCGGATTGTTTAGGTTTTAGTAAAAAAATTTTCAAGTTCTGCACTGTTGGTCAGTTTTTTTTTTGTGCGACAGCGTGCTGAAATCTTGACACACGCATCATTTAACACCGTCAACTGATATAGCACGCAACGTCAGGTCTTAAATCGTCAGCAGCAGCAGCAGCAGCGATGCCTCCCGGCATTCTTCCTTCCCTCTTCTGGCGATGTCAAGCTTGAGGAGCTACATGACCCCTTCACCGTCTGGGTACAGTAGATTGTTCTCCTATCACAAGAAACTCAATATGCAGACGTGATTGTAGGGTGCCCCAACAGAATTAAAATATTGTCGCGCGTCGAACTGAGCATCTCTGATCTGGAACTGGCGGAAGCAGTGGCATAGACTGTTCCACTGTTAGGCCATCCAATCCCCTTGAAGGATATGTGTCAAGACGTGCGTGATAACCAGACGACGAGACTGAAGTCGGTTCGCACTCGTACTACGCCGGGTTCACGCCCAGTTCGCGTGGTTTGCGTCCGCCTCCTTACAAACTAAATCCCACCAGGGAGTGTGCGTATGCCGTACTCCTCAATGAGTGATCACAATAGTGATAACAAAATAATAGGCTAAACTACTGTTGTGATACGATATCATCGGCTAAACGAAGAGAAACTGTAAGCAGAACACAAAAGGGAGTAGAACAATATAAGCTCACTTTTTTTTTTTCATGTAGTGTTTTTAGCGCTCTTTTATTTGAGCCTTGATGTACCATATAGCACAACCGCACATTACACGATATCATGTTTCCACAGTGTCTACGATGCAGTGACTGCAGTTTATTTTTGCTATGCCTGATCGTAGATGTCATTCGCACTGCCCCTTTCTTCTATCGTAATGTGACGTTGGATGGCATTCCATGGCTTCTAACATAGATTTTGATAGCGTCGCATGCGTCTTGGGGCACACCGTGTCCACTGTCGTATCATAGAAACAGTAGAGTCATAGGGATAGTGGGAGCCATTTGTGACCTCCTATGTCATACTTACATGCTAAACACTTTGCATAAATCTCTAAACAAATTGTTTTCTTACTTTAGAAAATCTTCCAAAATTACTCAAAACTTCACTGCCTACCCAGTGTGAAAACGTCGCATGAAATTATGAACTGATTCAGTAGAGCGAAGCTTTAGCGTTGTCACCGATGACGTTGTGCACCAATACGCCTTGCAGGAAAGCCAACTTTATCTGATGATGATCATGAATGATCGCGGGTGAAGTTAGAGAAAGAAAAACGCTCCCCGTGGCCAGAATGAAACCTGTGTCCCTCGCGTTACGAAGCCGGTGTCTCTGCGATTGCTCCATTTCGACATGGTCGAATCGAACGCCAAGCAGCAGCTACGGATTCGCGCCGTACACCCCAAACCGAAACGTTAGGCCTATGGAGTCACATCCGAAAAATACTGTGGGCATTCAAAAAAAGGGTGCGTCCCCCAGAGTACCACATACTTGCAGTGTGGGATTGGGCGCCCCAAAAATCTATCCCGAGATAGCTCCGCGTTCAACTGTCGTCGTCCTTAGACGGACGGGTGAAAGATTTTTGTAACGGTATCCTCTTTGCAAGGTGATGCGTGCGTATAACCAAAAAAAAAGTATTATATTTACGGTTTACTACCTTTTATTTTGGCGCTATTTTTGCCGGCAGGATGCAAATAAATTATATTCCATAGTGGTCGCAGCTGTGTCAGGCTTTGGTTTTTCTCTCTGCTCTTTTTATGCACCAGCATTTCAATTTTATTTAGTTTAATTCACGGCATTGAGGTTTACTCTATACCACTAAACTCTAGGGCTATAAGGAGACAAATATTGCCCAACCAGTATTTAGATAGACACAATGGCATTCTAACACACCGTGTCCAATCGTTTCTGTTTCCTTTCATTATCATTATCACCCTTATGAATTACCTCTCTATGAGAGGTAGAGGGTGGCCAAGCCATCTAAAAATACGCGCGCCCCCCCGAACCCTTAAGCATCTACACTGATTCCCAACAAGCATGTTCCCGCATCCTATACAATTGAATACCCCCCTGCACGCAGGCTTTATGAAAATATAAAAGGAACGATTAGACTCTTCTGGATACCTCTGGACATGTCGGGATGCAGGATAACGAAATAGTAAACCGACTCGCCAGCGAAACTTCACTTAACCACACACACACACCTAACCAAAGAAGAACAGGTATTAGTGGGGCACGCGCAAACGGGTACCCTCGTAACCCCAGCACGATCAGCCCTTTACCAAGAAGACCACTCCCATAGTGGTCGAAATGCCTGGGAGTGCTGGATCAGCGTCAGCTATTCGGCGACTGACAAGGGACCTGGTGAAGAAACGATCGTGGGACTCTCGTCACGAGAAGACCCAACCGCCCTCACCGCTTTCATCAAGCAAAACCTGGAGCGCCACCGCAACGGACATCAACAAGCTCCCGACAAGGACTCAACTTAGTTTAAGCAGGACTACGCCGCCGCCTAGGAAGCCACGACAGGCAACCTAGAGGTTATCAGAGCAGAGGGGACCTTTACCGGCAAAAGATGTATAGAACAAAGATTTCATTCATTCATTCATTCCTCCATTGAAGTGCCCTCTGTGTAACTCCTCTTGAATCCAAAGGGTATGCTCCGCCACACACCGGCTAAACCCCTAGGCCCCATCTGCCCAGTCTTTGGCGAAGTACAACATTTGAATGGCATTCTTAGCTAAATAATTGAGTTCACGTGCGCGATGACGTACGCGGACTGCTCAGCTAACGAAGTAGCAGAAGCTTTGAAAATAAAACTTCTGCCCCGTTAGCAATCCAACCTGCGTCCCCCGCGTGTTTTCAAACTATTGGTTGCTTAGCCCCCCTCTTGACCTGTGTGACGTCACTTCGCAAAACGTTTATAGAACAACTGCAAATAATAGCCCGTGGTTCGGCCTCTGTGGCCTTGAGGTAAAGTTCTGGGTATTCCGCCAAGGGGCGTGGCTCCAGCCTCAGTGGGTCTAATGATTTTGTTATTGTAAAAACATTTTTTGAAATCAATTTTAAGTGTTGTTTTCGTGAATAATGGTAATTTGGTATCTTTGGGGTTATTTTAGGTTCCGGTCGCAGCCTATGACCACGTTTAACGTTCTCCATCGAGTGAAGTGACATCGCACATCACGTGGCGGGGGCTGTGCAGCGAAGCGTTGGAAAATACGTGTCAGGGCAAGGGTGTATCTAATTGAACCACGTCGACACACGGCCTTCTGTATCCGAGTTCATTATCCTCGAGGTGCGAAACTTCGCGGCGGAATGCGCCCCCCCCCCCCTCAGGTCCGTTGTAAATGAAGGAAATTGCATTTGCGCGGCAACTGCACGGCAAAAACTGAACTGTGCTAAACCTTTACTTTTAATAACAAAACCACGCGAACGAACTTGCTTTTCAATTAAGTAAACATAACAATGTAATGTTTACTAATGTTTTATAACATTGCATCTATGGCTAGCGGCCTCCGCAAGCAGCTGACTCTTACTTCATGTTTTTGTGGACAATGAACAGATTATTCTAAACGCCCAGGTTTACCCCAATGAAAATACTCTCGAGCATTAGGTAGAAGAGAAGCCCATTTCCCGCTGCACGCAAGGAGTCAAATGCCATGGAAGCCAAAATCCTGATTCAAATACAAACATACACCGCAGAGGTAGCTACCAGAAAAAATATTTCCCACATCAGTCAAAAAACTGTGCAAAAGGTGGAGAGATAACACAGCTATTCCACGCAACGTGGGCGTGCCCTATCATCTGGCGCCAGGAAAACACTTTTATACCCACATTAATCCTACGCAGACATGGGAGGCTGCCCCTATGAGCTCATCTCTTGAAGATCAGCTATGACTGATTTAGAGAGCCAAGAAGGGTACTACTACAAATTCCCCTGATAGACGATCATTTGAGTACAGCGCAGGAATGTATTCGCGGACCGTAGGTTTATACAGGGTGTTGCGACCTTGAGGACCGACCCGAGCCGAGCTCCGTCGCCTCCAACATGCGTGTGGTAGCGTGGTGTAAAGTGAGCGGCCAGCCGCTGTTGCAGCCGCGAAAAAGTCCAGAAGCCGTAGGCTAACGTAACTGTTTACTTCTTAGCGAGAGGTGAGCCGAAGCCAAAGAACAATGCCCCGACGGGCGAGGTAACAGTACAGGACTCGAGCGGAGTGACAGCATGGATTCACTGCTCAAACAGGAATGGATTATAGCGCTTGCGAGGGTCGTATTTATACCCAAAAGCGTTAACGGTCGAACAGCGTTCCCTCTAGATTTGTGCACACGCTACGAACGTCACATGCACACACAACGCTCTTTCCAGAGTTTGTGAGCAGTCCGCAGCATCGGCGCACGTTGAGTCCGAGAGAGGGGAGAGAGGAGGCCTCCGCTGCGATCGCGGGGCCTCTGTGTCCTTGAAGCGCGTTGGGACATGCCTCACCAGGCCGGCAACCGTCGAAGTTTGAAACGCGCCGAAAGCGAAGCGTCTGACCCGGGTTTTGCCGAGACGTGAAAACATGAGTCACCGACACGGTGGGGCTTGCTTGAAAGGTGCACGTAGTCGCTTCGCCACACAGCCGAGGAGTGCTGAAAGAAAGCCCGTCGGCGGGCCCATACGTAACAAGGGGCCTATGGGAAGTAGCACAAGTTTTTATATTGACTCACTCTGATATGTATGCCACGCCCTGGAAGTGACGTTTCTGCTTCCGCTGTTGTTGAGAGGCCGCACAAATGTCGGGAAATGAGCGGCTAATTTGAAATGGTTGACGCGCGGCGTGGAACCGCTGGAGGCAGTTTCGATCGCTTCTGTAGGCAGTGTGGTTCTAAAGAGCGCTGAAGTTTACGCCGCGTTATTTGGTCCACCGATTCTAGGCCGGAATTACAACCAAGCGATAGGCTGCGCGTTTAAACTTGCTAAGATATTGCGTGACAACGAAGCCGACACATATTCCAGTTTACTCCATCGTTTCTCAGACACTGTGCATGCCGGGACGGGAATGGCGTAGGAGAAATTACGCAGCTATTGCGGATTGTAAGACACAGCAGTTTCTTGCCCGAATATACTTTTACTCTATACCTTTGGCGGTACTATGTAATGTACGTGTAATTTGAGCCGCTGTAAAATGCATAATGTATATTTTGTGTTTCCACTGCTACGTTCTGTTGTTGTATTTCCCACCCCTCTTCCTTCTTCAATGTACTCACATGAGGGTACTCACAAATAAAAAAAATTAAAAATTCATTCAGCTGAACAAAAAAAACACAGAAATAGCTGTGGTTCTTATTTGCTCAAGGTTCTGTTGTTTTACTCATAATAAAATAAGGTTGAAGTAATGTCTCGTTCTCCTCCAATAAGGCGGGCGTTGATGACCCTTGGAGTTCCTGCCAGCCCTGCGCTGATTTTAGTGCAGCGCTGCGGCTGTGATGAAAGCGACGACCCGTTGAGACGAAACGAAAACTTGTATTTCCACTTTTTACAGTTGGTTACAAAGAGGATACATTGAGGCCGTTGGTCGCTATGTGCCCGCGGCACCCCGTCAGAGACGAGCCACAACTCAACCCGGTCGGCCCGATGAGCGTATACTTGCAATCGAAGAAACCTCGCATTCGGGAGAGGAGGGCGGGCTCGCTCCGCGAGCGCTCCCACGCACCTGCACTGTTGCGGGCCCTTTATGCAAGGGCGTGCAACCATACGCGCCACTCCAACCCAACGCACGTGCACAACGATATACGACGCCTCAACCTAGCGCTAGCTTCGACCCGGCCGCACATTGCAGCCGCCGCGCGAAATACAAAGCGCCGTCATCCACCCAGCAGCTCCCTCGATTGCCTCCATCTGGCACGCCGGGCCGAAACACGGCATACAAGGAGGGGGACTCTACGCCCGCGAGGCCGTTGCCCTGTTGCGTGCCTGGGCATGAAATTATGGCAATAATGACGGGATCACCCGACCCTTACAGTTGACATCATCCTTTCTTCTTAGATGATGTCGACTTTATATATACGAATGGTTGTAATGGGAACGCATCGTAATGAACTCGACGACTGTGGGGCAGATGAAGAATTTTCTTGTTCCCAAATTTGCTTTATTTGTCATGAGGTGCCTTAAGTTTGGCCATCGCTCCCGAAGGTAAGTTGCCATACATGTCGGGCTTTTCGGTACCATCCGCTGCGGAAAGTCATCGCCAGGATGTTTCGACTTGTGGAGAGTTATAACGCGTTCGCCTCTAAATTAGGGATATAAACTGCGGCGCTGCGGACGTATTCCGTAAAACTTCGAGATTATTTTGTTGACATTTACGAGGGGAAACTAGCTTAAAGTCGCGTTAAGAGTAGGTGCAGATACTGCGCAAGCCTGTTGCGAAGCGTGAGAGAGGAAACATTTAGTAGCAGCCTTTGTTTTCTGATGGGAAAAGTAACTGGCCTCGTTCGTCTAAGCCCTCTCCCATGATCAGAAACCTAAAAACGAGAAGTGGATTGTGCGGTCCCTTAGCCATCTTCTACCTCCTCAATGTACAGCCGTGCGTAATCCAATTTACTCAAGGTAGTGTTCATTGTCCCGCCAACCCTGAGAATTGCCGCCAAAAATTTTAACGGTAGTCGCCTCTCATTGGCTAAGCATGCTACGATGAGATTTTATGGCATAAATATTCTCTACAAAGCCGTGTTTGCAGCTGCGCATGTGGCGCTGTAGTATTGTACATCGTTTTAAACGAGAATGCTCAGGTTCGAACCCGACAATGCGACGTTTTTTTTTTTTTAGCTTTCCTAATTTTTCAGTCATCGTGGTTTCGTTAATACGTTTTTACTCTGGTTTTTCATATATCAAGAAATCGACGCAGAGGACTTCCGGAATGGGTTCAATTACGTTTAATATAGGTTGTTTTCTGTGTCGTTGGGCTAGCTTAGATCAGGTTTGTTGCAGTCGGGCTGGATTAGGGCAGGTTAAGAAGTGTTCGATTAGGTTATGTTATGTTAGGTCACGTTAGGACGTAATATTATTCAGCAAATTTTTGGCCAGCAAGCTTTTATCGAAACTGCCTTTCTCAACGCAGCCTTTACTCAAAGCTGACCCCTACAGGGCATCTACTAAACATTTGCTGACGTACAGTATTTGTCAAAACTTTGTAGGCCACAACAAAAGCTTGGGGGTCAGAAAGCAATCATAGTCACGAAATACAATAAAAAAGCTAATTGAGTGAATGTGACCACGTTATGACAGAAAAAGAAAGCTGTTTTCTCCAGATTTCTGGCGTAAAACGTTTCAGTCTCAGTCGAGAGGTACGCTTGTACTTTCTGTTGTTACTTTGTGTGGCCTACGCACTTTCGGCATGGCCCAGTAAATATCGACAGAGAATGTACATTTCAAACAGGCGCGAATTGCAGCCGTCGTGGCATGACTTGTAGCTACTGCCCCAATTCTTTGGTACAATATTCCTTTTATAGGTAGCTACCTTAGTTGATGCCATAAAGACACCCAGACGTTTAATTATCTGACACACATACTGTTTACCACTGCGAAGCCACCCCGCGGCGGCACTGGGTAATTAGGAATCCGGCGTATTATTTTGTGAGCACACGTCTGTATTGGTTGCAAGTACATCCCAGCCCGAGGGATTTATCACTCCGTCAGTCCGTAATGAACGGAGGTCAGGCGACCTCGACCCTTCTCAGCCAGTCACTCGCAACAAGCGGATGTGCCGCCTCGACCATAGAAATTCGCGCACCCTGTTTTTGCCGCGTTTACGAAATTGTAACTGCACGCCGTCACATTGCATAGTGAATAGTTTACGCCCGGTGTGGCTGTTACCGTTTTGCGCAAGGAGGCGCGCTGCAGAAAGATCACAACTTCCTCCGGTGAGGGAGCAGTTATAAACAATTGCATCCCCGTGTTTCTTGGCGTTGCCGTACTGCTGGGAAGAGGCGTCAAGTGCAGCAGGCATCAACGTCTCTGTGGTGACAAGTGCGGCCCACACCGTAAGGGACTTTCTTGGTGAGCACCTCATCTTTTCATGTGCAGACCTTCAAGAAAGTATATGCAGTAATAGTCTCATGTACAATTAAGAGCGAGTTGAGCGCGAACAATGGGCGTTAAGGCGAGTTCTGAAATCCGAAGAATATGGTTTGCAGGTGACCAATATTTCCGTCATTCTCGTATTAATACAGATAAGCGGGGATTCGTACAGGCTAATCCTAATGTGTGTTGGCTATAATATTGTTCGTTTCGCGACCGATAGCGAACCAGAAATTTAGCGTTCGAAAAAACTATTCTTATTCCCTTTTCTATTTGCACCTACGAAGCAATCGTGAAAGTAAGGCATACAGTAGTGTGCCTGAAGATATAAACTCAATCCTATCATCAAGCATAGCTACACGATGGACTTTATGCGCTGGTCAAGGCGACATTTCCGAACTAATTTCATTTTGGCAGTCAGTAAGCTTGTCGATCATCTTTATCATCATCCCTACAAGAGTAAAACAGAGATTATAGCCTGTAAGCCCAGGTGCTCGAATTGGATTTAGCAATTATGGAAGGGAGAGGTTGACGATTAGAATGAAATGAATTATCCGATTATTCGCACCACGCAGGGAGATTAGTTGCTGAAGTATTCGCTGCAAAAATACCTTATTTGGAGGGTATTGGAGAGATGTGTGCTAGGAACGTAGTAACCCGTAACCTTTCTATAACGCGGCGAGCAGCTGTAGAACTGATCCAGAACAGCACAGCTTATCTTACATTTTCGCTAGAATGTGTCAAGCTTTCCCTTAATGCCAGTTCTTTCAACCCTGATTACTGTGAGCTATTTAGTGCAATGTTAACTATTTTTGCGCAGCTAATACTGGGGCTAAAAACGTTCTTTGTGCACAGTTTCAAGTGTCGCACTTTGGGCGATTAAGCTGCAGAGCGGTGGAAATTATCCCATGCAAATGCATGGGGAGTATGAATTGACAGCGAATTATACACAAAATATTCAGAAACCTGGAAAGTTATCTTAGATTTTTCATCTCTACGTAGACTTCTTGCTTTATGCCAAATATCCCTTTCTTGAAGTGGTTTTGCTAGGTTCCTGAGAGGTCGGAAGTTTGAGCGAGAAAGCTGGGTATTTGAAAAGGTAAGTGGCCATCGCACCCTTTTGTTCAAAAACACTGACACGCTCATAAAGGACTTCATTATTTGTTTTATGTGAAGCGCAGCGCTCTTTTTGTGCATGAATGATAAGGCAGAGACCAAAGTTAGAACTGTATTAGTTTCAAGTTTTGACTACGGCCCGCCACAAGTAGCGTACGCGTTACAATCTCCCTTAGCTACAAATGGTTCATGATTTCAAGCTTGCGTTAGATTTACGTGGTATTCTTATTGTGTTTTTCGTGAAGTTACAAGGCCTACTTGACTATTCGACAAGTGATTCTCAAACCAGAGTCACGGAGTTTGGTTCTTAAAGTATCACTTTGCTGTGGCATGGTGACGAAGGAGCGGTTTAAAGCCTTTGTGCCGCCACAAACCATGCGATGAATTGGAAGTATTGCTAAAACTTTTGTGCAGGAAGGTGATGTCAACTCGAAGAGGTATTAACGCCCACCGCAAATCTTGAAAAACCTGGCCTAAAACGACCGACATTTTAAGCATCACAGCCGGGTTAACAAATCATCAGTCTGTTAAGGCAAGCACGTTTCAATTGTAGCAGCACTGGTGGCGCGATTAAAGCAACATTAATAAAAGTTACAGAAACGTTCAGCACATTTCAAGCAAAACACAACTGCATAACCGATGGGGGCTAGCGTTTGTTCGTTTCACAAAATTGAACATAGAAATTGTCGTTACTGAAAACAAACATAAGATCTCCGAATCTTGTTTAAAGTTTATGTGGAATCGGTTGAGTAAACTTCACAAGCTGAAAAAAAAAATTATATTTTCGTCAAGTCAATAGTAAGTTATGTCTGAAACGTCTACTCTATAAGCTAATTACCTTAAGCTGGGTCATAATTTATCGTATGTTTCATAAATGATAGCTGAATACGTTTGTCGCGGAAGCTACCGCGAGTCACGGCCCAGAGCCCTAGACGGAGCGATCCGTGCTTCTTTATTCGCTGTCCTCGAACCACTACCCATGATGATAATGCGCCGCGTGCCCCTGCCCGCTTTCCCCTCTTCTTCATTTGCAACATCTTCCCGCGCGCCCAAGATGGTCAGTCGGCGAATTCAAAAACGTGCAGTTATTACACAGGAAGATTGCACATGAAACTTCTCATGTGGCGGTAACACTTGGCGAAGTCCCCATTGCAATTGAAGAGCCTTGTCGCCCAGGATCACGATTGCGATGGCGTCCAACTCCATCGTCGGTATTCGACGTGTGACTTCCTTCGCTTGGGAATGGAGTCGACAGCGTGAAAACCTTCCGGTTACAGGCCCGCGTATGAGGGTTCCTGCAGCCACCCGAAACCTGACGTTCCGGCTCCGCAGACACAATTGACTGTGCACACTGTTTGGCCTCGGTTTGATTTAAGAAACGGCTGATGCGCTCTACGCTCTGCCAGTTGGTTCCTTCGCTGCTGCTGCCCAAGCTAAGTTTCTGGCGTTTCTCCACATGCGTATGTTTACGGTTGGCTGAACACGCATTGGGCGTTCGGTTTGTCTTCGTCTCCCCCTTTGCTGGACTTCCAGAACTGACCCGTCTCGAGCATGCCTTTACGGTGCCCTCTTTCGATAACGCGCTCGGGTTCGACGTCGGATCCTTAGGTGCGTATTCTTTCGGGGCCATTTCGGGGGATCGATTTTTCTTGAGTCCTCGTGTGGATTGATAAGTGGGCCTCTTCTGGGCAGGTTCTTCCTTCGGTGTTTGCTCGCTAGAGCTATCCGTTCCTTCCGCACCTTTCTTCATCACCACGTCTTCAATTACTTTGCGTTTGGTGCTGAATCCTTTGCATGTGCTCGGGTAGGGATTAGGCGACTCGGGTTCATGCGATGAACTGGAACAGCAGTTCCGCCGTCGCCACACAGCACGTGCGCCAAATTTTAAACGCCGTCGTGTGCCACCCGAGAGTACCATGGCGCTAGTAAAGCTACAAGCCGTAGATCTGAGTGCTCCTTGATTGTCCAACCTAGAGCCGTTTCTGCAGCTGTGAGATCTGCATTGATTCGGTCTATTTTGCCTGTGGCCACCTTCCAGTAGGCGTCCGATCCAACCAGTATGCCGATTTCATTTGCCTTCCATGTGTTAGGCTGGAAGGCGTCGGCGATGTCGTACCGCCTTTCATCCAGGATGGTCGCAGACGCGCTGTCCAGCTGCGGACTGGTCACGGAGCAAATCTCAGGGACCTCCAAGGCTTCCAAAGTGACCCGATCTCCACGAGCTTGTCCACGCAGCGTCACCTCTACTCGCCGGCAGCGTAATATCTGGTGAGCCCTTGTCCGGCCGAACGTTACCAACGCTAGCTCTTCTGTGTCGAGAACAGTGCATTTAAGGGCCTTAGACAGATCCTGACGAATGAACGCCCGCTGGCTTCCGGTATCCAGAAGTACTCGCACCAAACGTCGTCTAGCACCCTCTGCCCAGGCTCGAGCCGTCGGCAGCAGAATTGACGTTGCTCCGGAGTGCCCGCTCGAAGCCGTCACCACAGTTGGGGGTGCACCTTGTCCAGCCTGTACCTGCGGCGCTGGTCTGGGCGTGGTGTGGTCAGACGGCCGGAGCACGTCACGGAGCACGGTGAGGTGACGCCCGTTGCAGGTACTGCAGGTTAGGTTGCGCGACGCTCTGCATTGACGAGCCACATGGTTGCGTCTGCCGCACCGGAAGCAGCAGCGAGCGTTGCGCAATCGTGCCCTCTTCTCGGCCGCCGACTGGCTGACCCGGCACTCCGCCACCTTGTGACCGCGGCTGTCGCATAAGGGACACGCCGGTGTGGCTGGGGACTCGGTCTCCGCGGTCAATGCCAGTGCTGAGGGAACGGGTGTCTCCGATTGTCCTGGGGGGTTCAAGTCGGCGTTCTGGACGGACCGACGAGCTGCGGTTGATAGAGGCTGCCCTTGCTTCCCTTCCTCGCGAATCTCAATTTGGATCCTCAAGAACTCCAGTAGTCGCTTCACCTGGCAACCTTGTCCTTGACTTATTGCAGATCCCGTCGCGGATCCAGCAGTCGACCCTTGGCCCAATTCCTTAGCCCTCTGCCGGTACATCAAGGTTATGTCATCGGGCAGGCATCGCAGGAGCACGCGGTTGAGAACCACGGCATACTGCTCTTGCGGAACTCCCAGGGCTTCCAGGGCGCTGACGCGGAAATGTACCCTGTCGTACAACTCGCGGAGCCTGTCGATATTCGTCGAGCTACGTATCGGTGTGAATGCCAGCAGTTGATCGATATGCTCGTTAATGAGCAACTCTGGACGACCAAAGCGTTGAACGAGGGCGCTCACCGCAACGTCGTAGTTTGCTTCCGAGAGTCGGATGCCCTCGATGGCTCGCCTGGCATCGCCGATCAAGTACGTCAGCAGGTACTTGAATTTCTCGATTTTTGTCAGCTCGACGTTGTCATGGATGGTCACGCTGTAGTGATCCCAAAAGGGTTGCCACTCGTGCAGAATTCCCGAAAACGCTGGAATCTGAAGTTTCGGAAGGGCGACTGTCCGATGCCATGACGCAGGCACGATGCGTGATGACGTACCCGTCAGATCATGGGCTGAAGCAGCTGCTGTCCCGCCTTCGCTGGCTACGGGAGCGTTCGGCTGGGCATTTCTGAGAAGAAACCGTGCCCGAGAGACGGCGTACGAAACCTCGCGGTTGTACTCTGCCGCTCCCTCGAGCACTTGCTCCAGCGCGTCATCATCCGTTGCCTCGGCGATCTTCTCGTTGAGCGCTGTGAGCTCAGCGTCTTGCTGCACGATGTAGTCGACGTGGGAGCTAAGGGTCGCCGCGTCGGGAGAGGGCTGCTGCAGCAGGTCGTTCAGCTGGTTGAGAGCTCGCGTGACGCCGCTCCTGACAACGCCACGAGTCTTTCGAAGGCGGTCGATCGACGAAGCCATGCGGAGATGCTCCGAAGGGCGATTTCCCGGGTTGATCGGCACCAAAGATGTCGCGGAAGCTACCGCGAGTCACGGCCCAGAGCCCTAGACGGAGCGATCCGTGCTTCTTTATTCGCTGTCCTCGAACCACTACCCATGATGATAATGCGCCGCGTGCCCCTGCCCGCTTTCCCCTCTTCTTCATTTGCAACAACGTTTATGCTTGCCGCTGACACTGCTCTTTCCACGAAGCAGACTCTGGTGCACACCAAAAAACCGTCTTTGGGCCTCCTTCAATTGTCATTTATATAATTATACCTCCCTCCCATACAAAGTTTACTATTCTATTTGTTTTGAAATCACTTTTGTTCGCTGTGAAGTTTCAACTAAGCATTATGACTGATTAGCTGGTACGGGATGGGTCTGATACCTAAACACTAAAATCCAAAGAGACGCAGGAGACGTGTGGGATCAGACAAGGACATGTTAGCTTATAGAATTATTTTGGTTGGTTGGTGGAAACTTTGTTGATACAAATACTTTGGCATTAAGGTTATACAAATATCACTAGACAAATTATACCGAGCTTCACCTCAGCAATTCCAATTACTTTCTGGGGTTCATAGGGAGTAGGTTATCAACAGCCTTATCGTTATTAAATCAATCGCCTAGTTAATCATTTGCCCGTGCGAGATTAGGCTACCAAGGATCGGTATGAAAATCAAATTGCCTCTTTCAAACTTCTTCAAACTAACCACCGTCTTTTGTTATGCTGAACTTTCACCATACCGCCAGTGTATTTCATATAAGGAGAAACGTTTCACTTAGGTATTTCTAATACCACATGTAGTTTTTCCTGTTCGCATGTTTGACAAGTTATATTTACAATGTATCATGCACTAGAAACATTTAGTCCAGCCCCTGTATTTCACAGCGCAATTATCACCATTTTTAAAGGCGGCCTTAACTATTATCGCAATCCATATTCCACTAAATCATTCGGGCCACTCTCACAGAGTAAATACAAAAACCACTGTAAAACCAACTGTTCCCTAAAACCGCATAGTTTCGCACTAATATACACTAGAGGAATATTTGGCGCCAGGGTCTAGGCGAGCCGTGCTTCGACGAGCATTAGTCACGTTTCGGGTAGAGACATTCTACTTGTCCCTGGCATCGCTAATGAACAGGCTGAAACTGTGGCCTGCGGCTTAAAACCTACACCATTATTGCAAATATTTAATGTCTCCGAATTTGTATAACGGTAGAGCTTGAACAGATGGATTTCACAAACATAATTGAAAAGCTTAATGCAAGACGGACAAGAAAAACATTGGCCGCATATCTCCTCATTCCGCTGGGAATGTCGTCGAAAGACGACAGTTGGTGAGCGCGAGCCCCGCAGCGACGCCCGGCAGTTAACAAAACCAACAAAATGCCTAGCGTTTGTGTGTGCGTGCCTCGCGACGACCGTCCAGCGCCCCTGTACACACGTTTGTCAAGCCAAGCATACCAACTTAGGGAGATTGGCTAAGAGGCTCACCACCGCACATTCCCCAGAAAAAAAAGAAAGAAACGCGAACGTTCGCCGTAATCGCGGCAACACTTTCTCGGAGCTAGAAAGGCTCCAGCATTCGCCGTAATCGTGGCAAAGTTTCATCGGAACCAGCAAGACACGTCATAGAGTACGCCCCTCCAAGGTGATGTCCAAGGATAGTCACGTCCAAAAAATGAAAGAAGTTCACATTTACAGCCACAATAATGGAGTACAGGTCATTGCAGCAGCGAAGAAGCAAATCGGCTGCAACCATGGGCTTAAACCTTGGTGATGGTCGTGAAGGTTGTGTACAGGTTCGATAACTGCAAGTCTGACGCGTTAATGTGAGCTTCCTTTATTTCTATTAAAATGTAGCAAAAAACCCTTCCGTATTTACATTTACCTCGACTACACCCAATCTTTCTTTTTTGCTGCACAATGAAGACAAGTATTTGTGTTTTCACATGTAGCGGTTTGGAAAAATTTTACCTACGTATACTGCTCGTTCAAGACTTGGGTTTAGGCCGGGTGATTGAATCGAGGAACAGAAAGACAGACATACTGATCACCATTTCGCGTGTAAGTAGCCCGAGGGAAGTCGTATTTCCCAAATGCTCCCATGTTTTGTTGAGTTGGGCTTCCAGATCAAAAAGAAATCATGCGGCTGCCCAGTTCATCCAAGAAAGGAACGTTCATTTTGGCCGTGCGCCCATGCGATTGCAGCGACAAATTTCCGTCCTGAATGTACAGTAATCCATCGTTAACTCGAACACGGATACCTCGAAATATCGGTTAACTGGCAAGTTTTTTCATCGTGCATGTACTTCCCATAGTCGCTATGTATCCCCCCACCCCAAAAAAGAACATTTCGAGATAAAGAGGGGGGGGGGGTGGCTTTATCTCGAAATGTTGTTTTTCGGTGGTCACGGATATCTCGAGATGGTGGCAGAGAGGACACAAAGCAAAGTCCGCTACAAGCAGCTGATGAGGTCGCTGTTGGAACGCTTCGCTTCCAGTACGCGCCGAACGCGGTCTTGTACGGCACATTTACGCGGAGTACGCGCTCCACTATGCCGATGTCCCCGTTACCAGAATGCTGTCCGACGCCTACATCGTTGAGATAGCTGTGGGCGCTGCAGCTGATAATGCGGATGACAAGGAGCCTCCCGAAGTGCCTACAGTGGCACAACCAAAAAAACATGCTGCGGCAGCTTGGCAACAAGGTAGAATATAGCGCTGGCGATCCACAATTGACGTGATGCATGGAGCAGCTCGAGAAAGTTTTTCTGGAACCACATGCGAACGCAAAACAGGCTGATCCCCTTCTGATCCCCTTCTGTGCGAGGTTTGGAAGTCTCAGTTTTTCAGACAGTTTAATCCTTCTCTGCAGCAGATTCTCCCGGTTGGCATTAACGAAGTTTAACGCAATAACATTTCTGACGGAAAATAAATTGCTCCAGCATCTTCGTCGTGTTTTATTCGTCCTGTTCCAAAAATAGGTGCATTGATTTCATTCTTCATTTCAAAGCCTCCTATCGCCTGCGCACGTTTCTCAAGCCAAGCACACCCACATAGCAAGATTGGTTAAGATAGCAGCGACCACCCGGCAATTTAAACAAACCTAGAAGACACTGAGCCCCCGTGTTTGCGTACCTCGCAGCGACCGCCCAGTCTTTGGGGCGCACGTTTGTCGAGCCAAGCGTAGCCACTGAAGGACATTATACAAGACTGACACCCCGCCCCTTGCCACCCCCCTCCCCCCACAAAAAAAAACTCCAGCTTTCGCCGAAATCGTGGCAACACTTGCTCGGAGCGAGCAAGAGGCGTCTTGGCGCACGCCCCTCCAAGGTGATGTCCAATGCTTATCACTTACACTAAAATGAAAGAAGCGCACACTTATAGCAACAGTGATGGAGTAAAGCTCGTTCCGATAGCAAAAAAAAAACGCAAATCGGCGGCGACGTTCATGATGAGCGTGACGGTTGCGTACAGGTTCGCTACCTTCAAGTCTTGAGCAGTAGTGTGAGATTCTTTCATTTTTTATTAAAAATATAGCAAATACTTCTTTTGTACTTCCATTTATCCTTAAATACTCCTAATCCGTCCTTTTTGCTGCATAATGTTGACAAGTATATATGTTTCAAGCAGTATTGGTTTGGAAAAATGTTCCTACATAAACCGCTCGGTTGGGTTTAGGCCGGGTGGTTAAATCGAGGAACAGAGAGACAGACATACAGGCGACCAAAATATTCGGGTGTACGTACCCTAGAAAGATCGCCTTTCAGAAATGTTCCCATTATCTGTTAATTTTTCTTCCAGAGCGAAAAAAATCATGTGGATACCCAGGGAATCTAACAGAGGAACGCTCATTCCCGCAGTGGCGGTGCCCTCGACGGCAGGCGATGGCAGCGACCAATTTCCGTCCAGTATATACAGTAATCCCTCGTCAACTCAAACTCAGATATGTCGAAATATCGGTTTTCTCGCAACTTTTTATCGCCGTGCATTTACCTGCCATAGTCGCTATGTATCACGCCCCCATCTGGAAATGTTTTTCGGGGGACCACGGATATCTCGAAATGGTGGAAGAGAGGACACAAGGAAAAGTCCGCTAAAGGCAGCTGATGAGGTCTCCGTTCGAACGCGTAGCTTCCAGAACACGCCGAACGCGGTCTTGAACGACAAACGGGCGCGGAGTATGCGCTGTACGAAGCCGATTTCCCCGTTACCGGTATGCTGCCCGACACCGACATCGTTGAGATAGCTGTGGATGACGAGGAGCCTCGAGAAGCGCCTCCAACGGCGAAAACAAGAAACATGCTGTGCCTGCTTCGCAATAAGGTAGATTGTAACGTTCGCGATCCACAAATGATACGATGCATTGAGCAGCTCAAGAAAGCTTTTCTCGGACCAGATGCGAACGCAAGGCAGGCCAGCATCACGCACTTCTTTCTCCTGCTATAATGAAACCTAATTTTTCCTGCGAAATATCCAAGATTCCGCGAAATGTGCCTGTATCACAAAAGCTCCTCTGTGGATTGGAGCTTTTGTTAACAGCACAAGCCGTAATTTCAGCGGCCTGGCCGCAAGCTTTCGTCAGTTTGCCGCACTCAAAATTCCGCTTATCTCGATATTGTACGAGTTCGCGGTAACGAGGGATTACTCTATTATAACACCGCACGTACACCGATTACAAAGGTATTTATTAACAAAAAAGGGTAGCGCTCCACATGATGGTGGTCAGGTAGACGCAGAGAGGAATAGCCGCAGGTGAGATCAAGGTGCATTAAGCTCTCCGAAATTCTGGCCCGCTCTCAGTAATGCCGCTTCTGTATCCTCGCCATCTTCTTAATACTCATTCACTTCATACCCATTATTGCGCATGACCACATATCGTTGCCTACCCCCACGGGGCATCTGCGTCCTTCGCAGTGACCAATATACTCTAAATGGGCGAATCTTTGGCACTACAATTAGTACAAAATTCTTTGCGTGAAACCATGCGCGCTATCATGCGCGTGGGGAAACTATGATGTGTACTTTTGTAGATGTCATCTGCTGCGGGGTTTTAGAATCACAGCACATATTTATTTTATTTACTTTTACTTTTACTTTGTTAGTACGTTATATTCTGTTAGCTTTTCCCCCTTTTCGTCATTTTGCAAAACGGAAAGTCTGGAGAGGTAATGAAAAAAAAAAACAACCATAAATGTCAATACCTAAAAGACGTTTTTGGCTCGACGAATATAATTTTTTTCTTTGAGACGAACGCATTCAGTTGTATTTCTTTCCATTTCTCTGAGGTAGGATGAAGATGGTTGGGACCACCGCTGTCATCGCTCTTGTGGTGTGCCTAACATTATCGGTCGAGGCAGCACGTCCCGATTGTGGTAAGCTTAAGTTAGCCCTACGTTTTTGAAATGCGCGCGTGCCTGGTAAAGCCATACATTTATGTAGGCACATTTTTAAAGCGAAGCTTTCATTGTCTCACTGTTGGCGTAAGTCGCGTATAAAGTGCACTGCGGGAACGGCAACTTTCTTCGATGATGGCGATGATCATGGTTGAAGTGCAGAAAAATTAAAACTCTTCTCGTGGTCGGAATCAAACCTAGGTCTCAACTGTTATCAAGCCGGTGTCTATCTGATAGCGCCATCGAGGCAGGGTCGAAGCACCTTGGATTTGCACAAAAGTTCACGGACGTGCCAAATTAAACAGAAAAAGTCATGCATCCCACCGTCTAACGACTACGATGGCTGAACGCGAAGCTTTCTTCTTTCGAAATCAAATATCCAAGGGCCAAAGTCAAAGCCACTGTAATCGAAAGTCGAAACTGCGTGTAAGTCAAAGTGAAGGCTCAATGAGTCAACGTTCCCACTGTCGGTGAGTGAAAGTCCATAGTCAGACGACAACAAAAAATCCCTCGCGAGAAAGATTCGCGTTCAACCATCGTCATCGTTAGGCGGAAGCTACACAAAAATACATTCATTTTTTTCGGGATAATAAATTACTTGCTTTTTGCAATGGCACAAATTCAGTTTGGAGTGCGAACCCGTAAAATAATCCGAACGTTCGATCAAAGTAGACCAAAGACTGCAAAAACAAAACGTGCAGCGGTATTGGGGGCATTTCAATTTCCTGCGCATTCAGTATTGAGATTTCAAGATTTTGAAATCCTGCGTGCCCACATCGTTCAACATTTTATAGCTTTCCAATAAGACAGGATGCTTTTAAGTTAGGTACAAACGAGTTCGAACAAATGGTACTACAATGGACTTCTCGTAGAGGGAATTGCCGAATTAACAGCGACTTTATTTATTGCCGAATTAACAGGGACTTTATCTTTGCTTGTTTTAGCGCTTGTAACCGTTTTATTCGCGCCATCCCCATGAGGCCGGCTCTGCAGAAAACTTCTCCACGGAGATGCCTATTATCCTTTTGTCTGCCGATCCCACCTGCGGAGGTGTCATCAGAAGGAGGGAGTGGACGGTCTTTAGTATTTAACAAATGATCTAAGGCTAATCCCTTCGTCAATAAAATCGTAAGCACTTCGCGACTACAATCAAGCGATCCGGATCAAGGGTACGGAGTGCGCGGTGAAAACGGGAACCAAAGCAGACGCAGGTTGGGTAGTGGTGCGTACAGAAATGGCGTCACGCTTGCCAGGAAATTGTAGTTTTAGGTCTATTTTCGTTACCGTTTAGAAAGTGGTCAGAAAAAAATTAAGTTAGCTCTGATAATGATATTGTTCCGCGACATCAATACAGAAATAAACAAACTCCGCGACTCTTGTTCCGTTTAACTGATGCATACATGAGAAGGCTTCGTTTCCGTTACTCAGTGGTGTAATATAATATTGACTATTATTCCACCTCAATCTGGCACTTGCTCGATGAAGACAAAAATTATACATTCCAGCTACTACGTCCCTTATTTTCAAGCAATGCATAACTTAAAAGTGAGCGAGGATTGTCAAACAGGAAGGCTAACATTCACCACTGTACTGCATGCCTCTTCCAAACCTGCCATCACCCGGGGAGATTGCGGTTTTCATAGACAGCATTTGGACAGCAGCATTATTTCTCTCCTGAACTTTGATACTTCCGTTCTTAATTTTGAGCGCTGTTTTGAATAACAGCTTCTGTACAACACCAGCATAGCCTGTTTCTGCTATCCACGTGTTTTAGGCTTCCCTCTCTATGAATTCGTTTGCAGAGCTCGGAGGAAATTCCTGCGACTTCTCCGACCTGAACGTGGAGCACGCCGTCAATCAAATTTTCGCACGGCTTCCCAAACAACGGGAGATATCCGATCCTGTGTTCCCCGGGTACGTCGGCATCTTTGAGGCCGGCCCTCTACATGCTGCCGGACTTGACACACTACAACGCTACGGCCCTCTGCAACGATACTGCGTGAACGGCACTCGAGTGATCCAGTTCGACATATTCAATGACGGTGGCGTCCGTCTGGTTGCGCCGTGGAGGAGCTGTTCCGGAGCCGAAGGCACAATTACGGTGGTGGCCGGATATTCACGCTTCACGGTTCAGCTTATGGTCGAGGGCTCCGGATCGAATGCCATGCTGCAGTATATGGGACCGAATCTTCATGTGGCCACAGAGGATCTTAGCGTAAGGTTCGAAGGAGCCGGGGACCAAATGATGGCCATTGTTAAAGTCATTTTCAGATTTCTCGATCCACTGGTGCGGGAGTCTTGGAAGGACATATTTTTCAGGCAGTTCTATTCTTCTCTCCAGGAGATTCTTCCTGTCTGCCTTAATAAAG
The DNA here is from genome assembly GCF_048455015.1 of Haemaphysalis longicornis. Classification (NCBI taxonomy): domain Eukaryota; kingdom Metazoa; phylum Arthropoda; class Arachnida; order Ixodida; family Ixodidae; genus Haemaphysalis; species Haemaphysalis longicornis. Next base: position 424,417 of record NW_027526319.1, read on the forward strand.
TTTAAGTTGCCACAACTTCTGGCAATGAATAAACTGCTGGCTTCCCTTCTTCGTGTTTTAGTGTCTCCGAGAAGAAAAAAAACTAATATTGCCCCAGTGGTTTTTGGTTTCCCATCTGCCAGTATTTACGGTATTTTAAGTTTCAATATATGTTGTGGAAGTATTTGCGTCGTTCAAATGTTTACAGATGCGGAGTTATAATTAAAAGCAACCAAACAACATACAAAATGGCAAATAACAAATATTCACAGCCGCATCGCGGCAGTGACTTTTGTTTAAATTTAGTAAACCGCCGCAACAAAGACGGTCTCAGGACCCTAAGCTGGCTTTGTTACAAACGGCGCTTCGTTGATTGAGGAAATATTTGATCTCTATTCACTTCTGTAGGAATAATGAAAAATTCGGATACAGAAAGATTTCGACGAAAGTGATCCCGTTATAAAAAGGGTTTACATTGTTTTGCTGTCATTGTATTGCCCGATAAGGGCCGAGAAGATGAGCCCTAGTAAACTCCAGTATTATAGTTCCACTTGACATTTCCTTTTAGGTTCCCAGTTAGCACTCAACGGGCCACAAGACAAAATGCAACTTTATTTCATTTTCAAAAAGTAGGGTTCAGTACCTCACTCAGATCCATTACAGCCACGAACGACGTTTTTTAACCGGAAAAATGGAAGTACGGAAATACGTTAAAATTTTGTCCTGCAGTGACGTAATATAGACAGCAGTGACGTCAAGTGGGCCAGCACTAAACATATAACTTTACCAGCGTTAACTGCACGCTATAGGATTCAAGCCATGCGGTGAAATGAAACTAAGGGCACCACTGAAATCGTCCAGTCATGTGTCTTAGTGGTCGGTTTCTTCGGCGGCCGCGCCAATCGCACAAACCACACTCTGGCGTCATAAATACCTAGTTGAAAAGTGGCTAGGGCATCGCGACTGCGTCATCTGTGTTCCTTAATATCTTCATTACTTTTCGCAGTTAGCAATAAAATTGGTGTAATTGTTTCCGGGAGAAAACCGTATTTCTAATGAACCAAACCTGTATTCTCTCTTCACAGCCCCCGTAAAATAGACGCCATGCCTGCAGTTTGGGTCCACTCTTTGGACCTAGCTACTTGTTCATGTTGAAACTATGAGAGAGAGAGAGAGAGAGAGAGAGAGAGAGAGAGAGAGAGAGAGAGAGAGAGAACATTTGAATGTTCCCGAAAGTGAGAGGTAAACCCTAGTTTGGAGGTCCATGCGTTGCCCTAGCCGCCCTGCCCCGTGTCACCAGCAGGGAGAGAGAGAAACTTTAGTAGCGTGGAATTCGGGCTTGTTGGTTCATAACTTACAAATATATAGCGCAGAAGACGAGAGACACAGACAAGTAGACACAAGTAGGTGTTGGAAGTTAGCGCCGTGTGTGTCTACTTGTCTGTGTCTCTCGTCTTCTGCGCTATATATTTGTGAGAGAAACTTTGTTATAAAATGCAGTTAAGAGGGCGGAGAGGGTGGGATGAGCCTGACAGCGACAGCGGTTGCTCGGTTCACCAGGGAGATTTTGATTTCCGGTTCCGAGCTACCCAGCACCCCCTCCCACTGCGCGTCCCATGCTAAGGAGAAGGGGTCATTTGGACATGCCCACGTGGAGTGGAACATGGTGGCTAGAGCACCGAAGGAAGGACGGTTGCGGAGGGAAACAGTCTGCGGTGAATATTGTGCAGTGCGGCACTACACTTAAGAGGATCGGATTGCGAGAGCCTCCGCGTGCGCTCCTGAGAGTTAATTAAGGCGGACATTAGCGGGGGGGGGGGGGGGGGGAGATGGTAGTGTAGGAGCAAGTCGTGATAGCTGAAGGAGGCTTTCTCAAACCGACCTGGCAGCGTGTGAGGGGTCAAGAATGGGGCCCGCTCGTACAGTGAGTTGTCGGGCAGTATCATGGGCCGCCTTGTTACACCCAACACTGCATGTTGGCTCAGGTGCAGATCAGTTTTATCGGGGTGGGGGGTGAATTTTTGGAAAAACATTTCGATTGCCGGCCGGGTTACTAGTCCCCGTGCGAAATTTTCAACGACCGTCTTTCAATCAGAGATTACGATTGCGGGGGCTGGCCGTTGTGCTACGGCTTGTGCAACTGCTGTTTCTCCCGCCGTCACGCGACACGTGGTACGGGCGGAGCGTGAGGTTATCGGGGGGGAGGGGGTGGGCGGAGGCGCTTGGTCTGTTAACTACTTCCACTGCGTGTGCGTCCTGGTATCGATAGTCCGCCGCTTCGGCATAGAATATGTCTGATTTCGTTTGGAAGCGCCGGCACAGCTCTAGTGCTCTATGCGCCCTGCGACCCTTGTGATGAATGGGGTGCACATTTCATAGTATGGGGCGGACTATGCGACATGCGTGCGTAACCCGGGGTATTGGGAGTATCCTATTTGTAATGAAAGGGCGTGTAGCTCTAGAAGGTCTGGTATGTGCCTTCGGATGGGAGTGGCCGAAATGCTTCGTGGTTAATATGATGGGCATTTACGAGTTCCTGCGCGGTATTATTGACCCCCAGACCTTCGAGTCGAGCAGTCGACGCGGGAATGGGCCATTGTAACACGGCCTTATAAGCTTTTCTAATGAGTCAATCAATCTTCTTGCAGTACAAGCTTAAGTTGCCGCACGTTGGCGACCCGTTTCTTGCAGAAGATTCCGCCGCCGTAATTGATTTTTTCAAAACAAGTGACCATGCAAGTCTAACTGCCTTTTCTGTCGACATAAAATATTTGTTTTATTCTTTGCCACATGAAGGTTTGCTGTCCAGTGTCGAGGCGGCCATTGATTATTTCGGTGCGGTCGAATTTCAGAACGCGTGTGGTGTGAGCACGAGTGGATTCTTGGAGCTTTTATTTTTTTATCTTACGTCAACTTTTTTTCATTTGACAGTAACATCTACCAGCAAAAAAAGAGTGTTTGTATTGGGTCGTGCATTGCACCACTTTTAAGTGATTTGTTTTTAGCCCGTTGTGACATTGCCCTCTTTCCGCGGCTGGGTGCGCTTAAAGTGTTGAAAATTTGCAGATCAGTCGATGACTTTTGAATTGTTTAACACACTTCATGTTTTATTGACCCTTCAGCCATATAAACAGCAATAATGCTGTTTTATCATTATCTCACCCTGTTGTGTCGCGTATCTTAGCCCCTTTTATGCCTGTTTTACGCCGCTCCCTTTTATGTTTGAATTGCCCGAGCATGACAGCATCAGGTTTTTAAATTTGCGGCTGCGTTTTGAAGATGATCACGTGTGTTAGGTGTACGAGCCTAGACCCAATAAGCCACCCCTGCCGTACAGCTCGCACATTCTAAGCTGGTTAAGAGGAGTATTGTGCTGTCTTTCTTGTCTAGCGCTCTCAGCAAGTCATGCCAACAAGCGGTGGATGAAAGCCTTGACATGCAGGTGGCACGTTTGGATGCTGCGGGTTTTCCAGGCAGGTAATTGTTTCCGTCTCGGAAGGCTTGCATCGAATAAGAAAAATTGAGTCTCGTTTCGGCGACGAGCAGATGGCAGAAAACCCGAGGAAGGAAAAAGAAAGAAGAGCTACGGAGGAGATAGCTGTTATCTCATACATGCATAAAATCTCGCATAACCTCAAGAAAGTTGGGCAACGTTCAGGGGCAAGGTCGTGTTCAAGGCGACTAAAAAGCTTTCGGCTTTGTGCAGGTTGAGCTGTCCAACGCGTGCGCGGAAACCGATATGCGCTATCAAGCACTGAGACGCCTTTGTGAAATGCCGACGTAGCGTTGTCTACAAAATTCCTCTGTCATGTGGCAGACACTATATCGGCCAGACCGGCAGATGCTTACACGTTCACCTACAAGAGCACAAGAACAAGGTCAGGAGCATTGTCACCGAAGGCCAGCTGGCTGCCCATTGTACAAAAAATGTGTCTCGGGAAACCCATGTCTTCCTCTGTATGACCAAACAACCGTCTTGTATTTACATCGCTCGGGCCTGACAAGAGAAATTGTGGAAGCGACAGAGATAGCAAGGTCTGGGTATCAATGCGTCAGCAGGCCGTCTGTAGCCTTATCGAAACTTGAATTGGATTTCTTGTCGTAGGCGGTTCGTCACTGTTTTTTCTTCTTATGCCTATCGTTTTGATGTTTGCCTTTCCTTTCTCCCCTCTTCATGCTACCCAGACGTGTTTATAAGCGCTGGTTCTGCCATAAACGTTTTATTGAAAGTTTAGCGCTTGTCCCGTCCACGCCTCGTCCTGTGTTGTTAAATAGCGCTTGTTTTGTGTGGGATCATGAACCTACAAGCCCAAACATTTTCCCTTCTTAAGGGAAGGAGTAGGTGATGCGGCTTATCAAGAAGGCGTGTACCAGATGGAGTTTTTCTTTCTCCTTGTATCCTTTGTGACGCGTGGTTAGTCGCCGCATTAGGCCGGTAGTCTGCTTTACATGCGAAGTAATTTGCGACGTAAATGGAGTGTTTAATCTGTTGCGCTGCATGAGGAGAGCAAGAATTCTGATATTTTCTGCCGTTGGGATGGCGCTGGTCCAAATCAAATTTTTATCTCAGCAGGGGCTTCCGATCTATGCTTCGCAGGTAGAAGAAGGAGCTCAGATTTCTCAGGTGAACAGTTGAGTGCGCCTCCTCGACAAAGACCTGTGTATCGACTTTGAAGGTTTCCTCTTTCCGCTCATCACTACCGCTGGGTGCCCAGAGTGTATTGTCATCCGCGTATAGGCTAAGGTGAGGGATTCTTTCGAGCCTCTTGGGGATGTTGAGAGGGGCGAGATTAAACAACAGCGGATAGAGTAAGGCACCCTGCGGTGTACCAACTGATGGTAGTTTAACAACGTCCGATGTGACGTCTCCGACCTGAATTATTGCAGTGCGAGACATGAGGAAGTCCGTTACGTAATTGTAAGTACGTTCTCCAGGGCAGACTGTTGCCAGCCCTTCCAAGATTGCCATGTGTGGTACCCGGTCAATTGCCTTCATGAGGTCTAGGGCACGTTCAGTAGCTGTGTCCAGTTCTGATAGAGAGGTTATTACTTCCCTGAATAGTTGAAGAAGAATATCTTAAGTGGGAAATCCTGATGTAAAGCCAGTCATGGAGTTGGAAAGAAAATTAGTAGAGGTGATATGATTCGTAAGGCGAACATGGAGGATGTGCTCTGGTAGTTTTCGAACGCATGAAGTTAGAGAGATGGGCCGAAGATGGTCAATAGTGAGCGGCTTCACCGGTTTGGGAATAAGGGAAATTGTTTGGTGCTTCCAGGACTGGGGTAGAACGCCGAGTCTCCAAAAATGGTTATAGTATTTTGCGAGTATTGCGATATATTCGTGGTCTAGATTACACAGCACCTTATTTGTGATGCCTTTTGGCACTGGGGCCGACCCTGGGTGAATGTGGAGGAGGATGGCTGGTACATTCACTTTTTTTATTTTAGCATCTACTTCAGCATTAGCTTCTTCTGAATAGCACGGAAGGGCCTGCCTATCTCCCATCGGGATGTAAAGAGAGCATACCATATTGAGCAGTTGTTGGTTTGCGCTTGGGTAATTATGAACTATGGCGGATAGCTGATTAAACTGAGTCGTTTTGGACCATTCTTGGTCACAAGATGTCCGAGAAGTGACCGTGTGCATTTCATACTTCAATTTCTCTTCATTTGATCACAATCTGGCCCCATTGATCTCACGCCATTTGATCTCGCTCCTCTGTTAATTCAACTAGCTTCAGGTGGAGCTTGCGGTTGTGCTTGTTGTTGGGTCAGCCGCGTTGCACGCTTTTGAATGCTTCCATCATGTGCTGGAGCCGGAAAGTGACTACATCCCGGGGAAATTCCGGCTCTAATCAAGTGCTTACGATTCGGGCATCGGAGATGGTGCTCTCGATCCAGTTTGGAATTTGTCGGTGCTAATTTCTTGCCAGGCGTTATTAGTACGGACGTTGCGGAATTCATCCCAATTAGTAAAAGTTGTCTGGGTCGCGACGTAATGGTGGCGTCGAGGAAGGTATCCCTTTGGATAATTAGGGGATCGCTGCCCAGCGAAAAGCCGGTGCAGGTCCATTGGCAGCATTTGATTTTGTGAGTGAGAGGGAGTCGTTTTAGAGGGCACTGCCAATTCTGAGGGGGGATCGATAAATATGACTCAATGACAGGCATGTGTGCTTCTATTTTTCCAAAGCAGGAGAGCCTTCTTTCCCTGAAGTATCCCGAAACATGGGCATTGAAGACCCCGCTATAATCAGCATGTGATTTTACGCTGCCTGCTACGCGAGAGAACATGAATGACCAAATTTGTGCCCATTATCGTCGGGGCTGCTATATACGTTAAATATGAATATCCTAGGCGTATCTTGTTTAGGGGGAAATAGGACGACAAGGTCGCGTGAGATACCAACGCTATATAATTGAGATCTTTGAGCTTTTACAATCCGTTGAACCAAGACCGCCGTTTTGGCATTGGTTATACACTGCAACGCCTTGTAACTCGAGAGGCCAACTGCAGTGCTTGTTTCCAGTGAGACAGGGGAAACTCCATAGACTGAATAAGGAACTGCAGATTGGGGTTGTTTCCTGCGGTACGCTCTGCAATTACATGGCCAGACTCGGAGCAGCTGCCTATGCTTGCACATACGTGGGGTTCATAAGGGGGCTGGTTCACCGCGGGAGGGGCCGTGGAAGCATTATTATTGGCGAAAATGTCCCTCATGAAATTGTGCAGCTCCGTTCGTAGTTCCTCAATGTTGGCCTGAACAACGGAGAGATTGCAGAGCTTGATAAAAGTTGGAGTATTCCGGTTTTTGCTCCAGTAGCGCCCGCTTACATGAATTTTCTATAGCGGTAAGGTGCTTGCCCTCAAGTTCCTCTCCGTGCGATAGGGCAGGAGCGGACTGGGAATCGTCGGAAACTGCCTTACGCTTGGGTGTTGGGAAATTGGGAGAAACTGCTTCTTCCACGGGAGGAGTAATTCTCTTGTTCATAGATGGGTTTTCTGGACTGAACGCGGCGTTGTCCTGGCGAAGGAGTCATTTCCGCTATAATGGCATTAAGTTCTTTAAGGATGTCATGGGACGGCAGTAGGGACGCGAATGGGTGCGATGATCCTGGAATGGAGGCGCTCGGTTAGCTCACCTGTTTTCCGAAGTTCAGTTCGGGTTTTGAGGAGGTGTCCCGGTGGCGGTGCGAGGGGGAGTTGGGTCCAATTGTTGTTTTGGGTCCGACGTCTTTGGCCTGGCCGGTCAGATGATCCTGCGGTTTGTCGTGTGATCGCAAAAATTCGGCGTCCCTTTCACGGATGGTGTTAGTGTTGTGCCATTCAGCCACGGCCTGGACAAATGTGTGTTGTCATCTGCATGGTTGGAATCGTTTAGAGCAATCCGCAGTCCCAGGGAAATGAGCGTCGTGACAGACGATGCACCTTAGAGCACACAAAGGGGGAGGGAACGGGGGGGGGGCGGCTTCAGCGGCCCTCACTGTTCCGCAGCTGGAGCAGCGGAGACGATATTGATTGTTCAAATTCGGGAACCCATTTGGTCTGTGTCCGGCCTACCAGCATGTTGTGCAGTCCCCTGTCTTCCTCCGAAATAGCTTGGAACGACCGGTAGTGGCCCCGTAACAAATCAGTCATCTCCACAAGGTTCTTTCCCCGGGGCTTCTCCTCGAAGCACCAGTATCGCTGAGGATCTGGCCCGGGTATCTTCAACCGACAAACTCAGCATCAGATAAAATACAGTACTTTGATTTACATCACACTCAGGCGACGAAGAAACAGTGCTCGGTGGAGCCCGAAGACGACAGCCCGAGAGCTTCGGCGCTCGGCCCGCGTCTGTCTGTGTTCATCATCCCTTAATCTTGCCGCTGAGGACCGGGGGAAGGAGGAAAAGACACTCCTTTCCGTCGGGTTCATGCCGCACGCCGGTGGCCGTTCGGACATCCGGTGTGAGCAGGCGCGACCTTTCTCGGAATGGGCGGCGTTTGAAAGCGCCGCCACCTTTCCATGACCGCGTTGCTCTCCCCAGGGACCACGCCAATTAACCATCATCATCACCAGCCTATCTACGCCCACTTCAGGGCAAAGACCCCTCCCATTAGTCTACAATCACCCCGGTCCTGGGCTAACTGCGACCAATTTATCACCGCAAAATTCTTGATCTCATCTGCCAAACTAACTTTCTGCCGCACTCTGCTACGCTTCCCTTCTCTAGTGATCCACTCTGTTACCCTTAACGACCAGCGGTTATCTTGCCTTCGCATTAGAATGCCATTCCCATGTCCATTTCTATTTAATTTCAACTAATATGTCCTTAACACGCGTTCGTTCCCTGACCCACTCCGCTGTCTCCTTGTCCCTGAATGTTACACCTATCATCTTCCGTTCCATTGCGCGCTGAGTCGTCCGCAACTTAAGTTGAACCCTCTTAGTGAGCCTCCGAGTTTCTGCCCCGTAGGTGAGTACCGGTAAGATGCAGCTGTCATAGACTTTCTCCTTCAGAGACAATGCTAGGCTGCCGTTAATAATGTGAGAATGCCTGCCGAATGCGCTCAACACCATTCTTATCCTTCGAATTATCTCTGCCTCATGGTTGGGATCCGGGGTAACAACTTGGCCTAAATAGATATATTCGCTAACCACTTCCACGGTCTCGCCACCTATCTCAAGCCGCTGTGTGTTCCCGAGGTTATCCCTCATTACTTTAGTTTTCTGCATATTAATTTTCAGGTCTATGGTTCTACGGTGTTTGTCCAGTGCATTAAGCATGCTTTGCAATTCCTCCCCCGAGTTACTTAACAAGGGAACGTCATCAGCAAATCTGAGTTTACTGAGGTATTCTCTATTAACCCTTACTCCCACCTGCTCCCAAATCAATGTTCTGAATACTTCTTGTAAACATGCCATCAATAACATCGGAGAGATCGTGTCTCCATGCCTGGCAGCCTTCCTTATAGGTATTTTACTGCTCTGCTTATGGAGCATGATGGTAGCTGTGGACCCACTGTAAATGTCTTCTTCTATTCTTACAAAATGCTTGTCTACACCGTGGTTCCGTAATGGCTGAAACACTGCTGAGGTTTCGAGGGAGTCAAATGCTTTCTCATAGTCTATGAAGGCTATATATAGGGGTTCAGTATACTCTGCGCACTTCTCTATCACCTTATTGATCGTGTAAATATTGTACATTGTTGAATAGCCGTTACGAAACCCTGTTTGTTCTTTAGATTGACAGAAATCTAAGGTAGCAGAAATTCTGTTAGCGATTACCTTTGTAAGTACCTTGTAGACGACTGACAGTAAGCTAATCGCCCTGTAATTTCTGAAGTCATTCATGTCCGCTTTCTTATGGATTAGTATGATGTTCGCATTCTTCCAAGATTCCGGTGCACTCGCGGTCATTAGGCATTGCATGTACAGGTTTTCCACTTTTACTGGTACAATCTGCCCGCCATCCTTCAAGAGGGCTGCTGTTATCTGATCTTCACCCGGTGCTTTGTCCCCTTTCATTTCTTTCAAAGCCTTCTTTAATTCTTTTGCCGTTACTGGTAGGACGTCTATCTCCTCTGAGCTACTTTTTCTTTCGGCATTATCCTGGATGTCCCGGCTAGTGTACAGATCTCTATAGAACGCCTGGGCTACTATGACTATTTTATCCCTATTTGTGATGACATTGCTTTGCTTGTCTTTAAGTGCATACATCTGATTTCTCACCACACCTAGACGCCTCTTCACTGCTTTCAGGCTGCCTCCGTTCTTTACAGCATATTCAGTCCTCTCCGTATTATACCTCGGTATGTCAGCTGTCTTACGCTTATTGATTGACTTCGAAAGCTCCGCTAGTAGTATTTTTCAGCTGGGGTGGCGATCATCATGCTTTAGATCTTTCATCTCCTGGGAAAGTTTGCCAGTATCCTGTCTAGCCATCGTGCCCTCGACTTCTACTGCACACTCCGTGATAATGCGTGTAAGGTTGTCGCTGTCTTCCTGCATCGGAAGCTCTGCTTCCTCGGTAAGAGTTTAATATCGGTTCTGCAGCGCGATCCTGAATTCTTCAACTTTACGCTTTACGGTTAGCTCTTGATCGGCTTCTTTCGTACTAGCTTGTTGCAGTCCCTCCTCAAATCTAGCCCAATCCGAGATCTTACCATGCGGTGGTTACTACACCTTACCCTTCCGAGCACTTCCACATCCTGCACGACACCAGGGTTATCGCATAATATGAAGTCCATTTCATTTTTATGCTCCCAATTCGGGCTCCTCAAGGTCCACTTCCGACTCTCCCGTTTACAGAAGAAGGTATTCATGATGCGTAGATTATTCCGTTCTGCAAACTCAACTAGTAGGTCCCCCTTGCTGTCCCCAACTGCCTTGTCTCCAGCCTGCTTTTGCCTACTTTAGCATTGAAGACGCCCGTAATTACGGTATACTGGGTTTTTACTTTAGCCATTGCCGATTCCACATCTTCATAGAAGCGTTCCCCTACCTGGTCGTCATGGCTGGATGTAGGCGCGTAGCCCTGTACCACCTTGAGTTTGTACCTCTTATTAATCATATTTACAAGACCGGCTGCCCTTTTGTTAATGCTATAGTATTCGTATACGTTGCCATCTATGCTTCTATTGACTAGAAATCCCACTCCCAGTTCTCTTCTGTCCACTAGACCACGGTAACAAAGCACGTGCCCATTCTTCAGCACCAGTTAGCGTGTGGAAATGTCCGACACGTCCACGGCCACTGTGAAACATAATTTCAGGAAGTTTTCCTACAACCACGCACAGTTTTCGCCAGCGCACCATGGCTCACTAAATTGACAGAACAATCAGAATGCCCAGTTCCTCATGACCCTGGCAGCATGTCATCATGGCGAAAATAACCAGCACACTCTATCTAGTTCACTCAGAGCGAGCGGCCTTTAGAAGGTGGTATGCACCGGCAGTCGTCTTTCGAAAACACCCCTGCCATGCAGCGCACCTCGTAACGAAACAGTGTCAGGGGCCCCTCTCCTTTTCGCTTTGTCCCTCGAGTAAGGACCGCTGCTGTTTCGTCAGCATCCGTTGCAGCAACGCTGCACTGATGTGAAGCTGGCGGACACTTTTGCCTCTTTCTACGCGAACCCTCGGGCTCGGCCGCTTCTGAGCTCGGAACGCCGTGATCCACTAAGCACCGCTGGTCAGCTTAAGAAGCAGAGGGCTGCTTAGGTGCTATATTAACACTTACATGCAATGCTGGTAGTGTTTTTTTCAGCCACTAGTGCAGTCCCGCCTGCAATTTCTTGGCTCTGCACAGTTTGAGCGGCCGCACCCTGATTGCTTACACTTTCATCGATCAATTCACTGCAGCTTCCCATGGCAATCACATTTTCCGCAACTCGACATTCGTGGAGCTACAGAAGTACAGGACGTAGTGTGTGTGACACTAACTGCATCTGATTCTTCGCGCGATTCCCGTCCTGCGGCATCCCGCAAAGCAACCGACCACTCGCCCATGCTCCCGGAATGTTCTCCATCTCCGCACGCTGCGACTACGGGCTCACGATCAACTGAAGCGAGCCTCAATCCCTTCAGGACTGCTGCTTTAAGAACTGCATAGTTCTTCTGTTCTTCCCCCGAGAGTCCTGCCAAAAATGTTCTAGCCCTCACGCTCTAGTAGCGAAGAATTACTCCTGCCGGACACTTTGGCGGGACATTGTAGGCGTCAAGGCTGACGTGGGCACAAGTGAAGCAATCAGCACCAGCGCTTCATGGGAGGCCATAGCCACAAGCACCCTTGCAGCATGCTCATGCAATTTAGTTTTCCATCCCCCTTTGTGCACCCTTGTGGTCGCTGCCCGATCGGTGAGGCACTGTTAGCGTTTCTCAAACCTTCACTAGCGTTTATCAAACGTTCCATCACTAACTCCACCTCAGGGACCTTCAATTTCACCCGCAGCAGTTTCATCTCGTCAGCGCACGACATGCCTGACTATAGTCCTGACGCTTGCTGCCTCGACAGCGCTCACAGGAACCGCCATTTCACCATACTTAACCCCCATACATTGTCTCACAGCTGCTCATAAAGTACCCGCTACATGTCATGGTGAGCCAACACCCGGGATCAAGTGAGGCACTGACCTGCATAGTTCGGTGCTTGAGGTGATGGCCTTGATCTATAGAATCAGGGGTCCGTATCCCTGCTGCTCGGACCGTGTTCTCGTTCTGGGGGCTGCAGGGGCGATCCAGCTCCTTGCGCTAAGGAGTCCGCACGCAGCAATAGTGGTCACCGCCTGCTTGCGTGACCAGCTCGCTCACTCCTCAAGCCGTTCCCGTCAACAGGCTGCTGCTGCGTCCGCTGACCGATGGTCAAGCTGCGTTTCTGCCGCTGAGCCGGTCGCAGAGATTGCCCTCGTCTTCGTTGAGAGGTCTTGATCGCCGGTCGAGCGGCTTCTCCGCCTGGCTGGCAAGCTCGCTGCTCTTTCCGACATCGTTCCGCAGACCACTGTGTCTCCGTTCCTTACGTCCGCCTCACCTGCCGGCTGGCAGAGTCGACGCTGTTGGAGATCCTATCCACTGCGCCCGTTATCTCCACAAGGTTATTTCCCCGGGGCTTCTCTTCAAAGCCGCAGCAGCGCTGAGGATCTGACCCCGGGCTTCCTGAACCGACAAGCTCAGCCTCCGATACAAAACTGTGGTTTATTTACGGCCCAGCGGGCGGCTAAGAAGTAGAACTCGGGTGGAGCCCGAAGATGACGGGCCGAGAGCTCCGGCACCCGCGACTGTGTCTGTTTGTGAGCGATGCCACGAACGACGCGACGGGGATCCGCAATCGCTCGTCCCAATTGCTCGATGAGGCAGCCACATGAGAGCGATCGCGCGAGCGATGGGGAAACGCTATCGCAGGATTCCCGCACAGCGCCCAATACTATTATCGAAGTACACACGGCCGCAAGGTGTTTTCACGTGGGTATTTGTCACCAAAACGGGAAATCTTGCACTACACATCTCACAAATTTGAGCGTACGACGTCTAAAAGTACCGCATAGTTGTTTTATAATATTCTACAGTGCCTAATTCTTGTTACAGTCGTCCGATTCATTCAGTTCGGTTCTATTCGCCCCGAGAAAGCAGTGAAACTCTCTCGAACTAAGCGGCGGTAACGTGACCACTCGCCGGCTCGCCGGCCAGAAAATACCAAAACAAAAGTTTCGCCGCTCAGCTTTTACCGAAGCTTCGAGTTCTTTCGAGGGGGCGAGCGTAGCTTTGCCAGTGCTAAGGCGCGCCGATGATTCTGGAAGGGAGAAGGGAGAAGTTGTGCGCTCGGCGGCGGCTGGCGCGTTGTGTGTCGTGCCCTCTCTCTCCGCGCCGGCGCAGTTATAAAAAAAAAATCACGCCATATCCACCGAATGAATGATGATAAGTGGGGCGAAGCTCAAGGGGGGGAGATCATCGGTAACCGTAACTCTCCCGTGAAAGTTCGCCCATTATATCATTAAGAAAGACGTAAGACTGTGTGCGTACATTGTACAAATCAACTTTTATTTTCGGAGTCAATGCTCCCAGGCCCAGACCTGGTGAAAGACCCCGCGCCATCGAGGACTACCCCGCACCTCCACCACAATTTGTCACGTAGGATGGGACACAACGGTAAAGAAAGAACTTTTATTTAGGGCGAACTTGTGCCCGAACAAGACGAGAGGAAACGAGCAAAGGTCCTTCACACAAAACACAAGTTAGCCTGAATGGGAGTTTCTTGGCTGGAATACGTCTTTTAAACTCCTCACGACAGGCGGCCTGCTCCCACGTGTGGTAGGATGATGGTGGAAAAACTGCCAGTTTACACCGGGGGCCACAAGCCGTCGTAAATAAGCGCATTTACCACAGTTGTACCTCTTCACAAAACGCAGTATCTGGCTGTGATTACTGCGTTTGTCCTAATGGGAGTATTAAAAACTCCCACGCCACCTCCATTTCCTTCTCCTCCTCCTTCACCCCTTCCTCCTCTACGCGTCCATACAAAATGGCTGCCAGTTGGTGTCGTGTGTCGAGTGAGCTCCAGCGTCCCCGAAAATTTATTGCCAGTGTGAACTTGCGCCCGGACGAACGGATGTGAAGTGCTTCCCAACAACCGAAGCTCGTTGCGAACATTGTGGTACCAGCCTGGACTGACGTGCGACGGACTGCAACGTCGCCTCCGTGTCACCGACCTTCGAGCCGACGGATTACGCCAGCGATCCGACGCGAGGCCTAAATGTAGTGATCGCTGAGAGTGGCTCGTTAAAAACAACGCGGTTGTGCCTCTGCGAGGTGGTTGAAGGTAAGATTTTCACGTTTTTTATTGTACGCAACATTTTGGAGACTTGTGCCCCTTCTAGCGTCAAATAAACTCAACGTGTTTCCCGCGCCACTGCACGGGCGATTCTCCGCACTGGAGGTGAGCGTTGTGCGTGAAAGACGGCACCATGCCCGGAACGTCATTGGGGAGGCCGAACGGTGTGAAAGCAATGCGTATTTGCGCGGGTCTCGAGCAGAACACTCACTCATTCACACTCGCACGCACAATGAAAACTGTCCAAACTCTGGACGGCTGTTAGGTGTTTTTGTTAGGCTGTGTCTGTGGTTTACTGGCAAGCGAGGGTGAAGTTGGCCGGTCAAACGTCGCAGGGCGGCCGCTTTTCTTGAAAAGTAGGTGTGGTGCCGCGCCTGCTACAAGGAGGGTGACTGCCACGTGCCGCCGGCGATTAATTGCTTTCACTGGAAAGGGAGAAGGTCGGGGCCCCATGGGAGCTCTCCGTACGCTAGGCGCGTGTAACTATAACCAGCAAACGCCATTCGAGGGAGCATTCTGTAGCGTCGACAGACGACTGCTTATTTTATTTTTATTTTTCGAAGGGGGGCATGCGCAGGCGTCACACCGATCGAAATTTTTCCTTAACTTTCGGTGAGGGGAGAGAGGGGCAGTGCGGGGGGTAAAACCTGATGCTCGTTCCCAGAACACTACACGCAAGGAAAAGAGGGAAAGGAAGCATTTTGAGAAGTTGGTCGCCAGAAGGGTCCCGCTACTTTTTGAACAGCAGAACACTTCGTTTTGACGAACTAGTGAGCGCAGGTGTCTCGGACAGAAGTGCAATTTTGCGTAACTTAAAACACACATTCAGACATTACGGAAAGTTGGACACAAGAGTGACAGGTTCAGCGTCTTTACAGTGCCGTTTCTTTTTTTTTTTTCAGGTCAGATGCCCAATATGCTTATGTATTTGTTACCACAGATTTTAAGCGTTTTGCTATCCCTCTAATGAATGTGCTGCTGTGGCTTCCAGAAGAACGTGCCAGGGGGTGCGGCAACGTCAGCGTTTGGGAGGCAGGTGCAAGCAAACAGCGCACCGACGACATGCTGATCTCATTGTTTGCAAATGGCTTAAATTTTTTTCCTTGAGGAGTGTTGTAGTAGATAAAGTTCTTACCAAGATACCTTGTGTTCTCGATGTAGGTGTTTTGTTGATTCAGTGTTTTTATTGTCATATTAACGTGTTCACACGTATATCGTATTCATGTAATTTTTATGCAATAAATTGACTGTGCAGAAAACAATCTTTTCACGTTTCGCCATTCAACGTTTGAAGCGGAAAAAGACTAGAAATTACGTGATCCCCAACGAAAAATAAAAATGCGGCCTGTGCCCTTATTAAGAACTCCCAAATGCAGTAATAAATTCCACAGAGGATAAAAAACAGAACGACGCACACTTGCCAACTGAATATATTGTTCATAAAATGCCATTATATAGTGCAGGCGATCCCGATAACTCATATTGATTGACAAAAGACATGACAAATGTACAAATTATACAAGCGTGGTCGTATGAGATGAGGGTGGCTACCCATATTGGCCCTTCACGGAATTTCAGAAATGTTTCCACAATTTTCATCTCCGTCTTGCTTTTGTGGCTGTTCGCCAGCGTTGTATTTGGCGAATGCGCGCTTTTTTTTACACATTGCGTGCCGCAGTGTTTTGACCAAACCACATTTCATAGATCTCCTGGTCAAAAGCGGCGAGCGGGATTTATCCCCCTGAAGCACCAGATGGAGCTTTTTGGTTATTGCCGATCATCAAAGGTAACTCACCCTTATTCAGAGGCATGTGTTTGCTATAGCTGCATCATTAATTTGCAGGCGTCATGAGCTGCGAACACAAAAAAGAATTTTGTCTCATGAAGTGGCAGGACAGATTTATCTCACGAGGTGATCCTTGCCAGTGTGAAGTGTGCGTCCTCCATTTTCCCCTTTGCCACAAAAATTACGTTTGTGCTACCACTTTGACATCTGCAGTGAATTCGAGAAGTTTACCTACTTCAAGATGGAACTTGATCAGCAGGATGGCGTTTTTTATTTGTCCCACAAGAACTTCACCATCGAGTCCTTTATGTGATACGCCACATATCTTTGCGGCATTTCGTAGAATTTTAACCTTATTTAAACCTCATCAAGTCTGTCTCATGAGAATAAGGAGGAAGCATTTTTATTTATCCCACGTGATACCTCTCATCAAGACAATTTCCCACCCCATATGCCCCAGCGGCTTCCCTTTGAGTTTTATCCCAATCTGACTCAGCATGACTATGTCATAATTTTTATATTTTTAAAATAAAGCTTTATATATAAAACATTTTTAGTTATATAAAACTTTTATATTTTATGTAAAGCTTTTATATATAAACCAGTAGGCTTTTTATATTTCTGTGAAGTAGTTCCTCTCATCGCGCCTTCCATTTCATACTCCACACTCCATAGCGGCAGCGGGATAATTTTCAGTTTTACCCAATTCATTATAACCATGGCTGCGTCATGATTATAACCAGGCAGCAATTTGTTATTTGCGCCATTTGAATCCCCTAACCGAGACCTTCAGTTTGACACCCTACACACTATGAATGTAAACCCAATCGACGACTCTGCATATCTGTGGGTGATTGTAAGAACAAAGTCATTTTATTTGTCCCATGTGATACGTCTCATCGATACCTTCTGTTTGATACTTTACACGCCCTTTAGGCATAATTTTGAATTTTCATGCAATCTGTGCCGAACCATGACTATCATGATACAACCATAACGTATTTTTGACCACGTGATTCCCATCGTATGGACATTCATTTTATACTTAACGTGCCCAGCGCCCTCTTTCTGTATGGTAACCCATACAATGACTAACCATGACACTGTCACGAATATAACCAGAAGCAATTTCTTATTTGTGCCGAGTGATTCCTCGCATCAAGAACACCAATTTTATACCCTACTCACATTGGAGATGTCATTTTGAATTTTAACTCAATCTGTGACTAGCAATGATTCTTGATGCGGTCGATACACACTAAACATTTTTGCACCCTTAAGGGTGCGGAAAGGGTGCATTCAACATTTTACACCCCTTTTGCACCTTTTCAGGAGCATAATTTAGCTCCGGCACCCTAATATGAGGGTGCTTCAAAATAAAGGGTGTAAACAGCCGTTTAAAAGGGTGCAACAGCAGCCGAAAAGGGTGCTGATTAATATTTATGGCTGATTAGGGTGTTCACCACAGCACCCTATGTTTTGGGTATTAAAACAAAGGTTAAATACATACAAAGGTTAAAAAAAATACACTGGTAGAAGGTGCGAAATTGCACAAAACATGCTGAATGTTTAGATCCCACTCTGCACTACATAACAAGGTTTATTTGCATTACAAAGTTTATTTCGATATCTGGGCTTACGGGAAGAGAACGCTACTAAATGCCTCTTGTAGACCTATAAATAAAATTTTTATGCCGGGCATCGATGTCTTCAACGAAATTGAATTTACCTAAGAATTAGTTCTTGTATAAATATGCAGTAACACTGCTGACGCGAATCTGCGCAGTCTTTAAATGAGGTTTCGCATTTTATGATAAACAAACAAGCTTTGAATCATTTTTAACTATTAATTAAAATATTGTTTCACGAATGAAAAATAAAAAATCAAATAGAACCGTATACAACCGAAATTGAAGGCGTTTACGATGAGATCTCTATTTGCCAAATTCAATAAAAAGAAAATTCGGCACCGACGTTGAAACAGGAAAAAATATCAGCCCTTGCAAATTACGAACATCGACACAATAACACTACCCCTCCCCTTTTTTTTTCTACAGCCTTGCACGGAGCACGGCACAACATTAAACTGTGACATCTGTATCATCATTCCGTCGTTCCCTGTTCCTCTCCTGCCCCACCAGCACAATCATAGCCCCCTCTGACAACAGTCATTCTCGTCGCTCACTGGAGTTATAACGTACTAGCAATCACAATTTTATTCCATTCTTATTGTTAGCGATCGTCAGTAAAGTGTACAAATGCAATAAGCAGACCACGTAGTTTCTCCTGCACAAACAACGCTGGAGAACAAGGTAGATATCAAAAGAAAACAACAGTTGGGGGGGAGGAGGCATAAAATTGGGCGCTATATAAACAGACGCCAAATAATAATACGATTACTTACACTACAACACTGGCAAATTTCATTGCGCAGTGTTATCTTACATCTGCTGTTTTTTTTAACGTTCAAATCGAGCTCCAAAAAACTTAAGTTCGGGTTTTGTGTTTGCAAACTTTAAAAATCTAAGCTTCTTTATTATAATACACACAATAAATAATAAACCTAATGTTATATTCAGTAAAAGAGGCAATTATTTATTGTTGTCGTTGTAATTTTTTTACCCAATTCCCTGCCAACGGCCGATACCTTAAGCACGGCGTCCGGCGGCGTGGCCGGATTCCGGACCAGATAGCCCGTGACCCGTCTTTCGACGATTGTGGACTGTGGTGTCTGTGGTGTGCCGTTAAACAAGCGCAGTTATTATGATTAATTGGGCCCCTTGTCGTCTTCGGTTAGGTCTGTCGTGTTCGACTTCGCGATGAAGTATTTGAGAACAACTCTGCCAGCTGAAAACGGCTAATTTCGCTTGGCGCTTGCCCCTGAACGTCGCTCGCTCTTCTGCGTCGTTTCCTGTCAGGTAAGCTGTCTCGCCACATTTGCCGCCTGTCTTGTCACTGGATGTCGTTGGTAGCTGTCATCGCCGCTTTAAGGATTCGTTAACAGGAGTCCGCGTGTGTGAATTTTTTAACTGAACTGGCTAGGTTGAACCTAGAGGGCTCGTCTGTAGAAAGGCGATGTGTGAAAGAATATTGTGGTGCTTGCATTGAGCGCTGAAGGCACTGGCGCTCAGTAACGCAGTGGCGCTCAGTAACTCAGTAACGTTTCCCATTCTGCAGCATTATATTGAACAGCTTCAGAGTTCACCACTGCGAACCACGTCTTACGCATAGTTTATCAGAACACGGGCTGCTTCTCCTTTAAACTGTGCTGCGCAGCGTTTACGGCTTCGTTAATCACCGCTGTCATCTGTGCCGTGTTGGGAATGGCGATGGAGAATCGTTGGCGACCGAATGTGCGCGCCTGGGAAGCTTCGTTGCGTTTGCCGCGAGCCACCTCACCATGTGTGCGGTGCCGCTGTACGCGGGCATTGGTTTTGTCTGAATGTTGTTTTGCACGAATTGTAACATTCGTGCACCCAATCATTTCCATTCTTGCCTGTCTGGTAATCATGTGTCATCCTGTTTTAGACCTCTGGACGGTCTGAGCACATCACATCCCTCCATTCAACCGGACAAGAGCCACAAGCATTGTCAACAGTGTTTGGTTTGGAACAGTGTTCGGAACGTAAGTTTTCAAACACAGTTTTGGTAGCACAGTGGGCTATCATACTTGAATAATGTTCGATCACTTGTATGTACAAGTTCTCTCCCCCGTAACAATTATTGGTGTTTCATGCATAACCCAACATGTAGCCGCTAAATGGCAACCTTTATTGTTAATTTCGGAAAACTCAGTTTCCCTAAAAATCATAATGTGGGCGTAGCAGTTAATCACCACGTATACGAACGTCCTAATGTTAGTCGTGTTTACGGTGAAGCCATATTTCTTAGGTGGTGACACAAAAATGTTATTACCTTTGTAGTTTAGTCTTCAATAAAGCCTTACCAGTTCTGTTTTCAGCCCCTTCTTTAGCCGTTTATCATGTGAATCGACAGTCCTGGCAGTCCACTTTTTCAAATAGTTATGTAATTGACTGTACCATCTAAAGAGGCATGATTGGGGTTCTCAAGGCTGCGATTTACGCACGCTAGTCCTGTACCATCAATAAAGAAACATCCTTCCACAAAGAAATATTTGAAAGTGTAAAGTATTAGCTGCATTATCCTTAACTAGAACATGCTAATTGCAAGGCCTGTGGCTTTTCCTGAAAGCACTGTGGGTGTTATGGGAGAGGAAAACCACTCAAACACATCTGGCAAGGCCGTTGCTGCTCCAAGATGCGTGCAAGCATTGAGTCTGCTCAGCAATACATTACATCCTTTTTTTAAACAACCGACGTGCATGCTGCGCACGTACTCCTGATTGGGCGTGTGCCAGGCGCCTAACCAGAAATTTTTTTCCGGGGGGTGCCCGCGGTCGACCAAAAGTTGGGACGGGGAAATATGTAGGCAAGGCATCTTGGGCGTTGTTTTTCAAACGAAGCTTGAAATAACTTATTTTAACAAGCGATTTGTGTATGCTCAACGCTAACTGTAAAGCTCACCTTTATGAGCTTAGATGATCATGATGATGATGATTATGATGATCACTTAAATTCCCATTCGCTGGTCTATGGGCAGACCACGGGTGATTCATTCGTCCGCAAAGCAGGTGGTTAGGCGGACGTGCGCTCGTGAGCGTGATCATGAGTGCGCTCATGAGTGGCGCGCGGTCCCCGAAGTTCGTCAGACGGAAGTGGAAGCCAACACTAGGTGTTTACTATCAAGATTCTCGTGTTTTAAATTTTCCTTTAGAGAAGGGACTAACTTTTCTTATCAGCTATGAAGTACAGTCGAGCACGATTTGAAGGTTATCGCGACAGCATCGAGCGGCCAAGCGTGCCACCAACCCACGGTTTGATTTCGAAACCATGAAAATCAAGATTTCGCACTCTTCGCTCCCTTGTTGGCTGTTTCATGATACAACAAAGGCCCGCACGACTGACTTGCCACCCTTGGGTTTCAAGCTGTACATTCGTTGTCATCAAGCACAGACTTGGACTTGGTTGCCCTTTATCTACGCCGACGATAACGAAACTTGCATGTAATATTTGCTAAAGCTGGTGTTCTTTCTGCTTCGTTTGAAAGAGTAGCTTTCCCGCGATAACCTTCAAATTTTAGTGCACTGTACATGCGGCGCATTCGTATATTATGGCGGTGAAGCTAGCAAACGTGCGTCTTCGTCCTTAAGTATTCGCCTTTTGTTATTTTTTGCGCTAGTAACGTGAGTAGTCAACTTGCGCTTAGCGGAACACCTTATTGCACTACTGTTGAATGTTGAGCTTGTTGCACGTTTTTAAAATTTCAATATATTTCTATCTGCTCAATCGAAACAGGCATGGCTTCAGTAAAATGACGGTTAAGCAAATACAGAATGCTGAATATAACCAAGAGGGAGGTCAACGAAACTATGGAATAGTGCCCAAAAAACAAAGCTCCGCAATAAAGAGAATTGTGTAGTTTTGTTGATGTGGAGGAAATACAAGGTGGACAGAGCAATGCTTTTCGTGCAGCAGAAATTATGGAACTGCAATTGTGAATGAAATGCGATGTCGGTAGAAAAATAAACATATGAAGGATTAATAGGCGACTGAAAAAAATACAGCGACATGCTCTGCCGTGTGAATATATTTTGTACCAGTGTAAAGGCAAGGAATGACACGCTCCCGACCACATGTATGCCTATATGAGGCTTTTCTTGCTATTCTGCCATTTCCCGGTCGTGCTGCTCCGCCAGTGAAACAGCGGGACTGTTTTGATCGGCTCGCGGCAGGTTCCCTGTGTTTGTCGGTGTATCCGGCGCGAAATGCAGCCGGGCTGTATATATTGTCACGGAGCCAGAGACGACGCAGTTGTCTTGAAGGAAAACACATTTATTGGAGCGAACTTGTGCTCCCCTAACAACTCAAATAATACACGAGCGGCGAAGCAGCAGTCACGTGACGTGTGCGAGCGAGCGTCGACGATCGGAATACCCCGGCGTCTGCTCTGCAGGCTTTTTATCTTTCGGCGCGCGTGGTTCTCGAACCGTCGATTCACATCTAGAACATTGCAGATCCAAGAAGATTATTCTCGGCTGTTCACGTTAGATCGGAATGCTCTCCCAATCAGAACAGATAACACATGCGGCACAGAAAGAAAGAATGGAACACGCGCTTCCCTTGGTACAGTGATAACACAGACCGGCGCAGCCGGGCGGTAAAAGCAAAACACAAATAAACAGAATGCATGGTTCGCGGCAATATTGACAGGTACAGCATCTGGAGCGCGCGCAGGGACGAGACGTTGACATAGCCCTTGTTTTCAGCTTTATATGAGCAAGAATGCCCTTAAAACTGCAGGTTCTGCGTCTGCAGGCGACTTCAGGCGTTTTTCAGGCTACTTAAACCGCACCACAGCCTTGGCACGAAACATTTCGGGGGGGGGGGGGGGGGAAGGGGGAACGAGCCCGGTGTGCTCCCCCTGGCTACACCCCTGGCGCGTGCTTATTCTTTCTTGCATCCACCGCATTGGAGTCGTTACGTTGATTTGGGAATGGTAGAATCCAGCGTGTGCTGACAAGATACGAGAGCTTGAACACAACCCCCTTGCCCGCAATGAGTTTTCAAAGATCTCCACCACCTGAAGGTACTGAAGTGAGATGTAAGCATTGCCTGAAAACCGTACCAGATGAGGGTACCAATTCATAGTTATGGGTCTCTCTCTCCCATTTACGTGTTTTGTGACACGTCGTTCCCTGCCGATTTCTGATGCCTGATTAGGTTGTGGGCATACATTTAGCAGATTGCTGACATGTCTAACGTGTATGTGTGCTCTTTAGGAGTGAAGTAGGTAAAAATTGAAAGGTTTGATTGTAGCTGTGTATAGGGTACCTATTCTTTTCGTTCCTAGAAAAGAAAAATTGAGGTAACCCTGGCAATTGTTCTGCATTGCTGCGTTTTATTATGCTGGTATCATTCGTAGAACCTGCAGGAGTTCAGCTGCTCGTTAAAGGTGAAATAAACAGTGGTACAAAAAGAATAACAGCAGCTACTCAATAAAAATATCTTCACAATCGCAGGATGCCAACGGTCCACCTACCAACTTGCGTCCTGCATTGTTTCTGCTGGTGGAGTGGCGCAAGGAGCAGTTTTCAGCTTCTCGAAGTTTGTGATCAAGCGCTGCCCCAAGTGAAGGATGCCGCAGACGGATCTTATGTTTTAATGCCACAATTTCATGTGCTGAGCACTTACTCGTAAGGCATTTTAAATATTCGTCATCACAGAGGGCATGTTAGCTTATTCTTGGGTGGAATGTGGCGGCAATCAGGTTATTTGTGACAGAAACAAGTGAACCACGTGGTGAGAGTCATTGAGGCCTTGTTCATTGTGCATGCTTCTGACATAACATTTTTATTAGGCTGAATACTTTCTAAATATTACAATTTGTGAACAAAATGTGATAAAAGTCATGATTAGTTGTACTACAGTGCAGGAAAGGAATGCCAACATATGTTTTAAGAGCCTCTGATATTTCAGGTCATTGGCTGGTGAGCAATAAAACATAACTGAAAATTGTTTAAAGTGAAATCAAATATTTGTTGCCACCAGTGCGTGGTCCGCAGGAAAAGCTATCTGGTCTCCCAATTTGAAATGACACAGGAAATGCCAATAAAAAGTAAGGAAATAAACAAGACAGCGTGATACAACAAACCAATTGAAAGAAATTCTCAATTTCTATAAAGTGGCGATTCAGGTGGGTTAGTTCGGTGTTGATGAAATACAAGCAGGCCCTCGCCTGGTCAAAAACAAACAAATAAAGACGCTTTGGGGCCCCTACTAGTTCCTTCACAATGAAGAGGGTGATGAAAGGTCGCGACTATTCATAGGTTCGGTGGCGCAGAGTGCGCATGTATATCTACGGGAGATTACCCCATGACCGGTTATTCGTGTTTTAGCTGGTTGTATATGCACTGATTCTAAAAGTAGTCGGGGTGACAGGCGCTTCTGGGATGCGATTATGCTTGCGGAATCCCAATGGATGACGTGGTCAGTAGCCAGATGATGATCTGCCAAGGCACATGAGCTTGGATTGCCTTTTTTGACATCGTTCTGGTGCTATTGAACTCTTCTTTTAAAATTTCTAGTTTCACCTATGTAGGATGCGTCGCAATTCTTGCATAGAATTTTGTAGACAACTCCGGAGAATCTTGATTTTTCTAAAGGGTCCTTCACGCGTACCAGCTTCTGCTTAAGCCTGTTCGTTGGCACGTGTGCAATTTTAACGCCATATGTGCCAAACACCCTTGCAAGAGCTTCACTGATGCCTTGGGTGTAGGGGACGGCAGCGCTTTTTTGCCTGTCTTGTTCAGAAACCCTTTCGGAGGAGGCAACTGAAGACCGCAATTGTTGCGTCCTCAGAAGCTTTGAAGGGTAGCCGTTGCTGCAAAGGTCCTTCCTTACCACGGCTAGGTCTTGCTTCCGCAGACCAGGCTCAGAGAAAATTCGTGATGCGCGTGAGAAGAGTGCATTGGCGACGGAGTGTTTTTGTCTCATAGGATACGAAGAGTTGAACCTCAGGTATCTACCCGCGTGGGTCGGCTTTCGATACACACTGGTTGTAAATCCTTTGGCCGACCGTCTCACAAGTACGTCGAGGAAGCTGATCTGCCCATTATTTTCTTGTTCCATTGTGAACTGGATGCTTGGAACACAAGTGTTTTGATGCTTAAGGAAAGGCATTACGTCTCGGCAGTGGATCACACAAAAACAGTCGTTTACGTAGCAGACAAAAATCTTGGGGCCGGCTTCTACGAGCATAGCACAGTATTTTCTAGAGCCTCTAAGGCAAACTTCGAACAGACTACTAAAACGCAAGCTCCCATCGCTGTTCCAAACCGCTGCTTGTAACATTGTCCGTTGAAAACAAAATATGTGTTCTCTATTTTTTTCTCTCAGGCATACAGTTCTTGCCGTGCATTGAAGAACCAAAGCTACAGAATCATAGTAGGAAACTGGGCGGTAGCAATAAATTGAAGGTAGATTCTAGTCTTCGTTTGCTTTCTGCACCCGATAGGCTCAGTTAACTTCCCGGGGCATCTCAAGTCGGCTGAGCCAATGATTCAGTTCACCAAAATAAGAATAACAGGAAATGCCTTGCTGTTCCTAGTTTTCACAAAAAAAACATCCCAATCAATTAAGATCACCATATTGTATGGAAGAATAACCGACAATGGATGCTACCTCCAGTTCACGTCATACCACTCAATTTCGCACAAGGCTTCTTTATTTCTACTCACAGCTTCTTGCTCGACCAAATATATGACAGGAAAAAGGCTTATATCGCAGACCTAGAGGAAAATGGCTACACCAGCAGTTTTATTCACCACATCGAATGCCGTATTCACTGATTGGGGGACAACCAAAAAATATTCGCTTCTTTAACGCCACCGGTCAGCAATTCTATGCCTACCTTTATTGACTCTCCCCTCACCTAATGACCCACCTGCATCTGCCTACTTTGTGTTGAAGGGGCGAGCGAAATGATACCATGAATTCTCGTAAATGAAATTGTCCCATTTCCCGCATATTTGTTCGGTTGTGGCATCAAACACCTAATGTCTCATGCCACGACCAAAAGGGCAACCGACAAAAGAATAAGCACAAGTCTACAAGTTTTCGTGTGCACAATGCCCCACCACATACATTGGAGATACCTGGAGCTCGCCAGAAAGACTGCAACAGTATCAACACATGGTAAGGGAAAACTGAGACCAAGGCATGGTCTTTCAGTTAGAGCTAACAGTTATTCAGCTTTTAGTGTCCGTGTAAGCCATTAGTATGCTTTCTTTTTCTCTGTGTAGCTTTTCTACGGATATGTTGGGCTGTGCAGTTGAGCCAACCTGTTGCTATAGATGGGCTAAAGTTTGGATATGCGGAGCTTTAGCTTGTAATGGTACAAATGCATTCTGTTTTTGTGTAACACAGGCATTATAAAATTTGTCCTAGTTTCTGGATATAACTTTGTACAGGTTAAACTGCTGTTCAGATGTTGCTAACCGTGGTATTGCAGAACTTTGCACCAGTCAAGTGTCGTAATAAAGACGACATAATACAATTTATGGAAAAGCATAACTTGCAGCCATTAGGTTCTCTCTTTAAAAAAAATGGTTTTTTGTGGTTGTAATTTTCAAGCCTGAAATTTCAACAATCCTTGCTTCTGCTCGGGAATTGAATGATGGTATTAGTCTTACTGCGATCTTTTACTTGTGCACAGTTCAGCATTACATTCTTTAATTGCACCGGAGCAGAAGTTATTTTTGCAAGTTTGAATAAATTTTTAAGATACTAGTTATATACGAAAACAAAATTCATATCTGTCGTTCTAACCGTAGACTACACATACTGAATGATTACTCATAACAATATTAGAGTGTTTTAAGTGAAGACCGTCTTCCTTCATTAAGCTGCTCTCCGCATTGATGCCAGTCATATAAATGTAATTCTCACTTTTTGTTTTGATTAGTCCCTGCACGGAAACCATGTATTTTTATATGATGTCGCTGTGTATTTCTGAAACTGTATCTAGTTCCCAATTCTAATTTGTTGTGGTCAGTTTTTCTACACAAAATGGTAGCTTTTTAAAGATTATGGTATGTTTTTGGGGCCTTAAAGGTTGCCTCATTGCATATTTGGCCTATGTAGCGTTGAAAGCGGATATTTTGCTTCAAAGAAGTGTCGGCCTAGCATCATGGTCCTTCGTTTGCTGCTCACCTTCATTCATGCCATTATTTGTTGTATTACTACCTAAAATTAAAATTTAACCAATCTTCTGACATTTTAATTTTGTCAGCTGCTTTATACTTTCTTTTTTTCCAACTTTCTGTAAAGAGTGACAATCCGTATTTTTATGATACCAAGGCGTCGGACTATGCTAGTTGGTACATGTTTGAATGCATGAAAAACCATCGGAAAACAGGATACGGAAGAGAACGACGGGACAAGCTTGACCCGTTGTTCTCTTTTAACTGTGTTCTGTGTTTACCGCTGGTTTTTAATCCATTCAAATATTTTCATAAATTTGTTGAACAGTGATTAGTTTAAATGCTCAAGCAAGTTTTGGTTTGAAGGTTCCCTGTAGCATTTATATAAGTGCTGTCTGCTCTTTTTTTAGCCAAGACCCTATTACCTGCCCTAATGAGATTGTCTTTAGTAGAAATTAAGTTGAAATAAATATTTGTTTGCATTGCTTTACATATTTTGAAAGAATTGCTTGCTCTCTTTCTTTCAACCCTGTTTTTTAATCCTGCTTAAAGGATTTTTCCATGTTTATTTTGTTTTCAGAGCCAGAATGGGTGCTCATCCTCGGTTCTTGCTGAAGGATAAGTATCTGTACTTCACACGTGAGCTCTCAACACGCAGTAATTATGATATGAAACATCCTACCAGTATTAGTTTGCTTTGTAGAGGTCATTGTAGATTTCAAAGCTCTCGACAGTGTAGTAGAGTGTCTGGTGTAGTGCACAATCTCTCTAGAACAGCAGCCGCTGGGTGCGGTTGTCGAGAATAATTTTGTGGCTATATAACTTGAGATTATTTTACAATGTACATCAAATACTTGTAAGAATAGCTATCTAAATTGGTTGCCATTTTCCTGGTGGAGACAGAAAGTAAAAATGCCCGTGTGTGGAGATTTCAGTGCACAATAAATGTCCGAAAGTTGCCAAAGCTAATCGAGAGCCCTCCTCTGCGCTGCACTTCATACCCCCTGTGCAGCTTTGTGTAAAAACAGCCAGAAATTTATGATCAATTTAAATTGATTTTAATGTTTCTAAATGCAACTATTCTCAGTTTAAGCTGCCTTATTTAATAAATATTTTCTAATAATTGAATAGCTATCAAAGGTTTACAGAAAAACTCTAATTAGTTATGCACCTTCTCAGCAAAGCAAAAATATTACGAAGAAAAGCAGAAGAAACCTAAATATGGAAACTAGCAACACTAAAGCTTCTGACAAAAAAGATGCTGAACGTTTTATAGATAATATTTTGCTGATTTTACTTCTAGTCAACTCTAAACAGGGCTATAGACGGGTTTCATGCTTCCTATGAAGCAGGCAGTAATACCAGACGAAACTAATGGGCACTGGCTGTTGGCGTTTCATTTGCAACATTGAAAAACGACCCCACATCCACCAGCAGGGACATAATGCAAAACACCATGTACAAGCTAGACTCATGATAAAATACTGCTATAGCAACAATGTCATCACATTTCAACCATAAGCTTCACCACGGAACTCATATGCATTGTTCTGTGATGTTTACAGTTCTTGGTATTGCTATGTGGGGCCATTTTTCATGAAGCTAAAGGAATAATGCAAACTAAAATAAGTGGCAGTTGGGGACCCTAACTTTTATGGGTAGAATAAAGCCACAGTACGGAGGGAAGTATACATATTGCATTTGGCCTGCCTTAATATTGAGCTTTCCTGCTCAGCTCAAGAATAAGGCACTAAACATTGCGGGTAGCTACCCTGATTGGATGTTTGATGCATTGCTGAGAAGCCAAGGGTCTTAAGGTTAAAAAAGTTAGGGCCACCTCCCCTCGCGGGAAACCTGGTGTGATGCGACGCTGAAGGGTGTTCCATTGGCGTCGCATTAAGCAATCGTCGGGTACGGCAAGAAGCAAGCGCAAGCACAAGCGCGGACGACCGTCGACTGAGAGACCGGCCGGAGCGCGGCACTAAGCTTCTATGCGCAGCGCGCCCGAAGGAGAGGAGACCGTGGAGAGAGAGTACTGCACATGCGCACAGTGCGCAGCCGCGCGCAGCGCGCCCGCAGATGTTGAGAGAGAGTGTTCGCTATCGGAGAGAGCAGAGGGGGCGAGCGGAGGAGAGACGCAGCTGTCCGGACGCGGACGCCGACGCACGCAGGACAGGGCCGCCGGCAAGAGATGCTCCTCTCAACGTCGCATCTAAAAACTTTTGTGCAGTATGTGTTGCACGCCTACTTGCTTTCACTGCATAACACGTTTATGCTGTGCAGTGAAGCTCAAAGCATGTGCGCTGCAGCTCAGCAAAATGAACATATTATTGAATTTTTAACACCGTTTTGAACAATCAACAACCTCTAATGATACGACTTCTGTACGGAGATGTGGCCCTCATATTAGACTTTATAAATGGATGTTTGAAAAATCGGTGGGACAAAAAGTTCAAGTAAATTATCAGCTGACGTTGGGCTTCAATGGAATGTCTCGTAGAACGGAGCTTTGATAGTACGTATGTTTCATACCGTAATTGTGTGTCATTTTGTGCCATATGTGGCTGCACACCTGCAGCGCCATTTGTGAACCGAGGAAGACGCACCGTTTTTGTGCCCCTTTAGGTGGGTGCTTTTGCAGGAAAAGCTCATACACATTGGGGTGCTAAGTAAGCACCCTTGATATTTTAGGCAGAAAAGGGTGTTATAAGGCACCATCTGGGGTGCATCACAAAGGGTGCTCCTGTGGCGACAGAATCCAAGCACCCTAAAGGGTTTAAATTATTCTGTTATGAGGGGGCTCCTGCGGCGACAAGCTGAACGTACCCTTTTGGGAGTGAAAATGTTTAGTGTGTAAGTAGGCTAAATGCACGTAGTGGGGACTTAATTTTAAAAAAAACAAGAAGTAGCTTTTATATGACCAAAATCAAAGCTGGTTAGAAGCGGCTGCACATTTAAAATGCAGGGACATATTCGTGTTACACATGGGTATGCCAAGAGATGTCCAGTCGGCCGCGGCGGCCGCTTTTCTGATGGAGGCGAAAAGCGAAAACAGCCGTGTGTACGAGATTTCGGCGCACGTTAAAGATCCCCAGGTGGTCCAAGTTAATCCGGAGCCCTCCACTATAGCGCGCCTCATCGCCTGCGTTGCGTCGGCGCGTTAAAACCGACAATCAATCAATCAAGAGATGTCAAGTCTGTTTTAGCGATTTTTCACCGGTGGGACTCTTTACCTGTTCATCGTGGTGGAATACAGAAGCGCTCAAAAAAACAAGGACGTAGGAAGAAGTAGACAACACGGCGCTTACTCGCAACTACTCGTTTATTGAAAAACATACAAATATATACCATCCAGAGTACACGTGGTCGGATTCCCTCCCCCATTATACACACCATTACAAGACTTAACAGCGGTCGAGGCACATGCGGCAGAAAAAAAAATAAGATACAACACACGCCAAACGTAAAGTACGCAAACCCTGAAAACAGCACCAGAACCTTAGATAGACCAAAGCATTAGTTCCGCAACGTGTGACACAGATATGAGTATTCCTTGTCGGTCAAATTGAGGGAGGGGGCGCTGACACAGCGTTTCCCACACCTTTTAATGTGGAATGATTCAATAACTTCTCTCGTGGTTTTGTCCCGAAATTTTGATAAAACTGAAGCCTCGCAAAAAATCGGTGTACATCCACACGCAGAACAGTGTTTCGCCAAGTTAGAGCCATCCTTCGACTTAACAGAACTTGGATGCTCTTGCAGGCGTATATTCAAGCATCGCCCAGTCTGGCCCACGTAGATATGGCCACAATTCAACGGTAGGCAATAAACAACGCACGTTGCACAACGAACAAAGGGGGGGTTGTGCTCTACTCCGCAATTTCCTTTTCTTGTGCATTTTTTACTATTTGATAATAACCTATCTACTTTGCTACACACACCGTTCAGTTTATTCGGAGCCGAGAAAAACCACTCTAACATCAAACCTATTGGCAACATTCTTTAACCCATGCGCCAACTTATGCACGAGTAGTTGCGAGTAGGCGCCGTGTTGTCTACTTCTTCCTACGTCCTTGTTTTTTTGAGCGCTTCTGTATTCCACCACGATGAACACATACCAACTAGCCCAACTTTCCGTTCTTCTGCACTGTTTACCTGTGCAAGCAGTGGAACCTTTCCAAGGTCGAGCCCCTATAAACAATAGGAAACAAAACCGAGGGCACCCTTTAAAACCCCTCGAGCTTCAGAGACTTGCGGGAACAGTTGGCTCTTCCACAAGCCGTTTTTTAAGGATGGAGGACATAACTTCATGGTAACCTAATAATAAACAGCTTCTATGTATATGAACTGAGCCCAGCTTTCCTTGCTCAATTTCTTTTGTTTCATCCCCGGGTCCCATTCATCCTCGATCCTGAATCGTCTTTGTCATGTACACTCAGCCTTTATCAAGTCTTTGGGTGTCCAATACATACTGACATTTGCTTGTAAACGGCGCTACGAATCCTAATTTAGCAAGAACAGCTGTACTAAACCTGCAACGTAAATTATTTGCGGCCTCACTGCAGTTTCGAGATCATGTCTTACAAAATGCGAGAAACTTGAGCACAAGAATTGGCGCCCGTAGGATTTTTGAACACGCGTAAACTTTCCAAACCTAATCCATGCGAGTTCTCAGTCGACCTGAGTGCGTTTGAGTTTTGAGTTCGTTTTGACTTCTGAGCTTCAGTTAGTTCTGAGTTCATTTGAACTTCTGAGCCAGAGTGAGTTTTCAGTTCATTTTGAGTTCTGTGCCCGAGTGAGCTCGGAAAACATAGTGAGTAGTAAGTCCGAGTGGGGTCTTTTGCGCTTGTGTGAGATTCAGTTTGAGGGACCGTGGGGAGTTGCTCAACAAAGAGTTTGAGTTTGTCAGAGGTGATTTGAAAAATTTGTTAGTGAGTTTGGGTGAGCCGGCCCAACGTAGCCGAGGTTTGCTGCTGAGTGAGAAATGATCGCAGTTCAAAGACGCCGGCACATACTTCAACGTCGGTCGAAAATGTATGCCGCTGTGTTGACTATGAGTTGGCCGCTTGTATTTTCTTCCTTATATAATACCAAACTTTGCTCCTGTCAACAGAATTTTAACAGCAACGTCTCTTCCTTTGTGACTGCGTGGTTATATTATGTAAGGATAGGAACCGAATGCAGCCTACACACACGACATACAAAAATGGTTTTTTTCGACAGTGTTTAATTAGCACTGACAAGTGTAAGCAGCCGGCACTAAATTATACTAAGCAGTTTGCATGAAAGACTAGGGCTAAAGCTCCTAAAAAGGGCGGTGAGAAACTTTGGGAAGGAAAATAGAAACTGCCAAGGTGATGCGCAGGTTGGGTATTGTAAAAAACCGTACACCTCGGGGTACAAGTGCTGATGATGAAACGAAGTTTCCGTGGCATTCTCTGGTATTGTTGGAATGTATAGACTAAGGGTTGTTTTGCTAGTCGAGGATGCAAAGCGAAATCTTGTACCCATACCTCTGACCGCCCATCCAAGTGCGCAACGAATTGGAAGTCCTTTAGTATAGTGGGAAATAAAACTATCTCATTTTCCTCGTTCCGTACAACGCTAGCAAATGAATAACAAAAGGCATTTGAAGCCTGAAAGCTCGACTGAAACCCAAATTGAAACT
Source organism: Haemaphysalis longicornis (assembly GCF_048455015.1). Taxonomy (NCBI): domain Eukaryota; kingdom Metazoa; phylum Arthropoda; class Arachnida; order Ixodida; family Ixodidae; genus Haemaphysalis; species Haemaphysalis longicornis. The sequence continues at coordinate 456,932 of NW_027526319.1, forward strand.
GACTGAGTTTACACTGCAATAGTAGAATCACAAACTCGCAATCATTGGGTGTGCAACGCATAAACGTGTTTACCGGGTTTCTGCATTATTGCGCCTTTGAATGTCTCCTAAAAAGCTCACGACATCGAAACGTACCCCTTTGGCATAGAAAAATCAAAGACTGAAACCTCACTGACCTCCAGAAGTCTTGTTATTGAGGTTTGCAGCAAACATTATATCCGATACAGCCAACAGTAAAATGTGCCTGTTTTTCAGAACCTTTATGAACATGGGAAAGTTCGCGATTTTCAGTTTAAACTCAAACACAACAAACTCACCTGCGATGGTACAACGTCTGCGTTTGATTTGGCTACCAAACTTATTTTGGTAGAAAAGTCATAACTAGAAAGAAAAGCTATCCTTGTTGCCGTCAAAAAGTTCTCATTCCATCCATTGCTCCACTTTACTAAAATACGAAGCCTTTCACCTAGCCCCGTGGGGGGAAACGCTGAATCGATTGAAATTCCGTGCCGAGAATGCCAAGAGTACTTGATCATGAACACGGTCGTTTGGGTGAAGTGCTTCGGAAGACTCATAACTTTGCTTCATTTGTATTTTTGCCGTAACGAAAGATGAGAGAATTGCGATTGTTTTCCAGCAAAAGTGTAAGGCTGATAATCTTTAATGTGTTCCATACACAACTAGGGAAGCCTTCAAAAATCACGGCTGCATAGAAATTCCCTTTCAAACACTACTGCGCCAAATGCAAGGTTACATCGAGGTGATTGTAATCTTCCACGCGCCTTTCATTGCATGGCCACTGGCATAAATTTGAAAGGGGGATCATGAAGTAAAGGAAATGCAGTTGAAATATCCAAGCTCGAACCCAACACGCCAAGAACTAATCATTGATGCGAAAAAGGTATTGCGAGAAAAAAACTTTTGGAATTTCCTGACACGCAACCTTGTAGAAGACGTCAAGCCGCGTTGCCAGGCAACAGTCCACATCTGAAACAGAAATTACACCACTTCGACGGTGCTTTTGGCCAGACGTTCTGCCTGACAGCTCGTAGCATAGCTATCTGAAACTGTAAAATTTCCCCGAACGGCTATAGGGCCATTTTGCAAAATTTAGGCCTTAAACGAAGTAACGCTCAGTTGAGACTGCCTATAATTGTTCAATATCTGCGCAGTTCATTCGTTCCCCACTTTAAGGCAAGTTCAGATATAACGTATTTTGCTTTACTTGTGCTCACCACAGATGAACCCTGCCGAAGATATAGATTTTTAAGCCTGCAGTGAACACGAGTACATATATTCTAACAGGTAATTATTTGGTCTCAATAACATTAAAGCAATCATGCCTTATTGTTATGTTGAAGTGTTCTGTTGATTGAGAATAGGAGTAGCCGGTAATTCTTTTAGGATACTTCACAGACCCAGGTTGATTGCCCACTCGCTACAAAAACAACGCAACCATACGTAGTTTTAGTTGGGTTGAGTGGGAACATAAACGGTTGGTTGCCTAGCGTAAGACTTCGCGTGGCGTACCTGGTAAATTTTGCTTCAAGCAGACACTCAACAGCCGTATATTGAAACCTAAGCGCGCCTCTACAAGGTAACCGGGATTGTCTAATCAGTATATACCGCAACGGTCAAACACGGCAGTGGAGCACTTCTTCGGTGATAGGAAGTTCCACTAAGGGGTCCTGAAAAGTATTCGCTTACAGCAAAGAACTGGATGCGGTCACCTGCAGCAAAAATGTCGTACCTCGTCTGTGCCTTTATTTGTTCACTGGTGTACTCTGGAGTGTCACCGGACAAGCAGGAACTGGCGCTGCAAGTATTAGAGGCCATTATTAACTCAAAAAACGAAGTTATCATTTTATACACAGAAACCGATAGCAAAGATGCCTGCAAGAAGGCTCCTCAAATTCCGTGGCCAGTGATGTTCGCTCGGTGCAAAACAAATAATCAGGACTTCTTCGAGCCATTTCTTAACAAGGAACAGGGTACATACACCATTGATAAGAACAAGTTTGTTTTTGTACCATGGCCTGAATGCCTAAGCAGTGATTTGGTGAATGCGATTGAACTAATAGCCTATAAAAAAAGTCACGTGGTCTGGATTTTTGCTGACCTAGGTTCCGCAGTAGTGATGGAAAACATGTACACGGAAGCGTTGTGTCAAACTGTTGTAATTACAGAGCGGCGAATTAATATACCCGTTGATCGTTATCGCCGATGCCAGCAGCGAAGCGTAACATCCTCTGTCAGTCTTCTCTTGGAAGAAAATAGAGAAGAAAGTTCGTATCCGAAGAATACACAATTAACGATGGGCTACATATGGGATCCATCGAATGCAAAAGCAACCAATCGTGATCTCAAGGCTCTGTTTGAAGCGTACGACACCCTAAACATTACAATTTTTCATGTTCCCGGATCGCGAATAGGAGGCCTTATGAATAAGAAATTGGACATATTTCTTACGCTTGGTTCCGTGGGTCCGCGCGAATTTCCGGTCACATTCACGCATGCCCACTTTAACCCTGCGCCCATTTGCTATTTCACACAGGGAAAGACTAACACAGGGCTCTCCGTTCATACTTGGCCGTTTCTGTGGGCCGTTTCAATTGCTATTGTAGTTCTTGGCCTTGGAATTGTTGCGGTCACATACCTCTCAATGCAGTACTCTCGGAAATGTATACACAACGCCAGGTCGTTTCTTTCCAAGTCGGATAATAACGTATCCCCAATGGTCGAAATTGATCTATGGTTGTCCGCTGAATTTCTGCTATGCACGAGCTTGGGTCGAAGCCCAGACAGTGCTGTTATCCGAAAGTCCCCCTTTGGCTTGCTCCTACTGCTATGGGCGGTAGCCATGTTCTTCCTTGGAACCTACATACAGTCCAACTTGACGGCTATGGAAACTGTGCCGACCCAATCAGAAGATTACGCGGAAGTTCTCTTGGAACTAAAGAGTGGGCGGCGGAAGCCTTGCAGGACAGAAAATATTTGGGATCTGATTCCAGAGCCCAGAGCACTGTACGATCTTCGAACGGGTTCATTGTGGTGGACCTTGATGAGCAAAACAGAAACGCTGAGTCGAGTCGAGTGTTCCCGAAAGGCGCGGCAAGGAACCCACGTATTTGTAGCCACATGTACGGACTACGAGTACGCTATGGCTTCAGAGATCGGTCTTGTTGAAGGCAGAGAAAATTTCTTAATGAAAATACCCATGTTGGTGATGCACAAGTTTCATCCAATGCGGTGAGTAAATGTTTTTTGTTTTCCACTTTACTGCTTAAGATAAAATATAAAATGTGTGCAAAAACACACACCGTGACAGTGACATAAAAGCCACATTTAAAACGCGAGTATTGCCTACGCGATAAGATACCTTTCCTGTTCGAAGTGACAGTCGGTCCCACATGCGGATTCCATGTCTTAAGCATTCAGAGAAGCGAAACATGGTGGTCTTGTTTTGAGCGCTAGAACCCAACTACAAGGATTAGTTTTGTTCCCAGATACCACGGTACACAAATTCTTCACCATAGCCAAAGAGCGGTCGTATAAACCACCAAACCGCTGGCGATGCTTTGGTTTAAGTTTTGCCGATTCTGCCTATATGTGGGTAAAGAAAATAGAATTATTGACACCGAGCTACAGGGTCTAAACATTCTTTTAAACAGAAAGGGGCATTACGAAGAATACGCTTACAGTGGAACAGTCTGCTTGGATTTCTGATCTCCGTCCCGTACGGTTGGCGGTACTCTAACCATCATTTGCCTGCCTTTACAAACCGAACAAAGCCAAAAGCGGTAAAATATAAACAACAAGGGTATTTCACTCAGCGCATGATTAAAATAAAGAAGTGTTGGGGCTCTATGCACTCCAGTATTATAACATCTTTAAATTTCTTCTATTCTTGGTGCTTTTTCTAATTATTTTAGTAAAAGGTGGGAATTATTACTCTTGTATTTAGTGATGTCGCTGATCGTTCCCATCGCCAAGTTTTTGTTTTGTGAAAAATGACCACCTCAATGCCAAAGCTTACCGCCTAAGCGATTGGCACCTCCTAAGAATCAAGTGGAGAATATACACGCCCTCTTGAGTTGCGAATGATATGTGGTCACATGTAAAGGCCTCTAGGGTAATTCGAAACTGAAAAAAGCGCGCATAAAACAAAAGCCATATCATGTTCAGCGAGGTCAAATCGGAATCCTGTGGCTTCATTTTTGCGTGTTTACAGAACTATACTTCATGAGATTCCTTCTCAAACGCATATCGCTTGTCTACGTTCTGCCAATTGGAGTTATTTTATGTGGTCCCCAATTCTTCCTGTGTAGGGCAGTGGAAGTGGGCGTAATATGCCAGTTCATCGCAAAGACGGCGCGTTGCCTCATAGTAAGAAAAAAATTTGAAGTAATCGTGGGGGGTTTGGGCACAATAGCGGCAAAATAAAAAAAATTGGGAGTAGCCTACGCGTGGTCATAGAATACAGGTTGAGGTAATAAAGGGAACGAAACACTGGCGAGCTCTATTAGGCGGGACCTTGATCCTTTACACAATCGGGAGAAGTGATTCTGGTATATCACATGCATTCCCGCAGTAAAGATCGGAACAGATACGCCTATCACAAAGGTAAACTTACGTCAGATGCTTCGGAAGGTCATAATGTCGCAGTAGAGAGCAAAATATGAGGGACAAATTTCTTCGTAACGAGCGAAAGTGCTCTCTAGTATGAACAACAGGTGCCTTTCGAAAGGATTGTATGGAGGGTTCAATGTAATGAATATAGACGAAACAGGAGCCCTGTACTTAGGAGGTAGTTATCAATATTTTACAAATTGTGGTTTACAAATTTAAAACAAGCTATAAACAGACAGCGAGAATTGCCAGAACCCAGAAGCAAAATTGAGATACACCGTACAAAATGCTGTGAAGAAATGGAAATAATTGATTGTACTTGAAGAAGAATATGATTTGCAGAAAACGTGCCCAATTGAAAGTAAAAAGAAAGCCGAGAAGCTTGCAGAACAATCAAATCAGACACTATAGAACAATAGCAACAACCATAGAGGGAGCACAGGGAGGCAAAACGATTGAGAATGCAGACAGGGGAAATAGGTTTGAAGTAGAATCGGTGCGCTAAAAGAAACTGGAAGTGAAAAAACTTGCACAGCAAAACAATAAACGTGAAAGGGAGCATTGGGTCTAGATTATGCGGGAAAAGTTTTGGGGCGCGTCCGTAAAGTATTTTTTTGTTATGCAAAGGAACTCTGGCAACGACGGAATAAGTACCATGTCACGTTATCGACTACAAAGTTTAAATACTTAAAACGAGAAAAAGAGGTTCTTTACATTTTTTCAGTTATACAAGCTCAGAAGAACAGTGAGAGGGTTACATCTTGCAGTGAGCGGCCAGCTAGGGTGCTAGGCATATAGAACCAAAGTTGGAAAATTTAAATAAAAAACGGAAAACAATGCTCTTCAGAATATGGCAACAGGGCCAGATGAACTTCCAAAGAACTGATCAACTACCAGTGTTAAAGAAGGAAGCAAAAGTTATTCAGCAAGTAAATGCACACAAACTAAGCCATTGCTGGACTATTGGCATGAATACAGGATGACGATAATGCATAGAGGTAAAGGAGATAGAACAATGCCTACACGTAAACGTCGGTTACAATAACCTCAACTGTGCTAGGCTTCCAATGCGAACCGTGAAGGCTGACCCAGATCTCTAATAAAAGGGAAAGGCACACTGAAAGAACTACCGTCAAACTGACAGAGACCAGGCCGCCGCTTCGAAAACAACCATATCACTTCACAACCTAGTTGACCTTGGTAGCATTTCTACATATAAAGAAAGCCACCGAGAATGCGTATACAGAACAGTTATAGAGTCGTCTTTAATAAGAGACAATAGCTTAGGATTTTATAAAGCTAGTGCAAAAAATGTGGGTTCACAGCAATGTGCATATTACCTAGGAAGCCGCAAATTTCACTAAAGCAGGGGCTAGGTTTTTAACGGGACGCTGAAGTGAATTTTTCAGAATCCTGTACTCGTTCGCATTGCATAGACGGGCACCAACAAATACACTCGTGATGGTTTATCCAGTCGACAAAGCAATGTTTATTTACGAAGCATTAAAAAAGAAAAATACTCTGCGAAATTTACTGCGGCCGCTACGACTGACAGCAGTGACGCGTACTCGAATTGCGACGTGATTGTACGATGTCCAAGATTTGAATTCCAAGAAGTTTCTGTTTGGTTTCTCTGCAACAACAGGCTTGCCATCCGATGTTATCGTTGGTTGAGCATTCTCAATCTCTCAGGAACTGCCATACCGCACTTCTGCCATGTCAGCTGAAGAAAGAGTCTGAAAGCCCCGTTTAGTTTCGTCACGTCCAATAGCCGAAGCCTACGCCGTAGCCCAACGCCCCTCGCGTCATCGAGACGATCAACTGCGAGGCGCTTCGCTCCTGCCGTTGGAGCTCGCCTCGCTCGTCACTGTGTAGTAAGAGTAGTGTTCACAAGAGGCCGTGGGTCGGCTGATTCGGAACTATGCCCGCAAACAGTCGGTACCTATGTCATTTCCACGCCTACGAGAGATCGTCAGCGCATCAGCGTCAGTCGGCCCGCAGCCTGCAAACCCCCTCATGGGGGAATAAACAGTGCCTAATAAAACGGTGAATTCAGCATAGAAACACCACCTCAATAAAAGAATCAGTTACCCAATATGTCATATCGGGTATTCGAACTTGCCAGTGACGACCCACTGCCCTACTTGGTTGACACCACACGGTCATAGTCCCAGCGCTGTCGGGGATCACAATATAAAGAATATATCAAATTGCATGTCTGTTGTTTTAGTTCCACGACTCGCAACAGTTGAGATGACTATTTCTTGAATGGCACTGATGCAGTAAGCGTCACCAAAATTCACACGACGCTGTTATCCGTCAAGACTGCTTTCCTTAGGCACGAGGAACGAAGTGTGGTCGTCCTGGTGACCGCTTTACTAGTTCTCCCAGCGCAAAACGAGCTCCCCGTACCGTGGTTTCGCTCTTTACAGTAATATTTGTGATTGAGTTTAGTTCCCCACACCAATATTACTTCGCTGATTCTTCTACCGCCTTTATCAGCCTTATATTTGCTATTCGCTTAGCAGTAAGCCAAAGTGGAGCTACTTGGACTTCGTTCGCTTTACTAAGATTTATACTCGCTACAAAATAACAAACTAAGGGCGTATTCTTCGAGACACATATCGTGTTCTGGATTAATTTTAACACCGCGAACAAACTGCGAAAACAACCCGGCTGCCGGTCGCCCGACTCTGGCTGAAAGCTGGCAAACCGTGCACTAACGCATTCAAGCCGGGTCTGCTCGAGCGGTTATAAGCCAAGCGTTTTAAGAAGCCCCATATTGTCACGAAAGCAAAGACGACGCAGTTGTCTTAAAAAAAAGAGTTTATTGGAGCGAACTTGTGCTTCCCTAACAACTCAAAGAATAGACAGGCTGCGATAGAGCAGTCACGAGTCGAATGCCGTGGCGTCTGCTCTGCAGGTTTGTATCTCTCGGCGCAAGTGTTTCTGCAACCGTCGATTTCCATCCAGAACATTTTAGATCAAAGAAGATTATTCCGGGCTTACTGACGTTAGAGTGAAACAGTCTGCTTATCTAAAGGACATAGCGCGTGCGGAATAAACTTAAAGAATGGAAGACGCGCTTCGCTTGGGACCCAGATAACAGAACCGGACGTGGCGGGGCAGTAAAAACAAACAATAGATAAACAAACAAACCAAATGCATGGTTTGCGGCATTTCCCACCCCCCCTCTAAGAGTGCATCGACCCGATGCTAAAATAAAATGATCGTCCGAACAAACAACAATAACAACAAAAAAGTCCATCATCTTGCGCAGTAACATTTGAGGCGAACCACGTGGACGACTTCGGGTCGCGTGCGTCGTCGTGATATGCCGGAGTAAATATCGGGGACCACCCCGTAAGTAGGTGGTCCAATACGTCGTAGAATCCGGTGTGGTCCTAAATACCGTCGCAGAAGCTTCTCACTGAGTCCGCGTCGTCGGATGGGAGTCCACACCCACACAAGAGAACCAGTGTGGTACTCGGTGTCTCGGCGTCGGAGATTATAGCGTCCGGCATCAAGCAGCTGCTGGTCCGTTATACGAACTCGATCGAGCTGGCGGGCCTCTTCCGCACGTTGAAAGTATCATTGGACGTCGGCGTTGAGGTCGTCGTCTTCTACGTGAGGAAGCATGGCGTCCAACATCGTAGTCGGCCGTCTTCCGTAGACAAGCTCGAACGTTGTCATCTGCGTAGTTTCCTGGATAGGCGTGTTGTACGCTAACGTGTCATACGGTAGGACTTCGTCCCAAGTCTTATGTGCAACGTCGACGCACATAGACAGCATATCCGCGATTCAGGCGTCCCGTTAGTCCGTTCGTTTGGGGGTTGTACGCCGTCGTTCTTCGGTGATCGGTGTTGCTGTAGCATATGATTCCTAGCATGAGCTCCGCAGTGAAGACCATTCCGCGGTCCGTGATTATGACCGTGATTAGGATGTCGCAGCAGAACTTCGTTTATGAAGAACTCGGCGACTTCATGTGCAGTCCCCCTCGGAAGAGCGGCGGTCTCTGCGTAGTGCGTCATGTAGTCTGTTGCTACGACAGTCCACTTGTTCTGTGATCGTGACGTAGGGAACGGGCCTGAAAGGTCCATTCCAATCTGTTGAAATGGCCTCGACGGGACGGTGATCGGTTGCAGAAGTCCGGCGGGTCTTGTTCGCGGTCGCGGGAAGTCACGGCAACTGTGGGTGACGTCGGATGCAAGGCACGGCCAGAAGTACTTCGTTTTCATATTTGCTGTAGAGCGAGATGTGCCGAGATGTCCGGAAGATGGGTCATCGTGGCACGCTTCCAAAATTTCGTCACGAAGGGCTGCGGGGATGTCAAGTAGATAATTCGTTCTCGTTCCAAGGCTGAAAATTTTCTTCACGAGGACGGAGTTTTTGACGCTGAATGCTGGCATGTTCCGCTTGAACGCCCTAGGCACGGAGACGTTGCGTCCTTCGAGGTAGTCAATCATACCGCGCAAGTCGGGGTCGGCATGCTGTTGGGCGGCTAGGTCGCTCTCTGCAACGACTCCGAAGGACGCATTGTCTTCATCGGAGTCTTGTGGTGGTGGGTCGACAGGGGCGCGGGACAAGCAGTCGGCGTCGGAGTGTTTCCTGCCGGATTTGTATACGATTGTAACGTCGAACTCTTGCAGGCGCAAGCTCCACCGCCCCAAGACGGCCAGAGGGGTCCTTCAAATTGGCGAGCCAACAAAGCGCATGGTGGTCTGTCACAACCTTGAACGGTCTTCCATATACGTATGGGCAAAATTTTCAAATGGCCCAGATAAGCACGAGGCGCTCTTTCTCAGAGGCTATGTAGTTTTTTTTCTTCCTTGGACAGACCACAGCTGGCATAAGCGATTACTTTTTCGCAACCGCTTTGCTTTTGGACGAGGACAGCACCCAGGCCTATATTACTGGCGTCCGTATGCATTTCTGTTTCGGGGTTTTCGTCGAAATGCGCGAGCACGGGCGGGCTTTCCAGCGTTGTTGCAGCTCGCAGAATGCTTTTTCTTGGGCGTTTTTCCAGCTGAAAGGTGTGCTATCTTTGGTCAAGCTCGTGAGTGGCTTTGCAATGCAAGGTTTGCGACGAAGCGCCGGTAGTGTGCGCACAGACCGAGAAATCTTCGCACGCCCTTCTTATCTTTCGGTCTTGGGAAGTTCGCTGTGGCTGAAGTTTTCACCGGGTCAGGCAGGACTCCCGCGGCGTTGACGACATGTTCCAACAACTTGAGCTCCTCGTACACGAAGCGGCACTTTTCAGGTTTGAGCGTTATCCCGACGAGAGAATAGCCTCGAGTACAGACTCCAATTTTGCAAGTTGTTCATCGAAAGTCCAGGCGAATACCTCAACGTCGTCCATGTATACGAGGCAGGTGTGCCACTTTAGGCCAGCCAGCACAGTGTCCATGACTCTTTGAAACATTGCTGGCGCCGTGCACTGCCCAAACGGCATCACCTAGAGCTCGTATAAACCGTCCGGGGTTATAAATGCCGTCTTCTCTCGGTCTTTCTCGCCCACTTCAATTTGCCAGTAGCCGGTCTTCAGATCCATTGATGAGAAGTACTTCGTGTGGCAGGGGGTACACGTCCTTCGTGGTGATCTTGTTCAGTCTCCGGTAAACGATGCGGAACCTTAAAGTGCTGTCTTTTTTTCTTCACGAGTACGACCGGCGTAGCCCAAGGACTTATCGATGGCTGTATAATGTCGCAGCTGAGGATGTCGTCGACTTGAGTCCGGAGGGCTTCGCGCTCGTGTGAAGAGACGCGGTACGGTGACTGTCGGGAACGTCTGTCTCCATCTTCGTTTATTATCCGGTGCATCGCCAGAGGTGTCTGACGTAACTTGGAGTTCGACGAAAAACACTCGCTTTAGCGACTCAGCAAAGCCAATAACTTTTTCTTTCTTCTTGCGGTAGTGCCGGATTCACGTCGAAGGAATGCGGAAGCTTGAAGGTATCTCCGGGTTTGCGTTCAAATTCGGCGACTGCGATCAAGTCACTTGCTTGTTGCGTTTCTTCGAGGAACGCAATTCCAGCGCCCTTGTTTATATGCTGGTACCTCTCGGTGAAATTAGTGACCAAAACGTAGGATTTGCGTTGCCTAAACCGCGCAATGACTCTTGCGACAGACACACGGTAGTCGAGAAGCAACCTTTGGTCACTCTTAACGATAGCGTCGACGTCGGGAGCAGCACCTTCAGAGTAGACGGTGATCATCAAACTTGCGCGTGGTGGCAGGGTGACATGATTATCGGCGATCCTTACAGCTACACGGTGTTCGGGGTTCGGTTCCGGCGTCATGGAGTGATCGGAGAAAAAAGTTATCAACTTGGTCTGCAGATCAATTATTACTCCATTGTCCGTCGAAACGTCCATGCCGAGAATTACGTCACCGGAGCAGTACCGCAAGATAACGAACGCGGCAGGGTACGTCGTGCCGTCTGTGGGACGCGGGATGGGCACGTTCCACTTGGCGTCACGAGGTGGCCTCCTGCTGTGCGTATGTGCGGATGGTCCCATCTGGTCATAACTTTCTTCAGCTTACACGCAAATGGTCCGCTCATTACTGAGTAGTCGGCTCCCGAGTCTATGAGGGCGACTACGTCAAAGCCGTCGATGGACAACTCGACGTCGGACGCCGCTTTCTACGAGTTTTGCGTGAGTCGGGGCGTCGTATATCGGCTTCTGCGTCTTGACGGTTGGGCACTATGCGTCGTCGTTATTGTCGTATTGTCAGTGGCAGTCTCGGTCATGTCGGGTAGGCATCGGGCCGTGTGGCTGTCGTCGTGTTCGGGAGTTTCATCAGGGTTAGGCTGGGTCGTCGGGATGAGGGGATGTTGTGAATCACGGTCTTTGGCCCGTCCTTGCGTAGTTGGAGGGTTTCCGGTTTTTCGCCATAGAGCAACTTCACCTCCAGAAGTTGTTGCTTTTAGTTTCCCCCCGTGTGGGCTTGGGGACCTTCCGCGGGAGATATCCGTAGTGCTACGGCGGTTCGGCGACTGGTACAGGTAGCGCGACGGCGACCGATGGAAACGGGCGGAGCCACGGCTTCTTTGAAAGAGGCACTCGTCGATCTCACGTGGTCTCTGGCCAAGGGAGAGGGCGAGGTGCATCGATGGAGAATCCTTGCAAACCTAGCCTCTTGTAAGGGTAGTGACAGTAGATGTGGTCGGCCTCTCCGCTGTGGTCACACAGCGGACGACGTTCGGGCGTTTGCCACACCTCGGTCTTCTTTGGCGCCTGGTTTCGGGTTACAGGGGGTAGGGCGGGACACATTGGGGGGCGGTACGGTGGGGCTCTTGACGAGGTGTTAGAACAGGGTGGGGTCGACAAACAGCCGAGGAGTAGGTCATAGCCTGTCGCTCGCGGGGTGCTTCGGACGGCGTAGAAGTTCCCAACGCCTGCTGTACTTCTTCCCGGATCGCGTCAGTGAGGGAAACGACTTGACGCTGTGGCGTCGTCGTAGGGAAAAGTTTCCGCAGCTCCTCCCTCACCACTGCACGGATGGTGTCGCGTAGGGAGTCGGAGTTAATAGCGCCGGCAGCAATCGTCTCCGACGCCAGCGCATTGATTGGGCGGTCTTACTGCCTCGTTCGGATTTTGATAGTTTTCTTCATCGCGACGGCCTCAGCCGCAAATTCGGACACGGCCTTGTGGGGGGGGGGGGGCTGCGAACAAGGCAAGCGAAGAGCTCTTGCTTCACCGCTCGCATCAGAAACAGTTTCGTTTCCTCCGTCATTTCTGGGTCCGCACTGCGAAAAAGGCGCTTGATCTCCTCGACGAAGATCTGGACCCCTTTGTTGGGGTGCTGCGTGCGAGTTTCAAGCAAAAGAGCTGCGCGTTCTTTTCTGACCACGGTGGTAAAGGTCCTAAGAAACTTGCTTTCGATGTGAGGCCACTTGGTCAAGGAGCTCTTGTGGTTCTCGAACCAAGTGCGAGCTGAAACTTCCGTATAAAAGAAAACATTGCGAAACGTTTCTGGGTCGTCGCACCTGTTGAAGATCCGGACGCGCTCCAGTTTCCCCAACCATTCTTCTGGATCTTCTGCGGGGGCTCCTCAGAATGATGGAGGTTCCGATGGCTGCTGCAGTACGATTGGTGATGTTGCTTCTTGCACCATGGTGGTGGTTGCAGCGGTCGTTCTTTTTGGTCTGTCTGGCAGGAGATCAAACTCGGGCAGGAGGCCTTGCAGTCGGCGGCTGGCTCTAGCTGGACTGGCTTGGTGGCTTCCAGAGGTTGTTGGTAGCATAAAGGGTGCGTACCCCGCACCTCCACCAGATGTCACGAAGTCAAAGACGACGCAGTTGTCTTCAAAGAAAACGAGTTTATTGGAGCGAACTTGTGCCCCGCTAACAACTCAAAGAATACACAAGCGGCGAGACAGCAGTCACGAAAGTGACTTGCGTATATGCGAGCGTCGAGAGGCGAATGCCGTTGCGTCTGCTCTGAGGCTTTTATCTTTCGGCGCAAGTGTTTTTGGTAACGTCGATTAACATCCAGAATATTTTGGATCAAATAAGATTATTCTGGGCTCATTGACGTTAGGTTGAAACAGTCTGCTTATCTGAATGAGATAGCCCGTGCCGCATAAACATAAAGAATGGAAGACGCGCTTCGCTTGGGACCCAGATAACAGAGCCGGGCATGGCCGGGCAGTAAAAACAAACAATAAATAAACAAACAAACCCAATTCATGGTTTGCAGCAATAAGAAATCGGTAGGGAAGATGCACTGAGACAGACAGCGCTTTCGAATTGATTTTAAAGCAAAGCTTCATAACTTCTGTCCAGCGGTTTCACCACGGAAGCGCAAGTTGACCGTACGCATAGCGTGATTTGCAGGGCTAGCTTTCGTTTGTGCGCACAAGGCCCCGTTTTTAGTCGTTCTTCTCAGCATGAAAGACGGCTGCTGGCGCAGTTACGGCCGATAAGGCGATCGGCAGCCGACCACCCTTGCGGCCTCCCATGCATGCGCCGCTGGGTCGTCTCAGGCTGCGGGACTCGTACCGCGCCCGGAGAAGAGGAACGCCGCGTTTGCCGTGAATGAACGTCGCATTCGCCTCGTTCACCGGGCCTCCTTCTGTGAGCGTTGCACGGGACCGAATGGCTTTGAGTTGTGGTCGGCGATATAGATACATCAACGGTTAATCAAGCGAAACCAAGGCTCAACCAGACTAAGCCAAGCTTTTGCTTTGCATATCCAAAGTTAGCTGAGCTAAGCTACAGCCATTTTGGTACTAAATCAAGTCCCGCAAACGCCTGGCCGAGGCATGGCTTAGACAATCCAGAATAGAATTTGCGCACGTAATCGCACCATGTTTGCAACTAACTTGAGTGTGTCTTTAAGGCTGAGTTATCCTTTCTATCCACTCCTGTTCTTTATTTAGATAGTAAGAAAAGAATTAGAGCTTTAGGCTGTATGATTTTTGACCACTGTCCTAGGAATACAGTTTGCACAAAAAGGCAAGATGGTCTTGATTGTTCTGACTACTGTCGTAATACCTCAGTGTTGGTTCAAGAGCGGTGTGGTAGCAAATAGGATATATCTGGGCATAGGGATAAAGAAAGGCCAGGTCTGTCTAAAAATGCAAGAGGAGCATTTAAGAAGGAACGTCAAAATACACATCATCAGAAATCACTGAGCACTCTTGGAGTAAAAGCAATATTGTCACGCGACCCGGGTGGACAAAGTCACATAGCGCCATGACCCGAGACAGACGACGACGACTAAGTGGCTGGTGCGTACCTTGACCGGATCCTCGCGCTGGCGCCTTCTTCTTAATGTATTTAGGTCAGTAATAGTTCTGAACCATGGCACGCCTCACCCGGTCTGCCACCACTTTACAATATGGCTCTTTGTCTTCACATTTTCAAGCGCAGTAGTGTGTTTAAAGTTTTACTAGTACTGGACCAAAGGTTGGTATACGATCTGGCATTAGGTGGCCACAGCAAAATAACTAGTGATGCAGTGCAGGAAGAAGGATGATGGGCTTGCTAGTGCGAAACATCTGTTTGCGTATGGCTTAAAACACTGGCGCCACATTCGGCCAAAATGTTACGGTGCGCCTAAATGAACCGCGCCGGCGTGCAAGGCACAAAAAAGAAGCCGAAGTTCAACGAGGAAGTATAGGAAACCCGGAAGCGCAAGGGAAATGAGTAGGACGAGCATGACAGATTACAAAGGGGAACGAGAAGCAAAGTGCAGATTGTTATAGAGTACAAAGGCTTCCGCCGGGTCCTAAGTAAGGGGGCATCCAACTTGTCGAAGCCCTGGGCTTTATTCTTTGTGGAAAAGTGCATTGTACGCCGTAAAGGTTCGCAAAAAGTTTTCAAACGTTCTTGCAAAAAGCATCCGTGGATACTGGGACTAGCACAAAAGTACCATAAAGTGTAAACCAGTTTTGAAGTTCAGGCGAATGTATAGCGTTTCTTAAATAACATCACTATGCAACACTACTCCATTCCCAAGGGGCCACACTCAACATTAGCAGCGTCATCATTATGTTGACAAGACGATTACTCAGGCGTATTTTGTGCTACAAAGAAAGCTGTATTCAGCCCTGCCCCTTGGATATACTTCAAATCATGCTATGGTAAATAGGTTCTACAGAACATCCATGGTATCACTCAACATACAGTCTAGAAATAATATCGTGGGGTTTGTGCATAATTTCAATAGACTTTGCGCAATCACAAACATCATCGAAGTGTTCACTGGCCGTCATACCATTGGAGTAGGGTATACATACCACAAATCTCAATGCTGGTGTTTTCGTACGCAGGACCACCTGGTTATTGAAACTTGTTGCGTACAGTGCGTTCTAGTTGTGTTCACCAGTACAGAGAAACAATAAGTCTGAGAGAGAGAGAGAGAGGGAAAATATTTAATGAAAGCTGAAGAAAAGAAAGGTTAGAAAACTAAATACCAAGCGTACAGTACTAATAGTTCTGTCACTTTCATAAAGGTTTTGCTATATTTTTGCTACTGTTCTGAACAAATACTTCATTTACTGTGCGAATTGGCGAGATTTCCTCAGTATTCCGCTGTGCCTGTGGACAGCTTTATTTTACAACGCCAAGAAGCAAGCTTCCAGTAAATGACCATAACTTCAGCGGTTGTTGCCCCGATATCGAAACGTTTTCCAAAAACATGCGTCACTAGCACAATTGTTTTATGTACACACTAGGTGAAGAAAGGGAAATACGTGAAGAAAGGGAAATTCACGTGAAGAAAAGGAAATTCACGTGAAGAAAGGGAAATTCATACGTGAAGAAAGGGAAATTCACCCGCAATATTCTGATAGCCCGAAACGTGGAGGTCGGAAGCCCGGTAATTATGATGTGGGAGTGGTTATTTTTTTCTTGAACCACGTTGATCATGCAGTGTGGTTTTCAGCTTACGTTACAAAACAATTCGTTGTAATTGAAACAAGGCAACCATTCTGTTTTTTTTTCTCAGCTACCAGCACCGCCGACTCCTTCTGGCAATAGCAGAGGCCGCCCTTGCCAAGATTCATCTCAACGTATCGCACGAAGTCTCTGCACTGAAAGAAAGAGAAGATGATTCCAACACGGATTCAGGACCTCAGCTGAGCAATTTAATGACAGTTTACGTTGTTGGCACTGCCATTGCCACGCTTTCACTTTTGTTTGAGGTACTGCTTTTTGTACGAAAACCCGTTACCACTCCAAATGCCGAGGTGAATGAACCCTAACGTGGACATTGTTCCAACTTTGAATTACCGTAATTGCCATACTTGAAATACCGTAATTGCACGATTCTAACACGCACCTCTTTTATGAAGTAGGCGCTCAAGATTACCTGCGCGTTGCAACCGGACGGAAAACTGAAAAGCCTAAAACCGAAACCGCCGACTGAAACTGAAGCAAAGCGGCTCATGTTGCCGTCGAATAAATGCTGAGTAATTATCTTGGCGGAACGGAAGAAATCAGGCAGCGTTCCGTACATAAGGCGTCCATGTGGCGTGTATTCGCGATTGGTGAAAACAAAGGGACCAATTTTAAACGCAAAACTTCACGGACGGGTTTGAATCGTGAAAACTCTCACTACATGTCGTGCGCCTAATTTTAATAACACTGGCCATTGTGCACATGACGTCCTCTAAGAATTCATCAATTAATCTAGTTGCGACTGAGAAATACTGATCCCCACACTGAAAGTAGAAGATATCCGCCACCTTTATTTGCTGGAAGCATGCCAGCAGACGCAACCGCACGTTTGCACTGCTTGATACAGGAAGACGTGTTTGAGGTAGTGTTGGAAATTCATCATTCATGGTGCTTATTTCTTAAGGTACTGGTTGTCGCTGTTTATGTGTCTACTTGGCCATGGTCCAGCTGTCTGCTACTGCTAAACCCAAAGACAATATTTCTCCACCGGCGGAAAAATAATTGAGACGTGAAATATTGCTGCGTCACTGACTGTCATATTTGGGGGAGTAATTGCGTAGGATCGACACGTTTGCTCATGCTGTATGCCCGAAACATTTTATAAGTTTTTCGTCGCATGAAATAAACATGGATTGTGACGGCTTTCGGTACCGCTAAGTGATCTTGTTGTGGACTTTCTGCCCCTTTGCTATCGCAAAGTTTGTTTCATAATTCTTTATTTATTTGTATTTATTTCAATACCTTTATGGCCCGTAGGGCGTTAGAAGACGGAGTGGTTGTTAGTTTAAATATCACAATACAAAACTCTTGAATATATAAAAAATCAGACATACAATGGCAGCACTACATACAAAAATCAAAGAAAAAAAACTGAAACATGTTAGACAAAGTACCACAATATTATATAATAATATATAGTAATCAAAAATACAAGGTCGATATAAATTATTGACAGCGGTTTTATAAGCGAGCGTATTAGCAAGGGTTGCAATTGAGGAAGGAAGGTCATTTCATTCTTGGACGTTTTTACAAGAAAAGAGTGATAGAATGAATTTGTGCGCGCAAAAAGGACGTCAACTTGGTTTGCGTGATCAGTACGCCAAGAAAATTGTGCGGGTGGGGAAACAGTTGGTTTTTGGCACTCGGGTTTTGATAATAAATTTTGTGAAATAAACTTAGGCGAGACAATTTCCTACGTAACGAAAGAAGAGGCAAGTATAAAGAAAGCTTCATGGAAGATACGCTGGCAGTACGATAATAGTCGAATAGTATAAAGCGTGCGCTGCGGTTCTCATATGATTCTAAGGTGTTTGAAAGTTGATTGAGGCGCGTATACAAAACAGAGGAGCCATACTCGAGTTTTGAACGCACAAGGGTCTTAAATAGCAGAAGTTTTAGCGATGAACGGGCCATGTGAAATTCCTGCGTAAATACCCGAGAATGCGGTTGGCGTTGTTTATATGTACCGGATGTGGTTTTCCCAAGATAGGTAAGCGGTAATGTTAACTCCTAGGTATTAGTATGACATTACGTTTTCTAGCATAGAATCATCTAGGTGATAGTTGAAAACATCGGCACAATGTATGTTACGAGAAATTCTGATTACTTTGCACTTTTTAGTATTTAAGCCCATGTGCCAAAAACAGGATGCAGAAATACTTTCCATGTTATTTTCAAGCATCCTAGTGTCAGAGCTATTAAAAATAAAATGGTAAATACCGTAATCTTCGGCTAACACTTTAAACGAAGGAGTTAACAACATTAGGAAAGATATTTATGTAAATACGAAAAAACAACGGCCCGAGAACAGATCCCTGCGGCACAGCCGAGTTAACTGAAGAAAGGGACGAGTTGAAGTCGTTAGCTGTGGCGAATTGGGTTTAGTTATAAAGGAAATTTTCGATCCATGTAAGAACCTGTTGGTGGATACTTCCTTAGTTTCAAGGATTGAAGTTGGTAAACAGGACATCAAATGCTTTAGAGAAATCTAGAAATATGCAATCTGTTACAGTTTTCTTATCTATTGCTGCAAATAGGTCATGCGTAAAAGAAAATTGTTGCGTTTCACATGAATACGACTTGCGAAAGCCATGCTGAGATGAGGAAAAAAATGAATTGGCCTCGAGAAAGCTTACAACCTGGGAATAAATTATATGTTCGAAGATTTTCCAAGACACGCTAGTTATCGATATCGGCCTATAGTTCAGCGGTGATTCTTTACCTCCAGACTTATTACAAAGGCGTCACCTTCCCCACCTTCCAATCGCTCGGTATGCAACCAGTTTGAAGCGACTGGGAAAGCAATTTTGAGAGAATAATAGATGAATAAAATTCGGTGTTCTTTGAGAACTTTAAATTAAAGCAATTTATTTAAATAAATGTAAAGCAATGTGTGGCTAGTTTTTGTACTAGTTGTCATTATTTTGTGCACTTATAGCATGGGGTTCAGAGGACTGGCAATGCCTGAATAACTAGACATTTTAAAATCGTTCTTCAGCATCAATGAATCACGACTTTGTGAAGTGTTCAGTGGTATATCTCATTGTTTATAGACCATATGCTACTTTCCGTGTCATTCCTATCTACATCTTCGAATAACATGTAGTGCTCCTTCATCCGTCGTTCCCTAAGCCGCGGCTTCGCGTCGGCTACGGAAGACAAAGAAAATTAAGAAGCGAGCCTTGCGTGCTCCATGCGCTTGCACAGCACGGGTAGTTCGGTACTGAAAGCCTGCCACGCTGGTACTCTGCCAGCGCAGCGCTGGTACTCCGCTGGTACTCCAAGCAGCGACCCCGTGGTTCCCGACAGTGATGAGTCCGGACTAAGAGATGACTGACCCCAGAAACATTGACCCCTCATGATTTTCCGGCTGAGGCTACCTCGCGCTATCGGGACGTCGCCATCGTACAGCTCTGTGTGCTCCCATATGGCGTAAAAACCTAGAGGTTTGCATCGGCCTGATTGAGGCCACCGTTGATGTGCACCACGTCACCTCGGAGGCTAGTTGGTGTCACCAGTGACTTAGCAATCTTCCCCCTGAAGTGGTTCACACTGTCGCGGAGCCCCCATTCAGTGCGCTTTTTCTATTTTGTAGCATCCCTCTTCGGTCGCCAAGCACTGTTTTTTCTAAGAAACGAATGTGGCGTGCGCGCTGACCGGCCGGGAGCATAGGTCGGCGTACTCACTCGTGAGTACACTCATTTGTACTCATTTGTACTCAAACTCACGAGTGAGTACGATGATGAGTGATCACACACCCAGAAAAAAACAGTGAGTACGATGACGAGTGAGTACAAGGGTAAGTCTAGTACTCGTGAGTACAGTACTCATGAGTACACTACTCATGAGTATGAGTACTCATGAGTACACAGTACTCATGAGTACACAGTACTAGTATACAGTACTCATGAGTACAAAGCACTCATGAGTACAAGACTCATGAATACTGTGTACTCATGAGTACTGTGAATTCATGAGTATATGCACTCCTGAGTACAGTAGTGCAAACAAGTTTTATCACGAGCTCGAGTCCGGACGCGCGTGTACGAGTCGCAAACATTTAGCGGTGCCGCTGTGCAGCTTAACTGTCAAGGACGGTAAAATTAGACAACGAAAACTGCACCTCCCTCCTTTCCCGGTCCCTGTTTGGCTCTGTAAGCGTTTTTCGGCGGTCGCTCGCAAAGAGGTCACGGTGACGAGGGAAAAAGGAGGGGGTGAGGGCCCGGCGGGAAACGCGGCCGCAGTTGCTCTTCTCTGATGGGACTTGTTGACTGCAGCAGTTATTTTTGTTGACGCGGCCTGTGAACGCGTGGCGGCTTCATTGCGCTTGCTCCCTTCCAATTGTTTTAGGGGACCGGCGGTGGAGGCTGCGAACAACGCACGAACTAGGCGTACTAAAGTCCCTCTTTTTCGGTCTTCAGAAGTTTCCGTAGACGCATGTCACGCTGTGTAGTCGTTTCGTGAGCCGAACCGCTCATTTCAACAGTCGCAGTTAATTTTCGTAACTCGTGTCAATTTTCGTAACTCGCGTGGGTAACGTTCGCTGTGCTTATTCAAGCGACAGTTTGGCTGATGTACGTGTGCCCATATGGTTTTATTAGGTTCCCGTTTTGAAACATTTTGCTCAGGTTCGCTAGTAATATGGTCTCGTGTAGTGCCATTTACAAGTGAGCATATAGCCCCATTGTGCACTACGGCGTGCAGGCGCGGCGGTGGAATTTGCCCCAGCAATGAAAATAAAATACCCGAGTACACCTAAGCACGTTTGTGAGTTGTGAATCGGACATCATAATATCCAGTTCAACGCGTACGGCGCCTTGTTTAGCCTCGCATATTTTGTCGAAGAGCTCTGTCATCTTGCCGCTGGAGGAGCGTTTTGCTTTCGAATGGCTTTACTTTCGAGTGGCAACCCGATTCGCCGCTTCTCATTTATGCCACCGTGTAATGAGGGCGCTGACGATGATGGTGAATTTCGGTGGTTGTTATTCTCCTACCTTCACTACTGTTTACAGGCGGGGCGACCACCCCTCGCTAGCAACTATACCGCGGAGTTAAAGCTCGCACTGTGAGTGGCCTCGTGAAGGAATTGCTTTGAATTGATGAACGCCAACGCCAGACGCCGGGATTGTCGCTTAAGCTCGCATCTTGGAACGTCTCGTAAAACATGTGGATTGCACATAACGACGTCACCGCACTTTTTGATCGATCGCTGTCAGCTTCATCCGCGTTGCTCGAGATAAGAGCTGCAGATTTCCACTGTGCAACAAACCCACCAACACGGCAATACAGTGACGTCAGTGCAAGCTATCACGCCTCCGAAAAACGCGTCTACAAACTTTCTTCTCGAGTACACAAAGCACGGCAGAGCAGTTCTACGCTGCTGTAACGGCTGCCAAGTGCCGGCAGCAACTGGGTGGCCTGCGGCCCTCGACTGCGACCGATACCCTCTCCACGCCCCCCCCCGAACACACACACACACACACACTGTTGGGACTGGGCCATTGGGCCATTCTAGCTCAGTCACCACTGTTCGATTCACTTCACTTTATTTCCTTAAAGACCCCACAGGGGGCGTTACATAAGGGGCGCGTTGTACAACATAGATACAAAAGCCACAGGTTAACAATACAGATGCATAGATGTTGCGACGTTGCCCTGCTCAGTCCGCCATCGACGCGGCGCAGAGGAGAGCGATGAAGTTGTCGAGCCGACGTTGATTTTAAGCTGCATTCATATACAATATATACAAAGGTAGCAAGAGCGTTACATGGCTCGCACAAAGGCACTTCTCAACTCAGTGCCTCCAATGAAATGCCGCCGCACAGCCGCTGCTTCAGGGCTGGTTTTATACCCACGGGGTTCCGCCGCAGCCGCGTGCAGTTCGAATCTTTCCAATCGAATCACTGGCCGCAGTTTGAATCCGGCGAATGCAGGCGAAGTGATTGCGTCAGCCGAGCCACGAATGGGAAAGGGGAGGCGACTCAGCGGCGCCGTCTCCAGAGTCTACTCGTCGCTGCGTGTGTTTTGCGGGCCGGTCGTCCCAAGCATGATTTGGTGCGGCCGTCTCGATGGGAAAAGTAGAGTAGACTCGGCGGCGCCGTGTGCCGCCAGTTGCGGCACGTCTGCCGCGGGCTGGCTGACCGAGGCGCGAATCGGGCCCACCGTCGGCGCGTCGCCAGGTGCAGCAAATTTGTGTCGGGCGCTCTGGTTAACCGCACACACACGCATAGAAAAATTAGTGAGTAAGATCAGACCCGTGTGGGTTTTGGCCTAGCTGTTAACGGAAATAGACACAACGACGCGTAGCGCCCGTCCTGTCCCTTTTTCGCGGCGGGACCCCCCTCTTTGGCTTTTCGCGCGCTAGCCGGTTTTCGTCTTTCTGTTTATCTCTTACTTTTGCGGGCTGGCGGCGGTTGCGAGGGGTACGGTTGCGCAATGTTCGCAGAATTCGGAACAGCGGCGGCAGCGTCTCTTTCCAGATGGTTTTAAAGACGATAGTCTTTCTTTGGCCACTTGAGCGCGACAATGTTGGCCTGTCAGTCTGTCTGTCTGTGTCCGTCATAAAGATAATTTATTATTGCAACTTAATATCACGCCCCGCTGTACACATGGGAGCTACTGGGGTCGCCGTTGAGTAGCTTCATGTACATAATGCGCCCTCTCTACAACTGGCCAACTTCCCCGCGATTCAGCCGCGATTCAGCCCGCGATTCAAGACGCGAGTGCGTACGTCCCGTTTCGCTCTCTCCCGTGTACGTGCCTTCACGCAGTGGAAAGCCCTACGACAATGCACCGCGTAAGACATTTTCTTCTCGGGCTCCTCTGTCCTGATGTATCTCAGTATTTCTAATTAGTTAAACATTTTATTTTTTTCTGTTTAGCCTTTCATTAGAGCCACGACCTAGCTAAGATGTTGCAGTCGACAGGATCATGATTTAAGGCCGAACGGAGGACGAACAGACGAACAACCTGAACGGACCGCACCACGACTACGAGAGTGCAGCACGCAGACATGGGGCACCGAAGCACTCCACGCCAGCGGTGGTCGACACAGTGCTGACTGCAACGGAACGCTACGTCCTATGCTCTACGAAGAAACAGCAGTTCGTGAGCGCACTACGATTACGAGGGCTACCCTGCTCTGGCCGTAAGGACGACATCATCTTGCGTCTTCTAGAGGACAACGAAGAACGTCGCCATCTCTCCAAACGAAGGAATGTGCCAACGCTACTTCAGGCTGCCTCCGACAACAAACGGCAGAGGACCCTGCAAGCGGCGCTGTTTGAGAGCAGAAGGCTGCGCGATGAACGAGAAAGTTTTCTGAGACCACTGGCGAGAGTAGGCCGAACGTTTTCCACGGTGCCTGGACTGCACGAGATCCGGGCACAGGCAGAATGCACGACGGCACGCACATGAACGAGACGACGCATGCAAAATTGTGATTGCGTGCTCACCGGACCTTTCCCAGGTAATCGCCACGATTACAGAGACGCATCGAAGGTCAGTACATTTCTGGCGAGATCACGAACACACGTTGCTCTGCTACATCGCCCACGAGCTACATCGCCCACGCGCAGGTCATTCCAGCAACGAGCAACCAGACGCGCAACGTACGCAGCGCGCACGAGCCAGAAGGCACCTCGTTCCTGGCACCCGCTCTTCCGGTACAGACGTACACGAACGGAACTCTGAGAGCACGGAACGCAACGGAGCCGGTACGTACATTTTCCGCACGTGCTGTCCCGGCGCGGGTCCACGCAACCAACGACATCGCACCCGGATTGGTGGATATGTCCACGACAAGCGAGCAAGACGCACGGCGCCCGAAATGCACCATACGTGGCGAACGACCGCACCCCAATTATAGGGGAGTTTTGTAGATAAAACGAGACGCACAGCGCACGAAACGCACCAGAAGTGACGAACGACATCCAACTTGAACTAGTGGAGCTGACCACGGAGAACGAAATGCACAACGCACGGAACGCCGCCAAGCCAGCACACACGGAGGAAACTGCTGTTCGCGACATCCTCCGCTCCCACTGCAGGTGCTATCCGGACTTGGCCAGCGAATGTTACAACCGCAGAAATCACCTGGCCACAAGCAACAAAAGACCCAGCGCACGCGGTTCAACCCTACCAGAAAGTACGAGCTCTCCGACACCCGCTGCTCCCTCCCGAGTCCAGCGGACGAACGACATGACACTCGTGCAAGTAGGTCCGTCAACGAGCAACGACACGGCCAGCGCATGCGGCATGTCCGAGCCAGAATTAACAAGATCACCGGCACCCGTGCTCCGATCGAGACTCACACGACAAACACCATTTCGTACAAGAGGACGCAACCGCAAGCAAGCGAACTCGGGACGAACGGAGCCTGCTTGTATGGGAGAGATAGCGATTATAGCATTCTCGAAACAACGGGCAAAAGACGAGGTCTTGAGCGACGGCACGGACACGGCAAGAACGGCAACGAATGAACCCGATCCAGACGAAGCATCGAATGCCCTGACGATGAAATCACGCTTGCGATGCCAAGGAATGTGGGAGCGAACGGACGGCACGAACTACGCCCGCTTCCCCACCACAATGGTTTCACTTCCGAAACAACCACGGCGACTGCGAGCACGGAGCCGCAACGACTTTGACCGATCAGCCATGCCACCCTACTTAAACGCCCCACTACCACACACTAAATGAAAAGCCAAACGGCTCCCGCACCATACGCAACGCACGCGTCAATTCAAGCAACGTCCTCAACGCGCCGAACTATGCCATCCCTACACAGTGCAGCTCGCCACCGGACAAACCAGACGTCTACGCCCCCACATGCATCAAGCACGCGGCGAGCTACACGAACACAATCGCCGACGGAAGCGGCGCAACCAACGCAACGCTGTAAACACTGTCAAGTTCAGGTCTGACGAAGTGAATCCCACGGCACACACACAATAAAATCAAGCAGATTTGAAATTCACCGAAACTCAACGAGACGAACACCCTCTTAACGAAGTTTCTAGTATCTGGAACAACAAAAAACAAATGCCAGCATCGAGCATCTGTGAACAAGCGGACAGTGATCTGGATACGAACGGACGTCAATCTACGCGAACGCTTCATTCAAGTTCATTGTGCCTGGGGGCAGGCGCATTTCGGATTCACAGCACGATTAGGATACGTATCAGCGCGCCCGGAAACGAAAACGGACGACAAAAGCTGCCACCCGAAGACACGCAGAAAAACGCAGTTTACGGCCACGGCCGCACCGACAAGCCCCCAGCTCCCCTGAGCCCGACCCGGCCTGAGAACAAGACGAGACGCCAGGCGCAACGCGAGTGCTTACGTTCCGTTTCGCTTTCTCAACAGTGTACTTGCCTTCGCACAGAAGTCGCCCAACGACAGTGCACCGCGTCAGACGTTTTCTTCCTCTGTCCTGATTTATATGTAACCTGTGTTTTTCTAATCAATTAAACAATTTATTTTTTCTACTTAGTCTTTCATTCGAGCTACGACCTAGCTAACAGTGCAGATAAGTTGATTATTCGTGAGTAATACATGAGTGCAGAATGAGTAGTACTCGTGAGTGCAGAATGAGTAGTACTCGTGAGTAGTACTCATGAGCAGTAGTACCCATTGAGTACTCATGAGTACAGAGTGAGTACTCATGAGTACAGATTCAGTACTCATGAGTACAGATTGAGTACGAATACTCGTGAGGACAAATGAGTTTGAGTACAAGTGAGTACGATTACAAATGAGTATTTGATGAGTGAGTACGAGTGATTTTGTGAACAGACGAACTTTTTGAGTCTGAGTTTGATTGAGTACAGCGTAAATAAAAAAAACTGTGATTGAGTTTGAGTGAGTTCTTTCTGTTTTTCCGACCTATGGCCGGGAGACGCGGATGTCGGGGGGAACCAACGCCCAGCTTGGGTTTCAGCGCGGCCGCGGCGTTCCATACCCCCCGCGGCGTGTGCGCTGGTTGCTTTCGGGCTCCTGGTCCTCAGTGTACTTGAGACGACCTTTCTGTCTTTTCCACTGTTTACTTTAGTGTGTTTTTCTGAACTTTTTTCTTTACACCCATAATTCCCCAAGCGCGCGTTTTCGAGTTCAAACCTTGTGTCTGTGTGTTTGATCGGTCCTTTTCACTTTGGCGGAAACATAGCTGATTGGTTTTTACAAACGCCTCCCCGATTGGCTGCAGAAAGTGGCTTACTCCCCACAGTCCGCGCGGTCCAGAATACACTTTCCCCCCCAATACGTTCCCCATCGGACCGCTTGGCGCGGACATAGCGCGGCTCCGCCGGCTATTGAGGGCGGCCTGCACCCGGACTCAGCTCAGAAACTCTGCCACCCGTCGTCAGGCCCACTCGCAGGGAGACCGCGATCCGGTCAGCCATGTCCCATTAAGGACCCTTGATCTATTGACTGCTTTCCTAATTTGGTGTAATAAGTGCACTCTTTCAATTTTGTATGTGTTAAAGATCAGTAAATGTCATCAATACAGTAAACCAATTAACGTCAAAACTTCTTCAACGCCTCGAATGCTTCACTGCGATCAGCATGCTACCATAGCGGCAGATATTTGACCAAATTTCACCGTTACTATACAGTGGCGGATGTCATCGACGCACCCTGGGCGATTCCCGCACCAGCGGCTCAAGCAGATCATTCTGGATCGCAACACGTAGACTGAGAGCGCGCGCCTTCAGCACCTGCTTCCTGCAAAAAGCTTAGAGATGGCCGTCCCTCCAAGCTGCTCAACAGCATGCGGCAACTCCTCGGCGCGAGGAGTTCTGGCTGCAACGTTACGATTTTAAAGGAGCATTTTCTGCCGTGCTTGCCACAGTCCCCACGCCTCGTCTTAGGTGCTTTAAGGAACTTGACCCTCGGCCGCCTTGCCGGGCTTGCTAATCGAGGCCACGACGCTACTTCCCCCTCAGTCTCAGCCCCCGCTTATATACCAGTGCGCTCAGCCGTGTCCCGTCGCGGCTTCCATCGAGTGCTTCTGTGCCATTTCAAGTGCCATTTCCGCACAGTTACGGGCTCGCGTGCGCGAGAAGGGAGAGTTGTGCATTGCGGGGAACGTGTACGTTGTGAAAGAAATTGACGGTACAGACATCGTTGCGAAGTTTCATTCTCAGCAATCGAAGCGTATCTACAGCGCTTCTCTCCAGGTCAGTACCAGTTTTTTCGTGTATCACGGCCTAATAAAGTGACTCCGAAGTAGACAACGGCACTGCAAGACAGGTGCGTGTTTGTGTTGTTTTGTTTGTTCACGCAACCACACTACAGTTACTTTTTCTATGGCCCTTCTTCAGCTCGGTTGGTGTTGTAACTGAATAACCACGCATTCTAAACGTAATTAGCTGATTGCAAATAAACCGAGTTTCAACCAGAGTAAAACCTGCTGGTACAGCGGAGCTGTGGGTTTGTCTTTACGAAGATTCCATTTAGTTTCGGCTTCCTTCTTGGGAGTAATGTTAAAATCAACTTAGCGGCTAATTGTGACACAATTTGTTCAGGCCGTTCAGGATTCCCCATGTGAGTATTTTCTGCTGCTGCTCCTCCACTGCTTAAAAAATCATAACCTCAACTCCTAGAGTACGCAAAACGCAATAAAGGGGACAAATAACGCGTGTGAATGCCACCTTGCCTTTGATATCTGACCAGGCTCTCGTTTGGAATGCGTGGCCGAACTCTGTACACTTCGGGAAACAAAGTAGGGAAGTAGGCGGGATGCGTCTTGACATTGCTTTCGCCACCAACCGCGAAGTGCTGTGAGCATATTCTTGTGCCGCCTTTTGGCGTCCATTCAGTGCCGTGAATTTCGCTGAAAAAAAAGTTACTGCTGATAAAACAATAGTGGCTGAAGTCGGAGTACCTTGTGTTTTGCGAATACTATGGCATGCAGTTCACTAATATGGCTGTCTGCGATGCGTATGAAACACATAAAGCAAACGTTTTATTTTTACGGCCCTTCGCGTCTGCGCTCCACATAAACTGTAATCGTACTAAACATTTCACTCTTTCTAGTGAAAAGAAATGTCATGGCTTTACTGCTGAAATTCCTTTCTTGCGACGCTCCGTCTCCCACGACTGCTCGGGAAACCTGTACATAACGATGCTAGAGAGCCCTTCGCGGATGTGACAGTCCTTCACGCAGCAGTAGCGGCGCTGTCGCAAATTCTTTCGTGGAGCACTTTGATCCTTTCGGACCCTGCAACTTCCCCTTTTAACTATGTTTCTTAAAAAATCATTTGCCACAGAGCGTCGAACCTAACGCAGTGAGCGTGTTTTCACGCGTGCTGTGAACGGCCGGTGGTGACATCCACCGACCCAAAGTTGCTAAGCGGCGGCGAGAGGCGGCGCTTCAGTCGCGGGCAAATTTTAGTGTCCATCGCTTATAGGCGCGAGAGCCTATAGATCGGTGCCTGAATACGTGTATACTGTAACAATTGCATACTTGCATGCTGTAATACTTGTATACCTGTACACTGTAATACTTGCATAGACTTTTTCTTCCCCGTATATTTCTCTCGCCTCACCCCCGTGTACTCCCCCCCCCTTCACCGCGGCACCACCCAACTTCTACCATGAACCAATCCTTATGGCGCAGCTCGCAAGTGTCGTGGACGTTACCTGTGCTTCAGGTAACGAAGTGCTGACGTTAGTACCGGACCAAAGGTGATTCGAGAGTATTAGAAGAAGGAAGTCGAGCACAAGCAAGGACGACGACGAAGCACGGCGGCTCCTGTCAGCCCATAAGGCAGAGTATGCGTTGGTGTTCCTGCGGGAAAGACATCCAGGCAGCATCCGATCTCCGCGGGGAAGAAGTGACTGCTGTGGGGGGTGTATGGCTCCGAATTGTCGACACTGAGGGGTCCGTCTCTGCATCTTTCTTTTGCAGGGATGTCCTCATTGACAAAGCCCAGCATGCCAGGGCATTCACAGATGCAGACTGAACGCAAAAAAAAACGCGTGAACTGAAGCGACTTTTAATGTTGGCCGAAGGCTAACTCCAGGAATGACAGGGAAACGAGAACGTCCTCCTGCCAAGCTGTAGTTGTCGTGAAATTGCGCACTAGTCTGCTTACTGACGTCGCTACCCTTATCTCGATCTCGAAGTCAGCCCTCCCCGAAAGAGGAAACGGTTGTTCTAGGAAGCCGATGAGGGCTCAGGCCAAAACTGCGTCTGGTTACCGCGGCAGTTTCTGGCGTCTTCAAAAGACTGCCTCATAAATTAAGCTGCATGGTTATCGCTATGACGTACAAAATATGGCTAGAAATGGACAGCGAAATTGGGAGACTGAGTAGGATTTTTACCTCTTATCAGCTGACCAGGTTACCGATATCTGGCCCACTGGCGGAAGCTTCTCCTAGGGGGCGACTGCGGGTAGCGCTGTTTTTCCCGTGTCTAGGGCTATTTGCGGCATGTCGGCTGCACAGCCAAGGGCAGCAGATTTGGCCGGCCAGCCTCCGGGGTCAGGCCGCCATTATCGGTGAGGCACTAGCCGGGCGAGTGGGGTCTGGCTTGCTCAGCGAAGGTCTAGGGGAGGGACTGGAGCCTGCCAGCGGTGACGGGACTTCACTGAGCGACAATATTGTAGAATGAGACCAGCGGATCAGGTCAGATAAACCTGCTTCATCAGTGGATGAACCGCAACAAAAGCTCACGGCGGGCCTCGCTACTCTCCCTGCGTCGGTGGGTTTTGCAGGTGAAAACCCGGCTACACGGATAGGGGCAACGGAGTCCGCCCTTCAAGCCACGGTACAGGCAGGTACGCTCGCCTTGCGGCACGAGCCGTGGATGTAGTGGCGGGTATACGGACCGTGATTGCGCAGGGATATCAGATGAATCGGAAAATAAGGCGCTGAGCGTCACAGCTATAGGAAGACAAGTGGGTGGTCAGAGAACCGACGCCCGTTATGTTCCGTCAGCATCGAGTGCGATCTACCTTTGGAGTGTCTTGTTGTCTCGAGTGCCTTCCATGGGATTAGGATGTGGACTACGGATAGGTCCTCCCCACACCTGGTACACATGGGCCTTGGAGAGCCAGTGGGCAGGTGTGAGTGTGTTACATGTGTGTGGCATATCCGCAACCTAGCTAAGGTAACTTCAATGTGTCTGTTGTGCGAGTCAGCTGTGTAACGTCCCAAGTGTGGTTTTATTACGTGTAGTTTGTTTTCTGTCTGTTCGCTCCAGTCTGCTTGCCAAGTTTTACGGAGTTGCTGTCTTACGTGTGGCTTGAGGTCTGTGTAAGGTACCAAGGTACAACGACCAAATCTCGGTCGTAGTCGTTGGTGGCTTCGCTGGCATCGCACCACATCGCAGGTGCGTTCGTTCACTGTCGTCGGGCAGTTCACCGTTTAGCTCGGAATTCGCATTTTTGCATAGCAGAAGAGTTGGCAGGCATCGAAGATATAATCGTTTCTGATAATAGCAGGATAATGATACACCTCGAGCGTCGCGATCGCTGCGCCGCCTGCCGCCGCTTCGGCGCGGCGTTTACGGGATCTGCGATGTGTGACCGATGGGGGCTCGTGCAGTGTTTCGGTTCTGTTTCGCTTCTTGTAGCACTTCCGCGCCCTATAAAACTTGTTATGTTGAGGTCCATAAGCAAAAAGTACGTTTAGGTCACTTAAAAAGCAGGTGGGTCTTTGTGGAGCACTCGAACGCCAACAAGAGCTACCCGGGTACGTGGTTCTGCTCACTTCGTCACCGTTTTTTCGGGCGTCGGCGACGGCAGCAGCATATCATCACTGCCACCTCCGAATAAACCACGCACAAGTGAACTCTACTGTCGCCTCGTTTAGACCTGATACTAGCACAGCGAGAGGTTGGTTTAGTTTTGCTGCGCGGAAAACGAGTGCGGCTTCGTTTCGAATATATACTTCGTAAAAAAATATTTTTCGGGTGTGTGACTAGCCAATCCCGGACAATAACTTATGCCTTTTATAGTAATTCAAACCATGCAAAAATGTTAAGTATATTCAAAGATTGTGCTTCGTAATATATGTGCCCACTCACGCCTTATAGCAAGAACCAAGGAAAGTAATAAAACCGCGGAAAAATAAATGCTGTGCAAGTCCGAAAGAAACAGAATAGTTCTAACGGGTATGCAAAAAAAACCAGTGCAGCTTCTGATTTTCTTAAGACATTCATCGAAACTTAAGCCAGGTAGGACTCACCAGACCATTAAAACGCGAAATACACTGCTGTTTCGCGAGACATGGCCATGGGTCAGAGGATGAGGACACTGTACGTGTACAACTTCTGAGCGAATTCAAGCAATGAACGTTTTTGTAATGACACACAGAAATATCGCGTTCACTTCCGTTTTGTTTTTTGACTTCGACGAACAGCTGATCGTTCGGCAGACACTTTTTTGGAAGTTTGCAGGATAGGCAGTTCACAAGCGATGAAACGTGTCATTGGAAGAGTGTGGTATCTGACACGGCCCTCTGATTTGAGTTTGTGCTTTATTCTGCAGGCTCCATGGGCCATATGGCGATGTTTCGAAGAAGCCTTTAGTCGTGGACGTAGGTTACATTCTAAGCCCGTCTCCGCGCTGCTCGTGGAGGATATATGTAGCAGATGAATGCTTATGGGCGCTCACCTCCCGACAAGACGAACATTTATCGTGTGCTGATCCCTAAGTATGATTCTGCATTATCCATCGTACTTTCGTGGAATGTTCGCACAATTAAGACTAACTGGCTAAATGGTTGTGATCAATATATGAAGTATGATATTTGCAAACGTAGCTGCCCTGTTTTCAGGTATGAGTGCTCCGCTAGATTATGCAGGCGCACAAAACCAATTCACATCGTAGTGTATCGCCGTAGCATGAACATCTGAGGAAACGCTGGTTACGGAGACACTGTTAGTAAATTTCAGGGCAGTGTAACTGCAACCACCTATATGCATATGCCGGTTCCGCGACTCTGGCATGTGAAACACACTTGGCGCTACTGCAGGCCGAATGCACTACACTAAGATCGTGTCAGAAACATTCATACTCTCGTAAACACACCCATTTGCGATCGGAGTGACTGCTACGCATAAACATGGATTGCCAACCACCACAAACGGTAAATCTCAGTTGTGAGCATGCCCCAAAAGCAGCGGCGACAGTGCAGAGCGGGATGGAGACTCCCGCGGCTGCTTTGGAAACGGGCCGCTAGGGGGATTTCAGTGGCGCCCCTACAGGCAGCGCTCGAGGCGTATTGTCATAACGCACAAGGCTGAAATCCCGTGTAGGTACACCCCGGCGGGCGGTTACACCGTCCTGCCTGCTGTGGTGTCTGGCACAGCCTGAAACCCGTCTCAGCGTTCCGGAAATCGGCAAAAAAGCCGCCTTGCCGTCATTAGCCCTTCAACAGCTTGCAATGCTTTTGCTGCATGAGCGGTGCAACGACCGGAAACATGTATTCACGGATGGGTCAGTAACGTCATCTAGTTCGGCAGGTGCGGTGGTTGTTCCAGCACATTTTACCATAACTCGATTCCATGCTGCCCATACCACTAGCTTAACAGCTACAGAACTTGCAGCTATTCGTGAGGCTCTTCATTACGTTATCGACGTCACTCCTGAAAACGTTGCTATTTTCTCGGACTCCCAGGCTACTTTACAAAGCTTACGCGCAGCCCGGCGCTGCAGCCCCCTCCACCAAGTGGCGAAAGAGATTCGAAACAAATTACATCAAGCCATCACAAATGGCCATGAGATAATATTCCATATGCTTCCAGGACACTGCGGAACCATCGGCAACGAATTGGCGGATGAGGTTGCTCGTAGAGGCCACGAGAGCGAACGCACAACCCTGCTTCCCCTTTCAAGAGAGAGAGAGAGTAGACTTTATTGGGTTCCAGCATGCGGGATTCCCTCCGGCCGCGCAGGGCGCGGGGTTCACCCTATCTCACGTTACACTAGAAGTCCTAGTGTCACGCGGGCCTAGACCTTAAGGCCTTCGTGCCCCGGCGCCGCTCGGGTTACTGAGGGTGTCCCCCTTTCGCCTTTGCAGCGCCAGTGCGGCCTCGAGCTGCCGGACGGCCCTTCGGTGGTCTTCTGGGTCCGTAGACCCCACACGCTGTTCTACTTGCGGCGGTAACACCGGACCGTCCGCGCTGTCTGCGTCACATCCCCAGAGTATGTGAGCCAGGGTGGCTCTAGCGCTCGCGCACACACTGCACATTTCACTCACGTAGAGTTCGGGGCACACGTGTCGCGCTAGCGATGGGGTCAGCACAGTCTCGGTTTGGAGCTGGCGCAACCTCACCGCCTCCCACCGAGTAAGATCCCTGTGCGGAGGCGGGAAGCCACGCCGTTGCTCCCTGTACCACGCGAGTATGTCGCCGTAATCGAGCAGATGCTCCTCGCCTTCTTCGGTCGCCGTCGCGTCTTCGGAGGCGGGCGCGGCCGCGGTCCGACACGTGGCGAGACCACGGGCCGCGGCATCCGCCTCCTCGTTGCGGTTCGGAGATCCTGGTATTAGGTCCCTACCCATGTGGGCCGGGAACCATTTTAGTGTCAGCCTCGACTTGGACTCGTCGCTTGCCAACGCCCTAGCAGCCGCCCCGCACACGGCTCCGCGCGAGAAGCTACGGATGGCCGTCTTGCTGTCACTGAGTACTGTCCGCACGCCCGGGGAGCGCGCCGCCAAGGCTATCGCCATCTCCTCGGCCTGGCTCGCGCTCCGCGTACGCACGCTGCATGACGTGACGATCTTGCCCGTCGTTGCGGCGACCGCCGCCGCCACGTAGGCGTCCTTGTTCCTGACTTTGGCCACGTCCACGTAGACGGCGCCCTCGTCGTTCTGATGTTGCAGCAGCAGCGCCCTGGCTCGCGCCGCTCGTCGTCCCTCGCTTTCGCCGGGACCCATGTTCTTTGGCAGCGGATACACCACCAGTCTTCGCATGGTTGACTCCGTGAGTGGAGACGTTTCGTGGTCTTGTTCCTCGGGGGAGGACAGGCCCACTCGTTCCAGCAGCCGCCTGCCGACCGCGGTGCGGCCCAGGCGCGTCAATTGAGCAGTACGTTGGGCCTCGCCGATCTCCGAGAGCGTGTTGTGCGCTCCCAGAGATAGCAAGGCCGTCGTCTTGGTGCCATTGAGCAGGCCCATGGCACCCGCATACGCCTTGCGGATGGCCGCATCGATTCGCTTCCTCTCCGCTTCCGTCCACTTGTGAAATGCCCCCGCGTATGCTGCGTGGCTAACTGCAAATGCCTGCAGCAGTCGCAGGAGGCTCGCTTCTCGGATTCCTCGGGACCTCGACGTGACCCTCTTGACGAGTCTCGTCGCTATCCCGATCTTCGTTACTATGTGGTTGGCTGCCGTCCCGTTCGTGCGGTGGGCGTCCACGTACATGCCCAGTACTCGGAGGCTCTGGACGTGCGGGACCGGCGTGCCGTCGCTGGCTCGGACGACTATGTTGCATTCCGCTTCTTCTGCGGCCCGCTTTCTCCATCTTCCCGGTGGTGGGAGCACCAATAACTGGGACTTCTGTGGCGAGCACTTCAGCCCCGTGTCTCTCAGCGTGGTCTCCACGGCGTCGATCGCTGCCTGCAGTCCGGCCTCGATGTCGCCGTCGCTGCCGCCCGTCGCCCATATCGTGACGTCGTCGGCATAGATGCAGTACCGGATCTTCGGCCCAAGCGCGTCAAGGCTCTTGGCGACGTCGATCATCACGATGTTGAATAGAAGCGGGGATATCACGGACCCTTGCGGGGTTCCGACGCTTCCTAGCTCCCTCTCTTCGAGTCGTTCGCCTCCCACCTCTAGCCTCGCCGTGCGACGAGTGAGGAAGGATCTTACGTAGTCGTACGTGCGCTTGCCCATGTTGAGCTTCGCCACGCAGGCAAGGATGGCCGAGTGCTCCACCTTATCGAAGGCGCTCTGCAGGTCCAGGCCGAGAATGGCCCGGTTGTCTTTCTGCGGAACGCCTCCGGCTGGTTCGAGTACCTCGCGTTGCAGCAGCAACATCGCGTCTTGCGTCCCCAGGCGAGACCGGAATCCCAGCATGGAGTCGTTGTAGTGACCGTTCTCCTCCAAGTACCGCTGCCACCGGTTGTTGAGGACGTGCTCCAACACCTTGCCCACGCAGGACGTGAGCGAGATGGGGCGCAGGCCCTCTATTCCCGGCGGCTTGTTGGGCTTGGGCAGTAGTATCGTCTTGGCCGTCTTCCACTGCTTGGGAAGGCTTCCGCTCGTCCAGCAGGCGTTGAAGTACTTCGTCAGGGCCGAGATTGCAGCGTCGCTGATGTTACGTAGAGCCTTGTTTGTCACTTTGTCCGGTCCCGTGGCTGAGCGACAGTTCAGGGCGTTCGTTGCCTGGCGCACCTCCCACTCCTCGATCTCGCGGTCGAGCAGTGGGTTGGGCGCGCCGTCGTATTCCGGATGCTCCACGTGGTTTGTGGCCGGGAGGTACTTGTCGTTTAGCCGCTTATGCATCTCCGCCTCTCCTAGCTGGTTGGCCGCGGCGTGGAGGATCTGCGACATGCGGTGTCGTTGATGTTCCTTACTCTTGGTCTCGTCCATGAGGTGGCGCAGGAGGGCCCACGTGCCTCCCCTATGGAGTTGGCCGTCCGCTTCGCTACACATGGCATACCATTGCTGGGCACACAGTTGGCGGCTGTAGCGCTCGATTTCCTTCCCGAGTGCCGCGACGCGTTTGCGCAGCGTTCGGTTGTGCCTTTGTCTTTTCCATCTTCGTTGTAGCGATCTCCTCGCCTCCACGAGATGGGCGAGGCGCGGGTCCACCCGATCGGCTTCCTCCGGTACCTCGACTTCGGTCGTGGCGTCCTTGGCGGCGGAGACAAGGCTCGCCGACCATCTCTCCACGTCGTCCACCTCGCCCAGATCGGCTTCCCTGAACTTGTGCCAATCGGTGAGGAGCTGACGTCGTTTGGTCGTTCCGTCGACCACGCGAGCGTGGGCGAGCGGTATCGTGACTTCGACGATGTGGTGGTCGCTTCCGAGATTCCAGCCCGTGTTCTTCCATCGCGCAGTCCCGCCTCGCGGCAGGTGCACGAACGAAAGAAATGGCGTGGTGTCTCTGGCTGTCGACGTTCCGATTCGCGTTGGTTGTGCCGGGTCGGTGAGCAGCTCGAAGCTCGCTTCCTCGGCGTCTTCCAGTAATCTCCTTCCCTTCACCGTTGTGCGGGTGTACCACAGTTCCTCGTGCGGTGCGTTGAAGTCCCCGCAGACGACCGCCGCGGCCCCAGAGCCGTGGGCGGCGTCGCGGATCTTGTGCAACAGGGTCTTGAATCTTTGGTTTCCGTGCTGTGGGTTGCTATATACATTTGCTATGTACACCGTGATCGAAGCCTTGTTCTTGCCTCTTCCCTTCTTGCCCGCAATGATGATTTCCGTCACGTTGGCTTCGATGGCGGAGTCTTTGTAGTTTGGGATTTCGTCCTTGCCTACGCTCGTGATGCCTTTCCTCACAAACGTGCACACGCCCTGCGTGCGCCTTTCCCACAGGTGCGGGCGCTCGGCGGGCGGGCGTACGCTCGGTAACCCGGTAGCGAGGTGATCTTGGGGTCTTCAGCGTGTGTTTCCTGGATCGCTATCACGTCGGGAAGCTCCTTCTGATCAAGCGACCGCAGGTGCTGTTGAAGTACTGCCTTGCGGCACCGGTAGCCGTTAGCGTTCCAGTGCCACACCACTATCCGATCTCCTTGGGGCCGTCTATCCATGTTTGGGTAGGGTTTCCATCTGAATTTGGGCTCCTTTACCAATCATGTTGAATTGGGTCACTATGAAGTTCTTGAGGTCCTCGATGGATTGCTTCACCTCGGCGAATTCTTTCTTTACCTCAGCAAATCCTCTCTCGACTTTGATCTCCAGGGCGCCCACCCGTGCGGTGAGGGAGCCAATCTCCCTGTCGTGTATCACCAGGCGCGCGTTCATCTGCCTGATTCTCGTTTCGTAGTCGAACCCGCCGCTAGATGGCGGCGCCGGGTTGGTGATGTCCTCTTCTTGCTGGAAGCTTTCGTCCTCGCTGTCGTTGAGGGGAGCCGGGGCCCGCTTCTGAAGCTTGGGTGGTGTTGGTTTGAACGTCGGCGTTCGCGGCGGCGACGGCATTTTCGGTGATGCCGGTGGCGATGATGTTGCCGTTGGTAGTGTGATCTTCTCGACCGGTGGCTTGGCGCCCAGCGCCGTAAAGCTGGCCGGCTTCGGTGCCGATCCTAACGACCACGTGGGAGTCGCCTTCTGCCGTTCTTGTGCAGCCAGGAGCTTGTCGATAGTCTCCTGCTGTTTCTTGATAGTTTCCTGAAGTACTTGGATAGTGCTCTCCAATTGCTTCATCCTTTCTCCTTGCGGGGAAGCTTGCTTGGCCGCTGGCATGGCCGGTCTGCCGTTCGTTTCGCGCGCCCCACCCGCCCGCGCGCCGCCGCTAGGGGCGCCCCCGACATTCCCGCCAGGGGCGTCACCGTTGCCGCCGCGCGCGGTCGCCACGGTCGCCCACGACCTTGAGCTGCGTGACGTACTTCTCTTCCGTTCACTGCTCTTCCCTCTCTCCTTGCTCTTTCCCCGGCTTGCGCTGCGGCTCTTGTGACGTGTTGTTTGTGCGCCAAGTTCGGGGAACTCCTCTTCTTCGGGAAACCGGACTTTGATCGCCTGGCCGGCAGATTTTGCCGCCTTTTCGGCCGCCATCTTGCGCTCTTGCTCGCGCTGGCGGACTAGGAATGGAGTCTTGAACCTATTCTTACAGTTACCGGTGCCCGAAGCGTGCGGGCCTCCACACAACTTGCAGCGCGGTCTGCACTCTTTCTCGTGGTTTGGACCCGGGTTGGATCTTCCACATGCGAAGCACACTTTCGCGTTAGGGTTAGGGCAGACATCCTTTCGGTGGCCGACTTTGCCGCACGTGCGACACACTTCTTTATGTTGCCTGTACAGTCTGCACCGTACTATCATGCCCCCGAATATAACGTGCGAGGGGACTTTGTTACCCTCGAACAGGATAATTACCGATTTGGAATTTCCTATTCTCTGCGCTGCCAGTGCCGTTGGGTTGCGTTCGTTCACCACAGCGTTGGGGATCACCTCCGCAGAGTGTGCCTGCGAGATGTAGTCAACCACTCCTTTGGCCGTGTTCTCCGGCGCCACGCGGTACGCAAAGATCTCGAAGTTGCGTCCGCCTATTGCGATCTCCCGCACGCGGTCGTACAGCCCAGCGCGTTCTTCGCTGGCCGTGCCGACCACGAAAATGTTCTGCACTACGTTCGGACACACGATGTCCGCAAGAAAGGCGTTCGACTCCATCCTAGCCGCGACGGCCATAGCCCGAAGTAGCTCGAGCGGATCGGTCTTCCCTACCAGCAAGCCGCCACGTGGCCGCACAACCACTTTGTGCTCTCCGATAGGCATGTTGGGCATGCGAGCCGCTTTCGAAAAGGCGACGTTCAATTTCTGGGCAAACTGCGCTTTCGTAGGTTGAGACGACGAAGAACGCTTACCGGTTTGCTTGGCCTGCTGCGAAGGCGCTTGCAAAATCTTCTTAGTCGACCGGCCGCGCCGAGTGGCGACGACCCAACCGTTGTGGCTCTCCGACGACGATTCCTCGCCGAGCGGCGTTCCACTCATAGTTATAACCGTGCGGCCGGAACCGCGGTCCAAAAGTCCATCACAATCCACCGCTGGAGTAGTATCCATGTCCGGTAGAGGCTCCGATGACGACATCTCTTCGCGGATGAAGTCCGAAACAGTCGCCGATGCGGCCGAGGCCGCTCCCGTACCACGCCGGCCCGTTAGGCTTAGTGCGGTCGCCACCTCGGTTTTCGGAACTGTGGGCGTAAAATGCCCAAAAGTCCACCGATTTTCAAAATTCTTTCAGCAGGTCGTAGCGGAGATCAAACTGAATCTTTCCACACCTTTCCGGTCAAGATGGGGCAAGTAGAACCGCAGATCTTCTTCATCCCGTGTGGAGCCGATGCGAAGCACGTCCGATCGCCTCTGACGCTCGCAGCGCCCCCCCCTCCCCTTTCAAGGACCGATGCCGCGAGGACGCTTCGCTCCTTTGCTCCTAGAGTCACCATGAAGCAATATAACACATCAGACATTTCGAAATACCGGCTCTATGCTCAAGATCCATTTCTCCAGCGCCATCTTCCGTGTGGGTTGTGTCGACCCCAGTCTACTTTACTTTGTAGACTGTGTGTGTGTGGGGGGGGGGGACGGTGGCCTTCACGCAAGCCTACTGCTTCCTCATCTGGATGTCAAGCAGCGCCCAATCTTCCGTCCCATGCTCTTCCATGCTCCATAGTCTCTTCCGCCCTATCAGAATATCTGCTACAATGATAGAACTGTCTATATTTTTTAGACTTGTTTAATGCACACAGTTCGTAGTTGTGTCTATGTTTAAAACGATACCACTGTTCTACCCCGATTGTCCACTTGTATTTTTTTTACTTTACTCTTTCAGTAGTTTCAAACAAACAAACTAGTTTGAAACAAACGCCATCTGGGCCAGGAGCTGAGTTCGGGCGATGTTTTGCGATGGTCGCCCTGAGCTCCGCTTATGGGATGTGTCGGTCTATATCAGAATTTCGGAGGCCTGTGTAATTTAGCAGCATGGGGAAGGAACTCGGGCAAATATGCGTCACTAATTTTGTAAAACTTTTCGGCATCAGATCCTGGGTAATTAGGCCTGACCTGTGTCATACGGTTACTTATCACTGCCTTAATGAGTTTAGGATCGATGAGGTGTTTGAGGGGGGGGGGGGGGCATGTTTTCTTCATCTCTACATTTCCCAGAATTTGGTCACAAATTTGGTCCCATTCGTCTTTTGCAAGCTCGGTGGCGTGTCTCGCTATTTGCCTTTCCAGTTAGTTCATGCGAAACGTAAGCTTGTGGTTGTAATTTTGTCTGCGCCAGCCCTTCTGGATACTTTGGTAGGCCTCCCTGAGGTGCCCAAGCCTGGCATCTATGGTTAGGGATTGAATGTCCTGATCAAGTTTTTTGTGGTGGTTTTTATGTTCCTCAATAGTGGTTCTGTCCAAGTGTTGCTTGATATTGGAGCGGCATCTGCCATGGTGTTTCGAAAAAATCTGAATTCGTTCCACTCGACTTGTGGGGCCTGTGATTTTGAGTGGTTAATTACTCTCTAGATAATAAAGTGATCACTTCCAATGGTGTGACCAATGACGTTCCACTCTTCGCATCTCGTATGTAGTGCACATATAAGATCTGGGAGAGCGTCAGATTGGACGCTCTTGGCTATTATGGTGGCTATTCGAGAGTCGGTAAAAATGCAAAGGTAGTGTAGTTGCATGTGCTCCCAGAGGTCTATTTTTTTACTGCAAAGTAGTACATGTCTACCCACCCCCCTCCCCCTCCCCCCCCCACCCCCCAAGTTTTCATTCCGGTGTCTTCGATTTACTCGGCGCTGCTCCGGGGCTCCTCCTCACCCCTCACCACCGCTGACACCTCTTTCACAAATAATTTCCCCCTCGCCTGCACCGATGCCCATTTGGCAAGTTGCGCAGTCGGCAGCTAACGGCGGCAAGGCGCTTATCCGATGATTGCGAAAACGAAAAACAGAAGCACGGACGGGCGTTAAAAAATGCGCGGACGATTACTATATGAAATTTGTGCGAAACGCGAGCTGGCCTTTTCGGTCGCGGCGCATTTCTGCTGCGTCTCAGGAAGTGTTCGCGTGACGAGCGAACGTACGGCGGCGTGCCCTACTCTGCTGCTACCTCTCAGTGCGCCGCCGCCGCCGGCCACATTGTTGGAAATCGTGTTTGAACCTCCCACGCAAATGTCACGTGGTTCGGATCAGCCCCGCAGAAGGGAGCAGCAAGCACGTTGCATATCGTGTTTGAACCTCCTGCGCACATGTCGCATTGTTTGAATTAGCGGAGAAGGGAACAGCGCCTGGATAAAGTGGTCAGGGGAAGGGCGCTCCTCGGTGGCGACACATGAAACATGTGTGAGGGATAGGCAGTGCGAGAGATGACGCTGTGGCCGCACGTGTCGTACTCCACTTCACCCTTCACTAGACGCTCTCTCAGTTTTCTTTCTTTCGTCGCTGCTGCGTTCGCTCACTCGGTTACGCGGCCATAAACAGACGCCGCTCCCGCGAAGCACAGGTAACGGCTGCCAAAGGCCTGCCCCATAAAATGACCGAAACCTGACGCCGAGCGTCTGTCACTTCTAAGCGCACGCAGATGACCATTTGCCGGTTTATGCGTGCGCAGGTTTCTTGTGAAGAATAGTGGGAGGGAGGAGGATAGGCGTGCGCGCGCAGCTATAGGTTTGATGCCCGTACTGATGGATGCCATGTCTGTTGTGCTGGTACGAGATTTAAACGCAGACGGTAAACCGCCCAAAGAAACCTGTCCGGAGTCCTAAGTGGTAGAGCGATTTGGGGTTGTGTTTTAGGCTATGTTCAGATTACCAACG
Organism: Haemaphysalis longicornis; assembly: GCF_048455015.1. Taxonomy (NCBI): domain Eukaryota; kingdom Metazoa; phylum Arthropoda; class Arachnida; order Ixodida; family Ixodidae; genus Haemaphysalis; species Haemaphysalis longicornis. The sequence continues at coordinate 498,385 of NW_027526319.1, forward strand.
CAAAACCGGTATCGTGATCTATGGACGTAACAAATGCAATTTCACGCAGTTAGGTTGGCTGAGACGTGAAATAACGTCATTCTTTAAAGTCATTACGACAGCTGCGGAATAGTCTGAAGCAGGCCTTACACAAACAGTAAGATGCTTACGACTCAGGCAGTTCCATGTTTACCTGGAAGAACAAACCTTGGATCCGGCAGACGTTCATTCAAGAAATTGGCTAGGAAATATGCTATATCGCAAATTACGAGAAAAAGGTTTTGTTTCGCGCATTCCATGGACTGCGTCCAGCTTTGCAGGTCATCCTTCTTCACAGAGTGGAAGGGCACTAATTTTTTTGTTACTGCATCAGTAGCCCCAGGCGGTATGTAGGGCATTAAAACCTACCACCAGGTGCGTTGTAAGATGGGCTAGTTGGAAAGACATTCTTGGATAAAACCAGCGCCAACTCAGACCGGGACCTGTCTCGGGCGGAGGCGGTGAAGCTCAGGCAATTGCAGACGGAGACTGTTCTGACGCCGGCGCTCGCGCGGCACGTGTGTCCGGACCTCTACGAGAGTGCTCGGTGCAGTGTGTGTGAACGCGAAACTGCGACCCTGACCCATATCATGTGGGGCTGTGACTGTGCAGTGCGCGACGGTGGGGGGGATGGACAGGACCCACAGGACCCGTACCCACCGGACGTGCGCGAATGCGTGGGCTCTGCGGAGCCCCAACTACAGAGGAGGGCCATCCAGCGGCTCGAGGCGGCTCTGGCTCTGCAAAGGCGAAAGGGGGCCCCGCGCCCGCCCGTCCCTCCCGGCACTCGGTCCTCCCATGCGGGAGGTGGGGGTCGGGGGCCGACGGTGGCGGCCGGGAGCGCTCCGAGTAGCTCGAGCGGACGCCGAGACCAACCGCCTCGGGGTCTGAGCCCGACGCCCTAGGACTTTTGCGACTTAGGGTGATTAGATATAGAGGGGACGCGACCGAGCCCTGCGTGGCCGGGAATCGTGTCCTTTGCACGCCGGATGCTTGAATAAAGTTCCATCTCTCTCTCTCTCAGACAAAGCGCTGTCCTTGTGTTGCACTTGCTTCGTGTTCGTCTGAGTTGCCGCTGGTTTTATCCAAGAACCTATTAGCACTAATTCGCGCGGACCTACTTCCCTGCGTGTGACAGCAAAAAGAAGGTTAAATCTATGAGCGCGGTTGCGCGGTGGACAATATACATTGAGAATGAAGATTTTAATAGCTTCGCGTCCCTTTCGAAAAGTTATTATTATATTATGATCAGCACAGGACACAACTGCCACCACTGTGGCCTTTGCTTCGCACGGACCCAGCTTGAATATCAGTAAAACAATGAATGTGTATACTAGTATCTTCATGTCCGAGGCCCATGGTTTACGTCTTGGTGTGAACCATATCCAGCAAACTAAATTCCACAGCCCACAATCTATACTGATTCCTTAAGTGCTCTGCGGATATTTTCAGCACAAAATACTTCTAAAAAGCATTTTGTCCCCCTTATTATAAGCACCACTATGTCTATATATGCGTCATCCCTCGAAGTGGCCGTGTGATGGGTGCCAGGTCCCTCTGGCATCGCAGAGAGTGAGTGAATACGCACCAAATCCCAAACACCTTGCATTCGCACAAAAGGGCATAATTAATAAAACATTTGTCGTATAATAACGTAAATGTATGTTATTTGTATAAGAAAAACTAAAAATACCGATAGAGCTAGAAATGAACTAATGGAACAAAAAGAAAACCAATTCGCTGCACATCACCTGTTTATTGATGCCAAAATAACACAAAGCATAAAAGCAAAAATTACAAAAAAAAATCAGACAAGCACCAATCTGGCCGCATTTAAAAGCAAGTTGAACAGAAGCGGCATAGGAATCCATACACACGTAAAATTCTCTAAATTTCTCGAATTTTGCTGATATTTCACGTACATAATCCCTTGCTTCGTTTCTGTGCTCGTCGGCAAACCCAAAGCGCTTTTTTTTCGAAGAAGCTGCTTGAAGGCTGTCGGCCGCGGTTGGGGCTTACACACGGCGACGGCGATTTTACATGAGTAGCGACGAAAGCGGAGCAAAAATTGTCCAGGAAGTTGCCGTGTGCGTGGGATAAGCCATCTGTGCGTCCAACGCAGGACACACAGTAGCAAATAAAACGCTTATTTAAACGTCAGCACGACGAGCGCTATTGAAACTGTAGAACATCAAAATTAGTGTACACGTCACCCGAAAAAGGTGCCCGCACAAATTCGTGATGTGAAATTCGGCTTTGCTTACGTTCCTGCGTGCGAGAGCAGCCACAAAACTGTAGAGCCAACATATGCTCCGACAGACGCTGTTGATGAAGAAATGCTGGAACCAAGCGTTGAGGTGATCAGATGGCTTCTCAGAGCGCAGCCTGCGTTCTGAATAAAAAATTTCGCATAAAAGTTAACATACTTTATTCTTAGGCGATGTTCCAGACTTGTTTTGTAACTGTTTAGCCATCGGCAAACATAAAAGTAGGCAGAATTGCTTATTTTTCGCCCGTAAAGGCGCCGTTCTGTGAAACCTCTGCCGCTGGGGGCGGCTGACCGCGCCTGCCCCGTACGAGCAAAATATGCAGCCGCGGCTGCCAGGAGGCGCTGCCTGTGCCGCTCAAGTAGCAGCGCACTAGCCCTATATATGGAATGTTTAGTGCTACGCCATATTTACTTCGACAAGATTCCTTCTGCACTTTGTTGGCGTGTCCGCTTTTGTTTTATCGTCTTAAGGCGGGAAATACTTGAGTAGAAAGACGACTGACACACTCCAGAGTTTCTCCATAATTAGTTCGGCGCGGCAGGGCTGCCCCTGCCAGGGCTGTTTTTGATGGCGCACGCAGTCTTGTAACTTTTTCCCGTTGGTGGTAACGAGCTGACAGCGCAGTGGTAATGCACGGATCTAGCAGTGTTGAGACGCGGGTTCTCATCCCACACGAGTTCAAACGTGTTTCTCGTTTACTGTTGAGAGCGGCCGCTGTTTTTGGACCGCACAACCGCTCCAACAACAAAAACGGCCTTTCACACAATGGGTCGCAATTGATCTCCCCTCAATATGAGGCTGTGCGTTAGTTAGCTTGGAATAACTTGATCGAATTTCTTTCTCCCTACATAGAATAAATCGAACTGTGGGAATTTCGCCTTCTGTTGTTTGTAGTGTTTGTGACTTTTTCGAACATGTTTTCTTTCAATGCGCTGTATTCATTTTTTTCAAATAATATAACTAACATCGCAGTAAACGGTGGGGACATTTAGATGCGAAGCACCTCATGCTCTGGGTCTGTCCCTCACTCCCTTGTCCGCCGTCCGCGCTCCACTGCGCATGCTCGGCTCGTCTCGTGCCGACCCGCCGCGGTGGCTCAGTGGCTAAGGCGTTGCGCTGCTGAGCACAAGGTCGTGGGTTCGATTCCCGGCCGTGGCGGCCGCTTTTCTGATGGAGGCGAAAAGCAAAAACGCCCGTGTGTACGAGATTTCGGCGCACGTTAAAGATCCCCGGGTGGTCAAAATTAATCCGGAGTCCTCCACTACGGCGCGCCTCATCGCCTGCGTTGCGTCGGCGCGTTAAACCCGCACAATCAAATCAAATCAATCGTCTCGTGCCGGCCCAGGAAGACACCGGCAACATGGTCACTTCAGGAGCCATCTCACGGTCGGGGCAATGTGCCGCCCTTGTTGTTGCGCCATCCACACCCCCCGTGCGCATGCGCGTCCTTCCTCCGCTTTCCTCTCCGCAGCTATATAAAAGCAGGTGCGCGCTCAGCGCGGCGTTCAGTCTGCACCGAGACAGCGCCTGCGCCGGTTCTGCTCTGGTGTAGAACCTACACGGAAACCCCATGATGCTTCTCATAATCCTCATGGTTCCCCACGGGAAGATGGTGAAATCTTTTTGGCGTGTTTTCTTTCTGACAGGTATCAGAATCCTTGTAAGGCTGTTATGACTGAACTGGAAACGTCTTTATTGAAACAATTCCTGCAGTAGGCAGGAGCAGGGTTATGGCTCCGCCTCGACGTGGCCTGGCGTCGCGCCTTCTTCTGCGACCCTACTCGTCACAAGCCCGTTTTACGGAGCCCGTGCGTTTCGAGCGCGGCGAAAACCTGCTGGATGGCCCATGACTGGTCGGTCTTGCTTGTAGATTCGATGGCTCTCAGGAGGTCCTCCGGATACTCTTCGAAGTGTGCGCCGTCTGGGTCGGCGGCACAGTCCCACATGATGTGCCACCGGTTGGCGGGTCCTTTCTCACAAACACTGCACTGGTTACTCGGGTACTCGTCCGGGTACATTCGGTGTAACGAAGCCGGCGACGTTGTCGGCGCCGTTTGGAGTCTTCTTAGATGTATCGCCTCCTCTCGGCCCAGTTCCCGGTGGGGCGGCGGGTTCGCTCGTCTGGCCAGACGTAGGATCATCAGTGTTTCGCCGTAGCCCCTGGCTCTGTCTTTGGTTTTCGTCCACCACTCCCATTCTGGACGAGTGCCCACGTTGGGAGCGCGGTGTGTCCTAGCGCGCGCTTCCCTGTGGGCCGTCTCGTTGTGGTTCGGCGCGTACGGCGAGCAGTTTTCCGCGTGCGCAGGGATCCATCTGACTTCCACTCGTCTTCCTTCTCGAACTCCCAATGTTTCTATAATTCTTGCCGCCTTGCCGCTCACTCGACCTCTTTTCAGGTTGCGGACGGCCTCTTGCGAGTCGCTTAGGATTGTGTCGCAACCTCCATCAGACATCGCCAGGGCTATGGCGATCACCTCGGCCTCGGTGGCTTTCTCGCACTTCGCGCTCGCCGAGTTGGAAACCCGTCGCGCGCGTGCATTTACAGTCACAAACGCGTATCTTCCTTGCCCGTACTCCGCAGCGTCGACGTACCTCGTCCGCGGGTCCCCGTCTTACTGTTCGATGAGAAACTTCGCTCTCGCCCGTCTTCTCTCTTGGTTGTGCTCCGGGTGCACGTTCCTTTTTCGAGGTCATGTATTGTTGTCGCATAAAAAGCAACTTCTATTTTCTCCGATGAACTTGTTCGGATTGACGGGGCAGTGTGCTGCACCTAAGCTTTTCTCCACACGTCCTCCCAAATGTCTCACGCCGGATTTACAGTAGTCCGTAGAGTTTGTCACATGTGGGGCTTTCACGGTGCGCTAACAGGGCCAATATTCTTGCTCCCCAAGCCTGCGCCATCGTTAGTTTAGCATACGTCCGAAAGAAAAACTTTATCAAATTACTTTCAAGCCAGAGCCTCCTGACTACATCACTGTACTCTTACGCTGATTGAATTATGCCTTGTTGCCATTTGTTCGAAACAGTGAATCGAATGCAGCTTTTTCTTCGCGTATACTTTTCGCCTCCTACTTCTCTCCCTCGCATTGGCGCTCGTCATCTTGAGTGCACCGCTTTTTTTGCGACATCCATGCCTACAAGCGCGACTACGGGATGCTGGCTCTATACAATAATTTGCTTTGAACCGAATAAGTATGTCCTGCATTTCATATCCCAACCAACTATTTTTTCCTTGCTATTTCCCATCCATACCCATCGTGACCCTAACTTATCGCTACCCTAAGGGGGTCTTATGCACTAGAGAGAGACCCCCGGGTGTTTTTCTACATTTCAATAAACGTTAACAAAGAGACTGCACTCTGCGACCTAAATGACTTACATTACACCAAGGGAACAAGAACATATGACTAGTAAACCTAGACGGTTTATTCGGATGAACACCATTCACATCACTTGACATGTGTTGATGCTGCACAACGTAGGCAACTTCAACTCGGATTACCATATGTTTTCGCGCCCCAAATGCTTTCCTAATTAAATCACAATCATCCATTAAGTTTAGTTGGTTTATGTCGCAAGGTCCTCGGGCCGTACTCTTTGCAAGGGAAGTGTGGAAACCATTGCTATTGTGGAGCTTCATCAGTTAACAAGAACACTCGAGAACGCTGCAGTAGTAACGAAATAGTCATCCAAATTCCTCAGGAAAACCTCAACACCATGACGTCAAGGCATTCACCGGAAAGCTCGTGTTTGTCTGCGGTATGACATCCTCACTTCTCAACACCACCCACTAGGGAGCCTCTTTCACTGCATTTCTTGTATTTAGCTTGTTGTCGGGTTATGAGATGCGCCGAGTTCCCCAGAAGACCACCCAGACTTGGAATAAAAAGCCAAGTAATCCTTATTTACTTAGTCTTGTCCTCAGAAAAAAATGCTCATTGATGTTTCTCCACTGTGAGAACTCCAGGTAAGCAACATAGGTGCTTTGGATAAACAGGTTTGTAACGCTTCTGTCCCCACAAAGTGTACTGCTGGCTGATATTGCCTGATATTGGCAAAGTGGAAGCGAGCACTGATATTTTGTATTTTAATTGTGTTGAAACTATGACTAATAGAAATGTTTCCCCAATTTTCGCACTTCTTTTTCAACATCAGTGCGACTGTCTTGTACGGGTTACTGACATTTTACGGATGGGAGAATGTTTTCAAACGCCTTAGTCTATCTTGGCTAGCTCAAATCACAGTTCTATTATCCGGAAATATTACAAGAAACACCATAAAAAATTGGTCAATCTTGCACTAAGTCGCGCAAGGCTTCGACTGTAGTAAAACTTGGGGATTTCCTCCTATGTAGGCACTGGAGGATACACGACCACGTACTGCATTAGGTTTGAAATTGTATGTTTACCAGTTCCGTCGCCGATTTACGCTGTGATATTAGTAATCGTAATACTCATCTATATCGCCGTCTTCTTCATGCACAACTGCCGGGGCCGGATCGTTTTTTCCGCAGGTTTTCACATTTATTAGAAATTGGAACGCGCTAGCTCGTGCTAGAACCCGTTGCAACCGCGTTCATGAAGTGGGCGTCTGTAGCGCGAACTGTCTTCTGCTCTCCCTTCGAGCCGCGTGCGCGCGTGAACTGTGTTCTTGGTATATTTTGTGAGCGCCATGCGCCAGTCTGGCCGACGCCGGGCGCTCATTGTGAAGTGCGTGCTTCCTAGCGCGGTTAAAGCGAGAGTAAGTATGATCCGGGGTTTTCTGATGACGCCGCACGCATTTATGGCCAGCAACAACTCCGGCATTAAAAAGCACATCACCTGCTATTGGTGTGAGTTGGAGGTAGACCGAATTTAAACTCACCATCATGTGTCAAGGTGCTGGAGTACTGCCTCTTAAACGTGCAGTTTTCGTAATGCAGTGGAAATTTCGCTAACGGCATTTGCCGATATAAAGGCTCAGAATCGCGGACTTAGGCGCCTAATGTAGAGAGAATACTTCATTGGCCCTGTTGTTGCAAGTAGCATAAAAAAAGCTGCATAGAACATTCAAGCCCTGCGAATGTCATAGAATAATTTTAGGACGTCCACATCTAGCGAACGTTCTCCTACAGATGATGTCTCTAGAGAATGTCGAGAATTTAAAACAGGATTTTTCAAACAGACGCGCAAATACGGATCTCTGACTTCGACTGTGTTGATATTTGTGTAAATCATTTGCTCGCATAGAATATTGCCCCAAACCATGTATGGGATTGTTTATTTATTGTTTGTTTTTACTGCCGGGCCACGCCTGCCCGTGTTATCTGCGTTCCAAACGAAGCGCGTCTTATACTCTTTACTTTTATGCCGCACGGGCTATCACATTCAGATAAGCAGAATGTTTCGCCCTAACGTCACAAACCCAGAATAATCATGTGTTATCTACAATGTTCTGGATGTGAATCAACGGTTCCAGAAACACTTGTGCGGAAAGATAGAAGCCTGCAGAGCGGACGCCACGGCATTCTATTCGACGACACTCGCCTGTGCAAGTCACTTTGTTGACCGCTGCCTCGCCGCCTCTGTATTCTTTTGAGTTGTTAGGGGAGCACAAGTTCGCTCCAATAAACTTGTTTCTCCATGAAGACAACTGCGTCATCTAGAGTTCCTGTATATAGCTCCCTTAGTGGAGCAGAGTTGCGCGCCCATCCGCCGTCTTGAGTTCCAGGCCGTGCGGGAAAGCCACCCTTCTCGAAGGAAAAGGCTGCCGCTGGGCCACCGCGCCAGTGGCAGCGGCGAGGAGGAGTGGCGAGGAGCGGCGGGACAAAATCTGGCGCTTGCACCGCTTATCAGATGAGCGGCCCCCGCTGCCGCCGCTGCCACAAGCGCTGATGCCCAGTTAAGTAGAACTGACTGTGCGCAGCACTGAAAGCGGGCTTTCTGTCGAACTGGAACCCGCGGCATGTGGCAATCAGACGCGCAACTCTTGCGCTACGCGATATAACAGGAACTCTAGCAAAAACATGCTCGCTGCTCCCCCGTTCGTGGATAATCCGAACGGCGTGACGTTTGCACGCGAGGCCGAAACACGAATTGCAACAACAGGCTGGCCGCCGGCGGCGACGCGCTACGAGATAACAGCAGAGTGGCGCGCGCCACTGTGCGTTCGCTGATCAGGCGATCATTTCCTCAGGCGTACCAGATATGCGCCGTGTCCCAGAACACTGCAGCTCACGCTCCGCACAAATTTTGCACTGGGGATTGCGGTAATCGTCAGTGCATTTTAGATGCAACGCATCACATTCACCCGCTTTGTCCATGCATGCATGCATCCTTCCATCCATCCGGCGTCGTCGTGTGTCCGCGCCCTCCCCCGTTCTTCTCGCCGCACCAGCTGCGCTCTCCCCCGCTCTCACCGCAGCGTTATCTGCGGGTTAGCGCTCGCTCCTCGCAATGCCAGCTGTGCGTCGGCGCGCGCTAGCGCTCGGTTAGCGCATGCTCTCTCTCATTCCCCTCACCATTATGCGGCGGTATAAAACGCGGTACGTGCGCCGCTCCGCTCCGTCGTTCCAGCGCCGGTGCTCCGATGTCCAACGCTGCTTTGAATGGAGACTAACAACAACAAATAACGCCCACCTCCCCTCGCGGGAACCCCGTAGTAGACGGAAATGCTTCGTACGCGTTCACGGCACGTCTCACGCGATGGGAGAATCAACCCAACGGAAACGCCGAGGGAAACCCACGATGCATCGCATCTACACAGGGTTCCCGCGAGGGGAGGTGGGCGTAATTTTTTTTATATAGCCGTTGGCGACCAGTACCTGCAGCTCAATGAGCCTCCATTCCGCCTGACATCTGACTTCCCTTTGGTTTTTATTAGGTCAAATGCTACAAACAATTATCAAATTAGAAACGGAAAGTAGTTGACTAGCGCTAGCGACAGAAGAAAAAAGGTCTTTACCTTAGCGGGAATTTATTTCTCGGACAGCGCCACGGGCATTGCATAATGAAAGTAGCAGAACTACAAGCCATGCTAGTGAATTGGCTTCTCGGAAAATTTTGTCATTATAATCCTCAACTCATATATGTCTTTACGGGACGAAGGCCTTTCCCACAGGATTACCAAAGGGCTGTGGCCTCAGTCGGATTTCTGCAATGTTCCAGCGCGTGCTGGAATGTTCCTGACCAAGTTGAAAATTCGCGAAATCTGCTATATTGATGAATGTAGAGCGTTATACAGTTTGTCATTTTCCGTTTTTGCTAAATATTTTTCCTAATTTTTTGGTGTTTCAAGATTTCTTTCTACCAATTATCTCATTCACGCTAATATAACGCTTGTAGGTGGAACTTCCGCAACATCTGCAATAATGCGGAAATGGGCTTGCCATTTTAGATGCGGAACGTCTTATGCTCCGGGGTATGTCTCGCAGCGTCGGCGGTGGTCCGGCGTCCGCACACCACATTTTCTTGGCCAATCCCCCACGTGGGTACGTGCCATAGAAGAGGAACGACAACAACAACAACTCCGGTTGTGCTTGCGCTTGACTCCGTGATTCTTCAGATGAAGTAGGATGGAAGCAACAGCCCCGTCAGTTAGTGTGCTGACGCAATTAAGTGAGAGCATCAGCGCAAACACTAACAGCAATTACACCCAACTACAATCCACGGAACGTTTATCGATCTCGTCTTTACCAACTGCAATGGCGACGACTGCATACAACCGCTGCTACGAGATCCACTGCCTGTGCACTTCAGCGACCATAAGGCCGTCATACTCAAAGTAAGAAGACGTGCAAACCTAAGTAAATACCTTTAGATACCACTTCAATCTCGTCTCACTCGCGTATATACGCATACCATAAGGAAAATTACACACATCTCCCCGAAAGGAACCATGCGTAGGATATAGGAGCATTACGGGGTTCACTACATTTCCACCAAATTTGGCTAACAAACATAACGGAAACGCAAACGGAACCCCCATGACGCTCCGAATCCTACTCATGGTTCCCTTCGAGAAAATGGGTGTAATTTTTTTCGCATTTTCTTCATATTTTTGTTAATTATTATTTTTCAAAAATTTCGTTCGACCAATTATATCTATTTACGCTATCATAACGACTACATTTGGAGCTTTCCCGAAAGCTGCATTATTGTGGAAATTCAGGGCGCTACACGGTTCGTCATTTTCTGTAGATACTTTATATTTTTCTTATTTTTTTTAGTTTCTCAAAATTTCGTCCGACCAATTATCTCCATTTGCGCAATTAGAACGACTGCAGGTGGAACTTACCAGATATCTTGCGTCATTGTGAAAATGCCATGCATTGTACGTTTTGGCGTTTTTTGTTATTTTTTAATATTTTATTATTTGCTACTTTTTCAAAATTTTGTCCGACCAATTTTCTCCATTTACGTTGTTATTACGATTACATCTAGAGCTTTCCCGAAATCTGCTATATTGTGGAAATGTGTAGCGTTACATGGTTCTCTATTTTCCGCAGTTTTTTTATATTTTTCTTAGTTTTTGTATTTCAAAATTTTGTGCGACCGTTTATCTCCATTTACGCTGTTTTAGCGATTACAAGTTGAACTTCCGCAATATCTGCATTTTTGGGAAAATTAAGGGCGTTGCACGGTCCTGGCTGTAGGGGTACTCGGCAAAGAATGCTGCGGATTACAAAAACATCAGCGTGTTTGATGTTACTCGAACTAGTCTCCACAGTACCAGCCCAAGGCGCTAACACTGGGCCAGCCCCGCGCATCATTTTTCGTTACTGCATGGAAACTTACAAGTAATAAACACTACAAAAATTACTAGTCATCCAAGAAGATGCACATCACTGAAAATGCGACAAGCAAACACACACGTTCAACAGATGCAGCCACGTTGCCAGAAGTGGAACAAAAATTTTTTGTCGTTTTGTTTCTTTGTGACACATACCCACTTTGGGGATCGGCAATGAATTACGAGCTTTTGAGGGCTGATATGCTCGTTTCATAAACTAAAAAAAATTGTGGATTTGAGACGTCCACCGTGCAGCAGAAAAGAAGCCGGTTGAAATATTTTTTTTTTTTAATTTTATAAATATTGCGAGGTTTTTGCCTTCAAAGCACATAACCTGACCTAAGTGCCAGAGGAATTTTTCACAGCAAAGATTGTTATAGGCAGGATGCGAGATTTTACGGCATAAGTACGCAAAAACGAATTCTGGGAAAGCAAGCTTACAAAGACCAGGATTCCACCGATAACGTGATAAAGCCTGCTTATATTGATATCAGAAAACTTCGATTGCGTGGGAAAGTTGTCGTCCCACGTGTTCATATGTGTTTAGAAGTAAACCTCACGTTAGGAGTTTTGCTGAGCAAGAGGACGCGGGTTCGATTCCCCGCCGCGGCGGCGGCTTTTCTGATGGAGGCGAAAAGCAAAAACGCCCGTGTGCACGAGATATCGGCGCACGTAAAAGATCCCTAGGTGGTCGAAATTGATCCGGAGCCCTCCACTACAGCGCGCCTCATCGCCTGTGCTGCGTCGGCGCGTTCAAACCTACAATCAATCAATGAATAAATCAATCAATCAATCAGTCAATCAATCAATAAATAAATAAATAAATAAATAAATAAATAAATAAATAAATAAATAAATAAATAAATAAATAAATAAATAAATAAATCATTCAATCAATCAACCAACCAACCAATCAACCAACCAACCAACCAACCAACCAACCAACCAACCAACCAACCAACCAACCAACCAACCAACCAACCAACCAACCAACTAACCAACCAACCAATCACTTTAGGAGTGTGCTGTAATCTTGCTCAGCCTGAAAAAGACCAACCTTACGCCAATAAGGTCCTACGGCTTTCATACTTGGATATGGGTTGGCTGCCCGAAAAATATACTGGCACAAAAAAATTTGTGTTCAGAAGTGGAGCCCACCTTGAAGAGATCTGTGTAAGCTTGGTCCTTGCAAGCGGGTTTTCCTACCTTGCGCGTTGCTCAGTGAAGCCCATTCACGAATAAAAATGCGATGCAAACGTTGGCCGATAACCGCGCCGCGACTTCTCATCTTCGACGGCGTGTTGACACTAATGCGGCGTCACAGTAGCGGCTCAAGAGACGGCTCGTATGTGCTGAGTCGAACCCGACGATAGATATCCTGAGTCAGAAGAATTGCGGGCAATGTCTTCGGCGCCAGTCTGCAACTTTGAAACGTTCATGTGCGTATGCTAAGCTCGAAACCAACTTTCTCGATTGTCAATTCGGCTCGAGCTGCAACGCATGCGACTGACTGGGGATAGATAACGACCTGACCCCAGACACAAAACTCCGACACACTCGCCGCGATAGCACCGGGTTAACACCTCCTAATGCACGCAGCCTAGCTTGTCAGCCACCTTTACAAGAGGGAATAGGCAAATAATTTTTTTCTGCCTTTGTCACGATGAAGCATTGAGTCGGCCGTGAAACACGAGCAGTGCCCACGTCCCCGACCAAACACGCAGTTAACGGGTGGACGGCTGTGGTCCCACCAAACTTGTCTCTTGGGATGGGGTGGCATGGAATGGACGGGGCAAACCAGGGAACCTTAGGAACCGTGAAGCATAAAAATCCGCACCGATCTTGTATTCCTCTGTCGCCACTTCGCTTGGTAAAAAATTACTAGTGGATCCATTGGTGGATATTTTCTGATGTGTGGGTATCTCATCCCTCTCCCTACCAACTTGATACTCGGCGACATGCGCACGTCTTTCTCGGGCTTTACAGAACCAAAGAACAGCGTTTCTCGGACGCCCTCGTCATCCTGACCGTGCCTAGCGCTCCACCAGTCTCGGTGGTCACGCCTGCTCGCTTTAGCGCCGGCATTGGAGGCCTCTCGGTCGTTTTGCTTCCCACCCGTATCCGGAGTTTATCGCCGTTATTTGCATTTCTCCCTCGTTCCCCGCCATGCACTGCCTGCACACATCATTTTACAATGCGAAGACGTGGTCAGGAGGCCCATCCAGAGGGCTTACGACGGGCGCATTGGCAAGGCCAAGTGGCAAGCCGTGCTTCGACTTGAAGGCTTAGCAATATCGGGAGCCGAACAAAGGCGCCGCCACCACAGCCACACGCTCTTTCGTTCTCTGCTATATTGCTCCGGGCGCGGATAGACGGCGCACATTTTTGTCCACGTGTCCCTAGTACTCTCGCGTTACAGCTTGCGAACCATTTTTAACACTTGCTCCACTAACCTTCGGGTAATAATAAGCATCCAGGCACAGCCTCTGCGTACGTGTGAACCATTTGCATTTGCGCAAAACCACTAGATAGCAGCTTTTGTGAATATCAAGACACTACGCCTGTACATCAGGCTCCTCACGAGGCCACAATCTCACCATCTGGCGCATCTCCCTTGGAGTCGACCGCGCTTTACATTTTGATCCATTGCCCCAGCGGGCAGGGCTGAAATACTGTCGAGGTACGCCCCCGCGTTTACACCGTACCGTGCTCCCAGTTGTGGTGCTTGGCGAAGCGTGGAATTCCTCTCAACGTTCCCGGCAGCGTGCTTCCAAACGCTTCTCTGCAGAGTGCCCCACGTGACATGTGTTATGTCACTGGGCACGCTATTCTATTAAACCCGTTCTAAACGAGCCTGCTGTTCAGGCTATGGGATCTCGATTTAGAGTTTCGGGTACTTACGAGCCCCACCGGGTCTACTTTTAAATGTTTTTGTATTGTAAACTTTTTTATTTCTAAACACTATTGTACGCGGATATTTACTGTGAATAATGGTGGTCTGGCCTATTTTAGGTCGCTTTACTTTCGGGGAGCAGCCAGTGACCACGTTCAATTACCGTTCCGGATCGCGTGAAGAGACAAGCAACGTTGGGCGCTGCACAGCGAAGCGTCTGGAAATACGCTTCCCGCATAAAAAAACCGACTTGCCACCATAAGCCAATGAACAGACTGCCGCCATTAACAGGTCACATTGCCGTTACTACATTAACGTTACAACGACGGGATGCATATACACGGATGGTTCAGTAAAGTGGTCCAGTGCAGCAGGTGTGGTGGCTGTACCATCATATTTACACACAATTCGATTCCGTGTTTGCCATGCCACGAGCTCGACAGCTACAGGACTTGCAGCCATTCGTGGACACGTTGATCATGGTGTTGGAGCTACTCCTTAAACGGGGTGTATCTTCTCTGACTCCAAGGGTGCCACACAAAACTTACGCGCAGCTTTGCACTATCCCCCCCAACCAACCGGTGATGCAGATTATAAAAAAAATGACATCAAGCCATGACAGATGGCCATGACATAATATTCCAGTGGCTTACACGTCACTGCGGAATTAAATTGGCAACGCATTGTGGAATTAAGCGGCCCGTACAGGCCCCGAGAGCGAACACGCCATTCCCATTCTGCTATCGAGGACCAATTCAGCGAGGACGCTTCGTTCCTTTGCCCGTAGGATTACCATGAAGCAATCGAACACACCCGACGTTTCAAATCTCCGTCTTTATATCCAAGATCCTCTTCTCCAGCACCGCCTTCCATATTGCCTGTCTCGACCCCAGTCGACTTTACTTTTAGACTGTTTTTGGGAGTAGCCCTCACGAAAACCTAGCCCTTCCTCATCGCACAGCAAGGGGTGCCAACCGGGGCACCTTTGGGGTGCAATAGGCCTTACAGCATGTGCTCTGTTACTGCCACAAATACTCACCGGAGAAGAGCGCTTGCCACGGCACTCAGTGAGTCTGACAATACACTCAAAACTTGATAGAATGAATTTGAAGGAGGGCAGCCGTAATTATTTCACTATACTCAATATTATCTTATATCAACTACAACAGCTGATGGCAATGGTTGCTCATTTGGCTGCACAACTATGAGCACGCAAAGAAGGATTACCGTCTCTCGGCCCACTGCATACCGGTACGTGACTACGCATGCTGCAGAAATTGAATGGAAGACAAATATTTTGCTTGCTCAATGCGCACACTGCCTATGGTAATAATCATCATCATCATCAGCCTATCTACGCTCACTGCAGGGCAAAGGCCTCTCCCATTATTCTCCAATTACCTCGGTCCTGTGCCAACTGTGACCAATTTATCCCCGCAAACTTCTTAATCTCATCTGCCCATCTAACTTTCGGCCGCCCCCTGCAACGCTTGCCTTCTCTACGGATCCACTCTGTTACCCTTAATGACCAGCGTTTATCTTGCCTTCGCATTACATGCCCTGCCCACGTCCATTTCTTCTTCTTAATCTCTACTACTATATCCTTAACACGTGTTTGTTCCCTGACCCACTCCGCTCTCTTCGTGTCCCTTGATGTTACACCTATCATTTTACGCTCCATTGCCCGCTGAGTCGTTCTCAATTTAAGTTGAGCCCTCTTAGTGAGCCTCCAAGTTTCTGCCCCGTAGGTGAGTACCGGTAAGATGCAGCTGCCATGCACTTTCTTCTTCAGCGACCATGGTAGGCTGCTATTCATTATCTGAGAATGCCTGCCATATGCACCCCACCCCATTCTGATCCTTCTAATTATCTCTGCCTCATGGTTGGGATCTGGGGTCACAACTTGGCCTAAGTAGATATATTCGCTTACCACTTGCACTGCCTCGCCACCTATCTC
The DNA here is from genome assembly GCF_048455015.1 of Haemaphysalis longicornis. Lineage (NCBI taxonomy): Eukaryota > Metazoa > Arthropoda > Arachnida > Ixodida > Ixodidae > Haemaphysalis > Haemaphysalis longicornis. The sequence goes on from NW_027526319.1 coordinate 514,292, forward strand.
AAACCGCTGTGCTGTCCCGAGGTTATTGATCATTAGTTTTGTTTTCTGCATATTAATTTTTAGGCCCAAAGTTCTAGTCTGTTCGTCCAGTGCGGAAGGCATGCTTTGCAATTCGTCCCCCGAGTTACTTAGCAAAGCAATGTCATCAGCAAATCTAAGGTTACTGAGGCATTCTCCATTAACCCTTACTCCCACCTGTTCCCAATCCAACGTTCTGAATACTTCTTGTAAACATGCTGTGAATAACATCGGAGAGATCGTGTCTCCTTGTCTGGCACCCTTCCTTATAGGTGTTTTACTGCTCTCCTTATGGAGGATGATGGTAGCTGTGGACCCATTGTAGATATCCTCTAGTATTCTTACATAATGCTCATCTACCCCCTGGTTCCGTAATGCCTGAATGAGTGCTAGGGTTTCCACCGAGTCAAATGCTTTCTCATAATCTATCAGGTCTATATATGGGGGTTCAGTATATTCAGCGCACTCCTCTATCACCTGATTGATCGTGTGAATATGGTCCATTGTTGAATAACCTTTACGGAACCCTGCTTGTTCTTTAGGTTGACTGAAATCTAAGGTTGCAGAAATTCTGTTAGCGATTACCTTGGTAAGTACCTTGTAGACGACTGACAGTAAGCTGATCGGCCTGTAATTTTTCAAGTGCTTCATGTCGCTTTTCTTATGGATTAGGTTGATGTTCGCGTTCTTCCAAGATTCCGGTACCATTGCGGTGATTACGCATTGCGTATACAGGTTTGCCAGTTTTTCAAGTACAATTTCTCCACCATCCTTCAAGAGGTCTGCTGTTATCTGATCCTCACCGGGTGCTTTGCCCCCTCTTATTTCTTTCAAAGCCTTGCTTACTTCTTCGGTCGTTAGTGGTGGGATGTCTATCTCCTCTGAGCTACTGTCTCGTTCGGCATTATCCTGGATGTCCCGGCATTATCCTGGATGTACAGATCCCTGTAGAACTCCTAGGCCCACTGTGACTATTTTATAACTATTTGTGATGACATCGCGTTGCTTATCTTTAAGTGCATACATCTGATTTTTCCGCACGCCACGACGCCTCTTTACAGCTTTCAGGCTACCTCTGTTCTTTACAGCGTATTCGATCCTCTCCGTATTATACTTCCGTATATCAGCTGTCTTACGCTTATTGATTAACTTTGAAAGCTCCGCTAGTTCTATTCTGTCAGCTGCGGTAGACATTGTCATGGTTTGCCATTTCCTAATTAGATCTTTCATCTCCTGTGAAAGTTTGCCAGTATCCGGTCTAGCCATAGTGCCCCCGACTTCTACTGCCCACTCCGTGATAATACGTGTAAGGTTGTCGCTGGCTTCCTGTGTCGTAAGTTCGGCTTCCTCGTTAAGAGCTGAATATCGGTTCTGCAGCGCTATCCTGAATTCTTCTACTTTACGTCTTACTGTTAGCTCATTTATCGGCTTCTTTCGTACTAGCTTGTTGCGGTCCCTCCTCAGATCTAGCCCAATTCGAGATCTTGCCGTACGGTGGTCACTGCGCCTTACCCTTCCGAGTGCTTCCACATCCTGCACGATGCCAGGGTTATCGCATAATATGAGGTCTATTTCATTTTTATGCTCCCCATTCGGGCTCCTCCAGGTCCACTTCACACTCTCCCGTTTACAGGAGAAGGTATTCATTATGCGTAGGTTATTCCGTTCTGCAAACTCAACTAGTAGGTCCCCCCTGCTATTTCTAGAGCCCAGATCATAGTTCCCAACTGCCTTGTCTCCATGTCTTGTTGATTCTTGCTTACTTTAGCATTGAGGTCCCCCATAGCTGCAGTATACTGCGTTTTTACTTTAGCCATTGCCGATTCCACATCTTCATAGCGGCGTTCCACTACGTGGTCGTCGTGGCTGGATGTGGGCCCGTAGCCCTGCACCACCTTGAGCTTGTACCTCTTACTGAGCCTAATTACAAGACCTGCTGCCCTTTCGTTAATGCTATAGTATTCTTCTATGTTGCTAGCTATGCTTTTATTGACTAGAAGTCCCACTCCCAGTTCTCTGCTGTCCTCTAGGCCCCGGTATTATAAGACGTGTCTATTTTTCAGCACCGTAAAGGCTTCGCCTGCTCTCCTAACCTCACTAGGCCCTACTACATCCTATTTAATGCCCTCTAATTCCTCGAACAACACCTCGAGACTCGCTTCGCTAGATAAGGTTCGCGCGTTAAACGTTTCCAGGTTCAGATTCCATTGGCGACCTGTCCGGATCCAGGGAATTTTAGCACCCTCTGCTGCGTCACAGGTCTGACCACCGCCGTGTTCAGTTGCTTCGCAGCCATTGGGGACTGAGGGCCGTGGGTTAATTGGCGTATTCATGGGAGGTTGTGGCCGTTACCACACCAGGGTGGCCAATCCTGCTCTGGTGAAAGAGTGCATTTCCGGCAATGGTCGCCGCAGTCAGGCCACACCCCAAGCCCTTTTGTGCAATTCCATCAATGCGCGGATTTTTTTTAATCCAGTGGGAATTGTCCGGCACCGGGATTCGAACCACGGTCCTTCTGCACGCGAGGCGGATGCTCTGCCTCTACGCCATCGCTGCATCCTTCCTATGGTATTGTCCGCTGCCTATGGTATTCTTCTCTACACGCAGCAGAAAAAATGTCGGTGATGCTCCTCCATTTCGTACATGGCAAGCAAAAGACTTCCTTTTCAGCAGTGGCCCTCGTGTTGATGCAGTTTTCGCCATCGCCGTGGACACAGAAGAAACGGCGTAGACGTTCAAGCTCATCTACTAGCGCCTGCGACGACGTAGGCACGTCGGGCGTGTGTGCATGGGATACCACGTCGTGTTCGTCATCACTGATGTCGGTTTGTCCGGTTACAATAATAGGCCAGCTACTCCGTAGTGAACGCGTCGGCATAGGCGTTGCCACAAAAACGCCACGCCTGAACTAGAGAGGCTGCGCGTGGCGTGGGTGTGCATGACCGTGATGTCGGCACGGGAGTTTCAAAACAGCCGCGCCAAACTATGTCGAACTCTGCGGAATACTTGACGCAACATGGTCTAGTTTTTATTGTAGTGACGAGACTCTTGTAGTTCGTTATATCCACTGACAGGTCAGTGTTACTTCTTTACCACGAGGTCACAAATGCATGGTCCTCTACGAAGATTGCAGAAGGAATTCATTATGCTTCGTTATACCCATTATATCGTAATATACCGCTACGTTACAATGAGGTTGGAGTGTATACCATTTGGAGCAGAAAATATCGTACGTAATCGGTCTCTGCAATCTACATCGCCGAAGTTGATAAAAGCCCTACTACGTTTTCTTAGCGATACGAGTTTATACGAACGTCTGTAGTACTCAATGCTTCCCTTCCCGCACCTTCTCTTGCCGCAATGCGCACCTTACCGCTCATATTCCTCGCTCTTCGCCTGCCCTCTCTTTTATCCCATTAACTTCGTTCCCCCAGTGCAGGGTAGCAAACCGGTCTCAACATCTGGGTAAGCTTCTGGCCTTTCGGTTATTTTTTTCCACCTCTTCCCAGACGAAATACCTTCCGAGCCCGGCGGCCAAAGTGCAGAAATGTTGCCCCTTGTTTTTTTTTTAGTTGGATATCTCATAATGTGGATTGCCGTGTTGATAGGAGACTTAGAAGCCACTCAACCTTGGTGCGAAGCTTTGGAGACAAAAGGATTACTGTTAGTAGTTATTGATGAGGCTGAAAGTAACAGTCTATCACATCTCAGCACTTAAATCATAAAATTTCTGGCGGGGCCTCATCGCTACCCCTGTCCCCACGCCATTGCTTCTACCCAAGGTGTCGGACCTTACGTAGAAACTGTGGCGTACCTCTTGTAAGCCCTTGTCTCTACGTTTCATTTTTCACCTGACGTAGCATGTCAGGCTCTTTGCTGGACAAACCTCGTCAGTATCGCTAAACCACACACACTCTCTCTCTCTCTCTTTCTCCAACCTATTCAAAGGTCCCCATCCACAAAATAAGCTGAGATACGTATCAAAGAAGCCCCAGCTGTAGCGACCGAAAGTGAAACCCTTAGCCGGCGAGCGCCAAGTCCTGCCCGGGTACACTATTAAGTTTATAGCGACCTTGGCTGGAGCCATGCCACCCCTACAGATCTCATTAGCGGCCACACAGGCTGTTTATCATGGCACGGACAGGCCAGGCGGCGGGGGTACTTATGCTGCTATCGTGATATTTCGTGCTCAAATATCGCCAATGGCTGCAAGAGGGCCATATCCGGTGGCTTTGCTTTCTCATTCCGTCGGTACTTAATGAACGGAGGTCAGTGAACGGACATTCTTGTTACAGATTAACACTCAACAAACGGATGTGTTCCCGCTATCTCAGGAAGCCGCCACATCCTTCTTGTGCCACGTTCTTCTAATTACATCTGCGAGTGTTTGCTTTGCACCTCGGATATTTCAAGGCCGCTGTGGCTACTTGCGATTTGCGCAGCAAAGTGCTAAGAAAGACAATCACAAAACCCCGAAGCGAGCAGTTAAAAAGCAGAGCGTTCCCACGTCTCTGCATTGTCCCGTGCTGCTTCTAAGCGGTGTCAGCAACTGCCACCATCAACCATTTCAGTTGCGAAGTTTGGCTTGCACGGTAAGTTATTCGTCTTTGGGTGGGCAGACTTTTAGGAAAGCTTGTGCAGCACCACTTTCATGCGTGATTAGGAGGGAGCGCAATGCGTTGCAAAGGTATAAACGTGAGCTCATGTACTTCATGTGTGGTTCGCGAACGGCATGTAATACGTCCAGCACATAGTATTGTAAGGACACCAAACGTAAAGGGTAGTGCTAATCTTTCTGTGCTAATAAATGTGCGTTTGTTTGCACTAACAGCACAGATCCGGCGTTCATTCTAAATATTTTATATGAACTACGACTTCATCTCAAAAGCAACATGTTCGTCAGGAAGGAACGAACATAAAAGGCGGAGAAGCTAACCCCGGTGGTGGTGGTAAAAAACAGTTGTTTTTGGATATATTACAGGGCGGTATCTTGGAGAGAGCCGTATTTAGCGGAGAGCCATCCCATTGCAACACCAGGTGAAGTCTCTATTCAGGGACCCTATTAATCATGACCGTTGTCCCGGCTGAGCTGGTAGGTCCAGGCCGCCGACCAGGCCGCCTCCCATCCTTCTCTCTCAGGGTTAGGGTTGGGGAGAAGGAGGGAATAATTTATATAAAATACCTATATCATGTGGTAGGTGTCGGCCACCTTTCCGCAGCAGTAATTGAGGCCAGTGAAAGAAAGATAGAGGTGTTTTATGGTTGTCGGGCACAGTAGCGTATTAGCATAGAGGCGGCGACGAATTCGCTCTTTCCCCTTGCCTAGCCCCTTGAGGGTCTCTGGTTTCGACGATGCTCGTCCCTGTAGTGGGTGGAAATGTCTGTAAAGAATAATAATGGATAGATATCCGACTTCAGGTCTTATGGAGTTACGCCGGGTGCCCGGTAGGTAATTGTGGGGACTGCGGAGTTGGCGGCATTGCTCTCTGCTGGGCCCTGGTGATCTTTACTCCAAAACAGATAGGTTCTTGTACCGAAACGATCTCCGAAGTATCGGCTGAGCAGTGGCGGTGATCCAAGCCAGCTCGAAAATCCCACACGGTCATTTCAATTCACGTTATTCTATTCGGAAGGAGCGTGTGGGAATTTCGAGCTGGCTTGGATCACCGCCACTGCTCAGCCGATACTTCGGAGAGCTTTTCGCTACAACCATTTAAAGGATCGGGAAAGGTTGCGAGAGCAACGGCTACTTCTTCCGCGTGAATTTAGCTAGGGGCCCCTAATGAGAAGCCGTCAACCTGCATTCGCTCGTGGATTACCGCGGCCCTGTACCGTACCCTTCGCGGATGGCCCGCAACGTCCATGTAAAAGACTTCGTCTTTCGTCATAGTGGCAATGCGGAACCTTCTCCTGGGCCTCGCGACTACCGCAATAGCCTTCTCTATCCATTTTCCCGGGGTCGGGTCGAACTCGGATGGTGCCTTTCCCTTATTCAGGCACTTGTAGGTAGTGCTGGTTTAAGAAATGTCGGGGCCCTGGGCTACGGAGTCATTGGGGTCCTTATGACGACGGCGACAGCGATAATGGTGATGACTGGCTGAAGACGCTGAATTTCTCCAATTCCGCATACTGAGCTCCCTGATGAGGAATAAATTGTACACCAATTTTATGCATTTATGAAATAACTTTTCCCTTGATTTTTAATAATATATAACAGTACTATTTCACCTACACTTTCGAAAGATTTAAGGATCAGTCCATACCAAATCCCTAATTAATTGAAGTGCAGGATCAGCACGCAGCACAAGCCATAGAACAGAAAACAACCTTCTTTAAAACAACAAAATTTTACAACGCCTTCAGCCTCGAAGTTATCAAGGACTAAATCAAGAAACCTTATGCAAAGTAGCAGCCTTTGAAGATTACAACCAAAAAAATTGTATACGACAGCGTCACCTCTACATTATTGTTTGCATTCAATACAACAAAGTAAAGCACTCCTGTCTGACTCGACTTCCAGCATTCGTGATAAAATAAGAACGGACAACAGATTTCTTTCCCCTGTACACTGGCAGTGGTAACAAACTAGTTCGGGTAAAGGGTATCCTTTCGATTTGCTACTTTTGAGAGCATTGTCTGTTCTCTTGGTTATCCTTGCTTCATATATTTCACTACCATTGCATCGCTTCATCTCAACTTACACGCTTAATATTGTATACCCAGTCAAAATGCAGAGCATCAGAAATGCCCCTTTAACGGTTAAGGCATTAAATATTTCATTCAGTCATTTCTGGCGCCCATAAACAAGAAATCACCCTTTAACTCATAATGCAGGAACTACTCAAAACCAACGTTTCTGTAAAACTATAGCCTAGCATCATCTACCCTGGATGAAAAACTGTTCTTCCCTTCTGAATTATGTCACCTTCTTATTATGGCAGTTTTCTCACTATCGCACAAATTCCTCTTTTCCTTCTTTTTTCCGTTTTCTGAAAAGTACTCTCCCGTATACCTAATACCTGCGCCCTGGAGTGGGTAATAAAGAGCGAGAATAAATAACGGTCAATACATGGTGTTCTAGGCTATAATAAAATAGCTGTTCTCGCAAATCACAACGCTCATTTGCTGTTTCTTTTCATTCCTCTCGATTAGGACGAAGATGGCGGCGACTACCGCTCTCATCTCTCTAGTGTGCTTGGCATTGTCGGCTACAGCCAACCCTCTTGATTTTGGTGAGCAGTTAACACAACTAGACTTTTTTTAAAAGTCTACCTAAAAGGACCAGCATATCAATTGATATCATTATTTTTGTGAAGTACAGGAAAATACCTCTGGCCTTTTGAGATACAAAACTTCGCTACTTCTTGCAATCGCCTAAACTTTGTTGGGGTGGGACTCAGTGAAAAAAAAATTGTACATTTAAAGAATGTAGAGACGAAACACGCTAAAAAGACACGTGCTGCGGTAGCTGGGGCGTCACAATTTTCTGCGTGCAGCGCATTTGTATTTTGAACGTTTGATATCCAAGGTGTCCACATCTTTCTACGTGTTATAGCTCTGTAATAGGGGCTTGGCGTGAAAGTTTAAAAAAAAAAACGTAATACATGCAAGTCTATCCACGTTTTCGCGAAGTGCATCATTGTTGCTAGATTCTGATGAGAAGCACTTCTTCGCATTATTGCTCTTTCACGAAGAACATGACCGGGACATGTTCCTGATGCCGGGTGCCTTGTTTTTAAGGAAAGCATATACCACGACGCAATAGAAGAAAGGGCGAACAGGAGTGCCACCAATTGTGACTTTAATGCAGACTTTTTCGCAACTGGGTACAATGCGCATTCATATTCAAATATTAGCAGTTGCATTCGTATTTGAACTCGCAAATTTTTTGCCCAGAACTTTCTTCGTCCTGATTAAAAACTCTAAGTCTAGTTTGGAAATCAACCTTGTACATACCATCCTGTATTTCTCCCATATGACGTGTATTTTTCCCGTATTTTTACGTATTTTTCCCATATCACGTGTTTTACGAGTGCCCCAATATGCATCTATTTACAGAGTTCGGGGAACACGATTGCGACTTCTCGGACCTGAACGTGGAGTATGCGGTCAACCAACTTTTGGCACGGCTACCCAAAGAACGGGAGATAACGAAAACTGCGTTCGTCGATTATGACGGATTCTTCGAGACCGGCCGAATGCAAGCTACTGGCCTTGACACACTAAAACGCTACGGCCCGCTCGAAAGATTCTGCGTGAACGGCACTCGGGTGGTCCAGTTCGACATAGTCAGCGACGGTGGTGCTCGTCTGGTTGTGCCCTGGAGAAGCTGCTCCGGCCACGAAGGCACCATAACCCTGGTCGCCGGATATTCTCGCTTCACGGTTCAGCTCAACGTCGAAGGTTCCGGATCAGATGCTAGGCTGCAGTATATGGGACCAAACCTCCTTGTTGCCACAGAGGATCTTGATCTAGTTTTTGAAGGAGCCGGACCGGTCATCAGGACAGCGGTTGAAATAATTTCCAAGTTCCTCGATCCCATCTTGCGGGAGGTTTGGAAGTCCAAGTTTTTCAGGCAGTTTAATCCTTCTCTGCAGCAGATTCTCCCGGTTGGCATTAACGAAGTTTAATGCAATAACACATCTTACGGAAAATAAATTGCTCCAGCATCTTCGGCGTGTTTTATCCGTCATGTTCAAGAAATAAGTGCATCGATTTCATTCTTCATATCAAGCTCGACTGGGAAAACATAAGCTTAATGATAAAAGGCGAATACTTGAGTAATTTGAAGTTTGCGGACGGCATAGTCTTGCTGAGTGAGTCTGCATAACACATGCAAAGAATGCTTGAGGAACTACAATCAGAAAGCACCGCCGTGGGACTCGATTTAAATATGAATAAATATAAAGCAATAAGGAATAAGCATGCCAACAACGTCTTTTTTAGCTTAGGAAAACGAAACGCTAGAGGAAGTAACAGAATATAACGCCTCGGAAAGATGGTTAGCGCTGACCCCAGCCACAAGGAAGAAATCCGGCGAAGAAGAGGTATGGGCTGGGGAGCACCGGCAAGCACTCCCAAATAATAAAAAGTAGGTTACCTCGGTTACTCAGAAGAAGAATCCACAACCAGTGCATACTGCCGGTAATGACATACGGAGCTGAAACTTAGCGCATTACCAAACAACTAGAATGTTAACTTAGGTCGGCTCAACAGGCCATGGAACGAATAATGTTAGTAATAACACTCAGGGATAAGAAACGAGCTACCTGGATCAGAGAACAAACTAGAGTTGACGATATCATACTTCAAATAAAGAAAAAAGAAATGGACTTGGGCTGGTCATGTAGTGAGACGAACCGACAAAAGGTGGACAATTAGGGTAACAGAGTGGATACCAAGAGATGGGTCGAGAAGAAGGGGAAGTCGGACAACACGATGGAGGGATGAAAAAAAGAATTTCGGGGGTAAACAGTGGACTCGATTAGCACAGGACAGGAGGGGTTGGAGGTCAATGGGAAAGGCTTTCGTACTGCATTGGACCTGAGCAGGCTGCTGATGATGATGATTTCCTTCTCCAGTTTTTGTAGGAGGTTGACCTACAATACTAACTTTTAATACAATACAACACAATACCGTAACAAGTCATAAAAAGCAGTGTTTTATTTCCAAACTACCCCAAAAGCATACCTAAAAATTACTGCCTACTGACAGTGGGCATGCGGAAGGGACTTCGTTTTTTAACAGCGGATTGTTAATGGTTAGAACTCGAGAAAACAGGAGTCCAAGCAAGTTTTGGGAGAATGATTCTACATGCGATCTCCCCTTGCATTCAAAGTTAAGCCGTGGAGTTATAATAAAGAACCAGTACATGGTTTTTGGTGGACAATAAACTCAAACATACGAGTTTTTACTATGTATCATAAAGCTAGAGATAAGGGCAAAATACAAGTTTCGGTATTTATTGATCCCCTCAGAAGCTGTCGAAAAATAATGGGCAGATTAGTAACAAAAGTTGAAAAAGGGGTATCATGAGACACCTTTTCCCAGATTTGATGGCAACGCCAGGATTTTTTCTTGACAGTGGCAGCCGGCTTCAAAGCCACCGCCGATAAACATTGTTCTGCCATTGTAGTGGTGCCTGTACTTTTGTTTGATGTTATCACTTCAACTCCAACTAGCAGTGTTCCCCCTGCTTGGAAGGGCTGGTGGTGTCGTGTAGCGCGAAATTTAAGTTTTCTGAATTCAAATACACGCGTTCGAACCTTGCTTCGGCGGCCGTTGTTACGGTGGAGGCGGAGAACGAAAACGCCTGTGTGGACGTTCGGGTGCATATTAGGTATCCCTAATTAGTCTAAATTAATCCGGAGTCATCAACTACAGTGATCCGCATAGCTAAAGCGTATTGCCGGTATCATCGTCATCATCATCATCTTTATTTCTACGTGCCCACCAACAGCCAATGGCCTTAAGCGGTGGTGCACATAATGAAACACAAAATTTGATGCAAACACAAACAACTAAATATGTAGCCTCAAACGAGGAAAAATAAATAGAAGGAGAAAGAAAAAAAAACTACGACCACTGCACTTCAGTCAAAGCAAGCTTAAACAAATGCAAATTGTTAAAAATATCAAGGTGACTTGCCTTTTCATTGTACAGTCTAAGCAATCTTTGCATAGGAGAACAAGTAGAACTGATACGAAATAAAAGAAATTCACGAAAAGACTGTCACGGAACTCTAATCTCAATTGATGACGTAAGGTCTTCACAATCAACGATGCTGTGTAAATACTTAAAGAAATGGTAAATAAAAAACAAAATTTAAGGTTTTTAACACTTCTAGCTTTTATCTGTTGCTCTTGTTATTGTTGTTGTCGATGATGATGATGGGGATGATGGTGATGATGGGTTAAAGAAGCGCCCTTCGGTGCTGAAAGTGAGTAGACTTGTTACGAAAGGCAAGTTTTTCAAACCAAACCATGTTGTATTTTGCCTGTGTGGCTGGTTTAAATTAGGAAACTGCAAAAAGAATTTAAAATAACCAACAAAATCACGTCCCAAAAAATATTTTAGTTTCCAGCTTTGTAGCAAGAACTGGGAAGTGCGGCACTGGGTTAAAACAATTTCAGTGGCAGAAACATGGTGGCTGTGGCAGTGCTTGCCAATTTATCTTGTTTTTTTTTTGTTTGCCTGAGTTTATTAATAAACAGGTGGTAATTCAATGCCCTCGTTGGATTTTGCCATTACATTTAAAATGCATTACATTTAAAATACCTCTGAATGTATTTAATAAGTTAACACAAATCAATGTTTCAAATGGTTCTGCATGCAGAAAATTATCAGCTATTGGCCATCGTTGCAAGCACTTGCATGTCTACTTTTGCTCCGGCGACTCCGGGCAGTGGTCCCATCGTCAAGACAAGATGCCTTTCTCTATTTTGAATTTCACTTCTCTTATTCCTAACAAACCCGAAGCCCTCCACAACAGGAGCACCTGATTGCCCGGGTGAAACTACGGCGCGTGAAACTCCCGAATTTATATTTTGATTTTACAACAACCTCCTAGAGCGCATCTGTTAAAAAATGCGGACATGCATTTCCACGAAGCCCGAGCTACGGCCGTTGAAGGCAAGACCTTCGACCGACGTCCACTAATTTCCCAGTTCTATCTCATTTTCACAGCGACCTTTGAACTATGATACCCGGTCTTGCCGGGGAGACGCCAGGCGTCAGTCTTTATTATGCAGCCATAGTAATTTTTTGTGCAGAAATATTAGAAGATGCTGTAAGCAAACCCCGAGCGGGAGCTCGCTTTGTCATTTGGCCCGTAAGCAATGAATGGAGGCCAGTGAACATCCACTCTTTTTATAGATTCTCCCTAAATAAACACATATGCTAGCGCCATCTTAGGAAGCCACCGAATGCGGCTTGTGGCACGGTCTCCCAAATATAACGGCATAATGTCCCTTTGAATTTCGCATACGTACGTTCCTACCGTCGTAGCTGCTTCCGGTTCGCGAAATCAAATGCTCATGAAATTTCGCTTCCTCCGGCTCAAAAGCTGTTTGAGAAGCGACGCATTCCAAAGTTTCTTTGGTGCCCTCTACTGCCTCTAAACGACTTCAAGTTACGGAAGCATCAATGTTTGCTGGTGCCAAGATTTTCTTGCAGTGGAAGCCTCTTGCGCGGTAAGTAATTCGTGTTTTGCAGGGCCGATATTTAAAAAAAAAGTAAGCCTGGGGACCGGTCTTACACGCAATTGCGTTTCAGTGGAACTACAATCAAAGGTTTAAGATGGCTTCGCAGTTACAAGAATACGGTTTGTAGACGACAAGTATGTACGCCTTTCTGGTTGTCGTATAAAGTATTGCTAATCTCCCTGTGCTATTTTATTTCTCACTGCTCAAAAGACTAACATCTTTTGAGCCAATTTTCAGTGTTTTGTATTCGCTACGAGACGATCTAAGAGGCAACGCATTCGGCAGTCTGTCTTCTGATCTCAACCGAAAACGTACACAGAAAGCTTATCTCAAAGATGCATTGTAATCACCTGCAAAGGGAAAATGTTTCTGCTTATCTTCCTCAATAAGGATACTTTTTTCCTTCGTTTACTTCGCAAATGTAAACAGCCAAAGGAAAGTGCACCATGCGGGGACGAGTGTTCGAAACCAATAGAAACCGTTCGTACAGAGGAAGGGAAGGCCAGAAGGTTACGATGGAGTTATTTTAATAATAATTCAGTCGACACACAACTAACTATTCCTGATTTAGATTATCTAAATGCATGCTCAGTTACTGGTCAATTCGAACTAAAATGTGACGGCACGCGTAACTGTACAAATAATGAATATCGGTATGACATTGGCGAAATTTTGAGGAAATAAAGTGAGCGCTTAATTATTAACAAGCTTTTATCCGCGACTGTGTTATTTTTCCTAACTAAAGCCTTGCACAACTTCCCCAGCATAGCTTGAGGCAGACCGTTTTTTACATAAACATTGTAATGTGTCACCTCTCTCATTATGTTTCCTCATAACCCCGCACAATGCAAGAGCATTAGGTTGCACCAAGGTCTTTGGGATGACAGATTCATGGTACCTGTTCTACTTTCATACTCTATAGCTTGCAGTCACTGGCGAGGCACGCACGCAGGCAACCACGTAAGTGCGCCATTACTGGTTACGTCGGGCTCCGCGGGATGGCGGTACTTGTGCCTGCTAAGCACATGATGTGTGTTGGACGTCCGAAACTCCACCCCACCGAACGCAAAGTAATGACTCGAGTCCAGTGTGAGTGCGATTAATAAATCTCTCTTGACACCACCGTTGAGAATCGGGTTGAAACAGAGCAGACCGCACGCCAGTGCCTGCACAAAACCTACTCAAATCTCACCTCTTAAATTGTGTCGGCTGAAAATAGGCTGAAATACTCTTCTGACTAGCCGAAAATCAACCGAAGGAAGGAAAGACCCTAAGCTGTCGTCCACACATTTTTCAGGGCAATTTGAATTCTACGGGTGCCTTTGTTGAAACGGAGCAGACGAGGCACGCCGGTGTTTTTTTTTTTTTCTTCGGCGTGCGGGCCCAGTGGCACAAGCCGCGCCATGTCCGTGGCGCAGTGGTCATGTCCGTGGCCGTTTGTAGTCGGATGTTTTATGTTCACATACGTCCCACATTTCACATACGTCGAACATTTTGCTTCCCCTATGCTCGAAGGAGTTATCCTCGGCATAGATTTTCTAAAAGAGAATGGTGCTATCATCGATCTACAGAAATTCAGTGTAAGCTTATCCACGAAGAGAGCGGTAGCTAAGGATATTGACGACCGACGGGACATTGCCTTCCGCGTCATTGACGACGACATAACGCTGCGCCCCCCCCCCCCCCCCTCCGAACCAGCATGCTTATTCCTGTCAAGAACGACGTTTTTGAGGACTACGAAAGAATTGCAGAAGGAAGCCGCAGTCTCTTGCTTTACAGGGGCATTTGCATTGCAAGGGGTCTCGTTAAGCTACAAAACGGATGTACAACAGTGCTGCTGAATAACTTCGGCACAGAGTGTCAACATGTCGCAAAAGGCACGACCATAGCCTTCATGGAAACCAAAGAGTGAAACAAGAGATTTTAGCAGCCGTTAATGTGGGATTCGCGGTGGGCGGCGTTCAGAACGCAGCGGCATCGGCCATGGCCGGGTTTGAGCTGCAGTCACCGCCGTTCTAGCACGGTCGTGGGTCGGCAGAGAAAATGGTGAGGAGCGTCTTTCGAAGGCTGAGGATGAGGGTGGCTACTCCGTCATCTCTCTCACTGCCTCCCCGTAACTCGTGTTTCATGTGTCGCCCAATGAAAACCAGCGTCTGTACCCCTGTCTCAGACGTGCGGGAGTAGCTTAGTCGCTAACACAACGGGCCGTTGCTCCGCTTGTTTTCCGGCCCCGGTTCGACTTCTGGCGGTGCCAGCAGCTTTATTTAGCCTGGTTTGGAGTTTCTCATCCCGTACGCAACGGCGAAACCATTGGCTGGTAGAGGTAGAAAGCTCTGCTTTAAAATGCGGTTTCAGGGTGATATTTTAATGCCAAGTTTCTTTTACGTACACCCCCATTAGCAAACACGCGCAAATGTTTGGACTGCTAATCATCAATCTCTCGCAAACAAATCACGGCTATTTCCCCGAAAGCACGTTTCCCTCTTACCAGCAGTAATACCAAGATAAACATTATTTAGATATGCAGGCAAAGCAACGCCAAGAATAGGCATACTAAGTTTGAAGCACAACAAAACTACTTAATGTACGCTGACACTGTTCTCTTCAGCAAAAGTAAACAGAGTAAGGAAACAAAAATGAAATTTCTGCCGCTAGCCTAATAGGATAGCAAAAAAAACGTGAGGTGGCTGCACAAGACAAAACGAAGGAATTCATTAACAATTCTCTAAAGTATTCGATAAGGCCTGTCACAAAGTTCTAGTATATATAAGCTAAGTCATGTTTTTATTGCGAAAGCTAAAGTTTACCGCGTGGGCGAAACAATACCACCGCTACTCATACGACGTTTTTGGCACTCAAACGGCGTTAACAGAGGAATTCAATTAGGTCTGGGTTAGATTCGGACCACAGTCCTCCCGAACTCAAGACAGGCGTGCAAACGGAACAAGACCACAGCGACGGACATTTCCTGACTAAAGGTATAGACCTAGTGAATGAGTTGAGACCTCCGAACAATAACAACAAAGCGTGTTTTAAAGGCAAGCAGACGCCCAGGACCCAGTTCAGCCTCCATCGCTGGAAGAAAATACACTGCGTGTTTAGAGAACAAGGTTACGGTATGTGCCCCCGGGCAACTTTTTATTTTTCTCTTTCTTAGTAGAACGGGCCCCTCCGCGAAGGAATTCTAATTCCGAAACTTCTAGAGCGCGTTAATCCCCTGACGTGTATTTAAAAGCCAACTCAGAATGCACGAGCGCATTCACGTTCGCATAGACACAGAGGACCCAGCTAAGTCTGCGCCGCGGGAAGAAAATAAGCTGCGTGTTCAGAGAACAACGTCACGGTATGTGCCCCCGGGCAACTTTTTATTTTTCTCTTTTTTAGTAGGCCACTGGCCCCGCCGCGAAGTAATTCTAATTCCGAAGCTACTAGAGCGCGTTAATCCCCTGACGTGTATTTAAAAGCCAACTCAGAATGCACGAGCGCATTCGCGTTCGCACAGAGTCCCGGGCTCCAGCTCAGTCTCCGCCACGGGAAGAAAATAAGCTGCGTGTTTTGTTACGATATGTGCCCCCGGGCAACTTTTGATGTTCCGCTGCAACCCCGTGCGGTGCAGCGGTGGCGTAGAGGTAGAGAATAGAGGTATAGTATCCGCCTCGCGTGTACAAAGACGGTGGTTCGAATCCCGGTGCCGGACAATTTCCACAAAAAAAAAACGCGCAATTAAGGAATTGCAGTTGGGGCTTGGGGTGCGGCTTGACCCCGGCGATCATTGCCGGCAACGCACTCCCTCACCACAGCAGGATTGGCCACACTGGTGTAATAACGGCCACAACCTCCCATGCATACGCCAATTAACCCACGGCCCTCAGTCTCCAGTGGCTGCGAAGCAACTGACCACGGCGGTGGTCAGACCTGTGACGTGGCAGGGGGTGCTAAGAATACCTGGACCCGGGCAGGCCGCCATTGGAATCTGAACCTGGCAATGTTTAACACGAGAACGTTATCTAGTGAAGCGAGTCTAGAGGTGTTGTTCGAGGAATTAGAGGACATTAAATGGGATGTAATAGGGCTTAGCGAGGTTAGGAGGGCAGGCGAAGCCTTTACGGTGCTGAAAAATGGACACGTCCTATGTTACCGTGGTCTAGAGGACAGAAGAGAACTGGGCGGGGGATTTCTAGTCAATAAAAGCATCGCTGGCAACATAGAAGAATACTATAGCGTTAACGAAAGGGCAGCAGGTCCTGTAATTAGGCTCAATAAGAGGTACACCCAACCAATAAGAGGTACACCCAGCCATGACCAGCAGGTAGTGGAAAGCTTCTATGAAGATGTGGAATAGGCAATGGCTAAGGTAAAAACACAGTATACCGTAGTTATGAGAGATTTTAATGCCAAAGTAGGCAAGCAGCAGGCTGGAGACAACGCAGTTGGGAACTATGGTCTGGGGTGTAGAAATAGCAGGGGGGACCTACTAGTTGAGTTTGCAGAACGGAATAACTTAGGCATAATTAATACCTTCTTTACTAAACGGGAGAGTCCGAATTTCACGTGGAGGAGCCCGAATGGGGAGCATAAAAATGAAATAGACTTCATATGATGCAATAACCCTGGCGTCATGAAGGATGTGGAAGTGCTCGGAAGGTTAAGGTGTAGTTACCATCGTATGGTAAGATCTCGAATTAAGCTAGAGTTGAGGAGGGACCGTAACAAGCTAGTACGAATGAAGCCCATTAATGAGCTAACAGTAAGGCGTAAAATAGAAGAATTCAGTATCGCGCTGCAGAACCGATACTCAGCTCTTACCGAGGAAGCCGAGCTTACAACACAGGAAGCCAGCGACAACCTTACACGCATTATCACGGAGAGTGCAGTTGAAATCGGCGGCACGATGGCTAGACAGGATACTGGTAAAATTTCCCAGGAGACGAAAGATCTAATTAGGAAACGACAAACCATGACAACCTCCGCTACAGCTGGCAGAAAAGAACTAGCGGAGCTTCCGAAGTTAATCAATAAGCGTAAGACAACTGACACACCGAAGTATAATATGGAGAGGATCGAATACGGTGTAAGGAACGGAGGTATCCTGAAAGCAGTAAAAAGGCGTCTTGGCGTGGGAAAAATCAGATGTATGCACTTAAAGATAAGCAAGGCAATGTCATCACAAATAGGGATAACATAGTCAGAGTGGCCGAGGAGTTCTATAGGGATCTGTACAGTAGCCGGAACATCCAGGATAATGCCGAACGAGAAAGTACTTCAGAGGAAATGGACATCCCACCAGTAACGACCGAAGAAGTGAGGAAGGCTTTGAAAAAAATGAAAGGGGGCAAAGCACCTGGTGAGGATTAGATAACAGCAGACCTCTTGAAGGATGGCGGATAAATTGTACTTGCAAAACTGGCAAGCCTGTATACGCAATGCCTAATTACCGCAAGCCTACCGGAATCTTGGAAGAACGCGAACATCATCCTAATCCTAATTCATCATCATCATCCTAATCCATCATCATCATCCTTAGAACCTGAAAAATTATAGGCCGATCAGCTTACTGTCAGTCATCTACAAGGTACTTACCAAGGTAATCGCTAACCGAATTTCTGCAACCTTAGATTTCAGTCAACCTAAAAAACAAGCAGGGTTCCGTAAAGGTTATTCAACAATGGACCATATTCACACGGTCAATCAGGTGATAGAAAAGTGCGTTGAGTATACTGAACCCCTATATATAGCCTTCATGAATTATTAGAAAGCATTTGACTCGGTCGAAACCGTAGCAGTCATTCAGGGTCATTCACGCATTACGGAACCAGGGGGCAGATGAGCATTATGCAAGAATTCTAGAGGATATCTACAATGGGTCTACAGCTACTATCATCCTCCATAGGGAGAGCAGTAAAATACCTATAAGGAAGGGTGTCAGACAAGGAGACACAATCTCTCCAATGTTATTCACAGCATGTTTAGAAGAAGTATACAGAACGTTGGATTAGGAACAGGTGGGAGTAAGGGTTAATGGAGAATACCACAGTAACCTCAGATTTGCTGATGACGTTGCCTTGCTAAGTAACTCGGGGGACGAATTGCAAAGCATGCTTTCCGCACTGGGCGAACAGACTAGAACCGTGGGCCTGAAAATTATTATACAGAAAACTAAAGTAACGAGGAATAACCTCGTGACAACACAGCGGCTTGAGATAGGTCGCGAGACCGTGGAAGTGGTAAGCGAATATATCTGTTTAGGCCAAGTTGTGACCCCAGATCCCAAACATGAGGCAGAGATAATTAGAAAGATCAGAATGAGGTGGGGTGCATATGGCAGACATTCTTAGATAATGAATAGCAGCCTACCATTGTCGCTGAAGAAGAAAGTGTATGACAGCTGCATCTTACCGGTACTCACCTACGGGTGAGAAACTTGTAGGCCCACTGAGAGGGTTTAACTTAAACTGAGAACGACTCAGCGGGCAATGGAGCGGAAAATGATAGGTGTAACATTAAGGGACAAGAAGAGAGCGGAGTGGGTCAGTTAGCAAACTGGTGTTAAAGACATATTAGTAGAAATTAAGAAGAAGAAATGGGAGTGGGCAGGGCATGTAATGTGAAGGACCGGGGTAATTGGAGAATAATGGAAGAGGCCTTTGCCCTGCAGTGGGCGTAGATAGGCTGGTGATGATTATGATGATGACGATGACCCAAAACTAACAGAGCGATTCGAGCGTGCTAATCAGAAGGGACAATAAGAGGAATGCGAAAGTACCTTCCAACAGATTACCAGATTGTAGCTCTGGTTTGTGCTGTGCCCCCATCGCCAAAGTTGCGTCTCGGTTTCGAAGGTACAGTTCGCTGGGCAGCTTTCCACGAGACAGTATCTTTGGCTGCCGCAACAACGGGCACCTCCGGTACTCGTGGAAGCGTGACGTTGAGCAGGTTTGACTGTGCGAGGTCACACAGGCCAGCATTGGCTGCCGAGTACCCAACTTCAACTTCTACCTTCCCCGCGCATGCACAGCGCATATGCCTTATGCGGTATTTGTCTAGAGATTGAGACAATTAACTATTTACTGCTGTCTTGCCGGCGGGTCGATACCACCTCTGGTGCCTGGGCCCTCCGTTGTCTGTTTCTAATTTACTGTCGTTTGGGGCATCGGGGTTAGGTTTCTGTCCCAGAAATGTTTGTCGCGCCCTTCACAATTTTATTTCCAAAACAGGTCGTTTACCCGGTTAATAAACTCATATCTTACTTTCTCTTTTTAGTACGTGAAGTATCTCTTTTTACTTCAGCATTTTATAACTATTTTATCGATGATTATCAAAATAGTTAACATTACTTTCACCACAATATTTTTAGTTCTATTTTCCCTTAGTAATGCATTCGTAACCCTTCCTTTAGTGCATTCGTAACCTTTTTTCATGATGGTACATAATGTGACTTTGCCAATCACTCAGAGTGGCTACGCGTTAATGACTTATTGGTACCAACCAACCAACCAAATTATTAGCTGGGCGTGTGCTATACACCTGTAATAAGACCTAAGATTTTTATGCAGATGGCAAATATTGCCAAATTGTGGGCCATACGGGGGAATCTCTTGTGGGCCACCCGTGCTTTTATTCCACCGTGTGGGACACACAGGGGGAATTAGGGCACGTGAGCTTCTTCTCAGAAGAGATTGTCGGGCTAAAAGACGGGAGCGCGAATCACAAGGAGGGGGGCTAGGGTAGGATTCAGGTTGGGAAAAGAGGAGTGAAAAGATGGCCCGCTAATTGGTTCAGTTTACTCTGACCATGTCACTGTACCCAATGTACACGGATCTTTAGGTGTGATGTTTTGTGGAGGCGTGGAATCTGCTGGCCGATCACAGGTGTCTCCTTCCCTTGCTTCAGCTGCTATGCCGCACTGAGCGAGTCGGTGTACATATGCACCTCCGTAATGTTAAGGAATGCACTTGCAGCATTGAGCTCCAGTAGCAGTGAGTCTGGAGTGTCGGTAATGTAACAGGACGAACTTTTAATTTCCGGGCGCGTGTCACCGACGAACGCAGGCAGTCCTCTATCCTACAGAAGAGCTGCGTCTGCATACAATGCGCAGTGACTTTCAGGGACTGGTATCGGAGGTTGGCGCTGGCTGGTCCCGGCGACAAAGCTTCGTTGTGTAATTTGTTGTCATTGTTGTGTACCTCCATGGTGTAAGATCGTCTAAGGTAGAAGTAACGGGAGGCATATTACAAAATGTGAATGAAGCTCTGCTGCCATTGGAATGAAAAAAAAAAAACGCTCGAGCTTTCTTGCTTTCTCGCGCTTGTTCGCGCGCTCATTATAGTATTGAGCTGCGAGTGTTTCTATAAGATTGGAATCGGGGTAAGACGGGGAAGTACCGTGATGGTGCGCATGGCCTCTTTGTTTATAGTCTCAAGTTGCATAGTAAGTCTGTGTACCATTGCCTGGTAGAGTAGGCACGGCTGGACTACAGTAGGTACAAGTCATCTAGCCACCTCCGTGAGGGCCTCCTACCCTACGAAATGTAATCAGGCGGATTAAGTACAAGGTAGTCGATAAGTCCTTGTGTGCCTTTCGGATCCAATGAACACCGGAACCCGACATTTGGATCACAAATCCGAGCACCCGCAGCTCTTTTTTGGCTGGTATTGCAGCTAAAAAAATTTTAGGTCACCATAGAGGCTGACTTTCTTAATGCTTTGTCAGCCACTTGTAAGTAGCATGCATGGTTTCTCAGCTAGCCGCCGCGGTTTCTCAGTGGCTAAGGCATTGCCCTGCTGAGCACAAGGTCGCGGGTTCGATTCCCGGCCGGGGAGGCTGCTTTTATGATGGAGGCGAAAAGCAAAAACGCCCGTGTGTACGATATTTCAGCGCACGGTAAAAATCCCCAGGTGGTCAAAATTAATATGGAGCCCTCCACTACCGCACACCTCATCGCCTGCGTTGTGTGAGCGTATTAAACGCTACAATCAACAATCAATCATCCAGGTTTCTCAGCTAAAACTTCTAAACTGGCTGATTCCGCAAAGGCTTAAAAACATCTAGGACTTGGTGGAGATGACGACACTGCAAACCGAGGTCGCGGTTTGTGGACCACAGCAAGACATCCCCGCGTAGATGAGAAATCTCACAAAACGTATGTCTTGTAGCTTCCATGCCAAGGGTGCAAATGCCATGTCGAATAGTAGAAGTGCTAGTACGGAACCTTGCGGTACCCCACGATGTAAACAGGCGCACAGGTCTCCCACCCACTCGTACTGAAAACGTCTTCGAACACAGAAAGCAGCACCCTTGTTTGTTAGGTCCAGCGGAGACTCGGCAGCGAGAACTACTGAAGGCGGGTGCGGGAAGCGAGTATTTCACGCCAGGTTGGCGCGTCGTGTGAAAGAGAATACATTGTGGACCTGATCGCCAGACTAGGCGAGATGAAGGTTCCTGCTTGAGCGACGCCTAGCCGGGCTGCCGCGCTTGCACGAAATTTGAGAGGGAGCTTGTCGCTTTTTCGCTCGCGGCCGGCGTGATGAGGTCTGTGTGTTTGTTGTAGTCGGGCAGACCGGCCGCTGTATCGGTGTAAAGCACTTCACGTTCCGGCGGCGACAAATAATGAAACTGAAAGCCAGCGTCGTCGGTCAAAGATACGTTCTCTTGGGTCGGCCGTGGCTTTGTGACGTAAAGCTACCCTTGCCAGCCTCAGAGTGCCTAGCGCCAACCGTTTACGCTGTGGACCAAACGGGTGCATTGTTCCTACTTTGTGACGTGGTGTCTACGTCACGAAAAAATGAAAGGAAAGTAGGTGAGGGTAATTCCAGCTTTTTTGCGGATTTCTCAGGATATAACGCAACGTTGCTCGCAGAACTTTAGCCGGGAGCGCTACGAAACGTGCGGTCTTTCATTTAAGACGAAATTTCATTCAGTCTTTAGTTTCCCCTTAAAACATGAAGCAGCGCGAAGGTTAAGCTCTGTAAAATTTGCCAACATTGCACTTTGCAGGTCCTTTCGCTGCAGCAAGTGGCGAGCCAGTCTCATGTGCACCTCCTGAACCACGACTGCCCTACCTGGCCTAATTACACCAACTCACGGTACAAGACCAGGGTATTGAAAGATAAGCCATCTGCGCTGTGGCGGTACTTTAGTGTCTCTTTATTTTCTTGGTTCAGAAACATACCCAGCTCAGCATCATTACGAGCTTCATAAATCAGAGCTAAGAAATGAAGTTCAGCCACTTGCGAGTGGTTCAACCACTTGCGAGTGGCCGTAGCGCTATATCGTTATTTTTATGGCGAGCCTCCCTTAACCAAAAAAACTTCTCCAATGGCGTTATTCACTCCTGACTACTCTTCTCAGGTCAACTTTTTGCTCCAAAGAGTAGCAGCCATTTTACAGAAAGAAGGATGAATCACCTCCGAAAGTCTCACTCAACGAGATGTCAAAAGTCACATGTACACTTGCAATTGTCTCTCCAATTTCATTTGGAACTCTAGGCTGCGTGTTGTGCTGCGGAAACTGGAAACGCTCCACAACACAGGATCACACGTGCACAGGTGCCGTCATAAGTAATTGGAGCACGCGAGCAGTGTCCGAAGCGTATCGAAGTGCCGTGTAGCTGCACCGGCGGTAAACGAAAGGACGAGAAAACTCATGCGCCCCTGCCTACGGCGATAGCCCATCTATAGCTCTCAAATTACTTCATGTAACCTCGCTTCGAGCATTGTTCGCAGCATACTGGTCTCGGTGATGTCGCTGATAGCGTGCACACATAAAAATTTGTGAAAGTAAAACGCACTGCACATTACTGTGATAGCGCGCCGCTTCTCCGGCAGCTCGCATTTCCTAGAAGTGTGCCAGAGAAGCTCCTAGATGGGTCTCTGCTATCAGCGCAATCATCGCGACCAGTATGCTGTGAACTGCGCTCGGAGCCAGGTTAAAGGAAGTGGTTTGAGATGGGTTTGAGAGCTATATATGGGCTATCGCCGTTGGCAGGCGCGCATGGGTGTTCTCGTCCTTTCATTTGCCGCAGATGTAGCTACACGGCGCTCCGATACGCTTCGGCCACTGCTCCCGAGCTCGAATTACATATGGCTGCACCTGTACATTCTTCATAGTTCAGTCTTCATAGAAAAGCACTGGAAGAGTACAGATGCTTTCTGACAGCAAGCATAATCATAATCACAGTTCGATATTTAACTACAGCGGTTAAAAGGATGCTGCCTGAATGTTCTTTTAATCACTTTGTTCACAAACCGTTGTTTGTGAGCAAAGTGAGAGAGAGAGGCCTCTTGAGAGAGGCCTCTTGAGAGAGTACTATGTCCTGGATGAGTTTTTTGTTTACGACACAAAATTAACCGACCAACCAGACGCTACCGCCGCCGCTGTAAAATCTACACTGGCTAGGTCGGCAGCAAGGGTGTTTATTTTCTTTTCTGCTTTTCGTGAATGCTCTGTGGCATTTGCGACATCTGTATATATTTGTAATATTTTATTCCAATAGACCTAGTTGATAGTCAACTGTGGCTTGCGTCCTTCCCTTTTGTGTTCTCCATGCAGTTCTTGCGCTGTTATCTATCATAAAACGCTCATTCGGACTCTCCAACTCTCTGTCTCCGGACCCACAGCGTGTACGCCAGACAAGCTACAGAAAGTTTTGTTGATTTGCTTCCTGGAACATTTAAAAATGGAGATACTAGGGACGAGAGCGCACTTGGAAGCCGCGCGATAATCCGTGCGAAGCTTAAGACTGAAAACAATTCCTGGCACACTTTAAGGCAAAAAGGAATAAAATAGGGACTAAAATACAGCCGTTAGTCTTCGCAGGCAGCCGTTCATCTTCAACGGGAGTAGTTGTGGCAGACAATGTGCGGTGTGCACAAATACGGATTATATGTTCGTCCCCGCGGATTTATAAGGAGTAACGGGAAGACTAAACGCATGCATTTAGTCTCTTTGCTGCGTCGTTAATCTCGTGTAATGACGTCAGGGTTGCCATTTCGCGCATGTCTCTGGGTAGTTTTAAATTTCCAAAACACAAGTCATTGCAGTCAGTGGTTCCTTTCCATGGTACCACGGCAAAAAAAATCGATGTTAATTGCAAGAAAAGCGCCTAGGGTTAATCGCGCGGCGGGTGATTTCAAGGAGCGGCAAAGCGCGATTGACAAACGTTTCTCGGTGGGGTTATGTTGATACGCTGTGTTGCTTACGATTCGCGCGAGGTAATACCGGCCAAGGAAAGATTTCAAGCACGTCAAAAATAACAGAAATATTAGTGACAATAGCACACGTAGACACCCAAGCGTACTGAATATGTGTATGTTTAACAGACGAACTGCAAATTAAAAATTCTCGCTACAGCTAAGCGTCTTGAAGTTATCTTTCATAGCGGATAACTGCCTTGGGCCCCAAATCTATGACAATGCTACAACTACTGTAAAACCCGGTAGCATTTTCCAGTCCCGATCGTCTAGCAACTCAAACTTGAAGAATTCAGACTAAGCAACACCGAATATGGTTTCACCGACGCAGGAAAATATCGTCTGCTTCCCTATTCTGATGCTCACACAGGCGACCGCTTTCATATACGACACCTAGAAAAATTGACATAAGTATCGAACACTAAGAATACACTTAGTTTGCGCTAATTTGTGCGGAAACAAATGAGTCGTCTGATCACCCAGCCACGTGTGTCAACTAGGCGACGAGTTGGTTGTTCTTTACGAGAAAAAAGAACTATGGTTGTGAGGCTGTACTTACAATCGAACTGAGCAATAGTCCCTAAAGTTAGCAAAGCGCTAAGCGCGAAGTGGACATCGAGGTCACGTTCGCTTGCACAGATAGAAATTTAAACACCAGCTGCAATGAATCTGTTGCGTTGCGTACAGCCACCGCCTCCACAACGCTACACAGCGTACACTTCAATATTGTCGACCGCATTTTCCGTCCAGCGGCGTGGTCTAGTGGATGCGTGTTGGATTCCTTGTGCATAGCTGCGGGAGTCGGTGGTTCGATAACTCTGTGCTGGTGCCGGGTTTTTTGTTCCTGCCACTCTCTTTCAGCAGTTTGTCCTTGGGGAGTATTGGAACGGACCAAACGGTTGGAGGACTAACCGTTTGTCCCATCACATTCAGGCCCGAAAGGGAGTAATGATTGTCGCAAAGGCCGTTAGTCATCCAGAAGACGAACTTTTAGCCCTTTTTGCCCAAAAGTGTTGTAGTTGGTGATGATGAAAGCAACAGTTCATTTGTCTCCGTAGCTCGTAATTCGCCACAGCGTACGCCAGTCTCACCCACTCTCACCCACTAAATTGTGTCGGCTAAAAATAGGCTCAAATACATTTCCAACAAGCCGAAGGAGCAACGAAGGAAGGACAGACCCTAAGCCATCGTCTACAAATTTCTCGGGACAGTTTGAATTCTACAGCTGCGTTTGCGTAAAGCATCAATTCCACCGCAGCGTCTAGTTAGATTCAACGCAGGCGGTTTATCGTCGCGTGGACACCCCAGGCGTCGTGCGCAATTACGCAGCTACCGTACTACTTCGTAAACAGATATGCGAACTGGCGCCAAGCACACCCCTTCCGGAGGCTTTAGTTTATCATTCTGTCGCTACGTAATTAGCGGAGCTCAGCGAACGTCCAATTTTGTAAGAGGTTCACTTGAAACAAACGGATATGCAGCTGCCACAATAGGAAGCCGCGGCATCCTGCCATGGCCATTTTCTTCCAATTATATATCTGCGATTGGTTGTTTTGTACCGCCAACGTTTTATCGCCACCGTAGCTACTTCCGGTTCGTGCAAGAAAGTGCTTGGAAAACATCATCACATCCCGGGCAGCAGGCAGTTATAAAGCATCGAGTTCGCGAGTTTCTTTGCATTGTCCTGAACTGCTTGTAAACCAAGCGTCGTCGTTTCTGGGGCGAAGATTGACTTGCACTAGGAGGCTCTGGTGCGGTAAGTGTTTTTTGTCCTGGTATGCAGACCGTTTAGATGTGTATGCAGTGCCAGTTTTATGGATAGTTAGGGGCGCGTAAAACGCGTAGCAAAGGTATTTATAGGAGCTCACAAATTAAGAGACAGCTGCTTGCAGACGACAAATATTTACGTCCTCCCGTAGTGGTATCAGAAAGCCTAACCAGACACTCAGGTAGGACCCAGGCCTTGCCAGCGATTGCAGGTTCTTCAATAAATCGTTTAAATACTGAAAGGTTGGAGTGACATGGCCAGCGAAATAAATAATCACAGCCCCTTTCGTATATGCTTAAGATAGTGGAAACTGCGCGACATTAAGCAACGCCGCCTGTATTAACATTGCCTGACGCGTCGCGCGCTTTTCAATGGGAAGGGTAGGGACGCTTAGTTCAGGCACTGATCCGCTATGTGGCGCTTGCCGGCGGACATCTCGCCTTACGTCATTGCTCGCGAGTCGCGAACGCTGCACCCACTTCTACGACGTGTGTCTGTCAGCTTGCCTGTTGGGCTTCAAGGGCCGTTTCGCTTACATCTTAGCCGCGACGGGGAGCTAGTTCTGTGGCGCACTGGGGATCTCGTTCAACGTGTCGCTCGCTTCATACTTGCTGCATCTTTCCAAAGATAAAGACGGAGGCGGACTGAAATAGTGTAAGAACTTACTGATTGTCGGGTAGACGTATAGCTAACAGAAAAACGATATTTTCTGCTGGGGCAGCCATTATTTTACGGATATTTTTCTTTCTGGAGTATTTGCAGAAGAAAAACTTGCGTGCACGTTTTTTGTTCAGGCGCTCACTTCTACGCTAACTTTCCAATAATATCACGTGCTTGTAAGCTTCAGAAAATTATAGGAAACAAAAGGATAAGCAGCTGGAATCCCGCCACGCTGTTCGGGCGCTTTACAGTACGGTCCTCAATTTCAGAAGTGCGTACCGATGCGGAGTGCGAACAGCGGGGTCAAAACAATACCTAAATGCGGAGGGGATAGAGGTGGAATGCCCCACTCAGACAATTTCAGGGCCTGTGATCCGAGTAGATAAGCGCGCAAAGCCGGCATCAGCCTGCGGCAGCGCAAGGGATTTTGCTTCGTGACAAAGGCAGTTTTATCAGTGACAAACCAAGACAGACAGGCATGGTGAAAAACAAGAAGGCGTAGGAGCGCCGCCTCGGGAACGCTAAACAAACTTTCCACTATTTTGCATAATTTCCGAGAAGCGGCGCTGGCTGGCGGACACGAAAGCACGCTGGAAGGCTACGGAGCGGGGAAGGGTAGGAGAGAGCAACAGGAGAGTGGCTCTTTGGCAATTTTTCGCTCACGCGTTAGGCAATGTTTATACAGGCGGCGTTGCATTAAGTAACTGGGCATTGCGACAAATTTGTTTTAGTTCGATTTGTTTAGATGTTCGAGTAGATTGGAGAAAATCCAAACTGCTTCCAGCGTGTAAGATTCGCACAATAGGATAGGCGTCAGCATTTCCACAGAGAAAACCCAGGTTCGATTCCGGCGATGGGAAGGGGTTTTCACTTCTTTCACCCCCATTGTGATCATCGGCATGTGCTCTCCCGTTTTCTAAAGTTGGCTTTCCTGCAGAGGTTCTGGTACGAACTGCCCTCAAAGAAGCCAAGAAAACTTCGCTGTAAAAACAGTCCATGTAAGGCAGGTAGGCTAACCGAGGAAGCGCCCGGTTGCCTAACCTAGATTCGGCGCCGTGTCTGCTTATACCAAATATAATCGGACAAATGAAGCTCAGAAAGTAGCTGCTTTTAATTCCTGCGTGCAGCATGAAATTCTTAACTGTGCTTATTATTCAAGTAGACATTATTTTGTTCTCTATAAACGTTTTGCCTGCTCTTCCTTTAGTTGCGAATATTCTTATTTATCTTGACTTGCGAATATAAGGAATCAGCAGTGTATCCTAGGGCTAGGTGATGAAAATGGCATAAGGGTATTTACGTCGGTGGAAGTGACCATTTCACGAATATTATGGTAAGTATTAGTATCAAAATTTTCTGCGGCGCTTTAAACCGAATTATAGGATTGAATTTTCTCTTCAGAAAAGCTAACTGGGAGTCAGGTTGGAACTTAGTGCCCGGGTGTGAGCCTCTTTATAATAACTGATATAAAACCCACAAAAGGTAAAGAAGACTGAAATTAATGAGAGCATTTGATTTGGCCGCCATTCGATGCCTTCTCAATCACTATACCATAACGATTACTTTTCTGTTACCGTAATTTTTATTCATTGAACGTTTCATGACTAGCCGCAATAAATATCTTGATCCTGATGACTGCGAATCCTCTTTCAGAAGAAGACGTACCGGGATATTCAAAACATCGGTCTTTGTGCCTGTATTGTTCCTTATTTTCATCACTAGACGAACCGCTCATAGCAGCTCTAAGGTCCATTTGATTGCAGATCGCTGTCCATTATTTTCGTGATTTATAGTTATCACATTACCACCCTTCGTTAATACATTCTCACTCTTTTTAACGGGAACGCAAAGACCCTAATACAATTGAACACTAAAAAACAGAGTCGCGTTGGTGTTGCCAAAACCAAGTGCTGAGATTAGTAAGTGTGGGCGCGCACTAATATCTTCGGAGTATTATTCCAAACGGCGTGTTAGTTTAAAACATTATTGTCCATACCATCAGCAACTGTAGCGACTTGCTGGCGTGCATAGGCGGTAAGTTTTGAGAACCCCATCTTCATTAAAGTTGTCATCTTGTAAATCACTGCGATGTCAAAAACTGAAATGCGGAACCGGTGTGAGGCTCTGGATTACTCCGTAAACTTGCCTAATATAACTCCATTACCTCTATTCTTGTGAGCGTTTGCGTACTACGTGATAAGCTGTTGGGGAGGATAACCTTTGGCGATGGGCTATTTTAAATCATGGCTATTTTAAATCATTCCACCATTTTATCATGTGAGAGATTGCTGTCTTCCTCTTACCGAATCATTGTATTTCCCTTTGTAATGATAAGCATCACACATTCTCCCCTAATTTCATTGCACGAAATATTGCGCTCAGTGATTCCTGCCTTGCCTAAGCAAGTAATTTGTTCGGCTTTCCAGTGAAATAATCGCTTTCCGTGAAAATTCATTGTATTGTCCAACTAGAGTCATGAGTAAAAAATATAAGTACCAGAGAAACAATCTTTAACGTTCATCTTAAGCGCACAAAAAACACACGGACACAGAATAGGAGGACAAGCGTTTCTTCAAAAAATATCCTGTTGTCTACTGTACATTTCACCAGCTGCTCCATTCGTTATTATTGTACGAATTGTATTTCGTTGTTTTTTTTTTACAGTTTGTGTGAACTAATAACTGCACCCTCGACGATGTAGGTGAAAAGCAAAAACGCCCATATGTACGTGACTTCGGCGCACGTTAAAGATCCCCAGTTGGTAAAAATTAACCCTTAGCACGCGGATTAATTTTCTAAAGGTAACCGCACGCCTCATCGCCTTTGTTGTGTCGGCGTGTTAAATTCTAAAATCGACCAGACTTACTTAATATACCCAGCAATGAACTTCACCCTGGGATGCGTGATGAACAGCTATAATTATCGGTTCACGCATTGCATTCTTACAACATCAAATTGCTGTTTTTTTTTCATTTATTTGTGCCAGGAAGAAGATGGCTGCGACTACCGCCCTCATCGCTGTTGCGTGCTTGGCATTGTGCGCCACAGCCAACCCTCTTGATTTTGGTGAGCAGAAGACACAGCTGCATTTGTAGAAACCTGTCCGTGAAAAGACATGCATATCAATGCGTATCTGAACTTTTTCTAAACTACCAAAAACACCCATTCTTTCCAGAAGATAATCTCAGTTTCTTCTTGTAATCGCATAAACTTGGTTTTGGGCGGGACTCGGTGAAGGAAATGGTAGTTTTGAACAAATTTCAGCTAAAACACTGACAACACCCAACCATTGGTATCTGAGCATTGGTATCTGAGCTGTAGTGCCAAAAATCGCGCACTTTATTGAGCGGTTTTCCAAAGCACGACATATCCCTCGTGCCCATTCAAATATTAGATGTTGTATTTGAGAAAAAAAAAGTTTCGACGCGAATTTTCATCACTCCGTTTACGAATATTAGCGGCGGTTTTCACAGACACCTGCTTTATACCACCCCAAAAGCAGATTTTGAAGCTCGCATGTTTTTCGGGTGCCACACAGTATGAATTTATTTACAGAGCTTGGAGGAAACACCTGCGACTTCTCCAACCTGAACGTGGAGGCTTCCGTCAACCAACTGCTGCCACGGCTACCCAAAGACAGGGAGATAACCAGAACTGTGTTCCCCGGTGATAACGGATTCTTTGAGACCGGTCGAATGCAGGCTACTGGCCTTGACACACTAAAACGCTACGGCCCGTTGCAAAGATTCTGCGTGAACGGCACTCGACTCATCCAGTTCGACGTCGTCAGCGACGGTGGCGCTCGTCTCGTTGTGCCGTGGAAGAGCTGCTCCGGCAAGGAAGGCACCATAACCCTGGCCGCCGGATATTCACGCTTCACGGTTCAGCTGAAGATTGACGCTGCCGGAACAGATGACATTTTGCAATTCATGGGGCCAAACCTGATTGTGGCCGTGGAAGATCTTGACCTCATTTTTGAAGGAGCCGGACCGGGCGTCAGGACCGCGGTTGGAATAATTGCCAAGTTCCTCGATCCCGTCTTGCGGGAGGTCTGGAAGTCTCAGTTTTTTAGGGAGTTCAATGCTGCTCTGCAGAACATTTTTCCTGTCGGAATCAATCCAGTTTTCCGTCGCTAAATAAAGTGTTCGAGCATCTGGTCGTGGTTCTTTATTCGAAGAGAGGGTGCAGTTGATTTGACTTTCCTGGCTCCTAGTGTTTGTTGGAGGTTGAGACAACCTCTTGAAGTGCTTTTGTCATTCAAAACAATACCTAAAGTGGGTTTTAACTCTCGAGTGCCACGAAAGGAAATAATCAAAAATATTATATAAAAAAGGGGGCATGAGGGAGTGGCTTATCTCCGCAAAGGTTGTCGTACTGGTTTGAATATAGAGGAACAGGTGTCCTACCATGTTTTACGAAATAGCCCCTCATGAAACGTCGCCGCGTTGAAATGTTACCCCTTGAGGTAAAATAAACAGCCATTCTCCGGTTTTGTCGGACACCCAACTGTTCACACAAAAGCTTTTATGATGAACGCCCGAAAATTTCGCAAGGATCACATGCAAGTTTCGGTTTGTTCAAACGCCGTGTTCACCCTTTTAGAAAAGTTGACCAAGTGAGGGGGATATTATGTAAAATCACTGAAACGGGACACGTTACCAGTAATTTCCTTCCCAAATTTTTATGAAGGAACAATGACTGGTTTTTAGAAGGGCGAGCGCCCACTCAAGCCACCGCCAATAAACACTGCTCTGGCATCGTAGGCGCGCCTCATTTTTTTGGTGATGTCACTTTAGTATTACGGGCCGTTAGACACTGATACCTTTTTTTGATTCCCGCCTTGGAAGCGCTGGCGAGGTATAGGCAAAAGTTAAAGATTTTGCTGACGCCAAGGAAATATTTTTGATGCTTGAAGTGAAAAACAAAAACACCGGTGTGCCGAACTGGAGGCCATTTTGGAGATTCCTGGGTTGCCCAAATTAACCTGGACTCTTGCACTACAGCCCGCCTCACAGCTCCTGCGTGCTGTCGGTAGGGTAAGTCAGAGAAAAACAGAATATAAAAGTTTTTATTTATTATCAACTCTTCAGAACAGTGCATAAAACGAGCCGTAGGCCGATATCACAACCTAGCTCAGGCCAAATACAAACAGAAAATGCAGCCGCTAATATTGTTTAATACAGTCGAAAGATGTTGTATTCGTACTGTAAAAAATATCCAAGCAGTATTTTTTTCGCAAATACCAAGTTATTAGCAACTTTTATTTCTAAAGGCAACCTACTACAAACGTTTGCTTCTGAATATTAACATTGACATTGCTAGCACTTCTAGAGTTTCGGGTAGGTAACACCAACAAACGCGTTCCAAAATAATGACATCTAAAACACTTTTTTAACAAGGCAGAAAAACTCCATGTCGTAGACAAGCAGCAATCATCTTTGTTAGCTTAATGGGTTACAGTAACGTCGTTCGAGGCCAGAATAGAGTATATGTGTCCCGAAGGGCCACTTCTTTCAAAGTAAACGAAGTTTCATTCTGTCGTGGCGGTTCGTTTGAATAGGGAAATCGCAAGCAAGATTATTTATAATTACTAAAATAATCATGCCTCGAAGAAAAAGATTTCAGGTTCCAGCTGTGCAATAAGAAGTGCGGCGAGAGAGACACAGAAATTATTTTATTTTCCAAACAAGTTGGCTAGGAACGCATGGTGGCCGGCTGGCGGTGACGGTGGCGGCTCGGTCAACCATAAGTAGCTGCATCCCCGGTTTCGAGCTGCCCATCCCAACCTCGGTAAAACAAGTTCGATTGAATAAACGTTCTGCGTCCTTTGGAGATTATTACATTGCGTGCTATGGAATTCTCTGCTTAAATATTGTTACGTCCACGAGTTGTTTATTTAAAGAAGGGTGTTGGCTCTGAATAAGCGGAAAAAGCTGGAGCGCCAATTTTCAGACCGCGGAGAGGTTCCAGCTTTTTGCTTCTCTTCCTCGAACAGCTCCGTTCATCTTCTTCAGATTATTCAAGAGGGTTGCCGTTTTCAGATAACTCGAGCCACATTTCACTGGCGTGAAACTCACCCGTTCGCAGACGGAGTCTTCTGGGTTAGTAACTGTACAGTACGGAAGTTATGGCATTTCAGACGTGCCACGTGCCCAGTTTTGTTTTTTAGCTTACTTCAGCATAAAAAAGAGCAATCCAATGCCCGTGTTTTCTAGTACTCTAGGTACAACTGTGGAGATAAAAAAGCTGAACGGCAAGAATATTGTAGAATGATAAAATAAGAGAATTGACAGTTTCCCCTGTTTCCACATGTAACAAATAAACCTCTCCCTGCAGGCGTAGTAAACGTTAGCCTGACTAATTTAGATCCAGGTCCTCAGGACTGTGGTCACATCGTACGTCAGGAGAAATTGTCCTCTTCCATTTTGAATTTCACTTCTCTTCCATCGCAGTAATGAGATCGCCGTTTATAATGCGAAATCAGGCTTCGCTGGCTAACCCCCTGCGAAAGGAGAGTAGCCTCTAAGACCACATCTGCTAAAAAGGAGCTGAGATGCCTTTCCAAAAAGCCAGAACAACAACAATTTTATACAGAACCTGGCTTGAACCACGAGGCCCACCCACACATGTAAGTAAATGCCACACATGGTGTTTGTCATGGCGGGGACAAGCCAGGCGTCGGCGCGTCATTAGTTTGCCGTCTTATTACTGTGAAGATGTATGCGCTTAATCCCCGCAATCCTCGCACCCGTGTGGAACGAAAACTCGGGGACTTCTGCCAGTGTGCAGGAAATTCATTAAAAAACGAAGTCTCCATGCCTCCAAATTTTGATATATCTAATATTGACCCGCCACATGCCGACTTCTGAAAGAACATCCGCCTGCCCATCGGGCGGAGATTGTGTGGACTCCCGCCCACTCTGCATTCACGGGCGACAATTTTGCTCACCGACAGGCTCTAGACCTGACTCACCGAGCCGCTGAGACCGGGGCTGTTTCCGCCCTTCTCCTCACCTACCAAGAAATCACCCAATACTACCGAACCACGAGACAGACCTTTCCCAGTCCTCAGATATCTTTGACCAAAGGCCAAAAAATAACGCTCATGCAAATTCAAGGCCGCATTTTTCGCCACCCCATTCGTATGCATTTATTCTTTTCTACACAGTACTCTGATAAGTGTAAATTCTGCCAGGAACCAGGAACTCTGACACACATATTCTTCTACTGCACAGAAAATTCAGTCCTTCCGCCCCTGAACCTGTCCCCTTCCCTTGAGCAGTGGGAGACACCACTGTCCAGCTGTCGACCGGAGGACCAGCTCCAGCTTGTGACCAGGGCTACGGCAGCCTGGACAGCACATGGGCTCCGGGACTGAGGAACCACTCTAACATTGTTGCGTAAATTGCCTAGAGAAAATTGTCTTCCGAGCAACAAAATTTTCCTAGAGGTGAAGGCGTGTTACAGGGGTTTGGCATAAGCTGAGTCATTGTAAGCTTCCCAAATTTTCCGTTCCACCGTTAAGCAATGGCATTAATGGAGCTAGTATGGTTACAGCACCACTTTATACACCTCTCCACCAACAAGGCCTTTTTTTGGTAAATTGCTAACAAATGTACTTTGTTTCCTGCACTCCTCTAACGACGCCCAGCAGTGGTGGTGGTCACAAAGTTTAAAAACACTGATTTGTATTTTGTGTGCAGATACCGAAGCGGCTGCCAGTGACACCCCATAGTAAGATTTTATCATTTCGTCGGTACTTAATGAACGAAGGTCAGTCAATATCGTTCCTCCTACAAGTTACTCGAAAGTAACAGATATGTAGCCATCTCCATGGGAAGCCGCCATATCAGGCTTGGGCCACGTTCTTCCAATTATAAATGCGTGTTGCCGCTTCTTATCTGGAATATTTTACAGCAGTTGTTGCTGCTTCCGGTTGGCGCACGAAAGCCCTCAAGAGAGATTACCACACTCCTTTGACAGATACCGCTGTGTTCCCAAGTTGTTATTTCTCACCAAGCATTTTTATTTCTATTTCTCACCAAGCATCTCTTTTTACTTCTCACCAAGCATTTCTGTTGAGAAGTTTGGATTCCAGTCGGACGTACTTTCCCGGTATGTGGTTCGCGTTTTGTGGATCAGCTACTCCTATAACGATATGTGCTGCGGTTGTCTGATGGATCAATAATGCAGAGTTGAACTCGAACGCAAGGTTTAATCTGACTCAGGTTTTACAAGAAGTTAGTATGCTCGCAAGAAATATTTCCTTTTAACATACTAGTACAAAATAACGCAACGAAACAGGTAGTGTAAATCTGTTTGTGCTCTTTTATTTCTTGTTTCTCTCTTTCTCTCACTTTCTCCAGACCCACAGCCCGTATTCTAGAAATTCGTCAGATTGGTTTGTTGATTTTTTTCCTGGATGATTTAAAAACGGCGATAGCACTTTAGCGAGCGGACATAGAAGCCGCGTTATCATAATGCGAACTTTTAGACTGAATACAATTACTGGCAGTAGTTGGTAATGACAAAAGAATAAGCATGTTCGTCTCCGCCCCTCCTACATTGCCAAAGTGCACGCCATGGTCTATACAAAACCCACTCAAAGCTCACCTCATAAACTGGGTTTCATGAGAATAAAATGAGATGCACGTTTCTAACAGGCTTTAGCTGCACCGATGGTAGGCGATACCCTCATCCGTCGATCACCAGTTTTTCTAGACAGTATCAATTCCATAGCGGCCTCGGCTTGAAACATCCAATCCGCCCGAAGGTCCAATTAGATTCAACACAGGCGTTTTATCGCCGCGGAGACACACCAGGCGTTTGCTGCGTAATTACGCAACCACTCTAGTATTTCGTGCACAGATATTTGAACTGGCTGCAAGACCACCACATCCGGATGCTTTTTTTATCATTGTGTCGGTACGTAATGAGCGAAGGTCACTGAACATCCACTTTTTTCACGCATTCACACGCAACAAGCGGATACGCCGCCGCCATAATAGGAAGCCGCCGTATCCGGCCTGCGCCACATTCTTCAAATTATAACTGCGAGTTGAGGTTTTGTATTGTCAAAATTTTCCGCCTCTGTAGCTACTTACGACTTGCACAAGGAAGCGCTCAAGCAACATTATCACATCCCCCGAACAGCAAGCAGTTATACAGAAAAAAGTTTCCGCGTTCCTTTAAATCGCCCTGTACTGTTTGCAAGAGGCGTCAAGTACAGCAAGCGAGATTGTCCTGCACTAGGACGTGTTTTTGCAGTAAGTTGCTGTTGTTTTGTTTTGTAGACTGCTTAAATAGTTTGTGCACAATCATCTTCATATATAGTTCGAAAGAGCAAAACGCGTAGAAAAGGTATATAAGGGAGTCTCCAATTTCAAGACTACTGTTTGTGGGCGACAAATATTTATGTCATCGCCCTAGTCGTGTAAGAAAGCCTAACCAAACCCTCAGGTTGGAGCCAGCGCTTGTCAGCTACAGAAGGGTCTTCAAAATAAATTATTTAAATACTGAAAGGCAGCGCGGCACCCTTTTGTTGGAGTGAGAGGGCCACGCAACAAAAACTTGAAGCCCCTTTCATCGAACCGGCAAGATGGTAGAAACACGAAGCTGTCTCTGCGCGACATTACCTAGTGGGTGTTCCCGATTGAATTCTATGAATCTGATTTATTTTGAAGTTCGATTAGCTTGGAGCAAATCTAAACTGCTTCAACCACGTAATAGTGCAATTAGAGAGACGTCGGCTTCATAGCCTGAACGACCAGGTTCGATGCTGACCACGCGAAGCGCTTTTCAATTCTTTAATTATTATTGTCATCATCATTACGTGTTGTACCTTTGTTTAAAGTTGGCTTCCCTGCAGTGCGTCTTGGCTGCGACCCCGCTTTCAGTGAGGTCAACTGTAACAAGTGTGCATGTAAGGCAGGGAGGCTGACTGAAGAAGCGTCCAGTTGGCTACCGTACATTCGGCAGTATGTCTGCTTATACCAGATATGATGAGACAAATCCAACTCAGAAGTGAGGGGCGTTTGAGTCACGTGTCTAGTACAGAAATTCTGAAGTATGTTTATTAGTTAAATACCAAGAATTTTCTTCTTTATCTTGACTTGCGAATATATTGTAGGGCCAGACCTTAAAAATCTCACAAGGGAATTAAGTAAGGGTCAGTGACTACCTGAAAAATACGATGACGGTTATTAATATGAGATTTTTACCTCGCCCAAAACCGGATATTAGGCCTAAGCATTCCCCCCAGAAAAATTGTTTGGAACAGAGCTTGGCTAGCGTGTGCTCAGTTCATGATCTATACTAAGTATGATGCATTGCCACAAGCAGCTGTGGAACTGCGAAGCCTTGTGTGTGCCCCAATTGCAATACTTGGGGAAAAAGACTTAAAAGGAAAGTGGTAATGACAGTAGTAAGAACCCACGTTCGGCAGTGGCCCATTGCTTCTTTCGCAATAAACACACCATGAAAAATAGTCCGTGCACTCATAACGTGTAATTATTCAACGTGTCATGACTTCCCCGCACTAACGATAATCATCCTGACAGCTGCACCTACTCTTTCAGCGAAGGACAGACCGGAGTATCCAAAAAAACCTGTCTTCATGCCTCCTGTGTCCCTCATTTAGATGACTGGACTCAAATAGTCAAATAGACTAGACTCAAATAGTCAAATAGTCCTAGAAACTCAAATAGTCAATTGTTTGCGCATCGCTGTCTTACTTGTCGTGGTATATTTAAAAATAAACAATGACACAGCCGCTCTACTGCAAAACATTGACGCCAACTTTAAATGCTTTTGAAAGTGGCTGACGGAGCTGAACACTAAAAAATACAACATTACTTGGATGTTGCCAGAGAGAGAGAGTGAAGGCTTTAGTAAAATCGCCTGCAGGCGGCCAAATACAACTGTTCAGACAAGAGCCTGTTCAGTAACGTCGACAGTTGCGCTGGTTGGTGTTCATACATCTTAAAGTAGCGCTTGAGACAGGACGAAAGTAGAAGCGACACACACGACGGCGCTAAGTCGCAACTCGAATGTCTTACCAATTCGGCCACCATACCCGTCGTGAACCTTAACTTATCGCTACCCCTAAGGGGGTCTGACGCACTAGCAAGAGACCCCCGGGTGTTCTTTTCTACATTTCAATAAATGTTAAAAAAACTCGCAAGTGTTTTTATTCCGCATAAACATAAATATACACCGAGAACAAACACGGGCCAAGGTCAACCCCTAAATAGTGCGTTTCGATAAACACAAGATTACAATGTTCTCATTCAAGAAACAGCCCGAAAACTCCTAAGTTAATGCATTCGATAAAAAAAGGAATTCCCATTCATGCTATGCCACCGACGCCTGGCTGCCACACTTTCCATCGTTCTTTCTTATATAAAATGCTTCCATTATCTCTCGTGTCAATTCGTGATTGTGCCGCCGCCACAACACGCTGGTATGAACAAACAGTGAACAACCTTGCACTGTGTTGTTATGTGTGTGGGTCGCTCAATGACTAGTGATTTGTGCATTAGGAGCATTCTGGAATGATCTCTGTAGAATCTCTTTGAAGGGGTTACAGCCGCATCGTCATCGACCGCCATAGGCCTGGTGTGGCCAGCCATTGTCTTGAAGGTACAGAGGTCAATCTCCCTGTGTTGGCATCATCGTCATGTCTCGGGCCACATGAGCGCACGCACTGTTTCTTCCTTTTCACTTACTTCCCTTCGACATTCCATTAAAGACAGACCTCCATGGTCGCTTCTCTCCCCCCTTGACGCTCGAGTCTCGTCCTTGGGGGTCGACGGATCCCACAACTTGGTGCCGAAACGACCCGGGACTCGTGTCTGCCAGACCGACACCGACAAGCAGGACCGATAGCCTTTCTTCGACGGCTTCTGCTTGACTGACCGGCGGACCTACCTCCAAGGACCAAGGATGACTTCGATCGAGCGGAAGCTGCTGCGACGAACCGCCCTTCGGGACAAGCTTTCAGCCGCCTTGTCCGAGATAGAAGACGGCCTCCGAAGTGGCACTCTGACCACGGCGATGGACGCAGCGGTATCCTTGGAGAGGATCGAGGCCATGTATCGACCCATCCTGAAGCTGGACGAGGACATTTTGGGGGACATCACGGACGAAATGGTCACTGAAGAGACTTCCAACACGACGTCCTATAACGACAAGGTGGTGAAGATTAGAACGGAGCTTCAACACAGATCTCGAGGCCAACAGGCTGGTGAGTCTCTCGTTTCGCCTTCTCTAACGAGACCGCCGCCTAGCGAAACCGCAACCACTAGAACGAAGCTTCCAACAATAAAATTGACTAAGTTTGATGGAGACCGTCGGAACTGGACCAGATTTTGGAGCCTCTTCGAGTCCGCAGTACACAACAATTCTGAACTGCGGGCGACGGAGAAATTTTATTACTTGACTAGCCTGCTGACCAGCTCGGCGGCTGCAGTGGTTTCTGGACTACCCGTGACCGAACAAGGCTATAACTACGCGATCGAGATACTTCAGAAGCGATTCGGCGACCAGACTCTTATTGCACGATACCACCTGTGGGCACTGCTTGATATACCACCTGTATCGTCCTCAACTGACGTAACTCAATTACGGAAGCTCCACGACGACGTGCAGATACACTGCAGAAGCTTGAATGCACTTGGTACGAGCCCAGATACTTATTGTGCCATGCTACGCGAGATCCTTCTTAGGGCACTCCCTCGAGACATGGTCCTCAGATACTACCGGCATTCGAAAACGTTGTCTACTGCTTTAACGTCAACCGGAGTGGAGCGTCAGCACCAACCAACAGACCACAGGAAACAGTTCGACGATTTAATTAACTTTTTTGGAGACGAACTTGAGTGTCTGGAAACAGCTATACTGAACTCGCCTCCGAGAACGAAGTTTAAGGCGAATGACGAACCAGGGCAACAGCGTCGAACAGGAACTTTCAGACATCTACATTCTGCAGCAGCCCTGTATGCCACAACTACGGAAACGCAAAAATGCCTTTTTTGTTGCGGACCTCATGATACAGGATCTTGCTCAGATAAGAACATCACATTGGAACAAAAGAAGTTCCTTCTCACAACATGCGGACGCTGTTTCCTTTGCCTGACGCCAGGACACCTCGCGCGGTATTGTAGGAGGAAGATCGTTTGCCCGCTTTGCAAACGACGGCACGTTCCCTCAATGTGCAACAAACACCTAGAAAGTCTTCGAAATGGACAAGTGACTTCCGCCGCCGTGGAAATTCCCTCCGTACAAGCACAATGTGTTGTTCTCCTTCAGACACTGACCGTCCAGGCTTCTGGTTCCCGTAGCGCTGAAAGGTGCAGAGTGCTTTTAGACGGAGGTAGTCAGCGAACGTTCATCACTACCAAAATCTCCCGGAAGCTAGGGTGCGAGTTCATCGGTGAGGAGGTCCTGACCCTGGGAATCTTCGGAGGGAAAAAGACAAATGAAACCCTAAGGAAGGTTAGAGTACACCTGCAAGACCCAACGGGATTAACGACACTCTGCGTGGAAGCATTGGAGGTTTCGTCCATCTGCAACCAGATGATTCCTGTTCCCGACCAGAAGATCATAAATGCTTTAAAGTCGCACTCTATCGACACGACAGCTCTACTGTACGGATCAGGAAGGGAAAAGGGCATATCGATTTTGATTGGTTCCGACTTCTACTGGGACATAGTGACAGGGAACATAAAAACAGTTGAACCTAGCATGAAAGCTGTAGAAACACGACTGGGCTGGACAGTTCAAGGACGTGTACAGACTACACCGAAAACAGTTCACTGTAAGAACGTCGTGGTTCTACACGCGAGCCTGCCTGGTGCACCTTCCACCTTCGAACGATTTGGAGAATCGGAGGCCAGAGTCAGTAAAGATCCGGTACATGTTTTGACAAACGATCATGTATCAGTACACGCAATGAACGAGACATGGTTTGTAGACTCAAGATACGACCCCGCTCTTCCTCGGAAGCAGGACATCGACCTATCCGACAACTTCGATGTAGAAGAGCGAAGACGTGACCAGTTGGTTAAGATCCCAGATAAGGGGCAGTGTTGCTCAGGAAGCGATAACCTGACTGATACCCTAACAAAACAAATTGCAGCCCAGTCGCTGCTACAGTCCCCGGCGTGGTGGGAAGAACCTGCATGGATCTCTTCGCATCGGGAGCTTCTGGAACCAAAGAGTCCTCCAATGCTGCCGGAGAAAACAGCGGAGGAGGCTAGTGCACAGAACTTCACCTTTGAGCTATCGACTTCGAATTCGGTGAACATTACCCGATTGAACCAGGCTGACCGCTCAACGTATCTACCCTTTAGAAGCATGCTGGCTCCACGTCCTTGGCGGGCGGGAAGATGTAGAATCTCTTTGAAGGGGTTACAGCCGCATCGTCATCGACCGCCATAGGCCTGGTGTGGCCAGCCATTGTCTTGAAGGTACAGAGGTCAATCTCCCTGTGTTGGCATCATCGTCATGTCTCGGGCCACATGAGCGCACGCACTGTTTCTTCCTTTTCACTTAGTTCCCTTCGACATTCCATTAAAGACAGACCTCCATGGTCGCTTCTCTCCCCCCTTGACGCTCGAGTCTCGTCCTTGGGGGTCGACGGATCCCACAATCTCCGTTGTTCAATGAGTCGAACATTGATACACCTGCCTGACTGGCCAATATGAACGTTATCAGATGAGAATGGCAATGAGTACACTATTCCCGTGTTGCACAGGACAAATGGAGAAGCACGCTTAACGTTACGACAACTGCCACACTTCTGTCCAGGCAATTTCCTTTCTACCAATTCACAAAGCTTACCAAGCTTATTCGGAGCAAAAAAAAAACACTCTAACCCCGTAGCGTCCGTCAACATTCTTCAAGCCATGCGATAAAGGGTGCATGTACGGAATCCCACCGGTGTTCAATCTTTCCACCGCAAGGCC
The DNA here is from genome assembly GCF_048455015.1 of Haemaphysalis longicornis. NCBI lineage: Eukaryota > Metazoa > Arthropoda > Arachnida > Ixodida > Ixodidae > Haemaphysalis > Haemaphysalis longicornis. Next base: position 556,095 of record NW_027526319.1, read on the forward strand.
AACTTTTTTAGATTCCGCTGTCGAACCCAGCAGTTTTATTAGCTTTTGGGCGCTACTGCGCATAACATGCTCCGGAATACCACCCGCGTTAAGCCTGGTTTTCAGAGCCTCGGAACTGTTCCCAGGTTTATGCAAACAGCACTACAAAACAGCAGACGTTGAAACAGAAAAGACTGTTGCCTTTTTATCATTTTGGAGTACCCTGGATTAAAATATAGCAGTGGGTTTGCCGATCTAGGGCAAGATGTCGTGGTTCCAAAAACAAACGCAAGTCCAGGAATTGTAAGTGCCCGTCTGTGGGAGCTCGCACGTGAAATTAGGTCCAAGGCCGTACTCTGAACAATATGAGCACATCAACCACTCACAGTGATCCATTGCAGTTCTCTACAAGAACAAGAAAATCAACAACGTATCTCAAAATATTGATAGCTAGTCCACACAGGTTCCGCTGTATATGTCTGTCAATTGCATTAGGAAAAATATTTATAAGCACATTAGTCACCCTGGAACCAATGCGTATCCCTGTTTTCGGCAAATGTAAGCCCCCATCCAACTCTACAAAGGTACACTAAGTAAAAAGACAGAATTTCGAGAAACCATCTTATCGAAAGCCCGAAGCTGTGAATAAACTTCATTTCATCATTTTCCTATGTAAAGCACCTCTTCACACTGTTCATCAGTTCGCCGTGAGGAATAGAGTAATATGAGTAATACAAATCCTCAATATCGATGCTAAACGTTTTGCAAGTGCCGGGGTTGTTCGTACACAAAACTTCTACAAGGCTGTGCGAGTTGGGGATCAAAATCCGATCATAAAATAGCAGGCAGTCAACGTGTTTTTGCAAATACCCTGACACCACCCTCTGCCAGGAACCCCGCTCAGAAACAACAGCGCTAAACGGCACATCTGGCTTACTCGTTTTAGCAGAGAACAACAAATCCAACAACAACAAAACCTTTCTCCTGTTTTACATTGCCTGCGAAACACTCAAGGTTGTGCGCATTTAGTAGGGAAAGGGCCTATTCCTTTACTTATGAGGCTTGTACACCTATAGGCCGAAACTTCCTACGAACGACCTCAAAAGCTTTCTCTAACAACATTACGCCGGGAACAATTACAAAACAACCTTCTTTAGGCGGCATCATGACGTGCAACTGGATGCTCACAGCAAATTTGGCACACTCGCGGACCGGCTGGTGCTTGCGCCGAAAACCAGCAGCCCTGGAGACTACATTAACACCTTCCGCGATGAATCGTGGGCGGCCTTCTTCTGAAACACACCGCGAAATAGGCCTAATACAAGCTATCGCCTCAGCTGGATCAGAGGCTGGTTCTATGCTTAATTTCGGGCCCAGGCCCAAGATCTTTTTTTTTGAGGTGCGGTAGTCTCTGGCCCACCAGAACAATGACCCTGCCTTCAGAACCCTTAACCCTATTTGGCCTCGCAATTATCGCAATTGCGTGGGCATCGCAATTATGTGCGTACACTGCGTATCTGCACTTCCAGTTTTGAGACCTCGTTTGTCCACAGCTTTCTATCTGTTATTGCTCTAAAACGGGTGGTTGGGATAAAGGTGGGAAGAGAACAAAACATACAACTGTGGCTAAGCTTCAACTGATTGCCTTAATATTGCAAAATTATAATCAGACACCTTTCTTCACGTTCTACCTTTTTCAAGGCAAACATTACCGGGCCCTTTCTAGATGCTGCATGGGTTTTTCAAGGAAAGCACATACCACAAAACGAAAGTGATGAACAGGAATGCTAACATTGACAACTTTGTTGCACATTTTTTTTTCAAATCATGGTATCATACATTTCATTTTAAATATTAGCAGTAATACTCGGAGTACTGGTAACTTTTTATTAGAGTTAAAGCAAAGGGAAGAGGGCCGCGGTAGAGCTTCCATAGATTAGGATGCCTCTTGACTGCGCCGACTCGGTGGTTCTTGAGATTTTGTATTTAGCTTCCCGGAGGGTGAAGAGGTGTGCATCCATCCACCATCTTGAATTTTATAATATATATATACTCAAGCTGGAAACCCATCCGTCATGCATGTCGGAACCGATGCGCTGGTTGCAGTGGCGGGGCTAAGTCGGGCCGTTCGTGTACTGCCGGCCGCGTGGAGGAAGCGTGAACGGCAGAGTAGTCATCCAATTTAACCTCGTGAACTACGGTGGCGCTCGTCTCGTTGTGCTGTGGAAGAGCTGTTCCGGCAAGGAGGGCACAATTACGCTTGTCGCCGGATATTCGCGCTTCACGGTAAAGCTGTAGGTCGAGGGTTCGAGAACAGATTCCAGACTGCAGTTTATTGGACCGAATCTCTTTGTGTCCACGAAGGAACTGGATTTGGTTTTCGAGGGACCGGGACAGGGCATCGGGACAGCGGTTGGAATAATTTTTAAGTTTCTTGATTCCCTGGTGCGGGATGCTTGGAGGTATCAGTTTTGAGAGAGTTCAATACTTCTCTGCGCACAATGTGACTTTTTGGAGTGTTTTTTTGAAACAAAGCCATACTACAGCAGTCTTATAGTTTCAGACTTACACAAAGGAAACAAAATTATAATTAGGAAACCTACAGAGCGGGCATGAGGTAGCGACTTTGTCGCTTTTTAAAAAAATACACGCGTTCGGACATTTTCGGAGGCAAGAGTCAGCATGTTTTCCCAGAAAGTGTAAACCAGTGAAGTTTTAACAAAGCCGCGGAGAGTGAACGCTGATTATGCTAGAACGTGTGTCAAACGGGGACTGTGCCTTCTGTGTACAGCTTAAAAGGAATGAAGACGGAACAGATGGCTTGGTAAATAGGTTATGGATGACAGTCGCTAGTGGGCAGAGTTTGCCTCCAGTGCTTCCGGGCTCCAGCCCTCAAATTTAGCCCCAACTCCTCTGCGGCTTTACCTTCAATTCCGAGAGGTTCCGTGAACCCCGGGCACATGCGTTCCGAAGCTTCCAGTCTGAATACGGTTTGTCAAGGGTGGTCACTAAATGCTCCACGCCGGCCGAGGGCGTTCAGCACATTGAACACCATCGACTGCTGGCCTGCATAGCGAGTGCAGACCTATGATAAGGACGCAGTCGCGGAGGACTGGGCATTCCGAGGCCGCATCGAAGAACTTCACGTTCACCCATGTGCGATGGCAATGCGTGTCAAAGCAGCACTGCAGCCTCAGCCAGAAATATAACAATATGTTGCTCTCTACAAAAAATTAGCGCATGTTGCACTAGTGCTACGTCGACTAGAAGGTAGACCTTGGGTACTCCCCACACTGACACTGCATCCTAGGAGAGAAGAAGCCGCGGGTTCCTCAGCAGTGCACAGCTGTTTTGGAGCATTGAAATAGGTACAGTGCTTTATTCAGTAACCATCGTCGTCCTCCGTTTCGCCGTTGTCGTCCGACGGCACATACGCGTATGGCGAATCCTCTTGTGGCGCGTTATCGCCTTTGTAGACCTCTACTTCTTCAACTGATCCGACGGCGGTTTCCACGTGTGAATTGGGGAGGGATGTCTTGAGAGATTCTTCTTCGTTGTCGTCTTCGGCGTGGCTCACCCGTGGCTCCCGCACACACGCGAGGACCCATAGCGCGCTCACGAAGGCAGGAGCTCCTAACGTGGTACAAGCCAACGCGGAAGCCTGGATGACACCGGGAGCACCTCACGAGGCGCAGGCTTATGTGCGCTGGGTATATTTTTTGCTAGAGCCGCTGCACGAAGGTCGGGCCGAACGCCTCGCATTAGAAGGGTTTTTGTATTTATTTGTGGAAGCGAACGGACCAACCTAAAGCTTAGACGGATAAAACGGTTTTGTTTATGCTTTGGATATGAAGAAACTGAACACGTCTTACGAAGTTTCAGCAGAGTAGTGGCCCACGAACTGCCCCTTGGGTTTAAAGGTAAGCCCGGGACATAACATCAACAGTTTGTTATAACATACATAAACCTAAGACATAACATAAACCTAAAGTCTAAACACACGACTTTTTTTGCAATGCACCCTTGTAAAGGGTCAAGAAGGTAAAATACAGGCATTGGTTTGTTGAAAAGGCTGCATTGATCCCATCAAAAACAATGACAAACCAAGATAGATGGTACGCAAAAATGAGAGAAGTTGTGGGAGTTAACTAGCCACTTTACTGGCGGGTTTAGTGATCGCACCAAGGATGTTCTTTTTTTAAAATGGCAGCCACGCACCACAAGTCATCACCCAGATACATGGCTCTACGACAGTACTGGGGCCTCTAGTTTTCTTTGATTGTAGCACTTGAATGCGTACAGGCAGTACATACAGTAATAACTTTGTTTTTAGTATTCCTTGCCTTTCAATTCCTGGTGGTGTTGTGTTGCGCGAAATTGGAAAGTTCTGTTAATGCGAAATACACACGTACGAACGAACCTTGCTTCGGCCGCCGTTGTTACGATGGAGGCGGAAAATTAAAACGCGTCTGTGTCGAGCTTAGGGCGCATGTTGGAGATTACTAGGTAATCTGAATTAATAAATTATTCTGAGTTCCTCTGCTATGGTCTGCCTCATAGCTCAGCCGTATGTGCAGGAGCATTAAGTCATAGAAAAACAAAATTCAAGAGTTTGTAAGATTTCTAGCTTTGATGTGTTAACGTAACCTTGATCGCGTTCGGAATGGAGTTCAAGGATTACTAAATGCAAGCTATTTCAAATTAAAGAAAGCTGTATTTTGTCGTTTGGCTAGTTTAGTTTAGGAACGATCTAGAAAGATTTTGTACTGCCAAAAGAATCGTGTCTCGAAGAAAAGCTTTTAGTTTACCGGTACAGCAATAACTGAAGTAGCTGCGCGCCTTGGTTAAAACAAGTTGGGAGAAACATTCTACTAGCTTGGTGGTTAATGTAGTGCATGCAAATTTGCCGGGTGCATGTTGGTTTTCGTTTTACTTAGGCGTACAGAAAGAATGCCCTTGTGTTTTGGTATTTTATGCGTGGCTGCGTGACAAAAATGGCAGCATCTGCACTCCATGAATGATGGCGAGTGTGTGGAGCATGGGAACTCGACATGACATCCAAGTTGCGTCCCCAGTGACATCCAATTCGCGCCCCGACCGGCATTGGATGTGAGCCGTACGTTGCACCCTAATTATTCCCTAAATAAAACAGCAACTCACCGCTCAAATCGAATTTCGCTTGATTTCTGCTTGATGGTGGTGTGCGCACGGATGTAGGCGGACGGACATTGGGAGATCCTAAGGTACTCCGCACCGTTACAGGCGGAGGAGTAAGCCTTTGGAGTCTCAGGTACTAGCTCACAGTCGTAGCCCTAGAAGTGAAACGACTGACACTAAATCTATCAGGTCTACCAGAAACAGGCTCGAATCCTGCCTGTGCCTGTGTGATTTTTTGCGATTGTAAATTTTATGCGCACGGGCGCGGACGGATATTGTGCGGTCCTAAGGTACTCCGCACCTAAAAAATTGACAGACACAATATTTAAAATATTGCTAAATGAGTTGATTAGGCTAAAAGAACTAACGGTTTCTACTCCTTCGGTATCTAAGAAATAAACCTCTCTTCGCTTAAGTTGTGCGCGCTTGCCTGCATAGTTCGGCTCCCTCTCTCGGGGAGGTGGTTCCGCTGTCAAGGCCAGTATATAGCCGTTCTCTGCTTTTAATTTCAGTTTGCGGCACTTTTGTTTGCTAGCCATCCACCTTTCTTGAGAGCCTCTGCTCAAAATAACATGAGATACGTTTCAACAAGGCACAGAGGAGACGATAGAAGGCCAAATCCTCAGCCGTCGTTTACTAATTTCCCGGCACAATATCAATTTTTGCAGCGACCACGGCTTGGAGCATGAAACCGGTATACATGTATAAGTTCCACGCATGCTGCTTATCTTGGGGGGGACACGCTTGGTGTGGGTGCCTAATAGTGCGCCATCGTATTATTTCGTGGTCACACATCAGACGTGGCTGCAAGTCTCATTCAGGGCTTTGCTTTATCGTTCTGTCGGTGGGAAACGAATGAAGGTCAAAGAAAATACGGAATTGTAGATTCTCTCGCAACAAACGGATATGGAACCACCGCAGCAGGAAGCTGCCACATCCGGCTTGTGTCAGGTTCTCTCAATAACAACTGCGTGTTGCTGCCTTGTATTGCGAGTATTTCAGTGTAGCTGTACCTATTTCAGGTATGCTCAAGAAAACACGCCAGATGAGCACGTCACACTGCAAGCGGGAAGTTTTGAAGGAGTGCGTTCCCTAGTTCCCTGGCATCGCCCTGTGCTGCTTGCAAAAGACGTGAAGCAGGGAAACCATCAGCTTTGGAGGAGCGTCCTTTGGCTTGAACAGGACTGGTAACTTGACTGGTAACTTGTGTGTTTTCTTAATCAAGCATTTAGGAAGGAAATGTGGTGGTCTAGTGTCGTGAACCGGTTAGAGCGAGTGATCCAAAGTCGATTTCGAACCAATGGTTTAAGAGTGAGCACAGAAATCACAAAAATATGGCTTCCGAATGACAAATACCATGAAAGGCCATTAATTCGAATTTCATGATCATTCGCATGTATGGGTAATTTGAACTGTAGGATTTGTTCCGGCACGATTTGGTTCGGGGATGCCTTCACAGACGTCTTCTCTGCGGACTACTTCAGTGAGAACGCGAGTTCAGTACTTTGTGTTGCGCTGATAGATAGAGCATCCGTTCTTAGGTTTGAAACGCCAAACCTCTCGATGGCAGTGACGATGAAGAGGACGAGGACGCAGAATATATAGTGCGGCCGTACGCTCCAATGTCGGAGTCCGAAGTAACAACACCCGCCTCCTGCTTGGTTTTGAAAAAGGCTAAGAGGAGCGCTTTTTCCCTGTCCGCTACTTAGAACAAAAAGTGCTCGCCGTCGCCTCGTAGGGCAAAGGGCAGGCGTCAGGTACGGAGTTTCTCAAGGAATACATTATTGACATGTCGTCAGCTTCCCTTTCGCCGTGTACTGTTGTTACTTTTCACTTTCGTTAGTTCGAACTTTCATTAATTTGAACTGAGACGGCGTCCTCTTGCGTTTCATATTAACGAACTTGTACTGTATTTACGTCCATCAAGGAGTACTGTAAGGTAGCGTAGCGTATCGGGTAGTGCTAATTTCTGTGTGCTATTTCATGCCTCTTTTGTCCCAATAGAGGCAGACATTTCACAGTAAATTTTGATGTAATGTAATTACTACGAGATAATATAAAAACGCATTCGGCAGTGTGATTGCTGATCTCAAACCGAATTGTTCGAATCAAGCTTAGCAAGAAGGTGCATTTTACGCACGTGTCAGTTCGGAATTTCTTAATGACTTTTAATGTCTTGCCTTGCAAGCACAATGCATTGAATTTGCAGCCTGCAGGACGTGATGTTTGAAACAAAAACCAACAACTTATGGTGAATAGAAGTGATGGCCTGAGGGGTACGATGACACTTTCGGCCGGTACGTTTCACGAAATTTACTATCACAGTTCCAACCAATACAATGAGTAATTTCCCTCCCTTCATACATTTCTTCTTGTATTGATTAGCAACATAAAGTATCAGTAATTTAGCGAGATTTCAACCATTTCAAGTTATTTCAACCACTTCAAGTCATTTATTCCCCAGACGTGGCAAGATAGGAACCGCCTTCCCGGACTGACCGCCGCTATAGAAGACAACCTTCAGCGTCGCGCAGCGCAAGAAAACACTGTATGATTAGGGCCAATCTAAGCTTGTATGTACTTATCTGCCCGGTATTTTGGTTGGAGTTTGTTATTTGAAAGCGAAGCTTTAATACTTTCTTCTGTGGCTTTCGCGGAGGATGCGCAAGTTAACCTTCTGACCGGAGACACACCCGCGACGGCACACCCCTCGAAGCGCATCGCGTGATTCGCTGGGTCCACTGTCGGCGCTCTGCACAAGGCACCATTTGAAGTCGTTCTCCTCACATCGCCGCCGCTCCCGTCGCGGCGGCGACGGAGTTCCCGCTCAGCTGATTCACAGTCGACAAAACCCGCAGCCTCCCACGCATGCGCCGCTGGGGTGTCTCGGGCGATGTGACTCATGTTGCGCTGCGTTCGCCGTTAAAGAGAAACTCCGCGTTCGCCCAGAATGAAAGCGAGGCTGCGCCTCCTCCTGTGAGTGTTGCACGATACCGAACGGCTTTGAGCCATGGTCGGCAATACAGATACATCAGAGGTTTACCAAGCAAAAATAAGACTCAACCAGACTAAGCCAAGCTTTTGCTTTTCATATCCTAGGGTAGCGGAGCTAAGCCGCAGCCATTTTTTATGTACAAAGTAGCACCCACTCCCCTCTGAAATGCATGAGGACTTCAGGGTACAAATACATATGTTACCGAATATGTCAGTGTACCCAAAACGGATAAGTGAATTAAGTACTCGATACAAAAAAGCCTATTCCAGACTTGAACCAATTAGCGAAATACGCGCTTCATTAATGGCTAAGCACTCCTCTGGGGAAGTGGCACGAGCAGCTGCAGAACCAGTGCACACGAGTACGGCATGTCCTAATTTTTTCCCACAAAAAAGCGAGGTGCAATGGGGCAATTTTGTTGAAAGTTTTGTACATTTGCTTATTGGTGCCTTCATTATTTGTCTTATCTTAAGCAGTGAACATTTCCCCTGCGTGGCTTAGGCTAGACAACACATTAAAAACAACAACTATGTCGCGCGTCCCTCGCACAAGTTTCCATATATGCAGTACAATGTAACAAACTGGGGCTGCTCCAAACTTTTGTTCTCACAAACTCATGTCACCTGTTTTATACCACTGCTACGCTTGCGTTTGAAATGATATTAGAGTCAAATGACGTTCGAAATTTCAAACGTAGGGCATTTGATATTACAAAGGCCATTTAACTGTTTTTCTTACCGTAGCTTTTCCTTTTCTTAGCTTTTCTTGCCTTGGGACCTGCTCTTGTATACTTACATTGTGTAATCGCACATTATTGCATTTTTTAAATAACTTTGAAACTTTGAAATTTCAACCTAATTTCAAACGCCCTTGTAGCAGGGATATATTAGTACTGAACTTTGGCCTCTCAGCGGCGAAAAAGTATTTGTTTCTTAACAGGTGACGAAGGCGCGCTTGTAAGCACCTGAGGTTTAAGTGTATGTAGTTCACTGCTCGATTTCATTGTCATTTTTATACCACCTATATTCATTCCTTTCTCTGTGTGTTCCCCGTACCCTCGTCACAGTGCGAGGTAGCAGGCCAAAGATTAGTCGCTCAAGCTGACCTCTCCCCTTTTGTCACACTCTCTCAACTCGTGCCGCCACAAACCACCCGCCTACGCATTGGAAGTAATCTTAAAACTTTGGTACTTGGGTAGTACCCTAAGCGCAGTATTCTTCGTGCGTACACCACCACCGCTTAGAAACCAACCCGAAGATGTGTGGCCTCTGCAGCATTACTGTTGGATTACCAAATAACAAGTGTATAAAGCAGGTACGTTTACCACCAACACTTGTGGCATAATTAACATTATTTTAGCATTAAGTAACGCTGTAAGGATGCGCACGTTTGGCGCTAAACCTGACTTCCTAACCGTAAAATAAAGGAAACGACGCCAACCACAGAGTTCGTAAGTTTAAAAGAACAACGTTCGGCTTCGTCCACGGTAGCTTGGTCACAATTCGATAGAGAGCATAAACGCACGCCGTAAGTATGGTTCACTATGCTACCCAGGCATCTTGCGTAGACTGGAGGCTAATGTCCGCAGTTCCGATTAGGTGAGTGCCCTGTCGTTTGTACGCTGACGGACTCCTGGAACTCCGGAAATCTGCCACCAGTCTAAGTAAAATGCCTAGGCAGCGTTGTGAGGCGTACTTAAGGCGAACGTTTATGCTCTCTCTTGTATTGTGACCAAGGGTGCCGTGTGCGGGCCGAAACGTTATACTTTTTAACGTACCAACATTGCGGTGGGCGCCAATTTTTTTTCGTCTTCAACATGCATCTCGACCAGACTGGCTTCCGTCATGCAGTTGTATTAGACTTCATAAACGATGCTAACAGTGCTCTTTTCACTAAATGTAGACACAGGAAGGGTTGGTACGAAAACAAAGAAATTTCCGCGACTCGGATAAAAAGTACGTAGGAACGGTGAACGTGCTGCCCCGAGTGGCTGGAACTAAATTACGCAGCCAAGCGCGTGCAACGTCGGCGGAGAGAAGTTTATCGTTTACACAAGAGAAGACGAATAGACACACAGGGCGCAGAGGCGGGCAGTCGAGCACGACACGTTGACGCGACGTAGAAACTAGCAGAAACATTGATGTCGAAAATGTTAACCAAAGAAACTGAGCCTGATTTAGAAGACATCAGCTTCAGTAGAATGCAAACTTGGGCTAGTTGGCATTCTAGTTCGCAAACTGTGCATTAAAACAGTACACAAGAGATGCACGGGAGATTTTTAGATGGGGAAGAAGTAGACACGGTCAGTTCTTTTAGCTTATTTAACTTATTCGACGATATTCTAAATGTTGTATCCGCCAATTTTTTTTCGCCGCCGACACACCGAAGAAACAACAAAGCAACGGCGTTCACTGTCCCCTGTCTTCTTTTTATACGCTCAAGTAAAACAAAATATCAACATGCATTGACAAATTGGCACATACTACAATAACCACCAAGCACATAGAATGTTTCTTCGTTCAACTTCTTTTATTCAAGGCGCACAACCTCACTGGTTATTGCTGCACATCTTTGCAACTGAAAGCTTTTCTTTCGGCACTTCACAACAAGACAAAGCCGTGGCTTTTATGTTAATTTCTATAAAGTTAGCGATAACTTCTGTCACAAAGCCGCTGTCTATAAACTATCTGAAGCCCGGCCAAAAAATGTTTATCGCGAAAGCATCAATACCTTTGTAGGCCAAACCAACGCCATTTGTATACATGTCCCGCCCCTGAGACAGAAATCGCGTTAACAAAGATGTCCTGATGGGATACAAACCAGGGTCCTCCGCGACTCAAGAACAGCGTACATACCCAATACCATCCCAACGACTTACGTTTGCCGACCAGAGTTACACCTAGAGCATGTGCTGTAGCCTTCGAACTAAAAACGTGTGTTGAAGTAAAGTGCACAGGCCTACATTAGTAATTTGAGCGTGCTAATGAGAAAAATGTAGCAATTATGTGAGCATCAAAGTGTCTCCCACTGAATTCCCCCTTTTATGCGAAGGCAACGCGGGTATCTTCAGTATCATAACAGTCGCAACCAGGAGACAAAAAGCAAAGCAAACATGATGCAGATACAGGAGGTGAATGCGCTGATGCTTTCTACATTCAAACGTGTTTGGAACATGCAATGGGGTCTGCATGACTAATTTTAATACGCTAGTTACAGGAGTACTAACTATGGGGTCGAAAATTCGTTGCTCGACATATTACCCGAGAGAAAAAACGCAGAATGAAAGAGATAACAATGCTAATGAGGGGACACGATAGGCAACCGGACACTGCTGTTTTCACAACCACATAAAAACAGTACTTGGGTGCTCTCCCACTTTTTAATCACTTGGTGTTTCATGAGCAGCCGCACGAATCTATTAGTGTCCTTACACATGTGACTCCTCTTTCAGCAAAGGTCGCACCAGTGTATCTCAAGAATCTTCCTTTGTGCTCGTTGGTTGTTTATTTACATATTTGGATTTTTTTTCATGTAAGCTATAAATTTTGTACGCAGATTGTAAAATTCTTTATTTTTTTACAGACCACTGTCTTGATTTTCATCAGAAGTATCGTATTGGCGACATTACCGCACTTCAACAAAGTAGCTTTTATTAACTGGTTCGAAGGGTCGCTAGTGAAACTGAACCTTAAAACCCAAAGGCATACGGATGTCTTCAATGCAATGAAAGAAACAAGAACTTGTTAGCTCTACCGAATATTTTGGCGTTTTTGTTACAGCTAACCTTACCTGATAAATATATTGAGCTTGACATGAACAGCACTAACAATGTTCTGGGTTTACCCTTCGTAATTTTTCGAGCACCCAATCATCATAAAAAGATTACGCGTGTCAGATTAGAATACCCATAGTTGCAATTATATTTACTTGCTTCTCGAAATTAAAAAAAAATAACTCAGTCCATTATATTCTGTTGAACTTTAGCTGTAATGCCAGGGCATCACGTGCATACGGTAACATTTCGCTTGGGTGTCCCTTATACCGTAGACACTTCACCCGGCTAGCTTTGCTTCGTAAATTACGCCACCATTGTACAACGCCCCTTGAACTGCCTTCTCCCCAATCACTCCGTACGTTTTCATCAGAATAACCGAAGCAAGGAACAACGCATTTTATAGCTATAACAACAGTAAGGATCCAATTGATTCATTTCTACTTCCACCATACCAAGAACCACGCCTCCGCCCAACTGACATTGTGGCTATTAGGGAAAACCAGATGTTGCGTAAAATTATAGCCAACATCATATGCAAAAAAAAATTTCATGCGCTCTCATGCAGATGCCACCCGCTGCACGTTGTGTTATGATCATGTGAACCTTTTCGTTCTTCTCATTTGTTTTCGCAAGACTACCACCTTGTGCGATACCCGTTGAAGAAAAAAAAATGTCTCAATAATGATACATAGATCAACCTTTGAGCTGAGATTAAAATTTATTTACCTTGCCAATCAAAGCATTCAGTTGCTCTTACTGATCGTTTTTCTGGGTTAGGATGAAGATGTTTGCAACGAATGCTCTCATCGCTGCTGTTTCCATCGCATTATCGGCCACAGCCACGACTCTTGATTTTGGTGAGCACTTAACAGCCACGCAATTTTAGAAACGCCTGCCTGAACAGATGTGCATCTTAAATTGATACCTGTGTTCATTGCAAAATGCACAAAGAAATGCCCCGCTGTTTTCGGCATTCTGTACTTAGTTGCTTCATGTAATAGCGTAAATGTTGTTTGGTGTTATACTCCGTTAAAAGAAGCCGTTTCACTCTGCTAAGATGGAAGTCGGCGAAGGTGTCGCTTTGGTGAGTTTTAAGTGCCCGGTACATCCCCGCGTACTTCTCCTTCTAACCGAACGCAGCCATACCTTCCATTCCTGCTCTTCTTCCTCCGAGCGAAACACACGCGTAGTGTATCTGATCATTCCGCTGCAAATGTCACCGAAAGACGGCTGTCATCTGCCACCCCGGCCACGTATATCACTCTGTTCTCTCCCCTTCCCACCCATCACGGTGTACGTCGGATGTCTCGCTCCTCCTAAGATGAACTTGGGGAAGCTTTAAGAAAGTCAATTCAATCTTCCCGCGCTCCCGGGGCCTAAACGCAATCTATTGGGACCTTTGGTCACTCTCGTACTTGGAATGCCGTCACGAATAGATTTGGACATGAACTTGCGATTCCGTTCAGCCCCGGTAGTTGGCCCTGGTACTATTTTTAACAGCGGGGCTTTTGTAGGTTGATATAGGGTGTAATGCTCTCGCCACAGCGGCCTCGCAGAAACCGGTTCTCTGGCCCACCCATAGTGGCCCCACAGGAGCTTGTTCCTCTCCCTCACAGGAAGGGGGGGGGGGGGTACGGATCATAGAGGACGGTACCTTCCACCGCCTATGTTTAGTGGCCGATGAAGTGATCGCGTGGTCAGCGAACACATGTAACACATGCTACTCTGTCGTTACCTCGCAGCGCGTCGTCGCCGCCGGACATGTCGTTGTAAATCGTGTTCGAATTTGCCGCGAAAATGTCAGGTGGTTCGGATGAGCCACGAATGGAGGAGTGGAAAGAGATTTCCTTTGTTGATAGAGAAAGGAGCAAAACTGGACGCCGAAGGGCCTATGACTGTGCATAACGCAGCCCATGCTGGGCTTCTGTGGCGCCGCATCGGCCCACGGCTCTCCCTCTCACACTTTCTCCACACTTTCCTTTTCGGCTTGCTTTCTGACTTCGGTGTTTCCTTCGTTCACTCGGTTAGGAGGCTGACTAAGCCGTTAAACCACAGCAGTGGAAGCTTAAGTGCTGCGCTCTAAAACAGATTCGTAGGGTTCTGTCCTGGAGGTTGGTCTTAAGGGCGCTGCCGCAAAGTTCAACAGGAAGTTCAACACGAGATAAACCGAAGTCCAAATAGGCCCTTGCCTTAACATGCTGAGAGTGTTCAAAGCGTCAGCCGTAAATTTTTGGATTTCCCATAAGCCCACAGCGCCCGAGTTTCAAGCCCTCTCCGACAGAGAACAGGTGGAGTAAAAAAAAAAGGAATCTCACACTAACGCGTAAGACTTGAATGAAGGTAGTGAATATGTAATCAACCGTCCCGGCCATCACGACGGTTTGAGCCCACGATTGCAGCCGATTTGCTTCTTCTTCACCTTCGCAAGAGTCTCCAGCTTTGTTTCTATAAAGGCGATGTGTACACCCAGGTGAACGTGTACCGTATCACGGGTTCTTTGTCGAGCAGGTGACGCTATTCCTCTCCCCACAGTCACAGCCGAGTGAGTAGCCGTTTGACTATCGGATACTAACTCACGTTCGTCGACAACTGGGTACCTGTACTACACGGTCGCTTCAAAAGCCTTCGGAGGGCCGTTGAACCGATTGTCTATCGAGTGCCCAATTTAAATACATAGGAAGCAGTTGTGGGGGAGAGTCCAATTGTCAATTGAAAGTCACCGTTTGGCACAGGCATAATACGACTGTATTTACCTCCATTAATCTACCAGACTGAGGTTGGAATCAAGCCGGGGCCGGTGATTGGTTTTCTTTATACTGTAAAAGTTTTGTGAAACGCCGGAATAAACAAATTTCTAAACAGCTTCGCTGTAAAAAGACAAGAAGGTAATACTTTCCAAGCATTTCAAGACGTCAGCTGTGTGGCTGAATATTGAAATATTCTTCTGAGGAACCCCTTCTTCTTTTTGACGACTTCCCGATGAATATAATAAGGATAATGTGTCTTGCGTATACATTGTTTTCAAGAACATCCCGAAAACGAGAGCGAGTTGTAGGAAAGACAAGAATGACAACAATGACGCTTTCACTGCGTTCTTCTTCACGATATGGAGTTATAGGTGCCGATTAAAGAGACACTGAAGTGAATTTGTCAAGCTCCCGTTTTTGCTTGCACTGCGTAGACTGGCTCAAATTAGCCCACTTTTCATCGTTTATCCGGTTGACAAATCGATAATTATTTTACAAAGCGCGAAAGAAGAAAAACTACCATGCGCGGTTTGCGGCGGCCGCACCAACTAAGGCAGTGACGTTGGGAGGAGGGACGCCGTGATTGGACGATGCCCAAGGTTAGCAATCACACAAGTTTCGGTTTCGGTTTCGGTTCTGTAAAACATAACCAATGGCGTTGTTGGATGGGCATTCTCAATATCTCAGTAATCATCGTACCGCGCTTCTGCCATGTTGTCGGCTGTAAAATGCACAAGATAAGCCTCCCAGGACGGCTTGTAGTCGTAGCATTCACTAGCCGAGACCTACGCAGTGCATGAACGCCCTCCGCGTACCCGCAGACGCCCAAATGTCATGCGCTTTTCCCCCATATTTGGAGCTTGCCTCCCTCATGCCTGTATCGTAAAAAGCGTGTTCGCACCAGGCCAAGGGTCTGTTCATTCTGGCCTGTGCCCACTGCCTGCAAGCAGTCGGTGCTTATGGCAACAGCACGCCAACGAGAACTCGCTAGCGCGCCAGTGCCAGTCTGCGCGCGTTTTGTGAACTAGTTCGTGTAGCCATGAACGTTGCGGCCCGAAAAAGGTGAACTCATTATAGAAAACATCGGCGGAAAACAAAAAAAAAAAAAGTTAACTTACAAAAAAAAAAAACCCGCCGCGGTGGCTCAGTGGCTAAGGCGTTGCGCTGCTGAGCACGAGGTCGCGGGTTCGATTCCCGGCCGCGGCGGCCGCTTTTCTGATGGAGGCGAAAAGCAAAAACGGCCGTGTGTACGAGATTTCGGCGCACGATAAAGATCCCCAGGTGGTCAAAATTAATCCGGAGCCCTCCACTACGGCGCGCCTCATCGCCTGCGTTGCGTCGGCGCGTTAAACCCCACAATCAATCAATCAATCAAATCAATTAACTTACAAAAAAAAAAGCACGTACCCGCGGGGATTCGAACTCGTGACTTGCAAAACATCCGCGGTGACGTATACCTAGCGCCCCAGACAACTGAGCCACAAAGCTTTTTTTTTTTTATTAAATGCCTGTTTAGACACACAAACAAAAGGCACATACACTGGTTAAAAGTCGCCAGCTGAAACCCGGCTGACGATTGTCACACTAAAATCTTTTCAAAGAAGCAAGGTCATTCAGCAACGCCACCCAGTCAGGCGGATGGCTCTGTATACTATATAGCTCTCTCATTTGCACCATACTTTCAATGAAGTTCTCGCGTACCGGCCGGGCATTTAGATCAGCATGGCGTACACCCATCCTAGTCTTCCATAGGCTGTGGAGGCCTAACAGCATGATGAGCCACAGAGCGGGACGCGAAGGTTATGCTAATATAGGGTATATATTGTACAACCAGTTTACACTTTTATTTAGTTTTGGCATTTCAAGCAGCTTAGGTGACTATTTGTTGTACTGCGCTCGTGCAGTAAGCGTCGCCCGAGTTTCCACAGTAGCTCACGTCTAGCAATTGCATTTCGTAGACGGAAAAGCGTTCGCAGATGCGTAGTCGTGCTGCTGACCGCTGTGCTTGTTCGCCCAGCGCAAAAAAGTGCTTCCCGCGCCCTAGTTTTACGCTGTACGGTAAAAATATCAGTTGATTTTATTTCCTTAGTACCTATATTGACTTCGCTGACTCTTCTCCCGCCTTCAAGAGGCCTTATATTTTCCTACTGGCGTACCAGTCAGCGAAGCGTCGCATGTGCAGCGCTTGTGTGAAGCGACCTTGACTTGGAGCTAGATACAGTGTACAAACAAACCAAGTAAAGAAAGGCACATTCTTCCATTCACAAACGTGTCCTGGCTTCGTTTGAACTAAGCGAACGAATTGCGACCAAGCAATTTTTTTTAACCTCCTTGATTGCGACGACCCCCCGGCGGCCGGCGGACGAAACGCTGGGCCGACTGACTCTGTCGGCCGGGAAGCCGTGCAGTAGCGCAGCCGTGGCGCAGCCAATTGCCAGCTCATCCCCTCATGACGTCACACGAAAACGCCACAGAAAATGGGCGAGCGTAAAGAGAGGAGGACAGCATTTTCGAATTAGTTTTTCTACTAAATAAAATCGCGTAAACGCGCCTGGAGTGGTCGAAACAAGGCCTGGGGACTCCGGGCAACAATTTGCGCTAGTAATCCCGCAATGTTTACATATCACTTCAGTGTCCCTTTAAGGTGGTCGCACGGTATGAGGGTGCAAAACATTTTCGACCCGGACTTTCATTATGCCTATGTTTAATTTTACTGCTGCATTGCAAACTCGCCTCTTATCTACCACCGGAAAATAATGTTTTCCCTCTCGCGCATTTTACGGATTCGTCCCGATGAATTTATTTACAGAGCGTGGAGGCAACACCTGCAACTTCTCCGGTCTGAACGTGGAGTATGCCGTCAACCAAATTCTGACGCGGCTGCCCAAGGAACGAGACATAATCAGAACTGTGTTCGCCGGTAATGACGGAATATTCGAGACCGGCCGACTACAGTTTGCTGGCCTTGACACACTGAAACGTTACGGCCCTCTGCAGTGCTACTGCGTCAACGGAATTAGAGGGATCCAGTTCGACATAGTGAGCGACGGTGGCGCCCGTCTGATTGTGCCGTGGAAGAGCTGTTCCGGAACCGAAGGAACGATTACGTTGGTGGCCGGATATTCACGCTTCACGGTTCAGCTTAGGGTTGAGGGCTCTGGGTCCGATTCAAGGCTGCATTACATGGGACCGAAGCATCTAGTGGCGACAGATAATCTTGATTTAGCTTTCGAGGAAACCGAACAGGGCAGAAGGTCTGCGATCGGAGTGGTTTTGAAGCTTCTCAATCCCATGCTGCGGGAGTTTTGGAAGGCTCATTTTTTCATGCAGTTCAACAATTTTCTGCACGAGACTCTCCCTGTCGCAATTAATTAAGTTTAGCATGGTTTCTGTGGGCCTATAACCAGTACGAGCGTCCTCGGCGTATCCCTGTTAGCGACAAATAGGTGTAGTTACATTCATTGTCAGGAAATGGAGTTTGCCGGAGGTTCAAGAAAAAAATATCCGTCTTCTCGAAGTGTCTGCTGTAATACAAACCATAACAAATTCTCTTAAAACTTAAGCTTACAACCGCAGCGAAAAAAAAAAACGAAATGAAACTTTAGGCGATTAGAATGGCAGCGCGCAATACTGACTTTGTTTTCTAACAACGGTGTCCTAAATGATGCATTAAGAGGCAATAAATTATGTTCTGGGCATCTTCGAAGCCGTGATTGACACGTTGTGTGAGATATTAAAAATGACTGCGCGGATAGCAGACGAGAAGTTTTGAACGTGATTTTCTATGGCGAGGGTTCGGCTGGTCCCCGGCAGATGGCGCGACCACCGGGGGCGGCGTAGGGTGCCTGGATGTTCCTCTCGCCGCCCCTCCGTGACGGGTGGAGACAACTGCGTCGTCTGCTACGGAAGCCGCCATGTTGAACCCCGCCGCTGGGGCGGCGCGCTGCAAGCACGGGGATGTCCTATCGGATTCTTATATGCACACGCATTCCGTGGCCACAAACCACTTCAAGAGGGAAGGAGAACTTATTTGTGGGCTTGTTTGTACGTCTTAACAGCGAAAACACTGCGCTAGCTAAGTCGACAAGACGAAATAGCGGGCGAAACACGGCACACAGAGGCGCATCCGTGCCTACCGCCTATACGTGCGTCTCCTACTTTTTTTGTTTTGTAAACTTAAGGCAGCGCAATGTCCTTACACTTTTAAATGTAACACGCATAATAATGCATCAATGAGGCTCGCTTCTTGATCGTTAGTTTTGGTGTTAAATCTCATCTGAGAAAAAGTTGCGGCTTATATAAGTGCGTTCAACCGGCAATGTATTGTGAAAAGACTTCGCAGGAGAGTCATGTTACATGAATCGCCCTGTTCTTCCACTAAGTCTGTCTGATTTCGCAGTTAACTGATATTAATCATGAGCCTTCTTTGCCGAAATCATAGCCGCAAAAAGCATACCTTGTATATGCAAGATAAAGCGCAAATGGCGAAGCGATGACTCAGTTGTTGTAGTAGTGTATGTAGTTGTTTCTCCAAGGGGAAAACAAAAGCTAAAAGTGAATGAACGAAATAGCAGAGGCTTATCTAAAGCACCGCGGTTAACACATAAAAAAAAAGTAAAATGTGCCAAGAAGCACCGCTTTGTAAATGAACAAAATTGCCTAATCGGCGAAGCCATATAATAGGTACAGTAAATAGTGGCGCAGCATGCAGAAGTTAATTTTGGGTGAGGGTGTGGACCTTGAAGCTGTGCACGGGCCGAAATTTCTAGGCCCCGCCCGACCCGCCCCGATAGAGACACTGCCCGGGCCCGGGGACGAGAAATTTATAAAAATTGAGCCCGAGCCCGGCCCGAGCCCGACGAATATTTATAATCTGAGCGCGAGCCCGGCCCGAGCGCGCTATTACGTTTCGTCTACTTTCCAACGGAGGCGTGGCCTTCGGGACCGCTGACATCTCTGACGTCGACGGCACGCCGCCATCACATCCGCTGCACGCTTTGCAGTGGCAGTGGCAGCAACGGAGCTGCCCCAAATAACTTTGACGATTTACCTGTAGAACTTCTAAACTGTAAACGGTAACATATGCGCTTTTGAGATGATTACGTTGGGCGCCGAAAATTTTTTGAATCCACGCCCGCATCCATTGCGAAGTCAATCTCTAGCCTAGCCGATCCGCTGAGCGAAGAAAAATGTCGCGCACCTGTGTCCGATTAATAAGCTGTGCTATGCTGTAGCTGCTGCGCCGTAAAGTTTCGCTGAGCTGTGCTACCGCATAACCCCTCGCTGTGTTGGGTGGGTGGTGGTGACTGTGATGAAAGTGCGCCGTGTGCTACATAAGCCGCTGTATTGCGAGGTGCTGAGAAACCGTGCGAGATTCCCAGCCCAACTTTCCGAACCTGCGATCGTCCATTTCATCGTCAAAGGATTTACTGCGTGACTTGATGTGTTCGCTTCTTTTTTGCTTTTTATTTACGCATCACGGTGTGCTCAACGCCTGAGCGAGCATGGTTCGTATGCCCAAACGCATCGCCGCTTACCTTACGGTTTTCTTAACGATAAAGGCGGAGTGGCACTGTGTTCGTCTATCCGCTCTGCAAGCATCAAACAAAGCTTATCATCTCAGACTAATCAAGCGTACAAGGTTCACACTGGTTGAATACGCTCAATATTGCTTTTAACAATGCCTTTAAGACGAAAAATAGCGTGTAGTACTGCCTAAAATAAAAGATAATGCCGGCGCCGCTCTTTTTCGTATTGTAGCAAGCACACTGGTTTAATTCAAATGTATTGCACAATTTCCCAGTTTTGAATATGCTTTTATTCCTTTTTAAATTGCGTGAAGTTTCTAACAACAATGTATTATTAGCTTTTTGCGAAACTGCGGCGTGCGGTAACATGCGTGCTACGAGGCTTTCGGCTGCGCTGGGGGCCGCTGTGTCGTTCCAGTTTCTGTGTCGTTCCATGTAATTTGACTGCTAGTAAGCTGTGTGCGTTCTGTCCGGGAATTGGAATGTAGTGTGCCAGCTCTGCCAAGCAACTGTTGGTGGGTGAGCCTCTTACCGGCAGTTGTGAAAAGCCAAATATCGTGCTGTGTTTCGTAACTCCTGAAATAGTGGTGCGCGGCATTGTTATCTTTTGTGAACGCTTCTTTTTTTTTTTGTATGGGATAGAGGTATTCAGTGGTCAGGTGCCGTGCGTGACGTTGACTGTTCTAGATGACGAACAGCTGTATTGCTTTCATTGCCGATGTGCTTCAAGCTGTACCCAAAAGGTCGACATGTCAACAGTGAACCTGTATTGTCTAATATTAATCGGCGCTTCCTGTATCTAGGCCAACCCACTAAGTTTCTCTGTATTTGTCTCATGCGTTAGCAAACAAATCCCAATTGAGCTATTTAAATCCATCCCTGTAAAACCGGCGTCACTAAGGACAAACGCATTGCTAGAAAGACATCTAATAAAGGGAAATATAAACAGTGTGACAACAAAATGTGGGGTTCCAAAGCCTTTTTTAAATACCCAATTAGTGTATTACGTCACGCTTTTTATTCCTATTGGGTCTGAAGGTACGAGTCTATCATAATTACGCATGTTAATTTGTCTGATTATGTGTTTACTTAGCATGTAATTGCGCACTGCCCTTTTTTTCATTAAGGGCCGACTTGCCAAAGAATGCTGACACATTAACACTGTTACACTTCTCGTCATTGAATTTTTTTAGTGAAAAGAACTGCTGAAATGACCCCTTAAATGCTGCTCATCCGATTGTTTTCACAATTTTCACACCAGTTCGTACAGTGTCCACCATGTGCCCCTAGCAGACAGCCAAAGACTTGTTGAGGCATGCACAAAAATTTTTGATGCATATCAAATAATGGGGTACCACTGCATAGTTGCATGTTTTCTGAGCATGCCTAGACTGGAGCTATCTATTGCAAAGTACTGGTTTGGTGCATAAGGGTGTGCATTTTGTGAAGCAACCAGTTTCGCGAGAACAACTTTATTTTATGTTAGCTGAAAGTGATTAGCTTTGTGCCTGATAGCCCTTGGACTGCAGTTCTCTGAATACTTAAAATCTCTCCAATTGTACACCCGCCCAATTTTTTACCAATAGCATCGGAGCGTCAACTGTTCGGTCGGTCAGCGCGTCGTGATGGAGTGATACGGCAAACTCGGCGAGAGTAGCCGCATGCGCACTAAGCAAAAGCCGCTGATGCCGTCGTCTGCTAAGCTGTTTGTTCCAAGAGGAGACGGCCGCCCCGATTTTTGTTGTTCGCTTATCACTGCCTGCCATACTTGAAATTTTTCTTCAAGACCGGGCACCTGGCGCCAACTGAAAGCAGAGTAGTCAGCGTCGCCGAACAAACTTTGCGTTTGGCAACGCTGATTACTCTGGTTTCTGTTGGTGCCACGTGCCCGGTCTTGAAAATTTCGAGTATGGCAGGCAGTGTGATAAGCGAATAACAAAAAATGGGGCGGCCGTCTGCTCTTGGAACAGTCTGCTTTTGGAAAAGTAGACGAACCGAAACGCACTATTCTGTTTCGTCTACTTTCCAATGGGTGCGTGGCCTTTGGGGCCTCTGATGTCTCTGACATTGAGGCCGCACAGCCGTCACATCCGCTGCACGCTGTGCAGTGGCAGTAGCAGCAGCGGAGCTGTCCCAAGTACATTTTGAAATTCGCCTGTAGAGCTTCTAAACTGTTCATCGAGAATATATGTGCTTTTGCGATGATTTTGTTAAGCACAGAAAAATTTTTGAATCCACGCCAGCATCCATTGCGCATCACGCTATAGCCGATTCAAAATGCTGTGCACCAGCTGGTGACAGCTGCCGTGGTGTGTGCCAGCTGTGCAACAAATCCTCCCGGTTCTGTGCGTGCAACCCCAGAACCGCCCGCTGGGTTGGGTGGGTGGTGGTGACTTTAAAAAACTGCGCATTGTGCTTCAGAATACTTACCATTGTTAGATGCTGGAGGACGGTGCGAGATCCCCAGCCAAACTTTTTGAAGCCCGCGATTGTCCATATCACCGCCAGGAAATTTTCTACGTGACGTGATGTGTCTGTTTTTTTTTTTATTATTATTTATGCATTAAGATGAGTGAACATGTTTCGTATGTCCAAACGCATCGCCGTTTATCTTGGGTTTTGTAGTGATCAAGGCGGAGGGGCACGAGAACCGGCCCACTCGTCGCAGCCAACTCGTCCTAGGTAAACTGGTCATAGGGAAACTGGTCAAAGAGGGCATCTCGTTCTAGGTGATCCCGTACTAGGAAAAGTGGTAGCACTGACCTTCTCGTTCTAGGAAAAGTCGTCTCACGGTTCCATTTCTGGCCGATGTCGAGGAAATTGGGAGAGAAAGTTAGTGGCGTCTAATCATATAATTACTCCCAGGTTGACCTCTTCACAGTTCGGGGGGGTCCTCTGCTTTTGTTAGTTTGCAGGCGGTGGTTGAAATGGTTTTTCTATTTTAACACATGTTCCTTTGTCCCCTTCTTATTTCCCTTCTCGTTGCAAAAAAAAATCACATTTTTTTACTGGGTAAGGGGTTTCTTTTCAGGTTTTTTTTTCTCGTTCCAAAAAATAGTCGTCACACTTTCTCTGTGGAGGGGGGTGGACTTTTTCTTTCTTTTGTATTTTCTTTGTTTTCTTTTCATTTTCTCTTTTTGCATTATCTTTTGAAGCTTTTTGTTTGCTTGTGTATATATCTATAAATAGGGCAAAATGTTGGCCTCTTGTTTGTTTGCAGGTGGTGGTTGAAATTGCCTTTTCGGCTTCAGCCCACCTTCCGGTTTCTTTTTTTGCTTTTCTTCTCCTAAAAATATTCGTCACACTTTTTTGTGTGAGTGTGTGTGTGGGGGGGGGGGGTCAACTTTTAAGTCCAGCCTCGACGTTCGCTCCCATGTATAGGTGATATGAAGACTAACAATACGAACGTTACCCAGCTTGACAATCATCGTTTGTCAGCAGGCATGAAAACAAAATATCAAAATACTAAAAAGCGAAAACACAGAACGAAATCGCTAATCCAAATACAGCGCCATCACTTAATTACCAAAAATTTAAAAAATGTATTAGAAAAAACTGAACGGGCAAACTAAATCTAATATAAAAGACTCACGTAATTAGCTGCACAAAGAAAAAAAAAGATACGCTGTCTGGCTGGCGCGTTCCTCGAAGGCGACAAAGGAAACATTAAGTGTGGTGAATTGAAGGAGTGTAAGAATGTTTACGCATAAGATGAGAATTATACTAGCTTCTGTACTCTTTCATTTGAACATGATAGACGAAAAACGTAAATTGTGACGAGCTGGCCGAGTGTCCAGTTGGCCTAGGTAACGAGTTTCCCTAGTGCGAGATGGCCTATGACGACTTGCCCTATGTGACGAATTCACCTATGACGAGTTGGCTGCGACGAGTTCACTTTTGACGAGTTCTCCTAGACCCGAGGGGCACTATATGTTCTTGTATGCGCGCTGAAAGAATGAAACCAGGATTTTCATCTCGGGCTAAGCAAGCGTACTAGATTTTCACTGGTTGAACAATCTCATGTCAAGATTAACAAACAGTCTGCAGTTTCGCCGTTATGTTAGTGTGAATTTGTTTATGCCTGCTGTACTCACTCAGCTTGCGCACTGCCAGCGATTATGGCGAGACAATTGCACGGGCTCCACGGGTTGAATGTGTAACTGAAGTTCGTTAGCATGAGTCATAAAAAAATGCTCAAGTGCTGCCCTCTGAAATCTTTCAAGTAGTAATAGAAAGGCGAGTGCACCTTTGGACAAATTGGTACAATTGCTTAGTTTGTAGCAAAAGTTTTTCTGTTCAGAGGAGTAGTTCTGTCATTGTTTTTTACGTTGCATGTAAAATTTTTAAACTCCACTGGTTTTACTAACCAGCACTGTTACATTGTTCTGTTTATATACAAAGAATGCGCTTGAATACAAGCAATTTTTTGCGCATAATTCCCTTCATTTCTTTTCGATTTCGTAGCCATTAGAGCGTGGACAAGAGTGACTAGTAAACAATAATTGTGTGGCACTGCATTTCAGGCAGCAATACAATACTTCAGCTGTAGAGCTCTCCACAAAATTCATGGCCGCACTCGCTCCTGCTAGCACAAAAACTTGTGTCCTCAAAACCTCCTCTTCGATGGGTTCCATACAGTTCTTTCTCGTAGCTTGTAGTTGTGCAACGCTTAGTGATCACGGAGCTGGTGCAGTCAGGTTATTGTTCGGATGACCAAACATTTTTTAGTACATCTGTATATTTATGCAGTTGAAGTGCAGTGCTTTTCTTTTTTGATGCTCGGTGAAATGTAATGCCAATGGAGTTTGCAAACGTAAATGCATTTACAAACATAAATGCTGTAAACATCCTTCTCTCTGCAAATACAATTAAGGTGCTTTGAAGTACACAGTTCACAAGAATTTTTTAATGTCCCATAAATATGAAGCAGCGATATTCGAAACTGCAGTTGCAACAAAGTGTAACTTATTGCTCTCAATTTCATGTCCCATTATCTGCCTGATGATGGACAATCACCAGAGCCATTGTGTACAGCATTTCTTATATGCTGGATAAAGATGGTTTGCCTTTGCTCTATTTACTCTGTTGAAGAACTTGCAGGGTGTGAAATGCTTGCTGTATTTTCTGTGCCAAATATTACCACAATAAAAGACTAGTAATGCTTATAGCCATGCATCGGTGGAATAACTGACTGGAACGTACCATTTTTGTGGAAGTGAAAGCCGACACATGCACCCACAACGGCTGTGTACAAGTGCCTTGACTTTATGGGTGCCCTAAATCATAACGACCAAGTATAGTACATGAAACATCTTTTGCTCAACTGTAGTGTACTACAACCAGCAAATAGGCAACTAAGTTAGGCATCAGCTTTGCCTTTAACTGTGGTCGTTCACACAGTTTCTGTAAAAGGGGCCAAACCTGCTTAAGTTTTACCAAGAACTACGTGGCAGTTCATACACATTCTGCTGCATCATGCAAGGTGGGAGGGACATGAAGCAAGTGCTGCATGATTTTTTTTATTCCCTGTAAACAAAGCGTCATCGGTCACGAAGCAGAATTAAAACTTCAGTTCCAACAGTTCAAGTAAACTATTTAGCCTTTAATGTCCCTCTAAAGAAAGTTGACAGGCAAAATTCAGCCTTGTGGTAAATTTTTTATCAGTGACGTTGCTTTGTTTGCAAAAATGAAAATGAAAAGCTCTAAGCAAGATCAAACATTTGACACTTGCCAAGCAAACTTTTCAGAACTAAAACGAAAATTTAGGTGCAACAATAGGCACTAAAAACTGAAAGCCAGCCTTTAATAGGCACAACCAAGCCAATTTTACATGTAGTCTGTCGTGTCAAATTGAGCATCTGTCTAAAAGTAATGCCATTGAAAGAGTGCAGTGTAGGTTCATTTTCATTGTTCCAATGCATTGGTTGCATTTTTTTTGCAGCATCAAATCTACCTTTTGCTTTGCGACGGGAAGGTTGCACATGACTTGATATTTTTACGTCATGTTTGGCTCTGAATTTGAGACTGTCGCCAGTTCTTGACGCTGCTTTTCTAGTACATCCCATCTGGGAAAACACGCAAGTGCACATATACTCAACATCAATCACCAATAGCCTATTTAGGTCTACTGCAGGGGGAAGGCCTCTCCCATGAACCTCCAACAGCTCCTGTCCTGAGCCACCCCAGTCCGTTCTTTGCCCCCAGATTTTTTTACTTCATCTCTCCATCGAGTTACCTTGGTAATATTGGTTGTCATTTCATCTTATTACATGGCCAGCCCAAGTCTAATTTTTCTTAGATAACTTTAACTATACTATCCTACACGCGAGTTTGTTTCCCCATCCAAAGCCGCTCTTTTCCTGACCCTAAGCGTTACTCCCAACGTTCTTCATTTCATGGCATATTGAGCCAACATTAGTTTTCTTTCTGGTTCTTAAAGTAAGCCGCTGTTTCTGCCCCATATCTCGTCACCGGCAGGACGCATTGGTTGTACAGTATTCTTTTTTTTTTAATTGCGACAGTATTAGTGGTACTATGCACACTGCTTATGTAAATATTCTTCCACATGGCCCACCGACACAAGTGAGCGCATACATTTTGATGTTCATGCATGAAATCTTTCAGTTTTTGTACATTCTTCCCATTATGCATTGTAGCGTGATAGCATGTCTATGGAAGTCGGAGTCCTTTTCTTTTTTGTTACCTCTTTGACTTCCTTTCTTTATTAAAAAAATTGGATAAACCACTTCTTTCAAATGCTTTAAGCCAAACTCATGTACAAGAAGTGGTGCTAACCTGCAGGCCTTGAGGATGTTGACAGACACTGAAATTAACTATTAAACCATAGAAAAGCAGAAGTAAAAAAAAAGCTGTCTTCAGCCTAGCTAACAACTGAGTGTCGCATAATTAGAATGCTAGCCTTGGTTTTTGATCGTCGGCAATGCATCCTGTCAAGGCAAACCAGAATATTGCTGAATGACAGCTATATATATTTCATGTATTTACCAACTCGATTAAATATGTAGACCCATGCCATATTGAGAAACAGTGTGTTATTGCTAAAGTTACTTATAAATATACATGCCCTTTAGTTCGTCGGGCCTTTTGTATGGCTGGTTTGTTTCACAAGAAGCTGACTTTAAAACACATGCCATGCAAAAAATTTAACCGGATGTATTTGACGTAACTCAATATGAAAAGTTAAAATAATGTCCGATGTAACCTTATTCACATGCTTCGAGTTACATCTGATGTAACCTGAAATTTACGTTAAAGTGATGTCCGGTCTAATCCACAGTAAAGAATTACTCCCATCTGACAGAACCAGAAATTGAATCCATTTGTTATTCAGTCGTATGCACCGCAAATTGATAAAAATTTTGTTTCTTGTACATTGGTGCATTGAAATTTTCTCCCAAAGTGTTCACAAGATGCAAATCCTCTGAAAACTTTGAAGGACAGCTAGATTTGTTGTTTATGTGGACATTCTGTATTGTTCACCTTTTACCCCTGCTGCAACCTGCTGCAAGGGCCAGCAGTGTTGTAAACAAATGTATAAATAAGTAAATGTAAATGTAAGTTACGTTCAATTAAAGGTCAAGCAAGAAAATTTACGTCTGACGGAACCAAACTACGCTTTATGTAATCTATGCAACTTTACTCGAAAACAACATTGTTGCCGCATACGACAGACGCACTGCGACCTGATTATGGGGTTTAACGAGCCAACGCTACACGGGCGATGAGGCGCACCGCAGTGGAAGGCTCTGGATTAATTTTGACCACCTGGGGATCTTTAACGCACGCTAAAATCTCGAACACAGGATTTTTGCATTTTGCCTCTATCAGAAAAGCGGCCGCTACGGCCGGGAATCGAACCCACGTCCTTGGGCTCAGCTGCACAATGCCTTAGCCACCCACTGCGATGTAGTGTTTGCTTAAAATGTCAGAAGCACGCTTGTCATAACGTAAAGTACGTGTGAAGAAACCTTCAGGGCTGCCAGACCACGCACGTGACACTGCACGTGGTCCAGCATTCGCTGGAGCCCGCCAACATTATTCAATGACACCACTGAAGGGAGCGAACGAAGCTGTACCAGACGTTCCTGTACAATCCGGCGTGTCACCAAAGTGTCGCAATAGAATTTCTACGGTGTCTGGGTAACGTCGGTTGCAGCCTGGCAATGGATGCAGCAGCTGACCCATCCAGCAGCAACCAATGGTAATGAAATAATTGTCTATTGTTCAGGCTGGGATTTTTGTGGATGGCTGCCATAAAGGAGCCATGAAGAGAAAACACAAGTTTGGTTCATTCAAAATATTGCCTCATTAAAATCTTACTGACACCACTTTACATAAACTTCGCTCAAAAAGCTATGTAATTAGGAAAAAAGAGAATGGCCATGCGACCCACTAGCTCATTTTCTGCAACAGAACCTATGATGTCATACCAGCCAGCTCTGGGATTGGCGGAGGCCGGCAAAAGCAAACGCAAATTAGGCAGAGCTTATAAGCTTGGTGAACGAGCTATTTGCGCTTAATTTTAGGGCACATTCTTTTTAAAGCAGTAATAATGGGCGGACAAACAGTGGAAGTTATGAAAGCACACGTAAACATAGAAGTACCGATGCGTACTGCTGTTGGTACTGTGCGCACTATGCTTGGTTTAGCTGCACAGGACTGCGGGGCTTGACGACACTGGCCGATTGACGCAAGCAACGGTGTCTTACGCGACCATATCTGTCGAGGGAGCACTCTGTTTCACGAAACGGTTCTTTTCTCCCTGAACAAAAACACACCCTGTTTAAATGCGGTCAAAAACAAACCAAAGGCAGAAAATAGCCTGCAACTGTATGATGGTAACATCTAGGTTCAATGACCGGTAAACAAGGCTTCCCAATCGGCTGCAGAGAGGTCCGCTCCTGTGATGTCATTGCAGACCACAAAAACGCACAATTTAGCAGGAAAATCAAAATTTTAACGTAAATTAATTTCTCAGTGAATAAAGCATCGTTCATATCTGGACAAGTGCTGGGGCACGATAAAACATGAAATCTTTCGAATAAAATAAACTTGTATTTGTCTCCATCACCAGCCTATCTACGCCCACTGCAGGGCAAAGGCCTCTCCTATTATTCTCCAATTACCCCGGTCCTGTGCCAACTGTGACCAATTTATCCCTCCAAACTTCTTCATCTCATCTGCCCATCTAACTTTGTCTTCGTATTTGTCTTCATGGCTCCTTTAAATTGCGTCCAAAAGCTGAGCCATTGGCACAACTCCCCACTAAATGTTTGGAGCTGCAGCATTGGGAGTTTCATGGAGCTTCCATGGAGATGACACTCGTCACTCTGAGAATATACTACAGAAGGTGCTGGGGCGGTCGATCCCGGCAGCCGTTGACCATACCGTAGCGATCTCTTGTTGTTGTAATATGTATTTATTAATCATTAATCCTAATTACACTCCATTTTCTTCTCAGCCTTTAGCTGGCCCAGCATGCCTTCGGTAGCGTCATCGCACCTCATAATTACAGTAGACTCTCGATAGACGGAACTTCAAGGGACCGAAAAAAATTAGTTCTGTTTAACAGGAGTTCCGTTTACTGAGATAGATGAGTAAAAGTGCACATTTGTGTGCGTACGCACTCTTCATACCATTTCATGGAACTCTAAGCACTAGGAGGTGAATGTAGCTGATAGTTTTTTGGAAAGCAAGAAAACTAAAGGTTTAGGCGCAGCATCCACAAAGTTGATTTGGCAACAATTAGTCGCTGTTCACTACAAAATGTATCAATTATCTTTGTTTTGAGTCCTTGAAACTTCGTCTTCACGGAGGTTAGAGGCCTCAACTTCGCGAGTATTAGGAGCCACCGAATGTAGAATACGGCAACGCGGTAATGAAGTGCGAATAGCACCACGATGGCACAAACAAGGCAGAAGGAGCTGAGCCCTGTAACCTGAGCGTCTTGAATCAAGACTAAACGACTGGAACAAGAACTGCGAGGTTGCATTCGTTGTGCTAACACGGCTGACCACTAATGAGACGAGGCTTACGAGGCCAACGACGTCAAAAAACCATGGAGGAAGAAAAACAAAAACTACATAGCCGTAAGCGTAAAAAGCCGATTCTTTCTCATCCCGATGGGTTTCACAAGAAGTTCCATTTTTGGTTCCTTTTACACAGTGATGTGGAAATTTTAGTTCCGATTACCAAGAGTTTTTTTATGTTATCTGAAGAATACAAAACCAACCAACTTACAGACGCCTGTTCTGTTTAAGCGGCAATTCTGTTTAAGCGATTTCCGTTTATCGAGATTCTACTGTATGTCGAACTCGTCGTCAGGTAAACATTTTTTACCTCGGCAATCAGCTAGCTCAACTCATCGTTGTTGGGATAGGAGGACGCTCTTGTCGTATTCGTTCTGTTCTTGCCCTAGATGTGAAGAAAGCGTACGACAATGTGAGCCATCAAGCAATCCTACAGATACTGCGTTGGCTTGGGTGCCCGGCGCCTGTGGTGTCCTTTATAGAGTCGTTTTTAACACACCGCACATTTTCAATTAGAGTCTCAGGACAGGCGGTTGGCTCCTTTTCAACATGCCGCGGGGTACCACAAGGATCGGTCCTGGCACCCATACTGTTCAACCTTGCCCTTCTCCCGCTCGCTTGGACAGTAGGGGCATTGAAAGATCTAAAATGCCTCATCTATGCGGATGATATCACGCTCTGGTCGACACTTCCAGACATTGCGGATCAAGAACACGCTCTTCAGAGTACTTTAAATATGGTTGACACGTGGTGCAAACGCGTGGGACTCATGCTATCCCGAGATAAGACAGTGTTACTTATCGTCGCCAATCGAAGGGCTCGACAAGAACTGCAAAACAGACCCATTTTACTAAATCTTGATGGCGAGCCAGTGACGAAAGTTACTTGTCACCGCATCCTTGGCCTGGACGTTGCGGCCTCCGGCTCAGCTACGCCATGGCTCCGGGAAGCTCGCCGGCGCGCCCTTCAACTGCTACATCTAGTTCGCCGGATTTCCATGAAATCGGGAGGAGCTCGCACAGAGATGGCTCGGCTTCTCGTACGTGCAATCCTGCAGCCACGTATCACGTACCAGGCTCAGTTTCAGTACATGACAAGGGCGGAATGGGATCGTCTAGAGGCCATCAATAGAGAAGCCATGAGGACTATTACCTGCCTTCCTCGCTTAACGCGCATCTCCACACTACAGGAAGAAGCTGGCCTTAACACGATAGATGAGTTGGTCCACCAGCGGCGGCAGGCACGATCTCTTAAAGCGCAGGTGTACACATCTGTGGCTGCTTTAAGGTGGTATATGGGCCTCAAAACTAACACGCCGCCAGATCCCTCTCCAGAACCCGCTCCTTGGACCCGAATATTAATTACTGACTGCAAGCCTTTGGGTCGGTCAAGCCGTGTTGCGCCGCAACTCTCATCCAGTGCTGGCCAAGATACGTTTTACGTCGACGCCAGTATTTCAGGAAGCCTTATTACCACAGCCGTCGTAAACCCAGCCATGCAGTTTTGTCAAACCTGCCATTACTACGCCCCTCAGAGGCCCCCGTCAACACTTGCTGAGCTCAAGGCGATTTTCGACGCCTTGATGACTATAGAGTTGCTGAGGCCAGACCAATCGCAACCTGTCAACATCTTTACAGATTCAATGCAAGCAGTCCGAGACCTCCGGAAAGTACTCCATCAAGTGCCCATGTCCCAAACCATCCACGCGAAGGCTGCGGCCCTAAGTTTCAGAGTGAAGATTACTTGGGCCCAGAGGACATCGACCCCTGGACAGCAACAGGCGGATGCGGCGACCCGTATACCTCCAACGACGCATCCACTGCCCTTATTTCCGGTTGACGCAATGTCAAAGTTAGCCACCGACAAAGAAGACCTTCGGCGCTCCACACGCGCACTTATTCCACCGTGTGGATCAAACCTCCCTGGTGGGCTCACCCGCGGTGAGAAGGTGGCGCTACGAAGGATTCGCGTCGGGGCTGCTCTTACACCAGCTGTCACCCACACCTGGCCCCCGGATCGACGGGCTCCGTTTGGCCGGACATGCCCATTTTGCACCACGTCGGCGTCGACCGCAGACATTCACCATCTTCTGTGGACTTGCCGTGGCCTCCAACGTTCCCGACAGCAAGTACTACATAGTGTGGGACTCAACCCAGGCCGACCTCCCGACTACAGACGCTGGCTCTTTGGGCCGTATCACCGGAGCCTTTTAGACTTTCTTAGTGAAAACTTCCTGTTTATGTACATTTAAACACACTCGCCTCCACCGTTTTATGCTGCAGAGCAAACTTTCGCAATTAAAAAAAAAAAGACTGCAGCCACTCTATGAGTGAGCCTGAAATTTCCACATCAGGAGTATCCAACACCGTCTTTGCTTCATTTAAAAGCCTTGTGTTTTGTTGCTGACGAGCTGTTCTTTATTTTCAGCTACTAGTGCATTCTTCTTTCCGGATTATAACAATGCCTTCTCCACATTTGTGGTCACCAACGCTGGTCTTACCGACTGGACATGATAGGCCGGTTTAGTATCCCCGACTTCTTCCTTCTCGGCTTTCCAGGCACCATAAAATGATGAAAAACGGCCAAGTCCACTAATAAGAAAGAATAGCAGTATTTACATTGGATAGCTAAGAATGTTCATGGCTTCTGATGATCCTCGACTTCCTTGTTCAGACTCAGGCTGCCCCCTTGGTCCGTCCTTCTCTTCATCTGGGTTATCTCTATGTATCCGACAACTTAAAATGCAACAAGCGGCATGCCTGAAAGAATCCTCAGTACCACATGCATTCATAACTTGGTCTGAGCTGACACCCCGGTATAACTAATGTTTTTGCGGTAGGTTTGAAGGCAATAGCTTGGAATCATGGGTTCATAAGCTAAGAACAAGCTATGTGCAATTTGGTGAGAATAATATGAGCAGGAAATCTGTGTTTAATAGCCACAGTTGCCGCCTTACGCATCAGAGGCAGTGCAAACAAACATTAGAAATGGAAACTGAACGTCCTAAAATATCAGAAAAAATTGGTGGCAGGACAAGTCCAGCTAAATAAACAAAATCAATGAGTGACACAAAACAAACAGGTGCCTAAGATGTACCATTGGAGAGTAACACAAGACAAACAGCTGCCAACAATGTACACCCGTCCAATTTTTTACTAATATCGCCGGAGCATCAACCGTTCGGTCGATCAGCGCCTCGTGATGGAGTGATACGGCAAACTCGGCGAGAGTGGCCGCATGCGCACTAAGCAAAGGCCGCTGCTGCTGTTGTTCTGCTAGGCTATTCGAAGAGCAGACAGCTGCCCCATTTTTTGTTATTCGCTTATCACACTGCCTGCCATACTCGAAATTTTTCTTCAAGACCGGGCACGTGGCGCCAACAAAAACCAGAGGCGATGCCAAATGCAAAGTTCGTTCAGCGCAAGGTTCGTTCGGCAACGCTGATTACTGTTTTCAGTTGAAGCCACGTGCCCGGTCTTGAATAAAAATTTCACGTATGGCAGTGTGATAAGCGAATAACAAAAATCGGGGGGGCGGCCATCTGCTCTTGGAACAGCCTAGCAGACAACGGCAGCAGCGGCCTTTGCTTAGTGCGCATGCGGCTATGCTCGCCAACTTTGCCGTACCACTCCATCACGAGGCGCTGACCGACCGAACGGTCGACGCTCCGATGCTATTGGTAAAAAATTGGGCGGGTGTACAATTGGATAGATTTTAAGTATTGTATTCATAGAAATGCAGTCCAAGGGCTATCAGGCACAAAGCTAAACACTTTCAGCTAACATAAAATAAAGTTGTTCTTGCGAAACTGGTTGCTTCACAAAATGCACACCCTTATGCACTAAACCAGTACTTTGCGATAGATAGCTCCAGTCTAGGCATGCTCAGAAAACATGCAACTATGCAGTGGTACCCCATTATTTGATATGCATCAAAAATTTTTGTGCATGCCTCAACAAGTCTTTGGCTGTCTGCTAGGGGCACATGGCGGACACTGTAAGAACTGGTGTGAAAATTGTGAAAACAGAATCGGATGAGCAGCATTTAAGGGGTCATTTCAGCAGTTCTTTTCACTAAAAAAATTCAATGACGAGAAGTGTAACAGTGTTAATGTGTCAGCATTCTTTGGCAAGTCGGCCCTTAATGAAAAAAAGGGCAGTGCGCAATTACATGCTAAGTAAACACATAATCAGACAAATTAACATGCGCAATTATGATAGACTCGTACCTTCAGACCCAATAGGAATAAAAAGCGTGACGTAATACACTAATTGGGTATTTAAAAAAGGCTTTGGAACCCCACATTTTGTTGTCACACTGTTTATATTTCCCCTTATTAGATGTCTTTCTAGCAATGCGTTTGTCCTTAGTGAAGCCGGTTTTACAGGGATGGATTTAAATAGCCCAATTGGGATTTGTTTGCTAACGCATGACACAAATACAGAGAAACTTAGTGGGTTGGCCTAGATACAGGAAGCGCCGATTAATATTAGACAATACAGGTTCACTGTTGACATGCCGACCTTTTGGGTACAGCTTGAAGCACATCGGCAATGAAAGCAATACAGCTGTTCGTCATCTAGAACGGTCAACGTCACGCACGGCACCTGACCACTGAATACCTCTATCCCATACAAAAAAAAAAGAAGCGTTCACAAAAGATAACAATGCCGCGCACCACTATTTCAGGAGTTACGAAACACAGCACGATATTTGGCTTTTCACAACTGCCGGTAAGAGGCTCACCCACCAACAGTTGCTTGGCAGAGCTGGCACACTACATTCCAATTCCCGGACAGAACGCACACAGCTTACTAGCAGTCAAATTACATGGAACGACACAGAAACTGGAACGACACAGCGGCCCCCAGCGCAGCCGAAAGCCTCGTAGCACGCATGTTACCGCACGCCGCAGTTTCGCAAAAAGCTAATAATACATTGTTATTAGAAACTTCACGCAATTTAAAAAGGAATAAAAGCATATTCAAAACTGGAAAATTGTGCAATACATTTGAATTAAACCAGTGTGCTTGCTACAACACGAAAAAGAGCGGCGCTGGCATTATCTTTTAATTTAGGCAGTACTACACGCTATTGTTCGTCTTAAAGGCATTGTTAAAGGCAATATTGAACGTATTCAACCAGTGGGAACCTTGTACGCTTGATTAGTCTGAGATGATAAGCTTTGTTTGATGCTTGCAGAGCGGATAGACGAACACAGTGCCACTCCGCCTTGATCGGTAAGAAAACCGTAAAGTAAGCGGCGATGCGTTTGGGCATACGAACCATGCTCGCTCGGCGTTGAGCACACCGTGATGCGTAAATAAAAAGCAAAAAAGAAGCGAACACATCAAGTCACGCAGTAAATCCTTTGACGATGAAATGGACGATCGCGGGTTCGGAAAGTTGGGCTGGGAATCTCGCAAGGTTTCTCAGCACCTCGCAATACAACGGCTTATGAAGCACACGGCGCACTTTCATCACAGTCACCACCACCCACCCAACACAGCGAGGGGTTATGCGGTAGCACAGCTCAGCGAAACTTTACGGTGCAGCAGCTACAGCATAGCACAGCTTATTAATCGCACACAGGTGCGCGACATTTTTCTTTGCTCAGCGGATCGGCTAGGCTAGAGCGTGACTTCGCAATGGATGCGGGCGTGGATTCAAAAAAATTTCGGCGCCCAACGTAATGATCTCAAAAGGGCATATGTTCCCGTTTACAGTTTAGAAGTTCTACAGGTAAATCGTCAAATTTATTTGGGGCAGCTTCGTTGCTGCCACTGCCACTGCAAAGCGTGCAGCGGATGTGACGGCGGCGCGCCGTCGACGTCAGAGATGTCAGCGGCCCTGAGTGCCACGCCCCCGTTGGAAAGTAGACGAAACGTAATATCGCGGCCCGAGCCCGCCAGAGTGTTGTTAAATATCATCCCTAGTCCGACAGGATATTAACATGAACTTGAAGATGTTTGTTGTTAACCTGAAAAGCGTAAGCACAAAGCGAATACGACTGTCTAAGATTTAAATTTCCTTTAAACTTGGAGGGAATTTTGTACAACTTATCCTCACTTAGAAGCTTTTTTTTTTTTCGGTAGCCGTGTAACTTCATTTGCCAGCCCTCGAAATCAAGGCACACCCGAGGATACCTTAAATGATTCCGAGTAAGGGGATTTTTTTTATTATTGTAATTTTTCAATTGCGTTCCTAATTTTTCCTTGCGTTCTTCCATTCCTTGCTGAAATTTGATCAGACGATGCGTCCGGTTTCACCGTTTAATTTTTGTCTTTCCCTCTAGTTACGTTGGCAGCATGATTTTATCTGCGCTTCAGTTCTTTCTTGCCTTTAGTCATGGCTCTAAAGAAATTCTTGCGCGAAATAATTATGGGCTCTGCTTAGAAAATTGGTTCTTCAAACTCTGCACACACTGCGAAATCCAGGCCACGTTTGTTCTGTTTGTTTTAGTTTGAAAACGAGAGAGCAAATACAATCATGTTGTAGTCGGTGGCTGGAGTGTCCTCGTTTCCTGGCCCGCTCTCTCCCACTAAGCTGATGGTTTGATTGATTGTAGGGTTTAACGCGCCGACGCAACGCAGGTGATGAGTCGCGCCGTAGTGGAGGGCTCCGGATTAATTTTGACCACCTGGGGATCTAACGCGCGCCGAAATCTCGTACACACGGGCGTTTCTGCTTTTCGCTTCCATCAGAAAAGCGGCCGTCGCGGCCGGGAATCGAACCCGCGACCTCGTGGTCAGCAGCACGAACTAAGCTGGTGGGACCCAGACGTTTCTTTTATTGATGTGAAGGCTTTCTAAGTGCAATCGTTTTTTAATCATATGTTTTAACGGCACGGTAGTGAATCAGCACTTCCTTTTTTTTTTGTTTTCACTTTACCTGAAATATCAACAAAAAAAACTTTCTCTTGCCAACAATTTAGAATTTGCTGCACGGATAGCCGTGCCTCAGGAACTGCCCGGGCCGGATCGGACCGGCCCGGCCCGACAAAATTTTTGGTTCAAGCCCGAGTCCGGCCCGGGCCCGAAATATTGCGTGCTACCCGGCCCGAGCCCGGCCCGCGGGTCAGGCCGAGCTCGGGCTTTCGGGCCGGCCCAGGCCCGTGCACAGCTCTAGTGGACCTATCTCCAAAAATGGAGGAGGGGAACTTGTAAGAAAACTATCAGAAAAAAGAAAAATCGATTCACAATCGATTCATAATTAAAAGTAAAAGAATTGGGGTTCATTTTGTAAAAAGTTAAAAACAAACAAACACAACCAAACAAAGCGAGAAGTCATGAAATATAATTCAAGGGGAACTGATTACAACAGAAAGTATCCCAGTTTGCTACACACAGCCACATCTCGTTATAATACTCAAAATTATGCAATGAAATCCCAAAAGTACGTGTATGGTTCAGCACCTTCACTTGATCAATTAAAAATATTGCACAAGATACCACCACAGAAACATTCTCCAACCATTCCTGCAGTGGTTTGTGCACAGAGGCACGCAGCAACCAGGCATTTTGAGCCGCTAATCGCGGCCAGACAGTTACAGCACGTCGGCCGCTGCACAATTCGGCGGTGCCGCCGCAGTAGCGGGAAACGTAATGGCGGTCGGTAGCTCCTAAAACCGGTCGAGGCGGCGAGGGACCCTGCAAAGAATGTCTCCACCCTTCACGGAGGGGCGGGCGAGGAGGAACATCCAGGCACCCTAGAGCGGCGCGCCTCAGGCCGCTCAGCAGAGTCGCCGGCCTGAGGGCACTGCGTTCGGTGCAAGCGGTAGATGAAGGAAGCGGTTGGTTTGTTTCGAGATTAGAGTTTCTTACTATATACACTAGAGAAAAATGTGGCACTAGCGTTCATGCGGTCCGTATAAAGGCCGTCTTTGTCGTCATGGGCCGCCATTATATCATTCGTTCGCCTTAATTTCATCATTGGCTTGGATTGAAACGTTTTAGTGGCCATATATTCGAACACAGTGCCATAAAAACGCAAATAATGATATATTATTACATAAGTGGCTGTTGTAAAGCTAAGAAAAAAGGAAGTAAAGCGTATTTTTGCCAGAATGGTTGTGCCTACTATTCTGCAGGTCAACCTGGCAGTCAACAACAATGTTAATATTTTGGGAGAAACATATTAGAGACTCTCATTATATTAATTTTCCCTTTATTTCAAATACTAAGTTGTTCGAAAAGTGTGGACACGTTTTTGAGCGTGTCCATAAAAACGTCGCCTTCAGGGGGAACTGGTGCACCTACCGTCAGCTACAGTTTAACAAAACTTGTTGCTGAGCGAGTTGGTTCATACTTGAAGAAAAAAGAAAACCTGGCGTTAAACCATCGTGAGCAAAGACAAGATATTGCCGGCCGCAGGTTCCCGTACCTGTCGTATCTTCGTATCAGGACTCCGGTTCTTCGTCAAAGTACATTTGGTTTCTTTTTTCTTTCGTCAGCTACAACTTTCGCGGCGGCATATTACCCGCTCAGTCATATGTTCTTTTGACTCCGGAATGACTAACGTTAGGTATCATCACGCACTGGCTGTACTTGCACCAAGCAGCTCGTAGACATGTTCATGCATAGTAGAGAAAGCAAAACAAAAAAAAACGCCGAAGAATTCAACTTTCATGCCAAGCCAAAGCCAGAAGTAGCGGCCTTCCTATAATCCCCCACGACGACATGGATTACTAGGTGCAGTTTCTTCTCAAGTATACTTACCAGGAAACTCTATGGAATAAACACCCTTGGGGATTTAGATCGGTGCCATCGTCTCTTTCCTGCCTTCCTCCTGCGCGCCGTAGACACGGCCGCCGAGTGTGGAGGATTTTCCGAGCCTGAGTAATTTCCACACTCCTGCCAAATTTTGGCAGAATAGTTCGTGAGGGAAACGTCCATTCTCTTTCAGGTTGAGATAGAGACTCAAAATAAAAACCTTAGTTTATTTCTCTCTCATAGGAATCGGTAAAACAAGAATGTGAAATGTGCAGCGAAATAATAAGCTGAGCACAATTTCCGGGTCGGTGGCTGTCTTCTGGATGTGCTTGGTGAGCGACGTCCTGCTGACGGGTCTCTTCGGCAAGGGCGTACTGGCGTCATTTCCGTGACGGATATGACGTCAGCAAAATCTACGTGTATACCGGCATAAATCACTCTCGTGCTAAAATACAAAACCCGAAATCGAACAACCCTAAGTATAACGTACTCTTTAGTACTCTTTAGTATAAAAATGCAGCAGGTGGCGGTGCACTGTTTTGTGGCTATCTAGATACGTCTACAGCGAAAAAAAGTTGAATGGGCAAAATATTTGCGGTCCCCGAGCGCATAAATAGGCATGAAGAGCTCACTGTTTTCATTGCTAGCTCATGTAGGAAGAAAATCGTTAGAATATCGTCGTTCGTGACGCAAACCTTTGTGTGGATAAAGCGGTGCAACTAGGACAAGTAAACCTACAAACACGCGAATGATATTTGCATCAAGCACACTTGAAGAGGTCAAATTTCTTTGGGACTGCGCCATTCAGCAAACGCGCGACCCTTGCTCGCGTTACCACAATGCCTTCCTTAGATGGCGACGATTCGCCCAGCATGTGAGTGAGTGCCGAATAAACTGAGACAACTGCAGTAATCGCCTTCGGAATGTCCACCTCACAAGCCCACACCACTAGCCGGGCAAATCAGAGCGAGAAAAGAAGTAGCAACCATACCCACAACACCATACCGGAATGCACAAAACTGGCTATTTGGGCTTGTTGGCTGACATGATAGGGGACTACAGCGCAGCTTGAACATGGACACAAGGGAGGAGAACTAGACAGCGCTCGTGTGTGTCTAGTTCTCCTCCCTTGTGTCCGTGTGCAAGCTGCGCTGTAGTGCTCTACCATACCGGAAGGCGCGGGTGCGGGGTACACTCCTGCATCGAATATCTGGCCGTGAACCCGACATCCTCTGTACGGATTCTGCAGACTACCCAGCCATAAACGCAAGGGTGGCAGTGGTTGCCGACCGGAGGGGTGGGGCAATAACACCAGCCACGCACGCAAAGGTAACATAACGTAAGAGGAAGAGTGTGCACTAGCCCTCGCGTCAGCACTCGCCCTTCAGGCGACCCAGTCAAATATTTCCGGCCTGTCTGCTCACTCCGCTGCAAATTTCGTCCAGAAATGGTAGCATTTTGCCGCCTCATCCACGTAACTTCCGTCTCCTCTTTTCTCCTCCGAGCTCTCACGCTCTTCCTCTCCCTTTCGAACCTTCCGCGAGAAACATGGAGGAGCTTCGCTAAATTTAATTCAAGTTTCCTGCACGCGTTCCAGCGCTATCGCCACCAACTGGAATGTTTGGTTACGGTTGAATTTGGTACACTGCCACAACGCCCGGGCTCGCGTGAGCTCTTCTATTTTTGGTTGAAAATGTCTTCCACTCCTATTTTTTGCTATTGCAAATATACAGCACACATTTATGTTCAAATAAAAGAACCCTGAGGGTACCAATGAAGCATTGATGTTTTGCCTAAAATACGCCTAATGTTTTCTTCTTGCTGAACAATGTTGATAAGTACGAAGTACGACGATTTAAGGGTTCGCAATGGTTTCAGCTATAAAGCTTCTCGGTCAAGAATTCCTTCAAATTTTGGCTCGGCGGATGAATAGAGCAACAGGCAAACAGCCAATAGGAGACATACATACATACATACAGACAGACAGACAGACAGACAGACAGACAGACAGACAGACACGCCAAAATTTTTGGTTCTAAGTAACCCGACAAAGACTATCGAAGTTAACATTCCATCGTAGTAGCAAGAAGCCCGCCAAATCTTTCGTGAAGAGCACACATCCCATCCTGGAACAGGACTAAGATATTTCACCAGTACTTTTGCTCTGGACACCTGGGCAGGGGAATGAGTGCATTGACGCGATAGCGAGGAGCCTCACCCTCTTGGCACCAGCGGAGGCCAACCCAACTCTGACAAGGCCGATAGCCCCCTACTCGCATACACACATAAGCTGCAGCATGCAACATTACAAACACTCCCACATGTCACCTATTTTTTTCTAAACCAGCATGTGAAGAAGCCACTGCATGGCACCAGCTCTAAACACGTTTCTTAGCCTCTTTCTCCGGCAGATCTTCTGTCCTACCAGCTACCCATACCGATGCCCATTCTGTGGAGGACACCCAAATCCTTAACATTTCACAGGGGAAGGCCCCCAACCCCTCTTCCTCCGCTTCCGAAGCCTCTGGTTCCAGCGCAGCCCTGGATGACCGGAATTGACTGATCGACCGGGCAAGACGGCCTTGCCGCAGCAGCGGGGGTGGACTAAGGGCACCGCCCTCCGAGAGCTGAATACTAAGATTAAAGTGTTCTCTACTACTGCTCCGACGACTACCACTTAGGCAGCAGGAAGCGAGATCTTCGGGTGTGGTCCAGGGAGAGGCGTCCTCAGTCCAGGACAGCTTGGCGCTGGTAGCAAAATCACCCTCTCCACCAGCACAGGCTGGACGGCTAGGTCCAAGCTCATCAGAAGCTCCACCCATGCGTGTGGTGTGGCGTTGGGGAGTGGGGGAAAGTTGGCGTGTGGGGCATGCAATTATGTTGGGTAAAGTTCCTGATTAAGCGTAGCGTTCAAGTATAGGTTTGTATTTTGTTGGGCACGCGGCCTAAAGTAGTTTGTTGTGAGGGTATCTTCTCGTGTGACTTCGGAGTATGGTTACTTAGTGTCGGGAAAAATTTCCACCACGCTCATGCGTGGTGGAAATTTTTGATGAGATCTTCGACAGTGGACGAGAATGTGTGTATAGGCAGGCGAGTAGGGAAGCAGTGGGTGAGAAAAAAAATATTTCACGATCTTCCCGTAGGGGAACCCTGAGTAGTATGCGAAGCAGCCATGGGGTCGTCTCAAGTTCCCATTAGTTTTCAGTTAGATCGCGGCGTTGCGGGAGAAGAATGAGGGGAGCGGAGCGCACGCGCGCGTCATTTATGCCGCGGAGCTACAGTGGCGCCCTCAGCGGAGTATGCAGCGGCTACCGTCGTGTCTCTAACCCTAAGCTGCTTCGTATTATCGCGCGTGGAGCCGCATATGTTGCCATTCGTTCCGCAATCCCGTAGAGGAGAGGAGCTTCGGAGAGGAGAGGAGGAATGCCGGAGAGGAGAGGAGGAATGCCTCGCAAACTACTCAGGGTTCCCCTACGGGAACATGACGATGGTGGTTGAACTCGATGCTATCTCGTGGTGGATTGTTTGGTTGGCCAATCCCTAGGGGCATCCTGCCACAATCATCATCAGCGGTGCCTGGCCAAGCATGCGCAGTGGGGGTGTGGTACTCAGGGTTCCCCCACGGGAAGATGATGACAGTGGTTGAACGCGAAGCTATCTCGTGATAGATTCTTTTGTTGGTCAATCTCTAGGGGCATCCTGCCACAATCACCATCAGCGGTACCTGGCCAGGCATGCGCAGTGGGGGTGCGGACGGCGGACAACGACGAAGAAGGGAGGGACACATCCCCCCCGAGCATCAGATGCTTCGCATCTAAAAACATGACTTGTCGGGGATATGGCGG
Source organism: Haemaphysalis longicornis (assembly GCF_048455015.1). Lineage (NCBI taxonomy): Eukaryota > Metazoa > Arthropoda > Arachnida > Ixodida > Ixodidae > Haemaphysalis > Haemaphysalis longicornis. Next base: position 598,881 of record NW_027526319.1, read on the forward strand.
AGGTGAACTTCCCGCTGTAGACGATCTCAAGCCGCGGCATGGGCAGCTTCGTTGCTGCATGGTGTAGACCCCTGTTACACACGCTGTGGCCGAGGGGAAGTTCGGGTACTCGGAGAATTTCGAGTGGTTATATTGATTTTCGTTCTAATCAATATATTCTCACAGCGTGGCAATCAGTTAATAACAATTATAGGGATGCCCAACTTTCCTTAGTCGCTTTGAAACTGAAAGCATGGTGTCCAATTGTGATGGGTACCTTTTCCATAAACGGCCACCAGTTCAAACAGCTGTCATGCTATTTCACTATCCTTGATCCTCGTTGAGCACCCTTAATGAATCACAATACACGTTAATTCATTTCACTGCACGTCAACCTATGTTATTCCATGTTTTCCCCTAACTTACTCCAAACTTATCTACTTCATTTTCACATTATATATTCTTACTATCGATCACCTACCAGCCATTTCTCCAACCTAACTCATCTGAAAACATCATATTTGATCCAGGTATCATCTACCTTAATTCGTGTGACACCAAATCTATCCAAACTAATCAAAGTTACCAATAATCACTATTTGTAATTACTTCGGTAATCATCATAATCTGTTATGCACGGCTGACAGGTTTTTCTGCGTTTCTGGATTTCCCCGTGTCAAGTGACAACCTTTCATGCAGTTTTTACAACCATTCCTGCCAACGACAAGGTCATTGAACGTCACCTTTCAGGGAGTCATATGACCCGTGAGGGTTCAAATCAGTTGCTGTTCAGAAATGCCTTCCCGAGACGCGTGCCACTGAATGAATCACCACAGAGCTGAAAAAACCTGGGAGGAACACTCGCTCGTTATTGGAGAGATTCACGAGCAAAAATAATCGACAAGAATTAACGATCAGGTTTCGCTACACTGAAGCAAAAGTTGCCGCTAATTATTCCGTAGTTGTGTCAGTCTCTCTTCATCGCTTCGGTAGAAGCCGTGGGGAGACGTGCCGACGTGCTGGTCATCTCTGGACTTGGGATGACACTACGTATCGCCGGCGACGTCTCCACGAGTGACGAGCTCTTGTGTTTCAAAGGCGTCTCGGATTTTGTGCTGCCTTTTGTGCTGTCTTCTTCGGCGTCGACGAGCTTCGTGCCAGCCTCACTGTGAGCGGCGTCCCTGGCCTGGGCCGGGTGCTCCTCGTGCAAAGAAGGGGTGCCGCTTTGTACCGTCGCCGAACCCGAAGCCGTAGCATCCGCCTGGTCGTAGACGGACCGTGTGATTATGTTGATTCTCTGGAAATGAATGTCACAACATGGTTCAGTTTTTGCTTAGGAACATGGTGAATTTGGGGGAGGTTTTTTAGCGGAAATTCGATAGCGTCAGTTTTTAGAAGCACCTTTCAGGTCACGCAGAACGTTCCTTTGAAAGAAGGTCCCTTGCTATAAGTGTGTATGAACAAAGATGACACATCGTAAACACCCTACCCACTACAGGCACTGGAAGCGTGTCAGCGTTAAGAAGCGTTAATCACATTTGTTGCAAAACGTATTTATGTTTCCGAGTGTCGAAATTTTTAATAAATAAAAAAAAAACGTCTGATGAAGGTTTTGCGAGAACAACACAAAAATGAACGATTATAGGCAAAATGACGTGGATAGGAGGTAGATAATGGCGCAAACAAAATCTAGTGGATCCCACGCAGAGGTGGAATGCGACGTAAGGCGAAGCTTTCATCGGTCAATATCTGCGCTGATCTCAACTGGGGTGTGACAATTTTAAAGTAAAACTTTCTAGCTCTACGAGCGAACGGTTCTTTCATAGCGTGCGGGACAACAAACTCCCAACGCGGCGGAGGCGGTGGGGGGGGTGGGGGGGAAGAAAGTGGGGGAGGGTTTCACTCACGGAGCACACTAGAAATGGCGGCGGCGTCGGCGGTGCGGCTTTGTCGTTTTCTTTAGCGACGGCTGTTTTGGGCCTGTTTTGGTGCAGCTTTGAATCGATTGCGCGGTGCCTTCGCACAGCTTGATTAAATTGTTCGACAGCACCTCCAGCGTAACCCGCCCCCGACTGAATTAAGTGGTCGTACGCCAAACATACGTTAATGATTGCTTTGCAGGGCGGCAAAACAAAATGTAGAGATCACATTTAGACATCTTTCCGCTAGAGAAACGCTACCTTTTGCGCACTACTTGCCTCGAACGGGGCTCCATTTTCTAAATTGGTGAATACCAATTCGGTTGTGGTTTAACAGGCATTACAAAAGGCGAAAGCAGCAACTGGTTCTGATAAATACCGATTATAAAAGTTAACTCAGCTTTGTCGCAGTTCTCGAACTTACTAAAATAACTAGTTTAAATCGGTATAAATGTGAATCACTAAGCTCACATGCCTATTGGTTCGGTGTCTGCGCTTGGGTCGCGCGGTGGTGTAGCCCCAAGGTAGCCCATCACGATGGCTAGGTTCCGCTGTCTCACCCCTCGAAAGGCGCTCCTCTCCGTTTTCTTTCTGCCGACTCACCGCCGGCCTACATCGGCGGTGTCGTCCGCCGCTCTAGCTCGGCCGTGGCAACGCTGCTGCTGCGTTCACGACGCCGCCCCCGTGAATTCCAGGTAACGGCTGGCAGAATCTCTGGTTTCACTCTTTGTAGAGCCACGTGTGTGAATTCAAGTGACGTCACATGGACAATTGTTGTGGTGGACGTCTAAAGCTTTGCTTTCGAACCACCTACGCAGCGCGAATTGGAACGTTTCCTTTCGACGCTGTTTCCGAGGGTATTTTAATCGAATGAGGATCAGCGTTTACGCTCTCTTCATTAATATGCAGCTTTTTTTAAAAGACCCGCGATCATGAACCATACAAAAGCTGGTAGTTCAGAAAGCAAGCCGTTTTTGTTCCATAGTTATTCTGCTAGACACACATGCCGATTACTGAAAACGATGAGTTCTAGTGATTGCGTCAAGAAATACGAGAGGTGATATCAAACGTTAAAATTTCCATCACAGAACGTGATACATTTCCTCCCCCCCCCCTCCCCCCCCCCCCCACAACGAGAAAACAAGCGTTATCAAGAGAAGTTTCAAGGTAACATGATTTCACAGGAATGCGCGGAGAGTGTACGTAACATTATAACAAAAATGTATGGTTTGAGTGTTTATTTTCTTGACGAAGAACGCCACGAGAATTCGCTCAGGAAAGCTGCCCAATTATTCCACCATGGTGGCGTTCCACTCTTCGAAACACTTCTTAGGTACAGGCAGCGAAGCCTACGTCAAATTTCGGCATGCTAAGTACTCAAAAAGCGCTCATGTGAGCAGCAATGTATGGTCCCATTATGTGTCCTGTTTGCTCGGCGATGCAAACACGGTTACCTTTTTATAGTACTGCAGCGAAGAAGTGAAAGTTTCAAAGGGAAAAGGCTGATGGTGATGGTGTCGTCGGCAATTGCACACGAAAGGTTGTTCATTACTGGCAACTTATGAAATGCTTGGGTGTCTTAGTAATTCCTCACCTGAATATCTAATGCTGCCTCGTTTCCCTTTCTTTTGCGAGAAAAATAATAAACAGCCTATACGGGGACAAAAATTTGAATTTAAAATATCAATTCAACGCAAAAGCTAATTGTTTTAGCATTCGGCAACGATTTCAGAGCGGTCGCCATATAGATCAACCTCAGCCAGACGACCAAATAAAGACGGCCTTTCCTTACGCTAGCTGCAAACAGACTTAGCTACAATGACCATCCGTTTTTAACAGCTATTCAGTTCAAACTTCGTCTAAAGTTCCTGAGTCTTCTTTACAACCCATGCCAGCAGAACAAACCATCGCGATTAAACTACTTAGTGTCTATTATCCCGGCAGCCGTCAGAATTACCGTCAGAAATTTCTCACGGCAGTCGCCTCTCATTGGCTAAGCACGCTACGCCGAGATTCTACAGGATAAATATTCCCTACAAAGAAATGTTTGCAGCTGTCACTCTAGTGCTGTGGTATAGTATATGGTTTCAAACGAAATGGCTCAGGTTCGAATCCAGCAATGCGATGTTCTTTTTTCGGCTTTGAGAATTTCTCGGTCATTGTGATTTTGTTAATATTTTTACTCTGGTTTTTACTATATCAAGAGATCGTCGTACAGAACTTCTAGAATGGGTTAAATTACGTTTAATATAGGTTGTGTTCTGTGTCGTTGGGCTGGGTTGGATTAGGTTTGTTGCAGTTTAGCTGGATTTGGGTTGGTTATGACGCGTTCGGTTAGGTCACGCTAGGTTCGTTGAGGTTCTGCTATGTTAGGTTACGTTGGTGCGTAATATTATTCAGCAAATTTTATGCCAGCCAGCTTTTATGGTAAGTGCCCTGAGAATTTCCCGGAGGTAATTCTCACGGCTGCCGTGAGATTAGACGCAGCCATTAAAGCTATTCCCACTGTGCGAAAAAAAAAACGATTTCTCACCCGAAAGAGCTTTTCCCAGGCGGCTACGACGGCTGGGGTCATGACGGGCTTGCTCTTGGCCTCCATCTCGGCAAGGACGGCCGAGAAGAGGCCCTCGAAGTTGGCGGGTCTCACGCGTGCGCGCTTCGTGTGATCGGCGGCGTTCTTGCGGATCAGCTCGACAGCCACCTCGGGCTCGTCCAGGCTCTCAACGATGGCGGACAGCTGATGGCCCACGGCGCATGCGTGCGCCCGGAACTTCGCGTTGCTGGGGAGCGCCTCCCGATGTACTTTCCTGAAAGGCCTGAAGAGCTTCTGGTACTCGGGATGCCTGGTGAACATCCCCATGAAGAGGATCACGCTGTAGTCCGGGTTCTGGCGGCAGAACCTGCGCCAACTGTCCAGGACGAGTCTCTTCTCGCGCGAAGTCATGCCGGTCCAGGAATCAACCACGTCCTTGCGCAAGAAGTTCCCCATCACTGCATGCTTTCTCAGGCGTCCTAACAGTCCTTCTTCTTCTTCTTATTTCCTTCTTCTTCTTCTTCTTCTTCTTCTTCTTCTTCTTCTTCTTCTTCATTTGTAATGGCACGTGCATACTGAGGGGGATTGGCCAAGGCTTGAGGTTTGTCTGATAATTTAAAAACTGTTCTTTAGAATTGGGGATCATCATCATCGCTCGGAGCTGAGCGGATGCATTCCACGTCAGCTCTACCTTTTCACGGTATTTGTGGCGAAACCACTCAAGATAACCTCGCGAAACCTATCACAGGGAGCGCCCGAAGTTCTCCGACACCGAGGGACACCAACCCCTGGAGGTTTGGACCACGGACCGGCCTTTTTGAGCCGGCTTCCCTGCCCTAGGCTGGAGCCAGCGCTAACCCTAACTGCAGCTTCGGTGCACCGAGGTGGAACGACGGCGGCGGCCTTGCCCTAGCCGCTTCCACCCCGTCTCCGGCATCCATCGAGGCTTCAGGCGACTTCCCCCGAGAGTCGGAGCAGCGCAATGGATGGCATCGAAGTAGAGGGTGAGCCAATCTCACCGGAAGATATCACGGAGGGAGCTGGCTGGCTAGCAAGCCACCGCCGGCGAGGCGCTCGCGCCATTGTCAAGCTGAGCCCAACAGCAGAACATCCTCTCGAGCAAGGCGCCGTTGGCTCTCGTGAGCCGGATCGAAAGCCGCGAGCGCAACAGTCACTACGAAGACAGAATCGGGCGCCGCGTCAACCGCACTTGCCGAGTGAAGATATAAAGATAGTGCTCCGGCCGAGAACAGGCCTCGATGTAACCAAAGTCAGCCACGCGGGGCTTCGTGACGGGGTGCTGCGTGCCACCGGCCTTACCTACGACGAGGCAGTCGAGGATCTCCTCCGCATTAATTCGGAGAAAACTATCATCGTTGCGAGCACACCAAGCATGCAACGTGCCCAAAAATACAACGACGTGAAGGCACTCCACATCGGAGGAAAGACGTACGAGGTCACCGCGTATGCGGCACCACCGGAAGACACCGTCAAGGGTGTAATTCATAATATCCCAGACTACGACAGTGCCACAGACATCACTAACAGACTGGTGTACAAGAAAAATCCCACCATTCTTCAGGCAAGACGAATGGGCCGGACCAACTCAGTCCTTATCGTTTTCGAGGGTAAAACGGTCCCGCACTACATCTACTACCGCGGGGCCGAGTACCGCTGCTTCCTTCACAAGAAGCGCCATGAAATCTGCGACGGATGCGGCCGACTAGGACACCGCGTGGATGTCTGCCCAGCCCCGGATAAGAAGATATGCAAGCTCTGCGGCGAAGAGACACCGGGCGAGGACCACTCGTGCGCGCCCAAGTGCGCACTCTGCGGCAAGGACCACGCCACCGGGGACAAGAAATGCCGACTCCGCTTTCAAACCCCCTACGTACTGAAGAAGCGCAAGTGGGACAAGCAGCGCAGGAAGGAGCAGCAAGACCGCCGGCAACAACAGCACGGTAATCCTGAAGGAGGCAACTCGTCAAGACTTCTTAAATCTGGTGGGGCACTGCACAGAGGCCGGGATCGTTCAAGCTCCTTCCCCCGGTTGCCCCAAGAAGAGCGGCAAAGCAGGCGAGACACAGGCCGCCGAACGGGAATCCGGGACCCCTCCGCCCAGGGCCGCAGCTGTTCGCGATCATCGTCGCGTCGTCGCCAACCGAGCAAAGAGGGCCGGAGCCTCCAGCGGCGACCATCCCGATCCACATCACGCGGCGGCGAAAGGACCACCCACCACAACCACAAAAACAAGGTGAGCTGGGCAGCCACGGTCTCCCACGGTACAAATGAGCTGAAGGGTAGGGGCACACTGGATCAAAACATTTGCGACTTAGACTCCAATTCGCGTTCCGAACTTACCCGAATCCGCCAAATGCTAGAGATGGTTCTCTTGGAGAACCGAGCGCTCAAAGCAGAGCTAGCTCAACTCAAAGGCAGTCCAGCCCAATCTAATTCCACCCACGCCCCTACTACCGCTGAACAGCACCCCCAAGCTGCCGGCAGTGCCGACCCCGTGGCCGCAGAATTGCCAGAGCCTACCTCCGCAAGCGCGATGGACATTACCGGCAGCTCCGACCTACCGGTGGCCTCAGAAATATTGGGGCGCAACTCCGGAAGCGCGATGGGTACAGTCCATGCTACCTCTCCGCCGCCGAAACGCAGGGCCACTGAGTCACAACCCGAAAATCAGACCGCACCCCCCGGACCTGATAGTCAGGTTCAGTATGTCACTCAGACCATGCTCCAGAAATTCGGGGACCAGCTCAGTGAAACCCTTTGTCAGAACCTCAATTCAAAATTTGACAACATGCTTGCCAAATTCGCAGACACTATTAATGCTAAGATCGCCAGTCAGAACGCGCGCGTCACAGCCCTCGAAAACACCTCTCTGAGACCGATGCGCGAAGGGGGAGCGGGACCCATCAAGCCCACCAAACCTTACTTCCGTCCATCCTCGGCGGACAGTTTTAAAAATCCTGCGGACCATGCTTAATTCCCTTAATCAGACCACCCGTAAGCCTGACGAACTTACCGTCTGGCAATGGAACTGCCGAGGGTTTCGGCGCAAGCGAGCGAACCTCGAACATCACATAAAACTTAACCACTCGGACGCCTTTCCTGATGTAATTTGCCTCCAAGAAACTGGCGCTTCTGCCAGGCTCCAAAATTACAAATCCTTCTCCGACATGGAGGAAGACACAGCCGTAGCATCATCCAAATTAAAACCGGCTGTCACCACCCTCGTTAGGCGCAACCTCACGGCCATTCGCTACGAGACCGGAGCGGACACAGCGTCGGCGGCGCACGTTCTCGTAGAGTTAATTCCAACCCGAAAAAAGGACTGTGGTAGCATGTTTGTCCTAAACGTATATAGTCCGCCCAAGAACAAGTCCAAATTCACCAACCTCCTAAGGAAAACTCTCGAAATCTCCCGTGGCCACGCTTTACTTATTGTAGGCGACTTCAATGCCCACCATACCGAGTGGGGATACAAACGGGACACCGTTAAGGGTCGTAGCCTTTGGCTAGACGCCCAACAAGAAGGTCTCAGCCTTGTTACAGACCCATTGTACCCAACCCGAATCGGCAATAGTGTGAGTGGAGACACGACGCCTGACCTATGCTTCACTAAAAACATGCGGAGAGAGGCCACGTGGTTTAACACGCAAGAAAATCTTGGTAGCGACCATTACATCGTAGCCATCACAAGCGTCTTCGGTGGCGTTACGCATAAATCTGGAAAAACGCTTCGACTGGTCGACTGGGACGCGTTTCGAAAAATTCGTGCAGCAGAACGAGCTTCCCACTCTGACTCAAAATTCGACTCGGGAGCGGCAGAGATAGTCGATATTGAGGCATGGGCTGAGCAACTACGTCGAGATGCTGACACAGTTACCAAAAGTATACCCGCAGAGGCAGGCCTGTTTCAAGCAGACGCACGGCTTCTTCACATGTGGGAGGCCAAGAACAGTCTACGACATCGACTCAGCAAATATAAACTAAATCGCAACCTGCGTCGTCGGCTTGCCCGACTTGACAGGGAAATCGAAGACTATACTCAGCAACTCTTGCGACAAAATTGGCACGCGGCTTGTGATCGCATGGAGAAAGAGATCGGGATGGCTAAGACATGGCGGATGATGCGTTGTCTAATAGACCCTGACAAAAGTAAGACCACGCAACGACACAATCTAAATATTGTTCTCCACAAATTTAACGGAACCAACAAACAGCTACTCCAGGCCCTTCAGGATCTCTACATTTCCCCTTCGGCTACCGAAACGCTCCCCCCTTACTCGGGCAGTGATAACGCCTTCCTCGACAGTCCCATCACTTTAAGCGAGGTACGGGATGCCGTTGCGGCCCTCCGGATCGGCTCAGCGCCGGGGCCGGACGGCATAACAAATAAGATACTCCGCAACCTAGATGACGACTCCATCGAGACTCTCACGCGCTACTTTAACGTGTGTTGGGACGCGGGCCACATTCCCGCTCAATGGAAAACGGCCAACGTAACCACCATCCCAAAACCCGGAAAAAAGCTCCAAATTGAAAACCTTCGTCCAATTTCCCTCACCTCTTGTGTAGGAAAACTTCTGGAGCATGTAATCCTAAACAGGATCAACGCCTACATGGAAAAAAATTCTTTATACCCACACACCATGATTGGCTTCCGCCCCAAACTCTCGACACAGGATGTGATGCTTCGACTGAAACACGACGTTATTGACGGAGCGCGCTCCTCGTCAACAGATACTCGTGCCGTCCTCGGGCTCGACCTCGTTAAAGCCTTCGATAACGTCAAACATTCGGCCATCCTAGAGAATCTCAACAGCCTGGGGATCGGAAGGAGGGTGTACAACTACATCCGCAACTTCCTCACCGATCGAACAGCAACTATCACTATTGGCGGACTTAAATCAGACAAAATTCACCTAGGCAGTAGGGGAACCCCTCAGGGTTCGGTTCTTTCCCCCTTCCTTTTCAACGTGGCAATTATCGGTCTGCCCAATCTCCTCAATAGCATAGAAGAGCTCCAGCATAGTCTTTACGCCGACGATGTAACACTGTGGGTGTGCGGCGGTAGTGACGGTCACATTGAGGACACTCTCCAGCAAGCCATAAACACAGTCGAAAAATACGTTACACCCCGGGGCCTCAGCTGCTCACCCGAAAAATCAGAGCTTCTTATCTACCGTCCCACCAGTAGAGGGAGGAAATCTACTTCCACTCCCCCTTCAATCCAACTTTTTGCCGCCAGTTCGCACCGCATTCCCATCGTCTCGAGTATTCGCGTTCTTGGGCTTCGAATACAAGCGAATGGACACAATTCCGAATCGTTGCTAGCGCTTGAAAAAGTTGTGCACCAAACAACCAGGCTAATATCCAGGATAGCTGGTCGCAACCACGGAATGAAAGAAGCCAACCTCTTACGCCTCGTGCAGGCCTTTGTAATAAGTCGGGTGACGTACGCCACTCCGTACCTCCGGCTACAGCGGGCAGAGGCAATTAAAATAGACGCTCTACTCCGCAGAGCCTACAAGCGAGCCATCGGTCTCCCACTAAACACGTCCACCGAGCGATTTGAGGCCCTTGGCCTGACAAATAGTCTGGACGAACTGATCGAGGCTCAACGGCTAGGGCAACTCGTACGGCTGACCTGCAGCACAACGGGGCGCCACATACTCGACTCGCTGGGTATAGCTCACCCCCACAGTGCGCCTACTAGTGTCGCGATCCCGTCAACAATACAGGAAAATATTCAGGTCTCTCCGCTCCCGCGTAATATGCATCCTACACATAACAGGGAGCGGCGAGAGGCCAGAGCCCGTGCCCTGCAAAGACGCTTTGCGAAAGTCGAGAACGTTGCTTATGCGGACGCGGCTGATTACGCTGGTCGCGAGGCAATGGCCATAGCGGTGGTCAACAATCAGGGCAACACCATCGCCTCCTGCTCTATCCGAGCGAGAGACTCGGTGGTTGGAGAAGAGGTAGCCATTGCTTTAGCCATGGTTGCCTCCACAAAAATCAAGACAATCATCAGCGACTCTAAATCAGCAATTCTAAATTTCTCACGAGGACACATATCAAGGGAGGCGTCCGCAATCATCATTTCTGGTCTCCACCTCGAAAACCGGACAGGCAAGATCAACTTAATTTGGACCCCCGCCCACTGCGGCCTTGCAGGGAACGAGTCTGCGCACGAAGCCGCTCGAGGCTTTACCGACCGAGCGGACGGCCCTTCCGATGCGGAACTCGTCCCAATGTCAGGCAGGGACAGGCTATTATGGTACAGTGATATCATCGGTCATTACCGTTTAAGCCGGGCCCGCTTCCCACCCGCGCACCCATCCCTCAGTAAACGGCATTCGGTGGTCTGGCGACTGCTACAGACCCACTCGTACCCAAATCCCCTAGTGTATAGCTATTGGTACCCAGGGCGCTATTCCCCCCAGTGTCATAGATGTCAGGAACGAGCGGACCTGGCGCACATGCTATGGCAGTGTCCGCAGGCGATCATAAATGGCCGCACAATCACTAACAGTGAGCAGTGGGAGACCGTGCTGCTCAGCTCCAGCCCGGAAGATCAACTCTGGGCCGTCCAGCTGGCTGAGGACGCTGCCAGAGCCCAAGGGCTCACGGCCGACGACTAAGCTACACAGCTGGCAAATTGAATAAAGTTTACTCTCTCTCTCTCTTAGAATTGCAATATAATGATAAAAAACTACACTCCTTAGGGGCGGGGCCAGATAAATGACTGGACGAATCCGCTAGCATATGAGTCATCCAGTAGCCGTGATGAATTCGTGAAGGAGGAAGTAAATTTCTTCGCTTGCTTTGCCAAGGCAGCTAGCACCAAATGGAAAAAGAACGGAAGTTTTTAGTCCACCTCTAAGGCACTCGAATGTGAGAGTAAGGTAACGTTTTCTTTGCTGTGTGAAACGACTGCATTCAAACAAATAGTGTTCTAATCATTCGGATTGATTACAAAGCAAGCATGCACCTGTTGATACCAATCCTGGCGTGCTCAAATGTAGGTCCGATCTCCTTCTTCCTGTTCCTCTTTTTCTTGTTGTGACAGCGATTTCATCGCGTCGACCAGGTGGCGATCTCTACTGCGGTAAACTAAGCGTTCCCGGTTCAAACGATGCGCTTCTCAGCTAGATATTTTGTCTGCAAGCATTTTCGTGACACACAAAACCATATAAAATAGAAAGTAGAAAAACGCACTTAGCTGCAATAAGGCAATGAAGCAGAAAACAACATGGGAGACAAAAGGGAAGAGGAAATCTACCATTTTGACGTTTAAGGTCTGGCCGCAAGTGCGCGCGCTTCGAGTTGTTTTTGAGTAACGGCGCTAATGCGACAGTTTCGCGAATGCGATTTTTTAGCGCCCCGCCTGGCCGCCGGCCGCCATTTGTCGTTTGCCAGTTATTGGGGGAGAAATATCTTTTATTTTGGCCCGAGGACCCTAGGTGACGCGGGGGAATTGGAAGCAGAAGGTAGTGCGTTTGTTGACTGGGACATCTTGAAGGTGGACAGTTCTAAGAGAAACAAGTAAGCCCGTTGGTACAAGGTGGGAGATGACGAATTGGTTGCGCTGACCTGACACTAGGAGATTGCGAAAATAATTGGCTAATTTCAACATTTTGACACTCTTTTAAGGGGCCATGTTTATTCGGACGCAGTTTATTCACTTTTGGTTGACGTTCTAGGACTTTAAATTGTTTTTAAAGCTTAGCGCACCCATTGGCCTGCCTTTGCGAAGAGTTGCCACAACGGTAACGCCGGCCGCAGCTCCGGTGGTGGAGGATTTTAAGTGTGGTAAGGTGAGTTTCGGGCACCGATGGCGGCTGTGTCTACGGAGGATGCTGCGAGGGCCGACGGATGGAGAAAATGAACCTAGTCACTGCGGAGGCGCTTGCTGAGATTGCGCTCCCCACCCATTCTTTCCTCTCAGCCGTAATATAAGTCTCCTGCGTACATTTCTCCATCGTGCGAGGGGCGCGGCTGGCTGCCGCCGATGTAGTTCTTGGTTTCTAGAGACGGTCATTCCCTGGACACATTCCCTGAACATGGCGGATAGCGGATGGCTGGCGCCCATCAAAAATCGGTGAATGAGTCCAGTATGCTCTCTCCTTAACATTCTTTTTGGGCAAAAAAGTCAAGGTAGTTCTGCCGCAAAGGAAACGTACGGGCGCACAGGCAGACATAGATCTACACAGAGAGTGTAGTGCTGGCGAGACTGGGCCTTCAAGAAACGATACATTGGAGACATGTTCAGCTCATGGCTTAGCGGATAATACTAGCGCACTGGAAGTGTATACGGTCGCTTTTAACGCTTCAGTTTACAGGCGCCACACCCTGTGAAGACAAGGAGAAAACCACTAATGGCCTATGCCGATCTTTGATGTAACAAAGAGAAAACTGATACGTACCTCCTTAAACGAAAACAACGAAAACAACAAATTAAAACTGGCTGCGGCTTATCTCCGCTAACCTTGGATATGCAAAGAAAAAGCTTGACTTAGTCTGGTTGAGTCTCGGTTTCAATCTGCTAACCTTTTATTTAGCTGTATTGCCGGCCACGTCTCAAAGCCGTTTGGTTCCATACAACGCTCACAGAAGGAGGCCGGGCGAACGCACCGTTCCTCTTCACCGGGCGCGAGACGAGTCACGTAGCCCGAAACGACCCAGTGCAGCTATCATAGGAGGCTGCGGGGATGATCGGCTGCCTGGGCCGCAACGGCGGTGGCGACCGCTGTCGGCGCCGACAGCAGTCTTGGAGAATCACGCGATGCGCTTCGAGGGGTGTGTTGACGGGGTTGTGTCTCCGGTAAAAAGGTCGCCTTGCTCATCCGCCACGAAATCGCTGGACGAAAGTAGTAAAGCTTTGCATTAAAAGGATGTGCTGCTTTTATTCGCTGCCTCTTATTTACACCCCCTTCAATGAGGGAAGTCCAGTTCCGGTCAAGTCGTGGAAACTGCCCGGGGTTCCTGAGGAAAACATTTCGCATGAGTGTCGGAGGATGCAAAACAGGTCGAGGACGCGGAGAGGACTTGCAGTTCTCGTTTTCTGTTTTACCAACATCTTGAGCTGGGATGTCGTGGCTACTGTGTTGCTAGTCAGGCATCGGTCGCTCTCTGCGACAATTCGAGAATCGGCAATAACGTTCCCTGTAGGAATGGGTACGCAAGAATACGCGTATTTAGTTGCGAACGATCGGGACGAGCTCTCCCCTATACGAAGACTCCAGTGAACGCAAGATGCGCGTGTAGACTTCTGAATGTTCCAACATGAACTCCAATAAGTATCTCCTTACCGACCACCTGATGGAACGGCAGGGCGGGATGGTTAAATGGCGGGGGAATACGTGGATAGTGGATAGCCCGTAAAACAAGCTGAGATCGCAGCTTCTCCCCAAAGTGTAAGCTTGTCTATTCAAGCAGAGTGACATTGACGGAAAAGAGGCTCATCCAGCTTCTTGTCTTCCTCAATTTCGTTTTATGAGCCAAAAGAATCGCGCCTTCCCGTCAGTTAAACACTACTGCCGATGTCTCAAGAAATGTTCCGTATTTTTAGGTAGCTGGGCGGGCAATAACGCAAATTCACACAATGATTCAGGGGCAAGGACTATTTAATCTATATTAATTGTGCCTGTAATTTTAAACCTTGGAAGAGTTTCTTGTTTTTTTCGTATTTTCATCTCTTTAGCTTGTTTTTGGCGTTTTTCTTTTGTTCACAGTGTTAGATCGATAGGTGGACGTCTTCAAAAAATGTTCTGGAGCTAACCACTCCGCAGTTCACTTTGAAACCGTACGCGAAGTTCGCATTTTATGGTGCATTTTTTCGACTCCGGGAACAACGATGATGCTCTTCAGCTTATTTTAAAAACAAGCAAAACGAGTTTCTCCTTTGCAAACCTGAGGACCACCTTGGCGATCTTGAGTGGCGCCCCCTCGGGTATCCAGAACAAACCACGCGATGTTAGTTCTCAGCACGTTCGCGGGGCGTCCCATGTTTGGGTCTTGTGCGCACGCCTTAAAGGGACACTGAAGTGATATGTAAACATTGCGGGATTACTAGCGCAAATTGTAGTCCGGATTCCCCAGGCCATGTTTCGACCACTCTGGGCGCGTTTAGGCGATTTTATTTAGTAGAAAAATTAATTCGAAAATGCTGTCCTCCTTTCTTTACGCTCGCCCATTTTCTGTGGCGTTTTCGTGTGACGTCGGGAGGAGCCGAGCTCGCAATTGGCTGCGCTACTGCACGGCTCCCCGGCCTTCAGACAGAGTCAGTCGGCCCAGCGTTTCGTCCGCCGGCCGCCGACGGGTCGTCGCAATTCGTTCGCTCAGTTGAAACGAAGCCAGGACACGTTTGTGAATGGAAGAATGTGCCTTTCTTTACTTGGTTAGTTGGTACAGTGTATCTAGCTCCAAGTCAAGGTCGCTTCACACAAGCGCTGCACAAGCGCACATGCGACGCTTCGCTGACTGGTACGCCAGTAGGAAATTATAAGGCCTCTTGAAGGCGGGAGAAGAGTCAGCGAAGTCAATATAGGTACTAAGAAAATAAAATCAACTGATATTTTTACCGTACAGCGTAAAACTAGGGTGCGGGAAGCACTTTTTTGCGCTGGGCGAACAAGCACAGCGGTTAGCAGCACGACTAGGCATCTGCGAACGCTTTTCCGTCTAAGAAATGCAATTGCTAGACGTAATATATTGTGGATAGTTGGGGGATGCTTACTGCACGAGCGCAAAACAGCAAATAGTCACCTAAGCTGCTTAAAATGCCAAAACTAAATAAAAGTGTGAACTGGTTATACAATATATACCTTATATTATCAAGGTCAGCAGAGGCCGCCCCGTTGCCGTGTGGTCTGGAGCGCTAGATCTGTCATCGCAAGCGTTTTGCAAGTCGCGAGTTCGAATCCCCGCGGGTACGTGCTCTTTTTTTATAAGGTAACTTTTTCGTTTTCCGCCGATGTTTTCTATACTGAGTTCACCTTTTTTTGGGATGCAACGTTCATTGCTCCACGAAGCAGTTCACAGAACGCGCGCAGGCTGGTACTGGCGCGCTGGCGAGTTCTCGTTGGCGTGCTATTGCCATAAGCACCGACTGCTTGCAGGCAGTGGGCACAGGCCGGAATCAACAGACCCTTGGCCTGGTGTGAACACGCTTTTTACGATACAGGCATGAGTGTGGCAAGCTCCAAATATGGGGGAAAAGCGCATGGCATTTGAGCGTCTGCGGGGACGCGGAGGGCGTTCATGCACTGCGTAGGCCTCGGCTAGTGAATGCTACGATTTCAAGCCGCCCTGGGAGGCTTATCTTACGCATTTTACAGCCGACAACATGGCAGAAGCGCGGTACGATGATTACTGAGATATTGAGAATGCCCATCCAACAACGCCATCGGTTGTGTTTTACAGAACCGAAACCGAAACTTTTTTGATTGCTAACCTTGTGCATCGTGCAATCACGGTGCTCCCTCGTCCCAACGTCACAGCTTTAGTTAGTGCGGCCGCCGCAAACCGCGCATAGTAGTTTTTCTTCTTTCGCGCTGTGTAAAATAATTACCGATTTGTCAACCGGATAAACGATGAAAAGTGTGCTAATTTGAGCCAGTCTACGCAGTGCAAGCAAAAACGGGAGCTTGACAAATTCACTTCAGTGTCCCTTTATTTTGCGTGGGCCCTGCCGCACAAGGTTGCACAAGTGCGGGGGCGGTATCCATAAGAATGGCACAAGACGACCTCGGGCCGCCAGCGTGCGGACTCGCGACCCGATATTCAAGATTACCTCGGCATTTCGTCTGCTCATTTCAGCTGGCGTAGGACATTCATCGCGTCTGTAAGCGTGGCATATTCTTTGAACTAGCCTTCAGTTTGTAGATATCGTACAGCCCGCTCAATGGCTGTCTCGGGTGTCGTGTTGTCGGAAAGATGTGTTTTGCGCTATTCGTCGCATTCCGGACACACGACGGGAGCACCTGCCCACCAAACGATTTTTTTCCCGCCATGGGTTGCTCAGTGGCTAACGCGCTGTGCTGCTAAGCCCGAGGAAGCGGGTTCGATTCCCAACCGCGGCGGCCGCTTTTCAGGTGGAGGCTAAAAGCAAAAACGCCCGTGCATTTTATATTTCGGGGCATGTCAAAGATACCCACGTGGTCAAAATTAATGCGGAGCCCCCCACTCCACTACGGCGCGCCTCATCGCCTGCGTTGCGTCGGCGCGTTAAACCTTACAATCAATCAACCCAATTATTTGGGCAACTTCTGGTTCCAACGCACCGCTGGCTTTTCTAGGACACACCAGAGGGCCGTCGCGTGTTTGGCAAACCTGGTCGCCTAGAAGCAGCCCTCGTGTGCCTCCTTTTGCCGTTGTATTGCCGAGCTTATAAGCGCGCTGATAGGCTAAACGGACCTGAAAGGTACCACACAACACTTAAGTGCTGCATGAAAAATAAAATCGCGGGTATGCAAAAAAATGAGAAGCACCGGGGCTCGAAAGAAGTCCTCTAGAGTGAGCACCCGCGACTCTGCACTCAAGCCACTGCAGCCGGAAAGGAAAGATGTCGCATCACCTGCTCATGCAAAATGATGGAGTGTTCCAAAGCAAAGCAGGAGATGGCGCTAGTGAAGTGATGCACCTACGGCGACATTGCATTCCGAGATTGGCGGTGAGATCTTTGAGTGGCGCCCCCTGGCTCTGACGTCGGCTTAGGGATTCGCGCCGCTGTCGTCTGCTACACTCCGCTTGTGAGGGGCAACATTGCCTGGGCTAGAAATCGCCCGCTTCGTTGCTGTAGTGCGTTAAAAAGCGTATTTCTAGCGACTCAGTTATTTTGCCAGCATTTGACGCATCTGAATAATTTGAAGCTGTATCCCCCACAAGTTTGCAACACACGAAGAGATAGACAACAACTTTCTTCAGAGTATCGGTCAGAAGATCGTGTGTAACTCGTCCTTTCTTGCTTATTCGCGAGGATCAGCGATCAGAGCTTTTCGATAAGTATTCAAAATGCGTAGGCTTCCCTGCAGTATTTTTGAGATGCTCCTATGAAGACTGAACA
Source organism: Haemaphysalis longicornis (assembly GCF_048455015.1). NCBI lineage: Eukaryota > Metazoa > Arthropoda > Arachnida > Ixodida > Ixodidae > Haemaphysalis > Haemaphysalis longicornis. Next base: position 616,393 of record NW_027526319.1, read on the forward strand.
GTCTAATACTACGTACCAAGCAGCGACCTCTACACGCTCATCGCACAGCAGGAAATAAAGCGGCTTTCTTCTGTTTCTTTCGTTGTTGTCTTGTATCGGATTAATGTTTCTTGTTTTTTTTTGTGCCCAACGCATTAATTTTTCTGCGCCGTCACCAACTTCTCATTAGGTGGTTTCGGGATATTTGGGAGCCTCACAAAGGTCGTGTGGATATTGACTTCATTTTGTATGGCATGCATTCCCTTCTTCACAAATCGGCTTTCATTACGGCTGCGTGCAAGAAGGTGCATATCCGCAGCGTGCTTTGTTTATTCACATGCAAATACAATGAGAAGGTTTGTGCTACGCCACCGCGATCGCGCCCTAAACAACGTGGTCCACAGTACTCGAAGGCGGCTTTTGTGCTCCGAATTTCTATCGTAATTATATCGTTATCATAACGAACTGACTCTCAACTCGAACAATGATGACATGATTACGGTGTTGAAGGCATGATATACTCGCTAACTAACGTAATAAATAGTATACCTGCATATATTACAAGACTCGAAACCGAAGAAGAATTCCAAGTAGCTCTTTATTGCTTTTCAACCCTTCCAGGCGCGAAGAACAAATCCTATTCTACTCGGGATGGCGTTCTATGATTTGAAGAAAGTACTTTTACTCTCTTGTCTTGGACTGAGGACCCGGCCCACTAACCAGATCGATTTAATTGTTAAACAAAGTTTTCCCCTCCTCCACTTACTCCTCCTCCTCCTCTTGAGTGCAGTTTTCCTATAACGCATATCCGAATATCCGGAAGATATGGCTGTGCAAAATGTTCCGAAATATCCCTCCAGGACTTACCAAACATATATGTGTTACTATAAATTTAACGAAGACGTGACTCGTTTTGCTCAATAAACCTCCATACTGGTTAGGTGCCTGGTATAGAATCAGCACGCGCGTATATACACTCTGGGTTATTTGGAACTCAACCTACAGTTTTTGCAGTCTATAGTGCATGTCGGCAAACTTTCATGCCTTGATAACGTAAAGTGATGCGACAAAAGGCGTTCGAGCGTTCGGCCAGCTTGCAAAAACTGTTTTACCTCACGTATGATTACCGGGAATCGTGATGCCTTCTGCCAAAGCCGACAGCCCTGAAGGCGTAGAATTTGTTTTGGTCTTCCATTTTCGCTGTTGCCGGTTATTAGCAGCTGACTGTTCCTTTTGTTCGAATGCTTACATAAGAAGCTCACGCCTAGCTCCGACTCTTCGCGCTCCGCACAGGACCGGCTTCGCAAGGAATGGGGTGGCGCCGGCAATGTTTCTCCCGTAGCGGTATCCAAAACTATACTTTAATTGACACCATGCGCTAGTGTATGCGATTTTAAGCCTATTATTATGATAAAAAGTTACCCACACGCCAATTCTGGTGCGGACAAGCATCAGACGTTGACCGAGCGCAAAAATAACAGCAGGGAGAGCGATCCTGAGTGAAGCAGACAACAAATGCGAGAATCCCTAAGCTGACGTCACGGGGGCGCGCTTCGCATCGCCGCCTGTGTTCGCGCTCACAGCCAATAGGTACAAGCCAGCTCCTTCCGGTCCGGTGCACAAGTTTAATTAAACGTGCAGGTATTCTGCACTCTGTAAACAGATCAAACAATACCACCAAACTAAAGATACTAATTAAGAAATTCATAGAATTGGGCGAGGAGAATAATAACACCGTAATATATAATAGAATATATATAGAATATATAGAATATATAACACCGCAAAAATCACGGCCCTTGAAAAACGGTTCGCTCTGCTCGGGCCATTCACGCTAAAAGGCGTGTTGTAGCTATTAGGCCACTGAGGCCCAGCAGCAGGGATGCTGTTAGCATTTGCCTAAAGTATTAAAAGGAGTGTTGACAACGGCTCAGAAGGTGGCGCTGGGAGAGCACTGGGAAAGGCGGGATAGTGCCCATAATGGAACGGAATCTGGCGCGTATATGCGGCCAGGGGCTCAATTATCTAGAGCACAGGCGTCGTTGCCAAGCGATACGCTGTCCGCATGCAAACGCATGTATTTTGGGGTTGAGGCGTCGCCTGGAGGGACGGGAAATAAACAAATTGCAACGATCCCACTGCTGCTCGCGTCATCGCTCAGCGCGCGGCGGAGAAAAGAACACATTTACAGGCCCAAAGTTTCAAAGAGAGCCTAGGATGTTATTTTACAATATTTTAAGTGCGAATGCACTTTATAAGCGACCCCAAACCTTCCACCGCCGGCGGCGGCGTCGGCGGCGGCGGCGGCGTCCACAGTACTCCTCTCTATATAAAAAAAAACAGCATCCGGCGCCAGGTTTCGATCGGAGGACTTTGCGGCCGCAGCGCGACGCTCTACCGACTAAGCCACGGACGCGACGCTGATAGTAGTGTTAGTAACGCGCCTTATATCTTTAACGCATTCAAACTACGTCGTCAGCGGCGTGCGTTGGCGACTAAGCGGCGTTATAGCGGCTTGATAACTGCGTGGTGTACACGTGATACTACAAACCCGATGGAAGAGATGGAAGAGAAGGCGGCGAGGCGGTGGGCTGCGGGGGCCGAGCGCAAGCGCCGCAAGCGGGCCGACAACCGTGCATTCGCACTTTCACATTCTCCCCCTCGGGGAAATGCGGGGGAATTTTTTTTTTTCTAGAAACACTTGATGACACTAAGAAAATAAAACAGCTGCACACAAATTCAAGCTACCTACATGGGTGAACGGAAAGGGAGAAGTGGCGAAGCCGGTTCCGTCGTCTGCTTGCTCATGTGCACCATATCTGAGTTCCTCTTGTAAGGATTGCTCAAAGGGAAGAGCTTTTTTATATAGCAGCGGTAAAAGTACGTAAACCTATTCTATCCAGATAACACGTATAAAAACAAAATTATAGTAAACTCAGTTCAAAGTAGTTCCAATTTTATTTCTTACCACAGCCATTCGCCCTACTTTTTTCACGCCTGGAAACGCTCTATTATGCTCTCTATTCTTGGCATCATTGCACGCCTTGTATGCCACGAAGTGTGGATTTACGTTTGTCTACAGTTCCGAACCACGGTGCTCTAGCTCATCGCTGCACCGGCAGCAGGAGAGAGAGAGAGAGAGAGAGAGAGAGAGAGAGAGAGAGAGAGAGAGAGAGAGAGAGAGAGAGGGAGAGAGGGAGAGAGAGAGAGAGAGAGAGAGAGAGAGAGAGAGAGAGAGAGAGAGGGAGAGAGAGAGAGAGAGAGCGACATCTTTAATGGGCAAGTAAGGTTAGCCAGACTGGGCGCCCGACTCACTACACCAAATAGGGGTGAAGGTGTGATGAAAATATATGAAAACTCTTACTTACCCATAAATACTCAAACACACAGGCGCACACAAAAAGCATACACACAATCAGGCGCTATAGTCATTTGTGTGAGAGTTCATAGCTCACTCGAAGCCAGTGCTCCGGAGGAACGTTAAGAGCGCTTTTGTTCCGCGACTTTCCACGCCAGCGTAGAGTGCAAGGCGTGCACGAATAAAATCGCGTTTGCTTTTCTCTGCGATTGACCATACTTCCAAGATAGTTATCTGAGCAAAACTTGGAAGAGTGCTATCTCATTGCCCAGGATTGTACACTCAATGGTTACAATTCACGCGCTCTCATCATTCTCTGGTGGTGTACCAGCACGTACAACAAAAAAATATTTTGACCCAAAAATATCAAAAGCGCACGTGCAGGACACTAACCCTCCAAGAAATATTCCAATAACCCTACAGCAACGAAAAGTTCGAGTAGATGTTGCACGAATAGAACGAGGTAAAATTGAACTGATTTGCACAAGCCTCCGGCGCGCTTAACGTGGAAAGAGCACGAATGGCATGACCGGTGAATTGGGGAGAGAATAGAAGGTCATAGCGACGGCACCAGGGTGTCGTCGGTTGACGACATTTGCAGCGAAGCTCATACGCGGTCAACTTTCTTTTTTAGCAACTGTGCTTGGTATTTTTTAACACGACAGTTTGTTATTCCCGGGTACACAAAGATCTGACTCACGTCATATCCGTTCCGGCAGTGACGTCGCCAGAAAAAGGGCACTTGACGCGGCGGCGCCAAGATTCGAGCCCACGACTTTTTCGCCACAATGGGTGGTACATCGCGCCCTACACACTGCGCTATGAATAGAGACGTGGAGCAGCTTTACGAACGCGGCTTATGTCCTTTACTACGACCAACCCCTTCTGTATAATCATTGCCTAACGCGTGAGCGAAAAATGGCCAAACAGCCACTCTCCTGTTGCTCTCTCCTGCCCTTTCCCACTCCGTAGCCTTCCTACGTACTTTTATGTCCGCCAGCCAGCGCCGCTTCTCGGAAACTATGCAAAATAGTTGACAGTTTGTCTAGCGTTCCCCAGGCGTCGTTCCTACGCCTTCTTGTCGTCCAAATCTATTGCCATATGCGGGTCACACAGTGAATCTACATGGATACCAACCGGCCTCCAGTACCACAAAAGTAGCGACATATAGCAGAAACGACATAGTACCCACCACACACCCACAGAACACAGAGACCCCATGGGCACTTCTCACGGAATTACTCCCCTATCGCCATTCGAAACCAAGTATAATCCTTCTTTACGTCCACAGCTCCCCAAGAAATACCCGCGGGGAATTCGATGACTTCTTCTGGGAAGCGACTCGCGCGGCTGAGAAGAATAGGCTGGTGAGAGTGGGGGACTTTAACGCCCCCGACTCAAAGAAAAGAAACAAACTCATTTCAGCAACGGAATACTTTGGGTTTAAATTCTTTAGTAACTCCACGCGATATGGCACAAGTGGGAACGCGACACTTGCCCCGACCTAGCCCTCACATGGCAATCTGGCCGGAGCACCTTTTGGAAAAACACCATGAAAACATTAAGCAGCGACCACTGCGTCATACGGGTTGCAGTGCAAGCATCTTCGCTCAGTAAACCCGTGGGGCAGGCGCCACTCACCGACTGGAGAAAATTCCGACAAAAGGGAGCCGTCGAACCAACCAACGACGCCATTCAAAACCTCGAACAGTGCAATAAAGGGATAAAATAGCTCACGAACATCCCGATAATAATACGCTGTACATCGATGCCGCGAAGTATGATGAAGAAACGGCGGCATTAGTGGTGACCACCCGTGAAGGGGACATCATAGACTGCATCACCATGCGAAACACCACCACATAGCACGGGGAGACCGGAACACACCTTCTCGGGATTCGCTAGGGAAAACGAAATGTCCGCGGCCTAAATGTCATCACCAATTCGCAAGAGGACGTGCGAATGCTACCGGCAGGAAGAATACCCCTTGCACTTAGAAAGGTACTTCCGGAATAACTCCAGAAAGTTCACAACATTACGTGGACCCCCGGACACGAGGGTCTGCCGGGTAATGATGCGGCGAACAGGCGAGCGCGCCACTTTACTCACCACCCCCTGTGACTGACGCCTTAGGATACCCTAGCACCACTACGTACGGTGAATACCTACAAAATGACAGAAAAGAACGGGCTACATATCCAATCCCGCATCGCGAACTAACGGCAAGTGAAGCCCAGATGCTACGTAAGATTCAAACAAATATATTCATACATAAATCTCGCTGGGTGAGGATTTTCGAGCAACGGCACCTCGACTACACAGAAGACTGAAGGCTATGAGGAGAGTCTCTTCCATGCCACGTGGGCTTGCCAACACCTCTGGGCAAGAGCCGAGCACCAACGCCACTGACTCCACGTAAATCAGGTCGCCCTCGTAAGCCCCGACTTACAGATTCAAAAGTACCTAATCAGCTGGCCGAAGACGGGAGCAGAAGCCACTAGAGGCCTGGACGAAACGTTCCACCTATGATTCTCCTATCCTTTTCTCCACTTCCCCGTTTCCTCCATCTTTATTTCAATATAGTTTATTCAGTCACTTAGAGGGAATCATGTCTGTCTGTCTTGGTCTGTCGCTGATAAAACCGCCTTTGCCACGGGGGGAGGCTGTGTTGCCATGTAGGTTTTCGCCCTACCTGTAGCGCGTTTGAGCAATTTTTCTCTCGTCATAGGGCCTTAGGGCCATTAAGCCATTTTTACGCCAGGAGTAGGGCAATTATGAGTTTTCTGCCTGGACTTTAAATTCTAAGCTAAATGAACCCGCGAAAATGTGAAATTGAGAGAGAGAATAACTTTAATAAAGATCAGCTATTTTAGGCCACCCGTCGGGCTGGCTTGCTACGCTAGATGAGAGAAGAAAAAGAAAAAAAGCGGAAAAAATGTGTCAACGAAAGGATGTCAACGCCAACTTTGGCTGCAGAGTTGTGTTTCTGCAGCTCGACCCGTATACAGAGAGCACGATGTAAATATGTTGTTTCGCCGTGACATAGAGCGATAGAAAAGCAGACCCACTAGAAAACGATAGAGTGCGAGCGGCAGGATGCGCACTAGGGAGCAAGGGATCCGCAACAAACCCGCGGCGGTGGATCACTGTCTGAGCCGTTGTGCTGCTCAGCACGAGGACGCGGGTTACATGCCCGGCCGCGGCGGCCGCTTTCATGATGGAGGCGAAAAGTAATAACCACCGTGTGTTTTATGTTTCGTCGCACGTGAGTGATCGCTACGGGGCCAAAATGAGTTAATCCGGGGCCCTCCACTACGGCGGGCCTTATCGCCTGCGTTGCGACTGCGCGTTCAAACCCGCAATCAATCAATAGGATCCGCAACAAAGCTGCCCTCCATGATCACAATGAAGGGCTATCGGCGTCACTAAGCTCTGCAACTGTCACTTGTATAGAGGTTCGGATGACTTCACGCAATTAGTATCTGACCAATAGTTAACGTGGGAGAGATTCAGTCCGTGATTCGGAAGCCGACGGTGAATGAATAAAAAATTCAGCGTCCTACTCTGTGCAGAAAGATGACCAACGACGCTGGCAACAGCCAAAGGAGTGGACCAAACAAGCCACGCTTACTTGTAATTTGGGATTGAGCATACTTCCAAGTAAATGAGCAGAATGAAACTTGTAAGGGCTCCAATTTCGTTGCAGCGGGAAAACAGGGGGATGTCGATTTTTCTCCCGTAGGAGCACATGTATATTGACAGCAGACGGATATTTCCCAATATTTCCAAACTGCGCAGTTCCCAACTGTGAACTACGTGATAAAAAAAATTAAATCAAACTCGGGGTATGGTTAGACTCAACTTAGCAGGTAATTGCCATATACAGTCGAACCTCGATATAACGAAGTATTATCGGGGAAGCCAATTGATTTTTGTATCCGATATTCGTTGAACTAGTAGCGGTAAAAATTGCTCCAACAAATCAGCTCTCTGGATCGCCAAAAATTCCAGATACAGAACCGCATTATTCTAGGCTTCAAATCCACTATAGACGTGGTAATCTTTAGCTCTCTCCTTGGGGCTTTTAAAATAAATGACCCGAACATGTTAACGTGATAATACAACCCAACAAAGCTTTTTTGACAAAAGAGGCCTGCATTCGTTTTTATATGATTAAGTATGGGATCTTCATCTGGTGGTTTTGCGTATTCCTGAGCAGCACGAAGTTTTCACAGTGTTCACACGTAAGGGCCTTTCCTTCTGCAGTTTTAGACGTAGGGAGTTTTTACAAGTAGCTTCTGAGCCTCCGCGAACCAACTATTTCTTCGTTACGACCAATAGCGCGTTTTTATCATGGTTTCGGTTTCGTTTTAAACAGAATAAGTGTTACTGAAATGAAGTATGACCAACCAAAGTTTGTATCTAGTTTGTTATAGAGGGTAATTCCCTAAATAGGCGTTCGTTATAAGGTGGTTCAACTATAACAAGGTACTGTGTTTCATGATTGCCCAGACTGAACAAGAATTACAGCTGTCTTCTAGTAATCCTTCGATCAGAATGGTTCTGAAACGGTGCGAACGTGAAGTCGGCTGCGTGTGTGCAGCCCCGCCCTCCACCCCCCCCCCCCCCCCCCCCAACCCCCTGTTTCCCCCTCCTCCAGTTCCTCGTGCACGCATGAATGAGTGTCCGGTGATGTGCGGTGCTTGGTGAAAAAAACCTACAGCGAAACGTTGTTTCGGAAGCCCTTCAAGGAGGACACCTCTCTAGGGCAGAAACACAGGCCAAAACATAACTCCAGGAGTCTTTCAAGAAGGCAACACAAAAACCTAGCTCTGTGGACGAAAAATTTCCGTTTCACGCCGATTTGTCCACGCACGCTTTATTGTAAAACCGAAACATACACATCTTCGCTGTAAAAGTACTAAAGCAAACAAATAAAAACTACGCTTAAATTGGCGTTAGGATCACAAAATAGTCATTTTTAGCGTAGGTCGGACGTGGGCCAATAACTAAAGGGTGCAGGGCGATGTAGGGCTTCTTCAGTAGGGGTGTGGGGCGCTGCAGTCTCAATTGGTGGGCGACACTACGGGGGAGAGAGAGAGAGAGAACAACTTTATTTAGCCACACAAAATTGCGGCGACTACGTGCCGGGGAAGCAAAACCACTTGTGCTGCCTCAGGCTGGTGCCGGCTTTGCACGTTTACCTACTTGAATCCCATGCCGCAAAATCCCCCTATGTTCCCTCCACATTTCGGCCTTGTTTTGTTCACGCTGTTCGCACTCCCCACCGGTACGGAGTTCTAAAATTGAGAACTGTACTGTAGAAGCGACCAGACAGTGTCGCTAGACCCTCAGCTGCTTATCCTTTTGTTTTCTATAATGGCCTGAAAATTGCAAGCACGTGATATGTTTTTGGAAAGTAATGGAAGAAGTGAGAGCTTGAACAAAAGATGTGCAGGTAATTTTTCCTTCACCAAATCCTCCAGAGAGAAAAATATCAGTAAAATAATTGCTGCAACATCCGAAAATAGTTTTTCTGTTTGCTATTTGCCTACCTGTCGATCAATATGTTCTTACACGATTTCACTTCAGCTTCCTTCAATCAACATTACAAAAATGCAGCAGGTATGAAGCGAGCGACACGTGAAACGAGATCCACAGTGCGCCCCCGAACTAGCACCCCGTCGCGGCTGAGATGTGAGAGAAACAGCTTTTGAAACCCTACAGGCAAGCTGACAGACACACGTTGTAGCAGCGGGTGCTGCGTTCGCCACTCGCGAGCAGTGATGTAAGGTGCGACGTCCACCGGCGCCCGCCCCATAGCGGATGAGTGGCTGAACTAAGCGTCCCTACCGCTCCCATTGAAAAGCGGGCGACGCGTTAGGCAATGTTTATACAGGCAGTATTGCTACGAGTCATTCAGATGGTGCTGCCGCCTAGCAGAGGCGAAGAGAAGTAGCGCATCATGACGCTACAGAGCGCCAAAAGTTGGCGCCTCGATGCCAGCGCCTTCGTGTATGGTAGACGCGTGTGAATTGAGGCACCCTCCGCTCTCGCGTTGTTCGCATGAGCGTAATGGGTTTCAAGCTGCTGTTTCTGTACATGACATCTTTGGTTTTGCTGTCCCGGAATAAACCGGTTATTTTTTGTTTCTTCGGTGTCGGCGTCACTTCGTCTGGCGGGGTCAGGATCGCGATCCCTTCCACATGAAGGAGGTTCCTTTAACATTCAGCTGCTCCTGTGTAGGGACCTTTAAATTTCGTATTTACCCGATTCCTATGAAAGAGGTATCAACCACTATTTCTTGCAAAGTAAAAGAACAAAGACAACAACATTACTGATTTTGAGGAGGAGAAGAGGGGGAGGCGGAAGAGGAAAAACTTTATTGTGAGCCTAGTGATGTGGGAGTGGCTCCCAGTCCAGAAGAACATGGGACGACCTTCCTGTCTCAGCCTGGAACACGAGGAGTTCCTGTGCATCAAAGCCGGCGCTGGTCGTCAGGTTCTCCCACAGCTCAGGGAGGGGAAGGGAAATAAGTGAAAGTGGGAGGGCTGGGTTGTGTGCGCACCCCAAGATCCTGTGTATCAGGGCACATGGGTTAGGGCAGAATTTACATGTGGCAGGGTATTGGGTGGGGTACATCCGATGTAGACAAGTTGGGTGATGAAAGGTGTTTGTTAGAAGCCTCCGGGGTATTACTTCTGTTTTACTAAGCTGCGGGTGAGGAGGGGAAAATGTTGTCTTGATGTGCGATAATGTTGGGTGATGTCTTGAAATGTGAGCAGAGGAACGAGACTTGGTGTTTCCTCAGTGGCCTGGGAGGAGAGTTCGCAGGCTTGTCTATGGGTAAAATTATTTCCCGTTAGTGAGGAGTGTCTCGGGGAACTCACATGTTGATCTGTCTGTTGGGGGCGTGTTGAGCTAGGAGGTTCCACGTAGTTGAGGCCACGTAACCTGACAAAAAACCTACGACAGACGGCTTGACAGTTCGTAATTAGAATCGTTGCGGGTGTTTGAGTGATGGCGAGGGCCACAGCAAATTCTACCGCGGCCCAGATAGATGTGGTCTTCATTGAGGCGCAGGGGATGATCTTGTCTTTAGTTGATGCTATGGCTAAGTGATGGGACAGATTGGAGTAAGGGCTGGCATCTGTGTACAAAACATTAGGATTGTTTCCGTAGATTTGTTCTTGGGCTTGGATACGGGCGTGTGGACGACCGGAGTGCAAAGTGGGATGCATATTTTTGGGAAGAGGGTGGACACGAATGGATTGGCGCCAAGTATGAGGAAGAGGTTTTCTGTCCGTGGCCTGACGAGTTGACATTTTGAGGTCCGGTAACAGTGCCAGTCCTGTTGGTGTTTGAGTTAGGCGGAGACGTTGTCTGGAAAGATGCCTTCGATGAGTTCCATGACCGAGTTGTGAATGCCTAATTGGAGCAGTTTAGTTGTCGCTGTGGGCATAGGATGATTAAGAGCTTTCTTTATAGCTTTGCGGATGAGGCGGTCAATGGCTTCCGTGTCACTTTTGCTGAGAGTTAGGTAGGGGGCGATGTAGATGACCCGTGATATAAGAGGAAGGCGCGGATAAGTCGGAGAAGGTCTTCCTTCTTCATGCCGCGATGTCGACTGGAGATGTGGCGAAGCATGTGGGTGACTTGAGTGGATATTGTGGTGAGCTTAAATACTGTCTGATCATTCCGTGTATTTACCTGGATTGTAACACCAATTATCTTGAGTGAAGGTCTGGGATGTATAAGCTGACCATCGAGGGTAATTTGAACTGATTCTTCATTGAATGCTGGGTGACTTTTCCGTAGAATGATGAGGTCACAATTATGAGCGGAACACCGAAGGCCACTGACATTGTTTTACAGTGTCAGTGGCTTTTTGAAGGGCATCTGGAATTCGACTTAAAGAACCCGTGTCAGTCCAAATGGAAACATCATCCGTGTACAGTGCGTGATGAACACGGGGAATGGCGTTAAGCTGACGAGGAAGGTCTACGAGAAAGATATTAAAAAGCGACCGGGAAAGAACCGAACCTTGAGGAGTGCCTCGATCTCCTAGGGTGATTGGATCAGATTTTATATCGCCTGCTTTTAGGATCGCCTGTCTGTTGTTGAGAAAATCGGCAATGTAGAAGTAAGTACGCAAGCCGCCGCCTGTTTTGTTGAGACGGAAGAGGATGGCAGAATGAGAGACTTATCGAAGGCTCCCTTTAAGTCCAATGCAAGAATTGCACGAGGGGAATTTTGGAGGCTGGTACGAGAATTTCTTCTTTTATGCGAAGAAAGATGTCTTGAGTGCACAGATGTTTTCTGAAACCGTACACTGTATTCGGGATGAGATCCTTGTCTTCTAGGTATGGTTGTAGACGTCGGAGTAACAGGCGCTCGAGCAATTTACCCACACATGATGTTAAATAAATAGGACGAAGGTCGTCCAGCTGGAGGGACGTGTTAGGCTTCGGGATAAAGCGGATCTCTGCTGTTTTCAATTGTGGGGGAGGTTTTCCGGATTTCCAATGGGCATTAATATGCTGCAGAAGTTGTTCCATTGGTCATCATCCAAGTTGGCTAAGAAGCGACAGGTCACATGATCCGCTTCCGGGGTGCTATTTTTGTTGCATTCGGAAAGAGATCTGCGGAGTTCGTAAAGTTGAAAATCACAATTAACATCCAGATTTGGCTGGCCTGTGCAGGGAGGGAGAGTGAAATGTCTGGCTGTGTGGAGGTATTTATTTTCTAAGGCACGCACGAAAGCTTCAGAAGAGCCTTTGAAAGAATGAAGATTTTGGGTCAATGCTCGATCAGAATCGGTGCTATTGGTTTGCGGGCCGATGAGATGCGGAGCAGGTGCCAAGTTCGTTTGGTTGTCATGGTACCTTGGACGCTCTCACACAGCTGTAGCCAATTTTCTTTTGAAAGGTGGTTGGCTTTCGTTGTTGCTTGTTGATTTAGAAGAGCGATTCGGTTGCGGTTGTGCCGCAGTCGCTTCCAACGCTTGGTAAGGCTCCGTTGTGCCTCCCAAAGCCTTAAGAGTGTCGGGTCGACATCAGTAGTGTGGTAGACGATAGCCACGGTTTTAGTTCTGTAGTGAACTGTTTGAAGTGAATGGCCAATCCATGCTGAAAGGGGCTGACTAAGGTCAATAGGTTTGGAAGAATTTGCTTTTCTGAAGGCGTCCCAGTTGGTAAGGCGTGCCACCCCCAGCTGAGCATTATAGATGTGGTTTTTATTTGTAATTATTATAAGCTCGCCATCAGACCCAAGGTTGTCCTGCGGGAGAAACCAGGAGACATCTAGGGAGCCCAAAAGAAATGAAAGATCTGGGGTAGTGTCCCTGGTGACGCTTTTACCAGTGCGGGTTCGTGAATAAGGTTGGTTGAGCAGCAGTAGATCAAGGTCGTCGATAACATTCGCCAGAATGGAGCCCCGCTAGTTTTGTAGTGGTGGCCCCCGTTAGGATGAGCGGCATTACAATCTACTAAAAGAAAAAGAGGTTTATTTGTGGAGATTTCGATGGCGTCATTGATCGTGTCGGTAATGTCGGGTGATTTTTGGGAAGGACGATAATATATCTTGAGTATGAATACGTTGGACTTAGTTTTGGTGGACGGGGACAGAAGTTCCAGGAGGGTGTGGTTACATCCGTGCTGCGGTGTGATGTGATGAACAGCTGATGCGGCCTTATTGACAAAGGTAAAGTTGGGTAGGTGTTGATTCATCCATACATTATGTACCCAGGTAACAACTGATTTTTGATCGAGGGTGCAGATGAAATTTATTTATTTATTTATTTCACTTACTCTCAATCGCCGAAGCATTGTAGAGAGGAGTGGTTTACAGAGTACACACAAAAAAAGACAGATGCGGCCAATTACACAAAATCTCTTAAATTGGCCAACTATACGTGGTCGCGACATAAATACCATTATCAAGAACAATTAGTTCACATCAATATATTCACATCACAACATATATTCACATCAAAAAGGCATAAAGAAAAATATATGCACATCGCAAAGGAAGAAAAAGAAAATAGGAACGGAAGGTGGCAATGTTTCATGTCACAGGCACAAGCATTAACACCGAGTGGTATATGCTGAACAAAGCATACAAAATAAAAGATAAATGCAGATACAAGGGCAACTGTGCGCCAGAACTATAAGGAACAAATTATGATTGGTCATCTGGAACCAAATACGCATATAACGAGCTTCGAAAAAGTGTGTTATCTGTTATGGATGCTAGATCTGCAGGAAGGCGGTTCCAATCATTTGATGTGCAGGGTAGGAATGAGTGAAAAAATGTGTTGGTTTGACAATGAGTGATTCCAACTTTATGCATGTGATCAATACGGGACGAACGATAGAATGGTGGCGGTATAAGCAAGCTGCGCAGCAAGTTATGATTGTATACTTTGTGGAACAGGCAAAGACGAAAATATCTTCTGCGCAGGGTCAGGAGAGGCAAAGATAAACTGGACTTCATTGATGTAACACTCGTTGATAGTTCGGCAATATAAAACGCACTGCGTTGTTTTGCACTAGCTCTAGAAGCTGAATTCAGTTAGCTTGGCTCGGATCCCAAATAGATGCAGCGTATTGTAGTTTCGAGCGTATTAAAGTTCGGTAAAGTGTTAACTTAAGGAGACAGAAGCTTGGCTGAAATTTATTCATAAATAGCCCAGCATGCGATTAGCGTTTGATGTGATGGAGTCAATGTGCAATTTCCAGGTTAGGTCTGATGATAAGGTGACGCCGAGATAACGATAGGATGATACGTTTTCTAGTGGCACATCAGTTAGTGTGTAAAAAGGTGAACATACGTCACGCCGAGAAATACGCGTAACCTTGCATTTTAGGGGGTTAAGCACCATTTTCCATGTTTCGCACCATGTCACAATTTTGTTCAAGTGAGACTGCAGTTCGCGATTGTCGTCGCCACACCTGATTTGACGATAAATGACGCAATCGTCTGCGTATAGATGCATTGAAGAAGACACATGGTTAGATAGATCATTAATATATATTAAAAATATTAAGGGACCTAGAACTGAACCTTGAGGCACACCAGATGTTACCTGATTAAATTTGGAGTCGAAACCATTTAGCGTGACATATTGAGAAAAAAAAACTTGACAGAGAGCTGCTCTATTTCTGTTTGATGCCTCTGCAATTCCATTGAAGTATGGTGGTTAAGCTAGCTTGACGCCGTGTTTCTGGCATCCGGGAGGGGGGGGGGGGGAGGACTGCATCGGAGTTACGGGCGTAAGGGAGAGCTCGTCCGTTGGCGCTAGTCACGTTTTTACTGGTAGGTTCGGTGCGCGGAGTGCTGAGGTCATAGGTGTGGTCTGGGGAAGATGTGGTCAAGTTGTGAATAGTGATTTCATTTCAAAGGGAGCATTGATTAGCCATTGAGATTTGAGTTCCTGTTGAAGGCTCTGATTTTCTAGACGGATGAGTCGAATTTCTTAAGTTATTCCACTAAGCTGGCCTGTGACCTGTGAGAGCATATTATCAATTTGGGGAAGGGACATTGATTCTGATTGTTTGGGCGGAGCAGCGGAGTTAGGGGTGGTTGAGGTGCTGGGAGGAGGATTGGGGTTTTTGCGTTTGTGATTTAGATCACTTTGAGAGCTTTCGAGGAACTCAACACGGGCCTGTAGAGATGCAATTAAGGCAGTTTGCTCCTCCAGGACACGGGTTAGCTTTTTGCACTCCATGCACGGTGTTTGATTTCGTGTAGCTACGGTAGGAAGAGGGGGGAGGATTGGGGTTGAGCTGTGGGAGAAACCATCTGAGCCCAGCTTACTTGTGCCGCCCGATCCAGTTGATCCCCAGGTGACCTGGTGCATAAGGCCCCCCTGGACTTGCTTCTGGAACGGCAGCATTTCGGTGCAGCAGGTGTACATGAAGGTCTCGTGTGCGACTGCCATGCGGTGATACGTCCTGTGGTGTTCTGAATGATTCACTTCTTGCCTGTCGGCATCGTCGCTGTTGGAAAACGAAGGGTTCAGCGTAGCGTTTAGCGCAACCAGGGGACCCAGATTGGTTAGAGCCGCCGCAGAGGCTGCACGTTGGGTGGCAGGCGTGTTCTGGTTGTGCATTTTGGAAGCCACAGACGTCACACAGCAGTCGCTGGATTAGGGCAGGCTGTCGCTCGATGTCCAACCCTGCGGCAGGCACCACAGACGGGAATTGTTTTCTTGTAAATAGAGCAAGGGTATTCTGCTCCGTATATCCGTACTTTATAAGGGACTTTGGTGCCAGCAAAGGTGATGATCACCGTGGAAGAGGTCCTAATGCGTCTGAGAGTATATACTTCGTCCACCGTCTGGTCAATATTCTTCAGCATTTCAATTTCTGTAAATCTTGTGGGCACGCCACGAATGACTCCTTCGATAGAGTCGTCAGGTGCAAGTCTATACAGTTGAACAGGGTATTGCTTCTTGTCGAAGGTGAGTTTAACTTGGCTGAGCAACCTTGCTGCCTTCGATTACGAGGTGCTGATTGCAGCTATGTTCTGCGTGACGTCCACAGTAATCGAAGATTTGCCTGACGCCACGCGGCATTTATTACGTTCAGCAATGCCAAGGAGAGCTCGTCATAGGGAATTTCGCTGAGAGCTACTCCGCCTTCGGGTCTTAGCACCAGCTTGAAGTCGTCTTCTGGTAAAGGATTGGATTTCAAAGCAGGCTTACCTAGGCGGCATGGTTGAAGACAAGACTGGTGTGGAAGTACGGTCAGAAGAGGTTGCTTTACGCTGACGTCTTCTTTTAACTGTGGAGACAATTTCGATTAAATCTTGTTGCTCTTGTTGATTTGTAGGCTCACGCCTTTCTTCGATATGAGCTGAATGCATTTCATCATCGGTCGAGGTGGAATTGGTTAAGAATGCATTCACAGTGGTTGACTCGTCGCTGCTGCTGGTTGTGTCTTGCATGACAACTCCAGTGGTAGGCCTACGTCAAGCGTAAGCCAAGGGCTGGCGTAGTATGGATGTAGCTTCCGAAATATTTCACCCTCTTGTCCAAACGAGGCAACAAGATGACGGCGAATACCTCCTGAATACGTGGCATGATTGGGATACACGTACCCCACAGAATTGCCGCATTTTCTGCTAAAAATACACAATGCCAGTGTAGAGCGCTTCGGGTCTTTTACTTCTTTTTCGTCTCCACTGGTTTTGAAAGATTATCGCCTGCGAGATGAAAATATTTGTCCGTAATGGGAAAATACTGCCCAAAGCACCGAAATAGCAGACATTTGCGAGTTTCTAGGGGGCCTAATTAATTTCAACAAAGCGCGGCGAGTTATCTTTGGGGCTGTTTGTGCTGTCGGCCTGGATATTGAAACCTGACATGCACTGGTTGCTTTTGAAGCTCAACTGGGATCCAGAAATATTCGTTGATACGAAAAACGCCAAAGTAAAATGTCCTAGAAATCACGATGACACTGAAAAAAGCTGGAGCAAACAGTGCTTGTACGATCGTTGCCAGACTAGCGGTTTATATGCTTAAACCAGGCAGTGGTGGAACAGGCCAACGATTTATCACAAACTCTTTGCGATCGTTGCCAAACTTTAACGTGACTACAGTCTAACTGCGTTGTATAGCTGTTTTGTTATAATGAGGTGGCCGTATTTGGGGTAGCAAAATGCGCAACGCACATGCGACAATAACGCCCCACTAGGCCCGCGAATGCTATGGAGGTACGAGTATGCTAAGATTTCTAGAATAAATGCAAGTCAGACAGGGAGACGCACACTGTTTGAGCAACAGGGACAGAAAAGCACTGCAACGCCGCCTCTGAAATCGTGCACTCGCGTGTATGATAGCGCATGGGGTCAAGGGGGGCAGGGGGACAACGAACCAAGGAAATTGTGAAGCCTAGCCAGTGTGTTGGTTTAGGACTGTACATGAAGCAGTACTGTACGGCATATGCATCTACAGGACATTATTGCTATATTTTCCCGCAGGGCGAGTACCTGCTCGTCACAGTACAATTGTTTACACAACGTCGCTGAATTGTAGCCAGAAATGGTTCAACTTAAAAAACACACCCTTGAGGCAGCACCTAATGATAGGCTAAGCAATGAAAGCCCTCCATGGTGGATGTCCAGATTAGACATGCTGGATGTCCACTTTATACATGTCCTAAGGAAACCCTCCAGCCGATGCCACAAAATCACTTCTTTGCGGTTGTCAGGCGCGTACAGCAAATTCAAGCTCCAAGATATCTGAACGAATAGGTCTGGAAGAAGGCAACGGATTGCGGTGACTTACAAACACTCAAATGTAAGCAAAATCGCGGGAAGGGCCAGCGTGCCTACCGCAAGATCGTTTCCAATGCTTCCGACAGCCCACATGGCAAGAGGGTGTCTCCCTTGACGTCATGAAGGGCGCGGGGAACCAGAGGCGTCATTTCGAAACGAAGCGTCCACGTCTTTCAATCCGGAACGCGCGTTTTGCAAGATAAATGAGAAACCGTGATCTCCTCCCATTGTCACTCGGTTCAGTGCTTCTAATGGCGCGGTATGTTTGTACGTAAAAGTGGATATCAATGTAGGAGGCAGTGTGAGAAAGTGGATGAAAGACGCCAAGATTTTTGTTCTTCTCGTCAACGAGGCAGAACTGCTTAAGTGAGAGAGATTGAAAAAAACAAGAAAATTTACTGGGCCAAAAACAATCTGCTTGGTGGCCCTAGTATTGAACACGAGGCGTTATCCAGGCGCTGGCAGCTTGGCCTACCATACCCGATGCCCCTTTCTCAAGGTCTCCTGGAACTTCGAGTCACTGGTGAACATCCCTACGAACAGGAACACGCTGTGGTCCGGGTTCTTGCGGCAGAAGAAGCGCCAGTTGTGTCCGGCTAGCCTCTCCTCGCATGCAGTCATCCCGGTCCGTGCGTCGGCATTGCCCTTGCGAAACAGAATTCCCATTGGTAAGTGTGTACGTTGCCTGCCTCAGAGCCGGGCACGTGCCCAAGTGGGGGATTGGCCAAACCTTTGTATTTAATGAAGATGTGGCTGCAGTGAACCAGGGTAGGCTAATGGCCCGTATTAGAGAAAGAAATACAGAAGAGGCAATAGTGTCTATAGTGTGAAAGTGGAACCAGGAAAAAAATAAATAAATATGAGCGCTTAGCTGAGTAGCAGGGAAACTGGCCGCTCCCTAAACAGTAGCTGCTCCCTCAGTACCCACTCTCGCTCTTCTTCGTCTTTTTTATGTTCTTTGTTTAGCGACCTTGGTCTCATCGAGTCATCCAGGTGGCGGTATTTACTGTGGTGATGGGCTTATCAGCTAGATATTTTGGCGCCGTAGGTAATGAAAAGCACAATGGCGCAGAAAAACACAAAAAAAACTGGTTTAACTGTAAATATTCAATAGACTGGAAAACAATAGCTGGCACTAGCCACCATAACGCGCGGATTCATGAAAGTACAGGAAAACATGCGAAAAGCACACGCACTAAGGCACATACTCCCGACCCGCAACCATAACATGTGTTGGTGGAGAGGCGGCACGTGGAACATACGAGATGACGAAGACTGACAATGCCTATCACGACTCGTCGGAAAAGAACCAGCGCCCCTCTATTTCTCCCTTTAACTTGCAGAGTGAAATGTTG
This sequence comes from Haemaphysalis longicornis, assembly GCF_048455015.1. NCBI lineage: Eukaryota > Metazoa > Arthropoda > Arachnida > Ixodida > Ixodidae > Haemaphysalis > Haemaphysalis longicornis. Next base: position 635,365 of record NW_027526319.1, read on the forward strand.
GCATGGGTATCCTCTCCGTGGAACACACGAGTATGCAGCGCGTGTGTACGCGGTGTGCCCGGGCCGGTATGTCCCGTGCGTCGACACCACAACCTGTCGGTGTCAGTATGGAACTAATGAGGCTTGATGGAATCAGTAGACGATGCGACAGCAGTGAGTGTAATGAGAGAGACTCGCGCACTCAGTTTGTGAAGAAAGGTTTCTAGCGTGAGCTGTTCCGCTCTGCCCTTACAGCGCGTGAAACCTCCCTCACGCGAGCCGGTCTTCACCGGAAAATAAACATCTTTGCACATTTTTTCTCTTTCAGAAGAGAGTCTTTGGAAGCAATTTCCGTAACATAACGCACCTTAATGGCTTCTTACAATGTAACTTCAACTAACCTGACCAAACCTAAACCTCTCCCTATTTTACGGAAACGCGTCGTAAAACAAACCTAAACACAAATATACGAAGACTGACTAGAGTAACTTTCAGCGGCAATGGAGAGAAAGCTATGGGTGTCCGGGGAAGGGGGAGCTAACTGTTTTGGGTGTCTTACAACACCAAAGCAGTTTCCGCTAAAATGGTTTCGGTGTCAGTTTCGGCGTGAGAGACACGCATCCGATGCAGTTCATTCATTTGCTGAGCTCCGTGGGTGAGTTCGCTGAACCCCAAACACCGAGCATGCAGGCATGTTGGTGTCTCCTTCCCCACGCTTCGTTTGTTCGTAAACACAAGTCAACACTTTGACTGGAGAACTCAGACTGACCGTGACCAATACCGCCCAACTCTGTGTCGTTCAGAAGTAAATTTTGTTAGCACTACAGTTTTGAAGGCTTGTTGTAATTTGTAACTTCTTGTGGGCTGATGTATGGGTAGTACCACCGATATGTGTAGCCTATTTAGACAGCGCGGGCGCAGTATATCGAAAGAGCAGCACGAACACAAGCTTACGAACCTGCTTGCTGACGCAGTTAAACTGGCTAACAAAATGCACGGCATTAACAATGGAGGCTATCAGTTGCAGCAGTCTCACTTGGACTATATTTTGAAAGCCAATTGCTTCGTTTGTTTTGACAGCGTTTGCTTTTCAACCTTCTTAAAAGCCCTATGCGGAGAATAATGTGGCGAGCTGCCACTAGCTGCCGAAGTCCGTTGACGAAAACGCCATATTTTTTTAAGAACAGAACAATTGCGACACTAGTGGTGGCAGTGGCAACCGAGAAATCCGAATGTCTAAAAAATAGTTCTCCCTGTTTCATATAATCTGGCTAGTAATTTCATGCAATTAGCAACCCAGGGCCAAACCATAAGAACCATATATTTTTAAGATTCTTAGGTTATAGCCAACCAATTGTTTTTGCTGAACTACTTCTAGGTGCGCAGCGAAACTGCGTTGTTCATCTCTGTGGCCTTGACTGCCTTTGCCCATGACGGTTTTCAATCAAATAGTATAGAGTTTTCAATCATATCGCTTCAATCAAAACAGCGTTCTGCGGCGGAGCACACGTAAAGCTCTCCCCTGTATTAAGCCGAGTGTTCCATTTACACCCGCTGGAGTATTTTATGTAAAATTGCTGCTGTGTAATTATGATAATAACGAATGTATATACTGTTGTGTCTCAAGCCCACCGAGTCACCATACCTGCCGAGAGGTGCAGAGGCCACCTCGTACCCATGGAAAAGAGAGCCTTTATTGTTGTTACGTGCTATTTTAACCGGGCTGCGGTTACTGATGATGATACTGGAAATTGACCACCTTAGCACTGTGCGCCACCTGATGGCATGAACAGAACTACATTACACAACACAACATCCCCTCCTCCCAAAAAGGGGCAGCACACCGTCACACAACACATCCCCTCCTCCCAAAGTGGGCAGCACACAGTCATTGCAATGTCTCATAAGCCATATTGGGCAAGCCACGCAGGCTTGCGTTGTTCTCTGGTGGATCGCCGTGGAGCCTCACTTTCAGCACTTGCCTCCGTCCCACCCAGCTTGTTGCTTGGTACACTCATGTCCGTGACATCAACACTCGGCACACCAGCACCTGCAGTTGAAGTTGGAACTGCCATTCTGTCGGTGCTGGTAGGGGTAGTAAGTGGCTAGAACATCTGGGCACTCTGCGATTGTACTTCTGTGGAGCTGGGAGTCCCAGGGGAACCACAGGTTGCATCTGTCGCAGGATTCCAGGCTGCAGTGTATGGAATCAGCTACTCACGCTTCCAATCGCGACCGTCGCTCAGCTCGTTCGTGTCCGCATGTTAGCGCCGGACCACAGTGAAAAGAGGTGAATATAATGGGGAACCCTTTGGCACATGCCCTGGTAGCTTTATCCGACCCGCTTGTCATCCACTCAGTGACGATTGTTTGCTGCACGACGTCGATCCGTATAGTGATTGCTTCCAAGCTCTTTCCGAGTTACCGTTCGCTTGACGGCTTGAAGCTCCACGCCGTCGACCTCAGGAACACTTCCAGTCGGTCCTGCAGCGAGATCGAGTCTGGTCCTTGGGTGACGGCCGTGTAGGAGAACAGCAGGTTTCTGACCCGTAGTTGCATGCGGGGTGCAGCGGTAGATCCCTAGGTACTCCGTGACAGCCTCCTTTAGTGGGCGGTGTTCCTGCAGACACACCTGAATGTATTCCTTTAACACACGATTAAACCGTTCCACTTTTCCATTTGATTGGGGATGATAGACTGCAGAGAATGTGTGGTGGATACCTCTACTGCACAAGAATTGTTCAAACTCGACGGATGTAAATTGTGGCCCCTGGTCCCTCCCTATCTCCTTCGGATAGCCTTAAAGGGGCACTGACACAAAATTTTGAAGGCGAGATAACTTCGGAGGTAGATTGGTGGGAACACATATACATCATCTGCAAAATATCAGCGGCGAATACAGCCTAGAACATATTTAAAATCAATCTTAAAGAGTGCGAAACTGAACTGACCTGCCTGCAGAGGACCACGCGCAATCGACATCCCGAGGATATCGTGTAAATAAACAACTTCAAACACGTCACGAGTTTGCGTTTGCCGTTTCCGCACTGCCGGCGTTTTTCGCCGGCTCGCCCGGCTCGCCGCTCCAATCGGAGGGCCGGAGGGCGGAGCTTCTGCTCTCGAGAACTAACGACCCGATCGTTGGCGGCGGAGGCGCCGTGATTTCGTCAGCTCATGGGGAAGCTGGCCGCGACCAAAGTTCTACAGCGATTCCAGGCACTCTGTTTCAATTACTGTTTATTACCATTGGATGCGAAAACGCGCCGGAGGCACGAAAAGCCCACTGGGCTAGCCGCACGGTCGCTGTGCAGGCGGCGGCCACGGCCGCGCAGTGGCCCAGGCTGGCGCAGGTAGCTCGAGTGATAGCTTGTTACCGCTGCACGAAATTGCCCCCAAGTCCCGACCATGGTGGCTTACATGAGACAGGAGTTAATGATCCGATGGCGGGTTGCATTAAAAATATTCATCTGCACCGCTTACGAGAGCGGCACTCGAATATCCGCCGCAGTGCTAAGCCGAACACATCTGTAGGCGGACCTGTAGGCAAACCGGCCGGCTGCTCCCAGCGCGCGTCTTGCCACCCACCGTCTCGAGCGTCGCGCGTCGTTCTTTAGCCGCGGTAGCATTTGCACTCACAGCGCCTGCGTCACATCCACGGTCACTTTTTAATTAAGCGCCTCACGAGATCAGTACGTGGGGGCATTCGCAGAAACTGCCGTCGATGCGGATTCGACAGTGCTACGGCGGCTCTGCTGTGTGATATCCCACCGACGGTCACGTGGTCAGCTTTGTGCACACAAAATCCACAAAATCCATCATTTCGCGGCACTCGCTGAAACCGAAACTGCGACTGGCCGCATTGAAAATGCCTCTAATTAAACAACCGTCGCACGCTGAAGCAAATGAGGTTTCTACAGGTTATAAGTAGGTCACTAGCTACTTATCGCAACAAAAAAAAACAAGATGCAAAATTTCTGTGTCAGTGCCCCTTTAACGGCCAAATATACTCCGCAAAAAGGACATGGTCGCCACTGAAGTGACGTTAGAGGTGAACCCTGCTTCTGGCAACTTGCTGAAGTAGCCTACTAAAGTAATTTCAAAACGACAGTCCTGAGAGGCCCTTGCGAAAGGACCAACGATTTCGATGCCTATCTTCTCCCACGGTGCTGAAGGAAATGGTACCGGCTGAATTAGCGGCACAACGGGGGCCAACCCGAGCGAACGCGCAGCATATGGGCTCCTGGAAAAGTGCTCCAAAGCAACGAATAGGTCCACTGTTCACGAGAAAAAACTCGACGGCCACTACTATGAAGGTTTAAGGATCACCCCGATGCCACGCTTACGGCTGTGAGTGAGGTTTTCGCGGTACTTTGAAGATTCAAGGCGAGAGCTGCTTTACTAACCCTAACATCGGCGCGGCCGACACCAGCACGAATACGAAGTGGTGGCGACAGCGGTGATGGCTGCACGCGCGGCAGCTATGCCCGTCGACGAACAAGATAACAAGATGGAAGCCCAGGAAAGACTAGAAACCCCAAGTATGCAAGAAGACAACGAAGGATGGATTGAGGCGGTCAGCAAGGCGACGCGCAGAAAAAACAGAGCAAGCCTGATCTCCACCGCGCAGCAACTGAGCCAAACCGAACGTAAAACGAGCATTAGGCCGTGTGCCAACGCAAAAAAGCCAAGACCACCCCCTCCACCGAAAGAAGATATCAAGATGGTAATTCGCCCCAAGGAAGGACTCGAACTACGCAAGCAAAGCCCGGCACTCCTCGCGGAGAGCATTCTCTCGGCCGCCGAAATCATGTGGAGAGAAGCTGAGCTCCGAGTCCGGGTCGACCCGAGCCAGAACATCCTAACTATAGGCACACCACATCAGCAAGCCGCCAGAGCCCTCAACCGCATCACGCAGCTAATCCTACAAGGGAAAACCTACCCGGTGAGCCAATATGGACTTTCCCCGTACGACTCCTGCAGAGGCATAATACATAATATCCCTCAACACTACTCAAGGAAGGAAGTCCTCGAAGACCTCTGGCTCCCCGGTACTGAATTTCTAACATGTCGTCGTCTCGGAAGTACTTCCACGGTACTGATCACGATTCTATGCAACAAGGTACTGTTCTACGTATACTATAAAGGAGTGGAGACCAGGTGCTACTTATACAAGCAAACAATTCCTTACTGCCCCAATTGCCATGAGGCAGGCCACCGCACTGATGTTTGCCCAACACCTAATGCCAGTGCCTGCGCCAAATGTGGAAGACGAAATCCAGAGCCGGACCACACATGCTCCCCCAAATGCTCACTCTGTCAGGTCGAGCACTTGACAGCGAGCAAAGACTGCCCGCGACGTTTCAAGGAGCCCTACTACCTTCGTCGGAAGAATTGGGAGAAGGATGCCTGTGCTGAAAGACCACCCTCTGGCGGCCGCGAAAGATCGCGCAGAAGAGGGTCCTCTCAAGGCAGGCGCTCCTCCAGGTCACGGTCGCGCTCCAAGTCCAGGGCCCCCACCGGCTGCAGCCAGTCAAAGCAGTGGGCGCCGATCACCTCGAGCAACCAAGAAACGCCGACTCCGCAGGTTAGCTGGTCTCAGATTCTCTCTAACACTGCTCATTCCCCCAAACCCACCTGCAATGAATACACTAACCTACAAAAAGGAGTCACCTGTCTTAGAAGCGAAATTGCATCGCTCAAAGCAGCCATATCGCAACTGACGCAGTCCAACACCTCAGCCCAGCACACACAAGCAGGGGTAGATAAAAAAAGCAAAATCTCCGACGCGAGCAAAACAACCACGCCGAATCATGCTCCCACTCCTACACAAATTGATGACGTCAGAACAGAATGCCAGGAAGCCATCGAGAAACATGCTCAAACTGTTAATGAGCAACTTGGTGCTCTCGTTGCGCAGGTTAGCTCACTTGCACAGATCATAGCACAGTGCCAGCAAACAAATACGCTCATACTGAACCGCCTTGACCACTTGGAAAGTCAATCAACGCCGTCCCTCAGCCGGTCATCTCGGAAAGAAAAGCCGTACCATCGACTGATCACGACAGACACGGCAGACAAGGACCTCTCTACGTCCCTCAATGGGTACGCACGATGCAGGAGCGTCCAAAGAACTCATAATATGGCAATGGAATTGCAGGAGCATAAAAAACAAGATTGGTCTACTCCAGCAGTACATTTAATCAGTGTTCACTGCACCAGACATCATTGCGCTTCAAGAAACCAACGCACACGCTACGCTTCTAGAATATATCACACATGAAAACTCAAAGAGGTTTAATTCTTGCACACTAATCAAGAAATCCATCACTGCCATACACCACGCTATAACACAAGCAGAACAAACTGGCATCCCGAGCGAGCTCATCCCGAGGAAAGGATACAAGGGGAAAAGTCTGTTTGTCCTGAATGTCTACTGCCGGCCAAAAAATAAGGAAGATTGCATTGACCGCCTGGTGCAACAAGTAACTACCACCGCGGGCTCCAATCCCCTTATTGTCCTTGAGGATTTCAACGCGGCCCACCCCATATGGGGATACCGATATGCGAACAAGAGAGGCAATGAGCTCCTCCGCTGCGTGGATGAAGAGGGTTTGCTGCTACTTACGGACTGCAGTACGCCGACGCGAATGGGCAACAGCGTAACTCACGACACGTGCCCGGATTTGACTTTTACTAAAAACGTCAACCACGCCACTTGGGTGAACCTGGAGGAGGAAGTCGTTTCAATGACCCTTTACAATATCGAACACCCCTAGGCGAAGTCCGAATAGCGAACTGGGACAAGTTCCGCAAGCGCAGGGCTGAGCTGCCTAGCTCCAAGATCGAGGACATCAACACCTGGACGCAAGCGCTACGAGCTGATGTAAAAGCCACAACGCAACAGCTAAATGCCACTACACAGGTTCCGCATATAGACACCAAACTACTCCACTTATGGGAAGCTCGCCGGTCACTCATCCGCAGATGGAAGAGGCAAAAGCAACACCGTAAACTCAAATTGCGAATTGCAGCCCGAACTCAGGACGCGGCCAAATACGCTGCTGAACTTTGCCAGCATAATTGGCTTACGATCTGCGACAGCCTCGGTGCTACTCTCACCACTTCTAAGACGTGGCGCATACTCAGATATTTTATTGACCGTTCAAAAAGTAAATGCGAAACTACCAAGACAATAAAAACATTTTGCGCCCTTTCCCGGGCACCAAGGACGACCTTCTCAAAAAGCTTAAGCAAAGATACCTGCCTCTATCTCCGCCATACTCTGCTCCAGACTACTCGGGCGATCCAAACTTCCACCTGTATAGGCCCATTGACGAATCAGAGGTACGGGCAGCGCTAGCCAAGATACGGAGAAATACCACACCCGGCCGCGACCGTATCACAAACAAGATACTGACCAACCTTGACCATGACTGTCACATCGCTCACACAATTCATGAATGGCTGTTGTTGGGAAAAGGGAGTCATACCGCCGGAATGAAAGACGGCTGAGGTTCGTTTAATACCGAAACCAGGAAAGTAGCCAAGCGTTGAGAATCTTCGCCCAATTTCATTAACGTCCTGCATAGGAAAGCTACTCGAGCACGTCATCCTCGCTCGCCTACAATACCTAGAAGATACTTGCCGAATTCCTACATCCATGTACGGATTCAGACCAAGTCTCAGTGCGCACGATATTCTTCTTTAGCTCAAAGAAGAAATAATGATGCAGACCAATAATCACACGCCTAAAGATATTCTCGCCCTTGATTTAAAAGGGGCGTTTGACAATGTAAATCATCAAAGGATTCTGAACAATCTCAATAACCTCCACTGTGGAGCTCGGACATACAATTACATCAGGGATTTTCTTATTAACCGGAAAGCACTCTTGAAGGTTGCCGACGCGCAATCACCTCTCATTCAAGTTGGAGGTCGAGGCACGCCACAGGGCGCAGTTCCTTCCGCACTGCTATTTAACATCGCCCTCATCGGCCTTCCCAAACTATTAGATGCCATCCCTGACCTTCGACATGGCCTGTATGCCGATGATATAACGTTATGGACGGGCGTAGTGTCGATAGGGGAAATGCAAGATCGTCTTCAGCAGGCTGCTGACATCGTGCAAGCTTATGCAACCAAGTGTGGTTTATGCTGCTCTCCAGACAAATCTGAGCCTCTCCGTGTCCGGAAGCGCCAAAGTCGAAAGCACCAAGACCCAAGCATCCGAATTACCCTTTACGGAGCTACGATCACGATTTCCCCAGACATAAAGATACTGGGGATTGCCTTTCAAGAAGATTGCGCCAACCCCATACTTCTTCGGCACCTCACTCAAAGAACAGGGCAAATTGTTCACATGTTCCGCCGAATCACCACGAAGACTAGAGGGATGAAGGAAGCAGACACACTACGGCTTGTCCAAGCTTTCATCATCTCTCGCATCAATTACGCCATCCCGTATGCGATCCTCTGCAAAAGCGACGTAACCAAACTTGATACACTCATTCGGAAAGCATATAAACAAGCACTTGGTCTCCCCGTCAGCACGGCAACGGACAGACTTCTCAAACTGGGAGTACACAACAATGAGGAGGAGCTCATAGAGACTGCTTGGTCGCCTTGGATAAAATACCCCAGAAGAACAAGGCAGTTCTTCCATGGACATACCTACAACCATAAGGCAAAACATCTATGTGGCTCCCATTCCACGGAATATGCACCCTCAGTTTCACCAAGGAAGACGTGCGGCGAGAGCACAGGCATTAGATATAGTCCATGGATCAAATTCGAAAACTGGGTACACGGACGCCGCCGACTACGCTCGTATGGATACGATGGCAGCGGCCGTCACCACATGCACCGAGCATGTCGCCAGTGTCATACACTGGGATCAACACTACCCAAGCACAAGAAGCAGCCATCGCTCTTGCCATTGCCCACACCTCAGCCGATACAATCATCACTGATTCTCAAGCAGCATGCCGAAGCTACATACGCGGATGAATATCAAGACCAGCTGCAAGAATCCTTCTCCAGCGACCCCCTCAACGCAAGATCAGTCTGGTTTGGGCGCCTGCCCACTCGCCCCTTCGCGGCAATGTCATGGCCCACACGACAGCCTGAGAATTAGCCTACCGGGCACCGCGAGACGACTGGCTTCAAGCGACTCATCCCCTAGTAACATACCAAAGCATCACACAGCACTACAAGCTTACTCGGCAACAATATCCTCCTGCCCACCCGTCACTCACCAAAAAACAGGAACATAACCTGAGGCTTCTGCAGACAAACACGTTCCCACACCTATCTAAACTTCACGCCATCAACCCCACCCTCTACAGCGCGACATGCTCACACTGCGGTGAGATCTGTACCCTCTACCACATGGTCTGGGCCTGCCAGAAAAACCCAAATATTCACCCAATTCCCAACCCTTCTTATGAGCAGTGTGAGAGAGAACTGGCCAGCTCCAGCAGCGAAATTCACCTTCGGCTGGTGGAACATGCGGAGAAGGCAGCAAGCTCCAACGGGATCCTGAAATGAGGAATCCGACCACGTGCTCCCCACCCCGCTTTTTTTGCAAAATAAATTTACTCTCTCTCTCTCTCTCTCTCTCTCTCTCTGGCTTTGCTGATTTGTCAACAGATTGAAAAAGGGCACAAGACTTGATCAACTGTTCCATGTGCTTGCTCATGCCAGGCCACCAGTATTTTTCTTGGAGCGGTTGTTTTGTACGCGTGTTGTCTGGGTGTGATTCAGGGGCGATACCCAGAAGTCTGCTCACCAACAAAGAAGGCGACATGAACTGTTCCCCTCGGAGCAACAGGTCCTTCATCACTGACAGTTCGTCCCGAACCCTGTAGAAAGGCGTCGCTTCTGGAGGCAGCGTCTTGGCTGATGGCCACCTGGACGTTCTCCACTGCATCACTAGGCAAAGTACTGTATCCTGCGCAGTTGCGGTTACGAATTCCTCGTGAGTTAAACATGAAGAACCAAAGCAAACAGCATCTTCTGGCTCCGAACGGGCTTTATACTTCTCTTGCGGAAACCGGGAAAGGGCATCTGCGACAGTGTTTTCAGTGCCCTTCTTGTATTCTATTGTGTAGTTGTATGCCAGCAATCTGGCATGCCCTCTGGCAAATCCTGAAAGGCTGACGGCCCGGTCCATTTGCACTGAGCAGCGTCACCAGTGCCTGATGTTCTGAACGTAACGTGAAGTGCCTGCCCCAAAGGTACCTTTTCCAATGCTCACATTCCCACATGCAGGCTAGTGGTTCCAGTTTTCCTACCGAGTACTTGGCTTCAGCCGGTGTTAGGCGCCCTGATGCAAAAGCGATGGTATGCAAGTCATCGCCCTTCTGTTGCTGGAGTACAGCCCATATGCCTATGCCAGGAGCATCTGTTGTAACCGCTATTTCCAGAGCAAGGTCAAAAAGCTCTAAGCAGTTACTTGCCAAGAGGAGCTTCAGCTGGTCAAAATAGGCTTGCCTTTCCGGCGTCCAAGTGAAACCTACTCCCTTCCGTAAGAGCTGTCGTAGAGGCTGAACGAGTTCAGCATACTACGGTATGAATTTTGCCTAACACCTAATCATGCCAAGGAAAGAGCGCAACGTTGCTAGATTTGAGGGGCCTGGAACTGTATGGATACCCTCTACATTGCTCACGAGTGGGTGAACCCCTTCTTCGGTCACGCTGGGATCCAAAATGTCAATCTCCATCACTCCAAAAATGCATTTGTCATTCAGTTTTAGCCCAGCATGGCAATGCACTGCAAAACCTGCCGAAGGCAGGCGTCATGATCTTCTTTTCTGCACCTAAACACAATAATGTCGCCAATGTAGCACAGAGTATTTCTGCAGCCTTGCAAGATTGTAGTCAACATTTTCTGGAAAGCAGCTGGTGCTAAAGCGAGTATAAAAACAGACACGCTTTTACCTGTACAGCCCATGCTCTGTGATGAAAGCAGTCATGTCCCTGCTGTCTGGGTTAAGAGTCATTTGATGGTAGGCCGAGGCCAAATCCAGTCTTGAAAAGAACTTTGCACAATGCAGCTTGTATTGCAACTCGTCTGTGTGGGGCAAGGGAAATGAATCAACAATGATTGCATTGTTAAGTTCCCGCAGGTGTACACACGTCCTAATTTTCCCGATATTTTTCTTTGTTACAACTATTGGGGAGACCCAAGGGTAACTGTCAATTTTCTCAATCACATCTGCCTGTTCTAGCTGATCCAGTTCAACTTCCACAGAGTCCTTCAAGGAGCCATGAAGAGAAAATGCAAGTTGGTTTTATTCGTAAGATTTCGTGTTTTATAGTGCCCCCAGCGCTTGTCCGGATACAAACGGTGCTTTATTCACTGAGAAATTAAACAATTTGGGTTAAAATTTTGATTTTCCCGCTCAATCGTGCGTTTTCGTGGCCCCAAGTGACATCACTGGAACCGACCGCTCTGCAGCCTAGAATACCTTCATTCACGCATCCGCCGTACAGGGTAGAGACACGTAACGCTTCCGCCGCCATGTTCGGTTGCTCGCTCACCACCGAAGCAAGTCATTGTGTCAAAACTGCGCTAAAATTATCGCCGCAACGCGGTTTACTGAAGAAGTTTGAATCATATTGTCTGTTTCGCGTTGCTAGGTCTCGTGGGAAACGAAAAGAATAACGCGTTGAGCCCGTTGCCCAGTTGCGGCGGCACGGGACCGTTCAAAGGTTGTCTCCACCCTGTACAGCGCTGTTGGTTTGTTCCTGCGTTTCTTTACGTTCCGTAACCTAGATGGCGCCACCATACCGTGGCAAGCGTTTGATTTGTTTTTGCCCGCATTTAAACCTGGCTTGTTTTTGTTCTGGGAGAAAATATTCGTTCCCTGAAACAGTGCTCGCTCGACAAATGGGGTCACGTAAGACAGCGTTGCTTGCGTCAATCGGCCAGTGTCGTCTGAGACAACCCCAAGCCCCGTAGTGCTGTGCAGCTAAACCAAGCATGCTGTGCGCAGTACGAACAGTAGAACGCATCAGTACTTCTATGTTTACATGTCCTTTCGTAACTTCCACTGTTTGTCCCATCATTCTTATTGCTTTGTAAAGAATGTGCCCTAAATTTAAGCGCAAATCGCTCGTTCGTCTAGTTTGTAAGCTCCACCTAATTTTCGTCTGCTTCTGCCAGCCTGCGCCAATCGCAGAGCTTAGCTCATGTGACATCATAGGTTCTGTTGCGGGAAATGAGCTGGTGGGTCGCATGACCATTCCCGTTTTTCCTAAATATGTAGCTTATTTGAGCGAAGCTTACGTTAAAAGTGGTGTCAGTATGATTCTAACGAGACAATCTTTTGAATGAACCAAACTTGTGTTTTCTCTTCATGGCTCCTTTCACCCCAACCGGCAAGCGTCGTAATTTAGCGCTTACAGGAGCAACATCCTTGCGTATCTTGACTTTATGCACGAAGCCCTTTGCAAGACCCCAATTTCCATCAAACAGGTGAGAGAACTGGGATAGCAGATCAGGAGGGAGCCCTTCCGGTTTCAAAGAAGTGTGGAAGCAGCTCAGTGACTTAGCATTTATCTGTAGTTGCAGTGGTGTATGGATGTCGTCGATGCCCAGGAGATTTGTGCCTTGTGGTACCACGTGGAAAAGAAGTTGAGCATGACGGTTCCGATACTGGACTGGAGTGGCGAAGCACCCTTGAATGTTTATTTTTTCTTCGTGAAAAATCGACCAATTTTACCGATGTTGGCTAGAGTGGGGGTGGAGTCTTCTCGCTACGACAGACTCTCTCGAAATGACCTACCTTGCCACAATTGTCGCAGGTCTTGTTCCTTGCTTTGCAAATTCTAGAATTGGCTACGTGTTTCGCAGAGGCGCAGCAAAAGCAAATCCTACTATTTTGTCCCGACGCGGCACGCTCGGCTGGCCCTGGCGCCAAACGCTTATCCACTTTTTGCACGTACCCTGCAGGGCTAGCTGATAACAACTCCTTGGAATATTTTGCAGCTTCTTCTATACTTCGAGCAATTGTGAGGGCCCTGTCAAATGTCAATGAGGAGCCTTCCAAAAGTAGCCGCTCCCGAAGTACGGGGTTACTCGTCTTTGCGACGAGTTGGTCGCGTATGGACTCGTCGGCCTTGTCATTAAAGGCGCAGGCAAGTGAAAGTTCTCGCAGCGAAGAAACGAATATGTCCGTGGTCTCATCCGGCAACTGAACGCGTTGACCAAACCGCTGGCGTTCAATGACAACGTTAGTACTTGCTGAGTAGTACGCCTCGAGCGTCTGTAGAGCAGCCTTGAATTCGTCGTCGTCCTCTGTAGATTGCTTCTCTGGTAGCGTGTAGTAAATTCGTTGTCCCTCGACCCTTAGACAATGTAGAAAGAGCGCCTTGCAGTGTGCTGGAAGGTACACGTCGTTTGCCGACGCTACGAGGTAGTTCTCGAACAGCCGACGCCATTGCGTCCATGATATGGCGGGCTTTCCCGGTGTCGGTCGAAACTGCGGCGGCGGCGTCAGTGCCATCGAAGAAGATTGCAGTATGCCGTACTTGAGTACTGACGTGCCGTTCCGCCCGAAACCGAAAAGGGTTACCTCGTCGCCATTATGTTGTATATCAAGCGCAACGAGTCAAAATACGTAGCATAGAGATGCAGACGCCACCTTGTACCCACTGAAAAAAGAGCGTTTATTGTTGTTACATGCTATTTAAAACCGGGCTGCGCTTACTGATGATGATACTGGAAATTGTCCACCTTAGCACTGTACGACACCTGGTGGCATAAACAGAACTACATTACAAAACACAACATCCCCTCCTCCCAAAAGCCGCAGCACACCGTCCCACAACACAACATCTAGGTTTTAAATAACAGGTACTGCCGCGAAGGGTACCAATGGCGATAGGGGGTCTGTCCTCGGGGCACCATGATAGCAGGACGTAGAAGATGACGAAGAACAATAGCGGACCTTGAGGAATCAGCGATGGGGAACCTCTTGCTAAAGGACGTGGCCGACCCACGGACAGGGATGACCCCACGAGAGGAGAGGCTTGTCCGGGACAGCTGGCGAAACTTCACCCGAAAGAACCCCGACTTCGGAGTTATTGTCTTCCGGCGGATGTTTCGCAAGTACCCCGAGTACCAGAAGCTCTTTGAGCGTTTTAAGCATGCGGATCTGGAGACGCTTCCCAGCAACCCCAAGTTCAAGGCGCACGCCTGCGTGGTGGGCTTCCAGCTTTCGGCCATCGTTGAGAGCCTGGACGATCCCGATGTGGTTTCTGAGCTAATCCACAGGAATGCCGTCAACCATACGAAGCACGTCGGAGTCCGACCCCCAAACTTCGAGGGTTTCTTCTCCGCCGTCCTTGAAGAGATGGAGGCAAGGAACAGGAGTTTCATGACCCCACCCGTCGTAGCTGCCTGGGTGAAGTTTTTCGAGGTGAGGGATGCCTTTGTCGTAAAATGTCCAGTAAAGATCTGTGGGAACAATTTTCTTTTCATAAGCTGGGTTTGAGGAAAACGTAGAAAATTTCGCATCATGCATTTAGGGGACTATCGCTTAAAAACAAATGCACTCTTCATGAGGGTGTGTTAAGGGGAGTAAGCAAGAGTGACATTTTTTCTGGCTGATGCTTATGTTAACGACCCACTCAAAAACTCTGTGTTTTAAATGTAGGAAAAGGTTTTAACCAAATGTTTGTGTGAGAAGCTACATTTATACCAATTTATGTCAGAAGAGCTGTTCCATGGTGTGGTAAGAAGCTATTACAGAATCAGCGCGGCCCTAGTGGGCGGGAGAGTTCAAGGCATCCTGTTTTACGGGCAGATATTACGCTTCCCGTTGGTACTTCCCTTCACCTAGGTGCGTTGATTTTAATTTACCTGCTGTAAAGCATCACTGCTTTTTTTATAAAGAACACAGTTACGCTCCCTAATATGCCTGTGCTTTTGCAGAAATTTGGGTGAGGTTTTCGTTTGTTCTAACGGGACACCATTCCTGGTAATTTGCAACGCTACACCCTGTTAGAAAAATTTGTTCACACAGAGCTATCGCGAAAGTGGCTCTTTCAAAGTTTTGATCTTTGTGAGTTTAAGGTGTTTTCTCAGAGTGACACCAAACATAGTGCTTCGTATGGCAGATGTTCTCAGGCTATAACTGAACTTCTTCCTTACATTCACATGCAGTTCATGAACACCATCACAAGAAGAGTTTACGACCAGGCGGATGCGACGATTTCGAGTTCAACAACGAAAACAGCCTACAAGCCTCCTTTTCTCCAGCAGTACCAGGACGTGGGACACACGAAGTCTTCTGCTCACTCCAAGGACTTCAAAGGCGACAAGCCAGCCGCCGATGTGAAGAGCCAAGGCAGCGCAAAATCTGAGTCGGCTTCCAGGTCAGGGGGCCAATCACACGGTCTGGCGACACCGCTGGGGATACAGAGTAATATACCAACTCCGCTGAGAAGCAAATCCAAAGCAGCGCCGCTCCGGAATTCCCGAACCACAAATACCAAAAAGCATTGAGTTCCACAAGAATGCCCTGGAACTGTGTCAGAAATCGTGCAAGACGTTTTTGGTCGTTTACGCATTTGAAATTAGGAATTAAGACCGATGTTTCGTCACCTTTATGTGGTTAGCATTATGGAGTATGAATAAAGAATTTCTGTATTTTAACCTATCGTCCCACGTGGCGTCCACCTATATACAGCTAATAGGACTTTTGGCTGGGCACGAAGGGCTTGCCAGGGTGGGACAGTAAACACTCTGTCTCAAAAAAGGTTTTAACGGGGGAACAGAACGGCCGACGTTTAACACTTAATGAACCTAGGTTCATGAGCGATAGGGAAGGGTATGCCCGAGGTTTAGTTAAAGCTCCACTTCCCTCGCGATTTCGCAGTCTGTCGTCTAGCTGTACCTTCTTGGTGATAATATTGTGCCTTTCACTCGAGCTTGCAGCAGCCACTCCTTCATTACCTACAAGAGCCTTTCTACATAATCATGGGTCTGCTGTCATCATCAGTAGCGCCTGGCCTCAGCAGGAAGGACGAGGAACGTCAGAGAAATACCATGTCTACTTTCATCTAGTTTATTCGCGTAGTATGAAATAAAACGCTTTTTCGCACATCTCCTCGCCTAGTTCACACTATTCGCCTAAAAATTATAATTTAATCATAAACTTGTTCTTCAAACAATTTTTTTTCAATCATAGCTTGGCAAAGCGGCCTCCTCAGCCATCAAAACCTCCAGATCCTGGCCGATCCATCAAGTGAGTATGTCCAACACAGAAAGCAACAACTGCAACAACGACAGCGGCTTCTGGTCTTCTCGGCCGCAGCATGCGGTGGCTCCTCGATTCCGTCCTCCAGCTGCCATCGTATAACATAGGCAAATAAATTTTGAGCCTGCCGAAAAACTATGTCGGCGCCTACATGAATTTGTTACCCGGACGCCGGCAGCATGGAGCCCCGCTTCACCATACCGCTTCTTCCCTTGCAGCCTTCTAGAGGCGCTTCCCCCCAGCCAGGTTCCTCAAAATGTAAGCGCACTTTGGCATTCTCACTTTTGTCTCACCGGCTGAGCACTGCCACATTAGCACTGTCTTACCTACGGTCCCCTACGGTGTGGGCTCCTAGATAATGGCGAGCGGCCGTACGACGTCTTTCATGACTACGTGAACGCGATCGTCGTCATAAGTCTATCCCACCACAATCACGTCATGGCGCCCCTGGTCACTGTCCCCAAGCACGCCGTAACGCACTTTAGCATGGTAAAAACGCTGACCGCCTTGCAGAATCCCTGTGCTCAAGCTTTAACCCTAGGGCGGAGTAACATTACACCACCACCCAGCTTCACCAAAAACCCCCCGTAAACCTGCGGCCACTGAAAGCAGGTTGCGCCCAGCTACTCGACTCCTCGTGATCGCACCACTCCACCGAATACCGCGACCTTCCCATCGCCTCCGCCGTTCTACCTCAAGAACCACGAGGTGTGGCTTTTCCTCACAGAGTGCTTCCTCAGAGCCGGCCTTTTTAAGCCCTTGGTTGCGGCGTCCGTACGCAGAAAATTACAAAGAAATACGGAACACACGTACACCCGTAGGGGATTGGCAAGTAATGGGCCTTAAGAATGATTAATGTTCCCGTTACCCAAACGGTGTAACTTAAACTTATAACCATTTGAATAATGAAAGATCATGTAATCTCAAGCGAGAATTGTCTAAAAAATTCGGACGTTGAGGTTGGAACAAAAAACTTTACTTGATGAACAGAAGGAGACAAAAAGCTGACAGTGCAATCACCTAGTCCTAGATGAGTATCCAGGGCTGAGCGTGGGCTTGCGCCATATGACGGGCTCGCAAAACCAAAACAATACCCACGTAGGGGATTGGACAGGAATCGGGAATAACATGGACTAATGCACCACCTCCACAAAAGTATAAATAAGAAACTACGGTATATGAACGAACAAAGTGCATATAATTACAAGCGAGAGTTAGTAAATAATTCGGAAGTAGAGGGTTTGATAAATTAATTTAGTTTTTGAACTTAAAAAAGAAAGGAAGCTCACACAAACGTACGCAACGTTTACGACAATCAAGACCGCTTAGGTTCACGATTGCAGCCGATTTGACTCTTCCTCACTTCCACAATGACCTTTACTCGAAGAAGCAAATCGACGCATAAATAAACTAGGCGCCCGCCGCGGCTGTATGCACCCTATCACGTGTCTCTGTGTTGAGCAGGTGCCGTATTTCTCACCCCACCTTCACAGCCGAGTGAGTAAGCTGTTTGACTTTCCGGTAATAACTGACCTTAATATCCACCGCAACCTGACGGCATAGTTTCCGAATTATATTAGGTATTCTGTGAAGAATAGAGCCTTGTATTAGCCGCAGCCTTGGAAAACATCAAACTCACAAGACTGCTACCACCTTGAACGTAAGTACTACCACCCACAGCAGTAATTTGGTGCTCATATCCGAAAACTCCTCCCAATGTCGGCACGCGATGTCATTGCCCGCATCCTGACCCCATGTCTCGAGACAGCCCTCAGTAGTGGCGTGGGCCCTCCCTCCATCCCTAGACATATGCGTTAAGGTTAGGAACCATGAACACCAAGCTGCCCCGCATTCCAACTGTCTGTGAGGATTCAGAGTCGGAAATTAAACCCTTAACTGTCTAACAACCCGACCTGAAAAAGGCCATCAACCAGGTAGAACCCGCCATCGTCCACCACCGCAAAGTCTTCGTCGAGCGCTCCCCCTCCGTTGAAGGCCTGCACAACTTCGTCTTCTTGCTCCTCTGGGTGATTTCATTCTCGCCAGCAGCACGGTGCGCTTCCTAATTATACGTGTCGTCTGCAGCGTGCATATCTGCTTTGGTAAGCTCATACGCCATGTGCGTGGCGCACAGTTGGAGATAGTCCTTCCGCCCCCAATTTTATGAGTGCAGGTAGTTGCCCTAGCAACGCGGAGCGAGTGACGTTGGGAGCAAAAAATAGACATTTTGTCGGTGACGCTGTTTGCTCAAATGCTGACTGGGAAGTGCGCTTGGTATTTTTTTCTTTTTATTTTGCAAGCCCACACGCAAGCCTTGATTCGTATTATTGACTACGTACCTTCCCTACTAGTTTTATTTTCCAGTTCAAAGAGTTCATTTTTTGTTGCTATTCTACTTCTGAATCATCCACCAATCCTAGCTTTTTTTACGGAATCCTTTCACGGGTACTGTCTTCATTCATATGTTTAAGTTTTAAATTTGCAGTATTCGTGTACGGACGCCTATTTGTCCTGCTTACGCTCGATTCGTAGCCGATTCTCCATGCGGGTACCTGGGCTCGGCATTTACGTTATATTTTTCTGTTTGTAAAGTGTGCACTCAAAAGCCTCAACAGCAGCACTGTTAAAATAGGATTAACAGTGACGTTAAGTAAAACGTTAATCGCATCATCAGGGTAATCTTGTGGTGCTCTATTCGTTATACAGGCATGTGTTATAAAGAAAATTATTATCAAAGGTACTACACCATTTTTTAAATCCCACCTCTTAAGCGCCGGCCTCTGTAATTTTGCGTAGCCTACCGCCCCCATGTCACCGAGAGAACTTAGAGGGAATCTAATACACGAGGTTGTTTAAACGAGGGAGAGCGCCGCTGCCGTAACACGCACGTTTAATGGCGGAAAACATACAGATCGCCTCCTCGCGCTGTATGAGCAGGTCTTCTTGTAGGTCATCATCTTGATCCTTGATGGGAATATTTTACAGGTTCTACACGTTAAACTGAGGCGCTCGCTGATGATATCGGAAGAATACCTCGTACAATCCCGTTTTGCACTTTCCGAATGACGTATCGACGGAAAGAACACGGACGGGCGTAAAAGGCAAAGAAAGTGGGTCAGGCAAAACGCGTCCCACAATAAAAGCCAATGGTTTGCTCGCATCGTGTTGCACCGCTCGAAGTACGCCCCAAGCTACCGAAAAACCCAAGGCCACAACAAGGCAAACATGGGAAGAGAAAGACAGATAGAGATAACGAGAAATCGGCACATCACAGATTGGGCACCGCACTGCTAGCGGCGCACGGCAAAATGGAGCAGCGCATACAGCGACAGGTATACCCTATCTATGAGCAGCGTGGTCCTTGAGAGCGGAGTAAGCAGACGCGGCAAGGGTGCTTCTTCCGGCTTGATACGCCACCCCTAACCACTCACGCTAGCTACGCCCTTTGCTATACGCCTTGTTAGCTCCCCCCGATAGCAGAAAGCTGTCTGCAGTGTCAACAAAGTCGAGATACTATGTATGTTTACGCAAGACTGCAGCCTTGTTTACACTCACCTCCTCTGCGGAGGAAGTTGGCCAATCTCTCAGTAAGTGATCCCGACGCACGCTCTCCTGTACGGGGTAACCTCGGCATGGCAGCGAACCGTGCACGAAAGAAAGAAGATCAGGCTGGAGGCGAAATACGAAGCTGCCTCACCTGTAGACTAAACTAGCTTGTAATTTAACGACGTATTCATTAGCTTATACGTGCAGCAGAGAGAGGCTCCCAAGAAGAACGTGCACGTCCTTAGATGGCCTTCGCCTCACAGCGAGATAGATGAAGAGCACCAGACGACAAAAACGACGCAACGACCTTCGAGCACTTCGATGCAACTGTAGGAACTAGAAGGCAACTCAGTAGTGACAATACGGGGTGGCAAGTTCTCGCGCTGCGTCTTTTAGTTCAATTAACAGCATTTTCTATTATGGTGTGTGCAGTGTGCGGGGCAGCAGAATGTGATTTAGGCACAGTGTAGCTACCGTATCCTGACTCGGTGTTTGCGACTGGAGTTCTTTCGAACAAGCTGAACATGCACTGACTGTTGTCTGCCCTTTTCTTATGCAGTGTAAAGGATATAGTGGCATGCTGTTTCTCACCGCTTTCGAAACGATGCGAGATATGCTTTGACAAGCTAGTCATAGGTGCCACTTTTTTGTTGACTGGTGTCAGCTATACAGCGTTCGTAGACCGTTTTTTGGGACGGTGCGATGCCACTTAGTATGTGCTCTGTATACCTTTTCTTTTCGCAGTGTGCGCGGCGGTCTTAGTGTGTCTGTTTGATTTGTAGCAATTCTGATTTCCTTGTGTCATTGGTGCATCACCAGTTCGCTATTGGCTTGCTGCCTGTGATTTGGATAAGCGTGGAGAGTTTGGTTTGGTGTTTCTTTTTCTTTTTCCTTTTTTTTCGCATCTACAAATTGGTTTTTACATTAAAAAATACCTTTGGGCTATCGCTCCTTTTTATTTATTTTTTATTGGCTGTTAACCTGTCATAGCTTGGTTGGAGCGGGTTTTGTTCCCCGAATTTCTTCTTGTTTCTTTATTATGGTGAACACGGAATGAATAAAGGAATAAAGGTTCTAGGGCGGAATTTTCAGCGATGCAAGGATGCGCTTCAACGAGCACATCTCAAGTTTACCGATTACAAAGCCCACAGTGACTACAGGATTCACATAGAAGAAGCGAAGGTCACACCAGCAAGACAGGCCCGTTCATGGGAAACAAGAAGAAGCTTATTCGGACGTCCCTTTGAAGCCGCATTTCGCCGCTATACAGTTCCAACAGTACTGCCTCCCCTTCTACAATCTGACGGCAGTTCCACAACTGGCACCATACAATCTGCCGATCTTCTTCTAAAGACGCTCATATCAGAGGACACGAGGAAGAGTGATGCGTTGGTTCGCACGGCGTTACGCACGTTTTTTGCCCTCACACCATATCAGTCGGAGCACCAAGATGTCGACTTCACCCAAAGCGCATTACGAGAAGCCGCCCGCAGCCTGAACCCTAATTCAGCCCCTGGCTTTGACGGTATTACTATTCTTACGACTCAGCTATTCATTACCCCCATTCCCCATTCTTCCTCAATCTGTTTAACACCTGTCTTCAGCTTGGACCCTTCCCGTCCCAGTGGAAAATTTCCCATGTTACGTGCCATTTAAAACCTGGAAGGCGACGACATCAACCCTCTTCACACCGTACAATTTGTGCTACATCTGTGCTGGGAAAGCAGCTGGAGAGGATGCTAAGTTCACGTTTATACTTCTTCCTTAATCAATCTGGTCGCCTCCATCCTCACCAGTATAGGTTTACTAAGGGGAAGAATGCGACAACTGCATTGGTAGGACTCCGTCGCTCACTTCGAGAACGTGGGGATAATGGCGATTTATCTTTGGTCGTATCTTTGGCCTTTGCCGGCGCTTTTGGCTCAATTTGGCATGCAGGGCTTCTACGTTTCTTCCGGTCGCAAGGCTGCTCTAGCAATAGATACCGGCTATTGCATTCCTTTTTGGAGGGCCGAACACTGTCTTTTCATTCACACTCCGGAAGTATTCCCATGCAGCGACAAACAGAAGCTCACAAGGTTCACCATTAAAGGGGCCCTGAATGGCGTTTTGAGCACACTAAATGAACTAGCGCAATCGTTAGACTGGGTCGTCAACGTCATTTGTGCCAAGTATTACTGTTTTAGGCGCAGCGGAAAGCCCACGCTTTTGTTGCAAAGTTTGTCGCTCTTTTCTCACCCTTCCCCGCGTGTTTTTGGACGCCGCCATCTTCACATGTCTACGTCACTGATTCCCAGATGTTCGTCATGAGCTAGACATCCTGCTATTAGGCGACTTTCTCACGCACTTACGGCAAAGCGATGAGTCGTCTGCTCAGCGTCGGTTCGGCGGCTGATCTCCCAGCGGAGTGCCGGAGTGCTTGGGCATTTTACGACAAACAAAACAAGTGTAAAACAAACGCGTAACCGTTTGTATTGAATGCAACACGGCCATAACACGACATGGATATTCTGTTACGTAAATACGTTAATAAAGATAATGTTGAAGCCCCGTGGCGCTCTTTCCTGCAATCGCAGGACACGCCCTGAGCCGAATGGCCCGGTTTGACGCATACATTTCATTCGACTTCAAAACAATCCAGAGATGCGTTTCGAACGAACACAACGTCACAACATGCGTTGCAAGTCTGAACCGCGATTTACAGAGGAACGATTGCCTTCTCCTGCACGTTGTAAATTCGGCACTCACCTCGCGCGCGGTTTGTGGGGACGAACAGCAAGTCACTTAACTCTGGCGCGCAAGCCGAGAAGGCTTTTAGTCACGCGAACTGCACATACCTCATGCGAGGTTGAATCATACGTCGCTCGAGAAAGATAATCCAAACCATGGGAAGCACTATCCACCGGCAGACGTACGTCACAATTCATCGCGAAACAAACGCTGCCACAACACACACACCATCGCCTCTGTATTTTAGATGCAACGCATCTCATGCTCGCCCCTCTGTCCTTCCTACGTCTGTCCGGTGTTGTTCGCACAGCTGCGGCTCTCCTCCTCTCCACTCTCCGCTAGCGAACACTCTCTCCCAAACAGCTGCGGGTTGGCGCAGCGCGCTCTCGTTCCGTTGCTAGGCGCCGGTGGGCGGCGCTGCGCATGTGCAGTACTCTTTCTCTCTCCGTGCTCTCCTCCTTCGGGCACTGTGAATATAAAGCGGCATGCCACACTCCGTCGGTCTCAGTCGACGGTCGTCCGCATTACGCTTGCATTCGCTCGCAGAACTCGACGATTGCTTGATGTAATCGTCAAGCCCCTAACTGCACTTTACGGACCACAAGGCACTCATTCTCGTCTGCAACAAAGACCGCACCTGAGCATACGTGTACTGCATGTCCATTGCATGGTGAAAATGGAAAATTACGCCCACCTCCCCTTCGCGTGAGAATCCCTCCTATAAGCGTAATCAATACGATGGAAAACGCCAATGGAACCCCCCATGAGATGCGTTGCATCACACCAGGGTTCCCGCGAGGGGAGGTGGGCGTAATTTTTTACAATGCGAAACGCATCGCGCACTTCCCAATGGGAGTGAGTGGTACGCCTGCTGTGCCCACATGTCGCGAGCTGGGGCCCCAAGCTGAACCGAGATCACGCAACCGTAACTGACTTCGAGGGTGGTTTGGGGCTTGTTACCAAGGCAACCGAACCTCTACGTTTGAGATAGTCAAAGAGGCACTCGCGCCAGCGCTAGAAAGCTCAGAGCCGCGGTAGAGAATGTTTTGCCAACGTTGCCGCTCTCCACCACGCGTCGCCCCAAGGTGAACTGGTCACATCGTTGAAGCGCTGGGAAGGTGCATCAAAGGGAACGAGCGCACGATTCTCCCCGTGCGGCTGCTGAGAGTTCGCCGCCGATTAAAAGCCACGTGCCGCCGATGTCAACTGCAGCAATGTACACCGCGAAAGCGCAAGGCCAGGCCACAGACATGCGGCCAGGTCTTTCGTTCGCTGTTCCAGCCCTTAACGGAGTGCAGGATGCACGGTGTCAACAAAGGTCAAAAAGCCAAATGAGCTTGCCCGTGGCAGACGGTAGTCTGAGTAGCGCAATAGCGGAAGCACGTCAGCGCTGAGGAGCGCAGCATCATGGGAGGGAAGGTTTGCGCGCCTTCACCAGTTGAAAGGAGGAGGAAATGCGGCGCGACGATAATGCGCGTTTTTTGATTTACAATTTCCCAGCTAATACTCATCGCTTTTCAAAATTCTTGCAGGAAGAGATTGCTAATACATTACTTTATTCGGTTACATGTACATCCATGCATCGGTGGAATGTATTTCAGGACCCCTTTAAGCCCGCTATTACGGAATGCTTATATCCATGATCTACTCTGTCTTCCGATGCCTGATAACGTATACCTTCCGGCATATGCGGATGACACGATCATTGTTATACATGGGAATACGCAAAGGCAGCTTCAAACAGCAGCTCGCCAAGCTTTGGATAGAGTTACCACTTGGAGCAACAACGCCAAACTTCGGTATAATCCGACGAAATGTTCCTGTTTACTGGATTCGAGAGGAGAACCAGGAGCGAGCCGAAAACCCACAGTGAGACTTTACGGGACGTCGTTACGATATTTGCCTGAGATGGGGCTCCTTGGGGTTGGTTTCGACAATCGTTTAACCTTTGTAGCTCACGTCAATCACCTCCAAACCGTCGTCGAAAACCTTGCGGTGTCCATGATACGCTTTAGTCGTAAGCACACCATTGTAAATAGACAGCATCTTCGCCTATTACATCATTTGTTATTGGCGCCAGCCCATTCGTACGCCGCTCCTGCGTGTTGGTATACGAGTGAACACTCCATGCTTCGGGCAAGAGTACGCTCGCTTCTCAGATCAACACTGTTTGCGGTGACAGGAGCGTACACGACAAGAACGGCTGCTCTAGAGGTAGCGAATACATTACCTCTACACATACACCTAGACATTCAAGTCCTTATGTTTCCCCTGTTTTATGAGCGGCAATCCATCACGTTCAACTCACTTAATTGCGAACCTTCCGACGTAGACCTTCCCATTCACACTCTCACTCATCAAGCCAGAGTGATTCGAATTAACAGTGAGAGGCTTACTGCTGCCGACGCTAACCAAAAATTACGAATCTCTGGCCGACACGCCTACACAGATAGATCGCATACCTCTACTTCAGCTGGTGCTGGCTTTGTTAGCACGTCTGGGCCTGATTCTATTACAGCAGTGCGCCGCTACCGGCTCGTTACCCCAACCTCTTCGTTCGACGTAGAAGCACTAGCCCTGCGCAAACTACTACAGTTCTTACTTGATAATCTACCTTCTTCCCTCCCGTTCTCCCGTCAACAGCCTCTCTGTCCTAACCACCCTTGATAACCTGTTTAATCAATCCACCGCAGTTCACCAGTTGAAAATCGCCATACTTTCTCTCGCAAATGTTGTTTCTGTTCATCTTTATTACGTACAGGGACTCTCAGGTGTTTGGGGTACGAGCTGGCGGACGTGGTGGCGGCAAGTGCGGCTACGAGAGGAGAAGATGCCCACGGTAAACTGACCAAACGCATGAGGAAATCGCGATTAACAAAAGAGGGTCACCCGCCGCGGTGGCTCAGTGGCTAAGGCGTTGCGCTGCTGAGCACGAGGTTGCGGGTTCGATTCCCGGCCGTGGCGGCCGCTTTTCTGATGGACGCGAAAAGCAAAAATGCCCGTGTGTACGAGATTTCAGCGCACGTTAGAGATCCCCTGCAGGTGGTCAAAATTAATCCGGAGCCCTCCACTACGGCGCGCCTCATCGCCTGCGTTGCGTCGGCGCGTTAAACCCTACAATCAATCAATAAGAGGGTCACCTGCAATGGCAGCGAAGGTGGTTGACTGAAAATACCGACAGACAACTGTACAGATGGATACCCAATGTGTTGAACATTGCCTCCTTCTTCTCTCCACCAAAAAAGCTAACTCAGTTGATCACTGGACATGGACGATTCCTACATTATTTTGATAGGTCACAACTGCGGGCAGCCTGTCGGTGCTTCTGTGGACAAGACGTACCTTCCATTACTCAGTATTTACAAGATTGCACAAGAACAGTTGTGTACATTCGACGAATGCGCAACGTAATACGACAAGCTCTGGTACCATCGCATTTATGGACAGTATTGAATAATTGTGTAGCAGTTAAAATTTTAACGGAACTGGTTGACTGTTTCAAAGGCACTGCCTGAAGTGTGACAGATATTCAGCACCCCGAGCCAAGAGGTTCTTTTCCGCGAGTGATGCGCTCAAGTTCTTTTTTTCCGTGTTAGTATGACCCGTTTCTGTTCTTTGCAGTGCGCGGGGCTGCAATACCATATGAATAGCATTTTCTAGTATGGTGTGTGGCCAGCCCACGGGTGTTCGGGATCAGCAGCGGTTGGCTCTCGGGAACAGCAGCGGTTGCGCTCTGGGTCTTCCCCAAAACGATCACAAGGCCGCGATCTTAAGCCCAGCGTGTCACAGCCGTCCCCTGATCACCGGCCTGGTTCGAATTTTCTGCACGCACTCGTTGCAGCTGCGCGCTCGGTCTCCTCTTCCTCGTCGTCCACTGGCACTACATCACAATAACCCCGGATCTAAGAAAGTTGTTGTGAAGCAATAACTATTCTAAGAGTTAAAAAGGCACGGTTGAGTTGGAAGAAATTCGCTGTACCGGTGGAAAAGGTCTTGCGCACAGTCCACAAAAGCAGTCAGTCCTACCGGCACACTTCGCCGCACAGCACACGCACGAAGGGTATAGAAAAATTCATTAAACAAATGTAGGACCACAATTACGCGTTAAAAACCACTGAATAACAGACACTACATACAAAAGAGAGGGGGGCAGGCGAGGATTAAACTCCACTCGTGTAGTCAGTCCCTGGACTGTCGATGCTCTTGTATTCGCCAGAGGTTTAGTGCGGGCGACCCTCTGACTGGCTATCGATGACTCTGGTGCAGCCGATCGCTTGATCACCGCGCCGACGGTGTCGCTTGCGGTCGGGTCGCTGCCCTTGAGGTGATGAAGCATTGGGTTCTGCTAGGACGGTCTTGCCTTCTCCTTTGACTGCTCTGCGGAAGTTCGGTTTTCGGGCCGCATTTACGTCTTTCAGGCTCGTCGACCGGTAGCCGGGCAAGCTTTTATGAAACGGCGGCGACTGAGTGAATGCTGTGTTTAACGCGGGTTGGCATCCCGGTCGTTGATCCCTCGACTTGCTGCTAAGTGCCGCGTTGCACATGCGCGATGGCGTTTCGCTCTCGAACGCTTCTGGGTCTGGAAAGTCTTTGTCTTGGGTGCAGCAAGTTGGCATGCCTCCTGCTAGTGCCCAAGATCCTGTCTTTCTTTTCTGTACATTATGCCGGCAGGCTCCACACGTTCTGACAAAATGTCGCACGTCTCGACGTAGGTCTGGCCAGAAATACTCCTGCAAAACGCGATCGGTCGTCCTTCGTACACCTTGGTGCCCCGCCATGATGATCTCATGGGCCACTGGAAGGATCGGCTCCTGCAGATTCTTGGGAACAACGACTTCTTTAAACGCTCTGCCCGTGAAAAGCTTGTAATGACGGTACAAGACGTCATTTGATTTGACGAAATAATATTTCTGTCCTTTTCTGGAGGCGAAATCCTTTCCTAACTTGCGGAAACAACGTCGGAGAGTTGGGTCCCCTTGTTGTTCCCTGGCCAGCTCTTGTCTTGTGATGTCTGCGCAGCTGATTTCGGGTACCTTTAAAGGTGAAGCCTTCACCGAACTTGACTTGGCGACAGCAGACACCAACACGTCTGAGTGTATCTCTGTGGCATTTGTGGTGAGGGCTGCGTTCGGGATATCGCTGTTTTTGAGCTGCCAGTCGGGACCTGGCATGTGAGGTTCCCTCACACCAGGAATGTTCCCGAGCACGACATCATAGATCAGTTGATCCACGCAAGCGGCGATAACCTCGCCCACAAAGTACGGGGTTTGCACGCAGACTTTGGCTTCGGGGAACTTCTTGACTGTTCCGTCCAAGAACAGCACTTGGGTAGCTCTTCCCATTAGCTGGTTTTCTGCGACCAAGTCTCGCCGGACAAGAACGGTATTGCTCCCAGTGTCTCTCAAAATGGTGACGGGCTTTCCGAATAGTCTTCCTTTGACTACCGGCATTTCTTTCCCCAGGAAAGAATGCTGTTTTACAATGTCACAAGAATACTTGAAACTAGAATTATCCTCGCACTTGTCGAGGTCGATGCTCTGTTGTTGAGCTTCCCGGAGTTCAGTGAGGGCACAAGCAGCAACCTGCTTTGTTTCACTCCCTCTCTTCCTGCAGTGCTCAGTGTTATGCCCGAGGCGACCACAGGTAGCGCATCTTTCCGGTTCTTTCAAAGAGTTACGGCATTCTTGGGCACGGTGTCCTGGGCGGTTGCACACAAAGCATTTCGGTTGCGCTTGCTTCCGCGATTCGATTACGACTTCCGTTGTATCGCGGTCGTCTTCGGACACCTTTCCAATGTTCGAGAGGTTTTTCGCCTCTAGGAAACGATCTGTAGCCTCGGTCAGGTCGTTCAGCGTCTTACACTCCCGCTCCTTCAGGAAAATGACGAGCTTGGGATGGCAGCAGCGGATGAATTGTTCACCGATCATTTGATCGCGAAGAGCATCGAATGTTTTTTGCACATTCGCCATCTCGATCCAGTGATCCAAATAACCGGTAAGCCTTGCCGCTGGTTGTTTTCCGGTTTCTCCATTCTCAGCCCTCGCCTTCCTGAACTTTTCTTGATAACCTTGGGCTGTGAACCGAAACCGCTGCAGCAACGCCCGTTTGACCTTGACGTAATCAAGGGACTCTTCGGCGGTTATACGGCCTATGATAGAGCTTCCCCGCTCAAGCACAGGCTTACAGCTAGGGCCCATTTGTCCTGAGGCCACTGCTGTCCGATTGCCACGCGCTCAAACCTTTGCAGGTACGCGTGCAGGTCGTCGCGTTTCTCATCGAATAGAGGAAGACGTTTCTGCGGGTTAATCGCAGGCGTAGTTGCAACAACTTCCCCTCCCGCGGCGACATTTGGTTGGCTGGTGCCACCACCCTCTTGGAGTCGGATCTTTAGCAGTAGCAACTCCTTCTCCCTTTCTGCAGCATCTTTCGCTCTTTCAGTGGTTTCTCGGCTGGCTTCCCTCTCGGCGGCTCTAGCGGCGCATTTCTCAGCCCGTTCACTCTGTATCCACGCCCTAAGCTCTTGTCCCGAGAGTCCCAGCTGAGTCCCCATTGCCATTAACTTCTCAAAATCCATGCTGCCGAAGCTAACGTTACAGGCACACTCGTGGCACACTGACTTCTTTCAGCAGATGTTAAGAAATCCTGGCAGGCTCGCCACTTTTTGTAATGAAGGGGCCAAGGATTGGCGCGAAAGTCACGAGTCAGTGACCAGTGCGTGCGCGAGTAAACGTTGCTTTATGCATGACACGAAAGAAGCAGAAGTTAGGGCACGAAAGCAAGTACGCGAGACGAAAGAGCAAGTACGCGAGACGAAAGATATCAGCGTTAAAAAGGCAAGAAGCTAACGGAAATGTCCGCAATAAAGAAAGCAAACGTCCTACGGGGCTTTGTCGCAGCCTCTCGAGGTGTTGAAGTCCCGATGCGTGCGGAGTCGACGAGGACGTCACGGCGAGGCTGGCTCGATGACCGATTCTAGGCCCCGTCGTAACCAGGCGCGGGACATCGGGAAGGCATCGTCGACCTTTCCAATGAGTCACGGCTCGAGGGCGTAGCAGCGGGTGTGAGCGGAGGGTTCCACCTCCAGGTGAATCCGGACCCGCGCTCTCTCGCCCAGCGCGTCACCAGCTCCAGGTACGGCCAGCCCACGGGTTGTCGGGATCAGCAGCGGACGGCTCTCGGGAACAGCAGCGGTTGCGCTCCGGGTCTTCCCCGAAACGATCACAAGGTCACGCTCTCAAGCCCAGCGCGTCACAGGCGTCCCCTGATCACCGGCCTGGTTCGAATTTTCTGCACGTACTCGTTGCAGCTGCGCGCTCGGTCTCCTCTTCCTCGTCGTCCACCGGCACTAAATCACACCCGCATGGATCATAGCTCTTTGTAGTCGAGCCCAAGGTTTGCCCATTGTAATTGGTAGAGATTTTAATGCTGTTCGTACAGCTTTGGGCTACACCAAGCACACAAGAATGGGGTCTTAATTGAGGGGGGCAATGGAGGCTGTCCACATTGAGCTTCAAAACGAGGTTGGCACTCTAACCCGCCTCGCCGACCATGCCAAGCTTGCCGACAGTTCCCCGGACGTGACCTGGACAAGCACCGCTCTCAAATGCGACTGGCACACCTGGCCAGATTCCCTTGGTAGCGACCATTTCCCCATTGCAGTGAAGCTGAATTGCCTCAAAGATCACCGCCAGTCACGCCATGCCTACGTAATCCGCTGGGACAAATTTAGAGAGACTCTTTTACGAACTCCATCGGGTAATAGCCACGGTGAAAAACACGTCTCAGTCGCCATTGAAGACTGAATGCATGCGGCGACCGAAACGTATGCGGTGAAAGCGAACTCTCTGAATCCCGACATTCATTTACACAACCTTTCGGCAAGGTGCCTTCAGGCACAGCAGTGATTCCGCAAGAACGGCAAAACACTTTCACTGCGGATTAAGCTGATCAAGGCCACAGCCGCCGCTCGCCAGTACCCCAAGAAGCTGCGCAGAGCTCAATGGCACACCCACTGCTCCACTGTCAGCGAAAGAACGGGCCAGTCCAAAATGTGGAGAACGTTTCAAGCCACGCAAGGAAAGCGGCGAATGCACACAGCTGGCCAGAACCTTGCCCTTCGCCTCAACATTGACGAAGCCGCTCTCGCTAACATGGCAACAAGCATTTTCTTTCCACAGCCATTAGTTACGTGTTCACCTACAAAACCAAAGGTAACATCAACAACAGACACGCAAGAAAACCCTATGGACACTCCACTCACGATTGCCGAGCTGGTTACGGCAATCAGCCAGTCAGCGTCAGCAAGCGCGCCGGGACCTAACGGCATTACATGTTCCGCGCTCAAAAACCTTCCTGACAACAGCGTAGAACAACAACTTCATTGGTTGAATGACATCTGGCTTAATTCCTCTATACCACCGGAATGGAAGGAGTCCTGGGTAATACCAATTCCTAAGCCTGGGAAGCAACCAGACAAGTTACAAAACCTGCGCCCTATTTCACTTACTTCAATCGTCTTCAAAGTGATGGAGCGCGTGGTTTTTAACAGGATTCAATGGCACCTGGAAACTACCACCCAGCTTGGGGGCACGCAAACTGGCTTTTGCCCCGGCCTTTGCGCACAAGACAGCCGGTGTGTTCTCCATTAAACGCTAAAAGAAGCTCGTACGACGGTTGACCACAGGATCGTAGTAGCAATTGATGTACGGAAAGGTTTTGACTCCGTTCCTCATGACTCCGTCGTCGAAGGAGCGTGACACCGAGGCTTATCAGGAAAGACCCTTAAGTTCATACGCTTTTTCTTCCGCGTCAAGGTGGGTCGGGCGTCCGCGTCAAGGTGGGCGGGGCCTTTGGAGACAAAACAGCAAACCGAATAGGTGTACATGAAGGGGAAATGCTGTCTCCAACCCTTTTTAATATGGTGACGGCGGTCCTGCCACTTATGCTGGACAAGATTTCAGGCATATCTTACACCATTTACGCCGACGACATCACCATCTGGTCGACGGGCGGCTCAGTCGGCGAACAAGAGCAGGCTCTGCAACAAGGACTACATGAACATAATCACTTACTTTCTGGAGTCAGTGGGTCTTTCGCCTTCTCCCGAAAAGACAGACTTTGTAGTAGTAGTCAATGCCCGCCTTCGCAAGCAGCAATTGAAGGACCACATGAGCCTTTCTATGAACGGAGTGAGACTGCAAGCGAAAGAGAGCGTTCGTATTCTCGGTCTCCCTGTTGATGAAGATGGTGGATGCAGAACATGGATGTCGCAACTCCTCCACACGTGCAAGAGGACAACCCACCTAATCAAACGAGTCGCATATAAATGATGGGGAACTGACGAGAGCTCTATGCGCGCACTTGTAAACGGTCTCCTGATATCCAAAACAATGTACGGCATCAACTATACATAGCGCAAAAAGAAAAACTGGCAGAAGCTCAAATCCTGCATCGCGAAGCTCTGCGCGGCGTTACAGGATTGCCAAAATTTACAGCCAAGGACATTCCGTACGCACAAGCGCAAGCTAATAGACTTAACGACATAGCCGAAGACAGACGGTTTGGACAATTTCAGCCTCTGGACAGCACCAATGCAGGCAGGAGACTTCTTCTCAGAGCTAGCTTTGAGCTTCCCGGCCGACATCCGCAAACAAGACGGAACGGGCAGACAAGCTGCCCGTTCCGTCTTTGGACGACATTATTGTAAGAATGAACAAGCCACTGCCAAGAAATGTCGGTCACGAGAACCCAAGACGAAGGACAAGAAAGGTTAAAGATCACCTCCGAGAACTAGGCAGTGGAGACAGCGATACCAACGCCAATCGCACCCTCCATATCTACACAGACCTACACAGTTGAACATGAACATGAACATGAACATGAACATTAACATGAACATGTCTACACAGTCTACACAGTTGAACATGACCGCGTCTCACTCTGCTGGTACAGCCTCGAAGACCGAAGCGCAAATGCACACGTGCGCTTTGTCGAAATTTCCAGCCGAGAAGCCGAGCTAAGGGCCATCCGGCTTGCTTTGACTGAACATGCAGGCAAAAATCCGGGTCCCTTCGGCCCTCCTGAACGCATATTAATTTACACAGACTGAATGGACGCAATTTGAGCCCTTGGTTTACACAAAACTACCAGTCGCACTGTCCAAGAATAAAGAAATTAATTTCTGAATGCCAACAGAGTGGCCTGCAATACCAAATCCGGAATGTCCCTGGCCATGAAGAGGCACACAGAATTGCCCGGGAGCAACTTCGTATTCACCCCGAGCAAGACAGTTTAGAACCCGCTGATTTAGATGAAAAGGCCGACATCGACACAGAGGACGGCGCTGCTTTGGCGAAGGCCGAGCGGAAGGCCGACCTTCAAAACAAAATTTCTGAAGACCCCAACCCGTTGCCGCCCGAATTCAGCCAATGGGCAACAGTGTGGCTAAGGCGTATAAGGACGGGCATGGCCCTTACGCCTAGTACGGCTCACTGTTTCTTCGGACGTGGAAACCCGTACAGCTCTCCGAACTGCCAGAGATGTGGTACCGGTGCCCTGTGCAGTGCGCGACACCTCCTGTGGGAATGTCCGGTCCGGCAATCAGTGTTCCTAGAGAAAGCTGCCTGAAGACACGTGGCCTGCTATGACTGGCAGACTACAAACTTTGGGTTAACCCACTTGGAGCCCCACCTCACAGGAAGCACCGGCTCGTCACTCTGCTGATTTTCATCAGAGAAGCCGGTGGGTGCCTTTCTTGCCCTCTTTCCCCCGATACTGACTTCCTATCTCTTTTCCGACTCTTGACCGAGGCCTCAGGTCATGTCAAGAGTACTCCTCTCCCTCTGTTTTTTTGTCTTTCAATAAATGTGCGTTCATTCATTCCAATTCTCGCTCTCAACAAGTCCGCCTAAGACAGCTAATGACACTTACGAACCTTTCCCCTGCGAAAAAACCGTTTTTTTTTATTCGTCGCCTAATCAAGGCTTGTGTACCTCCTGTGAAATTGGGAACCCCACTGAACACATTATTTGGACATGCCCTCGATTTCAAACTGAAGGACAGATTCTCCTAAACACCCTTCCCGCTAACGTAGAACCAAATACCCTAAATGATCTCCCGCGTCCCTCCTACCCACCTAATTTAACAAAGGCAGTGTGGGACTCTCTCGTACATTTCATATCCCAACCCACTATTTTTCTCTTGCTATTCCCACCCATACCCGTCGTGAACGTTAACTTATCGCTACCCCTAAGGGGTCTGATGGACTAGCACCCGCGGGTGTTTTTTCTACATTTCAATGAACGTTAAAAATCTATCGTTTTCTTTTCAGAATGAATCTGTATGCTGGAAGAGTTCATCCCTGGCTCAAAAAGCCAATGCGAAACTTTGATTCTGGGAAAGATTGTGAGGGCTAGCATAGCTGCCCCTTCCTTGTCAAATGCTTTCGCCAAGTCCTGTGCGCATAGGTATTCAAATAGTTTTTTCACGCAAATAGAAATATTGAAGACGGCTGCTTACAACAAGCAAGTTCCAAGTATTATGCTTGGAAAAGTTCAGATGCGGGCGAACCATGAGTATCTACCGTGAGAGGACCATGAGTCAGATCTTAGAAGAAACATTTCTCTGTCATGCTCTATATGCACTTTTTGTGACAAGGATTAAACAATGTATCTGGATGGAACAAGGAAAACACGTTGTTCTCGGTGCCAAACAAGTGAATTCGGCTGTGGAAAATTGTTGAAAAGAAGGTAGGCTTAGCGTCTATGCATGCACGAAGCAATGCTAAAGATGTGTCGCGATTTGTAGCTTGCGCATGTTAGAAATGTATCGAGTATTGTTTTCGTGCAAAAACGTTTATTTCGGGCAAACGGGCCGTTCCCTAATCCTAAAACACATTGGATACAGGAGTTTGTTGCAAGGAGATGAAAATCCGCATATCGCTCACAACGCCGCTCGCCACGGTATTTATTTTTTATTTATGCATCAATACTGTACACCTTGGTCAGGCTCATACAGGAAGTGGGCACATAATGCACAGTACACAAATAGGTACAAAAAGCAAACTGGAAGTTAAAGAGAACACAACAATCAACCACGCCTTTGCCAAAGCACACGAAAAGAAAAGAAAACGAAAGAACGCTCTCCGCTGTGTTTTTATTTTGACAGATAATACTAAGTGAACCGACAGTAATGACGGTGTAGATAAATAAGTCTCTTGTAACACAAGAAATGTAGTTAAACACTTGAAAATAGATGCAATACGGAATAGGGTAAAATAAGGCGGAAAACAGTAAACAAAAATATGCGCAAAGAAGCGGTAACAATTCACTTGCACTGTAATTTTGTTTAGGTTTGGTACAAAATCAAGAGGAAGAAACATTTATTTACCGAACGCCTTCACTGTTCCAAAGACCAAGTAAACCACAATTCCGCGTTCCTAGCAAAGCTATCAACCGATGTGGCGTCGATAACATAGGACGGTAATCCCTTCCAAGTTTCAATGGCCAGCGGAAAAAAAGAATACTTGAATGTATATGTCATCATCATCATCATCACCAGCCTATCTACGCCCACTGCAGGGCAAAGGCCTCTCCCATTATTCTCCAATTACCTCGGTCCTGTGCCAACTGTGACCAATTTATCCCCGCAAACTTCTTGATCTCATCTGCCCATCTAACCTTCTGCCGCCCCCTGCAACGCTTGCCTTCTCTAGGGATCCACTCTGTTACCCTCAATGACCAGCGGTTACCTTGCCTTCGCATTACACGCCCGGCCCACGTCCATTTCTTTTTCTTAATCTCTACTAATATGTCTTTAACACCAGTTTGCTCCCTGACCCACTCCGCTCTCTTCTTGTCCCTTAATGTTACACCTATCATTTTCCGCTCCATTTCCCGCTGAGTCGTTCTCAATTTAAGTTGAACCCTCTTAGTGAGCCTCCAAGTTTCTGCCCCGTAGGTGAGTACCGGTAAGATGCAGCTGTCATACACTTTCTTCTTCAGCGACAATGGTAGGCTGCAATTCATTATCTGAGAATGTCTGCCATATGCACCCCACCCCATTCTGATCCTTCTAATTATCTCTGCCTCATGGTTGGGATCTGGGGTCACAACTTGGCCTAAGTAGATATATTCGCTTACCACTTTCCCTGCCTCGCCACCTATCTCAAACTGCTGTGCTGTCCCGAGGTTATTGATCATTACTTTAGTTTTCTGCATATTAATTTTCAGGCCCACGGTTCTACTGTTCGCCCAGTGCGGAAAGCATGCTTTGCAATTCGTCCCCCGAGTTACTTAGCAAGGCAACGCCATCAGCAAATCTGAGGTTACTGAGGTATTCTCCATTAACCCTTACTCCCACCTGTTCCCAATCCAACGTTCTGAATACTTCTTGTAAGCATGCTGCGAATAACATTGGAGAGATTGTGTCTCCTTGTCTGACACCCTTCCTTATAGGTATTTTACTGCTCTCCCTATGGAGGATGATGGTAGCTGTAGACCCATTGTAGATATCCTCTAGTATTCTTACATAATGCTCATCTACCCCCTGGTTCCGTAATGCCTGAATGACTGCTAGGGTTTCGACCGAGTCAAATGCTTTCTCATAATCTATGAGGGCTATATATAGGGGTTCAGTATACTCCGCGCACTTCTCTATCACCTGATTGATCGTGTGAATATGGTCCATTGTTGAATAACCTTTACGGAACCCTGCTTGTTCTTTAGGTTGACAGAAATCTAAGGTTGCAGAGATTCGGTTAGCGATTACCTTGGTAAATACCTTGTAGACGACTGACAGTAAGCTGATCCGCCTGTAATTTCTCAAGTCCTTCATGTCGCCTTTCTTATGGATTAGGATGATGTTCGCGTTCTTCCAAGATTCCGGTACCATTGCGGTCATTAGGCATTGCGTATACAGGTTTGCCAGTTTTTCAAGTACAATTTCTCCGCCATCCTTCAAGTATATGTACGACTGCTATATGGTGTGAAAGGTTTGTCATGATTCGTCCTTGTTGAGTGTTGGTGTGGAGGTTTAAGGTATCACTTTTGTTTTCGTTTATAGCTTCCAGATACAAAAGATACATGAACTTCATAGCGGCAACACTACGACGTCAGGACAAGGTTGGAATGCGCGCTAGCATGCGCAACAAAGTTATACTGTCGTGTCTAGAATATTTAGAGTAAATAAAACAAAGTGCCTTATTTTGAATTTTTTTCAATTTGTGTACTCGAGTACTCGAAGCTGACCTATGTGACCCATGTGAGTACTCGAAGCTGACCCACGCATGCCTGGTAGTTTATCACTGCATCTATGTGGGGTGGTATTGCGCTTCGTGCCCGGTGCACGAGCGGAATTGGCGGAGTACTCGGCCGGGCACGTGCGTTCGGAATTTCTTTGTATTTTTCTGCGTACGGACGGCGGAACCTAGGGCTTAAAGCGCACTGCTCTCAGAAAGCACTCTATGTGGCAAAGCCACACCTCGTGGTTCTTCAGGTAGAACGGCGGAGGCAGTTAGAAGCCCGCGGTGCTAGGTTAAGTGCTGCGATCACGAGGAGTCCAGTAGCTGGGCGCAATCTGCTTTCAGCGGCCGCTGGTGTACACTCCCACCCGGCTTCAGCGAAGCCGGGTGGGAGTGTAACGTTCCTCCGCCCTAGGGTTGAAGACTCATTGCTAGAGCACAGGGTTCTGCAAGGCGGTTAGTGCTCGTACCAGGCTAAAGTGTCTTACGGCGTGCTTGGAGCCAGTGACAAGGGGCGCCATGACGTCACTGGGGCGGGATAGACTCCTGGCGACGATCGCTTTCACGTAGGCATGAAAGACGTCCTAGGGCCGCTCACCATGCTCTAGGAGCCCACACTGTAGGGTACCAGAGGAAAGACAGTGCTAATGTGGCAGTGCTCAGTCAGTGAGACATGGTGAGAATACCGAAGTGCACTTACATTTTTAGGAACCTAGCTCGGGGGAAGCGCCGCTGGAAGGCTGCAAGGGGAGAAGTGGGGAGGTGAAGCGATTCATGTGATTCATGGGCAGGTGAAACTAATTCTTGTAGGCGCCGAGGCACTTGTACGGCAGGCCATACTTATCTTTGCGTAGGTGATACAATGGCAGCAGGAGCACGCGAACCAAGGAGCGACCGTGAAGTCCAGAAGCCGTGGTTGTCGTTCTAGCTGATCCTCGGGTGTTGGACACACCCACTTGACAGATCCTCCCGAATCGATGGTATTGATCGCTGAGGTGCCCGCTTTGCAAAGCTATGATTTTAAAAGAAAATTTGGTTGAAGAACAAGCGCAAAAATAACAGAGAATTTCTAAGCGAATAGTGCGAACTATGCGAGAAGATGGACGAAACAGGCGTCTTATTTGATACTGTGCAAATAAACCAGAAAAAGTAGCCAAGGTATTTCTCTGGCGCATGCCTCAACCTGTGTTCAGAGACAACGTGCTGCTGTTGATGAGGGCAGACCCATGATTATGTGGAAAGGCGCTTGGATTGGGTGAAGGAGTGGCCGCTGCAAGCTCGAGGGAAAGGCACAATATTATCACCCAGAGGGTATAGCTAGACTACAGACTGCGAAATCCAGAGCAAGGCCGAGATTTAACAAAACCCCGTGCATAGCCTTTTCCTATCGCTCATTAACCTAGGTTCATTACGTATTAAAAGTCGGCCGTTATGTTCCTCCCTTCAAACCTTTTTTCGAGGCAGAGTATTTACTGTACCGCCATGGCATGCCCTTCGTACCCACCCAAATAACCAATTAGCTGTATGCAGGCAGACACCACGTGCAACAATACGTTACAAATGCTCCATGAAACTAACCACGTAAAGGTGACAAAACACCGCTTTTTAATCCGATCAAAACGATTAAAAACGCCTTGCACGATCTGACACAGCCCCGGTGCATCCTTGCGACACTCGAAGCTTTTTGGTATTTAGGGCTCAGGAAGTTCGGAGCGGCGTTACTTTGGGTTTGCTTCTAGCGCAGTTGGTATATTATTCGGTATCCCTTCCATATCCCTCCCGGAGTTGGTATATTTTTCCGTATTCTGTATCCCAGTGTCGCCAGACCGTGTGATTGGCCCCCTGATCTGGAAGCCGAGTCAGATTTTGTGCTGCCTTGGTTCTTCCCATCGGAGACTGACTGACTCACTCCAAGGCCTTTGAAGGCCTTGGAGTGAGCAGCAGACTTCGGGTGTCCCACGTCCTGGTACTGCTGGAGAAAAGGAGGCTTGTGTGCTGTTTTCGTCGTTGAACTCGAAATCGTCGCATCAGTCTGGTCGTAAACTCTTCTTGTAGTAGTGCTCATGAACTGCATGTAAATGTAACGAAGAAGCTCAGTTCTAGCCTTCGCACGTCTGCCATACCAAGCAGTTTGTTTGGCAACACTCTTAGAAAACAACTTTTAGCATACAAAGGTCAAAACTTTGCAAGAGCCACTTCCGCGATAACTTTGTCTGAAAAACTTTTTTCAATAGGAAGTTGGTTTGCAAATTATCAAAAATAGTGGCCCGCTAAAACAAACGAAAACGTCACCCAAATTTCTGCTAAAGCGCAGGCATATTAGCGAGCGTAACTGTGTTCTTTATAGTAAAAACAGTGATGATTTTCGACAACAAGTCAATTAAAACCAACGCACCTGGGTGAAAGGAAGTATCAACGGGAACCGTAATAACTGCACATAAAACAGGGTGCCTTGAACTCTCCCGCTTACTAGGGCTCTACTGGTTCTGTATTAGTTTGTTACCACACCATGGGAGAGCTCTTCTAACATAAATTGGTGTAAATGTAGTTTCTCATTCCAACATTTTAATAACCCCTATTTTTCATTTATTACAAATTATTTTTCGAAAGCGTCGTTAACATAGCATCAGCCGGAAAAAAATGTGTCACTCTTGCTTACTCCTCTCAACCCACGGTGATGAAGAGTGCGTTTTTTTTAAAGCGATATTCCCCTACATGCTCTTTTCAAAATTTACAACGTTCTCCTCAAACCAAGCTTAGGCAAACGGAATTGTTCCCACGAATCTTTCCTTAGACATTTTACAAAAAAGCCGTCTCTCACCTCGAAAAGCTTCGCCCAGGCAGCTACGACGGGTGGGGTCATGAAGCTTTTGTTCTAGGCCTCCATCTCTTCAAGGACGGCGGAGAAGAAACCCTCGAAGTTCGGTGGTCGGACTCCGGCGTGATTTGTATGATTGACGGCGTTCCTGTGGATTAGCTCAGCAACCACATCGGTATCGTCCACGCTCTCAACGATGGCCGACAGCTGGAAGCCCACCACGCAGGCAGGCGCCCTGAACTTTAGGTTGGTAGGAAACATCTGAACATCCGCATCCTTAAAAGGCTCAAAGAGATTCTGGTGCTCATGGTTCTTGCGAAACATCCGCTGGAAGACAATCACTCCGAAGTCCGGGTTCTTCCTGGTGAAGTTTCGCCAGCTCTCTCCCGGACAAGCCTCTCCTCTCACGGGGTCATCCCTGTCCGTGGGTAGGCCACGTCCTTGTGCAAGAGGTTCTCCATCGCTGATTCCTCAAAGTCCGCTCGTGTTCTTCATCGTCTCCTACGTCTTGCCATCATGGTGCCACGAGGACATACCCCCTATCGCCATTGGTGCCCTCCGCGGCAGTACCTGTTATTAAAAACATTTACATTCGTTATGGTCATAATGAACAGAGGGGCAATTACCCATCAAATACTCTGTGGGGTGCCAATTGAACACTCGACCTAATACGGGGGGAGTGTCTTTACGGGGTGCTCCGCTATAGAACGCCATTTTAATTGAAGTGATTTGATTGAAAACTCTCTACTCGAGGAGGACCGTCTGGGGAAAGGCAGTCAAGGCCATAAGCCGAACCACTCCATTTTGCAGCACACCTGGAAATAGTTCAGCAAAAACAATTGGTTGGCTGTAACTTTATCAATTCAAAAACACAAGGTTCTTATGGTTTGGCCTTGGGATGCTAATACCACTAAATTACTAGCCGGAAGATATGAAACGGAGAGCCCTACTATTAAATATAGGGATTTTTTGATTGCCGCTGTCATCACTGGTGTCGCAATGGTTCTCTTCTGAAAAAAACATGGCGTTTTCGTCAACGGACTTAGGCAGCTAGCGGTAGCACGCCATATTGTTCCCCGCATAGGGTTTTTAAGAAGGTTGAGTAGCAAAGCGGCGCTGGCTGGCGAACATGAAAGCACGTAGGAAAACTACGGAGCGGGAAAGGGTAGGAGAGAGCAAAAGGGAGGGGCTGTTTGGCCATTTTTTGCTCATGCGTTAGGCTATGATTATAAAGGTGGAGCTGCTCGTAATAAATGGCATAAGGCGCGTTCGTAAAGCTGCTCCACGTCTCTATTCATAGCGCAGTGTTCAGAGCGCCGTGTACCTCCCGTTGTGGCTAAAAAGTCGTGGGCTCGAATCCGGGCGCCGCCGCGTCAAGTGCCCTTTTTTTGGCGACGTCGACGGTTATGACGTCAGTCAGATCTCATTGGGTTTTTTGAAGCACAGACTAAAACATGCTACATCTAACCTCCGCAAACTTGCATACGCAACTGTCATTAGACCTAGAATTGAGTACGCATCTGCCATTTGGGACCCGGACAAAGCATACTTAGTTGACAAAATTAAATCCCTTCAAAGTCGTGCTGCTCGTTTAATCTTTTCAGATTATTCACGTCATACCAGCGTCACGGCTCTAAAACTTCGCACACCTTTACCTATCCTATCAGATCGGCGTGAACTATCGCGTTTATCATTGTTCCATAAACTGTACCATCACTCTTCCCTTCATCCTGATTTCTTTTCTTCGACACCGACCATCTTTCCTC
Source organism: Haemaphysalis longicornis (assembly GCF_048455015.1). Classification (NCBI taxonomy): domain Eukaryota; kingdom Metazoa; phylum Arthropoda; class Arachnida; order Ixodida; family Ixodidae; genus Haemaphysalis; species Haemaphysalis longicornis. The sequence continues at coordinate 676,708 of NW_027526319.1, forward strand.
GACGGGACCATGCCTTAAAAGTGACACGTGTGAAATGCCACACTTCCAAATATTCACAATCCTTCGTACCTCGCACAATTGTGGATTGGAATGCCCTACCATGTCACATTGTACGTTTAACGAATCCGACCAAATTCTAAGAACTTTCACGCACTTACTTCGTATGTTAACTTTACTAAAAAGTGCCTATATAGGTTTTAAAGTCCTTTCAAGATTTTTTTTTGTTTTCCTTCGTTCTTGCTTTCTTTTTCTTTTTCACCTCGCACCCGCTGGTATTTATTTGTTTGCCTATTAACGTGCTGTTTGTACTATTTTCTTATTCGTTCTCAATGTACCCTGCCCCCTATGTAATACCCTCCTAGTGAGGGCCTTTAGGGGGATTTTCGAATAAATAAATACAGTTGCCGTGGTTCTCGCTACAATAGACCCTTGCGCTATGATATTTTCGCATGGATTAAATATTCTTAAGAGGCACAAGTGGTTGTCAGGTATTGGGATAATCACATTACCGAGACAGATTTTTATATTCAAGACAGGTCCGCATTCGTTGTACGCGCTGCAAGACGAATCCAAGCTCTCTCTGTGCCAGTACCATGTTCAAACGAGGCGACAATAGAATTCATTTGTACGTGACGTGTTCGGAGGTGACAGAGGTCAAATGGAAGACGCCCGAAAGAGCAGTAAGGAAGCGAGCAGAACCGCGTCCTCGGATAGCTTTTGCTGGCGTTGCAGCACTCTACCAAGATGCAGATGTTTTTTTAAGTGCCCTAAAAGTACTGTTTGCTAACGGACAATACCACAACAAGTTGTTTATAGCACGGAAAGGCAAAAAGAAGCGAGAGAGAAGCAAAACATATCATGAGCCCCTATCACCGTCATGAAAATGGTCGTTGAGTTTTATTAGACCCCCTATTGTGTTTCTATGGAGTCAATAAAAAGTCAGTTAAAACTCATCGCTTATAGACTGTGCTCGTTAGAAAGTCAACAAACGTTTTATTGCACAAACCGAAACCAACATTTTATTGCATTCAAGACATTGAGTTTTATTACACTTCATATTGCGTTTCTACAGAGTGAACCAAATCTCCCTTCTTAAACACTGCGGCCAATATAAAATCAATAAACTTTTTATTGCAAAATATGCAACATGCATTTTATTTCCGCCACCATCTTGAGTTTTAACGGACTCTGTATTGCCTTTCTCCGGCTGTGGTATTGGGGTGCAATAAGTAAATTTAGTGGCGTTAAAATAGCTTACCTGCAGTGTCCACGGTGCTACGTTCATAAAAAACTGCCCCTCATAGTAGTGCCTAGGCTTTGACCTTCAAATCACGTAAGTAGACTTGACAGCCTGATAAATTTTGTCTAATGATGGCGTTCTTTGTCCACAGAGTACTTCGGTCTCTGGCGTCGTGTTTGAATACATGGCAGTGTGGAACAGTTAATTGCATTATAAAAGATTCTTTGTAGTATAAAAGATATGGCAGGTAAAAGTTCGTTATGATGGGGCGGGGGTCTATGCATCTCACTTTCGTTTTGAACAGCTCGCTTCTTAAGACTGCTCTAATCAACGAATGACACGATAAAGATATGTAAATGACAAATTACATAATACCGCCCAAATCAACAAAAGGACATGATACAGTCACTCATGACAAGAACTCATGCCGGCCGGAATTCCTCTACCGCTTCAACGTAAAGAATGTATGTAGCAGTAAATGATACTACCACCTGCCTAACATAACAAGGTGTGAACTTCAAAAGGTTCACATATGAACATTTAGGATACCTGGTTTTCATAACGTAATGTACAATGCCCCAGCAGGCAAACACCTCTTTTTTTAGTTTGCCTTCGAGTTCTACAACGGCACTTATGTCAATTGTGGACGTCCAGAAAACAAAGACGCCATTCAAGCCGAACAGAGATTTGTCGCAACGAAACCCTAGTATCGGTTAAATCATCTCACCGGCTGGGCTAAAACGATAGGTGAGGCATATCCAGCCACCGCGGAAAGAGAGAGGGAGAGAAACATTGATTTGTCCAAATTGGTTTCCAGGTAAAGAACACAGAGCTTGTTCAACCCATTAGATGGCAGCCAGAAGCCCTTGGGCTCCGTCAACGTCTTCGGCCATTTGGCAACCTAGATATACACATCCGAGTCGGAGCTCCGCAGAACGGTCTCTCGCTGGGTGGTCCTCGGTATAATTAGGCACCTACAAAACTCTTCTGGAGAAATTCTTAAATATTATGGCGTAAATCTGCCCTTGCCGTGCATAACTTACGTTTGCTCGTATAGATCACGGAGTAACAGTGGCTGTAACCCGCCGCGGTGGCTCAGTGGCTAAGGCGTTGTGCTGCTGAGCGCGAGGTCGCGGGTTCAATTCCCGGCCGTGGCGGCCGCTTTTCGATGGAGGCGAAAAGCAAAAACACCCGTGTGTACGAGATTTCGGCGCACGATAAAGATCCCCAGGTGGTCAAAATTAATCCGGAGCCCTCCACTACGGCGCCCCTCATCGCCTGCGTGGCATCGGCGCGTTAAATCCCAAAATCAAACAATCAAACAATGGCTGTCTATGAACGTATCTGGGAATGCATTTGTAAGAGGCGCAATGCAACAGACTAGCATTTGTTGGGAGGACAGTGAGCGGGGGGGATTTTAGCCCGCTCGAATCTGTAACTGGTATTTATGTTGGTGCACGACACTATGCGGTTCCGCCTCATCCCAGCACGCGAGAAGTGCACAGATGTTTCCTCGATGTGATCGGCTCGGATAGCCAAACCTCGAACCACGTCGTTTTCGTTCTTGCTGTCAGAAAGAGAAGAGCGTCAAGGCGTCCTTGCGATTTGGACCTTCCTGCGGTCTTTGAAGCCCACCAGAATTATGAGTGCGTCGGACAAGATCCCTCCATTTGCAAAATTCCGAAGCGCAGTTTTTGAGTGCCTGACAATTATATTGCTTCCGTGGAAGCCATCGCCAGGGCAATGGCTTCCTCTTTTGCCGCTTCCGGTGACGACTTGGGTATCGTGCCGCTGGCTTTCGAATTTAAGTTGCCGTCGATAGGGTGTTTCCTCCCAATTACAATCCTCTTACAAAAAACTCAGTAAGTTTGATGCAGAAGTAATGCTTTCTGCCTCTAGCCAAAGAGGGACGTGTAGTCGCCCCCATATGATGGCCCACTTCTACCGTAATTTTTGCATTCCACAACACGCAATCACGTAAAAGACCTTAAACTTTATCCAGCCGTACAGAAGACGCTCATCCCTGTGAAGACACAAGTGTCACAGGGTAGCCCCAGTGCTCATAATTAGGCACCCGGTAACAGAGAGCAATCACACCTTTTATTACATCCAAAGGAGCTAGTCGTATGTTCTAGTGGTAGTGTCCATTCCACAGGGCCTGGGTACTGTTTCATATCCGTGTGCATATCGAGTGCGACCGTTCAAATAGCGCTTCCTAAGCAGCCTAGACATTTACTATCCCCCCAAGAAGACAGCCACATCTATCAGGGAGGGTGGCCGTTAGGCAAGTGAGCAGAATATGGGGGTGCGTTCATTTCATATAAGAATGATACAGTGATGAGTAGAAATATAAAGTGGAACCGAAGGCGTGGCTGAGTTATTTTATTTTTTCTTTTGGTGCTTTTACAAGACTGATCACGCTGCCCCTTCGCACATCACGTCTCAATGATAAAAATGGTGTTTTTCCATCCGCTTATTCTCTACAGCTGCCGCCCGTAGTCTGCCCTTTTTTTCAGTCGACAAGTATCTGGAACGACAGTTCGGTAGAAAAGTTACCAGGTGGTGGGTTACGTGCCAGGAGACGACAACGGACGTTAATGATGACACCTTGCTGAGGTTTCTGGAAGTGGATGGCCACTAGCGGTGGCATGTAGTCGGACTGGCCGGTGTAGGGGAAAAACACGGTGCGGAAACCCGGATAAGGGTAGTACAACAATGGGCCGATGTTTTCGCGGTCAGCCGGGTTGTCTCCATCGCAGTGAAGGGGCAGCAGCCCCGGCACTATTTGCGTCTGCAAGGCCGCTGGTACCACCTGGGAGGCTTCTTGCGGTGATAGCGGTTCAGGGACCCATCCCGTGACGTTGGCGAACTGGATGAAGACGCATGGACTTTGTCTTGGATAGCCGAAGTCCTCAGCCGCCGTGCACTGGGGCGCCACCGTACTGACATCGAAGAAGCATATCTTCCCTGCCGGGGGGCGTTGGTCAGAGCACCTGGTCAAATTTTCGTTGCCTTCAACTAGCCGGGAATTGTACCCCGCAATGAGCTGCGACAGCTGGGATGTCAGATTTCGCCATCCCGGAGCCACGCCTTGAGGACCACCTGCGCGGAACCTGCGGGGGAGGGCGAACCGTAAGAAGAGCAACACATGCGTAAATGGTTTTGGCTACACGATGTGCTTACATTCGTGTGTTTTAAGCGCTTCAGCCTCCGTAAAATGTGTCCCTATTCAAATACAAAGGGATATCACCACACATTCTCATCGCATTCGCTGTCATTTATTAGAGCGACGGTCCTTGCTAGTAGAGGAAAACCACTCTTCAAGCAAAGCACATCCACGCTTACTGAACGTCAACATGTAGGCTGGCACCATCTACAAGCTAATGCATTTTCTAACCATGTATCAAACACCACACCAAATGGTGCACACACACAGGCACCGCTCACATAATTTGGGCTTGCGTGGCTCGGCCAATAATTCTGCAAAACCCAAATACTTATCACTGGTGCACAGCAGTGGGGCACCGTCTCGCTTAGCTCGGTCTCAACAACGCAACTCGAAGTCGTCCAACCGTCCGAAGGTGCCACTTGCCTTCAAGGGCAGTGGGCTGCATGCCATTTGAGGGGGACTCCCCGCTTCCGTAAGACTCCCGCTTCCCCTCTACCTCTTGCCTACTTATCGACCGAAGCAATTTATCGTCATAATCATCAACAACAACGCGCTCCTCACAATTGGCAAGGACGGCTCACCCCGCCCTCATCTGACACAGGAACGGAATGAGAAGCTGAAACTTTCGTTCCTCATTCAGAGGATGTGCTGTAAGTGGACAATAAAAAGAAATAACACATTATTGTCCAGCTTGTGACGCAGAATAACGATCATACCCTCACGAGGAACCCTGATTTGTTACCCTCAGTACCCCACTCTCCATCAGTAACTGGGGGTGGGAAAATTATTCCTTCCAAGAGACAAGCTCCTCCGTCATACGCTCCTTCATGTAGTAAGGAGCAAAGCTTTTTAAAAACAATACGCATAGTTTTAGTCATATAACGCCTACATCAGCTGTCACCATACCCTACGTGTTGTTACTAGCAGCATCTTCCGAAATAGTAACCAAGTATCGTTTGCTTGCACATTTTTGACCGGCATAGATGTATATATCTATACAGGGACACACACTATACAAACTGCAACAAGTTAAAATCTGAAAAGATCCAAAGTGCAGTCCTGTCGATATAAACCTTGTATAGCTGGCTCCGCGACATGGAGCGGCAGACTTCAAGTGGCTGAGTGGGCCCGTTACTGTAAGGTTTGAGACCAGCTTTGTGAGTGAAAATTGCAAATGAGGTGCGCCTCACCAGATCAGATTTTCAGCCGGCCTGGCCCTCGGGTAGAATTCTAACACCGAAGGCTTATCCGTCTCGTTGGTCGCCCTTCCGGCGGCGAGTAGCAAGGCCACGATCCAGACCACCGACAGCATGATCACAACCAGCACAGAGCTGAGCCACTTGGCCGGGAGACTGGAAAACCGCCGCCTGAAGTCCGCAGCAAACAGTCGCCGTTGAAGGAATGGCGCTCAGATATCAAAACCACCTTGCAGAGGGACCTGTTTGTGGGAAAAGACGGCGAAAATGCAGCCCGCATGTCAGCCACAAAATGTGCAGCTCCAATTCAATTTATCGATGCACTCAATGCTGCATGCCAGTTCGCCACTGGCCGAAATAATTAAGCGCACACGCTGTTTCCAGTTGTAGTGTTGCTACCAACAATTTTCTAAACTCACTGCGATGTGAGCACTTGAAGCAAACACAAATATATTATGTGCAGGGAACCAGGTACGTGCAGCCATCGTATCTCTGACGTGTGATAGCCGTGGTGCCTCCCGAAGAGGCTACAGCAGGGCTGGGCCGGCCAAGGGAACGTAGTGTTTGACTCGGGATTTGAAGGCAAGCTCTCTACGATGAGAAGACATGCTGTTTCATTTCACTTCAAGCACACCTTTAAAACTCACATATAGTACAATTTTAAATAAATAGCGACTGAATTGCCGTCAGCTTAGAAATTCTCACAAGCTTTCGTAGTCGGCCGGTCGCCCCGTTCCAACAGGACAACTATTTTCTAAATCGAACGGGCGTGTCAATTGGGGAAAACCTAACACTGAAGGCTTTAAACTAAACAGTTTAGTTTAAAGGGACCCTGCAACAGTTTTGCCATTTTTTTGTAAATATTCAAAGGATTTAAGCAGAGTTGGTAATCCATCTTAATAAAACATCGCAACAATAATAAGGATTACAGTTGAGGCACACAGGACAAGCTCTGACTTGCAACCGAACTTTTAATGCGGAAACATGTAGTATTTATAACACACCTACACACACTTTCGACGCAAACAGTCGCCCCATTAGGTAATTGATAGCAATTGGTCCGAAACCCGGGATAGGCTAACAAAGACACAAAGTGCTTATCCCTCCCTCACACTATGTAAGTACGTGTTCTGTCCTTGAAGATGGCTAGCTATGTTACATCGTTTCGAACCTGTAAATAATCCAGTTCCTTGACCGATCACGCTATAGAAGGCAGCATGGCGCATTCCTCGCTTATCCGCATTCTTCTGTAGCTCCGTCCACCAAGGAACGAGATTATTTACATGGGCGAAACGACGAAACATGGCTAGGCATCTCAAAGGACACAACACGTGCATAGTACGAGGGAGAGGGGGTAAGCACTTTGCTTTTGTGTCTGGGCTTTCTGTCACAGTTGATATCAATTACTTACCGGGTCGACTGTTTTCATCGTAAGTGTGTATATGCGCGTTCATAAAGATTGCATGTTTCTGCAATAGAAGTTCGTTTGGAAGCCAGCGCTCATCCTGTGTGCCTAAGCTTTAGTCGTTGCTTTTCTTGCCCTATTGTATTAAGATATGTTGAAGGCTTCGTAAATTTCGGACAAAGTTATCCAGTACTTAGAATATGGGGTGAGAAAAAACCTCAGATAAAAATTACTGCTGCATGTCCATCAGATAACTTAGAAACTTGCTCAAAATATGTTTCTTTCCTCCCGGTATTGCCGTTCTTTGAGTGCTCTTATTACGTCATCGTAGCGATGTAATGGCTACTGGGTGGCGACCTTTTAGGCACAGCAATGAACGCACTCGATATCGCCTTTAAAAATATTTGCCACAAAATCAAAGCACAAATGGAAGGCGGTCCTGCTCAGAAAAACAAATCCTGTAGTGCGGTTTTGTACTGTCGCTAACTGCAGCCTTCTCAGCACTTCCAGGCGTGAAAGAAAGTATGAAACGTTTAACGGCAGTGTTGTAGAGTCCCTTTTGCCTGCAAATTATCTCGCTTCGGAGCACGAGCGTGGGAATGTTGTCAGCAAGTACCGGACAACTCGCGACCTGCAACGTTCCGTACAGAACAGCGCTGTATTTGGTCCATCATGACGCATGAGGAGGGTTTGCGCAGGTTAGCGTCCGTGCAGACCAAGTTGTAGACTCAGTTGCAAGATGCTCAAAGGCATTTGCGTGAGGACGCCTCGCGATGAATCCTCCGCGTGATGTGAACGACCGAAATGGTTCTTCAGTAGTAAACGTTCGAAAGTTGTTTTCTCCATAGCGGCAGGTGACGTTACCCGACGTCGCAGGAATGCGCGACGTCCGAACCTCAGCAACGGAGGATTCATCCGCTGTCTTGTGGCGTAAGGAGTTTCATTCACCGACGGTTCGTTGGTCTGCAGCGACGGCTTTAAAATAGTCCTCAGATTCCATTGCGTTCTTCTCACACGCTTCGCTTCAATGCGGCTTGGGGTGAACGCAAAAGGTCAGTGAAGAGCTTTGGGAATTTTAGACTCTATTCCAATTAAGGGGCTGGATCACGGAGATTGATATCCTTTGTTTTTGAACCATCGCAGTGGAGTGCCATCGTTTTCCGTGATGCTAAAAAGGCAGAATTGGAAGGAGTATTGCTTCGGTATTCGGTCAAACGTCTACGTTTTCTATAAAACGTGGTACAGAGAGCCGATGGCATTGTGTCCAGCATGTAATGCTGATAACTCGATAACTCTATAGCGTCAGTACGAGGAGCCTGAACACATGGATGGGGGTATGAGAAAGGCAAGCAGAAAGCTTATAATGTTTTTTACTCACTGTGCGTTGCTGCCGAACTGGTTCAGTCGCCGTGGAGCCACCCGCGTGTGTCACTACTGATTTCACCACTACTGCTGTCACCACCTATTTCCCATGACCGTTACTATTGCCACACGGTAGGCTTTCTTGCAGGCAGGTTCGACGTTGGAGGGATGACCGAATCCACAGACGCAGGGAAGCTAAAAGCAGGCGTTACGTTTCCAACGTACTTCACTCCGAGCATGCCGCTCTGGAACTGGTTGCTCGAGGGTAGAGAAGTCCGCTTTTATCTGTCACCACCACCGTCACAAAGATGGGCGATGCCCTACTCAGATATCTGCAGACGGTACATATAGCCCCCTACTGGTGCAGATTGCGCGCCGGCTCAGGCGAGTACGAATTCGTGGTCCGAGCGCAAGGGAAGCTGGTGTACAATTATCAACGATGTGTATTCAGACCGCAACGCTGCGGAACCAGATCCTCCGCGTTCGTCTGGAATAAAAAAACACTGGAATATTTGTATTTGTTTTAAAGCGGAGGTTATTACCTCTACCCACGAGGGTTCTGTCGCGACCGTTGGTGTCAACAGAAAAATACCGCGAACAAATAAAAAAGTTATTCACACCGCCAAGAATCGAAGCTGGAATGAATAGAGAAACGGGGCGAGAGCCCGTTGCCTTACCGATTGAGCTACGAGCCCAAGCGGAGAGAGGGGAGACAGACGGTACACTGTCCGGGAACATCTGCGGGTTTACCCCCTGCGTTCTCGCTAAGTGCCACGTGATAGCGTCACGCGACTTGTCGCGCTGCTGTACGCTCCACCCACGGCACCTGCAGCGGCCGTGTGCGCGCCTCGCGCATGCGCTCAGAGTTGTAAAAATTAAAGGAAGCTCATACCAACGTATGGAATCTACATTTTCTCTCTCTGCCACAGATTTCATCGCCTCCGTCGTCGGCGGTAGAGACGGAGGAGAAGTGGGACCGTCTGACACCCGGTTTGAGCTTCCTTTAATTTTTTAAACAAAGGGTTCCCACTTATGTGCTTAATTAATACAACTCAACCAACCACAGTTCATGATTCATTCAATGATTAAACCTTAGCAAAGAATATCTCTTTGAAGTCATAAAAAATGTGGTTAAGTACATTTCACTTGCCTCTGGTTTCACTCTTTGTAGAGCCACGTGTGTGAAGTCAAGTGACGTTGCATGGGTAATCGCATGTCATTTCTAGCTTCGCGTACCAACCACCTACACAGGGTGGCTTGGCGCGGCTTTTTTCGTAGTTTGGAATTTGACCCACCCCGCATAGTCGGTATGGCTTTAGGCCCCGATTCCAAACACCACAAGTGCTTGTTTTTGCAGTGAAACGGTCTATGTGTAGGTCATGGGAAAATGTGTGTCTCTAGATGTTAACAATATTATCCAGATATGTAGAAAGTAAGTGCACACGCAAGGGCTAGTGCTTTTGTGTTTTCTTCTTGAAGTCCTTCTGGTTAGATATTTTGGCTGGTGGTCCTCCGTCCAGCTTGAAGGGCCTCCGGAGCGACATTCCGGCGGGTGTCCTTCAAGTCCATGCACGTGCACGTCAAGGTTGCCCGTTGACGTGCGCAGAACGGGAAGTGCGGGTAGCACGCGAGCACGCACAGATAGGCTTAATGGCCTCTGCGATGGGATAGAGAGAAACATCTTTAATGAACAAGTGAAGTAAGCCAGGCGGGGCGCCCGACTTGCTACACCAAATGGGGGTGAAGGTGTGATGAAGATCAATGAAAACTCTGCCCGTTGTGCTGGTGGGAGATTTAAACGTGGTCTAGTGCGACCTGACTTCTGTCCTTCGTGGTGGAGTGATTACGATGCCGTGTTACAGTGACAGCAAGACACCTACGACACGGAAAGGAAACGGACGGGCCAATATTTGTTCCCTGCAATAAAACTCGGGTCCTCCCTACTTTCATTCAGCTAATTGTCCAGAAAGTATGACACGAAAGTTACCAACGTGCTTTGTTTCCGCACTTGCACTGCGCTCACATTAGCTGGTCATCTTGCCTGGAAAGTGGAAGGGAACAGAAATTTTCTTGCTTCCATCAAGCTGGTGCGGACCACCCAATAAATGCGTGCTCCTAAATGCAGACTCAGTAGGCTTAGGGCTCCTGTCTAAGAAAAACATTTACTATTAGAATCACTATTTTCTGTTTCCAAGAGTTAAATTGTATTCTTATTGTAGAATCTGGCTCACAAAAAATCACAGCGGTTGCACTCAATGTGCAAGCTGTCGCAAAGTGCGGACGGAGCCCGCCAAGAGGATCTGTGGCGCTCTCGACTGGTTTGTGTAGCGCACGTGCTCTCAGTGCACCAGCACTACTACTGGTAGTGCTGGTGAAAATACTTTATCCCAGACACGCCACCACGGGTGGCAACAATTGTTCGTTTATTGAGTGCAATATCTCCATATGTGCAAACATATGTTCGAACTTCCTGGTGCGGCTGAAGCACCTGCCAGGATTCATAGGGGATCAGGACCACGTAATTACTTACCATCAGCCTGTCATTGATACCCAAAGTAGTCAAGAGAAGGCACCAGTTAAATTTCGCCTCTACATCTTTTTGGTGAACGATTATGACGAAATAATGAGGTTCTTGAAGAAGCTCGAGCCGAGAGAACGATCTCGACTCGCTACGATGACCGACGACCGATGCTTCAAGCACGTGAGAGATGAGGACTGCTTTTCTTGCTAGATAGTAGGTTTATTTACACTATTTACATTATTCCAAGTATTTACATCAGGAGAGAATGACGGTTACATTGTCCCTCTGCCCACAGCATCCTGTTCGGCCAAGACCTATACTGAACTAGATCCCTCTCGACCGACCAACCGACCCACCACGGACAAAACCCAACACCTTGGTTTTCATCCCAGAAACCACGCCTCCAAATGGGGCGTTCAAGAAAGAGCAAAAAACCTTTTCAACATGATTCATATGGAGCACAGACTGGCCGCAAGAATCAACCAATCCTAAACATGTCCCCACCTGCGGTCACATGACCCAACACTCTCATGAAACTCCTAGTGCGTTTCCCGGTACGTTATTGCAACCGACAAGCAAAGACAAGACATCTGCTACCCAAAGTCACTGACCGTGCGGAGTGGTCACACCATTACGTTAAGCGGGCGGCACCTGCTCAAAGCCAAAGCCGAACGCTTAGAGTGGTCTTCGCGCGGCTAACATCATACAGTGTCCTCGCCTTGTCGCCTCGCATTTGTCCGCGCGCGCTCGCCGGCACAATGAGGAAGTCGTGGCTAATCCCCTCCCGTGACTTAGGACTCCACTGCCCGCCGCCTGACTCGTGGGAATAGCTGCTCTAATCCCAGGCGAGCATTCTCGAGGAAATGACCCATAAATAAACAGCACCGACGTCGGCTTCGCAAATCCTCAAAAACTACGCCGCGCCCCATTTCGACATTAAGAGACGGCATCCTTTCGCTTCCCGTCAGCTCGTCAACCTTGAATGACCACGCCACTTCCAATGTAGGCAAGCCATAATAGCGATGCGCGCTGTCCGAGAGGGAACCCCGCGCCGGAACTGTTTTCATTGCTGTGCACCCATCCGCCTTTCTCTGTAAACCTTCCGGTAGAGCTGACCGCATACCAACACAACAGAGGTACTCGGGCTAAGCACCCCCCCTTTTGCCACACAAAAGGAAGGAATACAAAGCATGCTCTCAGCGGCCCCTACCTTCGCGTCCCTGCGGTGCATGAAAGGAACACAGCATGACAGCTACAAGCGGAGGCAACGCCGATACATGAGCCACCGGCGGCTTTCATTAATTAAATGAGGAGCCCGAACTTAACAGCACCTCAGCTAATTAAAACATCTGTGAAGAGACACTTTATTGAGCTTTCATTAATTTGCGGTACTTATTGCTTCATTTCATGACGTTTACGTGTTTTGTATTAAAGGGGCACTGACACAAAAATTTTGCATCTTGTTTTTTTTGTTGCGATAAGTAGCTAGTGACCTACTTATAACCTGTAGAAACCTCATTTGCTTCAGCGTGCGACGGTTGTTTAATTAGAGGCATTTTAAATGCGGCCAGTCGCAGTTTCGGTTTCAGCGAGTGCCGCGAAACGATGGATTTTGTGGATTTTGTGTGAACAAAGCTGACCACGTGACCGTCGGAGGGATATCACAGAGCAGAGCCGCCGTAGCACTGTCGAATCCGCATAGACGGCAGTTTCTGCGAATGCCCCCACGTACTGATCTCGTGAGACGCTTAATTAAAAAGCGACCGTGGATGTGACGCAGGCGCTGCGAGTGCAAATGCTACTGCGGCTAAAGAACGACGCGCGACGCTCGAGGCGGTGGGTGGCAAGATGCGCGCTGGGAGCAGCCGGCCGGTCTGCCTACAGGTCCGCCTACAGATGTGTTCGGCTTAGCACTGCGGCGGATATTCGAGTGCCGCTCTCGTAAGCGGTGCAGATGACAATTTTTAATGCAACCCGCCATCGCATCACTAACTCCTTTCTCATGTAAGCCACCATGGTCGGGACTTGGGGACAATTTCGTGCAGCGGTAACAAGCTATCACTCGAGCTACCTACGCCGGCCTGGGCCACTTCGCGGCAGTGGCGGCCGCCTGCACAGCGACCGTGCGGCTAGCTCAGTGGGCTTTTCGTTCCTCCGGCGCGTTTTCGCATCCAATGGTAATAAACAGTAATAGAAACAGAGTGCCTGGAATCGCTGTAGAACTTTGGTAGCGGCCAGCTGCCCCATGAGCTGACAAAATCACGGCGCCTCCGCCGCCAACGATCGGGTAGTTCGTTCTCGAGAGCAGAAGCTCCGCCCTCCGGCCCTCCGATTGGAGCGGTTAGCCGGGCGAGCCGGCGAAAAATGTCGGCAGTGCGGAAGCGGCAAGCACAAACTCGTGACGTGTTTGGATGTTGTTTATTTACACGATATCCTCGGGATGTCGATTGCGCGTGGTCCTCTGCTGGCTGCTCGGTTGCGTTTCGCACACTTTAAAATTGATTTTAATTATGTTCTAGGCTGTATTCGCCGCTGATATTTTGCAGATGATGTATATGTGTTCCCACCAATCTATCTCCGAAGTTATCTCGCCTTCAAAATTTTGTGTCAGTGCCCCTTTAATGTGTACTTTTTTGCGGCATAGCAACGGCAGCGTCCGTGTAAGGTCCGCACCGCTAAGATCACACCAACACTTTTAGGAAGCTTCTGTTTCGATGTGTTACGCCGGACACGTTACGGCGATAAGCCGAGCCACTAAAGCGCTGCGCACTTAAGCGAAACAGTTTTGAGTGCGCTTTTAAGACGTATTCTAAATGCCCGTATGTAATGCGGCCGTAGGCGGCCGTAGAATGTCTGAAAGTGGGAATAACGCGAAATGGGACCAACTTAGCACGAAATTAAAACAAGAGAGAGCCAAATTCGACGGATCACGCAGTTTCTAGCTAATATCCCTCCTTGGGAAATGGTAGTGAGGAAAAGTGTGCTCTCCAACGTCCGTTTCGGCGAAAACGTCCACGGCCGCCAGACGCGAGGAAAACGCTCCATGCGGTTACCGCCTAATGTTGTCAAAAGATGGGACTGCGTCATGCAGGCTTAAAACAGTACTGTTTTGTGATGATTGGTAAACGAGCGATTACGAACCTCGCCTGCTGGCTTTCTGGGTGTAAAGAAAGCATGCCATTACGTTTTGATACGTGTAAGCATACCATGGCGAGGAGTAAGACGCCTTGTATTTCCAACAGAAACCTCCGCGGTTGCCCAGTGGCTAAGCCGTTGTGCTGCTGAGCCCAACGACGCGGGATCGCTTCCTAGCCGCGGCGGTCCCGGTTCTAATGCAGGCGAAAAGCGAAAACTCCCGTGTGTTCAGTATTCCAGCGCACGTTAAGAGCCCCCGGAGTTCGAAATAAATCCAGGGGCCCTTCTCCAGGGCGCGCCTTATAACCTGTGCAGTTGCGGCCCGTAAAACCCCCAAACCAATAAATTTGCAAAAGAAGTTTCTATTTTGTAAGGTTAACACATGTAGTCGTTATAATAGTGCAAATGTGTGTAATTGGTAGTTGCAGGATAGATAAATAGGTTTTCGGAAATCCCAACAAAATGAAAACACATGAAACGCAGACGCAATGCTGTAGTGACAAATTTAGTATTACAAAGAAGCAAAGCTTACATGGATTCAGTGTGCTGCCGCTGGTAGCATGTCTGCCACTATTCAATATGTGGCAAGTACTGAAGCCGATTTCAGACGCGATCAGTGCTTTCAGAAGAGCTATTTTCTGGCCGCATAGGGCCAGAAAGTAGCTCATATGCAGTAGTAGATAATTCTTAGACCCTCCGAAGCATATTTATTCAAAAACTTGTTAGCGTAATGGGAAGAACATAATAGATGTATTGCCTGCGGCCACCGGCAGTTCATTGAATTGCGGAAAAACAAGTGACATTTCAATTACCATAATATTTACCAGAGTGTTTGTGTTCCTTTTACCTGCCCGATTAGATTTTTCTTCCGCCTCACTTTCTTCTCACGCCTCACATTTTCTCGCGCATTTGCACTGTCCACGGTTTTTAATTGTGGAGCATCCTATAAAAACTGAACATGATTTATTTTATTGTGCATCTTGGTGCTTTCTTACGTTCTTCCTTTCTTTAGCCCTGGTTTGGTCATTCTCCTTCCCTATTCTTCACGAATGATTGCCTTGGCTGCATTAGGTGGCTGCCTAATAATAATGTAATAACGGCGTAATATTGTAATACAAAATTATAACGTTGCATCAAATACATGCATTTGACGGCTGGGCCAACTTTATTCATTTCTTACGATTTGATCATCCCCTACACTTTCTCCCGGGCGAATCCTTCGGGTATAATGGTTACAAGCTGTTTTCAAGAGTAGCCTAGTGTTTCCTTATTTGTTTGTTGTGGTGGCCGAGCCGAGTTTTTATATCACAGGTTTCTAGGAGCTGTCGCCGACACAAACATCTCAACAGAAGCCGCTCTCATGTTGCTTCTTTCACGTTCTGAGAAACCCTATCAGCGCAGTGCTTCTGTCTCCGTATTTGTGTCGCACTTGGCAGAGGTTGCCCTCCGTTTCCTCCCCGCGTCGCTCTCGCCGAAGTGAAGCCACCCGAGGAAACGTCCCTAGACATCCGCCGACTCAGTCGCGATTTTTAATCTGCCAGGAGATAACTTTCGAGACGGCCGAGTACGCGCCGGCTTGAAGCGAGTCTTTTGACCCCGCCGAAAGACTGCACGTGCTGTCTGGTAAAGTGGCACCAGTTGCAAATGGCGACTTCTTGTTGCTTTGAGAAGAGGTCAACAACCCAGCTGTTTTGGGACCGCGGTCAAGCGGTGTTTGCGGTGACGTCTCTGTTACCTTCAACTGCGTTGCGCTCGCCACTTGTCCGTTTTAAAGACGATAGCCTTGCTGCGGCTACTGAAACCCATTTTTTTGTGTCTGTCTGTTTGTCTCTCGCTCGATTCAGTCGTCCGGCCAAAACCTAAAAGAATTTTTGTACACAAAATCTGTATAACCTAAACCTTTCCGAGCCCCGAAATCTGGTATCATACTTGTTTCCAGTGAGCATTGTGAGCCTTGTTGAGCAAAACGAGAACACTGGTCATAGTTCAGGCAAAACGTCAATACATAAGTGCTACTGGGCAGTGTTCTTTTACTTGAACGTGAAAGTGTGCTTGATATTTGCTAAAGCATAAAAATTAGCGTTAAAACAATATTTTGGCCCCAAAATACACAGAGCTGGCGCGAGCCTGGACCCTCGTGGCAGTGTTACAAGTTCAGGAGTAAGAAAAAAATTGTCTGGCGATTACGATACTCCTTGATTCGCTATTTCGGCGCAGCTGTCTAGCTGTTTTGGTGGAGCAAAATATGTTGAGGCAAAGAATTTCAGACGGGCATATTTGTATGGTTACAGAAAAATTGTATTTGCAGTGGCCGACGAAGAACATGCACCGGTTGCCTCGCTCATTGTTCAGACCTCACTCGGGGTTCTGGCGATGGCGGTGCGGAGCCTCCGCTCTAGCAGCTCGTTTAGCTGCAGCGGCTGACGAAGCGCACTACAGATTGTCTCGCTAGTAGTTCAGCACTCACTCCTAATGGCTGCAGTGGGCTCAGGCAGCACTCACTCGTGGGTTCTCTCGACGGCAGCTATGGCGAGCCTCTGCGTCGGCGGCGCGAACTGCGTCTCAAGAAAGGACCGCGAACTGCGTCTTAAGGGATTAAGCGTGCGCACGTCACCGTAACGCGCACGTTTTTCGTGACCTCACGTTTTCGCCAACCGTCGCGCAGTCGAGCGTCTCGTGCGGGCACAGCATACTGCCCCCGTCCCCTGCTTCTCCCCTGCTTTCTTTCACTCTTCGGACTTGCCATCGTTCGCTCGATGACACCGACGGGGACGCCCCTCAGCCCACGAACGGGCGCCAAACGGCTGCGCCATAAAAACTGGGGAAGCTTGCACTACGTCGCGCAAGGCTTGACAGTAGCTAAGCTGCAGGATTTCTTTCTACGTTGAACACTGAAGGACACATCCCCCCTGCGGAAGCCGTGGACGCTTGGCGGTCGCAGTGAGCCACGTGCGCTCAGCACTTTCTCGCTCCTCGGGGTTTTCGCGACTTTATTTATTTATTTATTTATTTTGTGAAACCACAGCGTGTGCCAGGGACGCTGGGTGGGCCGCGATGCAGGCGCTCACGAGCACTCAGGATTTTCTTGGTCTTGTTAACGCTTTGCGCGCTACGCGCCCCACATGACAGCCAGCTCAAACAGCTCCGCTCTTCAAAGTTTCAGTAGATCGCGCGAGCAGTGGAACGCGGGAAATATGAATTGACATTAGCAAACCTCTTCCGTGTTTATCGTGCCAGCATGGAAATGTCGTGGAACAGAGATGCGCGGGCGAAAGAAGAGAGGCATTTACATGCCAGGGGCGGCAAACTATTAGCACCTTTCGATAATTTGCAAAGAAGTGAGCAGATCCGTAGTTTGTGCATGCAGTTCCTTAGGGAGTACTCTTTTAGACGGTAACCTAGCATAACCAGTCTCCGCACAAGTCAACGGAAGTATCTGAACTGGGACCAGCCACGCCAATCATCCGCTGTTATTTACACGCTAAACTTTTTACACCTTTTTTGGACGAAAAGAGTGTAAGAATCTTGTCCCATGGCGAACACCTTGAAAAGGTTTTTCGGCTAAAAATGGTGTGAGGATGAAAAAGGGTGTTCGTGTGAACACCCTAAAACGGGTGTAAGGTTGATTAACGCCCTAAAATGAGGGTGTGCGCAGTGAAGCTACGCGTGACAGTGTGGATGGGCCGAGAGCGCAGCATGACATGCGGACGCTTTCAACAAGCACAAGTCACAGTTGGACCAGAAATGAATTGCGGAAGAACACCAATGGATGCATGGGTACAACGAGTGCATACTTACTTACTTCGAGACACATCTGGTCTTCTTGCTTTTATAGCCAGAAAAGGAAAGCCCTCCGATTGAGTCAATGAGCTTTTCGGCGCCCATCCTGGGCCCCACCGCTCTTCTTCGGCGTGTCCTCATGGACGCCTCTCAATATACGTGGGTGGAGGAGGCCCGCCCAAAGCCCGATCTTCGGCTCCTGCAGCTTTGGGCTCAGCGCAAGCATGCTGAAGTAATTGCCGTACGGGATCCTTCGTCCATACCGACCAGGCTTCAGTATCAGCGCCTTACCGCTGTTGCCAGACGGAACGAAAAAAGACTATCGAGGCAGCGCTGGCTTGACTGATGCGCCTCTCTAGGCCCATCTTCCTCAACGGTGTTTGTCTGGCCCACGTTTCGCGCCATGGAATCGGGCAGTCGCCCTCCGGTTGCAGCTGCCAGCGCTTGTATTGCGTCAAACAAGGATCCGACGCAATTCGCCCCCTACGTTGCTCGGGCCTTCTTTCCTGCATTTCTTGTTGTGCCCGGGGCCATGCCGTCTCCGTTCCCCCTGCCGAACGGTGTTGGATGACGGCCTACTCATGGAGCCATTCTGGGAATCTAGGCACCGTTTACAGTGGCTGAATTCCTGGCAGCGATCGATCACGCTAAACAGCGGACTGCTCCGGGTCCCGACGGCATAACTTACGAGGTGTACAAGAACATCGATGACCCAGCCCCCGTGCCTTTTTTGGAATGAATCGATTAGTCAGGTGTGGCTCTCCGGTCAACTACCTGACTCTTGGCTTCGGGCGGATATTGTTCCCATTCCAAAGCCTGGGAAACCACCACATGTACTTCAGAACTTGTGTCCCATCGCCCTGACATCGACGCTGTGCAAGTTGTTAGAGCGAATGCTTGCAACACGGCTTCAGTGGTGGCTTGATACCTTCCAATGGTATCACCCGGCGCAAATTGGATTCAGGCCCTATCTCGGTACTGAGGATGGGTTATGCAAGGCGTACGACAACGTTAGTCACGCTGCCATCCTACAAGTTCTAAATGGCCTCCACCTTCCAGACAAAGTCCGCGATTTCGTCCGATACTTCCTTCAACACCGTCCTTTTTCCATCCGCATCAACGGAGCAAGTTTTGGTTCAATTTACACCAGTCCGAGGCGTACCACAAGGATCTGTTCTGTCTCCGCTTCTTTTCAACATCGTCTTGTTGCCGCTAGCTTGGCACCTTGCTTCAATCTGAGATCTATATTTCCTCATGTACGCGGATGACATTACGGTGTGATCAGTGCATCCAGACCTGTTACGACAAGCCGAGGGCCTCCAACAAGCATTAACAGACTGCCAGACATGCTGCGAGTATGTGGGCCTCACACTCTCGCAAGAGAAGACTGCTTGACTTCCTGAGGCCAACGCTTGGGGCCGCCGCCTCCTTGCAGTGTTTCCAATTTCACTGCAACTGAATGGGAACGACATACCCACTGTTGACCGTCTTCGGGTCCTAGGACTAGAAATCTCGGCATCAGGGTCAGCAGCTCAGTGGCTCCGATCTGCTCGACAGCAAGCCGGACAGATGCTCCACCTCGTTCGCCGCATTGCTCAGAAGTCTGGCGTGGCCTGCTGGACGATTGCCTGTCTCCTAGTGCGTTCCGTACTACAGCCGCGGCTTATGTATCAGGCACAGTTCCAGCACATGACCCAAGCGGACTGGGCTCGGCTTGAGGCCATCAACAGGGCCGCCATGAGCAACATTATTGGCCTCCCTCGCATAACACCAATTCCACCGCTACAAGCCGAAGCCCAGCTAAACACGCTAGATGAGATCATTCATCAGCGTCGTTCCGCTCACCTGCTAAAGCGTGGATATGTACCGGAAGCAGCAGCTCTCGCCGCGTACATGAACAACGTTCCTGATACGATGCCAGTCTTTTCTGCGGCTAGACCGCCCTGGCTCTACCATCAGGTGACGGACAACAAGCCTCTGGCAAGGCTACATGTCCGAACCTCTGGCCTTCATCAACCTCCGGATGCAGCCCTCCTTCAGTCCGTCACTGGGCGCCTGCGACGCGGCCACGAGTCATGCAGGCTTTGTGAAACAAATGTGAAACAAATGTGTGAAACAAATGTGATGTTGTACATATAACTATTATGCCGTAAGGCAAACACCCGCAAAAAAAGAGTGAATGAGCTTGTCGCAAAAACCGGATATTTTAGCGCTAATAGTGCAATTCTGCATTTTAATGCGAGCATATAGAAATCAGCATGCGGATTTGCAAAAACGTTTTTATCGTAAGGTAGTGATTATGTTCAATGGGTCATACGATTTTTTTAAATACCGAACAAATATTCCCCGCCATTTCAAATACCCATCGATAAGGGCGTTCATTATTTTTCGCAAAAGGGTGTAAAGCTACAAATTAGGGTGTTGGGAAATAAGAAAAACGGTGTAAAGAAAAAGGGTGTAAGAAAAAGGGTGTAACAAAGCACCGCTAACTGAGAAAAAGGGCGTAAGGAACCTCCAACTTTGGAGGTCCCTTACTCGTTTACACGGGTGGACCGAACATTTTCTACAAGCGGCGGGATGTTTTGTAACTAACAATGTTTAAACGATATGAATTGGCGTAATTTATTAGGCACCAGTGAAGCTGGATAAGCTTCAGCTAGTTTCGGTGGCGTTAGGGAAAAATACCAAAAAAGAACTACACCACCTGTAAAGCGTGCCCCACAGCAGACACGGTATTCCACAAGTGAAGCCGGATTTCGAGCCTGTTCGAGTGAGAGCACAAGGGGCGCATGCGTATGCGCACCTCTTACTATACCATTTCACAGGTACTACTATTTTTGGAATTCGCAAACGCAAAAAAAAAAAAAAAAAAACCGGAGAGCTGGGGTCGACCTAGCTTGTTCCCTCTTGTATCTGCTGTCAGTGTGGGGGACGCACTAAAACAGCCTTGTAAATGCCGCTAAACTTGGCCCACGCCCCTCAGTACTTATGCTAGCCCAACAAAAACATCGCAAAACATAACAAAACTTAGTCAAGCAACCACAACGTAGCAAAATTTCGCGACACGGGAAGAGGCTAGGTCAACCCCCGGCTACGCTGTTTTCAGTTTCAACTGAACACCTATTCCACACCCTTTGAAAACACTACAGAACGCCATGCGTGTTGGAGTCGGTCAACACCCTTTTCGCCATAGAAGTATAGTTCTTTTTAATTTTACAGTTCAAATTGATATTTCACGTGCCAAAGCTAAACTTGGGCCACGAGGCGAACCGTATACGAAAATGAGCGATCAGTGCACACGAAATTTTTTTTGCGTTTGAACATTTTTTACGAGTAGAGGAGTGTATGAGGGGATGTCTTGTTCTCTACAGTACAATTATACATGCATACATGGCCTTAAGAAATCAACAGCTGAACATCTTTCCCGAAACCTTTCAACACCCTAAGAAAAATCAAGGGTGTTGAAGTTGAGTTACACCTTCTTTTCCACACAAAAAGGGTGTAGTTCTACGGAAAAGGTGTTCCAAATCACGAAAAGGGGCGTAATGGCCTCCCAACACCATTTTTCCACTTTTGCTACACCCTTTTTTGCCAAAAGGAGTGCAAAAAAAATTCCCCCGCATTTCCCCGAGGGGGAGAATGTGAAAGTGCGAATGCACGGTTGTCGGCCCGCTTGCGGCGCTTGCGCTCGGCCCCCGCAGCCCACCGCCTCGCCGCCTTCTCTTCCATCTCTTCCATCGGGTTTGTAGTATCACGTGTACACCACGCAGTTATCAAGCCGCTATAACGCCTCTGAGTCGCCAACGCACGCCGCTGACGACGTAGTTTGAATGCGTTAAAGATATAAGGCGCGTCACTAACACTGATATCAGCGTCGCGTCCGTGGCTTGGTCGGTAGAGCGTCGCGCTGCGGCCGCAAAGTCCTCGGATCGAAACCTGGCACCGGATGCTGTTTCTTTTTTAAATATAGAAGAGCACTGCGGACGCCGCCGCCGCCGCCGCCGCCGCCGGCGGTGGATGGTTTGGGGTCGCTTATAAAGTGCATTCGCACTTAAAAGTTTGGTTACAATAGTGAGTTAGCAGGTATTCATTCCTTACAAAATGGCCTTACTGGATGCAACGTGGTCAGATGCGTCAGGTCGACGTGCAGTGTACAGTGCACTATAGCGGACCGCATCAATAAAACGTCCTAGCACGCGTGTTTAACTTTAATTAGGCTAGATTTTAGGTTTTTTCTGTACGTCACAAGCCTGCAACTTAGCTTATTTGCAAGTTGTAAATCTTTACATATTTATTGTTTGTTGTTTGTTCGAACCGAATAGCACGCAAGAGGCGACTTATTTGTGCACGTGTGCATATATACTTCAGGTGAGGAAGGAAGTTCATTAGGAAGAAAAAACACCCACGTTTCAGGCACAAATTCGCCGCTATCATTCGTGCCAATAAGTAGGCTGGGCATTCAATTTTATCGCTTCCATGAACCAACATCAGAAATTTCTAACACGTGTTGTTCGGAAACCCCTTCTGCCGAAACTAGAAAACATAAACATTTTCATAGATGGGACGGATAGTTGTAGTTAAGAACTCATTCATAAACTTAATCAGATCGCTAATTCGACGAGTCCAGTGAACTGAAGCCGTGTTGGCTCGGTTTAGAGCTCGCAAGTAGTAGTACACTTTTGTCCGCTGAAAAGGCCTCTCACAAGAGATACAAATGGACCTTCGCTGTACACAATCAGTTCCTGTCGCCCGGACAATTACAGCGTAAATTCTTAACTACTGAAAATTAGTCAATCCGGCTAACACATGACTGAAAGAATCTGACAAAACAGTGGTAGTCACCTATCCACGAGTAATAAGGGATATAAGGCACACACCTGAGACAGGAAGACACACACAAGGGAGACACACCTTTCAATATTCATGGCGTTGACCTGCTAGCTACACTTACCATGCGCCCGCAGAAAAACGCACACTATCAGACCAAGTACGCCAATGCACGTCATGAATAACGCTCGGCGTCGAAACTTACCTGCCCTTGTTATCGCACCCCACCGGTTCATGTCAGCCGCGGTGGGCCTGAGCACCCACAGAATGGTCGCCCCTCGACGGCACGTCCCAGACGACTAAGCGACGCCATTAGACGCGTGACCACTTGATGTGTAGCTGCCTAGTTTTATTGTGCAAGCATCCCAGGCACAACGCCAGTGTTTCTATTTTATACGCAAGGTGCACCTTCTCGGGGAATCCCCCCTCTAGTATATCTCGCGGCCTCCCCTCTCACACCCAGCCTGGACGCGTGCGCGTTGAAGTTCCCTATGGCGATATATAAGCCCTATGAATATTTTTCCTATAACATTTATTACTTATGGCAACATGTTGTATTTACCGTTTAATATGCAGTACTGTTTTATATGCTGCCTGTAAAAATGTAACAACTGCTAACTGTTTGTATGTAATTAGCTTTACTTTGTCTTTTACAAGAGGTGTCTATAGATATATGCCGCCTCTAATAATGTAACTTGAGCTATATACATTCACTAACTGTTGACCTCCATATGAGGCTAGTATTATCAAAAATAAATAAATAAATAAATAAATAAATAAATAAATAAATAAGAGAAAAACTGAAAACATTGTCTTTAAAGACACAATCGCGACAGACCTCGCTGATGCAGTGGCAAAGCTATCTTCGCCCTTTACAAGCATGGTCTCCGGGCAAAACACACTAAACAGACGAAAATGCTCCCACGGCCGCGCTGCGTGCCCACTTTGTACAGTACGTCAGCCAGGCCGAGGTAAAAATAGAATCCCAAAAGATAAACAAGAAGCGACGGTCCTAATTGGAATATCACTAACTTAATACGTGGCATCAGTCCTTGCAAAGTCGGTTTCACAAACCTGAAAATCCATGACACTACAAGTTGAGTTTCCGCAGGTTGACTTGACTTCAACAGTGTAGGATGCAGACTGACTTCACAAGGTTAGATGCAGGTACGACGCCGAGAGCAGTGGGGAGGGAAGTGCGTGGGGGCAAGGATTTGTCAATGCACTCTGGCCGTGATTCGGCGTAAGGCTGTCTGACATGTGGACAGAAACATACAGAAAGGTATCTCAAAATGCAAAAAGAAGCAGTCGCCTCATTCATCGCCACAACACGGCGGAAAAGGAGAGAAATCTGCTGAAGTAAGTGTTTTCCTTCACACATTTCTCTTCATTGCCGACTTCCTGTGGCAATTGAGAGCGCCGTGATTTCAAAGTATCAAAAAATCATAATAAAAATACCAACGTCGCGTATTACTTAAGACCCATGCGTAAATCAGCTTTTTATTCGCTTTCAGAAGCGCCGGACCAAGACACGCAAGGATAATAATCCCGCCAGCGATCAAAGCTTCTTGCCGAGGAGTTGCGCAAAGCCGTAGGGCTATTACTTAGGCTACTGGCCCGCCGCTATGCAAAGCAGGCAAGTAGCCGAGCAAGCAGCGCGCTTTTGAGAGAACCGCACATTGCAGCGGAGTAATAATATTGTCACGTGGATATTTATCAAGCAGCGATCCCCTGCTTGCGGTATGCGTGATCGTAGTACAGTGTTCAATCCCCAGCGAGTGTTACGTTCCCTCTCCTCGCCAGCCAGGTGCTTGAAGACGACGACGCAAGTGTGTGGGTCCACCGCTCGCGGGCCAGAACGATTCAGCCATCTTCGCTGAGACTCGCCGTGCTGCCTGTACTCTTCGGTGTAGCGCTACGCTTAATAAATAGGTACATCTCCATCCTGCTGGCTACACCTCCGTCTACTAAGACGCAACAATATTGTGAAGAGAAACAAAACATTGGCACGCAAAGCAAGCAACCAATGTGCTTGCGCGAGTGCCGCACAAACCCACTGCGTTACTCATGCGCGACATGGACAAAGCTTGTAACCCCCGCCAAATCAACAAGGAAGCCACGGAAGGCGATGTCGGCTGACAAGGCAACATCGTTAGGCGCAACAAGCGAGCAATATTAGAACGCGTAGGCTGGCCAATGGCATAATACAGTGACACTGGCGAGCCATTTGTACACCCAACCTTGCACGAAGCTGTGGAACGCAAAGACACGCATTTAAAATATTATCCTCCAATTTCCTCGTGTCTTTCACTAAAAACGAGCACAACGCACTCACCTCGCAACTACCTTTCCTTCATATACCAATTTACACATTACTTCAATGTTGAAATATTTTAAATTTATTTTTAACCAGTGGTTTTAACTAAACTACATAACCCTAAGAGTTTTCCCGCTTACATTTGGCACAGAAAGAGTTCATGCGCTAAATGTATGAAAGAAAAGAAACAACGAAGTCTATTTTATCAAATATTTTTGAGCAGTCGCCACCGACAACAGCGAAATAGTTTGATGGAATGAACTTTTTCCAATATACTGCACTTCAGATGAGGATGCTTGATTATGATTTTGCTTAGCGGCTTCCCCTTTGTAACGGGGTGGCGTTTCAAAGCGGCCTTAGTCGTAACGCCACTGTACAATCACCTCGCAAAAAAATACAAAAATAAATAAACAATAAAAATAAAAAAATTCAGTGCCCTTCATACTCTGTGAAGAAGGATGACCAGCAAAGCTGTGGTGGTGAGCATCAACGTGAGCGACAATATGCTTTTACCTGGCCGTACACCAAGGCGTAGACGAAGCAAAACACGATTGTTTGAATGAAATTTCGTTTTAATCCAGTGGATAAACCTGGGGCTGTCCGTTTCCCTCTCGTAGAAGCCCATGTATTGGGAGCTGCCGGGTGATGTTACAGTCGTCTTCGCGGCTAGTTGTCACACAACTTGTTTCGGGAAAGTTTCAATAAAACAAGAGCCGCATTCCGTAATGATACTCCCTCCGAAGATGGGCTTGCTTCACTGCGTAACCCTCAATGTGGGAAAGCCGTCTTATAAAAACTAAGATTACGACGATCCTCTTAAAGGGGCCATGAAGACAAAATGCAAGTTCGGTTCATTCAAAAGATTTCCTCTTTAGAATCATGCTTACACCACTTTTAACGTAAACTTCGCTGAAATAAGCGGTATAACTAGGAAAAAAGGGAATGGTCATGCGACCCACTAGCTCGTTTCCCGCAACGGAACCTATAATGTCATACCAGCCAGCTCTGCGATTGGCGGAGGCCGGAAAAAGCAAACACAAATTATGCAGAACTTATAAGCTTGCCGAACGAGCTATTTTGCGCTTAAAATTAGGGCACATTCTTCTTATATCAGTACGAATGGTGGGACAAACAGTGGAAGTCACGAAAGCATACATAAACATTGACGTACCGATGCGCACTGATGTTGGTACTGCGTGCACTATGATTCATTTAGATGCACGGCACTGTCGGGCTTTGGGGCTGTCTCAGACGACACTGGCCGATCGACGCAAGCGACGGTGTCTTACATAACCATATTTGTCGAGCGAGAACCATGTTTCCCGAAACGATTATTTTCTTCGGGAACAAAAACCCGCCAGGTATAAATACGGTCACAAACAAACCAAAGGCAGAAAACGGTTTGCCGCATGTGTGGTGGCGCCATCTAGGTTGACTAACAATAAGCAAGTCTCCGCTCCACACCAAGTTTAGCTAAAAGACCTGTTCTTATGATGTCATTGCAAATATCGTTCAAAGACACGTTTTGGGGCGAGAATCAAAATTTTAGCTTAAAGTGATTAATTTCGCAGGGAATAAAGCATCGTGCGATTCCGGACAAGCGCTAGGGCACTATGGAACGCGAAATCTTTCGAATAAAACAAACTCGTATTTGTCTTCATGGCCCCTTTAAAGTCGGCTTCACCTCTAAAATATGCTTTGCTGGGAAGACATTTTAGTCATGGGGAATATCACCCGTCCTAAAATGTGAAGGCCCTAGAACTTTCTTTTCATTTTTTTTTTTCCATACGCTGAAGGAGTGGCGCATAGTTTTACGATCCCGGGGGTTTTAGTGGGCGCCGCAACGTGGCGCTACGCTCGCTTGCGATTCTTGCTACGTCGCTCTGTTGCCGGAGACGATCTGCTGGATCCTAAGCCATAGACAGCTTTGCTGTAAAAGAAAATACCTTTATGAAATTTTTTTGCTAGTCTGTCTTCTTTGATCGCATGTCTTTGATCGCATCTGGATCGCATCCAGATTGTTCTCTGCTCTTTTCCCATCAAAATTTGTACCTTCTTTTACTAACCTCTACTGCTGTCCAATCCACTTTACCTTTATACAATTTTTGTGCTAGTCTATCTTCTTTGATCACATGTCTTCCCAGATTGTTCTCTTAAAGCCAAGGGCTTCCGGAAGCTGGATGGCTCCCTCACCAAGGACTGGGCGGATATTTTTGCACTCCGTTACAATATGTCGCATGGTTTCTGGCTCACTGCCCCTGCCTGCGCACAGTTCTTCCTGTACCGGCTCGCGGATAAGTGTTTTTGTCCGCACCGCACCGACACCGCAGTGACATCTGGTGTTGTGGGAAATCCAGTGGGGCGTTTGAGAAAGACCATACAAGAAGCAGCAGCAGCGCTCATGAAAACACGGGAGAAGAGTCAAATATTTGCTTCAATGTGAGTACCGTCTATCTTAGATCAAACACAGTCCCGTTGCGTACTCGTGATGCCTTCTTCCTACCTCCAACACTGTTCGATTCTTCCTCTTCGTACTTGACGACCCAGAAGCTTATTATAACCATCGACAACAATCTTTTATCTTTAACAGCACAGCTGTTTAGTCTTTTTGTTCCGCCGTCGAACGTTGCGAGAAAAAATTAGAAGCAACAACTACCGAGCGCACGTTTACATGCGCCTGGTGAGAAGCGCCCGGCGTTGGCCAGGCATGCACGTAAGCTTGCTCCACGTGAGGAGCTCGCAAAAAATACCAAGCAGAAATACCGAGCGCACGTGAGCGTGCGCCTCATGAGGAGCGCATAGCGTCATCCAGCTCGACCTTCGAGAACACTCTGCCCTGCCTTCGTGGCGTGATCTCTCGCGTGCTGTTTTCCTCGCCACTTCCCGTGCTCCCGGAGAGACGCCGACTACGCAAATCCACTCGCCGCTTGTTCTACCGCGTGCTTCCATTTTGAGAAAGATGTCAAAGCCTTCGGACAAAACCATCCAGGCCTGACTGTCATGGATTTCGGAAGTCCATGTGAGGTGCAACAGCTGGGTCTCCGACGAAGGCAGAGACGCCGCCAGCTCTGCTGTTTCTCCAGTCTTGCACCACTAGTACAAACTGCGCCAATTTTTTTGACAACACGCATTTACGTTACAAAAACCAGGACACCCTTCACCCAAAATACAACTGTTCGTCTTGAATGAATGAATGAATGAATGAATGAATGAATGAATGAATGAATGAATGAATGAATTTATTCTGATACAAGAGGTCCAGCGCCTCATGTTGGAAAAGAGGAGGAGGATGAAAAAAAAGCAAACTTCGCTGGCGGTATAGAATCACTTCCCACTTCCGCACCGCAAACGGACGACTTAGTTCAGGTGATCTGAAGCTTTCCAAGAAGGCTAACAGGTCTCTTGATGGTGTCTTCATGTCCGCACCGCACGCGGGCGATTTCAAGTCAGCTGCAGACATTGGCACCGTTTCCTCAAGATCAGAGGGACATGTAGGTTTCCTTTTGGTTTTGCAGTGGCTTACTCCAGTCTTCGTATGTGCGAACATAGTATGGCTTCTGTCTCATCCTTTCCTAGTCCAGCTTGTCGCATTCCCAAATGAGGCGTTTAACGTTGGATCGGATTCCGGGCATACGGTGCTCGGGCATAAAGTTGGCGGTGTGGATAT
Organism: Haemaphysalis longicornis; assembly: GCF_048455015.1. Lineage (NCBI taxonomy): Eukaryota > Metazoa > Arthropoda > Arachnida > Ixodida > Ixodidae > Haemaphysalis > Haemaphysalis longicornis. Next base: position 705,327 of record NW_027526319.1, read on the forward strand.
AGTGCAATCGGTCTTTTGTTGCCAAATAGTAGGATTCATTCCCACTTATCTTTAATGTTTGACGTGATCGCATAGCCAGTCCGTGCGTTACAAACTAAGACTTTCAGGCCCCACGCAACGTCCAAATGAAAGGGTTTGTCAGGTCGTGGGCTGCTTTCCGTCGGTGTCCGTTGCCTAATTTTACGACGAGCTCTCCTCGTTAGGGCGCCATCGTTGACATCCAGAGTAGGCAACGGGCCGCTAAAAGGACATGTGCTTTTGGGGGAGGGCTCGGGTGTTGATTCGAGTTCATGAGTGGCCTTGTTACCTGCGTTGTTCTAAAGTACAGGGGTCCACTCTCGGATGTGAGGGGGAGGCAGTGTAGAGATGATGCCATAACAGCGCGTGCCGCGCTCCCCGTCATACTTTCGCCAGACGCTCCTCCTCCGGTTTCGTTCTACCTTCGGTGTCTCGTTTTCTTGCTGGGTTACGCGGCCATAGGTACCACCGCCGCCACCAGACCACGTACCGGGCCGGATTGGCACAGATCAGTTTTCTGCAGACTCTCCGGGTCTCATCATACTAGTTTAATGAAATCCAACGTATTTTTGTCGCTCATCGCGCTTTCCAAACAGATTTCATGTTTACAAACAGGTTAAGCCTTCGCTTTTAGGCTTTTGTGGCATTTCTAAGCCTTATGTTCTAAGTCTCAAGATACCAAAGGCGTGCTCCAGAAGCGCCTTACCCACAGGTGCCGCCCATATTGTCACTCTTTTCAGTCGACAAGCAAGAAAAACTGAATTTCTGTAGAAGCGTTGCCAGGGGGCGGGTTCCGCGCCCAAAGGCGGCAGCGGACGCCAATGACGACGCCTCTCTCAGGTCTCAGGAACTGGACGGCCACCATCGGCGGCATGTATTCCGGGTGCCCGGAGTAAGGAAAGAACTCGGTTCGGAAACCCTGGTAAGGCGAGTAGGTCACTGGACCGATGTATTCGCGGTCCGCTGGCATGTCTCCGTCGCAGTGAAGGAGCAGCAGTCCAGGTGCCACCATTGGCCGCAACGCCGCCGGTAGCGTGCGGGAGACCTCTCGCGGCAATATTGGCTCAGGGTTCCAACCCGTCACGTTGGCGAACTGGATGAAGACGCACGGACTTTGTCTCTTGTAGCCGAAGTTCTGAGCAGCCGTGCACTGGGGCGCGATAGTATTTACATCGAAAAAGCACGCCTTTCCATACTTTTTTTGTCGGGTGGAGCACACAGTCATGTTTTTCGTGTCTCCGAATGGGCCATAGTGGTAGCCCGCAACCAGCTGCCTTAGCTGAGCGTAGAGATTGATCCATCCAGGAATCTCGCCCCGGGGGCCATCGGCGCTGAACCTGCAGTTGAGGGTGCGCAAAGATAAGAAGACAAAAAATGTGGGGGAATCATTGTGCGCTCCTCAATTTCTTGGATTGAAGAATTCTGTTCTCCCTTACTCTACAGCTCCATGAGCCCTCGCTAACAAAATGAACTTTCTGTAAGCCTGGAACATAATGCTAGCATATTCCTGACCACCAAAAGCTTTGCGCTGCAAGCGACTTGCTGTCCTAAGGGATGCCGAACTCTGAAAACCTGGGTCAGTGACACAACGCCTAATTTTCCAGTGTGATCTGAGAAACGTGTTTTCTCTTCTCTCTTGTAGCTCCACCCTTTGGTAGCCATTATATTACTCTGGAGGTCGCCCTGCTGTCATATTCTGCATTCCATGACTATGCCAATTTTATTCTTTCTCTTAACATGAAGTGAGTGTTTTTCATTATGAAGAACACATTCCTTTGCAATCTATGACGCTCGTTTCATATTCCAATGTCTTCTGCCTGTTCTCCTCTTTTCGAAACACTTTTGAACTGACCCAGATTTTGTTTCAGACTGCTTAGTAAGAAGCTCCTCGTTTCTACCCATAGTGTAGCCTCTGAAGTACCCATTCGTTTTATTGGCATTCATAACGTATTCCTCATTATTTGAGATTAATTCTTCAGAGCGGTTCAGCTATACCGATCCTGCAACTTTTCTTTTTTCACTTACTCTTTATCGCTATTAAGGAAACTAGCAACCAGTTACGCGTCATTTTGGCTTATTGCCTTGCTCAGCTGCATACGAAAGCTATAGAAAAGATGATAGATTCCAGGATGACATGGTTAAGAGAACAGTAAGGTTCATCCCCATGAAATAAATGGCTTCCGTCAGAACCGATCGGTGATAGACATCATTAATCTAGTGTCCTCACTCGAAGAACCACTCAGTCCTGGCTGCACATTATCCGCAATCCTCCTGGAGTTAAAGCGAATCTTCAATTCAGTCCTCCACACAGCTATTCTTGTCGCTCTTGAAGATCATGGCTTCGGGGGCAGGTTATATACATGGATGGCAGTCTACCTTGATGGGCGACACCTTTTTATGTCCGCTCCAGACGGCCCATCTTCTCATTACGCCGTAAAAAATGGGTGCGCCACGTGCAAAGTGCCGTACTAAGCCCGTTACTGTTCATCCTGGACCTCATTTCACTGGAGAACCCTGCTGCGTGGAGTGAAGATCACGCTTTACGCAGATGATCTCTGTCTGGTGGGCTCCCCGTTTACGACAAAATACACAGGAGCACTTGCAGAAAGCCCTCCACAACATCTCTAGATACCTCGGAGTCCGCGGCTTTCAACTTTCACCAGATAAAGCCATGGCCATGGCCTTCACACGGAACACTATGGATCGCGTCCATTGATTCTAGGCGGCCGCATCCTTTCATATGCAAGAGTATATAAACTTCTAGGAATTTTATTAGACGGCAACATGACCTGATCACCCGATGTTGAACAAAATTTTGAGGGCGCTAAGTTTTTTTAAATTGCCAGCGGGTTCGCGCTGGGGCAGTGATTTCCATTCAGTGGTTATGTTGCACGAGAGCGATGTGGATGGAGTGCTTTGCTACAGCCTCCCTATTCCACGTAAAATATCTACGACAAGCGAGAAAACCCTTTAGGTGGCCAGAAACAGCAATATACGCCCCGTGCTACTATTAAGGGAGATACGTATTCCCCATAAACGGGAAAATTGTCGTGTGTTCGATTGTTGGTTTGTTTGTTTGCTGCATGTCTTTCACTCATTTCAGCTACACGGACGTGGAGAACCCATGTTTGAATACGAAGTACATATAGACGGGACCGTTCCAAACAGCTAAATCGTCTCGCATGGCTGATACATGTCCACATTATGAAGCACAAACGAAGCCTCAGGTATATCTAAGGCAAAGCACGTGTACATAAGCAAGAGCACCAGCGTTGCTTTAATTAAAATGCATTCTCGATCGATTGTTCTAAGACGAAATGAGAAACCATGCGTTAGAACTGTATCGCAGAGAAGGGAGATAAAAGCAAAAGCGAAAACGAAGATGTCGTCTCGTATTATATCCTAAGCAGAACAGAAATAGCTGTGCCTTAGCTCCACTGACCTCGGATATGCAAAGCTTGGCTTAGCCTGGTTGAGTCTTGGTTTCGCTTGATTTAGCTGTATTGCCGACCATGTCTTAAAGCCGTTGGGTTCCCTTCAACGCTCACAGAAGGAGGCCGGGCGAACGCGACGTTAATTCATGGCGAACGCACCCTTCCTCTTCGCCTGGCGCGAGACGAGTCACGTTGCCCGAACCGAACCAGTGCCGCGTGCATGGGACGCCGCGGGGTGGTTGGCTGCCTCGGCAGCAGCGGCGGTGGCGACCACTGTCGGCGGCCGTAGGCGCCAACAGCGGGCCCGGCGAATCGCGCGATGCGCTTCGAGGGTTGTGTCGCCGGGGATGTGTATACGGTCAAAAGGCTAACTTCCGCATCCTCCGCGAAACCGCTGGACGAAAGTAGTAAAGCTCTGCTTTAAAAACAAAAGATGCGGAAAAAGACACGCGTTTTCCCAACTGATGTCGCGCGAGCAGCGCTAACTCAGGGTAATTCGACTGCATTCAACAAACCTCCACTACAAGTTCAGAGGAGGAGGAAGAGTGTGAGGGTTACGAGGAGGAGTGAGGAAAGGAAGTTACGTGGCAGGGATAGCAGGAGGCTATCATGCTTCTGTAACAACTGCAGTGAAGAAAGGCTATACGCGCTCAATTTTTCTGAAACGCGACAAATAATAACTGGTCCTCACCAGATAAGATCTTGACCTGGCTTCGACCGCGGAAAGAAGGTTAGGGCAGAGGGCTTGTCAGTCCCCATGGTCGCCTTTCCGGTAGAGGTGCTGATGGTCCGGCTGGTCGCCCTTCCTGTGGAAAGCTGGGAGCCCACGACCACGACCACCAGCAGGGTGACGAAAACCAGTCCAAAGACAAGCCACCTGACAGGGAGCTTGAAACAGCAACATCTGGACTTCGCAGCAGCGCGCGGTGGCACTGTGGATGGCGCTCCAGGCACCGAAACCGTTTGCAGCTCGACCTGTTGAAGCAAAACAACGCCGACCACAACGCCCAAACATCATTTCCCAGCAGTTAACGAGGAACTAAGCGCATTCTACCCGCATGGTCGATGCTAAAGGACCGTTAGGGAAAATCATATATAAATACACATGTCCTTGGATTGTTTTCAGTTGCTGGCACTGCTACCACCCACATGTTTCGTCCCTCTAAGACGCGAACGATACAAACTATGAAGAAAACCCTTTCTTTTTCTGGTGTTGGCACTCAACTTGTTGGATGCAGTTGTCACGTATAGGTAGTCTGATGAAGGTATGCATGGTGCCGAAGGTAAAACTGCCAGAGAGGTCACATAAGCCTATGTAGCCGTCCCTTCAGGCTTCGAACGGGAATCGGCTGCGCAGGGTGAAATAAAGGAGCTGGCACCAAACTCCCCCGCTCAAGTCGAAGTTGCGTACAGCCCGTGCGAACGCCCGTTCTGTTGCCCATGTGAGAGACTTTATCACCCCCTCCATCTTTGCGTGACGCCTGTTTATCCGTGGTGTAGCGTGAAGCTTTGGCTTTGATTCATAAATGGGTTAAGTGCAGGCCTAAAGTAGGAATGAGGTGTGCAAATACATGGAGCATTCAGTTGTAGTGAATGCTCCAAGAAAAGAGATGCTCGCGGTCTTTGAACCAGTCTAAAGCTTGTGGGGCAAGCCAAAGGGGACGCGGCCGAACCCCTCACATGACAGGTTTGCCCGGACGTTCCGGCGGCCTGGTCCGAGGCGGACGACGGAGGGAGGCCCTCTTTGGATACGAACCACCACCGGGAGCGCCCGTAAGTACGACTTGCTCCTTTTTGGCCTTCCTTTGTCCGCCCTCGCGCCTGTCTCTCCCGTCCTGGCTAAGGTGGTCTTAGCGGTGTAGAGCGACGCGCCAGACGTCCCCTTATTGCAGTGCAATAAACGTCGGAGTGGGCGAATTCTGTGTCCTGTGTTCCTTGCTGTTCGCTGGCGCTTCGCCAAGTTGGCAATTCGTGGCGGTGTTCAGCGGAGTTAGCCTTGCGGCCGAATCTCGAGAATCGAGCTAGGCCGCCGTAAGAACCCTGGTCCCACATTTTTGGCGCCCGAACGTGGGACTCGTCTTCAAGTGAATTCCAGGTTAGCTAGCTCCGAGGAACATGGCGCAGGATTATGAGTTGGTGGATTTGATGCTGTTGGCCGACCTGTGTGATCATGCCGGGAGGTCCCGCGATGCTCTGCATCAACAGTGCCCACCGCAGGCGCAGGAGCGGCTCGGGTCCCCCTTCTCGAGCTAGGCCGCCGTAAGAATCGAGCTAGGCCGCCGTAAGAACCCTGGTCCCCACAAGCTCTTTTTAAATCTGGTCTGTTGGTATAAAGCTGACGTTAGGGGTATTTCAAACTTCTTTAACAACCCAAGCTATGTGTTAAAATATAAAATCTATTTATAAAAAAGAAGCAAGGGCTTGTTGAAGTATTACAAAATAGCAAATCCAGCTGTCTAAAATGCTAAGGCACACATAGGCGAAGTTTCTTTGTTGATTAAACGTAGTCATTTCTTGAAGTGCTAGGAATGAAAGCGGACAACTGGCCATGTAGCCGAATCGGTTAGGCATAAGACAAGTCGTGTAAACCGAAGTTCATGTGTTTGGCCCCCAACGTGGGTGCGCCTTCTTCATTAATTTTTCGTAATATCTAGAAAATAATTATTTCCAGTTCTGAAAAACACTCAAACTACTGGCCTGTGCTTCCGTTTCCGCGCACGCTCAAAAAGAGAGGCGCAAACCCTTTCTGCAGAATCCTGTGATGTAGGTTCGGGTAAGATCATGGCCGCACCACTGCAGAGCTTCCCAGAGTGCCGGACGGGAGCTCCTCTGCGGGCACAGGTCCCACTCGAGCTTCGGAAGACCTACGAAAGCAGAAAAAAATGCAGTTCCTTTTCACAATGTGAAGAAGGATGACCAGCGAAGCTCTCGTGCGCAATGTTAGAGCAGTCTCAGCGGCTCATTATCATCATCATCATTCATCAGCCTATCTACGTCGACTGCAGGGCAAAGACCTCTCCCATACATCTCTAATTATCGCGGTCCTGTCCTAACTGTTACGAATTTATCCCCGCAAATTTCGTGATCTCATCTGCCCATCTACCTTCCTGCCGCCCCCAGCCACACTTGTCTTCTCTAGGTAATGGTTCCCTGCGCATTACGTGTCCTGCCCACGACCATTTCTTCTTATTATTCTAGTAATATGTCCTTAACACGCGTTTGTTCCCTGACCTACTCCGCTCTCTTCTTGTCCCTTAATGTTACACCTATCATCTCCCGCTCCATTGCTCGCTCAGTCGTCCTCAATTTAAGTTGAACCCTCTTAGTGTGCCTCCAATTTTCTGCCCCGTCGGTGAGTACCGGTAAGATGCAGCTGTCATACACTTTCTTCTTCGGGGACAATGGCAGGCTGCCATTCATTATCTGAGAAGGCTCCCCAAATTCACTCCACCCCGTTCTTATCTTCCTAATTATCTCGGCCTCATGGTTGGAATACGGGGTAACTACTTGTTTAACTCTTTCGCTACCGCGCCTATCAAAATCGATCAATTTGATCGATACTTTTGGGAGCGCCTTTTCATAGCGTTCCAGGCGTTTCTCGAACAAGTAAAGCTGTTCGGAGTTAGATCAGAAAATGGCCTTTCAAAAGCAGTTTTGTTTTCATTTTTGCAACGGAAACGTGATTTTTGACACGCTTTTGAATCACCTGGTTGTGGAAAAGGGGCGTGGTCATCGCGCCTCAAGGCTACCAACGAAGAATGCGTGCAACTCGTAATTACTCTGCACCAGCGCTTGTTTTTTGCTATCAGGGCGTGAATGGGGAACTAGCAAACGATTTTCAATCGTCAGCTTCACGCTCTGACAGTAATAATCCCAGAAATCGGCTGAAAATGTCAAGCAGTGCCTGGTTGCAAAGCTACTTTATGATTTTAGGCAGTTTTATTGCCTTTGCGCAAGTTGTCCTAAGTACTCTGGTAGTTCTACTTACCCCAGGACCATTCCCAAACAGTTTACAACAGTTTCGGTTTCGTTTCTGCATCGCGAAATTCATATTTAGCGCAACTACGCAGTTACCCAACTTCAAGGCTAACTGCCATGGCGCCTGAAGCGTCCGCGACTGATCCTCGAACAAAGCACGCCGCTCCTCATTTCCCCCCACCCTAACCCGATTTCTGCGATAAGAACTTCAGATGCAAGTCAAAAGGTCACACCCAGTCGCCAGATATCTGTTCCGCCGAGGACAGCGCTTCAAACCGGCCTTACACTGCCAGCTGTTCGCCTTCCAGTTTCGTTTTCATGCGAGGGTATATCCGGGTGTCTAATGTTGCTGCTTAGTTGAACTGTCTATTCGGACGGAGTCTCTGATAAGTTTTTGTACTGTTTCATTTGAAAAATGTTAGGTGGCGCTGCAATAGAGGAGGCTCGTTGTGCTGATCTTTTTTAGCGCGCGACTGCTACTCGGCCAAAGATCGCAGGGGACGATTCTAGCTCATCGTACCTCATTTTTGCGAGCAAGGCTACAATTGCGAGTAAGAAGATGATAATAAAGCTCAGCTTTATGTTTTGAGAGATAACTGACCGTGAACGACAACAAACATCAGCCACGGCGTTCCGTTTTCAACTTCATGCATGTTTTTTTCTGCATCGCGTGCTTGTCCCAAATATTGTGCTCGCTGTAAATGCAAAGTCAGCCATTGACAAGATGTTTTTACGTTATGTGGGGGCAAATTGGTGCCTTTGATAACGTCAAACCGCCAGATTTATTCCAAGGAACCACCCAAAATTGCACAGTTTGAATTAGAGGTTGGGCTTCACCGCATGACACGAGCACCGTGCGTGCTAACATTTTTTTTTTATATCTGAAAAACTGTTACGCGCAAGTCGACATTTTTTTTAGGGCGTGTTTTTGAAATATTTCCCTGCAAAATGTATATTCTAATTTTTTTCTACTACCGGTGGTTTGATATACACAACTCCTTTTTTATCATTTTTTTCGACAACTTGACAAAACTTTTGATTTTGATATTTTTTTCACAACTATGATATATGAAAACCTTTAAAAAACTGGTGTTATTGGAAAGGCCGTTAAATAATCTGCATTTTGTGCTCCTGCAATTAGTGCCTAAATAATTTTTTAGCAGAAAAAAAAATGTTTTCTTGGACCACCCAAAATTGGTCAATTTTCTGCGGTAGCGAAAGAGTTAAGTTGATATATTCGCTTTCTACTTTCACTGCCTCGCCACCTATTTCAAACTGGTGTGTTCTCCCGAGGCTATTGAGAATTACTTTAGTTTTCTGTATAATCATTTTCAGGCTTCCGATTCGACCCTGCTTCTCCAGTGTCGTAATCATGCTTTGCAATTCATTCCCCCAAATTACTTAGCAAGGCAACGTCATCAGCAAATCTGGGGTTACTGAGGTATTTCATTTTATTTCATTCATTTCATTTATTCAACCTTAAGGGCCCGAAGGCATTACATAAGGGGGGGCGTACATCGAAGTTTGAAGTTTCATAGCAAGGTAACAATATGAAGGTACACACTGATTACAAGAAATAAAGAAAGAAAAAAACGAAATAACACGCATAACAACACATGAAAATACACTATAGGCGATAAATTCTGCGAGCACAGTAAAGACACAACTATAAATGCAACAGGTAAATGTGCTGTTAGGACGTATCATTTGTATTTTGAAAACGGGTTAGTTTATCGCGAAATATTTTGCGGTCTCTGCAAGAAACAATGTTATCTGGTAGTGCATTCCAAACTGTTATGGCATGGGGGAAAAATGAGCTGCTCATCGCCGCCGTCCGGCATTTTATGGTCATCAAAGGGTGCGTATGGGACAGGCGAGGTATTCTCTATTAACCCTTACGCCCACGTGTTCCCAATCCAATGTTATGATTACCTCTTGTAAAACAGTTGCGAATAAAATTGGAGAGGTTGTGTCTCCTTCTCTGAACACCCTTCCTTATGGGTATTTCACTGCTCTTGTTGTGATGGACTATTATAGCTGTGGATTCATTGTAGATATCCTCTAGTATTCTTACGTAATGCTCATCTACACCCGGATTCCGCAATGCCTGCATGATTGCTGAGGTTTCCAACGAGTCAAATGCTTTCTCATAGTCTACGAAGGCTACGAAGCACGCTTTTCCACTGGCTTTCCCACTGGCTTTTGTATAAATGTTGAGTATACTCTCAGCGGTTAATTGTCATATAATTTGCTTCCGGTGAGATTAGGCCTTCCGAGATGCCGAGAGAGTACTTTTGCAAGGCTGCGACCCTGGGTTCCAAAGGAACAAAACCACGGATATGATGGTGATGATTCACACATGATGACAGCGAGCGTTTAGACAAGTAACAGTAACAGGAATATTGGCCCCTTAGCTTCCGCAGTGCATGCGGCAATGATGATGTCGAACGCACGCATAAATATCAGAAAGGCGCACTCATAATGCCCACACCGGATAATTCCTTTAAAACGACAGACAGCCGTTTTCTGTAACCGTACTCCCTCCGTAGATTCCCGTGCTTCACTGTGCAATACACAATGTGGAAAAGCAACCTTTACAATGTTGAAAAACCAACCGTACAACGATGCCCTCAAAGTCGGCGTTACCTCTCTACACAAATGCATTGCTGGGAAGCCCTTCTTTCACGGGTAATATAAACAATATTATATCAAAGTATAAAGGTCCTAGGACCTTCCTTTAGTTTTAAGGAATCTTGCTATATTGTCAACCATTTTTTTTTGCATGGTGGAGAAACCTGCTCACGAGACAGCGTGACACAAGCAGAGACTATGAAAAGGCACACTGTAAAAAGGAACGAGACTTCTCTCTTATAGATCAGTGCCCAAATCCACACGCATGGTACCATGTCCAAACTATCAGAGTGTTAACATGTGCCTCACGATATTCCATCGGACATCGCACTGTGAGAGAACGAAAAACTTTATTTTGAAGACTGAAGTACGAATCTTAAGTGGCTGCCTCGAAGGGAGATGTTGCAGCCGCAGATTGCACTGAGCCCCATTGTGTTCATTTCTGTAATGTCTTAACTGCCATTCCAAGTCTAACCCAGGCACTGCGTTTTATAATACATGTTCATGATTATTGTGTATGAGCGCCTAGACTGAACTCTGTTACCGCGCCGAAAATATTGGATGAGAATGTCGATTATTCGCATGCATGATTTTTACTTTTGTCAGGGAGGCGGATTTCTTTCCACTGAAAGATTTCGTTCTCGACAGGACCTCCATTTTCTCCATTGGGAGGTCAAAGCACGTGGCCCTGTTGACGAGGATAAGTTCATTACGTACTACCTGACGAACTAATTTGGTTCCAGTGGTACTTGGAAAAGTTGGGTAAGGTGGAGGATGCGATTAAAGACTTATACTGGGTCACAATGTCCTCGTGGGAAACATTTGTCTCCCTTTGAGTGCGTGTGTGCGTATGCATAGTAGTGCATGCGTGCGTAGTGCGTGCATAGTGCGTGCGTAGTAGTGCATATACTACTCTTAATCTGCATATGGCCACCTCCTTCGGGTCGTTTGCACGGGCGTGGTGTCCTTATCGAGACTTCATTATTAAGACATTTATCACCTTATTCCTTGCCTCAATGTGGCCCGTTGCACACAAATCCGGTGTTCGCGTACCACGATTGCACCGCAACCCCATTTACCCGAGACGTCCACATGCCCCCCTCCCTCCCCCCAATACCCACATAGGAACTGCAGGAGATTAGTCGGTCACAACGATGACTGCCACAAGAAGCTCACACCCGGCTAATCTTTAACCATTGGGCTGTGACGTTAACATACGAGCCATCATCATAAAATTGGCCGCGTATCTGCTTCTTTCGTTGCAAATGTCAAAAGACAATAGTCTTTGTAGTCATTTGCCAAGGAAATGCCCCTTCTTTGTTTTCCCGCTCACTAATGCTGTTCCTGTTCGGTCGCGCTCATCCCAAGGTAAACGCACTAAAGCTTAGCTGACAGCGATTTGAATTTACCGCGTTCCACTGTTACAGGCCGGGTTCCTCGATGCCAGCGCTATAGTACGACGAATGGAACCTTTACTAAAGATGAAACCTTTACTTCGACATCCGTTGACGGTGCACTTCACGGAACATAAAGCCGTTATACTAAACTCGAAACGGTGCTCGCTACTTAAATAAAGAACACATTAAACGCACATTACGCGCCTCGTCACTCTTCTTCAAATAAATGACACCAGCTTCCCGCGAGGGAACCCTGAGTTGATGCGAAGCATCTCGGAGTTCCGAAACGTTCACGAGAGTGGGTATCCAAATAACGGAAAATGACGGAACTCCGACATGATTTGCATCAACTCAGGGTTCCCTCGCGGGAAGGTGGTGTCATTTTTTGTATACCGCCAGGAGGTGGCGCGGGCAACAGCAGGCGGCGGTTTTCTACAGTAGATGTAGAATATCATTTGCTCTCGAAAAACCAAGCATAAAGGAACGCTATAATAATAAAGAAACGCCGTAAATATCCCCTGTGTACTAATTTCCTGTCTTATATTTGCGTAATGTCTTGTTCTTGTTCAACAATGTTGACAGGTATGAACATACAAACCGGACTCAGACGTTTACATTTGGCTGTGGGTATATAAGACTATTGCGCAGTAAGCATTTTACTTGGTCCGGGTGGCTGAATCGAGTTACAGACAGACAGACAGACAGACAGACAGACCAAAATTTCTGGGATTAAGTAGCCCAAGAAAGGCTATCGTCTTAAAAACGCGCGCTGCCTTTGGCGTCTCACTTCGCATTTTGTGGGTTATGGACTCTAGCATCTGACTCGGCGGCACGGGGGGAAGGTAAACGCTTCATGTTAGCTGGTTGGCCCATGACTTTTGAGGGTAATGACGCTGCAAAAAAGAGCACAAAAAAGAAACACGTATAAGAACGGTCCAGAAAACAGTATCGGCATGACGCCGTCGTGGGAGCTTCTTTTTTCGTCCTAGTTTTCTTACCCCATCATTAACCTGAAACGTAAGCGCCGAGGAAAGTATTTCGCCATAGAAGAAGTGGGCGAACACGACAATGCATGCCTCATGCGAGCGAAAAGGTAGGCGCTCACCACATTTAAACCCACAATTCCAACCACTATCATGACGCCAAAGGAATGTCATCCAAGTTTGGGATGCTCACGTTTATGCCGCAGGCGGACGAAAACTTAGCCCGTCGCAAAATTGAAGCTTAACGTCGCAAACGTGACCACGATGAAGACAGACAGAGACATATACAGAGAATACTTTTATTAACATTTAAATGGCCCAGTGGGGCAGGGGCGCATTTGTCCACGATTGCAGCCGATTTGATTCTTCTTCGCTGCCGCAACCACATTTACTTCATTTTTGCTGCTGTAACGTCGAAGAAGAAGCAAATCGAAGAAGCATAATGAACGAACGGAACGCGCAACTTTAACTAGCCGCCCGCAGGTCCAACGTGTCCGGCTTACACGGGGTTAACGAAATTTAGGCGTTTTTCCAGGCTGTCAACTGCGGAGGTTTTCACTATGCAGAAACAGTCGCCTACATACTGAAGAAAAGTGTAGGTTGCGGCAGGAAGGAGCTCAAAGCCTTCCCTTCCACGTGCTCCATCGTCAAGTTAGCCATTGTTACATAGATGGCGGCCCCCATTGCGGTTCCAGTTTCTTGTTTGAAAATTTGCCCATTGTGCGAAAAATATGTGCTGGCCAAGCAGAACTCGAGTAGGCGGCATAGCTCTTCAGCAGTGAGCGGCGTCCTTTCTTTTAGGGTTGCGTTATTTTCGAAGGCAGTTCGGGCCGCGGGTACAGCCAAAGGTACAGGAACACTTGCGTACCTCCAGAAAAACGGCTACCTGAAAAAAGTTCATTCACTCCGTAACCCGGCGCAAAGAGCAGAAGAGGGTGACAAACTCACCAAGGACATCAAACGTCGGAACCCTGAAACGCGTGCCTGTGCCGTATATCCCAGGAACGAGCGAGGCCTTGGCCCGCATTTTCAGAGGAGTAGGAGTGCGCATCGCCCACAAGCTTCGACAACCACAGGCCGCCTAATCCCCCGCCCCAAAGACCGGCCGACAATAGAGAAAGCACTCGGGATCGTTTACCGCATTCCGTGCGCTGAGTGCAACGCCTCGTACATCGGTGAAAGCAAAACTCTACCGCAGAGAATTAGGCAACACAAAAACGACGTACGGAAACAGAATAGAGAACGCAGCGCAGTCGCCGAACACTGTGAAGTGGCCGACCACAAAATTGACTTATCCGGAAAGGCCATCCTCGAAAGGGAGACGAACTGGAGGAAGCGGCTTTTCCTTGAGTCGTGGCATATCCAACGATCCCTTGGGAACCTTAATCGCTCGCTTAGCACTCTCCCTTCGGTGTACACACACGGATTACGTGCCGCAGCGAAGGGCTTTGTGCGAGGCCAGCAAAAGTGAGACTATAAGACGCAGCTGCAGCGTCGTCCCAGTCACCCCTGAAAAAGAAGCCGAGCCGACTTCGTAACGTCGGGTTTTCTCTATGTATTGGTTGGAGCATAATTAAATCTCAGTTCAGTAACTTCCCAACCCAACAGACGTCTGTAAAAATGTTCACCTTCAAGTCTATCAGCCAAGGCTTTGGCCACGACACCATGCAGCTCGTCAAGCGCTACATACGCATCAAGAAGGCATCTCCGTCTTCAAAACTCATCTTGACTTCAATCGTACCTGTAAAGAAAGGAAAGTCGTCCCTCAGAGCCTGCGCCTGCGCCTGAGCCTGAGCCTGCGCCGAAGGCATAAATATCATCCCTAAAGCCGAATATCGACTCGTCATTGCCCGCCTCCACGAATGCAATGCCGCCCTCCGGAAGAAAGAACTAGACCTGTTCTTTGCCAAGCGCCAACTGGAGCACCGCATCACCGTACTGATGGCCTCCGTCGATGAATTTGCTGACAGCGAAGCGGCATCGACTGCGGACAAGCACCGGATCACGCAAGATAAGAAACTCTCTTGTTTGTCGATAAGGCGCTTGCCCCAAATTGCCGAAGATCAAGGTTTTGAGACCAACGTGTCATCCCGCACTCTCACTCAAGAGCAAACTTCTGTTCTGGTCAAACGACATAGCTACAATGTGGCTACGAGCCCCCCCCCTTGAAAAGATCGTTGCTGCCGTAGAGGAAGCTGTTCAACAAGTACAGCCGCACGCCCGAGACGAAATAAGACTTAAATCGATTGGCCTTCCATCGAAATTGCCCTCGAAAATGGGAAAAAATGTGACCGCAGAGGAAAACCATGCACTTCAGGAACTTCGGAAAGACGAAAGCATTGTCATCCTACCTGACGACAAGGGCAACTCGACGGTGGTGTTAGACCGCCAGGACTATGACCGGAAGGTTTCGGCTCTCTTGGATGGAAACGCGTGTACGAAGTTAAAGAGGGATCCTACAAACCAAACGCAGACGCAGCTGAACAACTTACTCGCGGCGATTTTTAAGAACCACCCGGAACAAAAAATACAATACCTTCGTTTGATCTGCCGAAACGGCTCCTCACCTAGTTTATACGGATTACCGAAGATCCACAAACCTGGCGTCCCCCTTCGCCCGATCGTGGACTTCACATCATCCCCGTGCCGAGCCCTCTCAAATTTCCTGCACCGCATCCTCGCCCCCCTCGCCGGGAAAACGTCGACTCATGTGCGCAACTCCAGCCACTTCGTGCAACTTGCATCACAGGTGTGCATTGACGAAGACGAGAACCTGGTCTCGTTCGACGTCGTGTCATTTTTCACTAGTGTTCCTGTACCTTTGGCTGTAACCGCGGCCCGAACTGCCCTCGAATGTGACGCAACCCTAAAAGAGGGGACGCCGCTCACTGCTGATGCCGCCTACTGGAGTTCTGCTTGGCCAGCACATATTTTTCGCGCAATGGGCAAATTTTCAAACAAGAAACTGGAACCACAATGGGGGCCGCTATCTCTGTAACAATAGCTAACTTGACGATGGAGCACGTGGAAGGGAAGGCTTTGAGCTCCTTCCTGCCGCAAACCTAAACTTTTAAAGACGATAGTCTTTCTTGGGCTACTTAAACCCAGAAATTTTGGTCTGTCTGTATCTGTCTGTCTGTCTGTCTGTCCGTCTGTCTGTCTGTGACTTGATTCAGCCACCCGGCCAAAGCAAAACAATGCCTGCGCAGTAGTCTTATATAGTCACAACTAAATCTACCCGTCTATGCCCGGTGTAATGTTCATACTTGTCAACATTGTTGAAGAAGAACAAGACATTACGCAAATATGAGATAACAAATCAATACAGAAGTGATATTTGCAGTGTTCCTTTATAAAAAATCAAACATGCTTGTCTTTTGCGAAATTAAATACTTCATCAACTGCAAAAAAAATCACTCCGCCGTCGCCAGCTGTCGCCCGCGCCACTATAGCTTCTGGCGCCATTTTAAGAAATCAACCGGCAACAGTTACGAAAGGTTCCACTAGATAGGTTCCACGTTCTTCTTACAACGCACGTGGAGTAGGGAAACGCGGGTCTATAAACGTTGAAGTAGCGCGCCTCGATTCACGCTCGTCTTCGCCGTACGGCAGCGTTCGCATCGAGACACCCGGTTTGGAGCAGTGGAACGCGGGAAATTTAAAATGATTTAAGAAAACATTTCGCGTCTTTACCTTGGGAGGAGCGCGACGCAAGAGGAACAACATGAGAGGTGAGCGGGAAAGCGAAGGGAGGCATTTACTTCGGAAAAGCCGATAAAGGCTATCGTCTTTTAACGCATTTGCAACGAAAGGAGCAGATACGCGGCCAATTTTTTTCTTCGGTATGTAGACGACTGTTTCTGCATAGTGAAGACCTCCGCAGTTGACAGCCTGGAAAAACGCCTAAATTCCGTTCACCCCTCCATCCAGTTCACTGTTGAACGTGAACGAGACGGCGCCATTCCCTTTCTTGACGCCCAAGTGACAAGAGGAGAAAAGAGCCTGGTGTTCTCCGTTTACAAGAAGCCGATTCACACCGGCCGCTACCTTCATTTTAATTCGGCCCACCCCACTAACCACAAAGCCTCTGTTGTGTCCTTTTTATTTAACAGAGCTGATGCAATTTGCTCGTCCGAATGCGAACGTAAAAAAGAAGTAAGCCGTGTAATTGCGGACCCCGAGAAAAACGGCTGCCCGAAAAAGTTCATTCACTCCTGTAACCCGCCGAAAAGAGCAGAACAGGGTGACAAACTGTCCAAGTTCATCAACCGTCGTAAATCTGAAACGCGTGCCGGTGCCGTATATCCCTGGAACGAGCGAGGCCTTGGCCCGCATTTTCAGAGGAGTATAGGAGTGCCCATCGCCCACAAGCCTTTGACAACCATAGGCCGCCTAATCCCCCGCCCCAAAGACCGGCCGACAATAGAGAAAGCGCTTGGGGTCGTTTACCGCATTCCGTGCGCTGAGTGCAACGCCTCGTACATCGGTGAAAGCAAAACCCTACCGCAGAGAATTAAGCAACACAAAAACGACGTACGGAAACAGAATAGAGAACGCAGCGCAGTCGCCGAACACTGCGAAGTGGCCGACCACAAAATTGACATCTCCGGAATGGCCATCCTCGAAAGGGAGACGAACTGGAGGAAGCGGCTTTTCCTTGAGTCGTGGCATATCCAACGAACCCTTGGAACCTTAATCGCTCGCTTGGCACTCTCCCGTCCGTGTAACACACGGATGACGTGCCGCAGCGAAGGGCTTTGTGCGAGGACAGCAAAAGTGAAAGACTATAAGACGCAGCTGCAGCGTGGCCCCAGCCACCCCTGAAAAAGAAGCCGAGCCGGCTTCGAAACGTGGGGTTTTGTCTATGTATTGGTTGGAGCATAATTAAATCTTAGTCCATCCTGGAATACCACTGTTCCTGAAAATGACACTGTGCGAGCATTTATTGAATATTACGAAGAGTTTTTTTATGACAGCTTACTGGATCAAATCGTCGAGCAGACCAATCTTTTTTCAACGCAAAAAAACCCAAATAAAGGGCTGGCCCTGCTCGTGAGGAGCTGGAACAGTTTCTCGGCACGATCACATTCATGTCGCTCTGTAGGCTCCCAAGAAGTAGCTATACTGGACGGCAGAGTGCTGGGTCCCCACGGTGGCTGATACGATGTCACGTGATCGTTGCGAGGCAATCGAGTCGAGCTTGCATTTCACTAACAATGAAGACATGCCCTCGCCCGAAGATCCACACAAGGATCGGCTTTTCAAGGTGAGACCAATTGACTCCCTCCTTCCAAAACTTCCGTCTATTCTGAAAATGCAAACCCTCTGTTTTGACGAGCAAACAGTTCCATTCAAGGGTCGCAGTAACTTGAAGCAGTATATTCCCAGCAAACCTCATAAGTGGGGTTACAAAATATTTCTTCTGTGCGACTCGCAGAGAATGGTACATTCATTTGAAATATACACAGGGAAGATAGAGGATGTTCCGGGAGAGGCTGACATTGGTGCCAGTGGGAAAATAGTCCTCAAGCTGTGCCAAGTCGTCCAGCCAGGATTGAACCATCTTCTTTTCTGTGATAATTGGTTTTCATCACTGAAGCTTTTTACTGCCTTGGCAAAGAAGGATGTACACTGTCTTGGAACAGCACGCGCTAACCGCCTACAAGGTTGACCTCTGCCTACCGATGCCAGTTTGAAAAAGAAGGGCCGAGGTTCATTTGAAGAATTCGAGACAGTTATTGATGCCTCAAAAATAATTCCACTCAAGTGGTACGACAACCGAGCGGTGACAACATTAAGCACGCTTGCAGGTGCACAGCCAGTGACGTCCGTAGACAGGTGGGAACGCACGCAAACGAAGACCGTGCAGGTTGACTGTCCAAGTGCTATTAGCATCTAGAACAAGTCGATGGGCGGCGCCGGCCAACTTGATGCTCTCACTGCATGTTACAGAATCCACACAAGGTGACGAAAGTTTTATCTCAAGATTTTCTTTCACTTTATGGACATGGTCGTCGTTGTCAGCTGGCTGCTTTATAGACGGGACTGTGCTTCACTGGGTGTTTCTGTCAAGCAGCGGATGGACCTCTTCAAGTTCAAGTTTTACATCACCACATGTCTGCTGAAGCAGGGCAAAGACATTACAGTGAAGAAAAGGGGAAGGCCGTCATCTTCATCAGTAGAAGCCAAGCTTGAATGCAAGAAAAAAGAGGGCCAATGAGGACCGTGCCAGTCGCTAGCATCAGTACGAACAGTACAGGTCACTGGCCAGCTGTGGAAAACACGTCAGCGGTGCAAGCGGCCTGGTTGCGAAGGACAAACTGTTTTCAAATGCACAAAGTGCAACAACGTTCACCGGGGCCTCAACAAGAATGCGAACTTCTTCCACGACTTTCACCAGCCGTACATAACATGCTCTCACCAATTCCTGTGGCGAGGATTTCATTTTCAAGGTTGTTGATTTCAGGGTTTGTAAACTGTGAAATAAATTTTTTTCACAGACGCCGTTGTTTCGCAGGCCTGCAGATATCCCCTTTATTCTTGCGGCAAAACTTACTCATATTGGCCTAAGTGCCTGTTGTAGCGAACTCGCGATAACCCTAAAAGTAGGCGATAAAGTTGCATCCCAGATTATACAACTGTGAAATGTAATCACGGTGTCTGTTTAAAGCCGGAACACGAAAAAATAATTTTTTGTGGCCTATTTCATAATTCCGGCATTAAAGAAAGTACATGTTAATAATGATATTTAAAAACAACAAAAATTATAATAACAATACTAATAATGCTGATGATCTTCAACGACGATGATTACGTGCATAGTGGCATATTATTCTTGCTCCTCCAGCAGAAAAATAGTTCCGACGCCACTGCCTGCTACGGAATCCGAAAGTTGCGACTCTGATTCCCGCCACAGGCACGCCGGTGCTTTCGGCGCTTGTGATACCAGTTAGTCTCTTTACTTCCAATTTCGTAATGCTTGTTCGACCTACACTTCGCGTTTTTTGCCATTCTGAAAGTCCCTCTGCGACCTTTCCGACCTACTTTGCTTCTTTTCCTGTTCATACGGACGAGCCCTCACCCCTCACACCTACCGGTACCCTACACTCGTCAATGCATGTTATTCGGGCAACGCGTCGTTTTCCTGTGCAAGCATACGCACTTGCAACTTCAATCTAGGCCGTTAATGAATACCTGCGTCCTTGCCGTTATCCTCCCACCTTTCCGGTGCTGGCATTCGAGACGAACTAAAAGCAGCCGAGTCGCTAACCAACACCAGGGGATTTATCCCTTTTTCGTCATATATTAGGACATGTATAATGAATGGCTAACCAAAATACCATCCTTGAACCTGAAAGCAAACCAACAAATATTTTTCTCATTATATACTATTACAGATCCGCATTACAGTCTTTGGGACACTGCATTTTAAAAATTCGAACTGGGACAGAGTACGGCATGCAACTGCTTCAATTCCAGAGGGAAAATCTTTTAAATGCGTGTCCTTCTTTACCTGCGGTCATGCGCAGCTGCTTTTCCCTGTTGTCCTTTCGACAATACGTTAAATGGTTACTACTCAAGCTATAATGTCATCTTCTTCTATCCCCTCTTTTGATTTGTTTTCAGTTATTGTGTGTATTTTTCTGTGTAAATATTGTTCTCACTGTAAAAAACGGCATTCCTGGTTGTGTAACGAGATGAGTTAATTTATTGCCCACATTTATGCTTGCAAAATTGGATTGTGAATACTGTGCAGTCTACAGAAATGGATGCAAAGTGTGGATAGCTAGTCTGATACTATTCTATAGTCGTACATAAAATTGTAGTAGGTTTGAATTAGAGCTTGTATGCCAATTTTGTTTCTTGTATCAAACTGCTGTTTGTGTGTTTGTGCTGCCTGGGGCTAGGGACCGAGTCAGGCGAAGTTAAATGTCGCCTTTCGGCATACCCCACAGCAATCTCCTTTGTTGCCGAAATACACACTTCAATTACAATTCTACAGAAAGCGTAGTGCACACCAGAAGGGGGATCGGGAGGCAACACTCACCAGGCGGCGCCACCACATTCGTCACTTCTGCGGGAAGCGTTCGCAAGAGTGCAGTGTTACGAAGAAAACAGCATCGATTGAGAAACTGGTAATCGCGATGAATATGGCAGAAGCACGGCGACATGTGAGGACAAACGGAATGCGTACTATCATGGTGTTCTAGTAAAATACTAGCACCTGGAACGCGCGTATAGCATGTTTAATCAACATGTAGCATGTTTCACGCAATGGCACAGCAGCAGCTTTTCTTAAAGCCTCATTGGATTCGTCATGGCGTCGAATAAAATAAGGCTCCTACAGGTGTTATGTTGCTTGATGCAAAATAACACTTGTTCCGCACGCATACCGGTGCTTCGATTCAATTCAAACAACGAATTGAATCGAAAGACAGTATTTGTGTTTATGCATTTAACTAGCATGAATGTAACATTCACTGCACCCAATGCGCAAAACGTTGTGCTAATGTTCGGCTGATTATTGCTACGCTGTTTCCCATACTACAGAGTGGACGTGTAAAGATAAACGAGAAACATTCTGTTGCAGTGAGTGCAAAAGGACATTACATTGTATTTCCTAGTGATCCTCAATTAGCGGGGCATCCAAGGAAGCGTTCTTGTCGCCTTCTGTTCGTTCAGTGGAGCTGTCGGCCGACAATGCTCTCAGAGGTCTTGTACGTGCCCCTGGCTGCTTTTTAAGTGCGAATGCACTTCTTAAGCGAGCCTGAATCGTCCGCCGCCGTCGTCCGCAGAGCAACAGCTGCGGGTGCGCGCGCTCCTCGTCTACCCTAGCAACGGGGGGAGATGGGGGATTGGCCAGGGGGATCCATTGTGGTCCATTTCACGGATCACAAAGCGATCCTTCTAGCAATCAAGTACAACGACAACACAAATAGGTGTCTGTGAATAAATGCATCTTTCTTTCTTTGAAGTTGTGTGTGTGTGTGTGATCTCTCTTTCGCGAACATTACCGAACCGCGCAAATTCAACTCGTGCATTCGCACTTTCACATTCTTCCCCTCGGGGATATGCGGGGAATTTTTTTGGGTACGTAAAGACAGGCTGTGTTGTACTGGGTCTACTAAGTGCCGTTGCAAAGGAAGACATTCACACGGCGGGGGTGGTGACGCCCTTCGAAGGCATGTACCCCGTAGCAACCACTGCTATCCTGCCTTGTCAGTGAAAGCCCCAATGGCCATGCCCGTCGCCACTGCCGTGCACGTAAGAGTAGTTGGGTAGAGGCTGGCAGTCAAGAAAAAAATCAACATTAGGCATAGACTAACCAGAAGCGACATGGTGACCAAAAGAATGGCTTCTAGCGGTGTGACCTGATCGCTGAATGTGGGGAAGGGGTGGGCTGAGCATGCATTCGACACCAGCATAAAGGTCGTCATGACTCACTTCACGCCTCCACAGCCTCTTAGAAAGGGCCCGATGATGAAGAACAGCGGCACCACACCGATTATGACGCCGAATCGTATCTAAACGCTGGTGCTAACTGCACGTTCCTCGGCGTCGTAGGTGTATCCCCAGTTGACGACGACCCAAGAGAAAGCGAGAAGTGAACTACTGCGACGCTGAGGTCTGAAGTGCAGTCTCTCTGCTGAAAGTTGCAAGGACGCCCTCGGAAGCCCCTTCCTGAACGACGCGCGGAACTTGCCCGGACTCGCCGAGTTAACGCTAGCCAACTTGATTACGACGGTCCGGCTTCTTCTGGGTTTTGTGTGGCCAGCAGCCACCCAGGTGACTCCTGGAAGAACCAGAACGTGGCCACAAGCACAGAGCTGAGTGCAGCGACTAGCTGATACGGCAGGGACCAGCTGAGCTCGAAGGAGTCTACGAGATACTGGAGAAATGAAACGACAACGGTTGGAAGCGTAGAAACAGTTGTGCTGTACAGAAGCCTGCGGTACGCGGCGGTGACCTCGTACAGTAGCACAAAGAGCGCGCTCAGGAGCCTTGACGAGGAAGTGACGAAGGAGGTCATCACGACGAAGGTTTGGAAATCGCGAGCGAGGCTACTAACTATTAGGGTAAGAAGCAGACCTGTCAGGGCCAGTATGGTAACAATCTCGCGGCCGATGTGGTCGGCTGCCGCGCCAATTAATGGGGTTACGACGACCGTCAGTGCGTGTTCACGGCGTCCGTTATGTGCCTCAGGTGAGACCTGTGGCACACAATGCTCCACTCGCTGATCACGTTGTGGCCGAACTGGGTCAGGTTGAACTCCTAGGCATCGTGAGCAATAAAGCTGGCTGACGGTCCTCCGTCTGGAAGTTCGCCAACTGTGCACCGGCTGTGGCTGCCGTTAGGGTAGCGTAGTGCCGCCATTCGCTTCCACGTCTGCGCGCTAATTCTGGCGAAGGCGGGCGGCCGCTCGCACCAGTGAGGTTCATCACGGGCGTCGAGAGGTAGAACACGTATGATACCGGTTACCGCTGTGCGCAACAGAACTCTCAACTGGAAGCGGCCCTCGCCGAACAGGATGCGTTCATCTTCACGCTCATCCTTGCTGAAATCGAGGTCGTCAGCCAGACTGGGACGTTGATGCCCTGTTTGAGCGCCTATTTCGACGTGTGTCGTTGTTATTGTTGTTGTTCCTTAACATTCTTGGCTCAAACCCAATCAGAGGATCGGCCAAACATCAGTCGTTTGGGCCTTCTTACTTCAGGAGACGAACTCTCTCCCACGCCTGCCGTTGTTCCTTAACATTCTTGGCTCAAACCCAATCAGAGGATCGGCCAAACATCAGTCGTTTGGGCCTTCTTACTTCAGGAGACGAACTCTCTCCCACGCCTGCCGCAATTTACGGCGTACGCGGAGCCATCAATTCCTGATCGCCGGTGCAGCTCCAGTTCTACTACTCCGGGAAAGGCGGCCATTTATGTACAATCTCGGTTTCCTCAGAACCCCATCCCTCTGAACACATGGTGCACAGCCTGGCAGGAGGTGGTAGCGGTGAAGGTGCAACTTCCTCGTTGTGCGGTAATCCTGGTTTCTTGTTATGTGCGCCCTTACAGTGGTCGTGCGCCCCGTCTCCGATTGGGTTGGCTTACCGCACTTCGGCGAAACAACCCTGGGTGCCCCATACTTGTGGCAGGAGACTTCAATGCTCCGCACTGTGATTGGGGATATCCGTCCACGAGTGAGCGTGGCCGTGTGGTACTGGAGCACTTCAGTGATGCCCACTTCACGCTTCTGAACGACATCTCTTGCCCGACACGCCGGTGTACGCACGCACGGATGCCACCGTACTCGCCTGACTTGTCGTGGTGGCTGGGTGCACAACCCGTATCCTGGCAACGTGAAGCTGACTGCTGGGGCAGCGACCATCACCCCATTCGCCTGGGCCTCATGCCAGACTCGACGGGTCGCCTTCGTCGCCGTTGCACAGTGGTGAACTGGGACACTTTCCGTTCCACACTGAATGCATCCTTCTCGGCGCCCATCCCGGACCCCACCGCTCTTTTTCGGCGTGTCCTCACGGACGCCTCTCAACATACGTGGGTGGAGGAATCCCGCCCGAAGCCCGATCTTCGGCTCCTGCAGCTTTGGGCACAGCGCAAGCAAGCTGAAGTAATTTCCGCCCGGGATCCTTCGTCCATACCGGCCAGGCTTCAGTATCAGCGCCTTACCGCTGCTGCCAGACGGCACGAAAAAAGACTGTCGAGGCAGCGCTGGCTTGACTGGTGCGCCTCTCTAGGCCCATCTTCCTCAACGGCGTCTGTCTGGCGCACGTTTCGCGCCATGGAATCGGGCAGTCGCCCTCCGGATGCAGCTGCCAGCGCTTGTATTGCGTCAAACAAGGATCCGGCACAATTCGCCCCCGACGTTGCTCGGGCCTTGTTTCCTGCATTTGATGTTGCCCCAGTGGCCATGCCGTCTCCGTTCCCCCTGCCGAACGATGTTGGATAACGGCCTACTCATGAAGCCGTTTTGGGAATTCAAGCACCGTTCACAGTGGCTGAATTCCTGGCAGCGATCGATCACGCTAAACAGCGGACTGCTCCGGGTCCCGACGGCATAGCTTACGAGGTGTACAAGAACATCGACGACCCAGCCCTCGTGCCGCTTTTGGACTCGGTTAATCAGGTGTGGCTCTCCGGTCAACTACCTGACTCTTGGCTTCAGGCGGATATTGTTCCCATTCCAAAGCCCGGGAAGCCACCACATGTACTTCAGAACTTGCGCCCCATCGCCCTGACATCGACGCTGTGCAAGTTGTTAGAGCGAATGCTTGCAACACGGCTTCAGTGGTGGCTTGATACCTTCCAATGGTATCACCCGGCGCAAATTGGATTCAGGCCCTATCTCGGTACTGAGGATGGGTTGGAATACCTCTCATCTATGGTTTTAGTTGGAGGCCGATGCCGCCGTGTGAGATCTGTGCTCGCCATGGACATATGCAAGGCATATGACAACGTTAGTCACGCTGCCATCCTACAAGTTCTCAATGGCCTCCACCTTCCAGACAAAGTCTGCGATTTCGTCCGATACTTCCTTCAACACCGTTCTTTTTCCATCCGCATCAACGGAGCAAGTTTCGGTCACTTTACACCAGTCCGAGGCGTACCACAAGGGTCTATTCTGTCTCCGCTTCTTTTCAACATCGTCATGTTGCCGCTAGCTTGGCACCTTGCTTCAATCCGAGATCTATATTTCCTCATGTACGCGGATGACATTACGGTGTGGTCAGTGCATCCAGACCTGTCACGACAAGCCGAGTGCCTCCAGCAAGCACTAACAGACTGCCAGAGGTGGTGCGAGTACGCGGGCCTCACTCTCTCGCCAGAGAAGACTGGTTTACTTCCCGTGGCCAACGCTTGGGGCCGCCGCCTCCTTGCTGTGTCTCCCATTTCACTGCAACTGAATGGGAACGACATCCCCACGGTTGACCGTCTTCGGGTCCTAGGACTAGAAATATCGTCATCAGGGTCAGCAGCTCAGTGGCTACGATCTGCTCGACAGAAAGCCGGACAGATGCTCCACCTCGTCCGCCGCATCTCGCAGAAGTCTGGCGGGGCCTGCTGGACGATTGCCCGTCTCCTAGTGCGCGCCGTACTACAGCCACGGCTTGTGTATCAGGCACAGTTCCAGCACATGACGCAAGCGGACTGGGCCCGGCTTGAGGCCATCAACAGGGCCGCCATGCGCACCATTACTGGCCTCCCTCGCATAACACCAATTCCACCGCTACAAGCCGAAGCCCAGCTAAACACGCTTGATGAACTGATTCATCAGCGTCGTTCCGCACGCCTGCTGAAACGTGGGCTGGTTCCAGAGGCGGCAGCTCTGGCCGCGTACATGGGCCAGCCGCCGAATACGATGCCAGCCTTTTCCGTCGCAAGGCCGCTTTGGCTCTACCATCAGGTGACGGACAACAAGCCTCTGGCAAGGCTACATGTCCGAACCTCTGGCCTTCATCAACCTCCGGATACAGCCCTACTTCATGTCAGTCACCGGGCGCCTGCTACGCGGCCACGAGTCATGCAGGCTTTTGTGGACGCCGGGGCACAGGACTCCCTCGTAACCACAGCCTTGGCTTGTCCTTCTCACCCAATCTTAAACCAGAGCTGCGCCTACGAGACCCTCCGACCTCTACCAAGCCTGTTGGCAGAACTTACTGCTATTCGGGATTGTCTCCAAGCACTTGCATCGACGGTAACTACCGGCATGAAACTGGAAATTTACACGGACTCAACGACAGCGATACGTGATTTACGTCGCGTTGCGCGTAGCACCAGCATGTCGGCACGTATTCACGCGATGCTGGACACATACCCATGCCCTGTGCGTGTTTTGTGGGTTCGCCGGGACATGCTTCCTGCCCATATAGCAGCGGATCGCGCCTGTCGCCGTATAGACCTTTCACGGCCGCTACCACTTCTTTCAGTGTCCACCCTAGAAGAACTGCTGGTGGAGAAAGAGAGCCTCCGCCGCGCCACGCGTGCTTTACTTCCACCGCGTGGAACTGACCTCCCCAGTGGGCTCGCTCGCTGGGAGGAGGTGCTGCTGCGGAGGCTTCGAGTTGGGGTGGCCTTATCCCCAGCAGTGACCCACGCTTGGCCTGCCCGCTATCATTCACCGTTTGCGAACACCTGTCCCTTTTGTACGGTCCCTGCGTCCGAGGCCGACACGAGCCACCTTCTGTGGACCTGCCCTGCCCTGCAAACATCTCGCCTGCAACACCTCCGAGGCACAGGGCTCCATCCTGGGAGACCCCCTGATCTACAGCGGTGGATCTGGGGCCCGCAGTACCGGTCTCTGCTTACGTTTCTGCGTGACACAAATGTGATGTTGTATATTTAATTGTTATGCCGCAAGGCAAACTCTCGCAAAAAAAAAAAAATGAGATTACTGCCTAGTGTGTCATCATTCCTTATTCTTCTTCTTCTTTTTCTTCTTCTCGCTGTAGTGTCTCCCACCCTCAGAGGGGGAATAGTCAAGGCTTGTGAGCGGCGATTTAGTAGGGTAAAGAAATGGCAAATATAGGAATGAAATAATTAAAAAATAATCAGACTCATGCCTTCGTAGTTGGGGAAGCGTGGCAGACAGATTGTTTCAACAAAGGAGTTTTCAGGTGGCCGAAATAAAGTTGTGAAGCAATAAGTTTCTTCTTGCGTTTATAGAGTCGAATGATTGAATCACTCCAGTGCTTAGCTCAATGGCGAGGCGTTTAAATGGGATGGTTAGGTTTTTTTTTCGCTGCTCAGAGAAGCGGAAGCATTCAAAAAAGTAATGTTCTAGCGATTTTGGTTGATTGCAACTCGTGTTGGTGCCAATCCAAACCTACTTAAATACAAGCTTAATTAAGGAACTCGGCCTCTAAGGGCTGTGGAGGATATTTCGCATTGGCAGGAACACCGGGATTAGTTGGACTTAAATAAATTTCAAGTGCTCTACAGAAGCGTCGGGTCAGCCACTAAGCAGGAAATAAGCATTGTAAGGGAGGCGAAGTTACTTATGTAAGATTTGGGCACACAGGCAATGCTGGGCCACGTAAATGGAAACGATATAAATCATCTGTACTATCATTGAGTACGATACCCGCCTATCCAGGGCCCTACGCAACACGCACAGATATTATGTGATCGGGGTGAAAATGCTGGAAAATTTTGAGCTGAATAGATTTCTCAGGTTCATCAACTGAAGTACAGAGAGACAGGCAGTTCATTATAAAAATAACCTTTGAAACGGAGGGAGGAAGTTTTGCAATTACCAGAGCAATGGCCAGAAGTTCTCCGCCATTGTGAAACCTCTTCAGTCGTGCAACGCCTGCGATTCGTTGCAGTTTAGGCCCATTTTAATCACACCTACATCATCAACAACAGCCACAGGATCATTAACCAGGGGAGAACTTGTGTGTGCGCGCTATAACAGGGGTGGTGGGCATTGTTTTTGCATTGAGATGGTACATTACCGTACCCAGTAGTAGTAATAATATTACTAATAATATAAGTAATGATACCATTACCAGTGATAGTAATAGAAGTAGTGGGAGTAGTAGTAATTAATCTGGCAAAAGGACGAAGCCGGCAACTTTAGTGGACATGTCTACGAAGACTAATTCAGACAGGAGTTCTAAACGCTTGCTTAATGCATTCGTTTACGCGAAAATGATTATCGACCCAGTCGTCAACCTACCCACTTCCGAATTACATTGCACTAAGACTAAGTGAGAATGCGCTTGGCTATTAACTCTGCCAGTCACGCTATGAGGGGCCGGGCAAGAATTTTTAAAGACGATAGTCTTTCTTGGGCTACTTCAACGCAGAAATTTTGGTTTGTCTGTCTGTCTGTATGTCTGTCTGTCTGTCTGTCTATCCGTTTGTAAAGAAATTTATTTGTCCATCGAAGCTGATACATAATATGTCTCGATGGAACTATAAGTCACGTAAAAACAATCACGTCACGTAACATGAAGCCACGCAACGTAGCAATCAGGTAACAAATACACATTACAAAAGGGAAACACACAAAACAACAATCCTGGGACTCGTTTCAGCCACCCGGCCAAAGTGAAACAAACTGCGCAATAGTCATGCACCCCCAGCCTAATCTAAACGTCTAAGTCCGGTGTCATTGTCCATACTTGTCAGCATTCCTAAACAAGAACAAGACATTACGCAAGTATAAGGCGAAAATTCAATACATAAGTGATATTTGCAGTGTTCCTTTATTAAACAATTCATCGATGCTTGGTTTTTGCGATAGCGAATGAAATACTACATCAATTGCAGAAAATCGTAGCTTATACTGCTGCCAGCGCTACTAAAGCTCCTGGCGGAATTTAAGAAATAAAACGGCAGCAGCAGCGAACGGTTCCACTAGATATGTTCCACATTCCGCTTGGAACGCACATGGAGAAGGTCAATGTGGTTCTATAAGCGTTCTAGTAGAGCGACTCAAATAGGGCCGTATGGTAGCGCTGTCATCGAGGCACCCGGCCTGGAGCAGTGGGGCGCGCGCCCTCCAGCGTGTTTACCTCGAAAGAAGCGTGCAGGAGAAGAGCAGCATGAGAGGTCAGCATGAAAGCGAAGGGAGGCAGTTACTTGGCAAATGTCGATGAAAGACTGTTGTCTTTTGTCGACATTTGCTACGAAAGGAGCAGATACACGACAATTTTTTTTTTAACTAAGCATCAATTCAATCTCGAAAATATGTAAACTAATCATGCCCAGCTATAATCAAACGGCTCACATCCAAATTCTCAGAGCTTGAGACCTGGCTTGTCAAAATGAACTAATTTGACTATGTTGTTCCTAATCACTGGGCCTGAAATTATCGTTAGAACTCGCACACTTAGTAGAGCTATTAGTCGAAAAATTAGTTGAACTGACGCGAAATAATAGTAACGCAGCTGTAATTGGCTCAATTTAAGTACAACAATGACAATGTATGTGGGAGTAAATGTTCCTTCCCAGCTCCAGGGAAGCGACGGGCTGCCACGCATTCCCGACACCATAAGGGGGAATGACTCGCATACCACATATACTGCAGAATATTAGACATTTGGCATACTACGTGTTCCGCACGTTCCGTGTGTTCGGTGCGCACCAGGACCCGACTGCGCATAGGCAATGGGGCACGACGAAGAAGGCCGTGCCTCACCGGAACGAATGGGCGTGCATGGTGGGGCGGGGGCAGCCGGCTAGCGGAAGCCACCCTGCAGGAACTAATGCGCAAGTGCCGAGTCTGGTCCCCGTACGAACGGAACATAGGGTACGTACGGAAAACACGGTATGCTAGATCAAAGACAAGAGCCGGGTGCTGCTTGCGTTTATGCACATCAGGAATTGTAAAATGCACTGCTTCCGTTACCCATCGGATCAATTATCGGTCCGCAGGGCAGTACAGCTTGTTGTGTGCGGGACTATGGGGGACCTCTGCGGCCATTAACTCTGACGGGCCTGCGCGTCCCTGTCGCTTCGGAAAGACATTGGGAGGAGAGCCAAGGCCGAACAGAGACAAGTGATTTAGACCGCCCGCTGTGTGTCCGCCCGGTAAAATAGGAACACGTGTGCGCCCCGACGGAATCGAGGGGGCACCGGGTCGCAGCTGCAGCGGAGGCCGAAGGCCGGGTTCTCGGAACCGCGCGGCCGTGGCGGTGCGCGCGACTCGAGACCTCCGCAGGAGAGAGAAACGGGAGAGTCGTCTTTGGGCAGCGGTAGAGAACGGCTGTCCACGGAACGCTCGTCCGGACGACAAAAGGCCTGGGGCCTCGTTTGTTAGGATGTAGCCAAGAATAAACGTCTATTTCATCGTCACCGGTTCGCAGTCTGGCCCACCTTGCAACAGGCTGAAAATGAATTCAGATCCGTTCGCTCACACGCAGCCATTGCTAAGACTAATGCTCTGGGTTATTAGTAGTGGCTTGCGGCAGGTACCGCAAGCCTCGCCAGTAGAGAAGCTTGTGTTAACGTTCACTGCTCTTGTTTTCCAGATGCTGGGTCCAGCATTCAATACGGAGGGCAATACTGCAGATATTAAAGTGGCATCCCTGAAATCGTTGGCGCAGTCATATTTTTGTAAAGCGATCCATGTGTTAAGCAAACACGGCACTCTGTGCACCGTTCTTTCAAATTTCACAGTTATGTGCGATGCCACCATCTGATGCTTCCAGAGGAAGAGAAAATTGGTGAGAGCTGCATTGTGAGAATGAGGGTGACATTTTGGTATTTCCCGCATGACATTCGCATTTACGAACACTTTCAATTGCCAGTTAATGTGTGCGAATATAAACGCGAACGTTGTTTGTAAAGCATCCCTATCGTTATATTGCTCACTTATATTAGACCGTTTAGTTTTATGCATCGAGTTTTACCCGCCATAGTAACACTAAAAATCTAGCCGGTTTTGTGCTGACCACCCACCGCCGTTTAACACATGCGAAGTGCACTCGATTTCTGCCAAAACGTATCATTCAATCGCAGTTACTTGGGTACTTTTACGCAGCTCGAACGTAATTAAAATATCCTATTCGCGATTTTTCAACAACAAAGTGAGTAAAATTAAAAGCCGGAAACCACAAGGCCAGTGTGACAAGTTTTCTTATGACGGATTCTCCAATGACAAGTTGTATTGTGACGAGTGGGCTCGTTCCCGCGGCCTATATTCAAATTGCGCCCTTTACAGATGTTCCACCCGTCTATCCTTAAACCTAGGCGGTTCTTCCCGGCGATTTGATATTTGGTGTTAGTTCAACACTTCCATTCCGCGCCGTGGTTCTCTCATTGTGCCCATTCATTACAAGGTTCCAGCCAGGGCTTCATTACAGCTGAGTCTCACGGTGCGGTGAAAGCGAAGATAGTGCGAAGTGAAAACGCTCACCTTTTGAAGAGATCACTGAGAGCTTATCCTTGTTGTTTTCTTGACGCACAAGCAATAAGTATTCTTTGACGCATAGCCTTTACTGGACCCCGCGGGTGGCTTCCGTGACGCAGAACAAAACATTCGAGCAAGACTGCCTTTTCTCCCCAGCTACTCCATGCATCCTTCTCGCATTCGGATCGCACTGAGTCCGCACTTGGGTACGTCAAACCCTAGTACATACAGACTCATTTCGGAGAGCGAAGCGCGTAAGGATAACTCGTCTGCCACACGCGCGCTCATCCCACTCAAGAAACACGCAAGGACATCGTGCAAGATCTCTGATCGGTACAAAAACACTAGACAACGAAGCACGACGACACGCCGCTCCCTCCAAGCCAGCATGATATTATAAGGAGCTTGCGGAAAATAATGGCATACGACGACCGCTCATATTGGCGGGCTACGCCAGCTCAATTGGAGGGTGGAGGGGGTTACAAACAAACCGGATTCTTCAGCCTTTCATTTTGTGCAATGTCCGTCGCGGCGCGACCCGGACACTGCCGGCAAAGTGACCTGCCATCTGTAAGAGCGGTATTCGAGGAGAAGGCTGTTGTTTTTTAGTTTTGTAGCGCTAAGGTGGTCACATCACTTAAAACTTTCAAAGCATCTGGAACCATCGCACAGCCGTGTGCGGATTTCAGCGTTTGCTGACTTCTCATTGATTCATCTTGGCGTTGAACAGCGCACAATGGTGACGAGTGGAGAGGTGCACGGGACGGGCGCTGACTCTAGGATGGTTCTTTATTCCAAAGAACAGACATATACACGTGCTGTCGGTTGGCGTGAAAATAAAAGTTCAACGAACAAGTGTCTAGATAAACGAACATCAGAAACTTTCGACTGGTGAAAGCCAGATGAGCTTCCCTAAAAATGTACTTTCAATGAGTCGCGGCTGTATTATCAGAAGGGCTAGTTAAATGAACCAACTTGGCATACCTCCTGGTGTGCTCGGGGGGAGTTAGCCACCACTCGCACGATCGTGCATTCAGTCAGAATGCATATACTTTTTTCCGCACAGTACACTGCTCGGTGCAAAATTTCCCAACAGTTAACTCGCCTACAACATATACTCCGGGAAACCCTACGCAACTCAGCTCTACCGCACCGTTGCCCCCATTTCTCCCCTGAGCTATAGCAAAGAGAGAGAGGGGTGGGGACGTCTAATTCTTGGCTAGGTCTAGGCAAGAGCCGCTCTGTGGGTGGGCCCAAACCCAGACGACCAGGTTGCACTAGGACTGGGCGTGCGAATGCTCGAGAGCAGACAGCCAGGAGTCGAGGGGTTGGCTAGGGAAAGAGGAAGCTGGGCGTGGCAGTGCCAGATGGCGTGGGGGTATCCTCGTAGTCCTCGCAGTGTGGGCAAGCGTGGGTGGGAAAGAGGTCTGGCTATACGTGGGTGAGGATGGATCGAGTGAGAAGGGAGTGCACTGGGATTTGTCTCCAGAATGATGATTCTACAGGGATAACGAAGGATGGGGGAAGGGTTGAAGACACCGCTGGCCACCTGTCGACGGGAGGATCGGGCCCTTCTGGTGACCCGGCGTAGACGGCTAGGGCAACACATGGAATCCCGGACGAAGGTTGTACTCATACTTTCGACCTCATTGCAATGTTTCCTCTGTCTAACTTTCTTTACACAAACGAAGGACAGTTTCATGTTGACATCCAGAAAATGACTTTCAGAAAGCTGTCAGCCTCTTGTTGGTCGGGGTACATCGTGGGTCTTCTTGTTTTCTCTGAGAACGTAGGTGAAAGCAGAGAGGACGTGCACGCGAACACAATGAACCCACACCGCAGCTCCCGTACACCAAAGAGGAAAAACAAAAAAACAGAATAGTCATTTTGTCCTAAAGAAGTGCAAGGCCAGGGAAGGTGCCAGGTTTACCTAATCGACCACATGATACAAGAAATTTGCATAAAGAACTGCACCTTCGGAGTCCGTAATAAGAATGTGCGACTTGGGCAGAATCGAACATGCACATCGAACCCCACTCATTGGGGCTCATCAAAGTGGATCCAGCAACGGCAATGCAATGCTGGGAGAAGCCGGTGTCAACATCGCCTACACCAACAAAGGATCTTTGGCTGAGTATTGACCAATAAAGTACCTTTGACTGTGTATTTGGAAGGGACAATACGACGGGGAATACGACTCGGGTAATATTAATGCAGGCTATGATGGGCTAGGCGACGAGCAATACCACTTTTCTCGTCCCGTTGCTGTTACCGATGACATGGTTATACGCACCATTGCCGGTGTCCTTCAAAGGTACCTGTCACTGTAGTCAAACATAGCTCTGTCTAAACGGGTAAAACCAGTCATAGCCCCCCGATAGTATTAGCGAAGCTGGTGGGGTATCTGAAACGAATTCTAAGTTTCTGTCAAATACGTACAGGTGACGTACCCAAACGCGAACGCACTTATAATGCTTTATTTTTACCACCAGTACACAAAGATTTTAAAGCGGAAGCACTACTGACCTAGTCGGGTGAGTTTCGCCGTCCTGGCAGTTTGACCTTGAAGTGAAGAAGCCATACCACGCGACTCACCGCCCCTACAGCAGCGCGCCACCACCGCCGTTGCACCGACCACCGCCTCGCCACCTGTGCCCACGTGACTAATCACGTGCCTCCAAAATATTTTGAAAGGGAGATGGCACCACCCTCTCTCCCGACTTGCCGTTTCTCGTTATAGACAGGACCGTGCTTTAGTTCATCCGCTGTGCGATGGAAGGAGGGAGCGAGGAAACTCGTTCTGTGCCGAAGTTATTTGAATGAACACGACGGCTTCTGCTTCTCGCATAATCAGGCCTAGCCCAGCAAACCCACAGCCACGTTTTTATCTCCTTGCCTGATGTCCCGACCAAATCGTTTAGTTGGTCGCACCGCTTTATTTACATTCGACAACCCGCATTCACATATATATGCCTGAAAATCTCGGTAGCTTTGGACCTACTGCATTCTGAAATGATGTTCATGGCTTTAGATATAACAGCGACGACCCGTAGGTGGGCCGTAACTCATATTCAAGGTTCCGGGTCATTCACTACTCGACAGTCCAGGGTTTCTTTGAAAACTAATGGCGTTGCGATTTCGCATATTTTGTTTCAAAATACGAAGTCGTAAATGCAGCAGCACGCTATCTAGAACCCGTATTGTCTCTCTTTTCACTCTACGAACAAGAAGAACGAGATTTCGGTAGACGCGTTCCCTGGCGGCGGGTTCCGTGCCAACAGACGGCAGCGGACGCCAATGACGACGCCTCTCTGAGGTCTCCGGAACTGGACGGCGACCAGCGGCGGCATGTAGTCTGGGTGCCCGGTGTAAGGAAAGAACTCGGTGCGAAACCCCTGGTACGGCGAGTACACCAAGTCGCCGATGTTCTCGCGGTCCGCTGGCGTGTCTCCGTCGCAGTGAAGGGGCAGCAGACTGGGTTTTACCAGTGTCTGCGACCCTTCCGGTAGCACCTGGGAGGCCTCTTGCTCCGTTAGCGGCTCAGGGTCCCAACCCGTCACGTTGGCGAACTGGATGAACACGCACGGACTGCCTCTCGGGTATCCGAAGTCCTGAGCCGCCGTGCACTCGGGCGCGATCGCTCTGACGTCGAAGAAGCACACCCTTCCATGCTCGGGTCGTCGGTCGCCACATACAATAATGTCTTCGCTGCCTTGAACTCGCCCAGTCTGGTAGCCCTCAACGAGTGGTTTTAGCTGATCGGTAAGATTTTCCCATCGTGGTGCCTCTTTTGGGTAAGCACCGTTGCGAAACCTGCGGTTGAAGGTGAAGTATGAAATAACATGACAGTGCCATAGCTACGAACAGCGGCCTACAAAAATCTACTCGTATACAATACAAAACCCGGTCTTTACTTATCCGCGACTGTTGTCAACTGCAAGGCGAAGTCATCTCCATTTGCATTCTAACCACTCATTGTTACCTTCTCTAACCTTTTTTATTGCGCTCCTTTGTGTAACTCTTGTTATGTTGGATATCAACCTGTGATTTTGTTCGCATCGCACGACCTACCAAATTCCTATATTGTTATCTTTTGATTGGAGCTAAACAAAATCCAACGCCATTTCCTCTCCTAACGTGTGGTGGTGGCTTTCTCACCTTTTACCCCTATAATCCGCCTTTCAAAGTATATTTCATTCAACGAAGGTTTCATATCAAGCTCTGCTTAGTCAAACCTCCCCCCTTTAAGGCCGTAACCAAGAAAAACATTCTTTTTTGGCAGAGTGAAGCCACTTCTTAGCACTTCCAGTTTGTATTCAAAAGCACTCGAGTCAAGAGATATTGTGCGCGTGGCTCACCTACTGGGCTTAGGAACAGCACGCCCAGCTTATCCAACATTATTAAATTTAGCTGATCTTCTAAGATTTCCCCTCCCATGTACAGAGCTGCGTCACCACCACGTGGTTCAATACTATTATTCTTATTAGCAACTCAGGTACGCTGGAGTTGTAACTACGGTAGGTAGGGCAGGGGCTGAGATCATTTAGCCCCAAAAGTATAGCCAGTTTGAGGTACCGTCAACGAAGTATCACTGTCGTAAAAGCACACATCTGCACAAGAGAAAGCGTACGTGCCCAGTACGTTTGTTATCATCATATCACGAGCTGTTCACGCACCCTTTTCCGGCCCCCCTTTTGTGCACCCCAGTTTATCTATAAACTAAAAACCAACCTCTTCTAATGCTGTTCTTGAAAAATTATTGTCTTGAGCTTATGTTTTTCACAATCGCACTATAAAACGATGTCATCCGTAAATCTCCAGTGCTTGAAATATTCCACACGAACTCACTTCGGTCGTTAACTCAGGCTCACGCACTCTTAAGAGAAACAGTGCCGGTTCAGTGGCGAATAGAGTAGAACGGCACGCCCTTGTTCCACCCGTGTTTCAGTATTGGAGTGCCCTCTACACAAGGGTGAGTAATACTTCATCAAGTAGAATAGCAGTACAATGATGACCCGACCCTCCTATAGGCGAGGCAGTGCGTCAGCCACGCATTGCATTGTGAAGAGCGCATTTACGAGAATAGGCGTATAATTACCTGTGCATTATTACGACCAGTGACGCTCACCGTGTTTATGCTTGAGGAACATGTCGGTTTTCTCGACTGCTGTGCTTTACACGCCAGCATAAACTACTTCTGTGTTGTCATCAACATCACAGTTGACTAAAAGGAGGAGGTGAAGTTTGGTATCGCACAAATCCAATTCAACCCGGACGATTGTCCATGCTGCCATCCGACCGTCATGCTAGTGAGTCCTGGAATGACTCCAGGAGAACTTCTTGCAGAACTTTTCGATTACGGTATAAGACCATACTGAGTACCGCAAAAAAAAACAAGAAAAGAGGACAAGGACAAGCGTTTCATGACGTTTTTGTTGTATGTTGTTTTTTTTTGCGTTACTCAGTATGTTTTTACACCTGGAATGACTGAAGGTTTAAGGGAGTTGAATGCCACAGATTTTGCGGTACCACAAAATGCCACTCACCATATCAGGTCCTGACCTGGCTGGGTCCTCGGGAAGAGGGCTAGCACAGAGGATTTGTTGGTCCTGTTACTCGGCCTTCCGTTGGCAAGCAACATGGCCTCAAGCATGACCAGCAACAGCATGATCAGCACCAGCAGAACGATCGTCCACTTAACAACGGGCTTGGAGAACCACCAGCCAAAGCCAGCAGCAACACACTCCGGCCAACAGCTGGTGTCGAGGGAACCTGTTAATGCGAAACGACACCGACCACGCAGTCGAGCCATTAGAGGAGCACGGTACATGCAAAAATTAAACGTACGTATGACTTGCTATGTGGAAACCAGATGCAATAAATAAGGTGATACCTACAGCTGTTTTCAATCTTTTACAGTGAATCTGTTAGCCTCTCGTTGGTGGGAAAATTCCGTATCGTAAACAAAAAATCCAGCCAGGACGCCCCAGTTCTCGCCCAATACGCCGCGCCCATGCGTCAGGCATATTGCGTGTGCAACATAAAGCTCAGTATTCGTGCAAAAAATGCACAAAACAATCATCGAAACCGCATGTTGGATGATAAGGGGTGCCGGGGAACAGTAGGAACCCCCCCTCTCCCATATGTTCCCGATATAGATTAGCTTTGCAGCTGCTGTCGAAAAGGGGTGTTGACTACATTCGAAAGCGAGCGCATGCGTCAGGCTCGGCAGGACCCAGAATTTGCCGTAAGTGAAGCCGAGTGCAAGCGACAGGCCCGCCGAGACGACGAGGAACATTTCGTGCTCTGCCCGTTCAGCATGTGTAATGGTTTACAACAGCTTCACTGAACATCCACTTTCGCAGGGCAGGATGGCGGCCATTTTTTTAGCCTGCTACCACCCGTCTGTTAATCCCGTTCCTAGGCGAAGGATAAACAGATTTCACAGCTTTATAGCTTTCGAGAATCTTTCTATTTTCTTTTCTTCTATCTTATGACGCGAAATACTTCGACCGCCGTACTGATAGCAGGTCAGGCGACAGCTCCTTTAAAATCAGAGCTCTCCCTCCCTCGCTCGCCTGTCAGGCAGCATGCACCAGGGTGATTCGCCTTCCACCTATGGCGGGGTGCCGAGTTAGTGCAATGAATGGGCACTTGACTCCTGCTCTGAAGATGCGCGTTCCAAACCCACACGAAATGAAATGTGTTTTAAAGCGAAGCGTTTTACCCCTACCACCCTAGGGTTCTTTCGCAACCGTGTGTCCCACGAACAATAAAATGATGTTACTGACACCGCCAAGAATCAAACCTGGAACGAGCGGAGCGCCCGAGCTCGTTGTCTTACCGATTGAGCTACGAGCACACGCGGACACGGGGAGACAGATAGACAGACAAACTAAAGGGCTGTAAAGTAAAATAAAAGCCCAACCCCTACCACATACGTATCACGGGTGACGCCAATTAAAAATGAACAAACTGGACTGAAGTCAAAAAGAGTTTTAGATGCAAAGAATCTCTTGCTCGGGCTATGTCCGTTGTCCTTCCGGCGTCCGTCCGCACTTCTCCTCCTCTCCACGCCAGCTGTGATAACGTCACTCTCTCCCCTCCTCCTCTCCACACCACCTGTGTGCACTGCTCCTCCTCTCCCCCTCTCCACGCCAGCTGTGATAACGCCACTCTCTCCTCTCCCCAACAGCTGTGCGCGCTGCT
Source organism: Haemaphysalis longicornis (assembly GCF_048455015.1). Classification (NCBI taxonomy): domain Eukaryota; kingdom Metazoa; phylum Arthropoda; class Arachnida; order Ixodida; family Ixodidae; genus Haemaphysalis; species Haemaphysalis longicornis. Next base: position 743,844 of record NW_027526319.1, read on the forward strand.
CCTCCTCTCCCCTCCTCCTCGCCACTTCAGATGAACCAGGTCCGCGCCGCTGCTCCCTTCAGTTGCTGCTTCGGTCTGCGCCGTCCGATGATCTGACAATGGACGCCAACGATTCCGGCAGTGACCCGCTGCGGTGGCTAAGTGGCTAAGGCGTTGCGCTGCTGAGCACGAGGTAGCGGGTTCGATTCCCGGCCGCGGCAGCCGCTTTTCTCATGGAGGCGAAAAGCAAAAAAAAATTACACCATCTACCCACGTGGGAACCATGGGGAGATGCAAAGCATCTCGAGTTTGCACGGCTTTGCATCTCCTCAGGGTTCCCTAGTGGGAAGATGGTGGAATTTTTTGAAGAGACAGGAAAAGAAGAAAGAAGAGATCTATCACGCGAAACCAAGCCAAGGGAGGGGAGTCAATCAGCGGTATCTTTTTAACGAATATGTGAAAGCTCAGCTATGACTCAGCATGTCGTTCTTCATAAATGTGATCTTGATATGCAAACATATATGTAGTTTAAGTGCTTCCACGATAGTAAAATCTCATGCTCAATATTGACTCCTCTTGATCTTCCGTCTTCATCCTCAGTCTTCGTTCTCTGCCGTAATCCGACCTTCATCTTCTCCTGTCCTGCTGATCCTTGTGCCCTGGTAGACCTTCTGTAAAACTCAGAAACTGATTACTTCTCCCAACCGCCCTTCCCCGTGTTTTCCCTCCCTTTACTTTATATTAGTCCTTGCTGTTACTGATGTTCCAACCTGAACTATCTTGATTGTGGCTTCACCCTGTTTCTGTTACTGATATCTCTACCAGAGTTATCTTGATTGTGGTTGCAAGTCGCTTTTTACGGAAATTTGTTGAACTTCCGCAACTTCCCACTCCTCCCCTTATACTCCCTTTATAATTTGTACATCCTAATTTAACGTACTTTTACACTATTGCTCTTATGTCGTGTTTATCGCTCATTATCAGTAATATGTGATCTCGTGCACCCCGTTTCGCGATTATATCTGCCAAGTAACCCCAGATATTTTCAAGCGAGTGCACCACTCTAACCTCTTCCTCTCTTCCTTAAACCTTACTGTACATATATATGGTTCTACCATTTTAAAATAGTGTTTTGCCATCCCCAAGCTTCCTAATTTCCTGTGCACACCTTTTGATATGGTCTTCTCTCTTTTGTTGAAAGAGCACTAAAACAGACAATTAGGTGCACAACTATTATTGTGCCCTCCTGAATGATCAGTACTGGTTGATATTCCGTTTTAATCCCTGCTCACCCTGTTTATATTTCCCGCTACTCACAGTGCACTTACCGAGCGCATCTGCGGGTTTTCCCACTGCGTTCTCGCTGATTTCCACGTTATAGCGTCACGCGAGCTCTCGCACCGCTGTGCGCTCCGCCCACGGCACGTGTAACGGCTGTGGGCGCGCGTTGCGCAATCGATAGGACTTTGTAAAAAAAAGGAAGATCACAGCAATGCATGGCATCTCAGATGTCCTGCGTCTCTGCCGCCGATCTCGTCGCCTCCGTGGGCGGCGGCAGAGACGGGGGAGAAGTGAGATCGTCTAACACAGGGTTTGAGCTTCCTTTACTTTTATTTTAAAAAAGTGTTCACTCGTGTGCTTCACCAGTACAACTCAACCAATCACCGTTCATGGATCATGCACTGATACAACCTTAGCAAAGAATATCTCTATGAAGTAATAAAGAGCGTGGTTAACTGCAATTCACTTGTCTCTCGTTTCACTATTTGTAGAGCCACGTGTGGGAATTAAAGTTACGTGGCATGGATAATCGCTGTGGGAGTCGTTTATAGCTTCGCTTGCCAACCACCTTCCCATGGTGGATCGGCGAGCATTTTTCTTAATTACTGGTTTCCTATTTACATCGATGATCATATTAGTGCCCTTCATGCGGACTCCGGAGGCCGTGACGATCACTTTTCGCCGCCCTCACATCATGTGGGGACTCGCATGGCAGAGCGCCAGCGGTCGTACTACTTCAGAAAATGTTGTTTATCTCGGTGGCCCTTTTCTTATTTTTTATCAGCTTCCTTCTCGGGTGAAATATCGTCTCCGCTCTCCGTCGCTGTTGCGAATACTCGAAGTCTGTGTAGCCACCGGTATCAGGCGGGTATTTTTGGGCCTACCACTCAAACGCCCATGATTACCGGCCGTCGCCGCTCGAAGAAAGAATCTTTCTGCTTCTCAATGAAATATATTCTGTGAGGGAATACCGAAACGACTAGAGAACGTTGCTGCGCAAGCGTCACATCAGAATTCTAAGGAAAGAACAAAGCACGGGAACATTCTTTGTAATGCGGGCGTACCACTTGTGTTTTTGTCACCCAGAAAACTGAGTCGGTTATGCAAGCTTGTAAACTCCGAAAATATGAAAGCACCCGCATGCGCCAAAGGGCTTCTGACATGCTATGTTGACTGTGTTGAAAATGTCTACGAAATCCCGTTGTTGTGCGGCCGCTCCCGCTTCGGACACACCGGTCACTGCCTAAATGACCACCTTAGGTCGGGTTCGGACTGTTGCCGCAACTGTTGCCGCAACTTTAAATAATGACGTCATTTCTCGTCTCGACTACCGAACTGCGTGACACGCCGTTTTTTTTTTTTTTTTTTTTTACGTACATAGACCATGACACGGCTTTATCTTCGGTAGCCGTACGGAACAAGCGGTCAATGTCGGGTAGTAGGCAGGTAGCATTTTTTCAACGCATTGCGCTTCCTGCGGCTGCGCTCCACTCTTGCATGTCAAATCCTCATGCGGTTGCCTGGACAGACAAAGGGTGAAACTTTGGAACATTTCAAATAGAGAAACGAGATGGGTGATCTAGCGAGCTATCAGCTTCGCTTTTTAAAAAAGAGATTGAATTTTTGCCAGAAATAGCTGAATTAGAGGCCTGTGGCGGATGGTGTGTTTTCGCTGTCGACCCATACCTTTTCTTAAAATGCGTTTTGTTTATTCGTTCCTCGTATTTTTCCAGCATATTCCGGCCGCAATGACACGTGCACAGTTGTTTGTCCGAGCCTCTGCTCGGTGGCTTCCGTTTTCATGCTTCCTCAGATCATCTGCGCTATTTTTCACATAATTAGATTGCTACTTCGGAAGAGTTGGAACAAAGTGAGATGAATGGAGCAAAAAGTAAGTTGAGGAGGGAAGCGAGTGTCAGACACCGTATATATATATATATATATATATATATATATATATATATATATATATACTTGAGAAAATGGTAGACGCACGATTAAAAACAAAAACAGTGGTTTACTGACGTTTCGACTGCGGGACCAGTCTTCATCTTGAGTATATATATATATATATATATATATATATATATATATATATATATATATATATATATATATATATATATATATATATATATATATATATATATATATATATATATATATATTGACACGAGGCACCGACAGGCGACTAACAAACTATGCGTTTATGTGGGGATTTGCCACAGGTTAAGTGAACGGGGATTGTGCGACGAGTTCCCGTGGAAGAAGAGGACAAGGTGTGGTGGTTGTGCTTCCCTCGGTGTGTACTAGCGGCACCCAGCCTCTGGTGCATTGAATTTACAAATACATCTTTCTACAGCATCCTCGCCTCGTAACATCTTGTGGTGGAGGTGCGGGAGTCTACTGAGACGACGCAGCTTCGCAGCGGTCGCCAGATTTCGTTCACCGAGCTTCGCTCGGACGACACAGTGGCTCCTGGAACCATGACACCCCCGCTTCGCAACGAGGCCCCAGCGGCTACTGCCTCTTTGACAAGCTCCCACATCATTTTGTCACACCCCCGGGACCCTCCCTTCTTCTATGGCACGGCTAACGAGGATGTGGAAGACTGGATCAAGATGTACGAGCGCGTCAGTGACCACAACCGCTGGGACCAGACTATCATGCTCGCCAACCTGTCTTTCTGCCTCAAAGGTACGGCCCAAACATGGTTTATCATGAACGAGGCATTCCTCACCAGCTGGGACGGTGCGAAAGAAGACCTCAAAGCCATTTTCGGGACGTCCGCTAGTGGGCAGCTCACAGTGGACAGCTCACATATATATATATATATATATATATATATATATATATATATATATATATATATATATATATATATATATATTGATATATATATATATATATATATATATATTATGGAAATAGTCATAAACACGTAGGTGGTACAAACTGAACATCGAGATAGCTACACAAAACATGACCTAAATGGAAATCAACGCCCGTCCGAGATGTACTGATATTTACTAAAGAAAAAGAGCAAATTTGCTCGCTCCATCCTGCTATTTAAATAGCAGGGTGGAGGGTTTACAAGACTCATGCAGCCCTGACACCTCCAAAAAAGTCGACAGGGCTTTTGTCTCTGGCGCTGCGTCGTCATGCTTCCGCCAGGAACCAAAGACGTCACTAAGTTCGACTCCACCTCCACTTCAAATTCACACATCGTTTGATACTGGTGCACGTTCACTAGTGAATCGCCGACATCAGCATAATACTTGCCTCATCCCGATTCTTTCAACCCAATGCTTAAGAGAACCAAAGGGGACCACGCTGCACATGGGCCGCGAAAAGTTGGCAAAGGCAAATAGATGGCCACGCGCGCGCGCTCACCTTTTCAAGAGATCGTGAAAAGTTGTCCTGTGTAGCTCCTGGATGCACAAACAATTAGCGCTCCTTGATGCAGGCCCTCGCTAACGCACACACCGAGCTGACTACGCCGGACGAAGGACACAAACGTCCGAGCAAGCGACGGCTCACTGCCTACCGAACTCAGCTGTTTTCGAGATCACCCCGCGTGCAATTAGTTCAAATGACCACCGACATCGGCGTGCAAATTCGTAGTCCGCACGGAGACCCAATTCAGAGATAGAGGCACGTTAAAGGCTCGCTCGTCTTCAACTCGCGAGCATCCCCGCCTTAATAAGGAAGCAAACACACCGCACAAGACTGCAAATAGATTTAATAACAAGAGACAACGAAGGCCGCGCGGCAAGCTCTCTGGCATCACGTTGAGTGGAGGGTACGGGAGGAGGAGGACGGCCCGTGATAACGCGGCAACAGCTCCGTCAGCGGAGAGAGCCACTTCAGAACGTAGACACCGAATCCCTCTTTCTTGTGGGTTATGCAAGCTTTCTTTGCTCCGTGGTGCTATGCGACGCCCGTAGCGCCTCCATACGCACACTTACCGCGAAGGGGCCTAGGGTATTTTAGTGTCGCCGTTGAACGCAGGGCTTCCCGGTCTGTAATGTGGCGCTCGTTCGGCGACATAGGCGGCGCCCTCAGCGCTTACATCCAACGAGGCCTCTCCGGCTCTACCACTGAGTTTAAAGGAGAAATCAGGGATACTGCTAACAGAGCGGTCCGTTTCTCTAATCACAAGCGGATTCCGGTTTCCCTCTGTACAAGATTATATTCGCTAATCGCGACGGTTTTCCTCAGCGTCGCATTGCGCTTACACAGCAGCGGTCACATCCTGCGTGTCAGATCTTTGAGGGCGGTAGAGACGACAACACAGCGCTGCTGCAGAGTTCACTAGTTGCTGAAGTTGTTCTTTAAAATAAATATTTGATTGAAAATTATTCAATTGAATCTTTAGTGTCCTCACAAATTCCGCTGTACGCCAATACCCCCTGCAGGAAAGCCAGCTTTTTCCGACGATGATGATGAATGATCGTGGGTGAACTGGAAGAAAAGAAACTCTTTCCGTGGCCGGAATCGAACCTGGTTTCCTCGCGTTATATATAACCTAATCATCATCAGCATCAGCAGCATTGTCTATGCCCAGTGCAGGCCAAAGGCCACTCCGATTGATCTCCAAGTACCTTGGTCCTGTGCTAACTGAGATTAATTTATCCCCGCGAACTTCTTAACCTCATCTGCCCATCTAACTTTCTGCCACCCCCTGCCACGCTTGCCTCCTCTAGGGATCCACTCTGTTACCCTTAATGACAAGCGGTTATCTTGCCTTCGCATTACATGCCCTGCCCAAGCGCATTTCGTCTTCCTAATTTCTACTAATATGTCCCTAACACTCGTTTGTTTCCTGACCTACTCCGCCCTCTTCTTGTCCCTTAATGTTGCACCTCTTATCTTCCGTTCCATTGCCGGCAGAGTCGCCCTCAATTTAAGTTGAACCCTTTTACTGAGCCTCCAAGTTGCAGTCCCGTAGGAACAATAGTTATAAACAATGCTTCAGAATCCTGCTTAGAAACAATGCTGTTCAGAAACAATTCTTATCCGGAACAATGGTTCAGAATAAGTACTAAGGGGGACACTTGTTTGTAGAAACAGCGCAAAATGGCAGGACACTAGAAATTAGACGCTACAACCTAATATGTCAACACAAAAGAATTTTGTACGCCAGACGTTAAAACACAAAAGAGAAGGAAGAGAGCCTCCGCCCAAACATTATCATAGTCATTTTTTGGTTGTAATTAAACCGAACGGTTAGTTATTTCGTTCATTGCAACATACACATAAAAAAACGTGTTTACGCACGACTCCGATGGCTGGATTTGTAAAAAAAAAACATTTATTTTTTCACAAAAGCACTCGTTCATTTTTTGGTTGTAAATAAACCGAACGGTGAGTTCTTTCGTTCATTGCAACGTACACATAAAAACACGTGTTTACGCACGGCTCCGATGACTGGATTCGTAAAAAATTTATTTTTTCAGAAAAAACACTCGTATGTACGAAAAAGAACGCAAATATAGTAGAACATCTCTGAACAACTACGTAAACGCAGAAATAAGGGTCACTGTCTCAGGTGAGGAAAAAAAGGTTATTGAAATATGGTCGCGGCAAAATTTTGGGGGGTGTTCTGGCACTTGAGCACCCTCCTGCGCCCCTGCAGCCAACATTAAGGCACCCTGCTAGCTGTGTTGCTAACACGCGTTACTTACTTGTAACATTGCTATGGTCTTGAATGTCGGGTGGCCTACCTAAGTTTCGGAACCACGTTTCATGGGCATGCCTTCACAGAAATATTGTATCCCCGTTTACCAACTTTTGATAGTCCCAGTCAATCTGAACACAATTCCTTGTTTCCGTAAATTGCCCCAACATACAGCGCATTTTTTTCACAATACCATACGTTTTGTATCTACGAACAGTTAACAGGAGGAGTTACCCAACTGCAAACCTTGGTGCCACGTTATGGCCCCAACTTTTGCAGCCCACAACTTTTGTGTTGGACACGAAGATGCCTCATCGCGCAAGCAAGTGCGACACCTTTATGCCCCTGCTATAACTTCACCGCCACCGCCTAAGAGAGCGAAGTTCCACGATTTGGAGGTGAATCGTGAGCAATAAAGGTATCCGTGTCTCTCTCAGGACAGTTTGCAGGGACGCGTAATTGCCGATGCTCTGTGGTGTCTCCGATGGCACTACAAACTTTTTTATTTTCTTGTACAGCTTCAATATACGTGGAGCTCCTCCACATGCTTTGGTCGTGCCCCCTAAACAGTAAGCGGGGGGACCAGAAAAGAAAGCCCCTTTTCAGGCATTACAACCGTGGAGCAGTGGGAGACCGCGCTGGTCAGCTCCGATCCCAAAGTCCAAGTCAAAGTCGCCGGGGTCCAAGGATTCCTGGCTGCTGCCTACAGGGGCGAAGAAGACCGATGAGGATATCTCTCTAACCTCTTCCTTTTCACTCGACCGCATACCGGGCACACAGGCACACAATAAAATTGTTCTCTCTCTCTCTCTCTCTCTCTCTCTCTCTCTCTCTCTCTCTCTCTCTCTCTCTCTCTCTCTCTCTCTCTCTCTCTCTCTCTCTCTCTCTCTCTCTCTATCTCTCTCTCTCTCTCTCTCTCTCTCTCTCTCTCTTTCTTTCTTTCTCTCGCTATGCCTCTCTCTCTCGCTCTGTCACTTTATATACCAGAAGATTTTGGCGATTCATCCACTACGTGCCGATCGATGACCAGAGTGCTCTAAGCTGTGTGTTCGTAGCAGCCCGGATAAAAAACGGCAGTTACACCTGAGCTGTTTGTATGATGAAGAGATTACGAAAGCATTAGCGTCTTATTGGGCGCTCGTTCTTACTTTTACGCGTTTTTTTTTTTAACACGACTGTGTTTTATCCTGGGATTTGCGAAGATTTCACGTACGTCATATCTGTCACGGAAGTGACGCCAGTACAACGAAGAAAGCGGCCTGTAAAGGGTGCACCCCTGCACACAGGGTCTTCTTGCGGGGAAGCAACCTTTAGTACTAAAGAGTACGTTATACTTAGACTTCTTCGTTTTCGGGTTTTATATTTTCACACGAAATTGTTTTATGATACGATAAACTAAGCGTTCGCTGACAACATATCCGTAATGGAAATGACGCCAGTACACCTTTGCCGAAGCGACCCGCCAGCAGGACGTCGCTCGCCCAGCACACCCACAAGGCAGCCGCCGACTCACAAATCATGCTCAGCATCAGATTTCGCTCAACATTTCACTTTCGTGTTTTACCTATTCACATGACAGATGAATCTATCACAGTTTTTTTTAAGTTTGCTTTTACGCGCGCGCGGGGACCACAAAACAGGCATATTTCAACCACACTGCTGTTGAGTTTGCCTTTATTTCCGTCCATGAGTTCGGCTATGTCCATGGCGAGATTAACGCCGTTGGCGATATCTTCCGAGTTGTAGGCCCGGTAGGCCCGCATATTAGCGAAGATCTGTTTGCTTCATGCCCATGGCGTTGCCTCGCAAGAGAAGCGCGCGCCTTTTCTTTCTCTTTTATTTCCGCGGCACGCAGTCAAAGGTAACTTACGTGCGGCGTTTCTGGAGTGGCGCGCTTTTCGATCACCTAACGACTTAATGCCTTCCTTATAAAACCAAACGGCCAACCAAGAATCCCCAGTGTGAAGGTAAGGAATGTTGTAAACTCAGTTGCACACAGAGCACATCGTCGGGTATTTCAGATCAAAAATTGATTTTCAAAACATTAAAAATATGCGCATGCACTCCAGTGAGGTGGTTAACCAGCCAAGCTATAACGGGTGGCCGGTTTTTACCTGTGTGTTACTCCTAGTGGTTAGTCTTTATCATTATGCGTTACATGTTCGTGGTAGTTTTCGTTTCCTGCTCGCAGCGTCGCTGATTGTAAGCTGCCTCCTCCTAGGGGTCACTTATGAGGCGTGTGGCCTATTCGAAGTAACGTGCGGCCGTTGTTTGCAATTGCAAAGTCCACGATCCTCTTGCCCACTCTGCCTACCCTTCCCTGCCCGCTGTTGTCGCTTGAGCAGTGTTTCAGACAGTAGCTCGCTGCTGGCGCGCTCTTTTCAGAAAGGAGGCTTTGTTTACTCCCTCTGATGCGCCGTTCTGTAGCTACGTCATCTATCAACCCAGCCAATTTCTCTCCCGTGCTAAATCCTCTTCAACCCGCTTTTTTTTTTCGCGCATTGCATATAGGGTTTCACCCGAGGAGTTTTCTGTGTACACCGGGACAGCGGATTTTTCTCCGCTAGACACATAAACCTTCGCCTTAATAGTATTTACTTGTTGCAGAAGACGTTGCTGTCACCTTTGACAAGTCTTCGAAGAGACCACTGAAATCTCCTCCATCGTCACCGAGAAACAGCGGACGCAGTAAAATGAAAAGTCTCCTCCTGCAATACGCTGACCATAAAATTCCACGATGGCCTCTTTCTCCGACAAGTGGTGGTTGCAGAGCATACGTAGTAATCCCAGGGCTTTTCAAGCCTGACATCAAACGAAATGGACACAGCCAGTGGCTAATGCTCAATTGGCTACAATTTTGTTGCGTGGCCGGGAGGTACGAAGAAACGTTTTGCTGAGACTGCCTGTTCTAAGTTTCCTTCTTAACCAGGGCTTAGCAGCACTCCGCTAGTATCTCAGCATTGGCTGATGCACCGAAAATTGCTGATTTGATCATACTACAGTGCAAGCACAACCCCAACCTCACCCTCTTCCACCCCCCTTCCCACCCCTGAGCTGTGGGAGAACCTGGTGACCAGCGGCAGAGAAACGGCTGACCACTCATAACATGTTCTCCTGGAATAGGGAACCACTCCCACTTCGCCGGCTCAATAAAACGTTTTTCACTCACTCAATCACATACTCATATCATCACCTACGAGGCCTTCGACCTGTTGGAGAGGCACTGACTTATGGTACGTTGACCGTTTGAGTACCTTCGTCATTTTTTGGCAAGCACGGCTAGAATCCACCCGGCTACAGCCAAACGTTTGACCAGCGAAAATCTGCATCGATGACACTACACAAGTGAAGCAACCTTATGTATTTGTTGACGGGCGTGCCTGCTAGAAGAGCCGCATTTTTTTCTGTCAGGCTTAATAGGGGCATTTTAGTATTATATGCATGTACAGATGCCATTGCAGGAAACGTGAAAGTAATCAACAGAAGCTGAATGGAGTAGGGCTCGACCAGTTACGATTTATTGAAATTCCCGTTTTGAGTTCTCAAATCTTAACATAAATTCAACGAAGGCAGTTCGGTACCACAATTGGGCTTGTGGTACACCGCAAGCGTATTTTCGCGCTGAAATAGGATCGCGGTAAGTATATCCAAACTAAGGTGCTTGGAAGATTGCTACATGGAAAATGCGTGAAAAAACACAAGGACAGAAAAAACACGAACGATGAGGCGTAGAGCCGTCGTTTCCCTCTAATTTGGGTCGCTTGTGTGCTGTCTTTTTCCATTTCGCCCGAGTTTTTTTACATAGATTTTCAGTAACCGGCGTGGTTCGTCGAATGGGTCATTGCTGATTCTTTCAAAGCGATTAATAGGTAACTCAGATATGATGCATGATCATGAAGAGATGCATAATGATATCACTGTGATACACAGTCGTACATGCTAACATCCACTCATACAATTCCCAGCAATCTGATGCAAGTTGATCAGGCGGTCTGTTATGCAATCCTGCTGCATACACTGAAGGGCGGTGTATCTCAGTCGGTGCAGGGCACGATAACCAACACGATGGAGCTGTGAAGACCGTATAGCACGATCCGCCGTTATCATGATGTGAAGTGATGATTGTCGTAAGGAAAATTTCGGTGTCAGTGCCGAGAGAGATGTGCGGCATGATGGGCAAGTGGTTCCGAAAGTTGTTAAATATGTACTGCACGCCCTTACAATAGCGTATAGTACACTCAAAACCAGCAGAAACATCAACCACTGAACCACCGCACTTCGGCCGGCCTAGACATGTACACACAGCTTGGGCATAGGTGCTGTGATGACACAAAATATTTCTACGCACGTGCTTGAATGCACACGCAATCGGTTTGAAAGAAGGACAATAAACAGCGCGCGGCAACGCCGTCGCGTTGCTTTCATTGTCGTGCCTCATGCATAACCGGTAAATTACTTCAGCGAGAAGATCAAGGTGATGATCAGGCACAGTAAGGCATTCCGTATGAATTCTCGGTTGAGCGTCAATTTCTTCTATATGCTGCAAGACGCCGTTAAACAAGGTTTCCCTGCTGCATTTACGGGGCAGCTCTTTCATTCTACATTATCTCATGTTCAAACTTGCGAATTTATTCTGTTGTGACCTTTTGCATGGGACACCATATGTTCATCTATAAAACCGTAGTGTGTTGCACTGGAGAACCGGTCTCGTACTCGAAAGCAACCAACTCTGCAGCACGTAGTTAGGAGTTGCGACTACCGGACATAGCTAAAAGTGCCGAAACTCTCTCAACTCTCCAGAATTCGACATAAACAGTGGCCATTATCCTCTGCATAGCAGAAGCCTCCGCAAATCTTTGATGTAAAATATAGTGACCAGACGTGCTTGCTACACTGTGCCTACGACTCTGTCCGCTGTATTTTTTTTTTCCTTCAGTCGACAAGCAGGTGAAACATAATCTCCGTCGACACTTTGCCGGGAGGTGGGTTTCGCGCCCAAAGACGGCAGCGGACACCAATAAGCACTCCTATCTCCGGTCTCCGGAATTGGACGGCCACCAGCGGCGGCATGTAGTCTCGGTGACCGGTGTACGGAAAGAATTCGGTGCGAAACCCCTGGTACGGCGAGTACACCAAGTCGCCGATGTTCTCGCGGTCCGCTGGCGTGTCTCCATCGCAGTGAAGAGGCAGCAGCTCTGGCTTTAACAGCGGCTGCAACTCTTCCGGCAGAACCTGGGACGAGTCATTCAGTGATGGCGGCTCGGGGTCCCAGCCCGACACGTTGGCGAACTGGATGAACACGCACGGACTGCCTCTCGGGTATCCGAAGTCGTAATCTGCAGTGCACGGCGCAGCCACGGTGTTGGCATCGAAGGAGCACACTTTCCCTAGTTCGGGCCGCTGGCCGAAGCACTGGATGACGTCGGACTGGCGCTGGGATTGTACAGAGTCGTAGCCCGCAACGAGCGTCTCCAGCTGCGCCGTGAGGTTTCGCCATCCTGGCTGTGCACCCGGAAAGTTCCCGGCGCGGAACCTGCGTTGACGGATGAACAAAGTTGAAGTTGTGTAACGCAAAACCGATTCCATCAGCGCTGTACAGTTTCCAAGCTGGAATCCTGAAGTTCGGCTTTCGCATCAACCATATGGCTGCCCACCCATGAATGGAACAAAACAATTCTATCTTTGGTGTCCTGGCTGTGGTGATCAAGTCTAAACAAGTAATACATATCAAATAAATAGTACGTTACGTCACAACGGTGCTCGCTAAATACCCATGGAGCATGTAATGCAGTGTGACAAAAGCCCATTTATTTTACACACGCCCGATTTACTAATCGGCGAAAGCTATCTATCGAAGTTGGATTTCCAGGACATTGTGCGTTGTCATTGGCGCAATTCCTCCGTAAGGTGTAGCTCCTACACTCTCAACGTATCCCTCTATATGATTAAATGATTTGGTGATGTCTTTAGCATGCGCTGCACCGCGATGTTTGAAATAAAATAAACGTTATGCGGAAAACACTCCGTGCTTGTCTATAAACTCCGAGGACATTCTGTAGGACACTTATTACAAAACTTCCTGTGAAGTGCGAGTGAGTGTTTGTATTGTTTCGTCTTTCATTTATTCATGCAATGTACATCGCGCAGTTACCTTCGAAGTGGAGATCTTTGTTTTTCTATGCTTTCGTTGTCAATAGATAACCTTGCAGCGGTTTGTGCATCGCTTTTATTTCTTTTAATAAATCGTATGGTGGCGCTGGGCTAGTTAAACACTCAATGGGGTGTTCATTGTACACAAACAAGTACCTTTTTTCGGTTTTTGTGTGCGTGTATGTTTTTGTTGACTGGGTGACACTGCATACTTTTTTGTAAGTGCAGGCTCCCAGGGTGGTGCTAAGTGCCGTCTCGAAGCGTCAATGCATCATGTATTTCTGCGCGTGTGTATTGCACTGCAAGCGTGTTCCATTTTTTTATGGAGTATTTCCAGCGTGCGCTTGCAACAGCACCCAGAAATCTTCTTACGACTTTTATAGTGTAGTTATTGCGTGAGTAATTTTTGCATTCATTTTGTATTCCATACTTTCATTCCATAGTTTCGTATTCATTTGTAGTCCATACTTTAACGGCCCACTTCTGGGTGAACAGTATTAATAAAAAGTGAATGAATGTATGAATGAATGAACAAATGAATGAATGAATGAATGAATGAATGAATGAATGAATGAATGAATGAATGAATGAATGAATGAATGAATGAATGAAGTTTATTTTTCAGTGCTTTGCATATTATTATTTTCTCTTAATATTTATTCCAGCGACATTGACCGATAAACTCGAAAAGAAGAAATACGAATAATATCACGGTTATGACGATTATGACAATATGGCGATTACAAACGGCGTCGTAGAGAAACGCTACAAAAGCAGAACAAAATCAACAGCTAAATAAACACAATTCTTCGCGCTGTCCTTTGCGGCGCCAAGCCCACCAAAAACAAAACAAAAAAGTCGCGCCGACGACCAGTTTCGGCTGGTTTCAACCGCAAAGATCCGGTCACGTCAGCCCGGTCGCCTAAAAAGAAAACACAATAGGGACGATTCAACTATGAATTCTGCGCAGTGGATAACAATTCCGAAATAGGTCATTTCAACAAATTTTTTGGGCAAGGCATAACCGGGTGAGTCAGCCCAGGTTAGAGGAAAAACTTCTGAAGCGACAGTGCTAAGACATGGATTAATAGGCGACCGGATCGCCCAACACCTCTGTGAGCAAGTTCTCAAACTTCAATATTTTTCAGCGTGGAGAAGGCCGGAAGCGTTTTTCGGCCAAACATTGCTCCGGAGTATAGGCAGCAGGTACCTCCTAAGCCGCAGCACACGTTATAAAGTTGCAGCGGTTTGAAAAGTACCACATTTTCATTACAAGAGCCACAAAAAGCTTGGCATTTGGAAGAGGACGCAGAAGGTAAAGACGAGCCATCGCGCGCCAGCTAAAGGAGCATGCTTTAAGCAGCCGCAACCCCGGAATGGCGCTGTAGTACGACGTTTCAGTGTAAATAATAGAAGAAAATAGTCGTAACTCCTAGACTTATGTGCCTGCCAAAAAAAAAAAAAAAAAAGTGTATCATGTCTGGCCGCCGGAAAGGTCCAGCTGAATGAGAAAATTTCTCAAGTTCCGGGTGGTTGTTGACAATTCTTTTAGAAAAGTACGTTTTTCCGGTAGCGTACACTGATCATAACGCGAGGCGCTTGCCGGATGGTTAAAAAAATGGCTGATGTTCATGTAATGCAGACTTTCTTGAGTTTGATACAAAAGAAACTGCCCATCTGTCACGGCGACTACGATTTGCGTAGTTCTGTTTTTCTACGGTTCATCTCTCTTCTTGACTGCTGGTTAAACACCGAGAGCTGGACGGGCAGCTTTGCAACCTAGTTATCTCAAGTGAAGGCTAGGGGGTCACAGGAAAATTACGGCTTGCCCATGCCATACTAAGCGTATAGAATGGCCTCGCGAATGGCTCAAAAGTCTGAAGAAGGTGACACTGCAGATTTGGTATTTTTGAAATATATTTTAACTGACCTTGTTCTTATAACAAGACCACCGGCCAAACTAGAAAGCGAAACCGCATATTAGGCATGCGCTTTCAGTACAAGTATCAGGCGCGCTACTCCCCGCACAGTGACCAATGTTCTTCTCACCAGATCAGGTCATGTCCCGGCTCTGGCTTTGGCCAGAAGGTTAACACCGAAGCACCATCACTCTGGCCTGCCCCTTTTCCGGTTGAGAGCAGTGCGGCGGCGAGCACGATCACGAACAGCAGGACCACCGCCACCAGCGCAACGACCATCCACTTGACACGGGGTCTGGAGAACCAAGAGCTGAAGCCCGAGTCTGTCTGCCGTCGACCTGTGGGCCGAGAACCCGGAGCTTTTGCCGCAGCCACTCCATCCTCACGTTCGCCGCCCACCGCAGAAACCGTTTGAAGAGGAACCTGTCCACAACAAAGAATGGGACGCAAAGGCAGGGACGTCACCCTCGCACAGTGGAGAAGGACGAGTAGAAAAAACGAAAGAAAGGCCGTAGAGCCCGGTTTGCTACCCCGCACTGAGGGAGTGGGGTTCAGAAGATAAAAAGAGGCAAAAGGAAGAGGACGAAATGGAAGCGGAAAGGCACTCACTCTAGTCCCATTTTAGGCACAACAGACGTTCATGTTAACTCGTATCGCTCAGGAAACGTATAGGGCTTGTCAAGGCAAATATACACGCTATGACCGGAGCATAGCGTCAATTGGAGCTTCGCGGCAATGTATAGCCGCGTAATTAAGCTTTTTTCTATTTTTTCTTAGCTGCTGACTATTCTTTTTTTTTGCTCGTTTTGATGCAGTGATAACAAATGATTATACGTTCCCCTAACCAATGTGTTCAGCCGACTGCACAAAACGCGGCCTCCGGCCATCGGGAATGTCATAGGTGCAAGTGCATGCCAAAGACATGAAGTAGAAGCACGGCTCGCCACCTGCCTCTTCCGACAAACCCGTCCAACACCGCCTCGACGGATTCCGGGACTTTCGTCACCGCTTGTACGCGTTATAAAACCAAGTGCACAGGCAGGGCAGGGTGGCAAAACAGGAGGGCATGGAATGCCGGCGACGAAATTCCGATGCTGGTGGACGATCAAACGAGCGACAGACGGTCAATGCCGCGGCTAAAGCAAGCAAATTTGACCCCTGAAGCAGTTAGAAAGCAAAGTACGGTTGGCACAGTGTACGAGGGGCGTGCGAGAAACACCGCGTTGAGGACTTCTGAAGCCGGGGCAAGTCGGGGCAAAGCCTCATTTACGCAAAGGACGAGAATCTCACGTTCCCTATATACTGATAGTGAGCGTGTCCATCCTGCAGCGAGCTAGAATGCTTTTGCGACCGTACTCGTGTTCGCCAAATTGCCATGCATTCGGAATATGTTGCGGCACCGACTCCTATCGTTTTTATCATCACGTCACGCAATAATATGTGGCAAACCCTTATTTCCTTCATGTAACCAATGTTGGTGGAATATTTATGCACGTCACCTAATTTCAGAACACACATTGTACATGAAAAGCACTTTTGCACCACACCAGCCTAGTACAGGTGCAAGGAAATACATCGGAGAGCGGGAGAAGTACACACCCTTTCCGCAGGATCTTGTGCTGTGGTTTCTGGAAGTGCCATGGCTGCGCCTGTGCGAAAGTTCTTGTAGCGGCGATCGACGGGGCCCTCTGGAGGTCACCACCGCACGGCCTATGATGCAAGAAGGCCTGATGACACGGCGCTTGTGGCTTGAAGTTCACATCTGTAAGCGCTTTTAAGGTTGAGAAACCTGAAAAAATAAAAAAATGCTCTGTTTTAACACTTGTAAACCTAGTTATTAGGGGCGAAAGCAAAGACCACGCACACAGCGCTTCATGAAAGTTTGCCTTCGCTTGAGGTTTCGCAGCCTGACTTTTAGTTATCTTTACTGGAGAATTGCATTCGTCCTTCTGCTTGCATTGAAGAACATCAACAGATAGCCCATCCGGCGCACCATGAATGGCGACACTGAGGAACCAAGCGACGCGTCAGTGACGCAGCTTTTAAACCCCAAGTCACGTGGTTCACTTGCGCTGAAGAGCGCGCACACATGCCTCCGCCGGCGCTCAGCGATCAAGAGCAGGCGAAGCAGCCGTTTCACCCTCGCCCAGTCACGTGGAACCGCAGCGGTTTGGCTCCGAGCGAGCGAAGCAATGAGGGAGGCGGAGCTTTCGCGCTGGTGGCTCAAGGTCAATGGCAACGCGATTAATGACCTTGACAGGTGCAGGGTGGAAAGCTTTGGATTTAATTTAAGAACATTAAAAATTTTAGTCTATACCAGCTCCTTTATCGTTTATAAGGGGTGACACAAAATCCCAGTTCTCTACAACGTACAGCATCATGTGCCACAGTTAGTGTGCTCGGCCGAATCTTTTACTCTCTCACTACAGAAATTCCTCAGCTGTGAGATGCACGTCACATTAGAGCACGTGTTGATGATTCTTCGACTAGATGGAATCTTATTATAACACGGGTGTCAGTGTCGTGTCGTACTTATACCCCTGCTTCAGGCTTGCACGTTTCTTCTGCAAAGTCTCGTATTCTTCATTCGAGCGCGAACACCAAGAAGTTTTGCCCTTTCGCGCGAGGTGAATCCAATCCTGCAGCGCACCAGTATGTCTCCTGGTTGCCCTCCTAATTGCGTGTGACTACAGTGTCACCTTAGCGAGCCCCCTCCAAGACAATCCTGTCATTCAGCTTCACTGATATACGTGCTATTGACGGATCTATAAAGCCAACCATAAAATTTCATCAATTCACGATGTCGATCATGCGATCTGGCTGAAAATTTCGATCTGCAAGCATAACGTTCTGTATGGCGCCGTGCCATAGCGGGAATCACATTTCTAGAGTGAAGTGGGGTAAACGCTCCTGCGGTTTTCCCAATTCGCTTGGTTGTTGGCATGGATTGGTCATTTCTGTGCATTCTGCTGAAGCTGAACCACAGGGTTTCCTTGGAGTGAATGAGACAAACGGGCTTGATTCTGCGACCAAAAGGGTGTGTCATCTTCTCAACGTTTCGATGAGTTTAAGGGTAGAGCTTGCGTTAGCACTTTATTTGTGAAGACGTCGACGGAAAGGGGAAGTTCGGGGAAAGACGCAAGGAAGCCTGGTCGAGTGAGGTTGGCATAACAACATGCCCATTCAGGTGGATTGGCCACTGCCGATAAATGCTACTGTCGAAGATCACAGACGGACCAATTCCCACTCGTCTGCCATGTCAGCGTACCCTCTCAAGGGTATGTTGACAGTGCAAGTTACTTTGGGTGGTTACTTACGGTGGAAAGGAGGTTACTTTGGGTGTCGGGTCTTGCATGGCCAATAACGGTAACAACTGTCAGCGATATTTTGTTCTGGGATGGGTACAAGCCCGTTACTACCGGTGCGATGCAGAACGTTGATTAAGCCTGTTGAAATGCCGCAACCCACCTCTCAATCTGCAAGAAGGATATCGCAAACTACCCTTATATACAAAAAGAATGTGCAGAATTGAGCTAAAAACATTGTACGGTGAAAAAAAGCATTCATGGAAGCTTTCACTCACACGTAATACTTGAAAGGCGAAGCTGTTTTACGTGAACATTGCCGGACACACAGTTAGTTTCAGTATCATCGTTTATTTGCACAGCTGATTATGATGATGATGATGATTTTATTTTCCCCAAAAGTGGGTACTTAGGAAGGGGAAGTCATAGTCTTCCTTGGTTTCTCCTCCTCAGATGGCGCCCTGCAGCCTTTGGGAGCGAGCGGCATCTTCGGCCAGTTGGACGACCTTGATCTGTATTTCGGGGTCGGTGTTAAGCAAAGCGGTATCCCGCTGTTCCGCACTCGTAATGCGTAAGGGTACTCGTAAAGTTCTTGGCTGAGCTTCACAAAACCAAATCATGTGAGTAAGTGTAGCTCGCTGGGTAGTCAGGTACTCAGCGGCGTCAGCATAACATGCGTCAGGATCATCTCTGAAACGCTGGTGCAGGACAGACGCTCGGGCATGACGGCGATTCTGGTGGTGTACCAGGTGCATGCTTCTGGGGAAGACGTAGTTTTGAAGGTGAAGCGGGAGTGAAGTCTTGGTTCCATGTTGGCTCGCGTACGAAATGCTGAGTTTCTGCACTAGAAGGCGTCTTTCGCGACTTCTAGATAATCGCTTGTGATGGGATGTGCGCTGCGCTTCAACAACTTCCATGAAGGTATTACAGTTACACCTGGATGTGAGGAACATCTATGTAAAAAAATTCTTGGATTTAGCAAAGTTTGCCACCCCACTGCCATCCCCATTGAAAGCCTTGTGTTTGCGACCCTTATGTAACGGAAGGTCGCGGCGGTTAACCTTGACGTACCGAAGTCGCCGACCTGATCACTCACTGTTTTTTGCATTTTTACTCAAGAATCCACCATAGAAATGAACTAATTTAGCAAATACTAGCACAACCATAAAGGAGCCAGCATCAACAAAACGTCTGGAATCACCTAAACACTAAATTCGCCGTGATGATGGTGATGATGATGATGAACGCAGGCGGCTAGCACCAATTCATGGCTAACGCCGCAGTCACTTCTGTTTTTGCTTGTGTAGCGTGACACCGCACCAGCTAGCAACAGTAACTACTTTTCACGTTTTTTTTTCGCCCCCACCGCAAACTACCGTGACTTTCCACGTATGAGTGCAGTTTCGGTTCGTCGTCCTGTTCGGGCCGTCCTGCCGGCGTGTGGTCGCGAGTCTCCGCTTATACATCTCTGGTATCGGTTCGTCGGTGATGTGTGCTGCTGCTGCTAGAAAACAAAAAGCGGTGTATTTTCGAGAAAAGCGGACAATTTTAAATGCCGTCTCCGCTGGCGAGAAAGAATAATGTTGCCGCCTGGTGCAGTATCCCAGCTAGCGCCCTCTGAACAGTCTCGAGTGCGCTAAAGAGCAGCAACTTCGCAAAAAGGCACCTTTTGAGCATAAGTTTGGTTCTTGTAACGCATCAAGGCGCTGAAAAGTGTGAAAAGGCAAAAGTGATACTTAAGGTACGTTTGTGAATGCGGGGGCAAGTGGCCTGGCTTTTTGGAGCGCTGTATGTAGCGCCTGAAGTCGTGCGAAAGCAGGAGGTGCAGCTCACGCATTTTGATTCTTTGGAGCGCTGTATAGTGCCTAAGCTCGTGCGAAAGCAGGAGGCCCAGCTCACGCAGTATTTCGCTGTAAAATAAATTCATGAAGGGACAGTTCCCCTTCACTGATGTCTAGCATTTTGCTTCGTTCCCGCCAACCTTAACTGGAAACCTGCATGTAACGAAAACCTGGACGTGACAAAAAATTGCAAACTGTTTTCAACTTCGTCACATCCTACGGATACCCATAGCCATGAAACGCTCGGTGGAAGCCGTGATGGGAGTGACCGCGGCCTGTTTATAGGCTTTGCGTATTATGCAGTCCAATTTACCTTGCTCAGGTTTTTCAGGTGGAGGTATGGAGTGACAGACGTGATTCAGCTTATAATGCAGGCTCCCACAAGCCGGATGAGGTTGCGCTCCTCAAGTCCATGGTGGCGGTGTGCAGTTCATGAAATTTGCATTGTTGCGGTGCTAGCAATTGTCGCCATAGGCATCGAAGAGGTCGTCGTCTTGTTCGCGGCGAGTGGTGGATGCAAAGTCATCCTCAGCATTGCAGACTTCTAACAACTCTTCGTCATCGACTCGGGGCAGCGGTGGCGGGATCTGCAAGTCGTCTCGGGAAGGATTGGCCCACTCGTAGCCATGCCTCCAATTATCCATAATGGCGCACCGAGAATGCGGCAGCCGCGGTGACCTCCGCAAGCAGGTCACAGCGCCCTTTTCATGTTTAGCATTACTGGAGTTTGTTGCTGTTTACATGCGTCCGACAACAGCGCTGGAGTTTTTCGGGGGAAGGGGGTGGGGGCCGGGGACACCCCGCGAGCCGGGGACACAGCGGTCGCCGCGAGGCACGCGCTCGCGAGCACTCGGCACTTTCTTGGTATTTTTTGCAGCAACGGTGAACTTAAGGCTTGTAAGACAGCTCCGCTGTTAATGAATCGCAATGGGCCGCTGATTGCACCGTTACAGCTAATTTTTTTTCTTAGTTATGTATTGCTCAATGAATTTGCAAAGGTCGTGAAATTTCCGTTCACTCGGAATACATGGGCTTCTGCGAGAGAGAAACGGACAGCCCACTTTATGTCTTCTAGAATAAAACTCAAGTCCTCCCGAGGTTTGTAAAAAAAACTAGTCACTACTATGACCAAATTATGAGACAAATATATGCGTGTAATGTGTGTTTCATACACATTCAGTGGTCATCTACCTCTACACATCGCAGGGTCTCCCTTTTTTTCATTTTCTGCACCCGTTGCAGAGAAACCGCGCTTGTATATTTACGCTGAATAGCCAAATATATATGGTGAACTGCGCAACGCTGCCACAATAGACTCCGGCTAATTCACTTTTGTTCCCCTTTCAAGCTAATATCATGACATCCAATAAAAAAGTGTCCGCAGTCATGAAACGACAATAAATTATAAACGTTCAGTGTAGTGTCCAGAGAGTAAGCCTTTTATTATGTCTTTATAACGAAAAGATTCCATAACCTCACCTATCAGATGACTTTCTTTTTACGAAGTACGTAACAGGGGCCTTAATTTTCGTAGGTTGCGAGTATTAAACTATTTTACGTCGCCCGTTATCCACACATCTGCTTTAGAAATTGACATGCTTGATTGTTTATATGCATTACAACACAGCGGACATAACATAATGAGGTCGGGTATGTTCAACCCTATTTCGGCGTATGTTGTTTTTTATTAATAACAGGCCGTTCTTGTCATAGATATGCATTCACCCAGAGCGGTACGTTGGTTCGTCTTGTGTTGCTATACAAGACCTGGATAGTGCCGCACTCCGTCTCTGTGAAACAAGCACCAAAACAAACTGACGCAATCGCCGCGGCTATTTCTGAACCAAGGCCACCGGCAGAAACAGCCGGTCCAGCAGTCAGGGGAGCACAAGTCTCGCGTACCAGGGTGGAATACGTTGTAGCATTTGAACTCTCCGCAGCTGCTGCTCTGGCATACCCGCCAGACCTGACGCCTGGGGCATCCTGCATGTTATAGGCACATAAATTAGAGCAGCGTTACGTGTAAAACTCTACAATAACGGCATTATCAGAGACAGTGCTCAAGCAAAGGCATCCTATTTTAATTTATCAGGGACCACTTATCCCGCGCGAACAGTATCGAAGACCATCCTAACACTTTTGGACTAAAATAACTTTTCTAATAGATACGCACCTCAAACATTGGTGTAAAACTACCAGAAAAAAGCAAGACAATTTTTCGATTGAGTATACACTACATAATCAGTCATACAAGAAATTTTGTTGTAGGAAAAATATAAAAAGTATTTCTTAATAGCTAAACACTTGCCGTTTAACCCAGAAATTCGTTGTCGTGCTGCTAAATACTTTCATGTTTTTCGTTATTAAAGATGATTTATTGCGTAAAATTGGTTGTTACGTACTTACGCTGTAATGTATGCGATATTTCTCGAAAAAAATAGGCGTGGGATATAGCCAAAAGTATACCGCGGAAACGTGTCATTGCAGAAATGAAAATTGCCAACAGGTGTTTTCCTCGTAGCTTTTACATGTATTTTTGGCCTTAGAAGTGAACCTATTCGAATACACGCAACGAACGTTTTTGGTGTGATTCATTACAGACATTTGCCGATTAGCCATTTTTTTTTGTTTTACATACCAAAAATTGAGCACAGGTCAACAAGAGGAACCAAGTTTTGAATATTTCACTGTCACTAGGATTATTCTACGAGCTATCCCAAGCCATACCATTACGCAGCAGCAGGACAAAGGTTGTACGAATCGTAGTAGATGGTCAGATCATCTAAATGGGCGTCAACTTTATTAAAATAGCCATTCACACGCTCCGCCGGGTGCATTTTATTGTGGGTGAGCACGATGGTTGGTGCCATGGTGGTGTGTATCACGTGACAAAACCCCGAAGTCCAAACCGATCATCCCGATTAAGGCCGTGGCATTGACGAAGTGAGTGCACGAAGGTAAGGAAGGAGCAACGTGATGACTATGAACAGTTAAGGGTGTGACGCCACGGTGTCAATGATGACATTCGCAACCCCTGAACCACACCAACGATGTCCTAAAGGCAATGACGAAGTGTCGAAGGTGCTCGTAGGTATACGTCGGACGATATGAAGGTGGAAGACGGCCTCGGCGGCTGGTTTAGCTGCTTACGGACTGAGGACACTGGGAGGGGGAAACATGTTCGCGTGCTGACCGTGGCGGAGCCGGGCTGCACCAATAACCGGACCCCGGACCCTCCACGCATGTGTCGATATCGCAACGGTACGATGCTTGAGCCAGGGTTAGGGTTATGATGCAACCTCCACCAGTCGTGGTAGGCGACGAGCGGCAGGAGAAATGTGACATGAACCATGGTATAGGAAATTCATTTAATTGGCGTCAGCCCTCCCAGCACGAGTACGGGTATCCGGCTATGCGCCTCCGTGTGTGTCTTCCTGTTCGGAGGGCTGTCAGCCGTGTAATGTGCGCCAGTGACAACATCGCCTAATTCGGGTGACAATTTAATGGCTGTGTGGGGTTTAGCGTTTGAAAATAACGAGACACATTTTAAAAAATGGTATAAATGGCATGAAGCGATGCTACAGCAGTGTTGGTTTTCAAACCATGACGGCCAATTAACAGTCCACAGCAATATTTTAGTTGAGAAGCCTAAGGAGTGGAATAGCTTGGAAGGCCCACTAACAGCGACTGCCTTTCCTGCGACTGGTAAAGGGTGTTTCATTCAAACATCCAACAGAAGCCCGTACGTACGTCTGCCTTTAGAGAAGAAAAGAGGTTTATCTTGCTGTAATCCTGAAGAAGGAGTGGTCCCAGCTGCTGCATTTGAAGCAGAAGAAACTGACGCATTCGCAAAGGCCACCGACAAATTTAACACTATAATCACAACAAGTACACGACATAATTTCGTCATTATTGGGCGCTCAAAAACTTGAAGAAAGCGGAGTAGCTGCAAGAAAGCCTTTATATCAATGTTTGAAAAAACTCAGAAGGATTTGTCAAGCGTTGACGTTTCTTTGGGTTATTTCTGGCAGTGCTGCTCCATTGTGAGTGGGCGCTCTTGTGTTTGTCACGAGGTACAATATAGTCAGAGTCCTTCATTGCTTTGAGGGACCTGGAATAGCTAAGGCTGAGCAACTGTGCTTAGAAAACATTGAATGTCCTCTCCTCTTACAGAATTTAAAAATAAACCAAACTCCCATTATTTCCCTATATTTACAATACAAAATAACTTTAAAATGTTTTTTTCAGACAAAACACATTCTTCATCGTTTGTTCACATGCATTTGCGACAGCTAAAAGGTATTTTTGGTCGAGCTTCACCGCAACCAAGGCCATGATCGACCTTTTCTATCACGCGGTCGTTTAAAGTTGATGAGAAAGAATTTGCGCGAGTGAGACTTTGTGTAAGTCCAAACATTTCTTGTTCCTCAGTGCGTGTGGTACCCCTATGGGCCGCGTAACCATGCATGACTGATGTACTCAAGTGAACGCTCGAAGTGCGGTGAACAAGCTTTCTCTGAACCATCTTCCCCTCTCCTTATTACCATATTCCACAACAGTGCTTGTTGGCCTGCTTGCCACAATAAAGTCATCCATTCCATTCTAATTTGACTCGTTTTCATCCTCTTTTTCCCGTCCTTTATTACAGGAGTCATTTTTCTGCTACACAAAACAAACTGCGCCTTTTCGGTTCCATGGGTCATTCAATGCTTTTGCATCAATATTTATGCCCAATTCCGACCTTGCAAAAGTGAATATACCGCGAAGCTGCTGCAAAATTATGGAACTTGCTGGTGAGGCATTGAACGCACTGCTCATTCTGTGGACGAGACCAAATAATAATGTTCAGATTTATTGTGCATCACACCCCCGGGCTACCTTTCACTTTGATCTACTGCTAAGAGGTGCCTGCTTGTTGGTTTCCGTAACGCAGTGGTAGAGTCTATCGATAACGACCTGGGTTCGACCCTTGCAATACTAAATCTTTTTTCAGGGGGACTTTTTTGCTATGAAATTTTCTCGTATGTCAATTCCATGCCTATTTTCTGTAAATAAAGGTGGTTTGGTATACTTTAGGTCGGTTAAGATTAACAATGCTCGAGTAACCTGAACAAACAAAGCTGAACACCTGACTTCGTTCTAGTTCCTGTTGTCTGGTCCACAGCATAATCTTGCTCATTATCCTGTGGGATAATGACGACACAAAATAGGCACTGCCAGCACGCAACGCTTCAAACGCTTAAGAGTAGCGCTAGTGACAATCGCTCTGTTACCGAGACCAAATCAAGACTGCCTGTAGTACTGGTTGGTTGATCAGGGTCGCTGCAGCATGTGAGCCCAAGTTTCCTCAAAACAACAGCAAAGAACCAGTCCATCCTATACTGTTCGCGATAACAATAAAATCGTTGAGAAGAACTCTGACCAGTGTGCCTCATTCTAGTCTTACCATGCCAAGTGTCTATGCATGGAGATGTCAAAGTTTATTCTCATTTTCATTTTTATAATTTTGACAGTGACTGTACGCAGTGTTGTGCAATTATTTCCACTTGCATGAAAGCGAACATCCTAAAAAGGAATATTGCTCAATTTACCATTTCGGGTATGTAGCACGCCTGTAGTTTGGGTTAACTAGTCAACCATAACGTTGCGCGCAGGTACGTGGCAAGGAACGTTGAACTCGTATACCTTTAACGCCCTTACACCTCAAAGCGTAACGGTCAGCCGAACGTCACAAAATTCCCGGTGAATCGGGAAGGTAACGCTTGGCAGGGGGACCAGGTCGCATCATACATACGCGAAACAGAAGTTCCCGCGAATAGATGCGACATTACCCATTCTTCAGGCACATTCGAGGAGGATGAAGCCCATGTGACACGAAGCACTTTGTACGCTTGTAACACAAATGCGACATTAGGGGCAAAGGTGACAGCTTCGCTATTAAATTTTCACCGCCGTCCCGTATTCCTACATTAGTTGTCACACGGTTTTAAACTTGTTGCCAACCGGTATGAAACTGATGCTGTTTTTTTCTGCGTCATTCAAGTTATCTAAGATTTGTCAAACTGTTAGCAGAAAAGTGGAACGCACGTCCACACTTTCAAGCCAACTATTTTTTACCACGGAGTCGGTACCAGTACCTAGGGGAATCGCGGAAGCTCCTCACATCAGAAGGAACAGTTGCACGTGCATAAATGACACGTTCGTGGCTTCGGGTGATCATGAAATGCAGGATTTACAAAGCCATGCTGATAACTAGAAGCCAAAGAGTGTAAGTGCTATGGACTTGTCCTTAGTAAACGATTGACATCCCAAACGATTGACATTCATCCCAGTCCTGTTAGCGTCCTATTCGTCTGTATACTTAGCGCAATTCAGTATGAGCCATCCCCAACTAGCCCCATTCTACGTCCTTTTGAATCATGTTTGATTTACCGAGACGTAGTGGCCATGAATTTTTCAGCTGCACGCTGCTCGCGCACAAGCAAAAATGGAAATGATGGCTTCTGACTACTGCTTGTCATTGCACCACCCAAGAAATGGCCACGCGAAAATTGGTGGCATATATTTAACTTTTGCATATGTAAAAATGTGTTGCCTTGTTTGCAACACAACGTTTAAAGCTCAACATTGTGTGTTAACTCGGTTTTAAATAGATGTATTGCCACTCGCTAGGCTTTCACGTGATCACGACGTATTTCCTGAGGCTAGATTTGCCCGAGCGCGCTCTCTCTAACGTTATTTTTTCTATACCCTCCAGTCACGGATCAGGCCACGAAAGAGCAGGAAGTCCTCCGAGACGACTACAGACTAACATGTACCTACACCAAACACAACTACACGCCATCCATCGCCCTTTGCATTCACTGCCAAACCCCCGGCACACTGTACCATATATTGTCGGGAATGTCAACGAGACCAACGTTAATCAGTGCAGAAAGTTGGGCAAGTATGTACTAGGATAACTGGGACATGTTCTCTAGCGCAAAAAAAAAAAAAAAAGACGGGTACTTTCCGCACTAATTAACGTAGGTCTAGCGTTTGTCCCGTCCGTATTCTTCTCTAAGTCGCCGTATTTCTTAGCGCTAGAAAACCTCTCCCAACTAAACCCAGATATTCCCTCTATCTCCAACTCCTCACGCGAACAGTGGGACAGTACCCGGGCCAGCTGGTGAAGACAGCCGGCCGTACCAGCGGAGTACTGGATTGAAGACCCCGACCACAACTTCGGTTAAAGTTCCTCTCTTTCACTGGGCCTCTAGTGACGGTACTCAAGCCGCTTATATATTTTTGCATAAGTCAGCGTTCAGTGTGCGCCCAGCAGCGTTGGACGGCCTGACAGCCACACGTGTAAAACAAAGGTGCGCGGTGCGGGCGTGATCGTGAAGCGGCTCTTGAAAAATAATTCGCATACCCATGGAAGCAGTCTAGCACAGCACGTGGGTCGTCTAAAGCGAAAGCCTTCTCAGTGGGGCCGATGGCGCCCTGTCAGGAAACTATTGAATTTCCCCGTAGACCGGTTGGTCGACCGAAAAGCTCTGATGAGATCTCTGGACCCACGGCGCATGCGTGAAACAGGGCTTCCATTGTGTCAAAACAGCCACTTGGAAATTGCGGAAAAAGGAACGGTTCTGATAAGACAATACACGCATCGATCATGAAGGAGTACAATAGTATAGTACCTTTATTTCATAAACCACAATTAGGCACAGATTTAGACCGTTTGTAGGTGCGTTTACATAGTGCGCGAAAAATCGTAGCATAAGATGGTTCTTCGTTTGCGATTCGGGCCTTTGGAGGCCTGACAATCCATTGGACGTACTTTCAGCGAAGGCTGGACGGACTTTTAGCGGATGTCTTTAAGCACTGTTCACCTATTTTTGATATGAGAAAGCTTTTGCGCTTCTGTCAACTTTCGTTAAAGGAGGGAAGGTAAAGTTTTACAAAATCCTACACAGCCCCCTTTCTCCCAACTGCTAGAGGACATGTCGTCCGGCCGAGAATGCGCTTCTGGCATTCTGCGCCGTAGGTCGTATGTCGGTGCCGAGGTTGACCCCTCCTCATTAGTTAAATGGTCGCGCAAAACGTGTGACGCAGGTGTGGAAAGTGGGCCTTCCACTGCATAAAACGCTGTATGCAAGACACGCGCAGAAGGCCACAGTTTTCCTCGGTTGTGTGTAATAGCCGTGATCCTTGAGTAGCTGTGGGCCGACCATTCCATTTATTCGCTATTGATGTTGCGAATTATCGTGGTTGTCTTTGCGTGGTTGTGTTTGCGGAAGTGCGGTCAGAGATGCGTATACAGTAAGCAGTATAGTGTTCTTCGAAGAAGAGCGAAAAGGTAGTGGCGTCCTCCAGACACAACGCGGCAAACTGTTCTCTACATCACCCAGCAATATGTTTATGTCACTTTTTGGTACGTGCTTATACGTGTTGCTCAGGTCAAACTACATATGCAATAGTTAGAAAATCTTCCTGTGCGGGTGAACGCAGCATAGCCCGAATTCATTTCGATGTGCAAGTACCCACGCGAGCGATCGAAAGTTCTTGAGCATTTGCACACGCTCTGCGTGCGCAATTTCTTGAATACATGGGAAAGGAGAAGGGTATTTGGCTATTATTGCATTGTAGGGTGCACATCAGTATTAAAAAGCCCCATTGAGTTTTCGCTGGCTGAAAATACCGCCTGCTGGAGGCGACGGCGAAAAGCATCAGTTTCGAGCGCTTATTCCGAGGAATTGTCAACGCCTGCTCGCTCGCAGGGGCCAGTTGGTCGCAGATTACCCAGTCATGATTTTGCGTCACCATTGTCTATGCAATGCTTCAAGACGGCAGTTTTAATGGGTTATCTGTAAGCGTCACGGTACCGAAAGAGGCGCGTAGCCTTCGCTCCTCCGACGTGCTGTTCCACTGCATTTTTAAAGCGAAGCTTTAGTGTTCTAAGTGATGGCGTCTGTAACGCCAATACACCCTGCAGGAAAGCCAACTTCATCTGACGATGGTGATGAATGATTGCGGGTGAAGTGACAGAAACAAACGTGCGCTTCCCTTGGCCAGAATCGAGCCTGGGTTCCTCGCGTTATGAATCCGGTTCCTCCATCCGGTTCCTCTATCCGGTTCCTCCATCTCGACATAATCGAAACTCAGTCTATACTCAGAAGACAACCAACGAATCCGTCCCGGGAAAGCTTCGCGTACAACCATCGTTGTCGTTAGGCGGAGGGGTGCGCGGGTTTTTAATCACTGCTGCTCTACAGCCTCCGGATGCGTTCCGTACCTTAATATGCATGGTGACGGGACAAGTTTCCCCCATATTTTCAAAAAGAACAGCTGGCGTTGGCCATGCGCCTCATCCGCCAAAAATCATGTACAGGTCGATTACCGTGCTTGCAAGAAAGCCTCGGCCAAGAATAAAAGCGCCAGGCAAGCTGGTTAGAAGAAACACGTGTGTTTTTACGCATATACCGTTGGAACATAATGGCCGGCAAACCGCGTTTGCGGCTGTTGGAACCGTTGGGACGACGCCCGGTGGCGTTCCCTGTTAAAACGTACGTGTGATACTGCAACAACGGGTAGACGCACCTGGCAGGCGTTGGCGCAGGGCACAAAGCACACTAAAATTACGAGGCCAGCCAAGCATAAATGGGCACCGGCAGCCTTTTGAATTCTGTTGAACGCAGAAATATGAAGAGTGGGCAAGCGCTTCGGTGTGACCTAGATTGCCGAACAAAGACTGAAAAGGTAAACGAGAAAGAGTCGTACGGGGGTCAACGTTCGCCGAGCGTTTCCCAAGGGCAGAGATTTATTGTTGTTGCACTTATACTTTACTAGGTTGAAAAGAATTGTAAGAACAGAGCTGAAATCTGGTGCTCATTGCGATAACAATTTCACTTTGTAAACGCCGTTGACCGCCCGTGTTTGGTTTTGCCGCTGGCAAAAAAACTTCAGCATTCAGATATACGTTCGTCAGAAATATGTAGGCGCTGATCGAGCAACACAGTTTGCGGAGGACCATCGCCTCCTCCATCTTTTATATGCAGCGGATATGTTTTCTTTTTTGACTGCTCCGGCCTGTAACAACAACCAAAACAAGCATTGCGCGATACGTGCAGATATCCTGCATTGCACTGCGCGTTTAGCTAAAAACAGTGTTGCAAGAAGGCGCTACCGAAGCAAAAGTTTTACACCCCCATCTCGGGCAAAATAAAGTTAGCAACTCACTGACTCAAACCGAAAGCAACTCAAACCTTTCTGTACTAAGGTTCTTTTACGAAAGTTTTGACTAGGTCTTCCCGTGCGCTCTAAACAGTATACCCTTGCTTCATTTCATTTATCTGCCCATTTGCATTCATTGTAGGACGAAGGCATCCCCCATGACCGCAAGAAGCGTTTACCCAATCAATCAATCATCATCATCATCATCACCACCACAACCACCACCACCATCATCATTATCATCATCATCATCACCAGCCTATCTACGCCCACTGCAGGGAAAAGGCCTCTCCCATTAATCTCCAGTTACTCCGGTCCTGTGCTAACTGCAACCAATTTATCCCCGCAAACTTCTTGATCTCATCTGCCCATCTGCCCATCCAGCTTTCTGCCGCCCCCTGCAACGCTTGCCTTCTCTAGGGATCCACTCTGTTACTCTTAATGACCAACGGTTATCTTGCCTTCGTATTGCATGCCCTGCCCACTTCCATTTCTTCTTAATTTCTACTAACATATCATTAACACGCGTTTGCTCCCTGACCCACTCCGCTCTCTTCTTGTCCCTTAATGTTACACCTATCATCTCAATTTAAGTTGAACCCTCTTAGTGAGCCTCCAAGTTTCTGCCCCGTAGGTGAGTACCGGTGAGATGCAGCTGTCATACACTTTCTTCTTCAGGGACAATGGTAGGCTTCCATTCATTATCTGAGAATGTCTACCGTATGCACTCCACCCCATTCTTATCCTTCGAATCATATCTGCCTCATGGTTGGGATCCGGGGTGACAACTTGGCCTAAGACCGGCAACGCACTCCCTAACCAGAGCAGGATTGGCCACCCTGGTGTAGTAACGGCCACAACCTCCCATGAATACGTCAATTAATTCACCCAATCACTACACCAGGGTATATATTTCTGGTTACGCCACTGGGCGACATCGTCTGCTTTTTCTCACGTAGTGTGTTTCTCGTCGCTGCCGTAACTTATGAGCATTTTCAGTCTGAAAGATTACGGGAATGACTCGTGCCACGTTCAAAATACTCGCACTAACGCAATCCTTGCGCCTGGCGGAGGAACATCCGGCTGCTGTGGAGAGGCACAGGGGTGACTTCCGTTGTCGTTTTTATTCTGTATCCGAGTGTACATTAGGCTCACTGTAGGTACCGATTATGGTATTTCTACTGGACCAGGGCCTTGGTATGGAGGCGAGATCTCTCCCGCTAATAATGAGGAACATAACGCCCAAATGGCAACCGGTGTAGGGAACCAAATACCAGCAACAAGCGATCAGAGTCTTTTGTTTCATCGTGTGGAGGTTTTGGCCAATACTACATTATACGGTGACAGATATTGTTCCCGTAAGGGGAAAATGCTTGTGTCCTAGGGAGAGATATCTTAATTTAAAACGGAACACTAAATGAAACGCACCTCCGCTGGTGCGAAAATCGAAGGCAAGCGGTCAGGGTTCGTTTCAAAATTAAGCATATGTCTATGGGGCCGTTAATGTGTAAAGCCGGCTAGCTGTGTGGCTTAAAAAGTAAAATGCAAAAAAAAAATAACGACACCACGTATTACTACTTGCCGT
The DNA here is from genome assembly GCF_048455015.1 of Haemaphysalis longicornis. Classification (NCBI taxonomy): domain Eukaryota; kingdom Metazoa; phylum Arthropoda; class Arachnida; order Ixodida; family Ixodidae; genus Haemaphysalis; species Haemaphysalis longicornis. Next base: position 775,796 of record NW_027526319.1, read on the forward strand.
CTTGCTGTTAATATTTAAAGCCTCAGTTGTTTAATGATATAATTATCTTGGCTAATTATCTTGCAGGATTGAGTATGCTGTGGTCCGAGTTTTCGCCGTAGATTTACAGGTATTGTCAGCGACAAAATGCGCCACAAAGCACCGTTTTGTTTTTGTTTGTTTTTTTAAAGACGATAGTCTTTCTTGGGCTACTTAAACCCAGAAATTTTGGTCTGTCTGTATGCCTGTATGTCTGTCTGTCCGTCTGTCTGTCTGTGACTCGATTCAGCCACCCCGGCCACCCGGCCAAACTGAAACAATGCCGGCGCAACAGTCTTATATAGTCACAGCTAAATGTGCCCGTCTAAGTCCGGTGTAATGTTCATACTTGTCAATATTGTTGAAGAACAACAAGACATTACGCATATATAAGACAACAAATTAATACAGAAGTGATATTTGCAGCGTTCCTTTATAAAAAATCGTACATGTTTGATTTTGGCGAGATTAAATACTTCATCAACTGAAGAAAAAAATATCACTCCGCCGTCGCCTGCTGTCGCCCGCGCCATGTAGCTTCTGGCGGCATTTGAAGAAATCAAGTGGCAACAGTTACGAAAGGTTCCACTAGATGGGTTTCACGTTCTGCTTGCAACGCACGTGGACCAGGGAAACGCGGTTCTATAAACGTTGAAGTAGGGCGCCTCGATTAACGCGCGTCTTCGTCGTACGTTAGCGTTCGCATCGAGACACCCGGTTTGGAGCAGCGGAACGCGGGAAATTTAAAATGATTTAAGCAAACCTTTGGCGTCTTTACCTTGGGAGGAGCGCGACGCAAGAGGAACACATGAGAGGTGAGCGGGAAACCGAAGGGAGGCATTTACTTCGCAAAAGCCGATAAAGACTATCGTCTTTTGACGGCATTTGCAACGGAAGGAGCAGATACGCGGCCAATTTTTTTTTTTTTTTTTTGCACCAGCGCCCTTTCGACTTCGTGACGCCAGCTATGCCTACCCGTATGCAAGTCTTCAGGGCTAAATTTAGCTCATAGTTATCATGTTTACGATGTTAAACCTGCGCACGAACAAAAAAATCAATATGAACCATGAAACGTGTGAAATAAAATTATAAAGACTCAGCATGAAAACCCATTTGGGACCACTGTGACGTCTCTACCCTGTAAAATTATTTACACCCTTAAAGGGAGTTTTTACTGTCTGTAAAACCCCTGCTTTGTAGCAAAAAAAAAAACCCCGAAAGAAACCTTCCTTTAAGTGTGTTTTGTAGTTTATTAGACCCTCATGCCCTAGCAAAACCACAACACACCCCTTTAAAGGGTGTATTATTGTTATCAAAGGGTGTCTTTTTTTTTTTGCTTTTTGGCAAGGTGCAAGGATGTTCTTTACAGACGAAAAAGGTGTAAACCATTTGACAGTGTACGGTACTTTGTGCGGAGGCCGCTGTCGACGCATGGTGTTTCTATCACGCTGCTTATTACAGATGAACTGTGTGGTCTAGGCTTCCGATAAATGAATAGTCACGAAATGGATAACAGGAGCTGGGTAACACAACGAAGCAAGAAATAGCACTTGGGCACGTTCGCTGCCGTGTAAATTTATGCTTAGCATCCATTGATAGGTAATGGGCGTCGAAAACTAGATTGCCTAATCTCTCTTCACTATAAGCTTACTAACTAAAACCTCATCAAGCAAGTCGCGTGGCACAGCGCCAGCGCCCACGTTACTTTAGAAAACATTGTTTATCTGAGCGCCTCTGCCCATTTCTTTTTCTTTAGGCTTCCTTCGACGTCGCAAGGTCGTCGGCGTTACTCATCACTATCACGTGACCGTGAAGGCTGCAGCCGGCGCGTTCAAGAGGGTTATTTTCAGGCTTCTTGGTGCTCGAAAGCACGTCATTACGAATGACACACCTTGCTGCGGTAATATTTCTTTGCCCGACAGCGCAATCACGCCTTTACTACGCGATAGGGTCAGGCTGCATTTCACCCAACGGTATGCGAATGTTTAAATTTGGGAATCGAATAGAGTATGCAAATTCGCGAAATAGTGACTTCGAATGTCCAATATTCTCTTAATGTGGCTGAAAAAGTTACGAGATAAAAAAAATCGACCTTTATTCCTAGCATGATTACAAGCACACATTTGTGTGCGTGTACAGTCGAAAGCTTTGTGACAGTAAACATGGGAGCGCGTGCCGCTCAATACATGCATGGTGAGAGGCTGGCGCGCTCTCGCAGTTTGTGTGTTCAGCGGTTGCACGTCCTGAAACCGCTTCATCGCGCAGCTGCCTGCTGCACTAGTCACGTCACGGAGGATAACCCATTTTTTATCACCCAATCGGGCAGGGAAGAGCAAACGTTCTAATGCGTTCGCTGGGTTTCGCGCTTGATAAAGAGCTCCTCATCGGCACAAGTATTCTCTGGAATCGTTTCCCGATATCTAACGTAGCAACCGCAGCAGGAAACAGCGCAATCAATCGTTGTCAGGGAGCCGATCCGCCGAATGTAGGAACTGCGAAAGTTTATCATCCCATCCCTAGACCGCTCTGTGTCTACTTAGAAGCGACACGCGCTCCCGTGTTTGCTGTCATAAAGCTTTCGACTGTACTACTCGAAACCTGCACGCAGGAACCTCTGTAGTTTTATGTAGTTTATACGCGTGGTGAGGTGCTAATCTAGGTTTTATTCGTGGGAATTTTGTGGCCGCTTTATTAAACGCGAAAGCCATGCAGACATGCGAGATGCCACTCACTCGCTTGTTTCTGTGCTCGCCTTCAGAAAGTACTTGTAACAAACTTTTACTAAAAAGGTACTAACGGGTTGTATTTACGGACTTTAATATCCCCCAGAATGGTACGGCGGTCCCGCTACTGAATATGGACCCTAAATGCTATCGTTACTACAGTCTAGACCGTGCACTTAGTAACTGCTGCTTGTTTGACACTAACATTCACTGATTGTAACATAATTCTATGAATTATTGAGCATAATAACTACAGCACTTTTCCCATTCCAAATCACGATTAAAACGTTTTTGCAAACCCACGGGGTTACTTGTATACGTTCAAATGTAAATTCTTTTTTTTTTTTTTTCAAAGTTATCGCTAAAATATTTGATTTTTGTGACAAGCCCACTGACTCAATCAGAGAACGTTCCGCTGCTGGCTATAAAAGCCAGAAGAGCAGACGTAATTCTAAGGTAACCAAGTTACACTCGCTCGTGCATCCCGTCGGTTTTCTTGCTCTATTCATTTGTTATCGAAGTGTGGTATGCGCGTACAGAATGAGTCTATGTCGTGATGCGCGCTCAGCCGATCCACATTGTCACCCGCATATCTTTTTACTAGGGCATGTATGCATGGCCAGTTAGTAAAGGTACGAAGTAACTAGTCGTTAAAGATCCCCAGGTGGTTAAAATTAACTTGGAGCCCTTCACTACGGCGCGCCTCATCGCCTGCGCTGCGTCGGCACGTTAAACCCTACAATCAATCAATCAATCAATCAATCAATCAATCAATCAATCAATCAATCAATCAATCAAACGTAGTACGTAGTGGATACTGTGACAAGTAACTGGTTAGTGTTCTGTTAGTATGTGCCATGATCTTTTTTAGTCCCGTTTCGTCACCTTCGTCCTGTCGTTGGTGCTATAATCGGCGACAAGGTAAAATCGTCTTTACAGTCCAGCAGCTATGCGGTGCTTTTCTAACAGGTGTTACAAAAATCAATTGCGGGAACGAACTCCCAAGTGGGAATTGCCAGATAAATGCGTAAGCCGCTCTGATATTCCGCTAGTCGTTTTAAAGTCAGCTTCACAACTATGCACAAGTACCTCGCTGGTGAGACATTTTTCCAGGTGACATAAAGCTGCCCGATAGCAAAGAGAGGATGACCATAGCGACTTTACTAAACACCTCCGCTTTCAAGTCGACTTTACAACTATGCACAAATACCTCGCTGGGAAGACATTTAGGGCCAATGTAGGGAGTCTGATATGAGAGTAAGAATGCACTACAACCTCCTATTAAATACTCCTATAAGACCCCATGTATCGCTATGAAGCGCTATACACCGTGCCCCTTTGAAGTCGGCTTCACAACTTCGAAGAATTGCGTTGCTGGACGGCATTTTACCAGGGCTAACATTAGCTTCCAATATCAAAATACGAAGGCCCTAGGGCATTTGGGTAGCGGCATCTTTGTATACGGCGAAAGTGCGACATATGAAGCATTACACGCGGACAGATAGGTTTCCTTGTCGCCTTTGCAGAATGCGTGATTGCTATATACGTGTTCAGATGGCAGCACGAGAAAATGAATAAATTTTGATTTATGACTATCGGTCACATCTGTACGATACAGGGGAGATTAGTTTCCGCCAATAAAGTCCCGGCCGTTGGTTGAGTAGCAAGTGCAGGCGCTTGGCGATGCGACAGTACGTCAAAGTCGGGTGCTATACAGTCGAACCTCGTTTTAAAGAAGTAGTATCGGGACAGCAAATTAGATCGTTAAACCGACATTCTTTATAACAGTAGAGGTAAAACTCGGCTATAACAAGTCGACCACCTGCCTCGCGCAAAAATACTTGATACAAAAATGCATTCTTTGATGATTCAAACCCACTATACACAAGGTAACCATTAACCTTGCTTCTTGTTGCATTTCGAGCTCAATGAGCCGGAACATGAGCACATGAAATTACAACAGTACAGAGTTCAGTTGACAAAACAGGACTGCGTCCTTATTTATGATGTGATCTTCGTCTGGCGGATACTCACAGCACTGAGTAGAATGAAGTTTTCCACAGTGTACACAAACAAAAGGGCCTTTACACTTCTGTAGTTTAGGACTACGGGGGGATTTTCCAATTAACTTCTCAGCCTCCTGGTCAAATATTTCTTCGTTATATCCGGTAGTCCGCACAGCTCTCACGTTTTCAGTTTCGTTATAAAAGAATAAGTGTCATTGAAATAAAGCGTGACCAACCAAAGTCTGTATTTATAGTTCGCTATAGCCGATAAATCTCTGCATAAGTGTTCGTTATAACAAGGTTCAACTGTAGATCGCTTGCCCTGACGCCATCGTAGCTTCCATGTCTGTGACCCACAAGCACGGCGAGCGGCTGCACACTTATCTGGTGCTTGTATCTTTCGGAGAACTGAAAAAGTGTAAGTAGGTCACAAGAAAGGGTTGTGATGACGTCATGTGCCAGCTATGTATATCACGAGACCATACGGCTCACCGGGGCGATTCTGCAGAACATGTCGTTGGGCAGTTTGGTACTCAGCATTGCAATACATTACAGCGCGAAGGGTGACGAAGACTTGGAATGCAGACGGAACAAGCGCTTGTCCCGTGTGCTTCCCAAGTCTTCGCCACCTTCGCGCTGCGACGTGTTCGATAGGAACAATTCTCTCCGTGAAGAACTAAGCGTTGGCTGTGACGAAATTACTTCTTTCCCACATGCTGATCCCAAGTCATTCTCGAACTCATTGCGATTGTTTTCCCTTTACCCAACAATCGCTTTAATTGGACACATCCGCTTCGCGGCGGTTCTGTCTTTAGCCACGCTTCCTTATTGCGACGTGACCTTGTCAGAGTTCAGTGGAAAGAGAAGTAAAGAAACGGAAACACGCAAACGCTCACCCTTGAAAGGAACCGCCGACAAGTAATCCTCCACACTTGCCCGATGCGCAAGCAATCTCGTCGGGGAGGAGTGGACACTGCACTGCGGCGAGGCCACACAAACACAAACCAACTGTCCCGACAGCAGATCTCACTGTGTCTTCCGCTCAGCAGTACAGCAGGTCCAACACTTCGGGGAATGCGTAGCGTGGCCCACCGGAAGTCGTTAATCAGTTCAAGAGCGCAGGAACCGCTGGCGGTCTTGTTGATCCACTAGCACGCGCGTGCACGCGTCAACAAACCCGCGAGGACGCCGCCCGGTCGGTTTTTAAAAATGCAAGTAGCACAAAAGGCGCACGGCACGCCCCTTTCGCCACTCACGCACATGTTCGCCGAAGGCTATGTGAGAGGGGGACAACACGACGACGGCGACCGTAGCCTTTCTTTCTTCCATGACAGCGGCCAAGTTGCCGGAGTTGTGCGGGAGAGGGTGCGAGGTAGAAAACCGGAATGTGGTTGCGCAATGCTCGCCGCTGCCTTTGCATAGCGAAAGTAAACGCGCTTCCACGCGCGTGGTGGCCGCTAAGTGACTCACGGTGAGTAAGTGCGGCCGTTGGGAACGAGGCTGCGAGCTCGTGTATGTTGCGCCCGGTCAGGCGCCGGGTGGAAGCTGTCAGTGCTTTTAAAGGGGCCCTGAAGAGGAAATAGGCCCCGTTCAGTTTGAAATAAGTACATTTTAGTAACTACCTCAGCCTCAATGCAGCCACGAAAGACGTTTTCTGAACTAGAACAACTCAAAAAGCAAGGTCAAACTTTCAACTTTCGCGCTACGTGTCATGAGCAGTGACGCAATCAGGGGAGCGATTGTGGCCTGAATGTCCAACGAGACGAAAGATCCACCGAGACGGAAGGTCCAATCAAGCCTTAATGTCTGTCGAGATTATAGATTCACCGAGAGGAAAGGTTCAACAATAATGATGATGATGATGTTGGCGTTTAATGGCGCAAGGCCAACGAGGGCAAAGAGCGCCAAAACAGTGGTTAGGTATGAAGGATGTAAAGGTAAACTCTAAAATCGTGTAACAAAACAAAAGTAAAATCAGTAAACGACAATGAGGATGGCTGGTGTAAAAGGCCAGGCTGTGATGGTGCATGGCATGAAATAAGGTTTGAAAAAAAACTACGCGTGATAGGAAATGAGGTGTAAAAACTTGATGTCACTGAGAAACTTAAAAGTGCGTTGTACCGGAATCACGGGATCATCCGCCAGAAAGAGTGCTGGGTGTAGTGGAATGTGTTGTCTGTAGAGTTGAGGGAAGTGCTTACATCTTGTTGTGTGGCGTGCTTTGCATGTAATAAGGACGTGAAGTACGGATAGGCCCTCCCCACACCTGCTACACAGGAGTCTTGGAGATCCAGTGAGCAGATAGGAGTTTGTCGCGTGTGTGTGGCCTATCCGTAATCTAGCTAGAGCAACTTCGATGAATCTGTTGTGTGAGTCACTAGTGTATTGTCCTAAGTGTGGTTTTATTATGTGTAACTTGTCTGTCTGTTTACTCGAGCTCGCTTGCCATGTTTCGTGAAGGTGTTGTCTCATGTGTGGCTTGAGGTCAGTGTAAGGTACTGTTGTTATGTCCATTGTGTTTGCAAGTGCAACAGCGGCGGCCATTTGATCCGCGGTCTCATTCCCCGCGATTCCAGCATACCCTGAAACCCAGCACAGGATTAGTGAAAATGTTTAGCATATATAAACAATATGGCATTAAATACAAGATTGACAATGTGGTTTTTTCTGGGTCTGTGTGAAGTCAATGCACGCACAACAGTCAGAGTCTGTAAAGATGACGGCCTTATGAATTTGTTTTTTAAGAATGTGCTGAACGATGAGTAAAATGCCATATGCTTCTGGTGAGAAGACAGTGGTGTGTACATTCATGGTTCTGCAAGAATTAAAGTTGGGACCATGAGCGGCGCATGACACCGTATTTGAAGTTTCAGAGGCTGTTGAAGAACCGAGGCGAGGACCGCGGGACGTGAGCGAATCTTTAATGGCGGATGGATCATTACAATGACGGTGATAGTAGGAGGCAGCTGCCAAGCTACCTCTTCTTCCTCTTATATTTTTAACAGAGGCATCGCTATAGAATTCTGCACATTTATATTTATCCTGAAGCGACAAGAAATGCTGCAGAATCGCAGCTCTCGGAACCCTGTTTTTATCTATTTTCATAAAAGAAACATCACAACAAACAGGCTGCAGTTGCCATGGTGGTATAACGTCAGAAAATGATGATTATGATGTACATACATCTAAAAACCCAACGGAAATACCTGAAGCTTCCTCTCTCACCCTCAGAGAGTAGGGCAAAGACACAGATGGACGATTTGAGAATAGCTGGGTTGTAGATGTATCGTTGAGGACAGGTTAAAAGGATGATTATTCAATGATGAGACCTTGAAAGCATATAATAAATCAATGTACATTCGTTGATGTTCCAGGCACCATTTGTTACTTTCAGCGTACAGACTCTGGGCCGGGTTAGTGCGGAACGCACCACACGCAAGGCGCCGGCGCAAGTGGAGCACTGCGTCAAACATTTTTAGTGCTGTTTTTGATGCCGACCCATACACAACACTACCGTAGTCTACCCGAGACCTGACTAAGGCGGTAAAGACACGGAGAAGGAGTTCTTTGTCTGCGCCATAAGGTTGGTGGGAGAGGACTTAGAGAATGTTTAGTGTTTTCAGACATTTATGTTTAGGTTGTTTGATGTGTGGAATGGACGTCAGTTTTTCATCAAGTATGACACCTAAAAACGTGTGCTCCTTTTTTACAGGAATAGAAGCGTGATGAAGGGTGATCTCAGGGTCTGCCTTAATCCCGCGCTTCCGGGAGAACACAACGTTAGGTACTTTTTACAGGGTTCAGTTTAAAACCGTTTGCGTCCGCCCAGCCAGCAAGTTTGTTCACCCCAAGCTGGACTTGGCGTTCACAAATTGAAAAGTTACAGGACTTAAAAGATATTTCAATGTCATCTACATATACAGAACAGGAAATGGTTAGTGGCAATGCCTTCCGAAGAGAGTTCATCTTAACAATAAAGAGTGTACAGCTCAAGACACCGCCTTGAGGGACGCTATTTTCCTGCACGTATACATTCGAAAGAGCACTGCCAACCCTCACTCGAGAGGTCCTTTCCGACATGTAGCTACCAAGCGTGTTCAGCGTGTTCAGGTTTGCTTAGTTATGTTCAAAGTACTGTTCAAAACGATCTTCATATCGAAGCGCTGGAACGTTAGATGAGTTCGTAGGTAAAATGGAAGCACGACGCTGTATTGTTCTCTATTTGCGTATTTTCATTTTCCACTTGTGTGTCAACTAGAGCCCCATTTTTTGGGCCTATCCTCCTTGATGGGTATGAGCCAATTTTTTCACCACCACCAGAGGCATCCAAGGTGGTGGCACGCGCTGCGCCCGCCACCGCGAAACCACGTCTCGTCGCTGACGCAGTACGACGCTGTCCCTGCTTCCCCCATGGCTGAGGAATTCGTAAACGAGGCGTCCTCCGCTACCGAGCTTCTTGGGCAGCGCCAGAGCGTCCGCTTCTTTGCGCAAGACCGCCTGAGTTTGAAGAAGGCCGTGATAATTTCGGCTACGGCTCTCCTCATTCTCGTAGTCCTCATCACCGCCGTGACTCTCGGCGGGGCCAAGAAGCAGCGGCCCGAACGTGAGCCCGACTCCGCCGCCGCACAACCTGCCATGGCTCTCCTTGAGAAGGCCAACATCGAGTCTGACCGGATGAGCAACTCGTCGGGCGGTGCTCCGGCTTCCACGGTATCTTCAGGCAAGCCGCAGTACGTGCAGTTCGGTTAGCAAGACGGGAACCAACTGCGCCGCTTCGGCGATGCGTACGAGGACTTGGACAAAATTTAAGTCAGGCGACTACCAGCGATGGGCTCAACGACAAAAAAGGCAACGAAAACTGTTCTGCACTTTTTTTTCGCCAGGACAACGGGTTTGCAGAACTCGTTCGAACTTTTGCGCGTTGGGTTACACGGGGAAGCCACCAAAGCTAACCAAGCAAGCTTCGTTCCCATCGACTGCCAAGTGATGCCTCTCCTTTTTTTCTGACCCCATTGCCCAGTCTCCCCTAGCACCTTACCGGATCAATAAAAAAGCTCCCCTTATGGCGTTACAACTTCGTCAGTAAAGCTTTAGTACTAAATTACTAAAAATTAGTAAACCTTTAGTAGAAATTAGTAAAGCCTTGCTTTAGAAACATTTAGACGGGACACTCTCGGGTTCCTCAAGGGGCTCGGAACGTAAGTTGGGTCGATCGCGTGAACAGCATGTCGGAAGGGATAGATGCTTAGTTTGTCTTTTAAGCTAGTATATTAATATTCATATTACCGCACGCTAGAGATGACCTACTTACTAAAGCTGAAAGCCTCAAAGGGGCTCTGTAAAACGTTTTAACATGAAAGTGTTTTATGCCCGGGTACACCAAGATCTGACAGGCGTCATATCCGTCACGTAATTGACGTCGCCGGAAAAAGTTCGATTGACGCGGCTGCGCCCGGATGCGAGCCAGGAACTCTCTCGCGGCAACGGGAGGTACCCAGCGCTCTGCCGACTGCGCGAGGAATTCAAGCGGAAGTAGGTCTACGAACGCGCCTTATAGGCCTCCTGCGCTGCCCAGGGGGCGCTGCGCAAGCGGCTTCCGGGCAGTACTTCCGGGTAGTACAAAGCTGCGCGGGTCCCATAGGATCCCGTGTTGACAGAAGCAAACTGAGCTCGACGCTCCCGATTATTTTGCGACGTGGCCACCAGTTCATCCCCGACGCGTCCGATCTATTTCAGCGATCAACTTGGCATTAGGGGGAGAAGCTTTGCAGCGCTTAAAGGGACACTGAAGTGATATGTAAACATTGCGGGATTACTAGCGCAAATTGTAGCCCGGAGTCCCCAGGCCATGTTTCGACCACTCTGGGCGCGTTTACGCGATTTTATTTAGTAGAAAAATTAATTCGAAAATGCTGTCCTCCTTTCTTTACGCTCGCCCATTTTCTGTGGCGTTTTCGTGTGACGTCAGGAGGGGCCGAGCTTGCAATTGGCTGCGCACTGCACGGCTCCCCGGCCTTCAGACAGAGTCAGTCGGCCCAGCGTTTCGTCCGCCGGCCGCCGACGGGTCGTCGCAATTCCTTCGCTCAGTTGAAACGAAGCCAGGACACGTTTGTGAATGGAAGAATGTGCCTTTCTTTACTTGGTTAGTTTGTACACTGTATCTAGCTCCAAGTCAAGGTCGCTTCACACAAGCACTGCACAAGCGCACATGCGACGCTTCGCTGACTGGTACGCCAGGAGGAAAATATAAGGCCTCTTGAAGGCGGGAGAAGAGTCAGCGAAGTCAATATAGGTACTAAGGAAATAAAATCAACTGATATTTTTACCGCACAGCGTAAAACTAGGGTGCGGGAAGCACTTTTTTGCGCTGGGCGAACAACCACAGCGGTCAGCAGCACGACTACGCATCTGCGAACGCTTTTCCGTCTACGAAATGCAGTTGCTAGACGTGAGCTATTGTGGAAACTCGGGGTACGCTTACTGCACGAGTGCAATACAACAAATAGTCACCTAAGCTGCTTGAAATGCCAAAACTAAATAAAAGTGTAAACGTGTTGTACAATATATACCTTATATAACCAAGTTCGGCTGAGCCGGTCTCGTGGCCTAGTGGTCTGGGGCGCCAGGTGTTTTGTCGCAAGTGTTTTGCAAGTCACGAGTTCGAGTCCCCGCGGGTACGTGTTTTTTTTTTTTTTTTTGTAAGTTAACTTTTTCGTTTTCTGCCGATGTTTTCTACATTGAGTTCACCTTTTTTTTGGGCCGCAACGTTCATGGCTCCACGAACTAGTTCAGTCTCCGGGGCATCAGGGTCTGAGAGGTAACGAGGCCGCGCACGCGGAGCGCTTACCCACCGGGCGCCTCACCCATGCTCTCCCGGCTCGGATATTAGCAAGCCACTTCTGCGGTTTAGACAAATCGTAAAACATTACTGCGATAACCGCCGGCTTTACCCAGCCCCTGCTAAGGGTCTGAGCAAGGCCGATGAGCGACTACTGCGGCGCCTGCAGACGAACACATTTATGTGCCCTGCAGTAACAAAGCATTTCGATCCTAAAACAGATGGGCGGTGTCTGCACTGTGGGGAGGTGTCCGACACCTTCCACATGGTGTGGGCATGCCAGCGCAACCCTGCGTTATCCCCCAACCCTTCCTCTACCAGAGAGGCATGGGAGGCGGCCCTGCTCAATTGCTCGGGGCTGGAGTCTCAAAGGGCTCTAGTTCGACGGGCGAGAGTGGCGGCCTTGACCAATGGGGTCCCGGAATAGGGACTGCACCTGTGCGGAGCGCCACAGGCCCTAACTCTCTTCTATTCTGATCAAAAATAAAGTTACACTCCTCCTCCTCCTCCTCCAGAACGCGCGCAGGCTGGCACTGGTGCGCTAGCGAGTTCTCGTTGGCATGCTGTTGCCATAAGCACCGACTGCTTGCGGGCAGTGGGCACAGGCCAGAATGAACAGACCCTTGGCCTGGTGCGAACACGCTTTTTACGGTACAGGCATGAGTGAGGCAAGCTCCAAATATGGGAAAAAAGCGCATGACATTTGGGCGTCTGCGGGTACGCGGAGGGCGTCCATGCACTGCGTAGGCCTCGGCTAGTGAATGCTACGATTCCAAGCCGTCCTGGGAGGCTTATCTTTATGCATTTTCACAGCTGACAACATGGCAGAAGCGCGGTACGATGATTACTGAGTTATTGAGAATGCCCATCGCCACCAGTTGTGCTTTACAGAACCGAAACCGAAACCGAAACTTGTTTGGTTGCTCACCTTGGGCATCGTCCAATCACGGTGCCCGCTCCTCCTAACGTCACAGCCTTAGTTGGTGCGGCCGCCGCAAACCGCGCATGGTAGTTTTTCTTCTTTCGCGCTTTGTAAAATAATTATCGATTTGTCAACCGGATAAACGATGAAAAGTGTGCTAATTTGAGCCAGTCTACGCAGTCCAAGCAAAAACGGGAGCTTGACAAATTCACTTCAGTGTCCCTTTAACACGTTTACAGCGCCGACGAAAGTGGCGGGACCGTGACGGCGTCTGCTACTCGCAGGTTCACCGATCGATGGTCGTACGAAGCAAAATTTTAGGTGAAATTTCTAGTTTAAACTAATACTCTAGGTCACAGAGACTTCTCAAAAACAGCCAAGAAGAGTGACGCAATCGGTGATGATCGCGCTTTAAAAAGCCAGCGAGTCCGGCGGACCGCAGGCACGCCTGCTGCGGTGCGCCGCTCTTTTGCGTACCTGCACACTATGCGTGCACTTTCATTAAACAGTGCTCGTTTGCGGCGCCGTTACGAATACACGGTGCAGCGTTAGCTTGCCGTTTTGTTGCGTGTCTCAGTGACAAATTGCCGCGACCGTCAGAAGCGTGAAATCTGTTTTGCGATTCCGAAATTATAGTGGCCGTAAAACAAAGTGGTCGGGCGAACTAAGAGGCCGCTCGCTTTCCTTGTTTGCTTTCGCTTTACTTAATTACGCTCTTGCAGTATACATTCCCAGTTCGCACTTAATAGCCTAGAATGAGCGTCAGCAACGGCTGAGTTCCATGCAGCCGACACGGCGGAGGGCTGGACGGCAAATCGGAAGGGGGGGGGGAGGAGGAGGAGGGGGCCTTTGAATGCAAAGAGAAAAAATTCAGCGAATTTCTAATGATATTTGACAAAATCTGGCGAAGTGTGAAGATGGGGGTGCAATTCAACTGGAGGACGCCAATTCTCTGTTCTTACCTCGCTGTCTAACTCCATTTGAAGTCAAAACTGGGGTGTCGGCGTTTAGATTCGACGACCCCTGCACTAGGGAACCAACACAGTCAGTGATGATCGTATGTAAATATTCGGGGCCCCGCGCCGTGTATGTGGCTGTGTTATGTTATGCTGTGTTATGTGGTGTTATAGAAGTACACATCTCTGCAGGCAGCGGGCGTGTGATTTGGTGCATGTTTTGCGTCCTTTAATAGCGCTTAATTTGTTTATTTGGCGATATTGCCCCACCTACACGCTAGTATACATGTACCCTCCTGTTCGTAAATCGTGCGGCGTAAAATGTTACGCAAGAATCATTTAGTTTGCGAAAATACGAAACAAAATTTCCACTCGTTTCTAAGGCGGTGCCAGGCCAGCAGTGTCAGCTGGGTCGGCTGCGCAATTCTTGCGTTCGCTTGCATGCTCCCGCTGAAGCAACCTTTTGCAGTTACCTCAGGATATAGGATGAGCAGCGTTCCTTGTTTATGCTACTCGTGAACTTTCCTTTGCCGACCGCACGCAAGAAGAAAAAAAATTGCCCCCACCTCCCCGAAGGGAATCGTGAGGAAGTGCGAATGCATTTCTTGCGCCGAGAATACACGGCGTAGTAATTCTGCCATCGCCTTGAGAGGGGCAGTACCGGCGAGGGGGAGCTGTCAGGCGAGGGGAGAGGCGCGCGCCGAGGGTGAGTGCAAACCTAACGGGGGGAGAGGCGCGCCAGCTGCAGAGCATGTGACGTCACGGCGCGAGGAGAGGGGGAGCAGACGCAAAGGCGCCAGCGCGCGGTCACGTGGGAGTGTGACGTCACGGCGCGAGGAGCGGTGCGGGAGCCGGCGCGGGCGTGCGCAGCCACGGCGCGGGAGGCGGAGCGCGCGCGGGTCACGTGGGGTGTGACGTCGCTGCGCCGTTGCTACAGACGCTCCTCTCCGCTCCTCGCGCCGTTGCTAGGGGAGAGGAGGAGAAGCAATGCGGACGGCGGAAGGTTCGGGGTCGCTTATAAAGTGAATCGCACTTAAAAACTGTAACTGTCGTGAAACAGTTAAACCACCCGACCTGGCGATACTGTCCCATGCCGCGACCATCGCGAAAGCTCGCTAAAAGAAAGCCGACAAATCGACTTCTTTTAGCGGATATTATTTTATTTAGCCTCTGCAACTACTTTAAGGGCTATTTCATACAATATGCAGTCATTTAAACTGTTTAAACTCGCCACAAAGCGCCACAACCAACTTTCACTCTGGCTTGTAATTGAAAACACATGGAGGGCGGCGGGGGTCGTCTGCTTTTGTACTACCCAGAGGCGTTGCCCGCTAGGGGCGCTGCATGTCGCCAAAACTCCAGCGCAGGAGGCCTATACGCCTCGAGCTTCGCGATCGCTGCGCCGCCTGCCGCCGCTTCTCCGCGGCGTTGACGGGATTTGCGCTGCGTGGCTGATAGGGGCTCGTGCAGTGTTTTGGTTCTGTTTCGCTTCTTTTCGCCTTTCCGCGCCCTAAAAAAACTTGTATGGTGACGTCTAGAGGCAAAGAATACGTTTAGGCCACTTAAAAAGCAGCTGCGTCTTCGTAGAGTACGCGATCGCCTGCAAGAGCTACCCGGGGACGCGGTTCTGCGCGCTTCGTCGCCGCTATTCCGGGCGTCGGCGACGACAGCAGCATATCACCCATGTCACCTCCAAAACATCAGGCACAAATGAATTCTGCTGTCGCCTCGTTTAGACCTGGTACTGGCACAATGAGAGGTTGGCTTCATTTCGCAGCGTGGACAACGAACGCGGCTTCATTTCGAATACCTACGTCGCAGAAAAATGTGTTTCGGGGATGGGATTACCCAATCCTGGACAATAACTAATGTCTGTTATAAGAATATAAATTATGAAAAATGTTAAGCAAATTCCAAGCCTGTGCGTCGTTAAATATGTGCCCACACACGACATATAGCAAGAACCAAGGCAAGTTAATCAAACCACGGAAAAAAATGCTGTGCAAGTGCGGAATTAAGTAACATAATAAAATGAAAAAAACAACAGTGCAGCTTCTAACATGCTAAAGACGTTCGTCGAAACTTAACCCAGGTAGGGTTCACTAGACCAACTATACGAGAAATGCGCTGCTTTTTCGCGGAAAACGGTGGGGGGGAGGGGAGGGGGACGCTGTGTACAAATGCGGAGCGGAATCAAGCAATGAACGGTTTAGTAATCCCACACACAAATGTCGCGTTCACTTTCATTTTGTTTTTCTACTTCAACGAAGAGCTGATCGTACGGCGGACGCATTTTTGGAAGTATACAGGGTAGGCTGCTCAACAATTAAGCGATGAATTAAGGTGTCGTTGGAAGAGTGTGGTATGTGATAAGGCCCTCTGATTTCAGTTTCTGCTTTATTCTGCAGGCTCCCTGTGCCATATGACGATATTTCGAAGAAGCATTTAGTCGCGGACGCGGATTGTATTCTAAGCCCGTCTCCGCGCTGCTCGCAGAGGATATATGTAGCACATGAATGTTTGCGGGCGCTCACCTCACGACAAGACGACTCGGTGGTGTGCTGATCCCCGAGTATAATTATGCATTGTCCATCGTACTTTTGTTGAATATTCCCGAAATTAACACAGACTGGCTTGTAAATGGTGGTGATCAATATCTGATGTAAGATATTGGCAAATGTCTCTGGCGTGCTGTCAGGTATGAGTGCTCCGCTGATTATGTAAGCGCACAAAACCGATTTAAATCGTAGTGTATAGTCATAACATGAACATCTGAGAAACCGGTGGTTATGGAGACACGGCTAGTAAATTCAGGTCAGTGTAACTACAATCGGCTCCATCATACGCCGGTTCCGCGACCCTGGCCTGTGGCACACACCTGGCGCTTATACAGACCGAATATACCACACTAAAATCGCGTCAGAAACATTCACACTCTCGTAAACACACCCCATTTGCGAACACAGTGACTGCTCCACAGAAACGTAGATTTCAAACGCCCGCAAACGGTAAATCTCAGTCGTGAACGTGCCGCAAAAGCCGCGGCGCACTGGGGAGCGGGGCGCGGACTCCCGCGGCTGCTTTCGAAACGGGCCGCTAGGGGGATTTCAGTGGCGCCCCTATACGCCTCGAGATTCGCGATCGCTGCGCCGCCTGCCGCCGCTTCTCCGCGGCGTTTGCGGGATTAGCGCTGCGTGGCTGATAGGTGGTCATGCAGTGTTTTGGTTCTCTTTCGCTTCTCTTTGCCTTTCCGCGCACTAAATAACTTGTTATGGTTACGTCTGTAAGCTAACTGAACGTTTAGGGCGCTTAAAAAAACAGCTGCGTCTTGGTAGAGCGCTAGAACGCCAACAAGAGCTACCCGGGGAGGCGGTTCTGCGCGCTTCTTGGCCGCTCTTGCGGTCGTCGGCGACGGCAGCAGCATATCACCGCTGTCGCCTTCGAACACGTCAGCACAAGTGAATTCTATTTATTGTCACCTCGTTTAGACCTGACATTGGCACTGTAAGAGGTTGGTTCGTTTTGCAGCGCAAACAACAAATGCGGCTTTGCTTCGAATATGTACGTCGTAGAAAAATATATTTCGGGGATGTGATAACCCAATAGCTGACAAAAACTTGTGCCTTTTATGGGAATATAAGCCACGCGAAAATGTTAAGTACACTCAAAGGCTGTGCATTGTCAGATATGTGCCCACTCATGCCGTATAGTAAGAACCAAGGTATATTTTAATGAAACCACGGGAACATTAATGGTCTGCAAGTCAGGAATAAATAGAATAGTCGTACGGGAATGAAAAAAAAAACCGAGAGCAGCTTCTGAAATGCTAAAGACGTTTGTTTGAGCAAGGTAGTATTTACCAGACCAACTAGATGCGAAATGCACTGATATTTCGCTAGACATAAGGGGGGGGGGGGGGGGGGGGCTGAGGAGGAGGGCGCTCAACTATCGTTTGTTTACAAATGCGGAGCGACATCAACGAATGAACGTTTTAGTAATCACACACACAAGCTGCGTGTTCACTTTTCGTTTGTTTTTCGCTTTCAACGATCGGCTGATCACTCGGCGGACGCATTTTGCGAAGAATACAGGGTAGGCAGTTCACAAGACATACGAGGTGTCGTTGAAAGAGTTGATTGAGACGATGAGGCACGCCGTAGTGGAGGGCTCCGGATTAATTTTGACCACCTGAAGATCCTTAACGTGCGCCGAAATCTCGTACACACGGGCTCGTTTGAAGAGTGTCGTATATGATAAGGGTCTCTGATTATGGTTTATGCTAGATTCTGCAGTCTCCCTGTGTCATACGACGATGTTTCGAAGAAGCGTTTGGTCGCGGTCGCGGATTACTCTATAAGCCCATCCTCGCGCTTCTCGTGGAGGATAAATGTAACAGATGAATCTTTGCGAGCGCTCACCTCGGGACAAGACGACCCAGCATTAAATTTGTCGTCGTGTGCTGACTTCGGAGTGTAATTTTGCATTATCCATCGTACTTCTTTGGTACAATGTTTGCGAAATTTATGCCGCATTGGCTTGTTCAGGGTACTGAGCAATATCTGATATGTGATATTGGCAGGCGTAACTTGCGTGCTGTCAGGTATGAGTGCTCCGCTAGATTTTGTAGTGCACAAAGTCGATTTACATCATAGTGTGTATGGCCGCAACATGACCATCGGAGGAAACACTGCTTACAGAGACACTGCCACTAAATTTCAGGGCAGCGGAATTGCAATCAGCTGCATGTAAATGCTCGCTTCGGGACGCTGGCCTGTGACACACGCCCGGCGCTCACCCATGAAACACAAGTTGTCTTGAAGACGTCTTGAAACAGCCTGAAACAGCTACAATCGTCTACCTCTACGTGAAGACATCTTGCAAACGTTTACCGCTAGCAGTTTCGAGAAGTTTATTTGTAAACGTGTAAAAGATGTCTTGCTGAGAACAACACAAGCATATGCTACACCAAGAGGTTTTAAAAACGTCGCTTGAGAGAGGTTTATTTGGAGACATGGTAAAGAAGTGTTACCCGAGCCTATTTGTTTGTTACGCGTCTTGACACTTTGAAAACCACTCATGATAAATTTACTAGAAATGCTTTCCTTGACATTTGCGCTTAAATACGCCTGAACACGCCCCATCTCAAAACAAATTTAAGCACACACATGCTCTACACTTCTATAGTAAAAAATCCCGACATCCATTCAGCATGAAATCACCTCCATTTTTTATCTCTACTATACTTTTTTAAAAACATCCAAGCCAGATTCTTTTTGTGATCCATTTTACCCGCCGTGGATCTTCAATCTGCCGATTCAATGAAATCACTGCGGCTATTTTTTAGGTTTAGGCCTCGATTGTTGTAAATATTGTGCTGCTAAAACCACATTACTTTTATTTGCGCTATCTCTGGTCCTCCTCGCAATTCACGAATTGCACCGTATGCGGTACTGAGAGGGCTGGGCGTGGAGGCTGGGGCATTCAGGTGGCATGGCGAGGCTAATGGGAGTTATTTAAAGGAACGCATTTATTTGAACATTATACAACACGATTGACCACACCGGAGGCGGGCACAAATGAAGCACAAACAAGCAAGCATGTCCCAGACCTCGAATGGGCCTGGAGCTGCGTGGCATGATGGCACTGAAGGTGACGCTAGTGATCCCCCAATGACTACAGACATGTGGCTGGCTGCTCGCACCCCGCCCCACCAGTTTGGTTGACCACGTCTCGTGGACAGTAATATCCGCACATTGTCCACAACAGGCACAACACTCATACACGCGGGGGAAACACTGCCGCACGCTTCACTCGTGCACCAAGTCATCTAGGTGGCTAGACAGCCAATAAGCGCATTGTACCGTTTAAGCTGTGGCTGCACTGACTGCAGAGGTGAGTCTACACTGCCCTGCTTCCTTGCACTGGCAGTTTCATGCACACTGAAGCATGGTAAGGGCCTTAGCCTTGGCTTCGAGGTTCATGAAAGGCGTGCCAGTTGTCCTTGCACAGGAGGTTGCCGACACCCTCTCAAACAGTCTCATGGAGCTGCAAGTGGCACACAGTATGCCACAATTGCTACGCAGGAAGTCCTTGCTCGTCTTGTAGCCAAATGCTGAATGGTCGGTGCTGCTGCAAAAACTTTCAGGCATGGGCTTTTGTCCAGCTGAAGTACATCGATGCCACTCACGAAGTGGTCAGCCAGGTGCGGCACAAGTCGTCCTTAATCTCTTATGGTACCACAGGTGGCTCGAGTTGGGCGTTGGCTGCAGCACACGTCGCGGCTGGTTGGCGCTGTTGACGGGCTTGGAACCTGTAGGTGGCTGGCTCACGAGCGTTCTTCCCTTTTTCTGTCCATGGACAAAGTTTTCGGCATGCTGGGCTTGCTGTTGGCTGGGCTGAAAGTAGTTGGCAAGTGGTTCACCGACGGTATGACCTCTTTCTGGCTGTTGAAGGAATTCTGTATGTGCTTGACTTCCTTTGTGAGAACTTGCCTGACAGAACTTGGTTTCGCCACCCACCCGTGTCGAGCATACGGCATCCGGGAGGCTCAGAAGGAAGCGGAGGGGCCACAGACGCCGTACTGTTTGAATGGAAGCTCCTGGCCTTTACTCGTTTTGAATTCGCACAGAAGCTGTAGAGTTAGCGGCTGCTTGGCTGCGATGAGCAAGGCACGGATGATGGCTTTCATTGTACCTCATTACATTCCCCTTTAAAGCCGTGGTTCATTAGGGCCCCTGAGTTTTCAGGAACTCCTTGCCTTCTCCATCGTACCGGTATGAGCGCCGACTGTAGGGCAACACGCTAGCAGGTAAACACGGAGCTTCATATCAATGATATGGTCAAGATCATCGCTGTGGCAAGCAAAAACAGCTCTGTGTTCGGCCAATGTACCTTTTATAACTGCGTGCTGGCTGGGAGTGGGCTGGCTGCGAAGCGGGACGATGGAATATTGAGATGATGGCGCGCGAACACCGCGTCGGATGCGACGGTGTCATGCGACAGGGGCACTTCGTGAGGGCAATGTTTGGGCTACTAACACTTGCCATGGCGGCTGCTCTGGCAAAGGCAACGGATCATGTTGCAGGCAGTCTTTGGCACTGTGTCTGGCAAGGTTAAGTACCGTGGCTAGGTCTAGTGTCAAAGGCACCGCGGCGGACGAGGCAGAAGCATTCGGTTCAACCGGGGGGCTAGCTTCATGCTGCTGCCGAATGTCGGCTTCCAGTCGCCGAATTATCTCTTCTTTGAAACCGGCAGTGTCCAGCTGTCGCCGTGCCAATTCTTTCCGTATGAGGTCGATGAATAGGCGCGACATTGTCACTGAGACGAGCCGCTCCCACACAATGCCCGGCATGATATGCCGCCGAGCCGGATACACGCAGGCGGTCACACACAAAACACAATCTTGCTGGAGCGTCCGCCAGCAAGCAAGCGCAGACGCGCACAAGGAGGCAAGCGAGTGAACGGTGCAAAACGCTTGGGCGAGGAAGACAAAATGGCGCACTGGTCCAACGGCGAAGGCCGGCTTAGTTACAGCGTTGGCGTACTTGCGTAGCTGCGTGGTTGCACATAGGCTCGGGCATCGACTGCGCAAGATGTGAGGGCTGGCGTGAAGGCTGGAGCATTGAAGAGGCATGGCGAGGCGAATCGGACTGCAATGTTTTGTGCAACTGTGGAGTTGAACCTGTTGAACCACGCGCACTAACGCACTAACGAGCGCGTCCCAGACCTCGCTTGGGCTGGAGCTGCGCTGCGTCGGCGTAATAGCACTAAAGGTAGCGCTAGTGATTAGCTAGTGATTATGGCCTAGGCTGGCGTTCACAATGCACACATCAAGCAGCATCTTCCGGAGCTAAAAAAATGAACAGCTATGCACCCAACTGGGAACATTTGGGATAGCGAAAGTTATTTTCTACCAAAAAGGCTCGCTAGCGTTCAGCGAAGCAGACGACCCTATTCCATCTTTCTGGAAAATCACTCGTTGCTTCCTTGCTCCACACGGTGCCGAAGATAGGCAGAGTGCCCGATAACGCATGGGCAAAGTACCGAAGACTTAAAGAAGCATTTTGACAGGCGCAACTCCAATTGATTCAATCCAAAATTGTAGAACCGAACCGCTGCAAACTTCAAAAAGCGCGCGCTGAGTGCTCACTCAAAAAAAAAGATAAAAAAGCCGTTAAACATTGCAATAAAGGAGTAATTTGTTGCATTTAAAAAAAACTTGGCTTATAAAACGTTTTTTGCTTTTTATTAAGCGAAAATATTTTACTTTTTAGTTTATGCATTTGTGGTAGTAGTTTTCAGCACCACCAAGGGTTCCTCTGTCGCTTCAATTCAAACACAACAACCGTTGGTTGCGTTTGCCGTTCGTAAGAGTTGCTCTTGCGTTTGTAAGGTTGTTTGCGCAAAAAAATTGCTTTCGAGAGAGTAAATAGGTAAATGGTGTTTTAAATGCATCTCCAAGATGATGCATCTTTAAATGCATCTCCAAGTGAAGACTGCCACGGTTCCCCAAGCGTCCGGAAACGACTCGGCACGAACAAAGGTGAGTAGCTACTAGCGTGATAAGTAGTAGCAGAGTTTCTTGCGGTCGTCGTTAATGAGCTATCACTGCACAGTACCGTAGTTTGGCGAATTCTGTGCGCAGCACACGCCGGTGCCCAGCACCACAATTTGTGAAGAAGTACACGCTTGGGCTTGCAAACTTTTGGCATTACCTTTCTCGTTAAAGAAAACTGTTGAAATGGTACAAGCAGTACAACGAATGCACAAGCTATCAGCCGAGCTCGCGCTGAGCCTTTATGGACTAGTGATGCACAAAACTTTCATAAATTTCGGTGATGTCACAGCACAACGATGGAGTGCAATGTAAATACCCTATTAAGGCAAAATGGGGGGGAGCAACTGTACTTTTTTTTTATAGTTGGCGCCTTTCATGCTGTAACCCCGTTTTTCTTGTTTTTCGCTCACATTCTCAGATTATATATGACGCACTGGCCGAGAAGAAATAATAGTAAAAGAAAGCGTCTGAGAACACGTTGACCAGACAGAGTTGTAGTTTCTTCCAGGCTCTACTCATTGTCTGTTGTCACTGCTACCAAGATGACACTAACAAAAAAAAAAAGCAAGAAGTTTGTAGTAAGTCCGCATGTACGCAATGTTTCTCACAGATTCCGGAAAATAGCCAGTAGATAACGCATGTGACTACAGAGACTGAATCAGAAATCGTTTGTAAGGTCCCTTTGATGTGATAAAATCCTACATAGGTCAGTGCGTTTAAGAGCAAAATCCTACATAGGTCAGTGCGTTTAAGAGCACAGTTTAGCGTATGGACATTACAAATACTAGACAGTTGTTGCGCATTATGGTGCGTCCGCAAACTAAAACTCAACAATACAATAATCCTACTCATAACTCCAAAGAAAACAATGGAAATGACGGAGGAATTGTCGTTCTGAACACAAATTGTTGGAGTTAATACACCATCTGTTTCCAAAAACCCGTATGAAATGCATGTCGTGCGATTTTGTGAGTTTTATTCATTCCAAGCCTTTCACTGTAGCAGGTTTGAGATTTTTGAATAAGATAAGCTCATTCACAGGCAAAGGCCGGTGAATGAGCTTTTGACTTCTTTTTTGTCCTTGTGCAGTAGGATATTTTCATGTTAGAGTAGTAAAACCCCTCTGCATCCTTGTTTACCTCGAGATAAGTTTTGCTTACCTTAAGTTTCAAACTGCTTTAATTCTCAGTGCTTTAGTTGTGTACACTTTATTATCTCGCATTTTTGCCGGCATCTGGTCGGTGCGTTCAGGGCGCCTTTTCAAGCCCTGGATGTCAACAAAGCTGCCAAGGAGGTGTCGCTGATCAACCTGTCCATGTGTGAGTAGGCCAAGCCGCGCTTGCACAGGGTCAATTAGGACGTTTCTCATTTACAGAAGGTAACCACTTTTTGTGTATAGCTGATGTTGCAATTGGAATTTTCCTTGCAGACCCATGATGTGTTTACAGTGCAATTAACCGGTTATGCTGGGTGCATCAGGTTTTGGCAGGATGTGGTATGCAATTTGTGTGCACTAAATGAGAGAGAAGCTGTGCAATTTGTGCTCACTGCCCTTCATGTTACCGCTTTGCATAGAGCTGCCCTTGTGTCTAGTTTTCTTGTCTTCAGGTTTCACCTAGGAATATTTATAACTACGTTCATTGGGTTGTCCTAGGTTGTTATATGTACTCTAGAGTGGCTTAAAGTGGCGTCAAAATGATGTTAGGGCAGGAGATGACAAAGGCTTCAATTTCAGCGTCGTACCTGGGAGATCAAGTGGTAGCTGTTTAGCCAGCTGCAGGGCAATTCGACGGGCTTGCAAACCTCAGAGCTTTGTCACTTGTGGCTTAGCAATGTTTATCACACCGTTATATCCTATTTCCTAAGGTAAATGCGTGTTTTCCCCTTCCGAACTGCTATTTGCACCTATTGGTCCAGTAATCATAAAATGTCCCAGGTGGTGGCCTCTGGATGGGAGGGCCCTGGTTGGTCTCCTGCTCTGGTGGCCGAGGTGCAACTGCAGGGTTCGCACAGGTCCTTGAAAACCTTGAAAACCCTTGGATTTAGAAGTGTCAATTTCAAGGCCTGGAAAGTCATGGAATTTTTGCATGGTCCTTGAAAACCCTTGATTTTTCCGGAGAGAATCAATGGCCCTGACTTTTCACAAGAATTTAAAGTGCTTGTCATGGATTTTAGGTGTTAAATGTAAAGAAACTTTGTAACAATCAAGTTTCAGTGTATTGCGTGAAATTACAAGTTTGGTGGATTTTCATTATTACAAGGCAACATTGGGAGCTGGCACTTGTCAATCCAATCTATATCACGACACAATCCAGTAAAAGCCAGCTTCTGTTCTCTATCTTGCATCTAGTCTGTGGGCGCTTGCTCATTGCATCTTTACTGTGCCTCATACGCTCCATCTACGTTTGCTTTTACGTGCAAATGGTGGACGTGTACATAGTTCATCCTGCCTTGAAGCAACACTTGCTCGATTTAATTTCAGCTGATACTCTTGCTGACAAAGCAGGAGATGCAGGCAACATTAACAAAGTTTTGAAATCAAATAGCCTCAGAAAAACACAAAGAAAAAAGAAAAACCTGTAAATACCAGCCATGAAATAAAAAAATAAAGCTGGGGGAGCATTTACGAACGCGTTAGCACCTATCTAGATGTGCACTAATGTGCTTAGGTATTGTGCAATAAAAAACTTTTGCATTGTGTTGGAAAAGTTATAAATAATCCCAGATAAAATATTACATGGGGACCTTGAAAATGTGTTTTCTGGTCCTTGAAAGTCCTTGAAAACCCTTGAATTTTTGCTTTTGAAGCCTGTACGAACCCTGAACTGGAAATCCTGGGCAAACGCAGCAAACAACGGACGGCCCCACTGTGGGCAGCTCAGCTGGCCTGGGCCATCGTCCGAGATGACCTGAAGGGCCACACCCTGGCCTATTCGGGCGGCACTGTGCGGCAGCGACAGGGCTCGGCCTCAGCAGGCGCCATGCTAGGGGAGGTCACCCGGCAGGCGCTGCTGTAGTGTGCTGTATCCTCAGCCACAGCCGAGCTGGTGGGTGTCAGCCTGGACCTGACCCCAGCACTGTGCCCTGCAATGCTACTCCCGGGTGGCCCTGCTGCGCATCCGGAGGGCGACTTGTGCTCACTCGTGGTGCATGGAGTGCTGTATCGGGGCGCCTGGCTGCGGCCGCAGTGGGAGCCCAGACACAGGGAGCTCAAGGGCAACGAACCAGTGATGTGATATCTGCGCCGAACCGTGCCGAAAGGTAAATCCTGCTACATCCTTCTTCATTTCAAGCAATCTGCGCCAATCTTGTGCCGAAGCTTCATTTCGCCGGGTTTCCGCAATGTGTTGGCTCTGGTGGGAGGAGTCCTTTACGCCACGGGCGTTGAAGGCATCTTTTACGTAAAATGAAGTGGAAGGAAGTTTTTACATAAAATGTGCTGAGTGCCTTCTGCACGACTGCCTTTCAACGACTGCCTTTCATTTTGCAGAGCCTGTGCTTCTTAAGCCCACAGCTGAGGAAAGAAAAGTCCTCTAGAGCTCATTTTAGGGTGCTGCAAGTGATCTAACCGATGAATTGACTTTGATGGACGAATACATGCTCGTCCAGCTTAAACATGTTGATCAGATCCGTCTACACTAATTAACGAGTATTGGCAGCAGAGTTTTGAGAAGGAGGCTAACAACAAAACCAAATTCCCTCTCTTGGCTTGGCTAGTGAAGGCATTGCTGTGCATTCCACATAGAAAAGCGGTTGGGGAAATGGGCTTCAATCATAACTGCCGGCACCTTAATGAAAGGGCTCAGTGTGCGATACAAACTGTTCATGGCATCAGGCACATTGTTTCGTTCTTCAAGCGCTTTGACGGAGATGCAAGTCGCTTCAATGTGACACCAGAGGTTTTGAGAGCAGTACAAACATCGAGCAAAGACTGCCAAGAGCGCATTGCGGCTGAAAAGCTCAGGCAGCTAAGCAGTGGTGTCTTGACCCAGCCAAGGCTGGTCCTAGTCATGATGCCCGAGACAGGCTCCAGCAAGAAGTGGAGACCACAAAAATAACATGGTGGCGAATACGGAGCGTCTAATTAGCCTCGACATAAAGTCCAAGAGCTTCAGGTATGTCGAAAGTGGGCAGTCTCTTTTACCTGAGGGTAAAGCTAGAATGGTGGCAGCACTGGACAAAATGGCACAAAAAACAACTTTGGACCTGTCACGATAGTTCTACTTTCATGCATATTTAACCAGAGAAACGTGGGTTTAGCACAAGCGTCTGTTTTGTTTCGTTACATTTTCTGCTTACTTAAAGGAGCCATGAAGAGAAAATACAACTTCGTTTAATTTGAAGGAACTAGGATTCAGTATCTCACCCAGCTCCATTAGAGCCACAAAGGATGTTTTTTAACAAAAAAAAAGCAAGAAGTATTTAAAAACTTTCAAATTTTGCGCCACAGTGACGTGTTATGAGCAAGAATGACGTCATACGGGCCAACAATAAAATATAAATTTCAGTGCGTTAACTGTACGTTGGCATTCAAGTGATGCGGTCAAATGGAACTAGAGGCCCCATTACAGACGTCTAGTCATGTGTCGTCGCGACAGGTCAGTTAGGAGGCCACCAATCGCACAAACAAGGTTCCATGACATCATAAAAAAGTTGCGGGAAATTGGCTAGGGGGTCACCACGGCGTCACACGTTTTCTTTAATATCTCCGTTATTTGTTCAAAGATTGCGATGATATTGGTAGCATTGTTATCGGGACTAAGCAGTCTTTCTAATAAACCCAACTTGTATTTTGTTTTCATGGCTCCTTTAAACAAGCTCAAAGGTGTTTTCAGGGAATCTAGTCATATTGTGTTTTATTGCCGTGTAGTCGTTTTAGCTTCAGGATGTTTTCGTGTACATCAAACTGTCCACATTAAGTGAGTGTGTTCCATTCATTCTGGTTTTATGAAAAGTTCTGTAGCCTACCGAATTGAATGCTACCCCGATAGTCGTTTTTTAAATAAAAGTCAAGTTCCTTCATGATCTGTTGGCTCATGTGGTGTATGTACACATCGCATGAACTTTTTTAAGTGCTTGTCCTGAAGAATTTCATAGTCACTGCTAAAAGACGTCTGTGTGGCAGAAACTGGTCTGTACCGAAGGCATTTTACTTGTTTAAACATTTCTGTGTTCCCAGGATGCTGCTTTTGGGGCTCCTCTTAGTTTTCCTCCCCTTCCAGCAGCTCTCGGCCGTCCTGTGCCCCATGTGGGTTCCCGAGCAAAGAAACACTTCCTGGAGGTGGCTGACAGCCCTGCCTGGTGGTCGTTGAGAGTGGCCAGATTTAACAACAGGGAGGCGAGCTGCTGGCCGCACGGCGGAATCTTTGGCTGCTGGACCAGCTGCTGTTGCTGCCGGGCTGTGCCAGGGAGCGGGACAAAGTCCACAAGGTCCTGGGCTCCTACCTGGATGCCTCAGGAGTTATCCCCACGCCTCGCCTCCCAGCCCGGTTGATTTGGAACAACATTGAGGAACTGAGGGTTTGTTTGTTTGTTATCTTCTCTTGTGCATGTGTGTGTGCGTCTTTTTTAATACCCCTTTTTAAGCGTCACTGAAGTGATTTGTAAATATTGCAGGAATACTAGTGCGGATTGTAGTCTGGAGTCTCTAGGCCATATTTTCACCACTCGCGGCATTTACGTGAATTTATTCGGTAGAAATAATCAATTCAAAAATGCGGCCTTCCTCCGCATCCTTCTTGCTGATTTTCTGACATTTTGTGTGACATCAAAACAAGATGGTTTGGCTGCACTACTGTGCGGCTCGCCGACCCTCCGACAGAGTCGGTCGGTCCAGCGTATAGTCTTCTGGCCGCCAGCGGGTCGTCTTAATTTGTTTGCTCAGTTGAAACTAATACCCCTGTCACACGGCAAATCTAATGTCATTCAAACTGAATGACATTAGCTGTAAATGACATTCGGCTCGGCCGTGCGGGTCTACACGGCGGAACAAATGTCATTTGATTGTGATAGCGGTGACGATGAGCGAGCTCGCAAAACCGCAAAATTACATTTCAAGCGCATGTAAATGCTTTCACACGTACTATTTTTTTAGAAAACGTAACAAAGGAATATTTTTTTAAATAAAAACAACAAAACCACCGATTTAGGTGACATCAGTAGACATCACAAGCTGAGACAAGTCTGCAAAAAATCCGGATTAGGGTAGCGCGCGCACTGGGGACGAGATTTTCTTTTTTGTTAGTACTTGCTGGTCTTTCTTTATTTGAACAACAATACAAAAAAGAAAATATAAGTTCACTGACAGTTTTTAGAAACAGTATTTTTTGGTTTGTTACTGAATTTTCCTGTCTAGGGACGCGCTACTGCTGTCGAGGCTACTCATTCGGCCGCCAACTGAGGTGTAACTGAGGTCCGGGACCTCAGTTAGCGGGTAAATGTCATTCGCCTTGAATGTCATTCAGTATTCTCGTGTAGCGCCGAATTAATGACATTTAGAGCGAATGACATTTGCTGTAAATGTCATTAGATCTGCCGTGTGACAGGGGTATAAGCCATGACCCGTTTGTGCCTGGAAATATCTGCCTTTAGTTTGTTAGTTCGTAGACTGTATTCTGTTTTAACTCACTCCACACATGCGACGCTCCGCTGACTGGTACGCTAGTGAAAAAAATCAAAGGCCGATTGAAAATGGGAGAAGCTTTATCAAAGTTAATAAATGTACAAAAAAGAAAACTGCACATAGAACAAGGACACAAGAGAAGACAAATAGACACATAGGGTGCAGACTAGCAAGTGATTTTTTATTTTAGTGAAAAACACATCATGAAGGAAACTGCGGTAACCTAGGGCACAGAACAAAGGTAAACAACCAAAACCACAGCCAAAAGACTGAGCGCAACACGGGGGGCAAAGAACCCTACACTAGGCATGTGCAATCGCTTCGCACATAAACAAACAAGGTGAGGGCCGGGGTAGTCCAAGGACACTAAAAATCACCCCCAAGAGTCCCGTTACGATACGCGATCTCGGTGCTTAGTAGGGACACTGACGGTGAACTGACGCAATCTTCGCCTTGATTTTCAGAATCGCGTACGCTTCAAAAATCTCCTTGCTGCACGCACCCCTGTAACGCTTTGTCACTTTGCAAGCTTTGAGGCGTGGCGCACAGCCTTTGCAGTCTTTACAGTTGGTGGCCAGGTTGCTGCCGGTAAAAGTGCGGAGGCTGTCGGCGTGTACCCTCAGTAAATCATTAATGCATCGGCCCATTTGGCCAATGTACGATCACCCACATGACAAGGGTGTTTTGTAGACGACGCAGCTTGACAGTTAAAAAAGCAAGGCTAAAACGGGGGCTAGTTGGTTATACATCTTCTTGAACCGCGCTGTTCTAAAACTTAGACAAGGGAAGAGCACACAAGGACGGGGCAAAGCGCGAGTCCCGTCCTTGTGTGCTCTTCCCTTGTCTAAGTTTTAAAACCGCGCGGTTCAAGAAGAGTTAACAAAGCGCTTCTCGTGTCTTTTCTGGCACCCCGCATGTCTATTTTCTTCAGAGTTTACACGCTTACACAACTTGTGTAGCTTGTTAGGTGCCGAAAAAACAACACGAACCCCCACCTTTTCCTTAGCTTTCTTGATCCTGTACCCAACATTGTGGACGTAAGATAAAACAGCCATCTTGTTGCCCTTGTCCCGTTCGCACCTCGTCTTCTTGGGGCGTGACTCGACAAGAAGCGTCTTGCCAACTGCCAAGATAAGGTCGCAAGGAAACCCTGCTTCCTTTAGTCGCTCCACCTGTGAACAGAAACTCGCCTCAGCTTGGTGTGTGCACGAGCGCTGCAGCGCATTCCCGAGAGGTGACGTGAAGTGAAGCAGTCCTTTTTGGATCGAGGGGAATAGATCCAACACACATGGTCACAGTTCACCTTGGGCTCCATATCCAAACACTGCATCAATCCCCCGACGGGTGCTTCTATTGTTTACGAAAAGACATTGAGGGTGGAGCGAAAGAGTTCAAAACACTTTTTCAACTTGATGTGTAGTGCCCTCTGGATTGAGCTGCTACAGCACTAGGAAGTCGTCAACGAAGCGGAAAATCTTAATGACGTTAGTGCGGAGCAACGGAAGCAACTGATGAAGTTGTCGAAACGTGCGAGTAGGAGGTGACTGAATATTGGGGCAAGACACGACCCTATACCTACGCCGTCCTTAGGAACATAGGAACGACTGCACACCCCTTGAATTGGCTCAGCTGGTTGGGCCGCCGGCACCGTCGCAGAGTCACAACCGCCGGTTGTGCCAAATCTTTCATACGGAGGCCCGAAGGATTTGGCACAACCGGCGGTTGTGACTCTGCGACGGTGCCGGCGGCCCAACCAGCTGAGCCAATTCAAGGGGTGTGCAGTCGTTCCTATGTTCCTAAGGACGGCGTACGTATAGGGTCATGTCTTGCCCCAATATTCAGTGACCTCGTACTCGCACGTTTCGACAACTTCGTCAGTTGCTTCCGTTGCTCTGCACTAACGTCAGTAAGATTTTCCGCTTCGTTGACGACTTCCTAGTGCTGTAGCAGCTCAATCCAGAGGGCACTACACATCAAGTTGAAGAAGTGTTTTGAACTCTTTCGTTCCACCCTCAATGTCTTTTCGTAAATAGAAGCACCGGTCGGGGGATTGATGCAGTTTTTGGATATGGAGCCCAAGGTGAACTGTGACCATGTGTGTTGGATCTCTTCCCCTCGATCCAAAAAGGACTGCTTCACTTCACGTCAGCTCTCGGGAATGCGCTGCAGCGCTCGTGCACACACCAAGCTGAGGCGAGTTTCTGTTCACGGGTGGAGCGACTGAAGGAAGCAAGGTTTCCTTGCGACCTTATCTTGGCAGTTGGCGAGAAGACGACGTGTGAACGGGGCAAGGGCGACAAGATGGCCGTTTTACCTTACGTTCATAATGTTGGGCACAGGATCAAGAAAGCTAGGGAAAAGGTGGGGGTTAGTGTTGTTTTTTCGGCACCTAACAAGCTACACAAGTTGTGTAAGCATGTAAACACCGAAGAAAATAGACATGCGGGGTGCTGGAAAAGACATGAGAAGTGCTTTTTTAACTGTCAAGCATGCGTCGTCTACAAAACCCCCTTGTCCAGTGGATGATCGCACATTGGCTAAACGGGCCGATGCATTAATGATCGACTGAGGGTACACGCCGACAGCCTCCGCACTTTTACTGGCAGCAACCTGGCCACCCACTGTAAAGAACTGCAAAGGCTGTGCGCCACGCCTCGAAGCACGCGAATTTACAAAGCATTACAGGGGTGCGCGCAGGAGGGAGATTTTTGCAGTACGCGATTTTGAAAAAAAGGCGAAGATTGCGTCAGTTCACCATCGGTGTCTCTACTAAGCACCGAGATTGCGTTTCGTGACTGGACTTTTGGGTGTGATTTGGTTGTTCATCTTAGTCCTGTGCCCTAGGTTATCGCACATGTGTAGATCGCAGTTTCCTTCATGATGTGTTTTTCACTCAAATAAAAAATCACTTGCTAGTCTGCGCCCTGTGTGTCTAGTCATCTTCTCTTGTGTCCTCGTTTTAATCGCAGTTTTCTTTTTTGGAATGTACCAACTAGCCCAAGCTTGCATTCTATTCTACTTAATATAGGTAATTAGAAAATAAGGTCAACTGAAACTTACCATACAGGGAAAAATCAGGGTGCATGAAGCGCTTTTTTGTGTTGGGTGAACTAGCACAGCAGTCACCAGCACGATCACACATCTATGAACGCTTTTCTGCTAAAGGAATGCAGTCACTAAAGGTGAGGTATTTGTGAAAATTTGAGGGATGCTTACTGCAGAAGCGCTATTCAAGAAATAGTCGTCTGGGCTGCTTGGAATGCCGAACCTAGATAAAAATGTGAACTGGGTATACATTATATACATTATACTTATGCCCTTGCCAACACTGGCTTATGGCGGAATGATCTGGAGCACTAGGTATATTGTTATGCAATTCGCAAGCTCAAATCCCATAGCACTAAGTGGTTTATTTGTTTTTGGGCGGTATTTTCTATACTAAATTCACAATTTTGGCGCTGTTTCTGTAAATCTGGCAAAACTTTGTCGTTTCTGTAAACCTAGCAAAACTTAAGGGTGTGCAAATTATGCGAGTAAATACGGTATTTTACAGAACCGAAACAAACTGGTGTGAATTCTAATTTTGGACATTGTCCAATTACGTAGTAACTTGTATGAACGTCACTGCTTTAGTTGCTGTGGCTGCCTAAGACCGCGCATGGCAGTTTTTTCCCTTTCAGGCCTCGTAAAATAAATACCGCCTTATCGACAGGATAAACGATGAAAAGTGTGTTTATTTGAGCCATTATACGCAGTTCAAATAAAAAAGACAGGAGCTTGACAAATTCACTTCGGTGTCCTTTTAATACCCTACAACCCGCCGTCAGTGGCTAAGGCGTTCAGCTGAGCCTGAGGTCGCAGGTTCGCTTCTCAATTGTGGCGGCCGCTTTTCTGATGGAGGTCGAAAGCAAAAACGCCCTTGTGCTCGAGATCCCGTGCAGGTGGTCAAAATGTTAACCTGGGGCCCTCCACTATGGCGCACCTCATCGCCTGTGTAGCGTCGGCGCGTAAAACATAATACCCCCTCGTGCCTTTGTCTCCTCTCTATCTGCCTGTCATGCCCTCCCCCACTCCCCACACGAGTGGACATACTGGTGTCCATCCCTAGGTGTGACAATTTACAGCTGCTGGTGCACATTCCTTTCTGCCTTCCTGGAAATTCATTCATTTTGGTAAAGTATAAAAATTACTGCAGCCTTAATTCTTATACTTGCTTTCTGGCACCTATACCCATCAATAATACAGTAGAACCCCACTACAACGAACTCCGCTTCAACAAAATTTCCGTTTCGACGAAAAATTTCCAATTCCCCATCAGTTAGCCAGAGAAGTCAGTGCAACACAGTCCTCGCCCCAACGAACCATTTGTCTAGCTTGCTTTCGCATCAACGAAATTTAATAAGTAGCTGTCTGTCTGATACCTTTCACTGCTCACTACTGGTACACATTGTAAGTGACACAGTGCCTTGTGTTCTACCCAGGCATCCTGCTGGCACGGGCAACACGGTTGGAGGCAAGAAGCAAGGACACTCAGCTTCATGGGAACAAGCCAGAATGCTGATGACTGCCACATGAAGCTATCATCCCTGTTTACAAGTATATAGCGGGTTGACGGTTACCTTTTTTTGTGAGAGCTTTCTCCTGTAATTCCTTCTACTTCAATGCATATACCTAATGTTGCACTACAAATAAAGCTTGGTTTTCAAAAGATTACAGGTTGATTTTATCATTTTGTACACAGGACACAAAACATGTGAAATGAGACCTAGCTGGCATCAAGCAACTCTATTCTTAAGAGTTGATGCGAATACCCCCTGTTTATGTTGTGCTAACATCACCTTCAGTTGTGCTGCCCGCTTGATGCTTTCTCTGTTCACACAGGCCGGTTGTGGATGTTGCTGCCAGCTGTCAACAATTAACACACCCAGTGGTTGCTTCCATAACACTCGGCAATGACCAGCCCTTCTCCGATTAAGTATCTTTTAAACTGCGTGCCAGTTTAAGCAAAGATATTTATTCGGAGAACAGCGGGCAGTCGAGTTGGTGTTCCAAAAGCAGCTGCTGGGTGCGTCAGTTGTGGGGACAGCTCGTAGCGATATTTCAGGCTAGCCTGTGTGTACAGAGAAAGAATTTAGTGGGTGCCACAAAGGAACCCCTGAGTAAACGTGGATAACGTAATTCCTGAAACCTCTTGAAAAGGTCTTAAAACTCCTTGAAAAGAAGTTGTATAGACGTCATCAAGAAGGTGCTGAGACATCCTACAAGAAGTCCTGTAGATGTCCTGCAAGCACCCAGATAGACGGCTATAAGCGTCGCGTTAGCACAGCTACAAGACTTCTTCAGGACGGCTTTTATAAATAACTTCTTTGCCAAGATGTCTCTAAGCAGTTCGAATCGTCTTGTGTAGATGTCTTTTAGATTTACAATAGCCCTTTTTGCGTTTCATGGGTCATATAGATCTTTGATCGCGTCATAAACGTTTATACTCTCGTGAACCCACCAGGCTTGCAAATAGAGTGCCTGCTCCACGTTATTCGGTATTTCGAACGGGGACAAACGGTAAATCGCTGTCTTGAACGAGCCCCAAAAGCAACGGCGACAGGGGGGAGCGGGCCGGGGACTCCCGCTTCTGCTTTCGAAACGGGCCGCTAGGGGGATTTCAGTGGCGCCCCTACAGGCCGCGCTCGAGGCGTATAGGCCGCGCTCGAGACGTATATCTTTCTCACTACATTGTTCATTCGGATGCCGTCTAGGAGATGCTGCCGTCTAGGAGAAGTGAAGCGAAGTAGTTCATCATGACCACGACCGGACTGGAGGAGCGGCGAGCGCGCGCGCGCGCCCGCCGCTCCTCCAGCCCGGCCGTGTCATGACACTAATGAGCGCCGACAGTTTGCGCCTCGATGCCAGCGTCTTCGTGTACGCGGGGCGCGGGTGAATTGAGGCACCCTCCGCCACCTACTGCTTTCGGTTTCGTTTTCGGTTCCGTTTCCTTCGCACTGTTTTCAAGGGGCTGTGGTTTCAGTCGGATGTGTTAAGACACGCCGCCGAATGTGTTAAGACTCCTGCTTGACGCGCAACAGCATGCAGAATACTTATAAGCCCCTGTTTTGCACTCCCCAGCAGCCCGTGGTTCGTGGCGCAGTGGTTATGATATCTGCCTCTTGATGTGTTGTAGTAGACCCAGGTTAACGATTCTCCGTAGGGTTACGTATATATGTGCTTACATGCCTCGCATGATGTAACATGTTAGAGCATTCGTCACGGGGTGCTGGCGTTGGCCTGTCAATGCGAGCGAAAAGAAAAACGGATAAAATCAATTCTGGCCGAGTGGATTTTTTTTTTTCTTTTTTGGTGAAAAGCAACAAGGCCGCTTATTTCAGGGGCCGTATGATTTGGGGGCCGCTTCGTAAGCGGGAATAGATTAGCATAACGGGCCGCGTAGAAAAATTACGGCCAGTGGCCCGCCGAACACAAGGCCCGGGGTTTAGGTAACCCTCTGGTTAGGCGGCCCTCAAGAGGGCCGCTTAAACGCCGGGCCGCGTGTTCGGTGGGCCGCGTGTTTGGGGGGCCACTTGCGCTCGAGACCGCCTGAACCGCCGCTTTATAAGCGGCTTTAAATTGACGCGGCGGCCCGCCTGCATGCGGGCCGTATAACCAGGAATTGGCTAAGAGTGTAGATGCGGCACAAAATTCGGGCGAACGGTATGAGCAAGTTGTATCTCTTAAAGCATGGACAGCGGTCACCATATTAAAATTTTGCGTCGTAGACAAAGTGCTCACGTGCAACACAAATTTTGTCTTTGTGGACGAGGTTACTCCAGATTTTTGGAGCGAAAGCTCGGTTTTCAGGCTGGGGGTGGAGCCAGGGCGCTCATTATTTCCAGGCAAAATAAAACACAGATGCTGATCGGCACAGTGACGCTGTGGGAGCAAACGCAAAGTGATGTGTGATATTGCCTTCGCCTTGCGTCATTTCTATGGCACGGCGTTCCTCTGTTTATCTCTTCGCAACCTCCCTTGAAACGAACAAGGGATGAGACGCTTTCACTGCAGAAGCCGTAGCCGCTGCGCATGGGTTAGGTCGGTGGCGCTACCGTCAGCGCAAAGAACCTCATCTGCGCTTGCTTGACCCTGAACGCAAGAGGCGCCTGCGTTGGAGGTCAGGTAAAAGGCGTTGCCTATATGTTTGTACGTAGAGTAATAATTCCCTAAAATTTATGGCTGCTAGAGTTCGTACCTCAGTTCAAAATGGCACGAAAGTCATCTACCTTCACAAAGTTGGATTTGGTTTAGACCTCGTCTTGGGTACAGAGGATAGGCATAGCCACTTGTCGTCAATGGTGTTACTAGGCGGTCGTTCACGCAAAGTGCGGACAGTCCTTGCCATGTACATCCACAAGCCCTACGATAACGTCAGCCACGAGGCTATCCTGAAAACTTTCCGAAGTCTTTGCCTCCCAGTCAAGCCGTGCTCTTTCATCTAGACCTTTCCTGCTAAAATGTCTTTTTCTATACGAATTGCCGGAGCAAGCTATAGCCACCTCACACCAGTTCGCGGTGTACCTCAGGGGTCGGTTATTTCGGCCCTCCTTTTTAATATTAGTATGTTTCCACTTGCCTGGCATCTGCATGCGATTCCTCGTCTACGCGGACGACAAAACTGTATGGACCGTCCATCAAGACCTCCATAGG
The DNA here is from genome assembly GCF_048455015.1 of Haemaphysalis longicornis. Lineage (NCBI taxonomy): Eukaryota > Metazoa > Arthropoda > Arachnida > Ixodida > Ixodidae > Haemaphysalis > Haemaphysalis longicornis. The sequence goes on from NW_027526319.1 coordinate 812,130, forward strand.
GAAATCGTGTGCCTTCAACAAGCCTTGACAGACACGCGGACATGGTTCTGTCCGCTATACCGTTATTATCCCCAACATTACGTGATTTAAAAATTAAACAAGTCATCTTCACAACTAGTAAATTATAAGAAATATTTAAAGTAAAGAACAAGTGCTTTTGTTCCAACATTAATACGCAAAAAGGTGGCGCTGGCGGCACTTATTAGTTTACATAGGAAAGTAGCCTGCATCGTTGCTGACTTTGATGCCGTCTTCTCGAAGCAATCTTCGTTGACTGCTTCGTTCGAATTGGAACGGCGTTTAACATGGCGGCTGTCCGCGGAGACGGCAACGAAGCCGTCTAAAGAGGAAATTGGAACGCACTCTTGGATTCCACCTTTAACGTGTGCGTTGTCTCTCCGTCGTACCGTCGCGGCACTACACAAACCATTCTTATTTTCTATAAGAACGTGTAAATTGACCTAAGAGAACAAGTTGGAGCAGAAAACAACTGTCGGTCGGAACCACTCGGGCGGGAAGCCAGGCCGTTTGCATGAAAACGCCAGACTTTACCGCTAGGCCACTGAGGCCGAATAACAAAGCGTGTTGGGCCGTTGCTCAAGAGAACATAAGGAGCGTTCCAAGCGAAGCCGTAGATGGCGGTAGTGGGGCAGCGTCTAGGCGGCCAGGCTTGGCAACAACGCCTCCGGTATCCTCCATAATGTAATCTTTGGGTGCGTTCCAATTCCCCTTTAGACGGCTTCGTTGCCATCTTCGCGGAAAGTACGCCATGTTAAGCCCCGTTCCAAATCGAATGAAGCAGTCAAGGAAGACTGCCTCGAAGAGACAGCGCCGAAGTCAGCAAAGATGCAGGTTACCTTCCTGTATAAACTACTAAGCGACGCCAGCGCCACCTTTTTGCGCACTAATGTTCCGACAAATCAACTTCTTATTTTACTGAAATATGTAGTATAGTTTAGTAGGGGTGAAGATGCTTTTGTTTTGTTTTTAAATTACACAATGTTGGTAATAATAACGGTAATAATACTTACGAAACGTGCGGCGTGCGTTTCTCAACATGTCGGCTACAAAGTTGTCATCTGCGTTGGTGACCGCTGCGCCGTTCGAATTCTGCTTCCTTTAGACGTCTAATCTGACTGCTTTGTAGCCTGTCTACTAAGCTGTCCACGAATTGGAACGCAGCCTTTGATAGTTCTTTGATTATGATGGTGATAATGGTATAATTTAATGTAGCTCGAGTCCCGATGCACAGATCAAGGTCGTCCAACTGGCCGAGGACGCCGCTCGCGCCCAAGGGCTGCAGGCCGCCATCTGAGAGGGGGAAGGGAATCCAGGAAGGCTGCAAATTCCCCTGTCGGCTTTCACAAAGTTTTGTAGCGTGAGCTACACTGGCCGAGGTTGAGCCTTTTCGCGTGGTTCCTGGAGAGCCGTGCTCCGCATGCGCGAGCAGTGACGTCTCACGGCGCATAGCTGGCGTGTCGGAGCGGCCGCCGCCGCGAGTGGATTGGATTGGTTTGGATTTAATTGAATTTGATTAAATTGGATTGTATTGGAAATCGTTTTAGCAGCAGTAAGCATTCTAATCAGCGAATCCTAGACAACCAGGAAACCCAAGAATAACCAGCTGAACGTTAGCTCACGCTATGTATATCCTGAGGTAGCCGAGCTAAGCCACTGCTAATTTTGGGGGGCAAAATAAATTCATCGTCATCACCATTATCTCCATTCAATACCACTGCAGACAATTACAATAGTTTACTGCAGTTTACATACACATGCTGGATAAATCTGCTTCCACCAAGGCTGCGACGGCAATAATGATGATCCCAATGGCTTCGGATTGTCCACGCGTCAACGAATACGATGACCGCAATTATTATTATTGACGGTTAGCATCCTGGCTAGTCTGCTGCGTCTATGGATACGACGACCTACGTACGAGCAAGGTTTCATGAAAAGGCATTGGTGACCCACGGAACGAAAACACGTCGCCGGTCACAAGAAAAAGCTCCATTGGTGGAGAACGCGCGTATGCTTCGTCCTAACGTCCCCGCTGGCTGTGACGTGTCACGTGATTCCACGTCACCGCTGCTAAAGAGCGAGCTGGACTTCTTGCAGGGCGATGGGGAAGGAAGACGCTTTTTCAGAACGCTGGACTAAACAATGATGAAGCTCAATCCTATCTCAGCTATAGCGCCTGAATATGCGTGAATAAACCACAAAGCGATCTCAGAATACCATGCAGCCCACCTGTGCTTTCGTATTCTCAAACGATGATGATGATGGTGGTGGTGGTTATAATGATATTTCATGGGGAATGGCGCATACGCCCAGAACTTCGGTGTCCTCCAAAAGTTATCTCTCCTTCAGACTTTACAAAAAAACCAAATGAAAAGTCTGTGGCAGTTATTTCAGCTCAAGCCCATCATACTGTCTGGTTCCCCGCCGTTGTCACGAGAATCAAGCTTGCATCAGGGGCGATATTCTCGAGTTTTGTCCCCTTTGCGTCCCTTTCAAAAGTGTCCCTTTTGGCGAGCCCTGATTGGCTAAAAGCAAACAACCGGAAGTGACGTAACGCAAGCGCAACAAACCTACAGCCAACGCCAACTGCTTAACCGGAAGTACGTCACGATGAAAGGGACTCAAAAGGGACGTATCCAAAAGGGACAGTTACGAGAATACCGCCCCGATCTTCTTTCGCTTCTATCACACTTTAGACGGTTGCCAAAATTACTCGCGGCAATGAGTGTACACCAGCGAGCAAGGGCAAACATCCTCAGGAGCTGTGGCGCAACCAGTAAAGGTCCTCATCGTGATCTGCCGGATACTTTCTGAGTCGCTCGACCAGGGGCGGTATTCCCGTGTTTTGTCCATTTTGTGTCCCTTTCAAAAGTGTCCCTTTTGCGCGAGCCCTGATTGGCTAAAAGCGAACACCCGGATGTGACGCCATGCAAGCACGGCGGAGCTATGAGCCGTGGCTACTCGGAGCAGCCGATTTGGAGCAGACGATTTTTCGTGGCCCCCTTTTGTTGGTTCGCTGGCGGAACAATAAACACATCAAAGATACTCTGATACGGTTTCAGTTCTTTAAAATGCGTTTGCAAGAACAGTTACGGTATTTGAATCAAAGGCCCACTGTTTAAAGGAGCCATGAAGAGAAAACACAAGTTCGGTTCATTCAAAAGATTGTCTCGTTAGAATCATACTGACACCACTTTTAACGTAAACTTCGCTCAAATAAGCTACATAAATAGGAAAAACGGGAATGGTCATGCGACCCACCAGCTCATTTTTCGCAACAGAACCTATGTCGTCACATGAGCTAAGCTCTGCGATTGGCGGAGGCTGGCAGAAGCAGACGCAAATTAGGTAGAACTTACAAACTAGACGAACGAGCGATTTGCGCTTAAATTTAGGGTACATTCTTTACAAAGCAATAAGAATGATGGGACAAACAGTGGAAGTTACGAAAGCACATGTAAACATAGAGGTACTGATGCGTTCTGCTGTTCGTACTGCGCACAGCATGCTTTGGTTTCGCTGCACAGCACTACGGGGCTTGGGGTTGTCTCAGACGACACTGGCCGATTGACGCAAGCAACGGTGTCTTACGTGACCCCATTTGTCGAGCGAGCACTGTTTCAGGGAACGAATATTTTCTCCCAGAACAAAAACAAGCCAGGTTTAAATGCGGGCAAAAACAAACCAAACGCTTGCCACGGTATGGTGGCGCCATCTAGGTTACGGAACGTAAAGAAACGCGGGAACAAACCAACACCGCTGTACAGGGTGGAGACAACCTTTGAACGGTCCCGTGCCGCCGCAATTGGGCCAACGGGCTCAACGCGTTATTCTTTTCGTTTCCCACGAGACCTAGCAACGCGAAACAGACAATATGATTCAAACTTTTTCAGTAAACCGCGTTGCGGCGATAATTTTAGCGCGGTTTTGACACAATGACTTGCTTCGGCGGCGAGCGAGCAACTGAAAATGGCGGCGCCAGCGTATACGTGTCTCTACCCTGTACGGCGGATGCGTGAATGAAGGTATTCTACAGGCGGGTAAAGCTGGCTCATAAATGTGTCTAAACACGAATGCCGCCATGATGCCACGCTGTAGTTGCCAGATCAGTAGTTGAAGATATGGCTAACAATTTTTCTTGAAAATGAGGCACAAATTTAGGGCCCTAAGCTAAAATTAGGCAACTTTTATTGCAATAACTGAGTTTTTTTAAGAGTTTGTATGCTTTTTATTAGTTTTCTTGAAGTATTCATGCTTGACGAACAAAAATAAATGAAATTATAAGCAAAAAGATGACGTCGGGCTGAAGCGCCAAATTCAGTTTCGGTATATTGTGAGGAGCATCAGTCAGGCCTCTCAAGCTTGGACGTTCCCTGTCTTCCCTATAGGCGGCGTAAAAATCGACGCCCAACGTGACCAACCTAAAGCGCTGTTTTCGACCATCAAGCCCACCAGACGGCGCAGGCAAAATGTTACTTTTGGTATATAATACAAAACATTCATTCCGTGACTCAAAGAGCCCACACAGTTCGCTTACAATGTGTTATTTAAAAATACTATTAACAAGTTCCGCATCAAACATCCGTTGAGCAAAAATGTACGCAACTTTTTACGAACAGCCGACTGGTGCACCACCTCGTTTCTGAATTCGCAACCACAAAGCCGCCAATTCAAATTGAAACCGCTGCAACGGCCGACCGTTTCAATGTGCGCGGAGCACCGGTTTCGTGACTGTTATTGCTGTTATGTGCTTTTGCGTCCATCAGTTGTAGAGAGGACTGGCAAAACACGGGAATTGAGTGCTTGTGGAATGACAAATGTGGGAAATTCCGCATCGGAAGGCAGCTGTCGAGGCCAGAATATTCGATTCTTCCAACAGAAGGTGAGTGTTATGCACTCCGCTAGAAAGACGGTGCAAAGGAAACCGTTGTCGCCGTCAATACTTCATTTGTGCCCTTCGTTCGAAATCTTAGCGCAAGTGAACGAGTTGTTATGGCAAAAAAAAAATGTTGTCACGAAAGCGACGTACAATTGCAGCGATCGAAATGAAATGATGTCCTGGCCTCTGTAAACTTGCGGATGTCAATAAACGATTTGTTCTCACTTGCTGCTCACTGTGGTCTGTGCCAGTCGAGGCCATCTGGTCACCTGGCGTAACATCACTTCACTAGCGCGGCGCAAGTAAACACGCGACCAGCGTGCCAGCCAGGAGCCAGCAGGAGCAGCCACGGCCGGACTCGACGCCCCTTTCGCGCGCGGGAGGAGGAGAGTCGAGTCCGGCCGTGGAGCAGCGAGCCGGCGGCCGCCGTGCGAGGGCAGCCATGTTATTAAGGAGCTCAAGCGGCCTGTGCAAAAAGCATCCGCCATGTTTACAAAGCTGTGTTTACAGCGCTATCAAGCGGGCGTACTGGGTAGTTCACGACGCCGCCACTACGCTTTTTCTGGCACTACAGGCAAAGCTAGACCTTTGCTTCTCTAAAATCCTCCCTGTTCTGTGCATCAGTCGTGTGGGGCTAATTTACAAAGGTTCACTCTAACACGCCTTAGTGTCTGCTGTGTCACTTCGTTGCTTGCGAAGACACGCTTGCGAAGACTGCCGATGATACGGCAGGAATAATGCGCCGCCGCCTATCTTCAAGGACACCTTCTCTACATGTCGGTAGTGGCTGCTGCCGATTTGAACTCGCCGTCAGCCGGTCATATCATGTTACGTGAAACCTGTCTGGGCAGATCGGCTCCTTTTAATCGTATATGATCCACAAATTAAAAACAAACAAATGTACGAACCATTTTACCATGCCTAGCGTATAACTAGGCTCTTGTTTACGGGTGCTGTTATACTTCCACTGAACGGTTTTTTACTCGAGTCAGAGATAAAACAACCGCCAACTAATAATAATAATGGTAACTTTATTTGCACGATAAGGTGGTTTTCTAGAGGAGGACAAGGCGAAGCCGAAAGGTCATCCCGAATGTAGGTGCAGAAATCTCCTGTATGGGTGTGTGCGATTGGTGCATGCTCCTTCGATCGCTGAAACACGCAATCTGAAATTTTCGAGAATATATTTGATGCTTTGCATGACACATTTCTTAAATTCGGCGGATCAGCGACGTTGTTTAATTACGTATACTTGCACCTCTGCTCTCATATGGCCCATGTATATACCTGCACAGAGGAGGTGGGGGAGGAGTAAACTTCGTTCATGTGAGATGGGCACCCGTGTTGTGGGGCGTTAAGAAAAATTATTCTGTCCTTCCCTGGGTGCCTTCGCCAATGAACGGAAACGGCCACTTCTGTTCACGCCCAATTATCAGGACCACCCCGCCTGCAGGCGGTTTTGCCTGAAATGCCTGCGGGTTCGGCCGGAAATCTGTCTGTCAACAGAGACCGCCTAGGAAGCATGTTGAGGAAGCATGTTAAGGAGGCTATGGGTAACACACATATGCGCTTTCTTGGGTCGCGATGGGACCGTCATGTATTTTGTGCAAGGCGAAGTCGACGAAGGATATACGTCTCCCTTGAAAAGTAAATTATTTGAGTGCACCTATAAATTGTTATTGCCGCTCATTAGTTCAATCATAGTGGTTAATTTTGAAACAGCTGCCAAACATAACTATGGCAGGTGAATCAGACTGCCTAGCATGAGACTATCAATCGCTAATATAGAGTATTCAGACAATGTGCATTGCATATGGCAGTCATTAAGAAAGCCGACAATAAATTGAACTCTCAATTTTATTACTTGCGACAGTTACATCTGCACGTATCGGTTCAGCCAGGGCCATCTGGAGACGTTCTTCAGCTATATACACTAGATAAAAGGAAGGAATGCAATATGCGAATGCGATAGAACGAAGGAATTCGATATGTGTAGCACAGCCTTCTCATTTATGCCAACATCAAACCGGTGGCCACAAAGGTGCCCCACCAGACCTTGTAGAATTTCCAAGCTTCCATTCCAGCGTGCTCACAGCAACAAGGATGATGACGAAGTTGCATTACCGAAGCTGGGTTCCAGTAATGCTGTAGCTGATTATGAAAGTTCTGGCTAATGCTCATTCAGATTGTGGTCATCAGCATTCTTATTTTCATCAAAAATAGTGGGCCATCGCAATGCCATCAGTCCGTGTATCAGAAGCAAAAATAAACACAGAAAAAGCAAGAGGTTCATATGTACAAGCAATTCTTATCCAACAAATTTTATTTCACCACCAGTAATACCACCAGACCTCTAGGGAAGTTTGCGATGGTAAGAGCAAGGCTAAGATGACCTAATGTGCGACTTCAAAGAAAGGAAGAAACTGTAGAAGAAAGCTAGGGAGGTTAACCAAGGAAAGAAGAAGAACTGTCCAGCTGGCTGTGCTACATGTGGAAATGAGAACAGTAAACTTAAAAGGAAAGGAAAGGACTAGCATAAAATAAAGGATAAAAAATTCGGGAGAAAAAAAAACATGGCAAGGAAATGGCCAGTACAAAGACAGCACCATGGGCAAAAAAAAAGATAGGCATAAAAGAAGCAGGCAAAATGACAAAATGGGAAAACGAAGGATGCTACATGCTGGTAACACCCCTACAGCACCTGTGACTGTTTTTCTCTCTTAATCACTGCAATCTGCTTCTTCAAGGCAAGAACTGATTTGGCTACTTCAGCTCCATCTTGTCTAAAACCACTGAAATATGTCTGATTTTCTGTGTACATAATGTAAATAGGGTACATAATTTCTAATTTTTAAAAATTTCTCCTGAAGTGTCTGCTCCATCGTGGAAGCTTTCGTGACTAACTGCCTTTGCTTTGTTGATTTTTTGCTCTTTTATGCTGCCTCTGCTTGTATTTGTTTATTTAGTTCTTCTCCTCTTCTCCAGTGCTTAGGTTTTTTATCATGAAATTGTTTTTTCTTCAAAAAGGTTTTTTGGCTTTTAACCCTGTCTGTTTATTGGCTTTAAACCTGCCATAGCTTTGCTGAAAATAGTTAGTTCCTCACACAATTTTCCTCTTTCTTTATTCTGGGAGAGGGGGCATGAAATTTTAAAAAGTAAAGAGCCCTGCAGCGACTAATGAACACTTGCACTACTTTCTTTGTAGTTGGAAGTACTGAAAGCTATAGTTCCACAAACCCAGAATGGAAATGCGCGTTCTACATGATATCTTCTAGTCTCTGGTTTGCTTTTGTCGAGATTTTGTTTAAGCTGCTATTAAATAGAATTATTGCGACCTAATGTAACCTGACAACATTAATCATGTACCTTGTGTGACGTCCCCAAGCATATAATCAATGACAAATTTTCTAAGCGTATACCTAGAAAAACAGAAAATCTTTTGAGAGAGTTTTTTGATGCACATAACTTGGTAATATTAGGCTTGGGTATTTCACGGTTATTGAATCTAAGCTAATGCAAGGGCCACTACCTAAAAGCATTTCAACTGGAGAAAAAAGTTGACACACGTGCTGCAGGGGCCTCATAGACTGGCACAGGAACAGGCACAGAAAGCATGTTTGTTTAGCATAAAGTTTAGTCACAAATACGATTTCCATTTACATGCATTTCTTGGAAGCGTTGTCCAGTTCGAACTTCCATTCGCTAGAACAGCAAGTAGTTGTAAAGAGCACCTCAATAGATTGCGAAAACAATCAGCTGACGCATACAGTGTGTGTGTGTGTGGGGGGGGGGGGAGGAGGCGTGTGAAACATGTTAAAATAGCGCTGTACAGACGGGACAACAAAGAAAAGACTACACAGGACTAGCGCTGCATATCAACTGAACTCTTTTAGCACACACAAAATGATATATACAGAAACAGCGCATGCGCGAATACAGGGGAAGCCACCAGGAAAAAAATCAGGGGAAAAAAGCAATCAAGGGGAAGGGATTTCTTGTTAAAGGAAGCAGGAAAATAAATGGACTGGGGATATTATTAAGCTCTCATGAGAGCTCACCTGCATTTAACACAGTCCGCAAGCGGGAATAATTGGGGAAATAGGATAGGAGAAAGAAAAGTAAAGATTAGAAAGGTGAGGAAAGAGTAGAAAAGAGTAGTTCCACTGTGGTCGATTCCGTCGCACACAACACACCACGAACACTGTTGGCTGGCGTAATGCTGCGTCCGGCAGACAAGAAACCTCGAAGGGAACAGTGAAACGCGGAGGCGAGCATGGTGCGACGAAGAGCGAAGTCTGCGGCGGTCCCGACCGCTTTGGAGACGGGTACTGGGAAGGGGGGGGGGGGGGGGGGGGGGGGGGCGGGAGCTGGCACTCGACCGCCCACACCAGCAGAGCGAAAGCCAGGCGACGTCCAACGGCCCGCAAGCGCGGGCCGCCGAAATGAAGCCCCTCCGAAGCACAGGAGCACGAAAAAACACGTCCGCTCAAATCCGAAGCGACGACCGAACTCCCCTGACGCACCCGCAAAAGCTACCTCTCCGAGCGTACGAAGTACCCGCTAATCTATCCGCTACCCTTCTCAGTTGCGGAGAATGCAAAACTGCATCTAACGCGCCAGCATGGCACAAAAGTTCGCTACCTACCACAGGAAAAGCTTCACACAACGTTTCTGCACAGCAAAGTTTTTACGGCGCACTCACAGCAACGGTGGCTGCCATGATGGAATGCGTTGGTTACTAGGTGAATACCGACTACTGCCGCCAACTCTAGTAGGCAAAAAGGCAGCGGGCAACTCTGAGGGTGGCATCATGTCAGCGCCCAGGTGTAGCACGGTTTCAATGCACGGGCTGGCCGGGCAGCTTTTGCTCTAGAGTCAGTAGTATTAACTCTATGGTATTCTAGGCTGCAGAGCGGTCGGTTTCAGTGATGTCACTTGGGACCACGAAAACGCACGATTGAGCGGGAAAATCAAAATTTTAACCTAAATTGTTTAATTTCTCAGGGAATAAAGCACCGTTTGTATCCGGACAAGCGCTGGGGCACTATAAAACACGAAATCTTTCGAATAAAACCAACTTGCATTTTCTCTTCATGGCTCCTTTAACCGGAAGTACGTCACGATGAAAGGGACGCAAAAGGGACGTTTTCAAATAGGACAGTTACGAGAATACCGCCCCAGATTGAAGAAGAAAGAAGCGGGGAACGCGTCCTGCGCACGCTCCTAGCTCGCGCCTCAAGAACCAACCCTTCCACTCTGCTGCCCCGAAGGTTTTTCGTGTAGCAGCAGCCATGGCTTCGGACCCGTACTTCGAAATAGTCACCGTTATTGCGGCCCTTGTGGGCGTGGTCGTCCTGATCGCGCTTCTCTGGCTCCTTGTGAGGAAGTTCGTCCTTGGTCGCTCCGCCCAGAGACCGGCGGAGAAAGAGGCTGCCCCACCCGGTCCGGCGACCCTGCAGGAAGCGGCCGCGGTAGCGTCGCCCGCGCAGCCTTCGATGGCTGTCACCCCGGGTGGGAAGCAGGCTGCTGGCGTCACGTCCGGGGCCACCAGTTCAGGGGGCCCCGCTGGCGTCACGTCCGGGGCCACCAGTGCAGAGGGCCCCGCGGCTAAACGGCGAAGCATAGGGGACGTGGCTCGGCGCGCATCCCTGCTCGTGAGTCAAGCCGTGAAGCAGGAGACCACCGCCCTTCTGGAGTCCTTGTCAGCGGGAGCCATCAGCGCACAGGTAGGTGAGGCAGCTGCTGGCAGTGCAAAGGGTTCAACAACCTAGGCTGCGTCTCATCTCACGGCAGCCGTGAGAATTACCTCCTGGAAATCCTCACGGCAGTTTCCAAAAAACCTAGCGTAATTTAACCGGACGCGTCATAACCAACCCAAATCCAGCCCAACTACAACAAACCTAATCTAACCCAGCCCGACGACACAGAACACAACCTGTAATAAATGTAATTCAACCCATTATAGAAGTCTTGCGCGTCGATCTCTGGATATAGTAAAAACCAGAGTAAAAACTATTAACAAAATCAGGACCACCGATAAATTCTGAAAGCTAAAAAAAAACTCTTCTTGTAGGACTCGAACCTGAGCCTTCTCGTTTGAAAACTATACCGCAGGACTACAGCGGCATCTGCAAACACAACGTTTTAGGGAATATTTGTTCCATGGAATCTCCGCGTACCGTGCTTAGCCAATGAGAGGCGCCTGCCGTGAGAAATTTCTGACGGCAATTCTCACGGTTGCCGTGATAATAGACACTACCTAATTTTTAACTAAAAGAGGTTTTCTTCTCTGCCTTTTAATCGGTCCTACGACAGTTGCGAAGGTTCTCAACAAGGAAAATTGAAGTTCGTAGTTCCAGCGGAAGTCATGTCTGGCTAAAGGGGACCGCTACTGTGCCACTTTTCGTTAGTGTGAGGCTATCACACAAGGCACTTTCAGCACTTAACAGCAGTTTCTTCCAGAGTGCCGAATAGACTGACTATAGTAAATGTTTCACGTGTGCCACGAGAGAACCACGAGGTTAGACCATGACGGTACGGTATTCACAGCGGCCGTAATGCTCAAATAGACCAAAGAAAGTGGATATGTTGTTGGCAGCCGGCACGTTAGCCTGTAGGGATATTTACCTCTATTTACCTCAGGCTTACATGTCTGCCTTTGCCAGGCGCGGAATCAGATGTGGCTAGCGTGGCGCAGTTAGTTCTGGCCCGAGACAAGATGTGTTATCAAAGGTGAAAAGGCGGCAGTTCGAGCATTCGTGAAAAAGTTACATACAGGAACATTGGCAGTTAAAACGAAGTGAAGGAGAAGGGTCTGTTTATTCGCTGGTCTAACATGTGTACGTTGTATGCGAAAGCCAACACAGTGGAGCATGTTTTCACGGAGTGCTGGTACGCCGTATTTGTAGGGGACGTCTACAGAGAGCGTGTAAGAAAGACCTACCCCTTTCAGCGCAAGGCATTCGGTTTCTTCCGGTTGGCCACGGATACGATGCCTTATATAATTTGAAGGGTTGCATGCCATCTGGAGGTCCGGAATGGCTGTGCGCCACGCTGATCTGAAAACGCTCACCGTCAAAGTTTCATACTCTATGCTCACGGAGAGCAGGTATTTTTCACAAACTTTCAGGCTGCTGTACGAAGTGTAGAAGTCACAGGACCCAGAACTTGAGTGGCTACCGGTTTCGGAAGAGTTGTGTACATTTGATGTTTTAAAGTTGTTCCTTGTGATTTTTCGCCTTATTCACTGTGTTTATTTATTCAGAAATTGGGTTCTTTTGCGGCACTCTGTCTTATCATTTATTCGTGACCTGCGCTTATGTTAGCTTAGGTTAGTTTGGGGTAGCTGCTTTTACTGGTTGGGTTGGGCTGGGTTAGGTTAGGTTAGGTTAGGTAAGATGTTTGCTTAAAATACCTATGCGATAAAGCATGCACGAGAAAAAATGCGCCTGCGCGGGAGATAGCAAAATGCCGACTGCCGACTGCCGGCAGGATGTTCTCATAGTCGTGATCAGCCAACAGTGGCGCAAATATCGCGTTTGTTTTTTGAACATATTAGTGCCTAATACAATGCAGCTGGCACAATATTTGCGAAAGGTAAAATGAAGGCTGCCGGCACAATATCCACAACCTAGAGAAAATAAGCTACCGTCCTGGTCTTCGACACGGAATTGACTTCAAATCAAATCAAATCTTTATTTCAAGATCAACTACCCCTAGTGAAAATCCTTCAGCTGGTTTAACTGGGATCAACTGGTCCCAGTTGGAATCTAACTGGTCCCAGTTAAGAGCTAACTGATCCCAGTTGGGAGCTAACTGGTCCCAGTTGGGATGCAATTGGTCCCAGTTCGGAGGCGACTGGTACATGGTTCTTTAGGCTGGGGGGCACAATCAAAAAACCTTTGCTCGGCTTGACTATGAGAATGCACCGTATACACGGCAAGTGTTGTTGTTGATAAACTTTATCACACAAAAAGACCCCCAAAGTCTGTGGTTCTGAAAGAGAAAGAAATATCTATACAGACGAGAGGATCCCACGAACATGAGCCACCGAAGCTCGCCACCAGGCCATTCGGTCCGTTCCCTCCGGTGGCGCGAGCCAGTCTTGGAGAGAAGAGGGAGAAGGTGAAAGGGATTTAAGATGAGTTGAAAGAAATGGTTGCGAACCAGAACCGTCCCAAAGAACATTTGGCCTATTGGGAAAACCAGAACACTTAGAGCACTGTGCAGGGCTGCGATGGCCTTCTAATCGATGTAGTATGTGTGGTGTTGGAAAGGTGTCCGTTTGCGCTTGCCGGATACGACATCTGCCCGGGGTAACAGGTGAGAGGGAGGCGGAAGAGTCTGCTTATCCCTGGCTAACTGTTGCACAGTCTGGCATCAACGTAGACGGGCTTGTCGCGCCTTCTTGGGCGGGTGGAAAGGGATTGGCCAGGACGTCTCCGAGTCTCGCGGTTGGGACGGAGCACGGGAGAGCTGATGCGCCAGCTCGTTGCCCGGGAAGCCTGCGTGACCAGGAACCCAGCCCAGCAGGTAGCTAGTGCCAGTGTGTTTGGCCAAATGTGTGTGGAGTGTACGCATCATATTGATGGGAAGCAACTGCTCCTGAGTGCAGCGAACGCTTGAGAAACATAAATGCTTACTAGTTAAAATTTTGTACAAGTTACAATTTCGCGTGTAAATTTCACATAACTATAAATCTACAGAGCAAATAAACGTACTATACAGATGCGAAGAAGTGTACGGGCACATTCAAGTTTGTGCAAAAATTAAACACTCAGCAAAAATTGACTTGTGCGTGGGTTTGCGCAAACAAAGAAGAAAAAAACGAGAAAAAGGAAAACGGTTATGGAATTATTTATCACTGTTTTTAAATTTCACTTGACGTACGCGTGTTCAGTAACTGAGGTAGCTGATAACGCAATATCTGTAGGCCGTAATTGGTGCGGGAGAAGGGGACATTCCAAATGCCATTTTGTTCAATTACGTGTTATCTTTTTACATGTTATGTACCGGCGCAGTAACTGCAGCTTACAGAGGCCATTTACAGGTGTAATTGATAAGGACCTAAAATTTGGGGCTGTGTGTGCGTCGTAAGAAGCATCTGCCATTATGAGGAGTACCTATTTTGTATTAGAATCAGTTTTGATGTGTTAGTGTCGGTATTGGTACCCAACACCAGGTGGCCGTACTACATTTTTGAGAAATAAAGTTGTAAATGATGATCTCAACTGCTAGTGGCACGAAAAACGAATCCTAGATGGCATGCCTGTTATCCTAGACAGTCTAGCTCTTACTTTATCAACGTGTAAACCCCATAGCATATTGTTTTCTTGAAGTATTGCACCTCGGCTTTTTACGGATTGTACAACTTCAATGCACTGTGCATCAAGCATGAGGGGGGATGATGAGGAGAGGGCTTTATTTTTAGGTCTGAAGAATACAGGCTTTGTGTTATTAATGACAATTTTTAAGGAAGAATTGCTGTTCCATGAATATATTCGCGGAAGTGTTTTGTTGGCTTTTTTTGTTATGTCTCGACTAACTTATTTCCGCCCTCATTAATCCCTCGTTAAGAAAAATATCTATTTTCATACTTCAGCTTCATCCCGAGCATCGTTTTAATTAAGCAGCATCGCCTGTTCAAGCCCCAATATTGGGCTTCATCTGCTGCACCAACACCTGAAGCCTGCGATTCACCCAAGGATACTTCTGCTGTTCCCTGTCCTGGGGGCTTGACTTCTGCTTGGATGTGTTCTAAATTTGTATCACCCTATATGGAGAGTGTATGGTATGAGCCTCACGGTTTCAACGCTTGCTCAAACGAAGTAAATAGTGGTGTAGTGCGTGCCATGTAAAGGGAGAGGTGATAACACACAAAGAAAAGCTGGATATAGGGAGGGAAACTTCGATCAGGAAAATATTCAGATGATATGTGTACGTGTATTTTCTTATGCCCTGCTGTGGATGTACAGTCTGTTGGTGGTGATTCCGCCGGTGATTCGTTACTGCTACTATCATTTTGATTGTTGGTGGTACAAGTAGTAGCGTAGTAGTTGTAGTAGTAGTAATAGTAGTAGTACTATTGCAGGGACAATGATTTTTCTCCCCCCAGATAATTTCTGATGTCTAGATATGGCATGTCAAAAAATGCATGTGTGAATGCGAGTCCTTTTGTGCCTTAGCCAGCAACAGCAAAAAAAAAAAAAGAAAATAGAGTGGAAAGAACGCGCGAGTTAGCCTCCTTCCAGAGTCTAGAGAGTGGCGTTGCCGGAGACGCCAGACAATGCACGTCTCCAGTTGTTCATTCCTCCCATCGTCAGTAGCTAGCCTTTCGGCATGACCAGACAGTGCCTTCAGAACAGGGCGGTTTCAAGAAAAGAAAGGCTTGCACGGTCACCTAGCGGCACGTCCACCGTTGCGCGCCACACCGCCGATGGGCGGCCGAGCTAGGCGTCCCTGTAGTTGCCATCGGGACGGGTTTGATGCGACAGGCAGTGTCGCACCGGCGGCGCTGCTCGAATTAACCAGAGGTCCAGGTATCTGAGGAAGCATTCGAGCATGTGCTTACGCACCTTGTCGCCGTTTGCGTGCATAGGGAAGCTGCTCACGAATTCTAATGACACGACAATAGCCTTTTAGTTAATTTTTTCACTACCCGAGCAGAGGTTTCAAACAAAAAGGTTGGCGGCCAAGTAGAGCTTTGACGCCTGAAATAGGCCCTTCTTAATTTCCTGCAGGTTCCCAAGGACGAGGATTTGGAAAATAAAGACAACACAGCGACTAAACCAGGATCGGACGCAGCACCACCTAAGGATGATGCCACGGCCGGCACCAAGGCAACGTCACCATCGTCGGACCGAAAGGGAAACACGAAGCCGTCACCTTCCACGCAGTTCATCAGTGATGGCAACGTTGCCGAAAAGCCGGGGAGGGAGAAGAAAGACCCCGAAGCCGTTGTGAAAGAAGCACCGAGAGCAGCAGACGCTGCTGAGAAGGAGAAGCAGGGGCTGTCGGGTGGCGACGACCCTGGCGAGCTCCAGGCGACGACAGCGACCCCTGCATCTCCCTCGTCCGGTGGGAGGGGGACAGAGGAGCAGGTGTCCAAGGAGCCCACGAAGTCAAAGGGCAAGAAGCGCAAGAAGGGCAGTGCTCCCGGTTCCTCTTGCACCAGCCCATCGCTCGAGAAGCCTGACGTGCAGCAAGAAACGAGTGAGTGTCTGTCTAACTAGACCTTGAGTTTGAGCTGGTTTGTTGCGTGACATATCGGTGAAAACAGCGTAGGGATGGGGACGGAAGGAATGCCGGGCACTGCAGGCGTGTCTAACAACTCGGCATATAGTTATTGCGGTCTGAAATATATAGAAAAACGCTGCATGTGGTTGATCCCTCTGTCATAGGTATAAGTAAAGTTCGAAATAGGAATGTGGAGCGAAATGTCCAGCTGAGCATGATTTGGGGGTCAGCGGCTGTCTTGTGGGTCTGCTTGGCGAGTGACGTCCTGCTGGCGGGTCGCTTCGGCAAAGGTGTGCTGGCGTCATTTCCGTGACGGATATGACGTCAGTGAAATCTTAGGGTATCGCGGAATAAAACACTTGCGTGTTAAAATAAACCGAAAACAAACAAGCCTAGTTATAACTTACTGATGATGATGATTGCTATTGGTTTCCTCTTTGTAGCGGGATGATGACATGTCATCTTGGTTTAATAGTCTTCGTTTAATACTAGCGCTGCTTACGGCAGGCGAAAAAAGCTTATTAGGCACAAAATACTTTTTTTGTTACACGTGGTAACTGTCCTAGACAATATTCCCCTCTCTGCTTTTCGTCCACCAGCATTCTAATCTTCTTTTCGTCGTCTCTACAGCCTTGAACTTAACCCCCTCTGTGCTACCCTCAAATCCTAGGGCTTCTGGAAGCCGAATATTTCCCTCGTGTATATTTGGATGGATGCCCTCGCATTCTAACACTATGTGCCACAGTTTGTTTCTTTTCCGCAGACCACTCATACCCCATCATTTTGTGAATACTTCCTCACAAAGCTCTTAGTTGGCAAGCAACCTTCCCTAGCCTCAAAAAGCAAAGCACTGCCCTGGGAATTATCGTAGAAATTTTTCTTTCTGATGTCCAATGTCTCAGCCCTGTACATCTCTAACGACGTTTTAGCTTTCATTTTTTCTCTCCATTTATTCGTTTCAATCTACCTTGCCTCTTTTTTGGTTACCTTGGTTGTTTTGGATTCTCCACTGTTCTTTCCGTATTTCTTCGTTAGCCTTCTAGTCTTCCTTAACCACTGCGTGTCCAGGCTTTTAAAGTATAGGTACCTAAAAACCGTAGCTGCCCACCTTCGTTGATCCATTGCTCTCAACCTCATCTCAAAACATATTTTACTCTGTGCTTCTCGAACTTCAAACGACGCCCAGCCCATATCTCCCTGTACTGCTTCGTTAGTTGTTTTTCCATACGCGCCTAAGGCCAAACGGCCTACCGTTCTCTGGTTCACTTCAAGGCCTGATAGAACGTCGTATTTTAAGCAGA
This sequence comes from Haemaphysalis longicornis, assembly GCF_048455015.1. Classification (NCBI taxonomy): domain Eukaryota; kingdom Metazoa; phylum Arthropoda; class Arachnida; order Ixodida; family Ixodidae; genus Haemaphysalis; species Haemaphysalis longicornis. Next base: position 829,566 of record NW_027526319.1, read on the forward strand.
GTACAGCATTCGCAAACATGAGACCCGGAACCATTACTCCTTTCCACATTCCTCTCACTACTTCATATTTGTTATACCCCCACAGAGCTCTATGTTTCATTATAGCTGCGTTTCGCTTTCCCTTACCCTTAAGTTGCTCCTCGTGAGTTCTTAACTAGTTATCCCCTTCGTTTATCCACACTCCCAAATATTTATATTCCTTCACTCTGGGTAATTCGCCTTGCTGGATAGAGACTGCGTCAGTGGTAGCATCATTGAAAACCATTATTCCTGATTTTTCTGCGGTAAAATTTCACCCGAGGTCGGCGGCTTCTTTAGTAGTAAAAGTTGCTTCCCCGCAAGAAGACCATGTGTGCAGGGGTGCACCCTTTACAGGCCGCTTGCTTCGTTGTACTTGCGTCACTTGCGTGGCGGATATGACGTGACCGAAATCTTGGTGTATCCGGGAACGAAACACTTTCATGTTTAAAAAACACGAACGACATCACAACCCTAAGATAAAATAAAAATGATGAATGCGGAAAAGACAACATTATTAAAAAGTGAAAACGGCGGAAAGTTGGGAGGCGTCGCAACAACAGCAAATTAAAATGACCTAAACAGAATTCAGGGAAGCTTGCCCTCATCCGCAAGACTTGAATGGCGAAACTCTTGTAGGTGATCATTGACGGCCACAAACTTAATCACAGCGCGAAGGACGGGACAGACAGAAAGACCTGTCCAGTGGTTGATCTTTCTGTCTGTCCCGTCCTTGGCGCTGTGATTAAGTATGCACACGTACCAACTCGCCCAACTTGCAACTGTCCGACGGACACAAAGTTGAGTTTTAGCATCGTTGAGGTGTCGTGGTTGACGTCGCCGCCATGGCATTTCAATGGCCTTACCTATGTTGAGCAAGGCCAGAGTGAGCTCGTCGTTTTGGTAGACGTTTCCGTACGCCACCCTGTAAGCGTGCCTTATCATCCCTGCGGATGTTTTGCACGCCGAGCCTCTCTAAGTGTGGCTGGCCTCTTCCTCGGCCGTGTGAACTATCCGCGGCCGGGTCATGTGGAGTCAGTGATCACCTACAGCAGCTTCGACATTCAAGTCTCGTCTCTTCTACGGTACAGGGCGCATGCGCACGACAACACGAGGACGAACGAACGAAGGGCGTACGCTATGACGTGTCTTTCTCATTCAGAGCAGGGGCTGCCACGATACGACAATCGCTGGAGTTTGTGCGTGTGCGTGCGTGCGTGTGTGTGCCTGTATGTGTGTGTGTGCGCGCGTATGTGTGCGTGTGCGTGCGTGCGTGTGTGTGCAATTTCTTTAGGTCGGTATGCTTAGCTTGATGAATGTGCGCTAGAGGCACGCGTGTACGAGCGCTGGGGATTTTCTTGCTATTTTTAACTGCCGACACCATACACAGACGCTCCGCTTAAGAGCTTCGCTGTTAGGAAAACTGAAAAGAAAGGAAGAGAAAGACCGAAAGGGCGTACGTGTATACAGAAAACTATGTTCGCGACGCTGTAGGTAACACCACTCCGATACTGTTATCACTGCCTCGCGCCATGAATGTATTCGAGTTCTTCTGCAACAGCGCCATAGACGGGAGACTTAACAAAATTTTCAGCATTCTTCGCTATCGTGCGAGTGTTTGCCTTCTGTACACTTTGGCTACCTTTTTGTTTTAAGTAATGCACTTTATAAGCGACCCCAAACCATCCACCGCCGGCGTCGGCGGCGGCGTCGGCGTCCGCAGTGCTCCTCTATAAAGAAACAGCATCCGGCGCCAGGTTTCGATCCGCGGACTTTGCGGCCGCAGCGCGACGCTCTACCGACCAAGCCACGGACGCTTTTTTTTTTTCTTTATTACCGGTTTCAGACATCACAAAAACGTGCTACAGATAACAAACGCTAGCTTTGCCTAAGCCAGCGTATTATGTCTAAAAACGGGGCATAGACAACACTTTCTCTACTTCCTGCAGCCACTCGGGTGTACAAGGTTGACCCTTCCACATTTCTACAATGCGATGAACGCTTTCACAGAAATACTGCCTCGCGGGCCGTCCATCAACGTCCGAGTAACGAGCTGCCAATCGAGACCTCCATATTCCGTGGAGGACCAGCAACATCAATAGGTCGTAAGGCACTCCATTATCGTTCTCAACTGCCAGAAACCGTATACCATGAGGATCCAAGGGGAGTTCCTTTTTCAAAGTTCTCTGAAGTACATCCCACAAAAACACCGCATCCCAACAGTCCAAAAATACATGTTCAACAGTTTCCGGCTTCTTACATAGCCAGCAGTCTGCTCCCCAGGGCACGAACAAACCTTTCTCAATCATCCACGTTTTAACCGGGAGCACACCAACATGAAGCTTAAAGAAAAACGTTTTAACACCCGGCGGAACAACCATTGCTTTTACACGTTTCAAAACATTTTGTCCTGGTCCACTTCGAAACATGGATCTGTATAGTGGCACAGGAAAGCCGATTTCAACGAGATCTTTGTACAACTTCTTCGACACTGAAGTCAAATACTCCATGGAAAAACGCGAACATACAAATTGTGTTGCCTGTACGACTTCCTTTAGATATCCGTGAAGTCCTCCGGTATAACACAAAGATGACGTAATAACAAACTGAGGCAGAAATCTACCTAACCTAACCTGAATTACAGTGCGAAGTAGGGGGTCCTTCACCTCACGCAAGAAATAAAATCTATTGACTACTTGTCGCAGAAAAAGATGCGATAGTGACAAACCACCATCACGCACACGTCTGAAAAGATTAGTTCTACTCGTCCGTTCCCAGGTCGAGCCCCAGATAAAAACAGTGACGCGCCTTATATCTTTAACGCATTCAAACTACGTCGTCAGCGGCGTGCGTTGGCGACTCAGCGGCGTTATAGCGGCTTGATAACTGCGTGGTGTACACGTGATACTACAAACCCGATGGAAGAGATGGAAGAGAAGGCGGCGAGGCGGTGGGCTGCGGGGGCCGAGCGCAAGCGCCGCAAGCGGGCCGACAACCGTGCATTCGCACTTTCACATTCTCCCCCTCGGGGAAATGCGGGGGAATTTTTTCTATATTTTTGCCATCTCTCTTCGTTTTCTAACAATTCGACTGCTGCTTTCTGATCAACATTGAGCGTAAAAAGAAAACGTTATAATACCCAGGTTCTGTATTCAACGCCAGATAATCATCTGCTTGACGAATATTTTATAGCATTCGGAACCAGTTATTTCGCGCCTAAGTTTGTCAAACGTCGATTTTGATTAATTTAAAGGGGCACTGACATAAAATTTTGAAGGCGAGATAACTTCGGAGATAGATTGCTGGGAACACACATACATCATCAGCGAAATATCAGCGGCGAATACAGCCTAGAACATATTTAAAATCAATTTTAAAGTGCGCGAAACGCAACCGAGCAGCCAGCAGAGGACCACGCGCAATCGACATCCCGTGGATATTTTGTAAATAAACAATATCCAAACACGCCACGAGTCTGTGTTTGCCAATTCCGCCCTGCCGGCGTTTTTCGCCGGCTCTCCCTTCTCGCCGCTCCAATCGGAGGGCAGAGCTTCTGCTCTCGAGAGCGAACGACCCGAGCGTTGGCGGCGGAGACGCCGGGATTTCGTCGGCTCATCAGGCAAGCTGGCCGCGACCAAAGTTCTACAGCGATTCGAGGCACTCTGTTTTTATTACTTTTTATTAGATGCGACGCTGAGAGCATCTCTTGTCGGCGGCCCTGTCCTTCCTGCGTGCGTCCGTCGTCGTCGTCGGCATCCGCACTCTCCTCCGCTCACCCCCTCTCCTCTCCGATAGCGAACACTCCCTCGCGAGGGGCATTGGATTGGATTGGTTTGGCTTGGATTGGATTTGGATTGGATTAAAGTTGATTGCGTTGGATTGTGTTGCGTCATAGCCGCGGCAGACGCACTGGCGCCGGCGCGTGCCCAGGTGAGAGCGAACACTCTCTCTCAACATCTGCGGGTGTGCGGCCCAGCGCGCTCTCACTCCGCCGGTGGGCGGCGCTGCGCGCGGTGCTGCGCATGTGCAGTACTCTCTCCGCGGTCTCGTCTCCTTCGGGCGCGTTGCGCATATAACCGGTGTGCCGCTCTCCGGCGGCCTTTCGGTCGACGGTTGCTCTCCGCTTGCGCTTGAACCCCCCTCAGCGTCGCATCACACCAGGGTTCCCGCGAGTGGAGGTGGGCGTAATTTTTTACATTGGACGCAAAAACGCGCCGGAGACACGAAAAGCCCCCTGAGCGAGGCGCACGGTCGCTGTGCAGGCGGCGGCCACGACCACGAAGTGGCGCGGGCCGCCGCAGGTAGCTCGAGTGACAGCTTGTTACCGCTGCCCGAAACTGCACCCAAGTCCCAACCATGGCAGCTTATATGAGAAAGGAGTTAATAATGCGACGGCGGGTTGCATTAAAAATTGTCATCTACACCGCTTACGAGAGCGGCAATCGAATATCCGCCGCAGTGCTAACCCGAATACATCTGTAGGCGGACCTGTAGGCAGACCGGCCGGCTGCTCCCAGCGCGCGTCTTGCTACCCACTGTCTCGAGCGTCGCGCGTCGTTCTTTAGTCGCGGTTGCATCTGCGCTCGCAGCGCCTGCGTAACGTCCACGGTCGCTTTTTATTTAAGCGGCTCACGAGATCAGTACGTGGGGACATTCGCAGGAACTGCCGGCGATGCGGATTCGACAGTGCTACGGCAACTCTGCCCTGTGATATCGCTCTGACGGTCACGTGGTCAGCTTTGTTCACACAAAATCCACGTTTCGCGGCACCCGCTGAAACCGAAACAGCGACTGGCCGCATTGAAAATGCCTCTAATTAAACAACCTTCGCACGCTGAAGCAAATGAGGTTTCTACAGGTGATAAGTAGGTCACTGGCTACTTATCGCAACATAAAAAAACAAGATGCAAAATGTTTGTGTCAGTGCCCCTTTAAGGTCGCATGGATTCCACGAGAATCCCTGCATTTTTGCACTGCTTTCTTCAAAATCCCGGCACGAACGACCTGTTTGACGTGTGTCGGCTGCCAGGAAACTCCAACTTATACTGCAGTCGCAAGCAAAATGGGCCCGACAGTAAATGTGAATTGTGTATACTTTCACACTATTTCTTTTATCTTTGGTAAGTTTATTTACTCCGTGAGATGTTCTCCGTATTAAGAGCAGCGTAGTGACATGCTTAGGTGTGTCGCCGCCACTCTGAGGTCATGAGTTACCTTTTTTTTTGTACACGTATGGACGCTTCCAGGTATGTTCCCCTTGCAAATTTTCGCGGGTGTTGTCAGGAAGAAAATGGCGATGAGAGGTGCCATAAACCTTTGATGCTGACTCATCTGCGTTGTTATCTACCTGCTTTGAAAGCACAGGTTTTCAGTTCCAGCTGAGAATCCTAAAAGCTTGCTGCGAAGATGTCCGTCCTTTACAAATATCCTAACGTTCAGCATCAGCATCAAACCGTCAAAGTGCCCACCTGACAGCGTAAACTACCGTATTTTCGCCCGAATAACCCGCACCAAGAATGCGAAAATTTCGGTGGCTAAGCAGGGGTGCGGATATTATGCGGGTTTTTCCCTATTAGTGCCGCGTCACGGCGATGCGCGTTGTGCCGTGAAGCTCCTACGCAGCAACACTAAGGCTTCCTTGGCAGCGATTGCGCAAGTCATACAAGGACAAGGAAGAAAAAACAAGGGCGAGCGCACTCTAAGAATGGAATTTTATAAGTGAATTATGACTTTCGCCTTGAGGGTCAGCGAATTCTACTTGCTAAATATACGTTTTTTCTGCCTACATAGCATGCGATGTGTTGCTTGAGCAGTAGCTTTGGTGCAGCCTTTCCGGTATCAAATTTGCAGGCAATACGCGAGAATTTTTTTTTTCTTTTCCGGCGGGCTCAAAGAGGGGATGCGGATTATACGCAGGGGCGGTTATACGCGCGAAAATACGGTAAGTCCCATGACAAGGTGTATGCCCCAATGAAAACTCGTGTCCTTTACTTCTTTCCTTGTCTTGCCTTGCGAGCGATGTCTCAGGTAGAACTAACTCGCTCTACCTCCCACAACAGGTGTAACGCACACGAAGCGAAAGCACAAGCGAAACCCCGACATGTCGGCCAAGTCGCCGACTGAGACCTCTGGCAAAGACACGTCGTCCGCTGATGCTGAACAGTCGTCGGCCGCCGCGCTTCCTTCAACGCACGCGTAGCGCCGGCCCTCCACTGCTTCGAAGGGGCCGTGCACGTCCTCTTGCGCAATGACCGTAAGTGAGACTTTATCGCGGACCAATGCATCTATCTCTTTCCGGTGTAGAGGTGGCGGTCGGTCACAGTGTAGAGGTTGACTGTGTGGGTACGAGTGAATCGCGGAGTGCCACTCACTGCTGGCATTACCTATAGGTCGTATTCACTGAAAAGTTTAGCTGCCAATTTCTTCGCTTGGCAACACTGGAAACGGCCACAGACATGGCCGATGCGCCGCGGGCATGGCGCGGCTTGAGCCACTGCGCCCGCACGCAGAACAAAAAAGAACACCGGCGTGCGTCGCATGGTCCGTTTGAACCCGATTCTCAACGGTGGTGTCAACATAGATGTTATTAATCGCACTCACATTGGAGTCGAGGCACTACTTCGCGTTGGGTGGGGTTGAATTTGGAACGCCCAACACACATCATGTGCTTAGCACGAACAAGTACCGCCATAGCATGTTGTTGGGCTAGTTGGTTCATATTCATACTTAAAACTGCGCATTCGGGCGGGACAAGGAAAAGAAGACACAGGACGAGCGCAGACTCACAACTAGTTTATTGAAAAATGGAGCATGCTTATATACCCACACCAGCACATGCGCACACATGTCACCACATTATCACATGATATAACGGTTTAGAAATTCATATTCATTTCCATACAAAGATATAGATGGTTCACTTACACACTGTTCACCGTGCTTTCGAATGAAGAAGGCCGCGATTAATTCCCTTGCCACCTGTTCTCTACCTTTGCTCAGTACTTTCGTCTGAGTCAAAACTGGCTCGCATGGCTTGTTTTCACAAGCCATGCAATGGTGTGGAAGGTGGGATCCCGTTTTAGGGACCCCGTTTTATTTTATTGTTTTATTACACATATTCAGCTGGTGTTCCCTTAAACGGTCGTTAAGAAAGCGGCCCGTTTGTCCGATGTACACCCGCCCGCACGTGAGCGGGATCATGTACACCACGCCGGTTGTGAACTTCATGTATGGCGTCGCATGTCGTTTTAGGCAACCTGGTGTCTGTTCCATTCCTTTCAGGATCTTGGGGCACATGCTAGCCAACTTGTTGGCGCGTTTTTTCTGCGCCTAACAAGTTGGCTAGCCTACTCCAAAAGCCTACTCCTTCCTCATCGGGAAGGCCAGTGGTGCGTACTGCGACGCCTGCGAGGTTGAACAGACAGTCGAACATGTGTTTTGTCATTGCCCCCAGTATTCGTCGGAAAGACGCGTTTTGGCAGCCGGGCTCAGCCGATTGGACAATCAACGATTCGCAGTAGAGACTATTCTAGGACATCGACCACTACAACGGACTTCGCAGAAGGCTACATGAAGGACACAGGCTTAGCTGAAATACTATAGTGCCCCCAAAGGGACTAACGTGTGTGCGCGGCTCAGCTCCTATCCCCTCTTTTTCGGCTGCCCTCTCCTTCATCCCCTGCGCACCCCTTCCCCAGTGTGGAGTAGCAATCCGGGCTCTAAGCCTGGATAACCTCTCAGCCTTTCATAACTTGCGACCTGCCCACACGACAGCTCAATTTACGCCACAGTCCCTCCAGACATGCTGGGTGATTGAGTTCAAAGCTTAACCTGCATGTCAGATTCTGAAAGCACTTAGGGCATGTACAGCCTTTGTCAAAATTTTCTAGGCCACGTAAATGTATACAGGCCGCGAAAAATTCGAAGTACAAGCATAGACCTCGAACAAGGCCAAAACAACTCGCGCTAGAAATCTAGACAAAATACCTTCCTTACTCTCGTAATATAATTTCGTCACAGTTTCACAGTTTAGGTAAACTCTGTGGAACCTGCCAGTCTTGCTGCTTTTTCCCCACTGATTTCAAATATGGTATTATTTTTTGAGTAAGTCAAATTGTTACCAAGATAATTACACATAATTGGCCATTTTTGGAGGAACAATAGATAAACAGTGCTAGTCACAGAACTGTAATCAGTGTATTTTCCAATACTATGAACCTGGTGAGTGCAATAAGAGGATCGGTTTTTTGATGCACCACTTGGAACTAACTTTACAGCTCATTAAACCTTTGTGGCACCAGTGGCAAGGAACTATTTCGAACACCCATTTCAAACACCAAGGTTTAATGAGCTGTAACGTTAGTTCCAAGCGGTGCATCAAAAAACCTATTCTCTTATTGCATTCGCCAGTGTTCATAGTATTGGAAAATGTAAGAATTGCAGCAATTGCAATGCTATGACCAACACAGTTGTGTATTGTTCCTCCAAAAATGACTGATTATCTATAACTATCTTGGCAAGTAATTGACTTACTGAAAAAATAATGGCATATTTGAAATTAGTGGGGGAAAAGCAGCAAGACTGACAAGTTTCACAGAGTTTACTTAAAAATTAAAGGAAATTGTTTTAAGAGCCACCCTTTTACTTGGGATTTGCATTCCCGAAACCTCGGGCGTGGCCTAGAAAGTTTTGACGAAGACTATACCAGAGTTCGTCAATTGACGGACTCTGACTATACATTGCCACGTGCTTACAACTTTGGTGAGCCCCAGGTATTTTCTCCTGGCATAAATAGTGGTTACCTTCATTGTGCAGTATGGCGGCTGGCACGAGGATGTCGCACCTCCTTCGAGCTGGGCTACCGGGACGGGCGGCCCCAAGCTTAGCGCTTCGCAGCGGGATACTTCGACGCAGGAATGCTCCCCGTCGGCCCTGAAGAACCCGGATCCGCCGATGCTTCCGGTACCAAACCTGGACATCTTCGCCAGGGAACATTCTACAGGCAACTAAGCCCCTGTGCCCAAAGTCGGGCCACTTGATTGAGATGCCCGCACCAGAGTCCCGTGGATAATGAGATGGTTATTTATTTCGTTCAAATGCACAGTTTGCTACTTCAGCCATAAGAATGCTAATAAAAAATGGTGTTGATACAGTGGTGTCAGATTGTGAAAACAAGTTGTGGAATTTGAATAAATGCCGCCATGAAATGCTGTGTGAAGTGCTGCCAGAATCGGAATCTCTGCGCAGGCGTATTCGGTAGCAAGAGATGTGCACATGTGCGCCGTACGTGATCTGCTACTTTCCTGTAGCGTATTTGACCTGGCCGGCTAGACGCACCGTTCCCCGTAAGGTGCTCGGCGAATGCCAACGAACCGATACCCATGTTATATGAACCATACCCCTCATTTTCGATCCTATGTAATGCTTGACGTTTGGAGAGGAAATCTCTGACGTACGCGAAGGCTTTCCGAGTCCGACCACAATCCGTAACACTCCTCTTAAAGCAATTTCTTTTAATTTTAAGTAAACTCTGTGAAACTTGTCAGTCTTGCTGCTTTTGTACCAGTGATTTAAAAAATTTCATTTTTTGAGTAAGTCATTCAGTTCCCTACGTAATAGGAGGTAATTAGTAATTTTTGGAGGAACAATAAACAAAACAGTGTTAGTCATAAAACTGTAATGTTCATATTTTGCAATGCCATGAACCCTGGCGAATGCAATAAGAGAATCGGTTTTTGATGCACCGTTTGGAGGTAATTTTACAGCTTATTAAACTGTGGTGTTTGAAATGGGCATTCGAAATAGTTTCAATTGCCACTCGTGCCACCAAAGTTTAATGAGCTGTAAAATTAGTTACAAGTGGTGCATCAAAAAACCCATTCTCTCATTGCATTCACCACGGTTCATAGCATTTGAAAACATGCGGATTACAGTTTTATGGCTAACACTATTTTGCCTATTGTCCCTAAAAATGACTAATTATCTTGAATTATGTAGGGAACTAATTGACTTACTCAAGAAATAATGGAATTTTTGAAATCAGTGGCAAACAAAAGCAGCAAGACTGGCAAGTTTCACAGAGTTTAACAAACCATTAAAGGAAGCTGTTTCAAGAGCTCTGTCCCCCTCCAGTTTACCAGTATGCTGCTGTGCTGGATGTTGTCCAATGCTCCCTTTAGATCTAGGGCAAGGATGGCTTTATCATTCCCTTTTTCCTTAATTATGTCGCTTATTTGAGCCAAGTTTACGTTAAAAGTGGTGTCAGTGTGATTCTAACGAGGCAATCTGTTGAATGAACCAAACTTGTGTTTTGTCTTCATGGCTCCTTTAATGGCACCAGAAAATGTAGCGGAAGAACGACAGAAGAGAGATAGGGGCCATGGCTGCCCTTAGCGGCGATGACAGATTTAAGGACACGGCGAGTTTGTTGATGATGATAATCGGCCCATACCCAACGGGAGATTTAACAGCTTGGAGGAAGAAATGAACGCCTCCACTGCCCGCACACTGCTCCTGCGACCGCTGCGCAACAAGAGAAAAAGAGACGCCATTAAAGAAAGGGGGAAAGCGATTGTGCAGAGAAGCGGGCCGCTACTGGAGGGTAGAGATACGGAAGATGGGACGGAGATGAAAGCTATGCCGGACAGATTTGAGTGGGCTCAAGGTCCGTCAAAGAGGCCCACGGCACTTCCATTTCATCCGAAGGTTGGTCGTGCGCATTGCGTGGCTTGTCCGTTCTTACACCATGGTCGTTAGATAACCGGGGTCAAAAATAAAATCGCGTTGGATAACCGGGGTTCTTAATGCACAATTTCTATGGGAACTTCATCGGGACTCGACTAGTCCATTGTAAAAACCCGGGGTGCCGCAAAACCCGGGGACATATAATCAGGGTTCCACTGTATTTGGTATGGCGACAACCGTCATCTCACATGGCACCCTCCACCAAAAGTGTTACAGTACTACAGTACTAGTGTAATGAGAGTATATAACTAAATGCTGACGCCATTTACATTCGTTCTTTTTTGTAAGACGTTATCATTGATACATTTCTCTTAAAAAGAATGTGAACGGCAGTTTTCTGAACTTTCCCATCAGTTCTAGAAAGGAAACTTGGTCAGTGCAAGGCATGAACAATTAGCCTAATTTTTAAACCATGCTTTTAAGTCTCGGTGGCTCAGTGATGCCGTCCCCACTTGGCAACTCTCAGCTGATGGGTCTCTTTCCCGGTACAACTAACAACCCATAAATCTTATTTTAAATGCAGAGCATTTCAGTAACTCACGATGTCACCCGCGTTGACGTCCGTAGTCGTAGTCCGCACCCCTCCCCCTACACTATATAAAAAAAAATACTATCCGGCGCCTGGTTTCGATCCCTCGACCCTGCGGGCGGAACGCAATGTACATGGTGCTCTACCCACTGCGCCACAAAGCCGACACAGAATGGGAGGCTACGAACGCGCCTTATATCCTTGACTCATTCAAACTATGTCAAGAAGCTGCTGATACAACGCATTCACTACCACCAACTCCCCAAACACTAAATGTTAATGCAATACACCCACCCCCTATGCGACGCATTTACTCGAGTCCCCCTCGCGGGGAGATGCGCCCAATTTTTTTTTAAAAAGCACTTGCACCCCAAATGACTGTATCCTGCATGCATGCACGTGACTTCCGCACAAGGCATTTTCCTGCCTAGTATAAACGCACAAAGTGGGTCGAGGCCAAAATTGGTGCAAGTGGGTGACAACAAGCATGAAGAGTCAATTAGTCCTGAAACTTCTGAAGTGTCCCAGTGTCATCACCCTCCTGTCAAGGAATGACGAAAACTTGCACTGTGCATAGCGGAAGGTGTTACGGCCGCTAGCCAGTGGGAGGACTTCTTAGTCCAGGAACCCTTGCGCTCTAGCTGCCACACCGCCCTGGAGACCACAGGCTCCTCTGACATTCAATTAAGCCTCGGACTGGTCTGGTCAGCAGGCTCTACCACTACTCTGAGGTAGAATGCATTACCTCCCTGCCTGCAGCACAAAGCTTAACGAGGTCATCGCTCTTTTTAAAAATAAAAAAATGAAGGAAGCTCACACAAACGCGCAAGTCTTGAACCATCACAAAGGGTTAAGTCCACGATTGCAGCCGACTTGCTTCTTCTTCCCTGCCGCAACCAACTTTACTCCATCATTGTTGCTACAAGTGTGAGCTCCCTTCATTTTTTTGGAAGGGATAATCATTGGGCCTCACCTTGGAAGGGCGTACGCTATGATGTGTCTTTCTCCTTCCGAGCAAGTGTTGCCGCGACTACAGCAAACGTTGGAGTCTTTCTCGTTCCTCTGAGCAAGTGTTTCCACAGTTACGCCGAACGCTGGAGTTTTTTATTTTTCACGGCCAATCTAGGCCAATCTCCCTCAGTGGCTATGCCTGGCTTGACGAATGTGCACAGGGTACGCTGGGCAGTAGTCGCGAGGCACGCACACACGAACGCTAGGCATTTTCTTGGCTGTGTCAACTGCCGGGTGATTGCCGCATGGCCCGCACTTACGTGAACGTGCTTGGCAATTTATTTGTATTTTATGCTGTGGACACGAAGAATTACGATTGGCTAAACAGCTTTGCTTTGCTCTTAAAAAATAAGAACATTGCAGGTTAAAAAAAAACATCACTTTTGCCCCCATTAGGTCAGTTAAACAGGGAGTCAGAGAATATGTCAGAATGCAGCTAGGCTTTGGGTGTGTCGGTGGGGGGCAGCTTCAGCACGACTACGTTATCACGACGCCAGAAGCAGGAGGGTGAGGTTGGCCCAATGGCAAGGAGATAAGAGTGGCTAGCACCTCCTTCCTGCACCTTTGCGGCACGATATCGGTGCATTGTGGGAAAGCCTGTCATCCCTAGTGGAGGAAGCCGGTGCACGTTTGGAGCAGCCGACCGCAGGCGCTCAAAGTGCAATGTATATCCCACGCTTAGCTGGTTGAAACTTGTAGTAAATAATTCATTCATCAGGGGCGGTATTCTCGTAACTGTCTCTTTTGAAAACGTCCCTTTGGTGTCCCTTTCATCATGACGTACTTCCGGTTAAGCAGTGGGCGTTGTCAGTAGGTTTGCCGAGCTTGCGTTACGTCACTTCCGTTTGATTGCTTTTAGCCAACCAGGGCTCGCCAAAACGGACACTTTTGAAAGGTACGCAAAAGGGACAAAACTCGAGAATACCGCCCCAGGGGCGGTATTCTCGTAACTGTCTCTTTTGAAAACGTCCCTTTGGTGTCCCTTTCATCGTGACGTACTTCCGGTTAAGCAGTGGGCGTTGACAGTAAGTTGTTGCGCTTGCGTTACGACACTTTTGGTAGTTTGCTCTTAGCCAATCAGGGCTCACCAAAAGGGACACTTTTGAAAGGGACGCAAAAGGGACAAAACTCGAGAATACCGCCCCAGATGTTTCTCTTTTTCAACAAGACATAAACAAGTGTCTGTTGGTGTTTTCGAACTTCGAAATACCTCAAAAAAATATTCGAAATATTTTTTTATTAGTGTCAGTACCTGATTCAAAGCAATAACGACAACCAGAGAAACAAGCTTGATAGTGCTCTGTCCTATTGTATTTTTTTCCTCCTGGTTGTCATCGTTTCTCCGTGCTTAATTTAACCATGAAACCCCTAACCAACTTACCCAGCTTTCTTTGTTACTCCATCATGGCAAGGTTTGTTATTAAAGGTAAGTGCTCAGTGACTCCAGTGCTTGTCCCACAGGCGCTGCACCATTAAACTTGCCCCTCAGGTTCAACGAGAAACTCCGCTTCGGAATGGTGCAACGCTGATTCTGAAGCGGAGTTTCGCAATGGGTGTACATTGAACAGGTGTATATTGAAGAGTAAACTGAAACCCACCGTGGTGGTGCAGTGGCTAAGGCATTGTGCTGGTGCACCCAACGATGCGGTTCCCATCCCAATTGCAGTGGCCACGTTTCGCACACAGCCAAAGCGAAAACACTTGCACTGAGATTTCAGTGCATGTTAAGGATCCTCATGTGTATAAATTATTCCAGAGAACTCCGCTATGGCACGCCTCACAGCCAAAGTGCAGCTTCGGGGCGTTGAAGCTCCCAAACTAAAACAAAAGACAGTAGACCGCAGCTACGGTATCCTACCCAATCAACTGTGCGTGCAGCCGAAATAAGTTCAATATAACTGCATGAGGGAGAGTGGTCTTTTAGTGGTCTTGTCAGGATTGAGCGCCATGTTTCTCTGCTACTTGATTAATTTTTGACACAAATGTAGTTCTTCACGATCAAATAAGCGAGAAGCTACCATATTTGCTAACCGACAGCTTGTAGCCACTTCAGCTTCTTTGGCTACAAAAATGCATTAGTTTTCATTCTGAAGAAGCTCCCTTCAGTGCCCTTGGCAAAGCACTAAGGCACAGCACAGCAATATTTGTGATGAAAAACTACGTATATTTACACTATAACACAAGAAACCTTGCGTGAAATATAAAAACAATGGCGTGTGGTCAGTCATCCGGGACTCTTTGGCAGGTTCTTGCTCTCTTGACCCGGTTAAGATATCTCCTGCTGTTCTCGTCACAAACTCCACGCTTCAGAGGCAGGGCCTAATGGCCTCAATATAGCGGGTTTTAAAACCACCACCTGAAAAGAAAGAAGATAAAGAAGAAAGTTAGCACCTGAAAACGAAGAACATAAAGAAGAAAGTTAGGTCCCTAATTTGCTTGAATGAAACAGCTTGCTTTGTTGCAAGTGTCGTTGAAAGACGGCCTTCTGCCACTTACTACACATAACTTGCCTTTCAAACACTAAAACTCCCCCCGTACCCTCTCACTCCTCCCTTGATGAGTGCAAAGATAGCCTGCTCAATTCAATTCAATTTTCCCACATTTGCACTGCTCGCATGGCATCTGTTGGGACAGCAGGTACATTTTTCTTTAATTTCTATTTTTGCTCTACTTGGCGCAGCTCGAGCCAACACCTTTTGCTTTTCTGTTTGCTTTTACCTCATCTCTCTTCTATAGAGCCCCTGTACTGCTGTTTTTTTTTTTTTCATTCGCTATTGCAAAAACAATTCCAACTGGTATGCTTAATTAAAAGAATTCTACACAGTAAAATCTCCGTAATATGAATTTCACGAGGTCACGTGAAATATTTGTATATTTGTATCATTCAAAATTAATATCAAAAACATACACAAAATGAAAGATAAATAAGTTGATTTGCGGGAGAGAAAATTCCTTATATCCGGCTGCATTTTCTTCTTCTGAGATCTTGAATGATCGACGCGCAAAGGAAGGCGTAAAATTGTGTGCAAGTGGTTTCACGAATGTTTTGCCCACCACTGCATGCCTCAGTATGTCGAGCGCCAGGTGCATCTCAGCCGTCGTCGGTGGCCATCGTGGCTGCTGCCGTGGTCGTTGACTGAGCTAAACTTAACCCCTTGGCGAGGTCAGTGCATTTGTTTTTTGGGTCTTGGTCCACCTTATGAAGGATATCCAGCTTTTCCATAAATGTGGTCATGTGGTTATCAGTTGGTGCCAAATTACATCAACAAAAAGGCTGCGTCTAATCTCACGGCAGCCGTGAGAATTACCTCCGGGAAATTCTCACGGCAGTTTCCATAAAAGCTGGCTGGCCGGTAATTTGCTGAATATTATTATGTCCCAACGTAACGTAACATAACCTGACCAAACCTTATGTAACCTAATTGAACGCGTCATAACCTACCCAAATCCTGCCAAACTGCAACAAACCTAATCTAACCCAGCCAAACGACACAGAACACAACCTGTAATGAACATAATTCAACCAATTCTAGAAGTCATGTGTGTCGATCTCTTGATATAGTAAAAACCAGAGTAAAATAAAAACAGCACTAACAAAATCATGACAAAAAATTCCAAAAGCTAAAAAAAAACAAAAAAAAAACGTCGGACTCAAACCTAAGCTTTCTCGTTTAATACCGAGCGCTATACCACAGCGCTACAGGGGCAGCTGCAGACAAGGCATTTTAGGGAGATATTTATCAGGTTGAATCTCCGCGTAGCGTGCTTAGCCAATGAGAAGTGACTGCCGTGAGAAATTTCTGACGGTAATTCTACCGGTTGCCAGGATAATAGACACTACCAAAATTTAGACCCCCGGGCAGAGTTGAACCCCAGCCCACGGGCCGGGCAAAGCAACCCGAAGCGTATTATGCAGGCCCGGGTAGGGATCGGGCTTGACGCCATGAGCGCTGGCCGGGATCAGGCTTAAAGTGACGGGCTCTGGCCGTTAATATTTCCAATGTGAAGTGTGACTAAGAGCATTGCAAAGAATGTTCAGAGTTTACTTTCACATGTTTCTTGATGTTAGTTGTATGTATTGTTTCAAAAACCTCTTTTTTTTTTGCAGGAACTGACAGTAACTGAACTCTTTATTTTAATGGAATTTTATGCACTGCATCATGATTTCATCTTTCGAGGTATATAACATATCAAGGATACGATACAAGGAACGTGGAAGTAGACAAAAAACAGCGCAAAGAAACGACGCGTAAGACGAGAAAAAGACAAACACGAGCGCCCGTGCTTGTCTTTTTCTCGTCTTCCGCGTCGTTTCTTTGCGCTGTTTTTTGCCTTCACTAGCCCGTCTTCACACTTTCGTGGAAGTAGAGAACGGATTAATTCAGACGACCTGCAGTGCTGCACCTATGTCTGTGCACACGTGTGTTTTACACGTCGCACTCAGTGAAATGAGGCTGCCATGGCCGAGAATCAAACTCGCGTGCTAGAGAAGCAGTACTGCTGAGCAACCACTGCACAAGGTTGCTTTTTTCTCAGCATACCAACTTATGCCTGAGACAACCCCGTGATGTTGCGAAGCATCTGGTGAACAAGGCGATGGTGGTTCAGAAATAAAAATACGCCCTATCATTACACCAATGTGACGAGAACTGAATACGGTGAAGTAGAAAGTACGTGCACTACTTTACCTTAAATTTTCGCATTTCAATTTCTTAGTGGTGCGCATCAGTCTAGATGCTCCATCTGATTTCCCACTCTGAAGGGCACCCAACCAAATATACCGTATTCACACGATTATAAGTTGACTCGATTGTAGGTCAACCGCCCCAAAATTGCATCTCTAAAAAAAAAAAAAAGTGCGACTGCAGAAAGCAGCCAGTTTGAACGCTGCTGTGAATGAGCACCGAGAGAGTTCTTCGGGCTCAGGGCACTCATGACAGGCGGGAACATTCAGCACAACACAGAAGTCGCACAAGCATGTGGAAACGCGGCCGCCTAGAAAATTGTATCCCAACGAGGAGCTCTTCTGTCAACTACCAATACCCACATACAGTGGCTCTTCCATCAATGATCAATGCTCCCACAAAAGTCGTACGCTCGTGGTGCGCGCAGTAGATGTTAAAAAAGAAAAGCTTTTGTATAAGCATGCGGAATAAGCATGCGCTGTGGGGTGAGCGGGAAACTTTATTCCCAATCATGAGAATACATTGGCTGCGAGATGACAACCATTGAAGCTACCGGCAGCGGCCACTGCCGCGCACTATCAAAACAAACAACATGGCGGCTGACAGAAGCGGCCGCTCGCGATTTCTTCTGGTTCATGAGTACGTTACTCGCATTCAAGGAGCCTTTTGTTTGCCTCTCATAAACAAAATAAGTATTACCGAATCCCTTGAATTGTTGCACAGCGTTGACGTAGGCACAATCATACCATGTTCAATACCCTTCCGAACACGCTGGTAGAAGGTTAGCCGCTCTAGGTATGGTGGACGAAGTGCACAGATTGGGAACACCAACTTTCAAAGTCGGCCAGTATGTATGCAATGCTAAACGCTACACTTCAACCGTAACCATAGAAACGAAGGTGCTACGCTTTCCCCAGCTCACAGCGGCCCTGATTTCTCATTTCTCTTGCCGTTGCACAAAGTTCGATATCGATTCTAAGTCGACCCCCCAACATTGGATTGCAAACTTGAAAAAAGGGGTTGACCTACAATCGTGTAAATATGGTAATAAACAAATTTTCTTCAGCGTTGAGGCCTGTGCCTGGTCACGCACACGTGGGCTCTCCATACGCTACAAACAAATTAAATAATAAAAATAAACAATAAATAATAAAAATAAATAACAGAAACCGTGCCAACATAAGTAAACATACCTAATTTATGGTTTCCTGATTTCAAAAGCAACCTTTATTTTTATTAAGTTGCGTTCTTAAAGTACATGAGTAGAAAACCAAGGAGAAGAAGCGAAGGAGAAGAAGTGAAGAAGAAGAAGTCACCACATGCACGTTCCAGTTCTAGTCATCGTCATGCTTTTGTAGAATAAATATGTGTTGGTTGCAACATCACCACAGCCTCTGCAATTCGTTCCTCTCAACATGTTTTGCAGAGTTTAGTTCTTGTCCCCTAGGTCTTGCCTCTCAACCTCAACAAAGCAGGGGTGCTCACACTGCCTCGATTCTGAAGGAGAGTTTTCGCAACTGGTGTACACTGAAGAGCTCTGGCACCAACTGCCTGTTAGTTTCCAGGTTTGGACGAGCACTCGGCTCGTTTTATTACGAATCCTTGAATGTAAGCGAACCCACGACTTTTGCATCCAACTTTAAAAAAAATACTACCGGCTTAGAATCGAGTAAAAATTATTGTTTAGATTGATTTACTAGATGTGTGGCGTAGCTTTGTAGCCACATTTAATTAAATCCCTGCATCGTGCAAGAATTGCTGGCTCTGCATCAATGGAGGAAGACAGTGTTACCACTACCGTAATTCATGAGAGTAATTCTTCCCTCCCATACCTTACAAATAATCTAGCCTCTGCACCGCATGGCGTACTTACAGATAACATGAGTACGCGAGTAAAAATTCATCAGCTCCCTGTTCAGTGCTTCTTTAAAAAAAGACCAGGGGCAGAATACTGAGCTGTGCCCATTTCATTAGTACCAGCGTTGTGCCGACGCAGGGAAAGCAACTCTCTGGTGTGGCGCTGCTGATTCCACTGACTGTTTTGTTTCAGCCATGCACCAGCTTCCAAATATAGTGGAACCCCGATAATATGATTTTCGAGGGATCGTGCGAAAGCGTTGTATGACCGGGGTGTCGTATGACCGGAGTGCGCGTAAATGCCAGCCTTGTAGACGGTCTCACGCAACAGGTGGGCTAAGACCTTATTTAGCCTGCCCTATTTAGCATGTTCTCACGTGATTTGCGAACATATAGCTAGAATTCCATGTAAAAAAAAAAAAACACCTATTTTGTGCCCTTCTCCCCACTACAGCTCGGTGCTGGTAGAGCAAGGCACGGTGCTGGTAGCCCACCAGCACGGTGCCTTGCGCACGCAAGATGAGGCTGAAATTGGTTGAGCAAATTAAGAGGGGAAAAGGCGACCGTGAAACTGCCAAGGTCAAGTGAAACGAACGACAGTTTGAGACGGCGATGTAAAAAAAAAGCGGCAAAGAAAGTAGAGGAGTGACAACGTGGATTTGAAAGACACTGATTAGCAGAGAGCAGAGATAGAGGGAGAGAGAGTGTCGTGAAAGGAAGAAATTCGGATTGAGTCGTTGAGGAAAGCGGGTGTTCCACCATTGCCGTGGGGTTGCGTTGTATGTGTTTTTGCGTTCGTTGGACACCTGCGCCCTCTGCTGAGAGGCAAAACTTCGCCATGTAAATATTATCCATTCAATAAACACCTTCTCTCATGTTCGGCGGTAGTGGCTCGATGGGAGCTTCAAATTCACGCTCCACCAGCCACCTGAACTTCGACTTCTCGCGGTTGGTGCGTTGGCGTATTGCTGCCGCGTGGGGCCGTCGCAGGTTAACTCCCGCTCACGAGCAGGGGTGAGACAGCCCAAAGAGATTTGGGAGCAGTTTTCGGAGCAGCAAAATTTCGATTTTGGAGCAGAAGAATCTTGATTTGGAGCAGTTAGGGACATTTAATACATCATCTTGTGAGTTTAAAAAAATCATAATTTCAGCAATTTGAAGGGTAAAGTACACATTCCAGTCCGTTTTGAATGCACAGAACAATGAGACAGCCTTACGTGAAAGAATTTTTTAAGAGCATCACTAAGTTCTAACTGCACTACCTTCTTCCTAAATTGTGATATTGTGTTGTGGCTGTACGCAACACTGACAACAAAACTGCCGCTAACATTACCAAATTTAAGGGCTCTGCAATTGTGGCGTGTTTTTAGATGCGACGCATGTCTTGCTCTGAGGCATGTCCCTCCTGCGTCGTCGTCGTCGCGCCGTCCGTCCGCATCCCTCCTCCGTTCTCTCCGACAGTTGTGCGCAACAGCTGTGCGCAACACTCTCACTCCGTCTCGTTATCATAAACAACAGCTGCGCGCGCGCTTTGCTCGCTTCGCTCCACTCCCGTCGCGCGGCGACGTGCGGTGTGCGCAAGTGCGCGCATGCGCGACTCTCCTCCGTTGTCTCCTCTCCTTCAAGTGCTGTGAATATAAAGCGGGTATCGCGCTGTGGCGGTTCGCCCATCTTCCCACGTATGAGAACACTCGCATGTGATGGAAATGCATCATACGCATTCACAACACGTTTCACCCGATTTAGAGAATCAACCCAACGGAAACACCAATTGAACCCCCCGATGCGTCGCATCACACCAGGGTTCCCTCGTGGGAAGATGGGCGTAATTTTCTTTACCGTTTCATTGCAAAAATTATTATTTTTGTAATTTCAGGCTGCGTTTTACGAACAAGTGCAGTCACAGCAACAGCTGAGCAACTTCGAGCTAACGGTCGCATAGCCCAACCAGCCTACCATTTTCAGTCCCCGGGGCGCACGTTCACCCCATGGTCGTTTGAGTAGCGTTACTGTTTAACCACCGAGATTTTGGCATTAAATTTCACTTCGCATACATCAAGTGTTATTAGTCGCATGCAGACATGCAGTCCTGCAGCTATTGGGCGCTGCCTGAACAGGTCGCGGCGCCGCAGCAAAGCCCGCAACTTTCGTGTCGACCGTTCCGTCCCCGAGGTTCGCGATGGCGCTTCGTAGCACAGCGACACCTCAGCATTTTACAACACCACAACGAGCCAAAAAGTTCACTTCACGAACCCGATTATAGCCGCACGCACCGCGTTTCGCACTCAAGGACAAACCATGCCGAAGTCGTGGGCCCCACATTTCAATGAACTTTTTTTCGAGCCACGCAACTTCCCATAATATGGCACCAATCTCAGACCATATCCCCGCGTTAACGTCACTGTTCAGAGCCACAACAGATAGAATGAATAGACTGGAACCCAGCTGATAG
The DNA here is from genome assembly GCF_048455015.1 of Haemaphysalis longicornis. Classification (NCBI taxonomy): domain Eukaryota; kingdom Metazoa; phylum Arthropoda; class Arachnida; order Ixodida; family Ixodidae; genus Haemaphysalis; species Haemaphysalis longicornis. The sequence continues at coordinate 850,861 of NW_027526319.1, forward strand.
CGTAACATAAACCAGGGAAAATATTGGCGATGCGCACTGAGCGCGTTGGTAGCAGCCAGATCAGGCGGCGACCATGTTTGTTGCCACAGCGATGCCTAATCGAGAAGGACGTTTCAGCGAACCCGGACGGAAAGCGAATCGAGTTTTAGAAGCTATCGCTTGCTTCGTTTCAGTCTTTCTATTTGTGCCATTTCTGTGTTTGCGATTGACCGACGATAAAAACGGTGACCGGGATGCTGGAGGCTTTCGTCCCCGCCGAAACTGACATGAGCATCAAAATCCGTGCGGTTGAGGCTCTTCTGGAGCAGTTTGGCGCAATTTTCGCCATTTTCGTGCTTTGGGAGCAGCTTGGCGCAGGAAAATGGAATTGTATCAAAAAAGCGGAATATGCGCAGCTGTCCCACCTCTGCACGAGTACCCGCCTGCTTGCTTGCGAGTGTTCAGTAAGTGGTGTGACCCGCCTGCGGGCCTTTCTACATCAAGCAGCGTCAAATGGGGGTTAAGCATAAAGAAGGTCAGGGCGAGGCGGCAAGCTCTGGTTTATCTGCGCCAGGGTCCGTCGTATGAAGTGGACCGTGTGCACCCGAGTGCCATATCATCGAAGTTTTCAATGAATTGTTTCTATGGGGAGTTTGCCTGGACCGCAGTGATCCGTCGTAAGAAGCGAGTTGTCTAAAGCCCGGAAAACGTATCGGCGGGGTTCCACTGTATAAAAATGGGATACCATAGGGTTTCATAATGGAATATCCTAGAGGGACATCTGTTGCTGCAATTGCCTGCCATCGTTGGTGGTGCCATGGCAGCTGGCAAAGCTCCTCTTCTACTTGGCTTCTTTGTGCTCCTGAAGCCAAAACCAACAAAAAATGCGTCACATCGTTCTTTCTAGTTCACACTGCATGAAGCCTCCGAATAGACCTTGAAAAATAAATTTTGGGGGGCTCCGCTATTCGACTACTAAAACAACTTTAAACAATCGTTCACAATAACACCCTCTTTCACAGCCAAAGACAACTTTTCAGCCTTTCTATGAGCCGTGCCGAAGAGAAGTGGGATCTTTTTCCTACCCGGTAGCTGACGGCACACTCGTTGAAGAGTGGCTCACCTAAACAGTGGTGGCAGATTTGCTTCTAGTACATATTAATACAAAGCTCTAGGGCAGCCATGACTATGAACTACAACCCTGGTCCTCCCCTATGCCTGCACACACTGCCTGTGGTCTCTGCTGGTGCATTAAAACGAGTGCGTCGCACAGTCTGAACACCAGGGGGAAACGTACCCGGCTTAGTGGACCAGCCGCAGATCACCTGGCAGCCACCACTTTGTCTACGACGTCCTTGAAGGCCAGGGCGGCAGCCGAGTCCGCAAACTGGTCCACGAAGTTGGTCCCCCGTTCCATGCACTCGGCCAGCCTGGGCTCCAGGGGAATGCGGCCTGCAAGGGGAACAGTGCCACCGGTGAGCTTTGTCTCTCAATGAGGTCCGCTTAGCCACTGGCAGAGCTTATTGCAGCTGAAAGCAGCCACAAACACTACATATAAGTTTAGTTCATTCAAAAGACCACATTGTCGCAATCAATGTTACCAATACAATCATAAACTTCAAACAAATGATGCAGGTTGTAAGGGTCGTGTGTTCCCGTCATTACTGTCACAATTGCATGCCCAGGCAGGCAACGGGGCAACGGCTTCGCAGGCGCAGAGGGCCCCCCTTGTGTGCCGTGTTTCGGCCCTCAGTGCAAGACACAGGCAATCGAGGGAGCTGCTGGGAGGCTGACCGCGCTTTGTAAAGCGGAGTTGCGCGCGGCGGCCGCAATGCGTTGGCATGTCGAAACAAGCGCTAGGTTGAGGCGCCGTGTATTGTTGGGCGCGCTTGCATACGAGGCCTGCAACAGGCAGCTGCGTGGGAAGCACAGTGGGAAGGAGCACGCCCTCCTCCCCCAAATACGAGGTTTTCTTTGATTGCTAGGGTGTGCGCTTCGAGCAGTCAGGGTGGGCCCATATCGACCGACGGTCTCGAAGTATCTTCTTTGTAAACAACTGTAAAAAGTATAAATACAAAAGTTTCCGTTTCGTCTCAACGGGTCGTCGCCTTCATCACTGCCGCAGCGCTGCACCAAAACGCAGTGCAGGGCAAGCAGGAACTCCAAGGGTCACCACCGCCCACCTCGCGAGGACGCGAAATGGAGGGGAAGGAAACCTTACTGAGGTATTTAGGGGTGGGCAAATATTCGGTCCCGTCGAATATTCGATCGAATCGCTCTGTATTTGTTATTCGCCTGCACCCGAATGCAAGTATTTGATATTTAATTATTCGGGGCTCCTGAATAGGCAGCCAAAAGCCAAGCGTCTCGGTCAGGCCTTTCGAGACGTCATCCCAGGCTTGTCACAAGACCTCGCCAATGTGAACATTTCTATCATCAGTGCCAAGTTGTTACCTTGCCTAGAGGTTCGACGAGTTCTCGGCCGCCACCACACTTTCCATTCAAAGGCTGCCCTGAAACGACATTGCTGCCAACACAGCAGCACCAAGCCGGCACACTTGTACTGCCGATTCGTAGCGGAATTAGCGGAACAATGTTCAAAATGGCAGCCTGTAACTTGCAATTTGGTTGGCTATGGCCACGGATACTAATGGCTACAGTGCTTTTTTTTTAGCTGAGCTTCTTGGTGGTGGTAAAAACTCTGGAACCAACTGCATGCCACTTTTATTTTTTAGTGGCTACTTATTTTTGTATTGGTGTCTTTGCCGTTGCATGGTGGCACGAAAGTACCTTTCGATTCCTGCCACGCAAGCAAGGAGTGAGGCTGTTCTTGACAGTAGGAAATTTTGCCAGCAGCTGGCGGGAGCTCCTTCTCCCGGCGCGTGTCGGGCTCCTAGCATTTCTTCACGAAAACTTGTGAATACAGTAAAGGAAAGCTGTGCATGGAATTTCTGAATAACACTCAACTGGCAATAGTTTCACAAAATGCTGTGCTTACGGCAGTTCTAATTCTTAGTCGGGTCACAATTTGCTCATTTTGTCATTGCAATTTGTGATGTGCACTATTCAAACTACTCGATTCGAAATTATTTGACCACATCACTATTCACTTCGAGCCTCAAATTCACTATTCGCCCATCCCTAGAGATAATAAGGAAAACAGACGAGCCAATGGTGACCCCCCCAGCCACCTTTTGGCAAGATCTCCCAAACATCACAGAATCTAGTTTGGGCAGTCGCCGCCCAAAGCCCCCGCGAAAAAACATGATGGGGCGATTATGGTGGGGCCTTTAGTTCCACTTTATTGTATCCCTTGAACACTAACATGATGGCAATATACTGACAACTATGGCATTATTGACCCCCTTTATTGCGACCCTGTTGCCCGTATTGCACCACTGTAGCTGAGAATTTGGAAGTTTTTCAATATTTCTTTCTTTTTGAAAGCCCGCAAACTGGAAGAGGACTCAGCCACTCGCTTCGCATTCTATGCCGACAATATCGTCGTATGGACTGAAGCAGCGGATTATGACAGCCAAGACGTTATGCAAACCGAACCGCAAGCTGCAGTCTTCAGCCTTGAAACGTCCCTTTTGAACTTCAACAACTTGAATCTTTTCCCAAACAAGACTGAGTTTCTCAGCATTGATGGCAAACGCTCAACAAATCCAGCGCAAGTCATCCTACTCCAAATTGGCCACATAAGTATCGACTTCAAGAATGGTACCATTAGACTGCTGGGCCTACAAGTGAGCAGTTGCAATAGCCCTAATGCGTGGATACGACATCTACGTACCTCATGGAGATCCACCATGCATCTAATATCAAGAATCTCTAGTAAGTATGGCGGTTCTTTGCAAAACTCTTGCCTCATGTTGTAGCGCACCGCAGGATGATGTATGGTTTCCCCGTCTATGAGTTCAAGTCAAGACAAATCCAAGAACTCAGCATTCTGAATGGGACACTAATCAGGACGGTTACTGAACTTCCAAGGCATACAAGAACGGACAGCCTCGAGCAAGCTGTCTCTCTACCACCTGTTACTAACTTGTCGAAGAAACACAACTCCGATTTCTAAACCATCTCGAGCATACTCCTCAGAGACGTGCCATAGAAAGGTGGGATCTTCTAAAAAGTGATTTTGACCCCCGGACTGTCGAGAAAACGCTTCCACCATGGGAGAGACCCTTCCTTGGCATCATTCGTTGGCGTCCCATTTTTCGCCGACACCCCCAGGCCAGGGAAAGATACGTGCAAAAGCTGACACACGACAAGGAAGAAGGCAAAGTTTATCTTTTTACCGATGCTGCCGTTACTGACACTGCTGCAGCCACCGCATGGAAGTGCCCAAAACTTCCTCAGCTGGATGGGTCTCGCACTATTACTAACACGTGTGGACTGACTGACGAAGCGGAATTATTTGGAATATTGGGCGCTCTACAAAGCATTCAGAATCACTCAGAACAACTACAAACAAGGAAATTCAGTCATAACGGACTCTTACGTGGCACTCCGGGAGCTTAGCAAAGCCTCCACGCAAAACTTTACAGCCAATTCCATACTAAAAACGGTACAAGAACTCAGTTTTGAAGGCATAAAAGTCCGCATGGCTTGGGCACCAGCACACACACCAGGAGTGCAGGGTAACCAACTGGTACATAATGCTGCCCGAGAGTGTGTACTTTATGCACCCTTGATCCCCCCCGTCGTCACTGAGTCCGCCGCATCCGCCCAGACAGACGTACCCAGTACCAATTGGCAACAGGAGTATTGACGATTCAAACGACTCAGCAGACAACAATTGGCTGAAGCTTCCCCGCCTGGTTTTTGACACCTTTAAAGACGCTATCGAGACGAGAAGAAGTATTCACCATTAAGGTGTATGCGGATGCGGCTTACACACCAGACATCATTTCTAAATGGACAAGAAATCAGGCTTCAGCATCGAAATGTACCTTCCGTGCGGCTCATACTATCCCCTACCTCTTTCATTTTGGTGGGGCAGAGAGCAACTCCTAGACTCTCAGGCAGCCCCGCATACACTAATAGCACACTTGCAGCTTATTAGAGGCAATCCACGCACCCTTGAAAGGGTAGCAAACTTTGCAGTACAAAATGGTCTGTACAGAGTTGTATAATGGCTGACTGACTCCCACCCTTTTTCAAGTGTTCGTGCACGCGACTGTACTCGTGTGACCTTTCCTGACAGTGCTCCCCATACCAACGACCAGTGCCTATGTGAACACTCAAACCATGACTGCAGCTAACCGGAACAGAAACTCTAAACGATTGCAACGTCATGTGAACATTAGTTGTAATATGGTTCTTCCCCTTTCCTTTTCCCCTAACCCCCACCAGGGCCTCAGGCCTCTTCCTAAATAAAGGTCATTCTTCTTTTTCTTCTTCTTTCGCTTTTTTTTTTCGTTCAGAAACTTCTCTTGTGGCCAGAATAGAGTCGAGTAACTTACCAAAGACTAGTTCTGTCAAATTGGATTAGGCTGTTTTTTGTCTTTACATCCCCCATAAAGCAGTCATGAATACAACCTAAGGCTCTATTCCATTCCAAAGAATGCACATCTAAAAGTAACTTCATCGCTTGTCTGGCAGCAAATGACGCCTTATTCATGGAGAAATTTACCAATTCCAGCAAACACTTCAATTCTCTAGCAGCATTGCAAGAACTGTGACATCAGCCATTACATATGAGAAGCAGGTGCCTAAAATTGAGCTGGTATGTTGACTGTGCGAAGCATCCAATCACTACAATCAAACAGGAACTGGAAGTGAGCTTTCCTCTATACAGGAAGCCATACCAAAACGTGCTTAGTTCCTGTTAGCCTTCCTAGAAGACACAATGCCACTCAGCATCAGCTACTGCCCACTTTTCCTACTGACAGTACCTTTACACGCTGCATTCTGTTACTGTTCATAATAATCGTTTCGTGAAATGTTCGGCAGGACTTGACAAACAGGGTCACGTAAGTGGCAGTGTTGCCTATGCGAGTCGACTGGTGCTTTATCAGGAAATGATCTGCACGCCGATGTTGTTTCACATTGTTGGCGGGTGGCAATGTGTACATGTTAACGTGCTTGTTCAAAACTTCTAATGTCTACCCCGTCATCTCTACTGCTACAAAAGGAATCTGAACTAATTTTAAGAGCATATACCTCATTTTACAACTCTGAATTCCCCGTTTATTCCACACTTGATTTTGTTGGCCTCATCCAATCACACACGCATGCTGTATTGTGTCATAGCTCTAGTGTGAGTCATTAGCCAATGAGTTGCCTGTTTTTCTCATTATACGGCTTATTTTAGCGAAGTATACGTGTAACACGGCAATCTTTCGAATAAACCAAACTTGTTCTTTGTCTTCATGGCTCTTTCGAGGAAGTGGTTCTGAACCATAACTGCATCGGGAACACTACTAGCTGCAGCACCCATTTATAAATAGATCTGGCTTTCGCGCACAGCTCCAAAGCATGGGAGAAAAGTCGCCTTGATGGACGACGATGATACTGTTTAGTCACAATGGATGTCAAACCATGTATGGGCTTTGCTGTACAGCCAAATGAGCTGTATTGTGTTCAGTCAGATCTATAAAGATGCTGGGAGCAGTCCTCACTAGAGACCAGCATGTCACAGCCATGGAAATGTCTTTGTGACTCACCGCCAACTTAAATTTCTGTACTGACTTTCATTTCAGCACCACAAAGAATCCAAAACAGCCAGACTTTCTGCTGGCTAGAGCCTGCACGAAAACTTTGCTTCCTCCAAGGTCTGAAGCGCCAACACGAATCAAAGACAACCTTGACACCAATAAATGTCCCACATCATGGAACAGGTGTAAAAAGGAAAAGGACCACTGTAGCTCACCCAGGAATGGCACGTCGACCATCTTAGCCAGCGCCTCCCCGCCACCACTTGAAAAGATGTTGCTGCACTCCTGGAGGTGGAATGACAACAAAAACACTGGTTCAGACTTGGAGACGCAAAAGTCAGCACTCTTACTGCACTAGGGATCGTCATCCATGCTGCCAGTAAGAGTGTCGATTAAACATCCACTGCGACGCTAAGCCCAAAGCTTTCCATGCTAATTGGAAAAAGAGGGTCCCATTTGATACAAGTCCTGTGAAATTGGCACTATAAATGCGCCCTTCCCTATTTGCACAAAAACCAAGCCCCGCCAACACGGTGTACTTTTATGCGAGAAACACAAACATGTAGTTTCTGCAGTTCATGTTTCTACGCTGCCGGGGCTGAGGTGGGTATGCTGACTCTCCTTTTTGCTTTTGTTTCCTGAGTGATATTTTATTAACGGTATGCACTGAGAATACATCATCAGCCTGTCTATGCCCACTGCAGGGCAAAGGCATCTCCCATAGATCTCCAATTATACCGGACCTGTGCTAACTGTGACCAATTTATCCCCGCAAACTTTCTGCCCATTTAACTTTCTGCCGCCCCCTGCCATGCTTGCCTTCTCTAGGGATACCCCTGCCTTGACAGGCAGTTATCCTTGCCAGTCACAGCAAGGGTAACTGCCTGCTTACCCTCAATTCAACTTTCTAAACTTTATTGCCTCTTGCACCTTCCAAACACTCTGACATACTCCAAGCACGTTTCCTCCATCATTACTCGCAAAACATCTATCGTTTTTGGTTTATATGAAGAGTTGCCTACAACATAGAATCCCCGCAACAGAAACGGAAACTGCAAATAAATGCTTGCTACATTTGAAAGTTTGCCGCGGCTGGTAGGGTCATAAATGGGTTACAGCGTATACAAAGTATGGCAAAATAAAACAACGCTCAAAATAAACTGGAACTTCACACGGCGTGTCCACCACGCAAAGGGACACAAGCAGGAAAAGCGAACAGCAACACCGTGCTCACCGAGCAGTTTGGGCAGATGAAGCCGCTCATGTTCTCCACGATGCCCAGAACAGGCAGCCCCGTCTTGCGGCAGAAGGTCACCTCGCGGAGCACGTCTCCGACAGAGAGGGCCTGCACCACCAAACACACGCATTGACTGGTTCACGCAAGACATGGCGCATATAAGGAGAAGAAAAAGAGGGCGCTTTTAAGGGCCCTTTTAAAGGCACCTGAACTAAAAGAAACACTGGGAGACAAAAACAAAAATATTTCACGGTTAGTTCTGCCTTTTCAGAGCACGGAGTATGTTGATAGTTTATGTGTGCATGCCGACACGCACGCAATCACTACTCGCTTCAATCTGCTTCTGCCTTGAAGGGACACTGAAGTGACTTAGAAACATTGTGACATTACTTGCACAAATTGAAGTCTGGAATACCTAGGTCATGTTTCGACCACTCTCGGTGCGTTTGTGCAACCTTACTTAGTATAAAAATCAATTTGAAAGCGCTGTCCTCCCTTCAGCACCCTCCTTCCCGATTGCCCATGAAGGTTCCTACGATGCGAACTCGTCTTGCGATGTGATTGGACAATGCCCAAGATTTTAAACGTCATGCATACGCTCTTGCGTTTGTGTCAATGCTATCACTTTCATTAGGAAAAACTTAAGTGCTATTTGCAACAAGTACATGTTGGAATGTAGTTATTGTGATTTATTTTACTTAAGTGCTATTTGCCACAAGTACGCGTTGGAATGTAGTTATTGTGATTTATTTTTGGGACAGTTGTTCCAACCAGTCTTGGTTTTGGTTCTGTGCAACATGTCCATGCGTTTCAACGCTATCAGTAATCGCACGTTACAGATACTTCAGGAATCACTAAGACCTGCCCCGCCATTCACGTGTTTTTGACTGCAGTGATTGTTCGGATAAACCTTCTAGCACTGCCTCTAGTAAGAAAGTATCGTTCCATACAGTGACTGAATGCCAGTGCTCTGTGCTGTCGGAGACACTCAAGTGGGGCGGGCGTGCTTCTCACACATTTTTGGAGCTCAGCTACCTCCTTTCCATAGTACTCGCTGGGTCGTAAAATGCACCTTGACACAAGACACAGTCAGGCAACTCGATAGTAAGAGTAAAAAATATTCAGTATGCCACTGGGCGTACTCTACAGGACCTTTCAATCATTTCACCCACTTCTGTTATTGTTTTTCCAACGACATTGCAAAACGGCTGAACATCAGGTAAGAGCAGACATAGAAGCGCGGGAAGGCTGCTGTGTGCCTTGCAGCAGAAATTTAATAATCAACAGCCGTAGTGTAATAAAATGCAAAGTTAATGGTCTTGCATAACCCTTTCGGAAGCTAAAAACATTTCGAGGAGGGGGGGGGGGGGGTCTGTGGATGCCAGTGATGTAGGTAGCCCAACAATAGATCTGCTAGGTGGAATTGATACCATTGCCATGAGCATTTTGGTTCAATTGATTAACACAATCTGCTGCTGGTATTCACAACTTTCCTCTTAAAAAAAAAAAAAAAAAAACAAACCAAAGACAGTACCATGTTTGGTCACACCAGTTAGCCTGACTCACAGCATGATTCATACAACCTCCTCTGCATGCCTTCATGATGTGGTGGTATTGCGTTAACAATGAACTCGCTCACGGGCCTTTTCCCTGTACAACAACACACGAATTTTATTTTTAAAAAGCACTTGCATCGTAAATGTCGGCACACGTGCACAAGAACCTCAGATATGGGTTTCATCGAGGGGTGGGTCATGCCTAAAACAAACTTGCAAAACAGTTGAGACAAAAATCAAGGCAAGCAACAAACTGGAAGTGCATGAGTGTCAATGCCTGTTTGTCAAGAAGGCTGTATATATTGGTGTATAGAAACACAAAGCTTGTGAAATTCATTTTGTTTTTTTTCGCCGTAAAAAAGGGAAAGGGGGGCACATTACAGGTTAAAAAAAATTGATTACCGCATTGTTTAATAAAAAAAACCAAGGGCTCCAAGACTGTACCCAGCTAAGCCTTCTTATCTAGATAATGTTCACCGGGAAAGGTTCAGCCAAATTATCTTATCAGGACGCCAAAACAGAAGCAGGACGGCAGAGTTGGCCCAAAGCACCTTTTGTTTGCCGCTTACCAGCACGTCACCGGATCAGTGCGGGAAAGCCCTTCACCATTAGCGGAGACTGCATGTTTCCAAACTTTACTTCAAAAATTTTTTCAAAATTTTCTAACAGAGCCATTCAAACCAAAGCCAAAGTTTCTGACTGCGTTATCTTCTTCGTTTCGAATATTCGCAATCGTTTCGAACATTTGAATATTCGCATGAATATTCGAATATTTGCACAAGTATTTACAGTCCATTAACAGTGTATCCAAACACTTTTGTAGAGAACAAAAACACACTTCAACAGTCATAGTTCCATTCTTCCCCCCTTCCCATGGTTGCATTGTCTTCAAAGCGTCCAATCACAGCCTGTGTGCACCAGTCACACGTTGCATACACAGCCTTCCCATGTAGTCACACACATTTGGGACGCCCTTTCTACTCCACTTTGCTGTGCAAAGCTCTTCCTGGAAATTTTGAGGGGTGGGCAGTTGGTTATTGGAGAGTAAGAGGGGGGGGGGGAAGAAATTCAATAACATTGTTTGTGCCCTCTTCTTCTTTTTGTCTCGTGCTCTTTTCGCTCTTGCTAGAAATAAAGTTATTAATCGCCCAATTGTCTGTAACGCAGCCGAACCTTGTTATAAGAGACATGGATGTAAGAGGCAGCCAAGTATAAGAGAGACTACTCATCCACATGGGTGGCCGCCCCATCTTCCCCAATACTTTGACCACTTTTATGACACACGTTGGATGTAGAAGATACGCAGTTGTTTATAAAGGAGAAGTTATCCTTGAATTCTGGTAAACAATCTCACTTGTAACGGATATTTTAAGTTTAGATGTGGAGCTAAGTGCAGCAGCGCCCGTTGTGGAAACACAGGGGGACGACAGACGCCTGCAGTCGTTGTTTGTTATAACTTTAACAAATGCAGAGTGGTACATTCAGCTATGAAACGACGATGAGAAGCTCTGTCAATAGAAATGCAGTGTACGCAAGTGCTTAAAGCCTGCCACCAAGCGCACAAGCACGACCGCACATGCGGGGTTCTGCGAGTTTCTGAGCGCATTCTGCGGGGTTCCCAATCAAGAAGCATTGTAGACGTTGAGAACTGCAAGCCTGATGAATAGCCAGAGCACACATCGGAAGAAGCTGTGCGCTCTGGCTATTCATCAGGCTTGTGAACTCGACATCTACAATGCTTTTTCTGCAGACAGTGAAAGAAGATAAAGCTAGAAGAAGGTGTTGTAGAAAACAGTGTAAGTACAGTCATGAAGCAAACAAAGATTCAGAACTACAGTCAAACCTCGATGTAATGAAACCCCCGATGTAATGAACCACATAATTTTTTCTAACCTCAAGTGTTTGCACACCATGCATTTTTAACCACTGCGTAACGAAGTCCCGATTGCCGAAATTTCAATGTAACGAAGTTTCATGGACAATAAGGCACAAAATTTTGGTTGTAGAAGTATAACTGGTGAGGCGCAAGCGCTGGAACGGGGTCTCAATAAACCGCGAACGGCTACACAGGCCGCCCAATGCCGCGAGTCACGGAGTCCGTGAGCGAGCGTAGTGCCTACAAGCTCCTTGCCTACAAACTGTGTAAGGTGCCGCCGCCACTTTGTCCTTCATTCGTGTTCGCTTGTGGTTGTTGTGTTTCATCATTCCAGCAAGAGCGTGGATCGCATTTGTGGATCGCAACGAGCCTTGTGCGCGAGTTTTTTTCACGCCCATGACCGTGATTACGCACCGATGGCGGTTTCTGCCTCAGCTGAAAAAACTACTAGCGCTGCGCACGGCAGTGGGAGCAGCCTGACGACTTGCACCAATGGGGAGGCATGCACCACATGGCGGGAAATTCGAAGCACTTAGGCACGGCCGGCTCGGGGATGCCAGAGACGATTAGGCCTCACACTGCAGACAATATTTGATGGGCCCTTTCCTAAGTGGGGCGTACGATGTTTTGCAGTTCAGTTTTCACCCACATTATCAGCTTCTTTCCCTCATGAACAACGTCGTTTACCCCTCTTATTGCGTTTTAGCGAGCGGTTAGAAGCGGTCGCTGGAGCTACTTGCACCGCGCAGGTAGTCGCCGCAGCTGCGTGTCAGCGCGCCTGTGGCTTGCGTGGTGCGTTTTTGCGTGCAGAAAACGTGCCATAAAGTTCACGCTGACGCCCGTGTAGACGATTAAGCTCCGACGGCGCGTTGCCCTTTTTTTTTTTTAAGCGAAGAGGTCCATTCTGGCAATCGTAAGTAGTTTGAGCTACCTGCACCTGCTTCGCTTCACGGCTGCCACATCGTGCAGGTGGTCCTCGCGGCGATGTCAGTGCGCCAGCCGTGTATGCGTGTCACGTTTTTGCTTGCAGGTACTGCTTTACGTGGCTAATCTTTCATTATAACCGCGAATTTCAATGTAGCGAAATTTCAATGTAACGAAGTGAATTGCGAATTTTACCGACTTCGTTACATCGAGGTTTGACTGTATATCATGAATTCTGGGGCTAAACATACATTGGATAGAACCTTTTGCAGCATGCTATAGCATTCTTTAAAGCTTATTTTAGTCATACTGTGCCCACATTGAACTAGGGGTTGATCAGTTAGTGAAAGCATGGTTCCCTGCTTATAAGAGACGTCTCATATAAGAGACAGAAACTGCTCCCCCGTACGTGCCTCTAGTAAACGGGTTCAACCGTAACTAAATTTTCATTACAAACATTAAACAACTATGCTCAAATGTTAGGTACTGTGGTGCCACAGCGTGGTTAGAGTCGAAGCTCCTCAACAAAACAAGAATGCAACAAGCACAAGTATTGATTTGCACGCAGCTGGCAATCTGAAGTTGCAAAGCGACTATTTAAGACTCCTTTTCAGATGTGCAGGGGCGGCCTTGAGCTGCTGGCCCAGTGGCTGTTTTTTGGTTCCCCAGGCGCGCATTTCCAGTGGGTCAGTTGGAGATGTGAAGGAGGGGAGGGGGGGGGGGGGTGCTATTGTAAGCACTGGGCAGTGGAGTGGAGCAGTGGGTGGCATTTCCACCTCTGCCCACCGTGGGGAGGACTCTGTTCCAGTGGTTTCACCAACAGCTTTGAGACCTGATGTCGTGGGAACGTGGCATATGGTGCTTGCAGAAATGCTGGAGTGGACTGTGAGTCATTCCTTGACCCCTGCTACACAAATAATGGCTCACCGCAAAAGCTGCCTTTTCCTCCTTTATACAGCAATTGCGTGTGCGTGCGTGTGATTTTGTGCCTATGTACAATGCAGAAGCCTCGTGAAAGCTTTGTTACTTGTAGTTAGTCCTAGGAGTACGACAAAAAATTGGCGAAGCTTTGACTAAGTTGGTTAAGGTTTGAACTATAGTGGAGCTGGAGGATTTATTTCTATGTAAGCACTGAATTGGAAACACCATCCTGCACTGCTTTAGGTTTTACCCGCCGCGGTGGCTCAGTGGCTAAGTCGTTGCGCTGCTGAGCACGAGGTCACGGGCTCAATTCCCCGCCACGGCGGCCGCTTTTCTGATAGAGGCGAAAAGCAAAAACGCCCATGTGTACGAGATTTCGGCGCACGTTAAAGAACCCCAGGTGGTCACAGTTAATCCGGAGCCCTCCACTACGGCGCACCTCATCGCCTGCGTTGCGTTGGCGCGTTAAACCCTACAATTAATCAATCAGGTTTGAAACTCTTCATTTACATGTTCCGTCGTCGCTTTCTGCTGTGGTAGTACAGTCAAGTCCACTTGTAACGATACCGTTTATAACAATATATCAGATATAACGATGAACAGCTATGGTACCGTCACCTTTTGTATTCTTCCCATGGTAAAATAAACCGCTTATTACAATGCTCCAGTGCCACGATATCGGTTATAACGATTGAATCTGGTTGTATTGTGCACCAAAAATGCAACAGTGGCGACTCTAATGACGCGGTTGCACAGCCAACTCAGGTAGTGTCTTCGTAGGAGGCCCAATGCGCAACACAGTCCTTCGGGGACTTTGTTTCCACCAAGGACATTTACCTCAGCTAGGTGAAGCACCTATAGATGCTCTTGGAAAAAAATTGTGCTAGCTTTACACGCGGCAAACAAAGGTGACCGACTGTGGCTTCTTTTCCGCAAATTAGCAGTAGTACGACCTTGCTGGCATGCGAATAAAATGTTTTGAGCTCTGTTTCGTCGTTTCATTTTGCAACATGCTTATAACAATTATTGGTTATAACGATGGAATTTCCTTGGCACTTGGATATTGTTATAAGTGGACTAGACTGTAGTAGTAATCGTCCTATCCATCTATATCGTCGTCTGCCTCATGCGTGACTGGCAGGCCCGGATCGCTTTGTCCACACGCCTTCACATTTTTTCCGTGAGTGGAACATGTCAGCACGGACTAGAACCAGCAATAACTGTCTTCGCGAACTGGGCATCTGTAGTGGGAGCTGAGTTGTGCTCCCTTTTTGAGGCATGGACGCGCATGAACTGTTTTCTTGACATTCTTTGTGAGTGCCACACGCAAGCCTGGACAACACCAGGCGCTCCTCTTTAAGGGGGGCAGACTGGTCTTAGAGCTATTTTTTTTATTTACCAGCCAATTTTAATGAAACTGCACTGCATTATAGAGTTTTTTGTGCTGATTTCAAATCTGCCATTAGAGTTTTTGTAAGTTGATTATATTTTGAGTTAATTATGAATTAATTGACATTATTTTGGGTCACAGTTACAAAATAACCACTCCATACATAATGGCAATTACCATGTGGCTAGGCAGACAAATGACTAAAGAATACAACATAGGAAGAACTTTTTTGATTCAGCTATTTTTGGTTGTTTTACACCACAGGGAACTTCGCTTCTCCTGCGCTCTGCCAGAAATGGCTCGCAGGTGGTGCCAATTGAACCCAATAATAATTTTCCAAAGCCTCCATTTGAAAAATTTGTTTCCAACATTGTATTCTCCACACATTTCGGTATCAGAAGCAAAAAGAATTAAAGTTGTACCTGCTCTGGGTACCAAGATATCTGAGGATGAAATGCTAGCTTTGCATTGCAAGAAAAGTGCCATTTCACCATCGAATTCTGCGCTGAGCTGAGCTGTAGAGTGCACTTTAAAATGCTATTATAATATAGTAACAACAAAATATGGTGCCTTTTGGTGAGGAAATTTAGACTGATGGAAAAATGGCCGTGGAGGCCAAAAATGCCATTTTTGAGAAAACGCTTTTTTTGACTGTTTTTCGGCCCCAAAGACCCAACTGCCCCCTTAAACGCGTGCTCGCGAGTGTGGCAAATGCGAGGAGTGACTATGACCCGGAGTTCTTTGATAACGCTGGACACATTACAGCCACCAAAAGCTCCACTGTTAAGAACTGTTTTCGCATGGGAGATGTGGATGGCAGCTCAATGGCAATGACACCAAAGCTGGTGCTATTAACAGCATCAACTAGCACTTTAAACCCAAGAATTTCATTTTTATTTGGCACTTGGTTAGCACATTTAACTTTCTTCCAGCAGTGGTTTAGGGGAGTACCAGTTGGGTTCCAAAGTGAAGTGGTAGCACTGGTTCTACCATTTGGGAAACAACAAAATTATACAATTTTGGTTCCCCACAAGAAATTGCATAATTCGTCTAACTTCACTGTAACACCCCACTCCTGCTTGGGCCCATTTGTGGCCCACAGTATTGCAAATAAATGAATGAATGAATGAATGAATAAATACAGAAGGTGTTGGCAACACTGCATGCCAAATTGGGCCGCACCATGAACTACTCATCACAACTTTGGTGATTCCGGCAGCCACCCGGGCAGCAGCGGTACCTGATTCTCTTACTCTGTTCTGGCGCTGCAACTACTGGTACTGGTATACCCACCTGGGGCGTGGTGACCAGGAGTGCACCGTCCGGGTTCAGGCCGCGTAGCGCCTCCACAGTGGACATGTGTTCGTCAGATGTCCCCGGAGGCGTGTCCACCACCAGGTAGTCCAATTCCCCCCAGCACACATCGGCGAGGAACTGCCGAATCATGGCTGCACACACAGACAGACACAGACAGGACATCGACATCTTCACTTACAAAGCACTCCCCTCACAAACAATGCCTCTTTAAAGGACAGATGACCCATTTTTTGTGGAGTACACACTTTCTAATCAAAAGGAAAGCCTATCACCTGAAACACCTTAAAGGAGCACTGACACCAATTTTCAGCGTTAATATTATTGCACAGTTCGCTTCCTTCACTCAACAGAATACCCTGGGTGAAATATGAGCGGCCTGCGACGCGAAGAACATAGTTTAATTGGATCTCATTTATCGCGCCGACGGAGCAGCGCATGGAGCGGCACTCAGCAAATGGACATGAGTGTGACATCAACCAGTGAGAGCCAAAAGAAGTGATGCGGCAGCGCTCGTCAAAAGCTCGTGACGTCACTTCACGCACGTGGCCCCACGAGCGGCGAGCGGGCGCAACACCCTCTCAGCGGGTGCTGGTGACATCCGCACAAAGTGGTGAGGTCAGGCCGGGAGTCTGTCATATGCGCTGTTCGGGATGAAAGCACGGGAATTTGAAACAAACGATTTTCAGGCCGTTCAATGTAATTAACTATTGCGCGCTGAAGTATTTGAAGTGCTGTTTCAGGTTCGCCAGGTCATTATAAGCATCGATAAAAGCAATAAAAGTGTAACATAAAAATTTCGTGTCAGTGCTCCTTTAAACAGAAACGGCTTCCCCAATACGGCCCTACAGAGGTTTGAAAGTGGAATTTTTAGAAGTACCAGCCTTGAGCCTGCTGCCAGAAGAAATGCTGGGAACTGTGACAGCAAGACTTGCGGCAACATATGTTTAACAGGGTGTGAGACAAATAAGAGGTGTCTAAAAACTTGTCCTCTGATAAAACAATAAAATACAATCTTTTCTATTCCTTTCTGCAGTTTTTGAACCACGCATTGAAACAAAATGGAGCTGCTTGTGCTACTACTAGTACATGCAGCCACCTTTCAGGTTTCATAAAGTTTACTGCCAAATTAAAATATTTCCACCAGTTTATTTAGGGACTCCTTGTGGTTACTCCTCTATATAAACCACTCTATATAAAACCTCTATGTATACTGCCGGAGTCTGTCCCTTTAAGTGCCCAGTCCATGGCACAGAGAGGTATGTTCACACCTCAAGAGTTTCATGCGCAGTCTACGCACATTAATGTGAAAAAAAAAAAAATGTCTGCTGTAGCTGAAGTACCGTATTTGCACGATTCTAACGCACCACCGATTGTAACGCACAGGTATGTTTACATACGAAAATTCGGAAAAAATTACTTCACCCTGATTCTACCGCATAAACTTAGAATTAGATTTCGGGAGCACTTTGTGTCCATGGCAAAGCTGCTGGCCTCTTTGGAGCCGATTTAGGTTTTTAGCCTGATTCTAACGCGCACACAAATATGAAGGCTAATTTTAGCGAAAAAGGGTGCTCGTTAGAATCGTGCAAATACGGTATGCAGTATCCGACCCCGGGGGGAGGGGGTATATGAGTGCAAAAGTGGGTACTCTGACCGATAATGCATATACATACTATAGACACTTTGTTCTTTCTACACGCTTGCAGCACCTCTGCACAGTGTTCGCGCGAGGGCAAAGAACTGCCTAAACACCGTTTCCAAAGCTTAGCACCGGCACCTGGAAAATGCCTAGATCATGCGGTCAAGTGTGTAAAGACGCATGATAAGCTGAGCCAATAAAGCAACAAGAATATAACTAGGCGCAATTATTAACCAGCTACCAAAATCAGTCGTGGCCATCAGAATTAGCAAGGCTCTTTTAAATCCCTCCATGACGAGGAAGAATTCCCCGAAACCATTCGTCAAACAAATCGGACCACTGCTTGACGTTCCCCCAAGGCAGCTTCCACATTTTTTTGTGATTTTAGTCTGATCATTAAAACGGCTGATACAAGATAATCTGATGAAGGACACCTGTGAAATCGAAAGTCAGACCAGCTGGACTACGCACCGCCACCGACAGATTGCACACAACGTATGGGAACCAACACCCCTACTTGAGGCATACCTTTTTCACCGAACAGAACAGGAACGATGCATGCGTGGGAATAATAAATGCCGAGCTTCACTGAACCTGAGTTCTTTATTACATTACAAAAAAAATTGACGAGGGCAGACTCGACTCCAGGTGCACCACTTTACACATTCGATAGCGCCGTTCAATCTCGCCGGAGTTGCGTTTATTTGCAGCGGCCTGGTTCTTGACAATTGAGAGGACCGTCTGCTTAGACAGGCCTCTACTTCTGGCAATGCCAGCCTGTTTTACCCCATGCTTGACAGCGTTAATTATGCTTCATTTAGGAGACAGTGAAATCAGCCACCCTTCCGCTCATGCCACTGGTCGCACACACACAAACACACACACACACACAAAAAAAACAAGGCCACTGACACTGGCTTGGCTTGGCTGAGCCATAGCCTCCTGTATAACGCCTTTTCACCTGCTCAGTGCTAGAAATTCCATCGTTCTCTCTTGTGGCGCCCTAATTCCAGGTTCTGCTGGGATTAGGGCACCAATCCTGGGGTCATACTACCAGGATTGACTTTCAGAAATTCGGGCCTGTGCATGAAGTCAGAGACGCAAGCGGGCTTGGCGGTAAATCAGAGGGCGCTAGGTAGGCTGGACCTAGGGGCCCATAGCAAAACTATGAATGAAGTGGTACAGGGGGATATGGGCTGGTCGTCCTTTGAGGCGAGGGAGGCGCAGAGCAAGATAAAATTTGAGGAGCGACTTCGTGACATGGAGGAGGAAAAATGGGCCGCGAGAGTGTTTGGGTACCTGCATACGAGGAGCATGGACACGTGGTGGAGACGGAGGACCAGATGCTGACCAAGCAGTACGGAAATTCGGTAGAGGAAAGTGGGGTTTACACAACAGTTAAAAAGCAGGCAAAAGCTGCAGAGACGGCAAATTGGGTGCAGAGAATGGAAGGGGAAAAAAAACCCTGAAGACTTATAGAACAGCAAAACTAGAAATCAGGAAGGAAGGTTTCTATGACAATTCGCGAGGCAGTGCATTGCTCTTTGAAGCACGGGCGGAGTGTCTGAGAACACAAGCATACACGGCTAACTGCAGGCAACAGGACAAAACTTGTGTATGCTGTGGCAGGGTTCGGGAAACTGTAGAGCATAAGATACGACCTCGGCAAGACGATGGGGAAGCGACGCTGGCGGAGGCTTTGGGATTTGGGGTGGGGGGAACCTCAACTTCAAGGCCATAGAGGTGACGAAGAGGCAGCTGGAGTGGTGGTGGAAGAAAAGTATGGAAGAGAGTGGGATGTACGATGAGTAGGAGGAGGAATAAACATTTAATTGAGCAGTCAATGTTGTTGGGTTGACCGCCAGGTGGGGGACCTCCTTAGTCCAGGAAGCCCCGGGTCTTGGCGGCCTGTCTCGCCCGGTCTACCAGATGTTGTTGGTGATCCGGGTTGGAGCTGGTCAACCGACCCTCCCACTGCTCAAGTGAGGGATTTGGGTTTGGGGCAAGGGATGGTGTGTGGCGGCACTCCCATACCATGTGGTAGAGAGTGCATGGCTCCACGCAGAATTTACAAGTGTACGTGTGCAGTGTCGGATGCATTGAGTGTAGTAATGTACCATGTGGAAATGTGTTAGTCTGTAGCTGTCTGTAGATGACCGTGTCTTCGCGAGACATGTTGAGATGTGGAGGCGGAAAGGCTCTTCGTCCCAAGCGGTAGTGGGCCAGGATGTCACTACCTTCTGGGGATTATTTCTCTCGTTGGGCTAATGGAAGGACTGGCTGACATCCCAGAAGGAGACGCCCGGTGAGTGTGGGCTCGGGCTGCGGCATGAGCCGCCTCATTCCCTTCCAGTGATGAGTGAGCCGGTGTCCATATGATGAAAATTTCGGGTAAATCAGGGTGGGCCGATAAAATTTTTGCTGCTGTTGATGAAATGCGTCCAATTTGAAAGTTTCGACACGCCGTCTGGGAGTCTGATAGGATGATGACATGTTCTTTGCCAGTGGTAGCTGCAAGGGCAATGGCTGCTTCTTCGGCGGTGTCGATGTCCTTGGTAGGTATAGAAGCTGAAGCTAGCTCCAGTCCCTGGTTATTGACTATGCTGATGGCGTGGGCTGATCTAATGGGGTATAGTGATGCGTCCGTGTACCTAACGTCAGGCCGTTTCCCGTATGCAGTTCGAAGAGCTTGAACTCTTGCCTTGCGTCGTGCTTTGTTGTGGATCGGATGCATATTTCTTGGTATTGGGGCGACAGTGATTTTCTCTCTAACATGTAGAGGAATGCGTTGTTTAGCGTTATTTTCTTTCGGGACTTCGTAACCCAGTTTTCGTAGGGTGTGTCTTCCCGTCTTGGTGAGTTTGAGGCGTTCCAATTGGCTAGTTTTGTGGGCTTCAGCCAATTCCTCCCAAGTGTTGTGCAGGCCTAATTGCAATAATTTGTCTGTAGAAGCAGTGAGGGGTAAACCGAGAGAAAATTTGTAGGCTTTTCGGATCAAGATATTGAGTTTTTCTTTTTCGTTATTTTTCAGGGCTAGATACGGCGTTCCATACGTAATTCTGCTCGTTATTAATGCTTGCACAATTTTGATTGCGTCCTGTTCTTTGAGGCCATGTCAGCGATTTGTGATACGGCGTATGAGATGTAGAACTTGATGAATTGTAGTTTGCAGTTTATGGAGCGTTGCCATGCCGGCTCCGTCTTGCTGTAGCGTAAGTCCTAGCAGGCAGAGAGTTTTGACCTGGGGGATTGGAGCGTTGTTGACTCGAAGTTCGATATCAGGAATTGGCGCTGGGGGTCGACCTCTGGTTCGCTTTTTGAGGAGCAGTAATTCGGATTTATCTGGAGAGCAGTACAGGCCACGTCGGCGAAGGTACTGTTCGGTGGTTTGAATTGCTTCTAGCAAGGCGTCTTGCTGTGTGCCGGCAGAGCCCGTGCATGTCCATATTGTAATATCATCGGCGTAGATACCGTGACTGATGCCTGGGATATTATCCAATTGTGCTGGAAGGTCTTTCATTGCCAAATTGAAAAGTAGAGGGGATATGACAGAGCCCTGGGGTGTCCCTTTCGGTGGTGTCGGTAGTTTGTCTGTTCTAAGGTTCCCGATGACAATTGTCGCTGTGCGGTCTGTCAAGAAATTTTGTACAAAGTTGTATGCCCGCTCGCCGCAGTGGGTTGACTGTAGGCCTTCTAATATAGCATGGTGTGTGACATTGTCGAAGGCCCCTTTGACGTCAAGGGCCAAGATGGCGCTTTTGTGTTGGCTGCTTAGATTGTCCAGGATGTCTTCTTTGATTTGCAGGAGTATATCTTGTGTAGAAAGGTGCGAGCGGAAGCCGTACATGCTGTGAGGCCAGTGATCCTTGTCTTCGAGGTAAGGGGCAAGCCTATTATGCACCATATGTTCATATAACTTGCCTACGCACGATGTCAGGGAAATTGGACGCATGTTTGCGAAGTTTATGGGTTTTCCAGGTTTGGGAATTAAGCTGATGTCAGCATGTTTCCAGAAAGCAGGTACTTGACCCTTTTCCCATTGCTCGTTGATGTAGTGCAGCAACCATAAATATACCGAAATATAATTTAGAACAGAGGTATTTAGAAGTATTCAGAACGTTGGATTGGGAACAGGTGGGAGTAAGGGTTAATGGAAAATACCTCAGTAACCTCAGATTTGCTGATGAAGTTGCATTGTTAAGTAACTCGGGGGACGAATTGCAAAGCATGCTTTCCGCACTGGGCAAACAGAGTAGAACCGTGGGCCTGAAAATTAATATGCAGAAAACTAAAGTAATGATCAATAACCTCGGGATAGCACAGCGGTTTGAGATAGGTGGCGAGGCAGTGGAAGTGGTAAGCGAATATATCTACTTAGGCCAAGTTGTGACCCCAGATCCCAACCATGAGGCAGAGATAATTAGAAGGATCAGAATGGGGTGGGGTGCATATGGCAGACATTCTCAGATAATGAATAGCAGCCTACCATTGTCGCTGAAGAAGAAAGTGTATGACAGCTGCATCTTACCGGTACTCACCTACGGGGCAGAAACTTGGAGGCTCACTAAAAAGGTTCAACTTAAATTGAGAACGACTCAGCGGGCAATGGAGCGGAAAATGATAGGTGTAACATTAAGGGACAAGAAGAGAGCGGAGTGGGTCAGGGAGAAAATTGGTGTTAAAGACATATTAGTAGAAATTAAGAAGAAGAAATGGACGTGGGCAGGGCATGTAATGCGAAGGCAAGATAACCGCTGGTCATTAAGGGTAACAGAGTGGATCCCTAGAGAAGGCAAGCGTTGCAGGGGGTGGCAGAAAGTTAGATGGGCAGATGAGATCAAGAAGTTTGCGGGGATAAATTGGTCACAGTTGGCACAGGACCGAGATAATTGGAGAACAATGGGAGAGGCCTTTGCCCTGCAGTGGGCGTAGATAGGCTGGTGATGATGATGATGAATTTAGAACAGAAAGGGGGGGGGTTAAACAGGGGTGCAAAGGCAGGAAGGGGGGGGAGGGGGGGGAAGGGAAGAGGGAAGTTGTTTAAAACAGGAAGGGGGGAGGGGAGTAACCCATTAGGTTAGTGAAGGGTGTGGCAAATAAGTAGAATAACACAGGCAAGTCGGTTGGTGATCCCGACGTCCAAATACAAAGGGAGGGCCTCTATCATCATAATCACCACCATCATCATCATCATCACATCCCCTGTGTGGCGAGGGCATGGGCAACGTTTGTTTTCATACCTGGCAACAATGGGTGGTTTTAAAAAAGTTGTCAAGGCCCTCTGCAAATGTAAAACACGTGCTGTATAAAGAAGACTCTGGCACTAGCATGTAGAAAGGAAGTAATGAAAACAAGCACTGACGGGCAATTCCTGTTTGAACAAAAAAGGCATGAAAAGTAACGAGGCCAGAAATAAAACAAACTAGTAAGTGGCTAGGGCAACACTAGAACTTGACAGTGGTTACTACAAAAGAGATGGTCTTTCTTGGGCTACCTTGTTCGTTTTCAAATAATTTAACGCGAAAGTTTTTTGTCGGCATGTCACTCGATTCAGCCAGAAATGTTAAGGGCGAGTTCACTGGTAGGTTTGCGACCCGCTGAGAATTGACTGGTTATTTGGTATGTGATTGGTGAGGGAACACTGAGTGTAGCGGGGCGAAGCAGAGAGAGAAGCAGGCTAAGTACAGGCTGAATGTTTACCGTAAGTTTATATAGGGGCCCTCAAATGCCGAGTATCGCCTTGAGCTAAAGCTTGAAGTCGTCATCCTTTGTGCAGCAGCCAGGCATTGGTGATGCCTGGCTGCTGCACAAGACCTAGCTTATTCTTAAGTCAACAAAGTTTACACGTGGTTACGCTTACAGACTCGGTTTTAAGTTTTCTGTGTGGTGTGATCGTTGGCCCCCAAAGAGCGCTGAACACTCGGTCATTAAAATATGTACAATGTACGCGTGCCCACCGACTTTGCGGTGAAGCTCCAAAAGTAGCATAGGGCGCAGCGGGATGAACTTTCCCTCAAAATGTTTCAACTCGTTCAGTGGCCACCGTTTGGCTTGCGTGGTCTGGCATGCAGGATGCTATTTAAAGAGATTGATTAACGGCATCGCTTCTTGGCCTTTTGGCTTCTTTCACTTTGGCATTAATTCTTCTCTTCGCACCGTCCACCACTTGTTGCAACAAGTGATGTAGAGTGAGCCACCCTGCAACGCATTTACAAAGCCCTGCTTGTACCAGTTGTTTCGCACTTCCGACAGGTGGCGACACAAGTCCCGCCTGAGTGCGGCGAGGCAAAGCTATGATAAAGATGCAGTCCCGGCGGGCGCAATGATGTGATTGCCCCGAGAGGTTTTCCTGCGCTTGTTCGCCGGCCCGACCACCAGCATAAAGGGACCCTGCAACACTCTTCGTGCAGTGCAAGTAAACCTACACGACTTTTAGACTAGACTTCCAGCAACACCCGAGCCAAATATTACGCTGCACGTGAAGCGGTAAGCGCGCAAATCGCCGTGAAAGACACGGAAAAACCAACCGCGCTCTCTTCAATTCTCCTCATTATGCACCCCTGGCATGGCCTCTGCGACGTCAATCGGGCCATGGCTGTCCTGGCTGTCCTATTGGCTGTCGCCGGTCAACCTCGCGGCTAAATTCTGGAATTTCCTGTGACGATCAGCCGTCGTCGGCGCTGTGTATGAACCTCTTCTATGTCCGAACCTGTCCGCATGCTTTTGGTGTTTCTTTTGTTTTGAGTGCGTGCGGAGTTTGAGTGACGAACTAAATATTCCACTTTCAACGAGCCCACTCGACAACAAACATTTATTACTCCAAAAACGCCCTACCAACCTGAGCGCTTGCTTGCGAGCAGGCCACCATGCCTGCTTTTTTGTGGCACCAGACCGGAAATAGACCTGTCCACGTTGCGGGGGAAAAGGACGAAACTCCCCGGCCTGTGACATATCGAAGGCCGCCGAACAAAACGCCGCGCGCCACCCCCATTTCCGGGAGAGAGCGCGCAGCTTTCGTCGCGTTTAGAGTTCCTGTATATCGCGTAGGGGAGCTGTATACAAGAACTCTAGTCGCGTTGTCCGCGGTTGAGTTGAGAGGGAACATTTATGCGCGATTTTTCATCGCGCGTAGTTTCGGTGATAGTGAACGGATTTTCATAATTCTTGCGGGAGGAGATTGCTGGGACAATAGAATTTACCCCAAAATACATCCCGAGTAGTCGATGGTAAGTGTTGCAGGATCCCTTTAAACAGCATCAGGGTTAAAAGCCCTAGCGAAAAGCCCTGGTCAGGGTGCACGACGCACGTGAGGGGTGACTGACCGTGCTTCTTGGGTCCCCTCCAGATGACCGGGTCGTTCTTGTTGGGCAGCAGGAAGCCGATGGACATCACGGCCAGTCGCTGGCTGGCATCCGTGTACACGGGGACCCAGCTGCAGGCAACCGAGGGGAAAAAGGCAGCACAGCTATAACTCCATCGCGATTTTATTCATGTATCTGTAACATACTGCGAGCCCATTGAAGGGCCCAACACACCAAGCTACAACTGGGCCATGAAGCACACAGTAGGGGAGGGCTCCAGATCAATCTTTGAGGCCACCTGAATGACACAGGGTTCGTACGGGCTTCAAAAGCAAAAATTCAAGGGTTTTCAAGGACTTTCAAGGACCAGAAAACACATGTTCAAGGTCCGCATCTTATGTTTTATCTGGGATTATTTAAAACTTTTTCAACACAATGCAAAATTCTGTTATTGCCCAATACCTAAGAAGATTACTGCACATTTAGATAGGTGCTATGGGTTCATGAATGCTCCCCCAGCTTTATTTGTAATTTCATAGTTTGTATTTAGAGGTTTTCCTTTTTTCTTGGTGTTTTGCTTAGGCTGTTTCATTTCAAAACTTAGTTAATGTTGCCTGCATCTCCTGCTTTGTCAGCAAGAGTATCAGCTGAAATTAACTCAGCAAGTGTTGCTGCAAGGCAGGATGAACTATGTACACGTCCACCATTTGCACGTAAAAGCAACCCCAGATGGAGTGTATGATGCACAGCAAACATGCAATGAAAGGCTGTCCACAGACTAGATGGAACATGCAAGACAGAGAACAGAAGCCGGCTTTCACGGGATTGTATCGTGACATGAATGAGTGACAAGGAGTGCTGCTCCCAATGTTGCCTCGTAATAATGAGAATCCACAACTCGTAATTTCACGCAATACACTGCAACCTGATTGTTACAATGTTTCTTTACATTTTTAACACCTAAAATTCACGACAAACACTTTAAATTCTTGTGAAAAATAGGGCCATTGGTTCTCTCCAGAAAAACCAAGGGTTTTCAAGGACCCTTTAAAAATTCCAGGTCTTTCCAGGCCTTGAAATTGACACTTCTAAATTCAAGGGTTTTCAAGGTTTTCAAGGACCTGTGCGAACCCTGAATCATCATCATCATCATCATCCTGCTGCGGCTCACCGCAGGACGAAGGCCTCTCGCACTGACCTCCAACCGCTCTTGTCCTGCGCTGCTCGAGCCAACAGTTTATCCCCGGGAGTTCTCATTTCCTCCCCCATCGGATTAATGGCCTTCCCCTTCTCCTAGACCCATCTCTTGGTATCCCCTCTGTCACCCTAATCGTCCATCAGTTGTCGGTTCGTCTCACCCCATGGCCAGCCCAAGTCCATTTCTTTTTCTTTTTTTTTTTAAACTATGATATCGTCAACTCGAATTTGTTCTCCGACCCATGTAGCTCATTTCCTGCCCCCGAGTTTCATTCCTGACATCATTTATTCCACAGCCCCTTGAGCCAACCCGAGCTTGCTTTCTAGTTGCTTAGTAAGGTGCCAGGTTTTAGATGCGACTGCATCTCATTCACTCGCCTTGTCCCTCCATATGGCGTTGTTGTTGTCCGTCCACACCCCTCCCCGATTCTCCTCGCCGCGCGAGCTGCGCTCTCCGCCGCTCACCCCCTCTTCTCTCCGATAGCGAACACTCTCTCGCGAGGGGGCATTGGATTGGATTCGATTGGGTTGGCTTGGATTTGAATTGGATTAAAGTGGATTGTGTTGGATTGTGTTGCGCCATAGCCGCGCCACAATGCGTCATAGCCGCGGTCGTTCCAGCACCGGCGTTCCAATTTCGGGCACGTGCATAGACTTGATCTTCGCTACAAATTGCACGGTGGTCCCGTTACTTCACCATCCACTACCCGTACACCTCAGCGACCACAAGGCCATCATCGTTAACGTTACGCCGCGTGTCAAATAAAGAATACATCATACGCGTTGCTCACACGTTTCACGCAATTAGAGAATCAACCCAACGGAAACACCAAGTGATCCCCCAAGATGCGTCGCATCTCCACAGGGTTTCCCTCTCTGGAAGGTGGGGTAATTTTTTTAGCTATGTCATAGCCGGCAGTATGGACTGGTTGTAGATTTTTCTTTTGAGTGACAGAGGTAGCTTACTTTCATTATTTGGGAGTGCTTGCTGAGTGCTCACCAGCCCATACCTATTCGGCACCGCATTTCTTTCTCGTGGTTAGGGTCAGCACTAACCATCTGTCCGAGGTAGTTATATTCTGTTACCTCTTCTAGCGTTTCGTTTTCCTAAGCTCAAGAGGACATTTTTAGCCTGCTTATTCCTCATCACTTTAGATTTATTCATATTTATGTTTAGCTCCACAGCCGTGCTTTCCGACTGCAGTTCCTCAAGCATTGTTTGCATGCGTTCTGCAGCCTCACTCAGCAAGACTGTGTCGTCTGCCAACCTCAAATGGCTAAAGTATTCCCTGTTTATTCTTAATAGTACCATGTTTTTTAAGCCTCCAGACATGCTGTGAATAGTTTGGGCGAGATGGTATATCTCCCTGTCTTACTCTTCTGGCCATGTAGTTAGGCGAAATGATAACCGATGGACAATTAGGGTAACGGAGTGGACGCCGAGAGACAAGTCTAGAAGAAGGAGAAGGCCAATGACTCGATGCAGGGACAAAATAAGGAATTGCGGAGGCAAAAAATGGACTCAAGCAGCACAGGACAGGAGCGGGTGGAGGTCGATATGAGGGGCCTTCGTCCTGCAGTGGACAAAGTGGGCTGTTGATGATGATAATGAGGGGTATCTTTACATGCGCCGAAATTTCTTAACACATGGGTGATTTCCCTTTTCGCCTCGATCTGCAAAGCAGCCACTGCGGCCAGGATAGAAATTGCAATGTCCTTCGGCTCAGCAGCACAACACCGTAGCCTTTGAGATACCGCAGCGGGTCTGAACAGTCCTAACCGCCACCTCCTCTGCAACCCTGCCCAATGCTGACGGCAGTTCCTTCCTTTCACTGTCACTGTCTGTTTCCTCTGCAACCCACCTACCAAAGATGTTCCCAAAGGGCTACAAGAGAACTCTGTCTAAGCATGACCCCAAGCTGACAGGCAGTGCTGCAAGGCTGGATGCCTGTGAGCCTGTTTAGGCTCTCATGAACGTTAATAGTTCCTCATACAACCTGTCCCATGGGCAACACGTACACACTTCAAAATAAATAAAAAAAAAATGAAGGAAGCTCACACTAACGTGCAAGACTTGAAGGTAGCGAAGCTGTATGCAACCTTCACGGCCATCACGACCCTTTAAGTCCACAATTGCAGATGATTTGCTCCTTTGCTGCTGGCGCAACGACCTTTACTCCATCACTGTTGCTGTAAGTGGGAGCTGTCTTCATTTTTTGATAAACATTAATTGGACATCACCTTGGAGGGGCGTACGCTATGACCTGTCTTTCTCATTCTGAGCAAGCATTGCCACGATTACGGCGACCGCTGGAGGTGTTTTCTTGGAGGGGGCCAATCTCGGCCATTGATTGAT
Source organism: Haemaphysalis longicornis (assembly GCF_048455015.1). NCBI lineage: Eukaryota > Metazoa > Arthropoda > Arachnida > Ixodida > Ixodidae > Haemaphysalis > Haemaphysalis longicornis. The sequence continues at coordinate 879,216 of NW_027526319.1, forward strand.
TGATTGCAGGGTTTAACGTGCCAAAGCAATGCAGGCGATGAGGCGTGCCGTAGTGGACAGCTCCAGATTAATTTTGACCACCCGGGGATCTTTTAACGTGTGCCGAAATCTCAAACACACGGCCGTCAATCTTGGCCAACCTCGCAAGTGGGTATGCTTGGCTTGCTAAAGTGCACCGATGACACTGGGCGGTCGCTGCAAGGCCTGCGCTCAGGCCTGCAAGGCGCAGGCGCAGGCCTGCAAGGCCTGCGCCTGCGCGCAAGCTCAGCAATTTTTTGGTATTTTTAACTGCAGACACGAAAAATTAGGATTTGCTAAAGGGCTTCGTTCTTAATATGTGACTGCCTATGCAAAGGACTCTGCTCTCAGGCAACCCAGCCTCCCAGGAAGGCAGCACTTTGTTCAGTCAGCAAACTGAGTACGGTTTCCGTCTCTTTCCAAATCACCTGTGCATTTGAGTCAATAGTACTAGCTGTGCTCCTGCTGCCTCAACAGCTTAGTTAAAGCCGCGGTCTTGGTTTGTGCCAAAAGGTGGTTTGGGAGCTGAACAAGTGCAAGAGGGAACCGGACCTCAATTTCGGGTGGGGGAAGACATGGGCTGTGCTGTCTCCTATGACAGCCAGGACACCTGAGAGTACAGCAGGGAATCCACAGCCATGCTTCCCAATAGGCATTCAGCCTACTGGAGAATGCCCGCTGACCGAGCCAAATCACCTCGGCTGCCCAAGTGGGCTTTTGCAGGTTCGCCACGAGATTGCAATGGGCTTGCAACCTAAGGCAAACGGGGGAGCTGATGGTACCTTCACCGCTATCATCAGCAAGACTGCGACGCTGTGTGCCAAGACAGAGATTATAAGCATGGAAATACGTCTGGGGACGACTGCCAACCGTGAAAGATTCGGAGAAAGAATAAATACGGCCACCATTAGCGATGGCTGGCCATACAAGCAATTGATCTCGGCCAGCTCTATAAGGAGTGGAAAAGGGGGGGCAGAATTGAACGGTGCAAATCAAAGCTCTTCCCACGTGCAGGATTTATCCAACATGCCAGCACCAATAACGCCTGCACCTGTGCTTTCTTAAATTTTATTCCGACATCTACGTATTGCTACTATTGTTGATTGTACTTGTCACCTCTCTCTCAGCGACACTCAGGCGATGAACCATCAGCGATCATCATCAGACCTTATCCTAGGGGATGAAAGGGAAGAAGGCAGACGAAGCCCAATCGGCAAGCACGGCAGCCGTTCCTTGCTTGGCTTCAGCTTTCCGATCAAATAAACATCACCCCATCTGTTCAGATTTCAGTGTTGTCTGTGTCAGTACTAGTCGCAACAACATGTATATTAACATACGAACATGTTGTACCCCCCTCTGGCCAATCTTCGTAACTCTGGACAGCACTCTAACAGTATTGCCACTTAGGTGGAACTGCTGCAGAGTTGCCCAGTTCTTCTTTGAAGCAAGGCTAGGAAATGGAATTTGTGAATGATGAAAGCTACTTGCACTCTCCACTTTGTCAATACCTGGTATGCATCAGTACATGAACGGCCATGGAGCCGGCTCACAGCGTTTTCCTCCCCAGAGGTCCCTTCAGCACGCCAAACAACTTAAACAAGGACTTTATTTTTCTTTCGAAGGGCTATGCTAAGGAAATGTTTCTCCTCTGATGAACGCTGTTTGACCTGGTCAGTTTCTGTGGTACTGAAATTGACTCTTCAAAAAATTCGAGCCCTGTTACAACAGAAAGCCGACTTAGAGGTCCTCAACCCTTTATTTCTTCGTTTTTCTTCCATTCCCCCTAAAAAACAATAAAAAGGTGGAGAACAAAACCTGCTCCATCAAGCTATGACAGGTTGAAACCAATGAAAGTAAAGAAGGCAGGACCAAAGGGCCAAAAGTATTTCTGACTCAAAAACAGACAACCCCTCAGTGGGAACAACAACGAAGGGGGAACGTGCAGCTTTCCAAAGTTAATCACATCACGAAACAAACAAATGCATGGACCCACACCCCACTACCTTATCACACACACAAAAAACTCCATACCGGGATGGTTTACGGCACTGCAATGGTGCTTCCTACTGCTTTACTGACACGGGCACTACAGTGCATTTTGTAGTGCGCACAAACATCATCCGTGAGGCATAGAAATCTTGTTTTCTTTTTAAATTAGTGTCATGCTACAACAGAAAGCTCACTCAGAGATCCTAAACCCCAGTGAACTACAAGAATCGTGACTCACTGCCCTGCAGCACAGTCGCATGTGTGGATTATGACTGCCAGCATGCTGCTTTGAAACATGGTCAATGTATGAAAAGCATCGGCGACAGTACGCACCCCTGCGGGCACTGGTGAATGCTGTGTCCGTCCAAGTTGAGCATCTTGGGGATGCTGGGCCCGCACAGGTCAACGTCTAGGAGCCCCACCTGAACATGGGAGACAAACAATCGATGAATCATTCGATTATTTATTCAATTCTGTTCTTTTTTTTTTTATTCTGACATAATATTGGGGGTTTTCTGGACCAGAAGTGATCAACAGATTACTACCACAGAACAACACAGGGCGGTTGGCCTGCTAGGCCTGATTGGAGGCTGGCTCGATCTTTTGCCCAGTACACTATCTGACAAACTGGTTGATGAAGAGAAGCGGACACTGGCATCTTTACGAGCCTTACGACAGCACAAAGCCAAAACAGCCCTCGCAATTGGTAGCAAGTGTGGCAGCAGGCACTTCTGAGCCATTATTGTATGCACAGGACAGCCCACTTGTCGCAAACTCAATTGTCGCCCACTGTGTACCCGCCATACCTCAAGTTCACAATACGCACACTTTCATCGCAACAATAGTGTTCAATGTACCAGTCGCATCTCACTTGTTCAAAAAGTGGAGCCGTTACAAGTGTGACTGAGCTGGAGTGTATGGCCCCCCCCCACCCCCCCAAGGTTTGGCTTCTCTTACAGAGAGACACTACCGCACACTTGTTCCAGCGAAGCTTCAGTACACGGCGCTGCTGCATGCGAAATTGCCATGCCAGGCATAACCTCTCCCACTCAATTCAAGAAAAGGACATGGGCTGTGTGTATTTTATAAAATATCAGATGAAAGCCCTTGCTCAATGTAACGTGACACGTTGATTTACACCTCAACATTAACAATCCTAAAAAATCAAGTCAGAATGCACAGATTACTTGAGGCTGATTGGCCTGGATTCACAAATCCAGTATCTCCACACGAGTCAGACAGACAAGTCAGTATCTTCACACGAGTCAGGCTGCATTACACGCTAGCCCCTTTTTTTTTGGTGTGTAACCAACGGGATTTGTGAAGCAAGCAGTGATAAAATCTTTCCCGTACAATGTTGAATGCATTAAACATCACTGCTACATGCTTGTAAAATTTCCCCCGAGTTTCCAGGTTTGCAGGACGTAAATAGATGTAGCGCGCATTCACTACTGTGCCCATTATATTCAGAGTTCGTCCAACAATCTAAATTATTATAGTCAATGTTGGACTATGCTGACTCTTTACATACGACAGAGAAAGACACACAGCGGACATTTACAAGACAAGCGCAAACTATCGGCTGGATTAGTCCCACAAGGTCCAGACAATTATATCACGGTATGGGTGAGAGTGAAAAGACAACCCCAAAATACAGTAGAACCTCGTTAGAATGCTTTAAAAAAAACGCGAGGGAGAAACGTACCATCTAGAAAAACGTACTATCCGGTAAGAAGCATACTACGGGGAATTTTTAGTGTTCAGAACTGAGAGCGCACTAACCGGGAAATCGCATGAACCGAGAATGTATCAACGAGGTTCTGCTGTAAATAGTGTTCGCACGTGCGATTCGTTACGCCACACCGTTTTTGATAGCATGATGCCTCCACTGGATAATGCAGAGATTAATAATAGGATGGGTTAGCAACAGAATTTATTTTGTTCTGCTGTTGTCATGCTCACGTTCACATAATCGTGTGTACTTCGTGTGAATAAATCAGTTGGTCGTGTGCGCTTGTCTTCTAAATGTCCCCTCCGTAGTTTTCTTCGTCGCATGTAAAAAGTCAGCGCAATCCAACATGAACAAACACAAGCTACCCCCCGAATCTTAGCGTACTGCAGTTAATCTCAACACGTAAGTATACCCTAGAACACAAAGCCGTAAATGGAAAAGCAACAGCGCACTTCGGTTAATAACGTCTGGTCGAGACCCCTAAATGCACTGCACGCAGGTCCGACGTATACCTTCTTTCCCGAGGCGACCAACGTGAGCGCCAACTCGACGGCGACCGTGCTTTTGCCAACGCCGCCTTTTCCGGACAGGACGAGGATGACGTGCTGCACGCCGGCCAGGATTCGAGTGCCATCGCCTGTACGGCACGATCACCGTTCGTCTTGCAGCACGCTTTGTTGTTAGGGGGCGAATAGCATGACAATGCACGAACACAACAGGGCGGACGATGTGAAATTTCACTCTTCGATGCACTTAAATCGGTTAACCGAGAGGCCATCAAATGACACGAAACACAACAGTCCTCACAGGAGGGCTCGCGCAAACACAACATTCATGTATCGCTTTCGTACGTGAAGAGTTACGAATAGATCGAACCTTTGGTTGTTTTGAACTTTTGCAACATGTGCAGTCACGCTAGAAACGGTTTCGGTTTCTGCCGGGTGGTTCTCTGGGTTAACGAATAAATGGCGGAACGTACAATGAGACAATACATGCGGCACAGCTCAGACAGCGTTCAGAGGGTGCTTGTGATGCTTGTGAGCGATAAGCTAAATACTTCAGGACTGAACGTAAACTTTAACATCAAGTACATCAACTTACCTCCGGCTCCTGCCATGTTTGAGAACGTTATGGCTGTGGATTTGGGTTCAAAAGTCTCACGACGCGCTCGTGGTGTCCGCCTTGTGGTTCGGCGCTTTTTATCCTTGTTGCCGTGAGAAGAAGCAAAACCGTTAGTGTTATTACCTCACTGGCTAAAAATATCAACTTGAATTACCTATAATACCCAAAATGGTTTTAAAACTACCAATCGTAAGTTTCTATATAGTATTTGTCGTTTTGTTAAGTTTCAACGCGCGAGTTTTGAATATACCTTTTAGCCACAGAACTCATGGGCAAGATATTGCCCCATTAGCGCTAATTTATTTTACATGTTTCAGGTACGCGCGACCACATATAAAACGACTTATCTAAATTACCCTATTTTCACACCTGTCACTGTTGGACAAAGTTGTCCAGTATATACAAGGCGAGAAACTCCGATTCAGAGATAGCAAGAAAAGCCTGTGATTTACTGACCTGCTCACTGTTAAATAATCCTTGGCCAGTTTACATCGGGCCACGCTTGACCAGAGTCATGTGCGTGAGAAGCGAAAGCGCAGAGAATCAGTGCATCAAGGCGACATCAAGTTTATCGCACTGTGACTTCCGTACACAGTGCGACAAACGCAGTTGGGCTTAGGCCCGCCACAGAATTGCCAAGTGTACAACTACGGTTTGTCGCCATGAAATCAGACCATATTTTTCTTGTGCAAGATATTATCAGCGGAATTGTGAAGGCGTTTGGGAATTCGCGCCAAACTTCTTAACATCGGAGGTTCCATGTGTGTAATGCCTATGGTAAAACAGTACAAACACACATTTTACTGAGCAAAAAGTTAAAAAAAAAAAAACTACAATCATTTGCGAGCCATGAAGCCCCTATCACATTGACTGGTTTCCTAAATTTTGTAGGAACACAACGATGCCAAGTTCTTATTAAGTTCTTATGTTACGAGCTCTTATATAAGAACACGGCGCTCGCGGAATGGATATTAATGCGAGTTGCAATACTAATTTTTTCAAGTAACGACGCCACCTTTGTCAGGTAAAGTACAAGTATAATGCTAAAAAGCGTATATACTGCAATAAATTTCGGGGTATGCTAAATTGGGCTTGAAACTTGCCCGACAATTTCTACCCCGTCTTCAGCTTAGGGTAGTCAGGAAATAAAATATTCTGGAGCCACCGCCCCTTTGAATACACCTGAAGTCTCATTAGAGTCTTAGATAAACCAGCCATGGGCACATTCTCAGAAAAAAAGTAGCAGTGTTACAGTTACCTAAGCCAAATAGTAGCTCTGTTACAGTCACAGTTACAGTTTCCAAAAGAGACTTGTTGCAGTTACAGTTACTGTGAAGGAGTGCCGTCGTATTACTTTTTTTGTTACTGTATAAAACTAATAGATACACCAAATGACAGTATATTTAGTAGAAACCAATGAAGGCGTGCGGGAAGTCAAAAGTGCAGGCGGTAGAAGGGAATCTAAAAAGGAGCACATTCAAGCCCGACACCAAGAATCGTTGTGTACGCCCCATTTTGTCCCATCAACGTTCTTGTTGATGCACCCCGGGTGTCCTTATGGGTACCCCGTTCTCAGTAGGCCCCTCTGCCGTGGTCTTTCTTTACAAGGGTAGGCCAGCTTCCTCCTCGGCTGAATCCAATTGCCGGTTTCATTTTTTTTTTGTTTCCGTTCGACTCAAGGTGACGGGAAAATTTCAACAAATAATCGTAAGGACCGACCGTCCCACGCTGGTCTTCTGCAGGAAAAAAAAAAAAAAAACTTTTTAGCGGCCTTCTCCCATAAACTGCGAGGGAAGGGTGCTGTGAAAAGGTTGGGAGAGTGAAAAATAAGCAAGTCCGAAAATGTGGAAAGCGCAAACTGCACGTCGGCCTTTAACGAGTCTGCATGCTTTTTTTTTTATTATTGCGCCATTTTGCCAGGGCATAAGTAACAGGGAATCAATTGACAAAACACGACAGAGGTGCGACACAGAAGGAAGGAAAAAAAAACACAATGATGCGGGTGCACTACAGGAAACTATAGAATCGAGTTTTGGAAATGTATTCCAGCAGTTTCTTGTAAAGGGGTCCGTACGTCAACCAATGAAAATAAGGAGGGCGGCCTGGGCGATGTCCTGTGGCCTCTATGTGTAGAGCTCGGGATGGTTGGAGCCCTGGAAACGACCCTAAAAAGTGTTCCAATGTCGCCTCGGCAACAGGGGCAGGGCAGTAAGGGCAGGTCGGGGAGGGATCCGCAAGGATAGAAGTCCACGTTTCTCGCACAGCAGGGGACAGTGCGACACCAAGGCGATTTCTCAGGAGCACGACCTCTTCACAGGGGCTTAAGCCGCGAGGAAGGTCAGACCTACCCGGAGAAAGAAGGGCAGGCGTGAAGCTCCGAAGAATATCTTTTTTGATGAGTAGGGTGTCCTCCAGTGACAGCTGCAGAAACGGGAGCGGGTACAGCACTCGCTGCGGATGAGCGGGCGAGGAAATTTGGGCTTGTTGGTACATAACTTACAAATATGTAGCGCAGAAGACGAGAGACACAGACAAGTAGACACACACGGCGCGAGAGCATGCGTGGTCGTGCTCCGACGGGTCTAGAGGACGTGAACAGGGCGTGTGAATGCATGATTGGAGTATCTGGTGCACCTCGCATGCTGTTGGATGATCTTTCATAAAAAGGGAGTAACTGTAAAGGCAGTTCCTGTTACAGTTACTGCGTAAAAAAGTAACAGTGTTACTGTTACAAGTTCCTCTAACTTAAAAGTAACTAGTTACAGTTACAAGTAACTGCAAAAATTACGCCCACCTCCCCTCGCGGGAACCCTGGTGTGATGCGACGCTGAGGGGGGTTCAAGCGCAAGCGGAGAGCAACCGTCGACCAAAAGGCCGCCGGAGAGCGGCACACCGGTTATATGCGCAGCGCGCCCGAAGGAGAGGAGACCGCGGAGAGAGAGAGCACTGCACATGCGCAGCACCGCGCGCAGCGCCGCCCACCGGCGGAGTGAAAGCGCGCTGGGCTGCACACCCGCAGATGTTGAGAGAGAGTGTTCGCTCTCACCTGGGCACGCGCCGGCGCCAGTGCGTCTGCCGCGGCTATGACGCAACACAATCCACTTTAATCCAATCCAATCTAATCCAAGCCAAAACAAGCCAATCCAATCGAATCCAATCCAATGCCCCTCGCTAGAGAGTGTTCGCTATCGGAGAGGAGGGGGCGTGAGCGGAGGAGAGTGCGGACGCCGACGACGACGAAGACGGACGCACGCAGGAAGGAACGGGCCGCCGTCAAGAGATGCTCTCATCGTCGCATCTAAAAGGTAACTAGTTACCGGTAACGCGTTATTAGTATGGCACAAGACTGAGATAAACCACCCAGCTCTACAGTCTTTTTCAAGCATGACTCCCCATCCGGTATCCCTATCCTCTGATGGCAGCTCTTCTGAGATGGAGACTGCTATTTCTTAGTCCAAATCCAGAAACATGAGGACTCGCGCTATTAGGCATGTAAAAATAGATAATGGGCTCAAATCAAAAACGAGAAAAGATCATGTCTCGGTCTTCTCCTTCTGGGGCATTTTTGAAACAGGCAGTCGCTTCTGCAGAGCTTGAGTCGCCGTAGGGCGGATTTTGTTTCTGGAGATAAACTTCCTTCGTGTGATCTTTGCATCTCGAATACTGACCTTTCCGATCAAGTCTCCAAGATCTCCCCGGATACTATTTTTTCTGTTTCGAGAAACACGGCCATCTCTCTAAAAATCTGTCGCCGTCCTCATCTCGGTGCAGGTCGTCTATTTCTTTTACGTTGTCTTCAAGTGAATACGAAATTTTAGAAGTAGACCTCTGTCTTCCCTTCACTGTGATTAATGCATATTTCCCACCTGGTTGCAACGAAACCATTATATGCTACTCTTGCCTCATGTACACACCTTGGCGTCTTTGCGGAGTATTTTAAGCGGGTTATTTTCACCACGTATATTGGGGACCCCGCGCGGATGAATATCAAGGGAATGGGTTGTTAAGGGAATGGGTTGTGGACTATATTCTTTAATGCCGCAACTCCGGTACGACAACTTGCGTTAGGAGCCAATCACGTTAGGTCGTGGGCTTGACTCGATCTACTCTTGCAACGGAGTGGGAAATGATTTCTGATCCAACAAATAGTGAGAACGTTACTGTGTTCTTCGAATTGTTATGCCCCGTGCGAACCCCGAACCACAAAGTCCACTCATTTGTAAGTATGACTGGCTTTGGTAAACAATTGCATACTGATATTTCTTCAATGGCCGTAGTTGGCGAAGCGCGTTTGGATACGGGGGTTTTAATTAAATCCATTTAGCGCTGCATCAGTGCAATTGAAATATACAGCCTCGCCGGCTAGGCATGGTCCGTGCAGTCTCTGGTGGTACTGAGTGCACGCGAGAGTTCAAACGCAACGGCGTTGCTCGAAACAGGATGCTTCGCAGCCACGTGCGTCGAGAATCGGAGTAGCTTTGAGTTCATTCTCCCCATTTTAGATGCGACGCTGAGAGCATCTCTTGTCGGCGGCCCTGTCCTTCCTGCGTGCGTCCGTCATCGTCGTCGTCGTCGGCGGCGGCGTCCGCACTCTCCCCCGCTCACCCCTCTCCTCTCCGATAGCGAACACTCTCTCGCGAGGGACATTGGATTGGCTTGGCTTGGCTTGGCTTGGATTTGGATTGGATTGGATTGAAGTGGATTGTGTTGAATTGTGTTGCGACATAGCCGCGGCAGACGCACTGGCGCCTGCGCGTGCCCAGGTGAGAGCGAACACACTCTCTCAACATCTGCGGCTGTGCGGCCCAGCGTGCTCTCACTCCGCCGGTGGGCGACGCTGCGCGCGGTGCTGCGTATGTGCAGTACTCTCTCTCACCGCGGTCTCCTCTCCTTCGGGCGCGCGGCGCATATAACCGGTGTGCCGCTCTCCGGCGGCCTTTCGGTCGACGGTTGCTCTCCGCTTGCGCTTGAACCCCCCTCAGCGTCGCATCACACCAGGGTTCCCGCGAGAGGAGGTGGGCGTAATTTTTTAAACAAACTTTCGCTAACTGTTTTTCCCCCACTATAAGACCCACAAAGTGCCCTTCTTAAATTGTTACGCAGTTGGAAAGTGGCCCCTTACGGCCAAGCGTTAATTTTTTCATCGATTCCCCGGATGAAACCCTACACCTTCTAGCAAAATCGCTCAAGGATTGAGCTTGCGTTTTACATAGACGGTGCCATCCATCGTTACGGGATATAGGGGGGTTAAATTTGAAAAAAAGTCACTCTGAATGAACTCTAGGAGGACCCGCCGTGGTGGCTCAGTGGCTAAGGCGTTGCGCTGCTGAGCACGAGGTCGCGGGTTCGATTCCCGGCCGCGGCGGCCGCTTTTCTGATGGAGGCGAAAAGCAAAAACGCCCGTGTGTACGAGATTTCGGCGCACGATAAAGATCCCCAGGTGGTCAAAATTAATCCGGAGCCCTCCACTACGGCGCGCCTCATCGCCTGCGTTGCGTCGGCGCGTTAAACCCCACAATCAAATCGAACTCGAGGAGGAATTGCGCCGTTCCCCGATGTGGCTCCAGGACATGATGGCATTACAGTCAATATGCTGAAACTTATGTTCGGTGAATTCACCGCCACTCTACTAAGTTTGGTAACCACTCCTTACGGCATTCGTGGGTCGCACCTGAGTTGCGGCTGGCTAAAATTGGTCTCCTCAAAAAACGAGGCTTGGGATTCCAGATATTTTTAGACCCATCGCACCAAAGTGAAGTTTGGTAAAATTGGTAGAAAGAATTTTACTCAACGGATATGAAAACGTCATTGGATGCCAGAACATGAGCTCAAAAGAGATATGGTTCACGCCGGGATGTTCAATATGGTCTGCCCCCATTCATTTGGAAAGCCGCATTCTGTTGGCACGCTTACGAAAATGCAATCGCCGTGCTGCAGCACGGTGATGGTCACCCTGGAAGTTGCCGAAACTTACGATAGCGTTGAGTAGTAAGCGTTACCCTTTCCCAGGCTACATCATCTGATTGATTAGTCATTTTCTGTCTACGGACTTTTTTTGTTCGCAGCAAGGCCTGCCCTCTCCGGCATACCGTCAATCCAGAGGTGTTGTGTTCCCCAGGGCTCTGATTTGTCTACCGTGCTTTTTAACATTTTCATGAGCTCCATGCACACAAATCCGGACGTTCAGTTGTACGTTTACGCTAACGACATTGCTTTTTGTCGTCTCAGCCAGAAATCCACCCGCTGTACCCATGTCTGCAGTCCTATTTATGCGACTTAGAAGCTTGGGTGAATGGTCAGTTCTTGGCTACGCGTGCACTCCTTGTTTTTGCGGTGGATAGCGCAGTCTCCATTTCTTTGGCGTACACAGATATATTACGTTACTACTATAAGGGAGCTTGGGCTGTCTTGGTCTTCAGCAGCCTATGTCACACGAAATTTGGTGTGCGCCGTGACACCATATTAAATTAATGATTTACAGAATGTACGTCCGGCCAGTTTGGAATGGGCCCTTGTCGTGAAGCCCGCAAGTACAAACTTCGGCCGCTGCAAATGCTGGAGCGGCAAGTGGTTCTCAGTTGGGGGCCCGCAAGGGCATTTCAGTGGTCCGTTAAGCCCTCCCCTAAACATTTCCTCCCCCATTCTTTTCTCATTTTTGCCAAACACTGCTCGCACTGAAAAATGGTGGCTTCGCTGCGTGACTCGTACGTTTAATTCCTTCGCATACCGCCTGTTTAAAGGGGGTCATGAAGACACAATACAACCTTGTTAAATTTGAGAGAAGTGGCTTTTGTTGACTGACTCAGCTCCATTGCAGCCACGAAATACGCTTATTTAACCGAAAAGCGAAACAAATATCAGGAAACTTTCAAATTTTGCGACACAGTGACGTAATATGGGAGAATAAAACAATTATTATCAGTATTTTGACGGCACGTTCGCGTTCGAGTGATATCATTAAACGGAACTAGAAGCCCAGCTACAGTGGACCAGTCATGTTCCTTGGCTGCGGCTTATATGTCGGCGGCCGCCAATCACACTTGTAAGCAAGATTCCGTGACGTCACAGACAATCGCCGGAAAATGGCTGGAATTTCTGTTGCGGGGAAAAGCGGCCCGCTCGATGCGCGCCTGGGCGTGTTTTCGACGTCAGTGCACCTTGCGATACCAGTGATTACGTGGAGGGGAGCAGCACATTCGCTCGTTGCGGAGCTTTGCGTCCTCTAGTACTTTCGGTATTGCAATGGCTCGGCGACGAGCGCAGCCGCTCACTGGTGAAGAACGAAGACGCGGAAACGCCACGCGACAGCGATGGCGAAAAAACAACTGAAACAGGCACTACGTGTCGCTGCTAATATACTCTGACGGAGCCAATGAAAAGAAAACGCTGTTTTGAATTGGCTTAACTCACAATTATGTTTCCTCATTTCAGTTCCGTCTATAGTTCTCCGAGAAGCTTCCAGAGATCCAAAAACATTGCCTCCGATGGTGACTTATTCGCCTTTTTGTGCTGGTCTATGGTAGCGTTTCGGCTTCGCAACTGCGTTTTTTTTTTCGTTTTTACAGTTCTTTCGCGGTTTTTATTTATTTAAACCGAAAACATCAGCGTATGACAAAACAAAAACAACTGGAGACTTTTACCAAACTCTCGCGAATCCTTTACACAACCTCGGATGAGTTTCTGCGTGATTTTTTAAAATAAAATATGCCCTTAAAAGCCGGCATGCAGACTCACGACAGAAAAGCGACATTTGTAGCTCCATTCTCTAAACGTCCTCTGTCGCTCTTTTGCCGAATAATTAATTGTTTTGGATTGTGGTCGACTCGGTCCACTTTTTCTACGCAACGAGAAATAACGGCGTTATTATTTTAACATAAATAATTTCAATCAGATACTTTTTGAAAGGAGTAACCATAACAGAGACACTGTTCTTTTGGGTAACTAACACTCGGATTTTACTGATAACGTTCCCTTGGCTAGTATCAGTTGACGGACGGTCTTCAATTAGGAGTAGCACGTTGTACGGGCCGATTCAGGGGCTGGCGACGAAAACACGTTAATCAGCCCCTACGTCCTGGATTGGGTATATGCCGGGTCAGCAACTCAATCATAACAGCTCAGAGTAGGCACGGGACAAAGCGACCCCAGTCGCTGCCGTGCTCATCCATTACATGGTGAAGCACCGCCTTGAAGGCACCATTCCACCTCTCTACAATTTCATTGTGTGAGGATGATCTGGTGTCGCGAAGCGCACACTCACGCTCAACCTCTCAATGAGTTCCGAAGTCAACTTGGCGGTGAAGTTGGTGCCTTGGTCGCTACGTATTAACTGCGGTGTGCCACATCGCGAAAAAAAACATTGATCAAACCCTACAATGTGGCCTTCGCTGTTAACAACCTTAGCGGTATCACCCCCGCCCACTCCGTGAAGAGGTCGACCAATCTTAGTGCGTATTTATGACCCCACGGTGAACCTGGCTCGAGCGGCCTTATGCAATTCAGGTATACCACTTCGAATGGTGTACCCGGTCTCAAAAGTGGCGGCACTGGAACTCGGTTCGTCACGAGCTTGCGAGAATGAACCTGGCAGCCGTGACAAGCTTGGCTGAGCTTCCGGACATCCGAAACTACAGAAGTGGCCGGCACACACGGACAATCATGCACTAATCTCAGCCCTTCGACACGCCGAGGTTTTGGGACCATGAGCTGTAAACAAGTTTTGCACTTTGACACATCCTTGTGGTAGAGCAGCGCTTCTTGAATGATCATGCCATGCGTCCCCGTTTTGACGCCAGGCCTCCGCGAGAGGCTCGTCTTTCCCTTGCTCCGCCTAGAGCTCATTTAGTGGCTCTAGGTCCGCTGTTTCGGGGAGGAAGCGCTCGATCTCACCAGGACCGCTCCCCCGGCTCGTCAGCCGCTCACCATAAACGGCTAACAAAATATTACCTGGGAGCATTTTAACCACGTCTATTCTCTTCTCCCTAGAGAAGACAAGCGTTGCAGGGGGTGGCAGAAAGTTAGATGGGCAGATGAGATCAAGAAGTTTGCGGTGATAAATTGGTCGCAGTTAGCACAGTACCGGGGTAATTTGAGAATAATGGGAAATAAATGGAAATGATGATGATGGTGACGATCCTCTTCTCAATAATTCTGGACACCGGTTCTTTGGGAGTTGTTTCCTCCTCAGAAGTCGTAGGAAGGATAATTGCACTAGGCCTGTAGCTTTGCCCGTCTGCTGGCCGCTGAAAAGTGGGCTTGTACAAAGCCGCATGCGCCTCTGAGCCGCCGCTTGACGCTGTTGTGCCAACGGTACTGCTTAATCCTCCACTTTCCAAATGGATCTCGCAGACCGACCCCGATGCAAGTGAGCCCACGCCATCTCTAATTCGCACGCCTTCAGCAACTTCCTGCCTCATCTGCTCCGCTACCATTTCTTCCCATATCGCACCGGTTCTTTTAGCTCGGTGGCCGTATCCAGGGCATTCGCACACAGATTTTCAAAAACATCGGGTGTGGCTACTGCATCCCCCACCAGGGCCAAGTTCTCCGGTCACCGCACGGAGCACCCGCATCCGCTCACTGGCGCTTCCCATTGCATCGGGGAGCCCCAGATGCATATACATAAGATTTGCCGTGACTGATTTGCCGAAAGCACACGTGAGCGGCACCTTCGCGCTATTCTGCCCCAAAACTTCGGTAGGTACGTCGCCAACTTTGATGACAGCGATGTCAGCACCCGAGTCAAAACGAGCTGTCCATATTTTGACCCTTTTAGGTGCAATGTCCACATTTGTGGACGCCAAGGTCACACCTCCGTATCTAGAGCTGAAGTTTTCACGCGCAAACAGGGGTCCCTCAATCTCTACATGTTGTGCCAAGAACCCGTGGCGCCTTTTGTTGCGCTACTTGAAAATAAAATCGTAAACTATATAAAGTAAAAAATTGCACGTCCACTTTTTATGTCGGGTCACGTCAAAGGCTCTTATTTTTGTTTTTTGCGTCGTACCTTTCAAGCGAGGATGAAATTTTGCATTTCTCAGTAACAGCTAAGATATCTAGCATGCAATTGATCAAGATTTTGGCAATAGGCAACTATTTAGAATGACTGAAAGGCAGGGCACAATTTTGCGTCCACAATTGTGGACGTTGCGCCTCAGTGCCTCCTTTTTAAAAGCCTGCTATTTCGCTGTTTCTCAGTTCCACCAGCAGCGAATGATGTTTAAGCGGATTAGTTTTGTTTCCTGAACTTCGAGATCAAATAGTTAAAAGATAATACAAACACCGCGTATATTATCCGATCATGTTTCATTCCGAGTCTCCACTATAGCTGCTGAGTACGATACCACTGCGCTATCTCGGCACGTTGGTGGGCGTAGAACAAAAGTCGTTGTTTATCCTTTCTTAGAGGCACATAACCACTTGAGGGACAGGCTGGAAATCCGGAGCTTCGAGTGGGTGATGTGACCGCCTTACAAAAACCACAAAACTACGCATTGTCGTTCAATGAAAACCCAAATACATGCAAAATTATATGTGGTCTCGTGAACGTATATTGTGGGAAAGTATCACCGCTGTAACAAATAAACAAGACGGAAACACACGACAGCGCGCGTCAGGGAAATTGTTTTGTCGGTGCTTCGGCGCTTCGCTCCCACGTATTACCACCAACTCATCAACACCTTCATTTTTCAGCCGTTAATCATCCTGACCCGACAATATTGAAAATGCGCCCGCAGCCATTCTGAGGCAAGGAAGCATGTGACGCAGCTGATAGCTCATCGCAAACGCTTCCTGCCAAGACGGGGAAGTCACCGAAAATGCACAGACGAGAATATGACTCCTCTGCAAATGAGACATCACGGATGTTGTCGGAGAGCTGATTGAGATGTTGGCTTCGCAAGCAACGAACCAACTTCCGCAGATAGTTCGGCTGCGCATCCCGCAGATGTTTGATGGTTGCGTGTATGTAGCAATGCTGGAGGTTCCGGTTCCGCCACGTGATGTTGGCGATTAAGATTGGGATGACGTTCGTCGGACGCCACGCTCATGTTGACCAAGAAAGACAAGAAACCCTGTCGATGTATATTCGTCTTGTTTTGCATGCGCATGAGGACAAAATTGATATAGAAGCAACTTTTCTTAAGGGGGCGTTTCGGTAACCTTAATAATGCTGTAATCATTCTGGACCAATTTCAGCCAATTAGGGATGTGTACATGGCAGGCCCATCGCACAAAAAGAAATAAGAGCCACAAACAAGGAATTATAACGGGAATTACTTGTGGGTAACCGAAACCACGTAATAGGCGTTGTGAACCGGAATTTTACAGCACCACTCAAGAGATGACTGAGATGGATTCAAATAAATTAAATCTGCTTGTGCAGAACGTCATAGTGACGGAGACGCTGGCGTCAAAATTTTTGATCAGTTGATTAGGGCTGCAAAGGCGATAAGGCGCTGCGTAGGGGAGGGTACCAGATTAAGTTTGACCACCTGAAGATCTTTTACGTGCAGCAAAATCTCCAAGACACGGGCGTTTTCACTTTTCGCCTCCATCAGAAAGCGGGCACCGCTGCCCGGATACGAACCCACGTCCTTGAGCTCAGCAGTACAACGCCTTAGCCACTGAGTCACCGTAGAGGGTTTGGCGTCAAGATAGACTGTGCTAGACGTTGTACTGGCCACTAATACATGAACCGAAAATGTTGTGGCTGAGGGCCTAATGTACGTGTACACCTTTAGTATTCAAAACAGAATTCTTGGGTTAGTTCTGAATCTCTGCGGTATAACAGTACCGGTCTTACGTTTACGATGAGCCACATTTGAGTATCCAGTCTTGATGACGGTCCTGTTACTTCTGCCTTCGGGAATGCTAGGTGGAGGTGTTTACACTCCACCGGTGGTCTCCCTGGGGTCAAGTTGGCCTTGCCTGCGGAAGGGGCATATAGGTCAGGTCAGGAAAAAGTGGGTCCCTAAAATGTGGAACGCTTCACGATTTTGCGTGTCATCCTTGCGCAGGGGCCATGCTAATCTTCTCTGTATCGTTCCAATTTTAGTATATGTACTTTGGAAGTACAGCCAGTATTGAGGAGTAGCGACAAGTGGCCCAACGAGACGCCCGCGGCTGAAGCGGTCTCTAAGACGCAAGTTACATAAAGTCCAATGTAAACGATTGTTACATATTGTGGAGGAGTGATGCGAAGCGGATATATCTGGTTCTCCTCGAGCCTCTTCGAAGCACCCACGGCCTAACGTGCGAGTACCAATTTCCCTGAAGTCGCCTAACTTTGCCCTCACTGTGACGCAAATATTTCAGCAAGCCAGTATTGAGGAGTAGCGACAAGTGGCCCGACGACACGCCCGCGGCTGAAGCGCTTTTCTAAGACGCAAGTTACACCTCATCATATTTCTATCTCGTAAAGTCCAATGTAAACGATTGTTACATATTGTGGAGGAGTGATGCGAAGCGGATGTATCTAGTTCTCCTCGAGCCTCTTCCAAGTACCCACGGCCTAATGTGCGAGTACCGATTTCCCAGAAGTCGCCTAACTTTGCCCTCACTGTGACGCAAATATTTCAGCAAGCCAGTATTGAGGAGTAGCGACAAGTGGCCCAACGACACGCCCGCGGCTGAAGCGCTTTTCTAAGACGCAAGTTACACCTCATCATTTCAGCAAGCCAGTATTGAGGAGTAGCGACAGGTGGCCGAACGACACGATCGCGGCTCAAGCGCTTTCTAAGACGCAAGTAACACCTCATATTCTTCTAACGTACAAGTAATACCTCATATTAACTCTATATCTGATAAAGTCCAATGTAAACGATGGTTACATCTTGTGGAGGAGCTATGCGAAGCGGATATATCCAGTTCTCCTCGAGCCTCTTCGAAGCACCCATAGCCCGGGAACTGATCGGATCTTCCGTTTTTTTTTTTTTTTTTCAGCAAGCCAGTATTGAGGAGTAGCGACAAGTGGCCCAACGACACGCCCGCGGCTGAAGCGCTTTCTAAGACGCAAGTTACACCTCCGAATGTTACATATTGTGGAGGAGTGATGCGAAGCGGATATATCTAGTTCTCCTCGAGCCTCTTCCAAGCACCCATACCCTAACGTGCGAGTACCGATTTTTCCCAGAAGTCGCCTAACTTTTCCCTCACTGTGACGCAAATATTTCAGCAAGCCAGTATTGAGGAGTAGCGACAAGTGGCCCAACGACACGCCCGCGGCTGAAGCGCCTTCTAAGGCGCAAGTTACGCCTCATATCCGGATATATCTATTTCTCCTATTTCTCCTCGAGCCTCTTCCAAGCACCCACGGCCTAACGTGCGAGTACCGATTTTTCCCAGAAGTCGCCTAACTTTGCCCTCACTGTGACGCAAATATTTCAGCAAGCCAGTATTGAGGAGTAGCGACAAGTGGCCCAACGACACGCCCGCGGCTGAAGCGCCTTCTAAGGCGCAAGTTACGCCTCATATCCATGTAGTAGACAATTCCATTAGGTAAGCTTTCGTGAAACACCTAACTTCGTGAAACGCCTCTCATATTAACTCTATATCTGATAAAGTCCAATGTAAACGATTGTTACATCTTGTGGAGGAGCGTTGCGAAGCGGATATATCCAGTTCTCCTCGAGACTCTTTTCGAAGCACCCACGGCCTAACGTGCGAGTACCGATTTCCCAGAAGTCGCCTAACTTTGCCCTCACTGTGACGCAAATATTTCAGCAAGCCAGTATTGAGGAGTAGCGACAAGTGGCCCAACGACACGCCCGCGGCTGAAGCGCTTTCTAAGACGCAAGTTACGCCTCCAAGTTACTCTCAGTATACAACTTGGGGCTTCACTTGGCCACAGGGGCATATCGAACTAGTCCATTCGATATTCGGTTATATCCAGTTCTCCTCGAGCCTCTTCGAAGCACCCATAGCCTAACGTGCGAGTACCGATTTCCCAGAGGTCGCCTAACTTTGCCCTCACTGTGACGCAAATATTTCAGCAAGCCAGTATTGAGGAGTAGCGACAAGTGGCCCAACGACACGCCCGCGGCTGAAGCGCTTTCTAAGACGCAAGTTACACCTCATCATATTGTGGAGGAGTGATGCGAAGCGGATATATCCAGTTCTCCTCGAGCCTCTTTCGAAGCACCCACGGCCTAACGTGCGAGTATCGATTTCCCAGAAGTCGCCTAACTTTGCCCTCACTGTGACGCAAATATTTCAGCAAGCCAGTATTGAGGAGTAGCGACAGGTGGCCGAACGACACGCTCGCGGCCGAAGCGCTTTTTTTAGAGACGCAAGTTTACCTCATATTCATGTTTAAACTCAGGGTGGCTGGGTGCATTCTCAACTGCGCTGTAACCCTGCTCAGCGCAGCAAGGTCTGTACTACGACCGGCGGGCGACCAGGCCACCGGAAGCCACCGTTAACGACCACTCTCCGTGGCCTTTCAGCGCCTCGTCACGATTGGGTACAACTTGCGCGTGGAAGCTCCGGCTGTGCGGTGTCGCTAACCACCGGCGACCTTCTCTCTCGAGGAGGTCGTGCCGTGCAGGGCCGAACTGGGTGGAACCAGTCGGCACAGGCAGGTGCGGCGAAGCTCGAATGAGCTCCGCTGTGCACCTGCACTTTTCGCAAGTAACACCTCATATTAACTCTATATCTGATAAAGTCCAATGTAAACGATTGTTACATCTTGTGGAGGAGCGTTGCGAAGCGGATATATCCAAAAAAAAAAAAAAAAAAAAAAAAAAAAAGAAAAAAAAAAGTTCCTGCGATTTTGCAGCCGCCCCATTCCATAGGGGCGATTTCCCGTGCAAGCCGGGTGAACTTCCCAAGCGTTGTAGTCCCACACAAGGGCCGAGCGCCAGGCCGGGGAGTCGCTTGTACCTATTTTACCGGTAGGTGCCCGGCGCCACCAAGGAACACGAATTCACATGGTGCCTTCCACAGCCACGATGGACGCTCAACTCGCAACCGCCTGTGGCAGGACTAGCCGCCAGACTCTTTCACCCCCGGCAATGGCGCAACGCGGCATGATGGCCGGGGGCCCCGCCAGATGGACAAGGGTCAGGGGCCCCTCAATAGGGTAAAGGCAGCTTTCCAGACGTGAAATCCCCTTTCAAGGGTCCGCACTCGACCAGGGACGCCTGTACCCATTAAAGAAACCGGTGGGTGTCCGGCGGTACCAGGATTCGAACCCCGGACCTCCCGCATACGAGGCGAGTGCTGTACCTTTGAGCCATCGCTGCGGTTCTTAAAAGTTCCTGCGATTTTGCAGCCGCCCCATTCCATAGGGGCGATTTCCCGTGCAAGCCGGGTGAACTTCCCAAGCGTTGTAGTCCCACACAAGGGCCGAGCGCCAGGCCGGGGAGTCGCTTGTACCTATTTTACCGGTAGGTGCCCGGCGCCACCAAGGAACACGAATTCACATGGTGCCTTCCACAGCCACGATGGACGCTCAACTCGCAACCGCCTGTGGCAGGACAAGCCGCCAGACTCTTTCACCCCCGGCAATGGCGCAACGCGGCATGATGGCCGGGGGCCCCGCCAGATGGACAAGGGTCAGGGGCCCCTCGATAGGGTAAAGGCAGCTTTCCAGACGTGAAATCCCCTTTCAAGGGTCCGCACTCGACCAGGGACGCCTGTACCCATTAAAGAAACCGGTGGGTGTCCGGCGGTACCAGGATTCGAACCCCGGACCTCCCGCATACGAGGCGAGTGCTGTACCTTTGAGCCATCGCTGCGGTTCAGGCCATCGCTGCGAGCCATCGCTTGGGAGCAGGCAACAATAGTACAGACCTTGCTGCGCTGAGCAGGGTTACAGCGCAGTTGAGAATGCACCCAGCCACCCTGAGTTTAAACATGAATATGAGGTAAACTTGCGTCTCTAAAAAAAGCGCTTCGGCCGCGAGCGTGTCGTTCGGCCACCTGTCGCTACTCCTCAATACTGGCTTGCTGAAATATTTGCGTCACAGTGAGGGCAAAGTTAGGCGACTTCTGGGAAATCGGTACTCGCACGTTAGGCCGTGGGTGCTTCGATGAGGCTCGAGGAGAACTAGATATATCCGCTTCGCATCACTCCTCCACAATATGATGAGGTGTAACTTGCGTCTTAGAAAGCGCTTCAGCCGCGGGCGAATATGAGGTATTACTTGCGTCTCTGAAATGAGGTATTACTTGCGTCATTGTAATCATCCCCATCTGGCGTAGCAAGCACTGCCGCTAGCAGAGCTGACCTCTCCAGCCCACATTAAAGAGCTCTCTCTCTCTCTCTCGGCTAAACAAGCGGTACAAGCAAAACAAACTAGCGATAGAAAGTAAAGATACTACCCAGGCGGCACAGAAAGTGTGACCTAAGACCGGCCCGTCTTTGGCCGCTTTCTGGCATGTCCGGCCAGCATTCAGGTTTTGGCAGCCACTGATCACACGTTGAACAGCCAACATTCGGCAACTAGCGCTTCGGCATTTCTCCGGCCACCCGAGTTCAGACGCACAACGGCAGTTACCCGGCTGACAGATATTCAGTTCCCTTTCGGCTGCCGATTTTCGACTGCAGATAGGAGTTTTTGTACTAATATACAGCTAACATGACGAGTTTGTAGACAGTTTCTGCAAAGATGTCTAATCAGCAGTGAGTAACAGCACTTTGTGGTTAACGATGGGAATGGGAGACTTCCAGACAAAAGTAGGCTACAGGCGAGTAGAGGACCGGGAAGTAAAAATCGTTAGAAAATACAGTCGCAAAAGCAGAATTGTTGAGTGAAAGAGCCAGAGGATAAAAAATAGTGAACAGATCAGAGGGACTGTAAAGGAGGAATGAAATGTTTTTTAACTGAAAGGCCTTACGTTTCGTAGCTGTCTCGGCTTTTGTTCGACGAGCAACGATGCGTTATTTCCGGAGAAATGAGCAAATGAAGCTGGCATTCCTCTCTCCCGTTTCCTTTTCAGTTTTTTGTGACGCAGCCCTTGCGTCACAACGTAGGGGCATATTTTTAACATAGATTAATTTCTCAGTGAAGATGGCACCATTTGCTACCGGACAAGCACTGGGTGCACTATAAAACACGAAATCTTTCAAACAAAGCAGAATTCTATTTTGTCTTCAAGGCCCCTTTAAGCGACAAGCACCGTTTGGAGTATCAAGCGCCGCGTCCCGCTTACGTTCTGTTTTTACGATTATTTTATGGGTAAAGGTGGAGTGTAGAAAAAGAAATGATTCATATTCAGCCATAATGAGAAATATTTCAAAACCACGTGACGACCTTCTTCTATCCTGCGGTATGGAAAAGCTCTGCCAGAGCATTTTTAATTTACTGGTGCCCGAGCTGATCAAAACTAGGTATGCTATGCACCATTTAAGTTCGTTTAGAATGCAGCTACTCGTCGATTCGCTGTGCATCAAGCTTGTGGCACCTGGCGGAGCGTCCCTATGCCTGGGAACGTTGAATCCGCTGTTTCATAACGCGCGCAAGCTGCAACAGGTTGGATATTTCCTTAGCAAAGTGTTTCCCCAGCGCGCAGGGCCACGACAACGTACACCACAGTACAATATTGGTGTGTGTATTCCTTTCCCCATGCCGCCTAACACACACTACGGTACAATGTTGGTGTGTCTCTCTTCCTCCATGCCGCATTACAACATGCACTACAGCAAAATAGTAGTGCGTCTCTCATTGTTCATGCCAAACAACTTGCCAGACAACTTAAACAACAGTACAAAATTGGTGTGTATCCCTTTCCCCATGCCGCGGAACACACACTACGGTACAATGTTGGTGTGTCTCTCTTCCTCCATGCCGCATGACAACATGCACTACAGTAAAATAGTAGTGTGTCTCTCTTTATTCATGCCAAAAAAACTTTCACCACAGTACAATATTGCTGTGTATCTTTTTACACGCCGCACGACAGCATACACTCAAGTACATAATTGGTGTGTATCTCTTTCTCTATCCCGCTCAATATACACCACAATACAATTGTGACGAATGGCCACGAGAGTGATTGGCCATGCGAGTGAGCCAGCAGAATGACAACGACGATGACAAAGAGGAGGAGCCGCACGTAAGTGATCGCGGAGGCTAGAACGGCAACGGCTGGAAGCGAAGCGGTGGAACAGGGCGCAGTCCGTGGGAACTACCCCGTGAGACGCCTGGGCCACTCTAGACGGGACTGCACTACCCTCCGCCAAGGCTCGAGACCTCGTCTGGGCGCCGTCATCGAGGTGCTGGTGCGCCGACTGCTGACGCACCATTCCGGCTGTTGGGCGCTGCCGTTCCTGCTGTTGGAACGCCTGTAAACGCGTCGTGATCGACTGAGTGAGCTGACTGGCCTATTAGGCATTGCTCTCGGACCTTGTGAACTCCGAGGTTACTTTGTGTATCTTTGAACTGTAGACTGTGTGTACGTGTGACCGAAACCCATCCTCTCGGTTACATCCCGAGTTCTACTATGCTCACGTCCTGTGCTTGTCCTCCGTCCTCTTAAATATAGTCTTCGACGTGTTAAACAGTGTTCGTCTACTGCCTGCCTGCGTGGTCCTTGGCCCATTCATAACAACAATAGTGGTGTGTATCTCTTTCTCCATGCCG
The DNA here is from genome assembly GCF_048455015.1 of Haemaphysalis longicornis. Classification (NCBI taxonomy): domain Eukaryota; kingdom Metazoa; phylum Arthropoda; class Arachnida; order Ixodida; family Ixodidae; genus Haemaphysalis; species Haemaphysalis longicornis. Next base: position 902,661 of record NW_027526319.1, read on the forward strand.
GGAAACAACATACACTACAGTTAAAATCGGTGTGTATCTGTTTCTCCATGCCGCTCGACAACATACACTACAGTACAAAATTGGTCTATGTCTCTCTCCATGCCGCACTACAACCTACACTGCTGTACAATATTGAGGTGTGTCTCCTTATCCATGCGGCATGATAACATACACTAAAGAGCTATATTGGTGCATATATCTTCATGCCGAAGAACACACACTACAGTACACTATATGTGTGTCTCTCTTCATGCCGCACGACACTACAGTGCAATACTAGTGTACCTGTCTGTCCATGCCACACAACACACACTACCGTACAAAATTGGTGAGCAAATATTCTTGCTGCACCACAACATACACTACAGTACAATATTAGTGTGTATCTCTTTCTCCATGCCGCACAACATACACCATCGTACAATATTGGTGTGTATTTCTGTTTCAATGCTTCACGACAATACAGTACAACATTCGTGTGTATCTCTTCATGCCAACGAAATATACGGTACAGTTGAAAACTGGGGTATATCTGTTCAGGCTTCACAACACAGACTACAATACAATATTGGTATGTATATATTTCTCCATTCCAGGAGACTATACACTACAGAGCTAATTTGGTGTGTATTTCTTGTTCAATACTGCCGGCAACATACATCACAGTACAATATTGGTGTGCATATCTTCATACCTCACAACATACATTACAATAATAATAATAATAATAATAATAATAATAATAATAATAATAATAATAATAATAATAATAATAATCAGCCCATCCACGCCAACTGCAGGGCAAAGGCCTCTCCCATAGATCTCCAATTATCCCGCTCCTGTGCTAAGTGCGACCAAATTATTCCTGCAAACTTCTTGACCTCATCTGCCCATCTAACTTTGTGCCGCCCCCTGCCCCGCTTGGCTTCTCTAGGGATCCACTCTGTTACACTTCATGAGCAACGGTTATCTTGCCTTCGTCTTACATGCCCTGCAAACGTCCATTTCTTCTTCTTAACTTTTACTAATATTTCCTGAACGCGCGTTTGTTCCCTGAGCCACTTCGCTCCCTTCTTGTCCCTTAAGGGACCCTGCAACACTCTTTGAACAGTGCAAGTAAACCTGCGCGACGCTTAGCTTACACTACCAAAATACCTGAGCGAAATATTACACGTGCACGTTAAGTGGTGAGCGCGCAAATCGCTGTGAAAGACACGGAAAAACAACCTCTCTTTTAAGTTCTCTTTATTATGCACCCCTGGCATGGCCTAAGCAACGTCATTGAGGCCATGGCTGTCCAATCGGCTGTCACTGGTCATCTTTGCGGCTAATTTCTCGCATTTCCTGTGACAATCCGCCGTCGTCGGCGCTTTGTACGAACCTCTTATATTCCTGAACCTGTAGGTACAGTTTTGTCGTTTCTTTTGTGTTTTGAGTGCGCGCGGAGTTTGAGTGATGAACTCAATACGTCCCATTCCACCAGACCACTCGACAACAAACGTTTATTGCTTCAAAAACGCCCTTCTAGCCCGAGCGCGCGCTTGCGCGCAGGCATTTATGCCTGCTTTTTTGTGGCACCAGACGAGAAATAGACCCCTCCACGTTACAGACAAAAAGGACAAAACTCCCCCGCCTGTGATATATCGAAGGCCGCGGAAAAGAACGCCGCGAGCTGCCCCCCTCTCCGGGAGAGAGAGCGCAGCGTTCGTCGCGTTGTACGCGGTCGTGTGGAGAGGGAACAATTATGCGCGATTTCTCATCGCGCGTTGTGTCGGTGATAGTGAACGGATTATCCTAATTTTTGCGGGAGGAGATTTCTGGGACAATAGAATTTACCCCAAAATACATTCCTAGTAGTCGATGTTAAGAGCTGCAGGGCCCCTTTAATGTTGCACCTTTCATCTTAAGTTGCATTGCTCTCTGAATCGTCCTCAGTTTAAGTTGAACCCTCTTAGTGAGCCTCCAAGTTTCTGCCCCGTAGATGAGTACTGGTAAGATGCAGCTGTCGTACACTTTGTTCTTCAGGAACAATGGTAGGCTGCTATTCATTATCTGAGAATGCCTGCCGAATGCGCTCCACCCCATTCTTATCGTTCTGATTATTTCTGCGTCATGGTTGGAATCCGGTGTCACAACTTGGCCTAAGTAGATGTATTCGCTTACCACTTCCAGTGCCTTATTGGCATGCATCTCTTGCTGCATGCCACACAACATACACAACAGAGCTGTATATGCGTGTATACCTTTCTCCAAGCCATACGACAACATACCCTGCATGACAATATTGGTGTGCATGTCTTTCTCCATGCTACACAACAACATGCACTGCAGAGCTCTATATGTGTCAATACCTCTATCCATGCCATACAGCATTCACTACAGTACAATATTATCTCTTTCTTCATGCCGCACAAAACATAAACTGAAGTACAATATTACTGTGCATCTCTTTCTCCATGCCCGGCGACAACATTCACTGCAGTACAAAATTGGTGGGTATTTGTTTTTCCATGTCTCACGACTACCTTACAGTAGAATTTTGGTGTGATTCTTTTACTTAATGCCCGACCCACGACACAACACTGCAGTACAATATTAGTCTGTATCTCATTCTCCACGCCATACAGCAACATACTCTACAGTACAACATTGGTGTGTGTCTCTTTCTCCATGCCGCACGACAATAAAAATCACGGTACAATATTGGTGTGTATATTTTTTATGCCACATGACGACATACCCTGAAGTACAATATTGGTGTGTATCTCATCTTTGCAGGGAAACAACATACACTACAGTAAAAATCCGTATCTTTCTCCATGCGGCACAACAACATATACTGAGTAAACTATTAATGTGTATCACTTTCTCCAAGCCACACGATTACATACACAACAGTATAATATTGGTGTGTCTCCCTTTCTTTTTGCCACACGACACCATCCACTAGAGTACTAAATTGGCGTGTGTCTCTGTCGCCATGCTCCACGACATACAGGGTGTCCCAGCTATTATGCACCAAGATTTAAAAAAAGAGCAATAGCGTTACGCGAAGAAAACCTAGTGCGTAATGTTTGCAGTACTGTGGAGAAGCGGATAGCAGTTTTTTCGTTAATGATACTTAACTAATTAAATATAATTAATTATCTAACTTGAGAAGTACTGTCCTAATCACTGAAGTGTCAATGAGGCACTTGTAGGTACCCACGAGGGGCATCTAACTGCGGTATTTTCCGCGACGAACTAATTGCGTACTTGTTTATTCTGATTGATAAAGAAAACCCGCGAAATATGAAAAATACCACGTGACGGCGCTTCCGCGCGCATTGTGAAATAGCGTTCCCAAATAAGCTGATTGAAAGCAACTGCTTCGCCTGTCACCCGCCTGAAGAGACAGCGCATCACCTTGATAATGACATGCATGCAAGGAGCAACAGCAGCAAGATTCACGGGGTGCGTGTGCAGATAAGGCACAAACTCGGTAGCGATTTATTCTTTCTTTCTTTTGCTTATTTCGTTCTGGCTAACTCAGAGGCAGCCTGTTTGAGGGCATTGCTGTACAGTGCACGCTTATGCGCGCGGAGGCGCCGTCACGTGGTATTTTTCATATTTCGCGGGTTTTCTTTATCAGTCAGAATAAATGAGTACGCGATTAGTTCGTCGCAGAAAATGCCGCAGTTAGATGCCCCTCATGGGTACGTACAAGTGCATCATTCACACCTTAGTGATTAGGACAGTGCTTCTCAAGTTAGACAAATAATTACAATTAATTAGTTAAGTCTCATTACGAATAAAATGCTGCCCGCTTCTCTACAGTACTGCAGCCCCTTTTCCACAGTACTGCAAACATTATGCACTAGGTTTTCTTCGAGTTACACCATTACTCTTTTTTAAAATCTTGGTGCATGATAGCTGGGACACCCTGTATATAATACAGTACAAATTTCGGTTGTATCTATTTTTCCAGGGCACACGACAACTCACACTACAGTACAATATTGGTGTGTATCTTTTTCTCCATGCGGCACGACAACATGCACTAGAATACAATATTTGTGTGCATCTTTTCACCCATTCCGCGATTTAAATAGTACGTTGAAAAATATGAACATGGGTTCTGTGCCCGTTTTTAGGGGCCTGATGACACTGGAAGGAACTGAGTTTTTTTTCGAAATGGCTCAAATACACCTAAACAAAACATGAGAAAAAGGAAATGTGTGTTACCGGACATAAAAGCAACGCTGCTTAATCTACTATATGATATGTTGTACGTTTTCACTTAGGGGATGTTTACAACCCAGAGTATATAAAAATTATGTGGATGATTTTATTAATATTGAGATGATAAATCTTGTTCAATCGAAACCCTCAATTTTATGTGGCATTGTTATGAAAGCATCATTGAAATTGACTTTTAAATTTGGTACGATGGAGTTTTGGCAGAAAAGAGATGTGCAACAAGGTTTCAAGAACTCTATAAGTGCAGATTAGTAGCAGGTGAGTCTTCTTGGCAACATAAGAGGCTCTCATAGATTTCTCCTACAGGATTGTTTTCCTGGTCACGTCTGAAGATGCTCCCGAGGTAAGCAAAGTTTTTTCATTGTCGCACCATGAATTTCTAAAACGCTTCACAAGGCTGGTCACAAGGCTGGTCACAAACGCTTCACAACAAGGCTGGTCAACAAGGCTGGCCCTACTGACGTAGCTCGAACCCACCGGGGGGGGGGGCTTGTAAGCAGCAGTTGTTTGCTGAAGTAATAAAATGGGAAATACAGGAGTAAAACAAACAAAAACCAGGTTCACTCCGTAGAGACAGGGCAGATGAGATAAAAAAAATGATTGTTTCACATATATCAGTTTTATTTCGTTCATTTCTTCTTGTGTTCACTCTTCCATGGGCATCTGGGGACAGATCTTTCGCCGATCTCCTTATTGCTGACCGAATCCATGACAATCCAAATTCGAAAAGCAAAAAACTAAATAACTTGCGGAAGCAGCGACGAAACATTCCGAATATAACAAAGGCATTTACGTGGCAGGGGCGACAGAAGACTATAATGTAATATACTGCAGGGGTACCATTGGTATTTAAAATCCTTCGGTTTCGCGGAATATCTCCGATTTAAGAATTCCTATAAGACAGTCGAATACTGTTTGACCAGAAAAGATGGCCACGTATCTGCTCCCTTCACTGCAAATATCACCGAAGTCTTCTGTCTGCTCTGCACGAACATGCCTCTCTTCTTTCCCACGCCCCCTGTCCCGCACTTACCCTCCAGTTTCTTTCCGCCCACAAAAGGCACGCACGGGATTCGCTCACGCTAATTTAATTAACATACGCGCGTTTCACTGCTCACCCGCTAGCTACTGGAACATTTGTTAGTTTTGAAGTTCGAACGCTGCCGCAAGTCTCGTGGCATCTGTATTTTAGGTGCGGAGTACCTTAGGACCGCACAATGTCCGTCCGCGTTCATGCGCATAGCATTTACAATAGCGAAAAATCACACAGGCACCGGTAGGATACGAGCCTGTGCATGGTAGACCAGACAGAGTTAGTGTCAGTCGTCTTACCCATTGGCCTACGACCGTGAGTTAGTACCCGAGAGTCAAACGTCTTACTCCCTCGCCTCTAACGGTGCGGAGTACCTTAGGACCTTCCAATGTCCATCCGCGTGCTTCCGTGCGCACATCACCATCAAGCGAATATCAAGCGAAATTAGATTTGAGCCGTGAGTTGCAGTTTCATTTAGGGAATAGTCAAGGTGCAACTCACGGCTCAAATCGAATGACGGTTGAGGCGCAAATCAGATGTCATTTCGTGTCCCCGTACTCCGCACTCTCGCCATCACCCACGCAGTGGAGATGCTGCCATTTTTGCATCAAAGTATTGTTTTTAACGTGTATGTGTTATTTTAAGTCATAAATATCAAGGAAACATTTATTTTCAATTCAAAGAACACTGCGAGTTTCTGTTGTGTATTATACATTTACCTAAATTCTGCTTAATGTTTTCATTTCACCTAAAAATGTTGACAATTGTTAACTGTGTTTCTAGATTGAGTGGCTTGGAAAAGTTTTATAGTTCTAATGCTCCGCTTTAGGTCTGATAGCTAAATCGAAAGACAGCAAGGTAGACAGTCCAAAATTCTCATGTTTATGTAAATCTTGAAAGACCATCGCCTATAATAATCCAAGGATAGCTGCGAAACTGCAGTAACAGCCTAAGGTTTATTCCATAATGCGTAGTTCTAAAAAAAAGAAAATATTTTTACCCCGTTAGTACGCATGTTGTGTGGCTTCGACAGAAAGACATGCGTGTGTCCAGTAGCCGGCTCTGATGAAAGTGGCGTTCGGGGCGCGAAAAACAACCGCGGCCGAACGGTTAGGCAATATCTAAAAGCAGAATAGCGGAAATGTGGCGGGGTCAGAAGACATTCATTTCATTGTCTTCGCTCTCTTCCGGCGGACGTACGCCAGACCCCGTTCGGCGGACATTATCGGCGCAAGCAAAGTGCGGCGCACACTTCTTTGGAGTTGAGAGCCATGGTTCGGGTTGAGAGCCATGGTTTTGCAAATAGGGTCACGTAAGTGCTTTTCCTTACTTCTTGTGTTGGGTGGCAGTACTTTTCCGAGAGGAGCACCTTGTGATGCATGTCGCGAAATTCTCCCGTACTTCGCGTCAGTTTTAAATTGTCGACTCGGGCTCAAGCTGCATCAAGTTCTTGCCCGGTTGCTTGTAATTCCAGCAAACTTTATTTGCGGACGGTATTTTCATTTATGGTTTTTTTTTGTCGTTAGTGTCGAATTATGTCGATTGCTTTGGCGAATCATGGCAGCCGAGTGTTTTCACTCTGCAATTCTTGTCCTTATCGTGTGTGTAAACATATTTCAAGGCTCAAAAAGTGGGCTGGTACGCATTCTCGAAAAAAAGTTTTTAGAAATGCAAATTAATTGCATACTAGGATACTTCGATAATTTAGTTGTCGCGCTTAGGAATTAGGAAAATTGGTATCCAACTGGAAGTACCAACCTGTATACCTCTGTCACCTTTTCGATGTTATCCGATGGAGAGAGAGAATCAACTTTTACTGAGCCCTTAAAGAAGGTGTGTGCGCGCAGACACCAGATGGGGTGGTTCCCAAGCCACAGGACCCTGATGTGTCCAGGAGCTCCTGGCCCCTGGCCACCAAGCAGTCCGTACTGAGTGGCGAGGTCGGGCCTGGACAGCAAGGTCTGCCATCGCTCGAGGTGGTTGGGGATGGGGTGGGGGGAAGGCAAGGGGGGTCTTGAGAGAGAGAGAGGGAGAGAGAGAACCTTTAATGAAAGCTGTAGAAGTCAGCCTTACTAATGGTAGGGCTTGCTACTCCAGATGGGGTGAACACAGTGTGATGACACGGGAAAATAGAGAGAGAAAAAGAAAAAGAAAAAAAGACAGTGGAGGGTGAGGGGAGATGCACACATATATAAGATGTATATGTTCAGAGGGTTCCCAGAACCTCTTCTGGCCCTGTTTCCGCAAGAAAAGTAAGCAGAGTTTTTGTTCCGAGCACTGCCTTATCACGATATCGCAAGGTGCAAGGAAGTGTGAAAGTTCTAGAGGACCTCCGTGTCGCAGTCGCACAAGTGCCTTCGACGCTGTTGCCCGCTGACTAGCATATCGCGGGCAGTGGCTTAAAATGTGCCTGATGGTGTCGGTAGTAGAGCACACTGTACACATTTGCGACTCTATTCAGCCCAGCTTAAACAAAAAGCTTCGGGAGTATGCAACTGGAGTTTTGTGCACTCCCCTATGATGTGCGCGATAGTGCCTTTCGCAAAACAACCAATCACATTACCTCCCCAAAACGGTAGGAATTATTACGTGCCCAGCAGCAGTAAACCTGGTCAATCGAGGCAGATAACAGTGTGCGTCCCGATCTTACAAAATGTTTATACAACGAGGACCACTTCAAAAGAAGTTCCGCAAGTTTCTAGATATTTGACACAATATTTGCGTTGAGGCAAACAGAAAAAATCTGGGGATGCTTAAAACTTCATAAAGTGTGAAGGCGAAAGGCTACTTGCACATTCTTTCGATCTGCTGATGAAATTTCCGTTCAACTTTGCGGCCACGCCCGTCCTCGCTTGACCAGATCGACCCCTGGACAGCACCACCGGAAGCTCGTTCCGAGCAAGCCATCACCAGGAGCATGCTGTGTACGCCTGTTGGTACCTTCACTTCTCAAGATGGCTGGTTATGCCGCACGCGCGGCAGTGGTCTACCCTCCTTTGGCGCGCCTGCTTCGTTTCACCTGCGCGCGCTGCGTCGACATTTTTAGGGCCAACTCCTTCGACCATCCTCCTGCACTGGCGTTTCTCTTTCGTGGCATGCGACCTCATGCTCACGCTCTCTGCCACGCGCAAGTCCAGTTTTTTGGTCTACATATTTTTTCTTCCTCACAACGCCCGCGATTAAAATGTAGGAATTCACGTTTTCTGCGTTATACAGGGGAATCAAAGCCTCTTGTTGGTGATGCCCTTGGGAGCAGGCAGCAATATTTGTTTTAGCTCTTTCGTGACTCCAATTGAAAAAAACATGTTCCTCTACGGTTTATTATCGACGATAGCCTTTCTTGATGTACGTCGGCAGGTAGGCGAAACGTTCATTGAGCCGAAATGAAAAAAATAAACAGTGAGCGGCCTCGTCAGTGCACATAGGCGCGCGCCGCCGCTGTTCTGCTGCGCTGCTCCTGCAGGTCTGAATTTACCAACGCGCATTTCCACTGCTCGGGTGTGGGGCAAGGGAGAATACCGGAAATTTCTGGAAGACGAGACGAGTTGGGCAGTGGTTGCAGGGGCTGAACAGTGCGGGCATGAAAAAGAGAAAGAGGAGCGTTTTTACTGCGCAGCACTTAAAGGAACATTAAAGGACGCTGGTAAGTTGCTTTCAAGGTCACTACAAGTTTCTCCCCCGTCTGTACGATGTTAGCTTCATCGTGGTATCAGAAAGAAACGTGTCCGTCTCCTCGCCGCACTGTCAATGTGGCAATGCTCAAACCGTACCGTGCCCAGTGAGGAGACACTGACTGTTATTCTGCACGCTGGTTCTATCTGCTGACAGCTTGCTGCCGCAGCGGCTTCTGTTTTCCCACATTGCTGTTCATACTTTAAACCAAGTGGCATCGGAGCTTTGCCGTCTAGGAGGGCGAGCGATGCCACGACCCATGGTGTACTTAAGTTTCAGCACTCCTAGCGTTGTCGAGCACAGGGAAGGCATCAGCTATATTGGCACGCAGCCAAGTAGGGGTAGTGCATGACACAAACTTGAATAACGGCAACAAAGGTGCGTAGGGAGATCGGATAAAAAAAAACTGAAAAGCTGCTCAAAAGCTGTTCGTTTAAAAAGCTGCTCAAATGGCTCCAATATATTTTTTCGGATTTCCTTGATGTTTAGTAAATTATTTTTCGTGATAGACTTTTTTTGCTTTTCGGACTTAAACGTTCGAACTGTTTTGCAGTGTTTTTGTATCGGCTTGCAAGCAAAGTGTTGAAAGGCTGTCATTTTTTTTTGTAAAGGTTATCCTTTTTACGAACTTTTGGAATAACCATTTGTCATCCACGGGTTATGGGGAAATATCTGCTGTTCATTAAATTTAACAGTGTTAGTACTAGATGTTGCAGCCTTTAAAAATAATGCGCAAAGTTTTGCAGCCAACCTTATGGGTCGAAGTCAAGATTATCAGTTGACCAGTCAGTTGTAGATATATTATCGACACATTCATCACGATCCAGTAAAGATGTTACAAATTACTGACGATTACAATACTCCCTCATGCGAAATTTGTGCGCAGCGTGAACTGCCGTCTTCTCGGTCACGGCGCATATCTGCTGCGTCTCAGTAAGCGATGGCTTGATCAGCGAACGCACAACAGTGCGCTACTCTGCCGTTATCTCTCAGCGCGTTCCCACCACCGAGCATGTTGTGTGTAAATCGTGTTTGAACCTCCCGCGCAAATGTCACGCGGTTGGGATGAGCCACACAGCAAGGAGGACGACGGAGTGGGCGCTGCGCATCTGCTCGGCCACACCACCCTTCCCCTCGCACTTTCACCACACTTTCTTCTGCTGTTTCCTTTTATAGCGTAAGCTACACTGGCCGAGGTAGAGCGGTTTCGCGTGGACCTTGAAGCGCTGTGCTGCTATAGTGAGCTAGAATACTTGGTATTCTAGTTCACTATAGTGCTGCGCAAGCGCGAGGAGCATTGCAGTGGATTGGATTAAATAAAAAATTGGATTAAATGAAAAAACAATAGCGTTCTCCGAAATCGGGGCAACTCCTGCTCGGTACGAGAAAGACTCCAACGTACGCCGTAGTCATGGTAACACTTCCTTGAAACAAGAAAGAAACGTCATGACGTACGCCCCTCCATGGTTATGTCCAATGATAATCACTTCTAAAAAAGTAAAACAAACTCACACTTAACAGCAGCAATGATAAAGTAAAGGTCGTTGCGGCAGTGAAGAAGAAGCAAATATGCTGCAATCGTCGACCTAAACCGTCGTGTTGGTCGAGAAGGCTGCGTACAGCTTCGCTACCTTCATATGTTACACGTTAGCGTGAGCTTCCTTCATGTTATTTTGAAGTCACCTCTCGCCCAAACAAAGTACTGGCTGAGTAACACATCTATGCTCACTCAAATTCACAATGAGTGCAAAACGCGGAACATACTCAGGCTCAGAGCTCACTGTAGCTCAGAACTCAATAAGGCTCAGAACTTATTCGGCCTACGAACTCAAAGTGGAGTCTTGAGTCACTCAAGCCCAGAACTCAAATGGAGTGCGGGGCACTTCTTCTTTCCGTCTGCGTCGTACTGCTGTCCTGTTTTGTCCATTGTTCCCTTGTTACTTACGCCCTGTGGCAAAATGCCACAATAAGAAAAACTCAAATGGAGTCGTCAATCTATCAGCCTCAAGACTCAAAATTTACTAAGAAGGTACTCAGGCTCAGATGTACTCAGGCTTTACATGGTGTAGAGGAAGGCTTGCCTTTGCTGGCAGTCACAACAGCATAACGGGTAACAAAATCGTTTGTGTGGAATAGTGGACTCATTCACTTTGAATTGACAAGATAAGGAGCTATCCATCGGCTACGCACATTCTGATTGTCTCGTTTAAACTGGTGGATACTGTGGCTTTAATATGAAACAGTATGTCCACAACTTTGGGCTAGATTTACGTGGGAGTGAATTCACTGCGGCTCATTACTATATGAATTCCGCTTCAGCTCCGCAGTCTGACACGGACTTGGCGTAACGCAGTCTAGAGTGGTCTGATGTACTCTCCTTACACTCAGACTCACGCGGGCCCAAACTCACTCGAGCTCCAACTTACTCGGGATCTCTCAGGATCACTTGGGCTCAACTCACACGGCCTTGGGCACATTCAAACTCACCCAGGCTCAAACTCAGCGGAATCACTCTGATTCAAACTCACTTGGGATCACACGTAACCAAACTCGCGCTCAAACTCACTCTGGATCACTCGCGCTGAGGCCCACTTTAGATCACACGTACTCAACCTCACACAGGCTCAAAATCATGATGCTAAAGTAGTCTCACGCTATCTCAAACTCGAACTCGTGTATAAGTGTGAGCCCAAATTCAGCTCAGTAGACTCGCGAATGAGACCGGCGGCATCTACTTGCAAATAAGTCCTTAATGTCACGTCGCCTTCACCTTGAACTGTAGTGTTATATTCTCCACAGCTTAATTTTGTACAACCGTCATAATTGGCTGGACCTTGTCATTATGTTTATCCCTACTTTTGGATATTCAATCCCTGTGTTAACTGTGGAGAGTTGTTCAGACAAAGCTCTCTGCTTCTCCCCCACCTTGCGAGTTTCTTCAAGTGCGTGACATTTTCTTTGGTCGTAAAAGCGTCGGAAGCCTTTGTTTCAGTGAATAATTTTCCTTTAAGGCATACACTGTGTCTTTTGGGAAAACATGTTTATTTGGTTAACAAGTCCAGAAGGCACTTTGGTTTTACTTATTCAGTAGCGACTGTGGTCGCTGGGATGAATTTGGAATAGGAGACTACACGCATTTTAATAATTTACTGCGGAAAATATTCTCTTGGAACATGTACTGTTTTGAACACGCAAGATAGGTTTCGCTTTTATGAATCGTGCATTCTCCCGGATTTGTTACATGCGAAATTGCCCCAATAAAAACTGCTTTGTCCACATACTTCGTGCTTTTTGTTATGTAATCAAAGGAATAACAAAAAACCCAGTGTTTCATTGGGAGACCACATTGACCAAAACATCGCCGGAGGAACAGCAAGAAGTCGTGTTGAGAGCCTTGGAAGCCGCGGGGGATCACGGCTTCCTGTACAGGGGAGGCTGAACTCACCTCCCTGAACTGCACTTCACGTCAATAAATGTTTATTATTACTACTACTACTAGTGTTTCTACACTAAACGCTCCGAAACGAAGGATGATGTAATATACAATATGTTGAAGTCCTTGAATTTTGCGAGCACTGGTGTTTTTTCGTTTTTATGCCAAAGATGACGGCGTCAATCCTCCTGTTTTATAATAAATCTTAGTCCTGTGAGAAACTTCATGAAATATGTTTTCAGAGTTGCGAATAGATGGCAAAAAAAAGTTGGACATCTTTGGCTGCCTGCCCGGAAACAAGATGCACATCGCAATTTTTTGTGAAGAAAGGTTGTGTCGACAGCATTTTAGTTTCATTTGTCCTTTAGTAGCTACAAAAAAAAAAACTCTTATTTTCATAGTAAATGACCGCCGTAGGGCACTGGTGTTTGAGCTTTCCTTTCCTTAGGTAGTCAACTGACAAAAATGTTGTTCTTCATGCAGAATGATTGCCTCTTTGGGAACCCTCGTTGCGATCCTCATCGGGAGCTCGAAGGCAAAACAGTTCAGTCTTGGCGGCAACAGAGAGCAGTGGAGCAGAGCCGGTCTCTTGCCGCTTCCACAGTGCAACGTTACTTTGCAGAACAACGGGCATGTCACGGCCAATTGCAAAGTGCTTATCCAGGCTCTACCGGAACAGTGGTTTGTGCCCTCGGACCCAGAAGTCATGACGCTCGAAGAGAACCTGGTGACGAGTGGGCCGGTGAACGAAGAGACACTTCTCAGTGGGCATCCAGTGTTCCTGTCACTGAAGTCAGCTAACATCACAAAGTGGGACGACTTTCCGGAACGCTTGCAAACGGAGTACCACATCATACCGCTGACATCACGAGGGGTCGTGGGCGGCTTTTCGCTCTACTACGTAATGGTTTTTATTCGGCGGCTGCAGGTAACGGTAAAGTTTAGCCAGCCCCCAGTAATTGCCGTGACGAAGTGTACAAAAATGCTGTCGTTTGGAAGGTTACAGTGCAAGGTATTTGGGTTGATGGAGAAGTTCTTTATTGACTCTCGGTTGCAACCATTTTTGCTCCCTTTCAAAGTAAACAGTCTCTGGAATCTTTACTCTTCAGTCATACACACTGCTAATTTCACATTCGCGGAGGCAGTAAAAAGTATACCGGCAAATATTTTGTACCTTTTGGCGCCAATGCGAATTTGGCGTATTGTTTTGTATGCGTGTAATTTTAAGCAAATTCAAGCAAGCGACATACCGCCTATGCGTTATTTAGTAGGAATAGATTTCAATAATGTTCCACTTGAATCAGTGCACTGTAACGCTTTCGACATGATACCTGACATAAGAAACGTTTCTTTCATTGGGTCAAAGCTTCCAGCTATTCCCGAGGCCTTGTTCTCATTACAGCGCCTACGTTCCCTCGATATGTCACGTACGATGGTTGAGGAGAATTCTAGTTTTCATTTGAACACAAACTCTACGTGCAAAAATAACTCTAACAACTCTAATAAGTCTAATAACTCTAGCTCTGCTACATCTCTTATTTTAGCAGGGACGCCACTGCGTCGCCTGAAAGATCGCAGTTTTTGTAGATTTCCTTCGCTAAAACGTCTTGATATTAGTGAGTGCTCAATCGAAGACATTACAGCCTCACCATTCATTTGTCTCACAGACCTTCGAGAGCTAAACATGGCGAAAAATCAAATTATTTCAATTAACCCGAGTGGATTCGAAGGTCTCAACAGCCTAGAAATACTCAAGATCCAACGCAATAAACTCACATGTTTTCCAGGCGCCGCGTTTTTCAACAGCCTTCCATCACTTGTTTCACTGCTCATGTCGTCGAACGACATTACTGGCATAGAACTCCATGGAATTGAGCGACTATCTCTAAAAAATTTAGACTTGTCTGGGAATTCTTTATATAACTGGACACCACCGTTGTTCTCACTGATGCCAGTCTTGGCTCACCTGAATATTACAGGAAACCAGTTGTACGAAATTAAAAGTAAAATGTATGCAGACGTAACACACGTAAATGCTTTAGATATCTGTAGCAATCCATGGGACTGCGCAAGCTGCTCATTAAATTATCTACATGCATTGTTAAACCAAAGCGCAGTAGGCAGTAGTGTCTGTGCTCAATGCAAAGAACCACAGAGTTTGGTTGGAATAAGGGCACAAGACATTAAATGGAACAGGAATATCTGCGCTCCTCACTTCTATGACTACTACGTGACTACAGGCATTCCTACCATCTTCGCAGTTCTAGTTAGCACGGTAACAAGTTACAGCTTGTATGCGGGACGCTGGTATATTCGGTACCTGCTGCTGTATTTGCGTGTGAAAATCAGAAACTTCAAAAGGCAATCCCAAACTACCATTTTTTTGTGGGACGCGTTTTTGTCATATCATGATGACGATGCAAATTGGGCAAAGGACGTTCTTTTATCGAGACTTGAATCCCCGGAAATGGGATTCCGGATCTGCGTTGCCGAACGTGACTTCATTCCCGGAATCCCTATAGCTGAAAACATTTGCCATTGCATATCGGAGAGTCGCACATCGCTCTTTATTATTAGCCAAAAGTTCTGTCAAAGCCGCTGGTGTATGTTCGAAGTAACTTTGGCGCAGCATCGTCTTTTTGAGTGTGAACGAGAGGATCACCTGGTTTTCATCAAAAGAAACCTTGTTGGAGAATCCGAAATGAGCCCGGTATTGTCGTTTCTGACAAAATCGCGAACCTATATTGACGCCTCTTATGTAGGTGGTTGTGCAAAGCAGCAGGATTTATTCTGGCTAAAGCTGCAAGCCGCCCTACAGAAATAATCGTTAGCATCGTTGTAGAAGTGGTTTTCGTAACATTTCATGAGCTTCTAGAGTTTATTACTGATGGATCTGGTGTACAGTCAATATTTTTTTCAAAACACCGGTAATTTGCTTGTATAATTTTTTGAGCAATACAATGGACAGCAGCACGAAACAATAAAGCAATGTGCAGTACATTCATAAAGTTGTGGAATTTTTACTTTTCATCGCTATTTAAACAGCCTTTACGCCTACCGAAATACAGTGACTCGTCTAGGTTGGCGGAGCCTAATTAAGAAATCTTTCGCTTGTTCTAATATTAATTATGAACCACGGTATGTAGAGCTGCATCTTGCTCAAGGCGCGATTGTGTAGCGTGCGAAAGACTCGCGCGAGTATAGCCGCATTAATGGGTGACTGGTGTGTGGTAATACGCCTTGTAACTAAAATACATGCCACCAAAGCAACTTCTAAAGATGATAGTCTTTATTGGGCTACTTAAACGCAGAAATTTTGGTTTGGCTGTCGGTCTGTCTGTCCGTCCGTCCCTCGATTCATCCACCCGGCCAAAGAGAATTAGCGGCTCCACAATAGGTTTGTATACCCACAGCCAAATCTAAACGTCTAAGTCCAGTGGCAATGTTCATACTTGTCGAAATTTTTGAGCAATAACAATATATTATGCAAATGCGAGCAACATATTAATACATACGTGATATCTGCAGTGCTCATTTGAGAAACATTCATGGATGTAGATTTTTACGATGGCAAACTCTACATTCACTGCAAGAAAAAAAGCACTCTGTTGCCTACTGTCGCTCGCGCAACTATAGCTTCTGGCCGCATTTTAATAAATCAATAGGCACCAGCTACGAGAGGTTCCACCAGATAGGTTCCACGATCCGCTTCAAACGGACGAGGGAGAAAAGAAGCGTGGTTCTACAAACGTTGAAGTAGGGCGCTTGGATTCACGCGCGTCCCCACCGTATACAGGGCTGGCATCGAGGCACCCGGCCTGGTGCAGTGGAATGCGGTAACTTCAAATTGACTTGGGCACACTTCTAGCGTGTTTACCTTGGGAGGTGAGCGGAAAAGCAAAGGGAGGCATTTACTTGGCAAATGTCGACAAAATACTATCGTCTTTTGTCGACATTTACAACAAAAGGGACAGGTACGTGACCATTTTGTGTGCGAAAATGTTTTGCTGCTTTAGCTGAAATCATCACTACGATACCAGTCATTTTTATTGGTGCTGAAGGAGGATAACTATGCCCTGTTCACGAAGCCCGCAGTGATAGCACGCAACGTGGCACAGACGTGCTATCGAAACAGTGCTTCGGAGGAAAGTAAATTTATTTATTTGTTTATTCGTACTGTTAGCCCAGAGGCCGGTACAAGGTGGAACAACATAGGCAATGTAGGCAGTAACTGCCGTCTCCGGCACGGAGAGCCACGCAGGACGTATGCGGTGCAGTATGCACAGGTATAGTATGCGACCATATTGTGCACAGGTACAAAATGCATTAAGGGTACAAAGGGCGAGGGTTCAAAAACAATAAGCAACTATTTCACAAGCGCAATTCAGCCAAACTGGTTATGGCACATAGCTTCGGTGTAGGCGCGGACAGGACTATAGGGTTAAATATTCAAGAAGAGGTAGCACTATCGGCTTCTGTGCAGTTTAACAAGGATTTTTCAAAGTGTCATAAAGTATCTGATTTAGTAATTACTGGCCGCAAATTGTTGCAGTCCTAAATTGTATTGCGAAGGAATGAGGGTTTAAAGGAGCCATGAAGAGAAAACACAAGTTGGATTTATTAGAAAGACTGCTTAGTCCCGATAACAATGGTACCAATATCATCGCAATCTTCGAACAAATAACGGAGATATTAAAGAAAACGTGTGAAGCAGTCGCGACCCCCTATCCAATTTCCCGCAACTTTTCTATGACGTCACGGAACCTTGTTCGTGCGATTGGGGGCCGCCTAACTGACCTGTCGCGACGACGCATGACTGGACGTCTGTAATGGGGCCTCTAGTTCCATTTCACCGCATCACTTGAATGCTAACGTGCAGTTAACGCACTGAAAATTATGTTTTATTGTTGGCCCGTATGACGTCATTCTTGCTCATAACGCGTCACTGTGGCGCGAAATTTGAAAGTTTTTAAATACTTCTTGCTTTTTTTCGTTAAAAAACATCTTTTGAGGCTGTAATGGAGCTGAGTAAGATACTCAATCCTAGTTCTCTCAAATTACACGAAGTTGTATTTTCCCTTCATGGCTCCTTTAAATCTATGTAAACAAGTCATTGTAGACATTAATTGGTTAGTGTATCTATTTCTAACTGTACGAGACATTCAAAGTTTTAAATATTGCTCTGTGTTAAAGCAGTTACGTTGCTTAAGTAAAGAAATTACACCCATCTCTCCGAAGGGAACCATGAGTAGGATGCGGAGCGTCAGGGGGGTTCTGTTTGCGTTTCCATTATGTTTGTTAGCCAAATTTGGTGGAAATGTAGTGAACCCCGTAATGGTCATATATCCTACTCATGGTTCCCTTCGGGGAGATGGGTGTAATTTTCATTATTGTATGCGTATATACGCGAGTGAGACGAGATTGAAGTGGTATCTAAAGGTCTTCATTTAGGTTTGCACGTCTTCTTACTTTGAGTATGACGGCTTTATGGTCGCTGAGATGCACAGTCAGTGGATCTCGTAGCAGCGGTTGTATGTAGTCGTCGCCGTTGCAGTTGGTAAAGACGAGATCGATACACGTTCCGTGGATTGTAGTTGGATGTAATTGCTGTTAGTGTTTGCGCTGATGCTCTCACTTAGCACACTTACTGACAGGGCTGTTGCTTCCATCCTACTTCATCTGAAGAATCACGGAGTCAAGCGCAAGCACAACCGAAGTTGCTGTTGTTGTTGTTTTTCCTCTTCTATGGCGCGTACCCACGTGGGGGATTGGCCAAGAAATGGTGGTGTGTGGACGCCGGACCACCGTCGACGCCGCGAGACATACCCCCGAGCATAAGGCGCTCCGCATCTAAAACTTTAATCTCGCGGCTCGGCGCCGCGTTGCGGCGGGTGGCACGTTTAGTTTATTTAGCAGGGCAGTAACCGAGTCTGATTACCTATAGTTGAATAGAATATATCTCGCGGCCCTGCTTTGAAGTTTTCAATTTTTCAATTTGGTATTTCTTCGAAGAGTCTCATACGACGCAGGCGTATTGTATTAGTGGACGGACAGTGGTTGCGTAATCAGTCCCTTTCAGCTTCAGTTTCAATTTCAGTTAAGCTGCACAACACAATTCATTTGAATGTGTTTTTCAATTTAAATCTTCAGAAACTTTGACCCCCCGTTACTTGAAGTTACCCGTTTTCAATCTTTTCCAAGGAGCTCTTAATTAAAAGAGAGGGCGTTTTAGTTTTGTTTGTTATCCTTGCGGATAATGGTGTTTCATAATTAATTTTTATGTTCCATTTCGTGCACCATTCGCGGATTGTTTGCAATGCAGAGTTCAAGGTTACTCGATCATTCGGACAGGATATTTTAGGATAAATTAGGCAATCGTCCGCAAACAAACGAACCGTAAGCTTTTTGTCAATACTCTTTGCAAGGTAATTGACGTAGCACTACAACAAAAGAAGGCTGAGGGTAATTTTTTGCGGTACCCCGGACTTGACCTTTAAATGAGTTGATGTCTCTCCCTTAATCTCGACATATTGCGATGTGTTCGTGAGATATGATTTATTCCAGTTAACGAGGTTCTTATTGACTCCAAAGTGAGTAATTTTTATTACAAGTTTAGCGTGAGGGACGAGATCAGATACCAAGCAAAGTGCGTCCACTTGACCTGATTCGTTTAGTACGCTAGCGAAATAATGACTTGTCTGGAAGAGCTGCGTTACTGTTGACAATTTGCGTCTGGAGCCGCTATCGTTCGGAAAAATTAACTTACAACATTCGAGGTGTGTAAAAAGACTTCTAGAAAGTACAGTAATTACTCGTTATAACGAAGTCAGCGGGACCGTGAATAATTTTGTTATAAGCGGTATTCCGATATAAGCGACCACACAATAGAAGCTAAAGTAGTTGAGATTCAACTGCGCCACATGTGCGAAGAATAAAGGCCCAATGTATTCAGTGAAGAAAAACTTTACTCCGGTGCAAAAAAGCCAGTGAGCTTTAGCTGCTTCATGTTTTTGCTAGGCGCGAGCAACCCCTGCTCCAATTGGCCCAAGCAGTGACTGGCATCCGAATGCCTCGCAGACTGCTAAGCCCATGAGGAGGGGAAGGCAGTGAGCACTCTTATAGGTGGCAGGTGCGGGCTTAACGGAACCCTACTAGAGTTTCGCGCTGGAAAGCGCCGCAAATGGCGTGGGTGGAGTCAGATGTTGTGATTGTTGAGCTCCAAAAACGATTAACCGGTCATTTTGGGTGCCCAGCACACTCATGAAAACTGACCGGTTTTGCAGTAGGGACTTTGCATGATCACTGGGCCATTTATTGCCGAGGTGTGGCGCAGTGAAGTCTGCAAAACAAGAGTTTTTCCTCGCCCTGCTCTGTCGACGACACTGCCAATTCTGCGGTTGGAGTGTCGTCGGTCGCGCACCGTCGCGTCCAGGCTATAGTCCAATGTCTAAGAAAAAAATGCAATCACCCTACCACGCTTTTGGACCGTTTCTCTGAAGTAGAATGGCGAATAGAGCGCGACCGGTTCGAGAAAATTTCCCGGGAAACACCAGCTTGTTAACCCACCATGTTGACCACCTGACTCGCCGCTGCGTCGCCGCCGCTCGGCGACGCCTCCGCTAGCCACACTTCGCTCTAAGCGGGTCCAGCTCTTCGTGCGCTTCGAGTAATGCGGTCTAAAATGCATGCGTTTTGGTTGGGACCAGAAGAAATTTCGAATAAAGTGGTATTTCGAGTAAAGCGAGTTCGTTATAACGAGGGATTGCTGTAGATGCTCCAATAATTTACAACACGTGTAGGTATTTGAAATAGGCCTGTAGTTTTGAATATTATATTTACTGCCACTTTTGTATACAGGGGCAGATCTTGCAGTTAGCCAGTAATTAGGCGGTTAGGTTTGATTTATTGACGCGGTGAAAATAATCAAGAAATACTCATACACCCACTTGGCATACCGCCTCAAAAATTAGTTCGGAATACTACCTGGTCCAGGTGACTTCTTTACACCAAGGTGCAATAAAAGCGAAAATATTCGTTGTTCTGATAAGACAATTCCTACATGTCAGGTGGTTCATAAGAGCTAAAAATTGGAACCAGGATGTACAGAGCATTGAAGGTGTGAATAATGACTGGACATTCAGAAGAAATAAACCACACGTTTAGAGATCCTGCACACTTAACCCAAATGAAGGTAAGGTCGAAGGAAGGTTGAAAGAGGTATTGTTCTTCCGTTGGTGCAAGTGCTTTGTTGGATTGAGGCTGCCGGAAAGAAGCTGGCCTATCATTCCGACGCGCCTTTGACAGGAGAATTTTCGAAAACGCAGGCGTATTCCACGAAAATAAGATTGCGTATGAACAACACGTGCCTCAATCTATGAACACGTGGTCTGGCTTACCTTGTAAGGTGTAGACGAGAGCAGAGCCTTGCGGGATTGGGCGAGTAGCTGACTTTTCAATAGTTGGTTGCAACCTCATCTCGCATGTACAGGTGAAATTAAAAGTAAACAGAGCACGGGCTGGAGATCTTGAGGGGATTGTTCTACCATGTACCTAGCCAGCAACCTCGAAGTTACTTTTCAAAAAAGTCATTCTAAAATAAAAGCCGGCTGCATATACACCATTTATGCTGGCAGCCGCATAAAATCGAAATTGTTCTAATTTCATGATGGAGCCGTGCCATGTTTACGTTTTGTTGCACCTGTAAAAAAATCACACGTACTCGCCCTAAACTGACTCACAAGTTGTGCCGAGCGCGGATCCGGGTGCCCACCACGACTTCTGCAGACTTGGCGTTTACTAGCCTGCGCCAGAACAATGTTCGGAGCTTTTCCTGAGCAGCAGGAGCTTGCATAGGCGTGGCAGGGAAGTGCAATTTTATTAAGGGAAGGCTGTTAGTTGATACAATTTGCGAACTGGGTTCTAAGCCTTCCTGTTATGCCTCTTTTTGAAGGCCTTTGGATGAAGTAAATTAGTTACTGGCTTCCGGGTAAACTGTGGCTAAATGTTAACCAACATTCGCACTGCGTGTCGAAATCGCTATTGCACAACCGCCTCTATAGATAACGACCTACCCATGTAGCCGGTGCATGCGGGAGCCAACCCGCCGACAAATTGCTATGTTATAAGGCGCGCATTCTGTCAGATAGAGCTGCGCGCATAATTCGATATCAGAGGAAAATCTCCTAGGATAATTTCAAGGGCAGTGCTTTGTTTTTTGAGGATAGAGCAGGTTCCTTAAATACTATGAGCTTTGTGGGGAAGTATTCACAAAATGATGGGGTATGCCTGGTCTGCCGAAAAGAAACAGCAACTATGCGGCACATAGTGTTATAATGCGAGGGTATCCATCTAAATCTATTTAAGGAAAACATTGGGCATCGAGGAGCCCTAGGATTTAAGGGTAGCACAAAGGTAATTAACTTCAAGGCTGTCGAGGGGACGAAAAGAAGATTAGAATGCTGGTGGACAAAAAGCAGACAGGGGAATATTGTCTAGACAGTTGTAACAGAAAAAAAATATTTTGAGCCTACCCTAAAAGCAGCGCTGGATTTAAACGGACAGTATAAAGCATAGACGTATTAGTTTCTTTGTCCTAAAATTAAATATAGAGTGTAAAACATAGGTATGTTAGTTTCTTTTGGAAAGGGGATATCCTTAGTAGTCAAATCAAGTCGTATCAAGAAAATACAGTGCCACGATCAGTGCTAGGAATCCCTCTGGATCTATGGCTGTTCCAAAATTAGATACAAAAGTTAACACGGCTGTATGATTTTTCAACAGTATGATTTTTCAGTTTGCGGGTTACTTAAAGTACCTCCAGAGCCTATCTTAACCTTGGCGTTTAGTTGAGGCGTTTCGTTTTTTATGAAACTCTTTCTGCCCACGAGTTAAATTTGAGAGGAAGGGTGTCCTGGTTTGTTTACAACACGCCCCAACAGTGACATTTTGTTCATGGCAGTCCCGACGGCTTTTCTTGCACACCGAATGTTTTTTTTTTACACGAATGTGAGCCACACTTGTAGTACATCCGCTGAGGTGACCTACCAGCCAAAATATCATAAATTTCCGTGTCGGAGCTCTCTTCCGAAATAGGGGTCATTTGACGTTTTTTTTAACCTGAGGTGGAAACGTCGACTTCTACTATTAATTCACCTATAATCTGGTTTACATAGCATATAAAAAGGGGAATATTTACGAATGCTGTTCTGGAAAAAATCTCGGCAAAAATTTCGGCTTTTAAAACAGAAACGAGAATGTGGCCAAAACAGGTTGGTCGGGTGCAAGTGCGACAACTAGCAAGTAGGTTCAGACTTGGCATGCCATCCACCCAAAGGAAGCAATCCTGTTGTCCATAATTTGTTAGCAATGCACTATTTGAAAAAAAAAATAAATTGCCCTGACAATTAGCAAAGGCAGAACTTTCTTCAGCAATACACCACTAGGCAACGTTAGTGAATCATCAGTATACACTCCTAATCTAGGGATTTTGTATTGAAATCCGCGCATTAGAAATGTATCTCAATACTTCAAATAATTTTCCAAGTTACGTTCTAAATGGTCATGTCACGTGCATTGAAAGATGAAAGCAGGGGGCAACCCCTTATTCAAGTTAAGCTAATTTTCAAGGCACTTTTGTTTTGTTTTGTTTGGACGAATGAACTTCTCATCTCATCTTAAGTGCTACATTGAAAACAAATCAGAACAGGAATACAACATAGCCGCTGACAGACTTGTCTTCCGGCGCCTTTCTAGTTTTCCTTGCCTGTCATTTGTTTGTTACAGGCGGGCCTCTTTATGGCAATATTCCACATCGTGCCCGTGTGTGCCCCAGAGTGCGTCTAGAAAAAGATGTCAAGGCAGTCACCAGTGCCAAACTGCTAGGCAGTCACGTTGATTCTACATCTTGATACGAAGCGAAGAATATATGGGATATGGGCAGTTCTACAACGCCTTTAGCGGTTCATCTATTCCCATGTTTTTTCTTCGTTGGTTTGCTTTCGCGGTGAGGCTTTACTTCTGGAAGTTGTTTGCAGAGCTTCGTTGCTTGCGTTCGCTGCTGCCTTGATATGTGTGCAGGTCATTTTATTCCGGACTTAGCATAAGACTAGTGTATAGTCAGTGTCGCGAATAAATGATAGTGGTAAAAAGTAAAATAATCAAATTTTGGGAATTTACCGCGCAAAAGCTGCACCTGGACTAGCTTGACTCGCTTTTCGAACGCAGCGCAGGGAACTGCAGCACTAGCTTCAAAGAACGCGTTTCTTATGGTGAGCTCTCTGGTGTGCCGCTACACTGCCTCATATCTCCTGAATTTCATTGTTATTGTCGATGAGCATCAAACCCACGCAAGAATCCCCCTTACGCGGCTGAAAATGACGAGCGCCATATTGGGAAATGATTGGCTGGAAAGGACAAAAACGCGTCTCACTGTCCGGCATGAATGCTAGCAGGCAATTTATTTTCTATCCACCTATTTCGCCTCCGCTGCAAAGATAAACAAGGAGGACGACGTACCTCGGCTGAGTATTCGACTGCAGCCTTCGACTTTTTTCACTGAATGTGTGTTTCCTTTACAAGGCATGACTTGCATATGGCTAGATGACGGCTTTTTAAAGCGAAGCTTTCTATGCTTCGCTGATGGTTATTTAGATACGCCAAACGCACTGCGGGAAAGCCACATTTATGCAATGGGATTCTACAAAGGCACATCAAGCTCGTTATGTACCTGCACGAGCCAGGACTAAGGAAGATGCAAATATAATGCAGGATGTGGCGCACACTAACTGCTTTTAGTGCGGATCACTTTGGCCGCCGCTACTGTGGTTCGACAGCGGCGCCGGCTTCGTACCCTAGCGAACGAAAACAGAAAGAAAACGGCGGAGTAAAATGTGGAATAAGTGTGCGAAGGAGGGCAGCCTACCGATCCCTCACGAGACGCTCGTCGGCGGCGATGCATGGCAAAAGTGTGACGGGGAGGCAGTGAGACATGCTAGACGGTGGCGACGTGCTGCGAGATGACGCCATAGGAGAGCGTGCCGTCGTGTGGACGACGATGATGTGTGTTCACTTCCTGAGACGCAGTTCGCGCCGCCGACGCAGAGGCTTACCATCGCTGCCGTCGAGAAAACCCACGAGTGATTGCTGCCTCAGCGCACTGCAGAACTCAGGAGTGAGTGCTGAACAACGAGTGAGGTAGCCGGTGGATGTGCTTCAGGTCCTTTTCGTTGCATGGCTCATCCTAACCACGTGACATTTGCGCGGGAGGTTCAAACACGATTTACACCAACATTTTCGGTGGCGACGACGCACTGTGAGATAAGGGCAGAGTAGCGCGCGCTGCCCTCCGTTCACTGATCACGCCATCACTTCCTGAGACGCAGCAGCTATGCGCCGTGACCGAGAAGACTGGAGTTCACGATGTGCACAAATTTCGCATTAAAGAGTATAGCAATGTTCAGCCAATTTTTATTCAGAAAACGAGTAATTTAGTCCAAAGAAGGTCAACCTTCGCTCCTGTGCACAATCACCGCATCGTATGCCGCCACTTTCTTTGTTCTGGTGTTGCCCCGCAGTTACGTAATGAATAAATAGAAACTCACCCACTTCTCAGTACATCAACCTCGTGATGCTGTTCCGAATACCCAAGCGGGTCAAGAAAAAAACGTTTCCGCGGTCTCAGTCGAAACTGGGTCTCTCGCGTTATGAAACCGCGAACCGTCTATCGGGCTGCGCTGTCATCGCATTCGGAGCGCTCAGCATTTCTTTTGATTTCGTAGTGCGGGCGTGGTCTTTGGACAAAGGCTGAGTAGGCTTTGGATTTAGGCCGTTTGAGTTTTCGACTTTAGGAGCGGGGATTTCGGACTTTCATTTGAATGAGTTAGCATGGAGATGGCTTTGTGTATAAGCCTCGTTTCTCTTAAGAGAAGACAATTTTTTTGTGTTTTTTTTTTTCACTACTCAGACGCGGGAATGAGCGGGTGATTTGTTTTTCCGTTATAAGGTCTGCTTTCATGGTTGGCAGAAATAAATTGGCGCAGCTTGCACTGCCTGTGCAATGTCGGAGAAATAGCCGATCTGGGGTCAACCTGGCTTCTTCCCACACTGACACGGATCCCAGGAGAGATGGAGCATAAAGAGCAAGTCTATTCACGTTCCTCGTACGGAGAGCGGCAACCCAAGACTGCCACGCTCAACATTAACGGCCGCCAAGACGTCGTCGGCGACGGCCAAGTCAAGGCCGCTTACACCAGTTTCCTGCGACCTACCCAGGGCTTGTCCGTCTCAACGACCCAGTCCCTGAATTTCCAAGATCAAACGAACAAAAACGTCACGGGTTGGGTGATACAACGATTTCCGGCTCTACGGGGGTAGGGGGGGGGGGCCTGTAGTAACCGGCGGGTTACGGGTCAACCACGGCGAAGGCGACGACGACAAGGGTGGAAGCTCCTACTGTGGCGCAAGTCCACGCGAGGGCCTCGACGACACCGGGTGCTCCTCCTGAGGCGCACGTTCACGTGAGCGCGGGAGTTTTTGTTAGCTAAAGCTGCTGCGCGCGAAGGTAGAGTGGGGCGCCACGCACCACGGGACTATTTTTTTTTTTCGTATTTTTCGCTAACGCCAAGAGACCAAGCTCAGGCTTAAACAGCTCTTTTGATAAAAAATTAAGTTACGTATCGTATCCAAGAGCACTTCGTAGTGTTCACCTCGAAAACAGTTTCCCCGACCTCGTTTAAGCTTTATTTCTGGCTCTATGAGTTATTTATTTTTTCCGGCCGGCCATGATATTTCGGCCGTGACTATAGCAGCGGCTCGAAGCTGCTTTGTCATGACCGGGTTCTTCCGACGCAACTTTTTGTTACTATACTGTGGGTGCGAAGCGAGCGCTTACTTTTCTCCGCTGGACGTATTGTCGCCGGCGGAAATCAAGCGTTTACGCCTCTAGGAAACTATTTTGTTCCCAAAAATTATTAAAGCCTAATAGCTTCGTTTCAAGTTTCCTGCGTGTGGCTAGTTGGCGTTTTGCAAGGCGTTTGGGCTACCCCAAGTGCACGAAAAGAAATAATCATGCACCCCTCCGTCTAACACGTGACGATGTTTGAAGGCGAAGATTTTCCGCGACAGATTCTTTGGTTGTCGTCAGAGTTAGGACTGAGTTTCGAAAGCCATCTTTCCCAGAAACTTTGCCATTTGCACATAGCGGGTATAATTCGTTGGACCAACCACCTGAATGGTCCCCCCTTTGGAAGCTTGAGTGTGTTTGCCTGAATTTCTATCTATTTGCAGTTCCCCTAATTTCAGTGTATTCTTTTGTTTGCTTGACAATGTAGTCCTCGTACTGTCAGGTCTGAGCGTGTTCTCCCATGTAATAAAAAAAATCGAAATGGAGCAGTCGGGTAGAGTTAAATTTCGCCTCTCCATCTTCTTGGCGAACTGATGGAGGCGAAATAGTTATGTTCTTTTGATGCGCGAGCCGAGAGGACGATCTCGACTCGCTCCGATGACCGACGACCGATGCTTGGAGCGGGTGAGGGATGAGGACTGCGTTCCTTGCTGGATATTAGGTTTATTTACATTATTTACATTACTCCAACTTTACATCAGGTCAGAGTGACGGTTACATTGTCACTCTGACAGCAGCAGCCTGTTCGGCCGAGATCTATACTAAACAAGATCCCCTCTCGACCGACCCTCGACAAAACCCAACACTCCGGTTTTGATAGCAAAAACCCCGCCTCCAAAAAGGGGGCGTTCAAGAAAGAGAGAAAAACCTTTCAAAACAAATTATAGAAACCCTTGATTGGCCACAGTAACCAGCCAATCACACACATGTCCTCACCTGCGGTCACGTGACCTAACCCTCTCTCTTATGCACTCAAAGTGCGTTTCCTACGCACGCTGTTACACCCGGCCAGAAAATACAGGACATCTGCGGCCTAAAGTGAACCATCCATTACGTTCAGCAGGCGGCATCTGCGCAAACAACAGCCAAGCCGAGGGCCCGGAGCGGTCCCCGCGCGGCTGACCTCCCTTCGCGCGGCGCCTCCAGCGACGCCCCCATTGTCCCGCGACGCGCGGGACAACGAGGGTTGCTAATTCCCTCCCAGACGAAGGGCGCCGCCGCCTGCCGCCAGTCCCACCGGAAGACGCGCTTCAGGCCCACTCGGTGGTCTCCGAGGCGATTGACCCGTCAACGACCCACGCCGCCGCCGGAGTCTAAGATTTTCCAAACTTACACCGCGCGCGCTTTCAACACTAAAGGCCCAACCACATGCACGCGTAAAATCGACGTACTCGCGCAACGACGTACGCCTGCGGCGACATCTTCGCGCCGACCGACGACGTCGGAGAGGGCGAGTAACCACATATCGGCGCAACGCGCGCGTAAACCAATGCGGCGCCCAGCGTGGCTCGACTACTCCGGACTCAGCTTTGTGGCGACCAGTTCAACTACATATTAACTCAAATTAAAACAAATAATGCCTATTCTCACAGAAATACGTATGTTTAATACAGAAACAACTAAAACAGTTCTTGGGACATTAAAAACGTTAAGGATTAGTATGCATACTTGGCAGGCACAAAACCCTCCGCTACATATGGCGTAAACTGCCTTGATCCCATAGTTGCTCGTTGCTTCGCGTTTTTTTATCCGGTTGTTTGGTCCCCGTATCTTACAAATTACTTCGTTTTATCGCATAATTAATAGTGACGTTAGCTTATTTATCAATTCCCTGTCTTGTTATGCGACCTGACCTCCGATGACATCACCGCCAGAGGTGTACGTCAACACCGTGCGCCCGAAAGTTTGCGTCGATATCTGGCGGGCTCTGACTTCGGCGTAACAAGCGCGTACCAATGCATTCGGCGTACGCCGGAGTACGCCGGTTCCTTACGCGCTTACGCCGGTTTACGTCATTGCGCGAGTACGCCGGTTTTACGCGTGCATGTGGTTGGGCCTTTAGAGATACGATCATCTGGCCTCCCGTCAGCTTGTTATGCCGAATGACCCAGCCACCTCCGGCGCGACAGAGGTACTCAGGCTAAGCACCCCCGTCCTTTGACACACAAAAGGACGGGCACAACACACGCTCTCCGCGGCTCCGAACTTGTCGTCCGTGCGGCTACATGAAAGGGACACGGGAAAGTAGCTACCAGCGGAAGCGACGCCAATACATGGGCCACCGGCGGCCTTCATTAATTACATGCGGAGCCCGAACTTAACAGGTAGACGCCGCCCTATTAACGCGAGGGACCCAGGTTTGATTCGGGCCACTGAAGCGTTTTTTTTTTTTTCCGTTCACTTCACCCGCGATCACTCATCAACATCGCCAGACAAAGTTCCTGCAGGGCGTTTTCGCGTTGCAGACGCAGTCATTGAAGACACTAAAGATTCGTTTAAAAAAGCCCTGCCTTATGTGACTGCCACTTTTGTAGTGGAAAACGACGCCAGGTATCTATCTTTCGACGCGGTGTTGCCATGAGTTTCTGGTCATGCACCGCGTGACAAGTTGAACATGTTGGGTCCGCTACAATGAGTGTCCAAGGTAGGACTCCGTGCATTGAGGAAATATTCTGAACTGCATAAGCGGCGCAAAGCGATGGTCGTATCTCTGCAAACGAATAACAGTCGTATGAGGATCAGAAAACTACAGCAACATTCAATTTTCAAAGTTTGCTGCCAGTGCAGCTATGATTATGTATTTAAAAAATATATCTCCTATAATTTTCGATACATTTAGGTCTCAAAGAGTTTTAAACATTATTAGTATTTTTATTTATTTTAGTACCTAAAGGCATAGGCAACAGGTGTTAATGTGAGGGTTGAGTTGAAAACGCAAAAAAAAAATCACTGAAAAAAATCCACGCAATATATGAGCAAAAAAACATGACAATAATTGATTGTTTGGCCGTATCTGTCACCCAACAAGGCCGAAAATTGAATAATCCAACGAGATATGAATCATATAACGTTCCCGTAATTTTTTGTAATTGGTTTTTACTGCTTTGTTGAACCTTCATGAAATGCAGGATGTCATTGTGGGTTCCCTCCTTGGCAGACACGCAGACATAACGTCAGGACAGCAAGCGCATCCAAGTAACGGGGTAATGCTAATGCCAGCGTCGTGAACAAAGTCCGCGCACCCACAACATGCCCCTCCGCTTCCCTGTAGTCGATCATTATCCGCTTATGGTTCAACGCGCCAGTAAGGAAGTACACACGCAAAAAAATGGCTGCGCATGTGCTCGCGTCGCTGCCTAGTCCCGAAGACGTCGTGAACGTGGGTGGGATGTGGAGGCTCTGCGCATCCCGACCTCCCACTCCCTGCTGGCCATAAAGAAAGTCTCTCTCTCTCTCTCTCTCTCTCTCTCTCTCTCTCTCTCTCTCGATTCTGTCGAAAGAGGATAGTATTCTGCGGCTGTTTTCACGTGACTGCCTCTACCTCTCACGGTGTTCCCCTCCCGTCTCGGTCAACCCATTAGAGATCTGCGGAGTTCAATTTCGCCGCGTTCGCACTGCTTCGCCACCTGTTGGGACTACTCGGACTTAGCGCTCGAGCCCCGAGCGCGAGGTGTGGGCGGCCGCCTTACCCTGTATTTCGTGGTGAAAACGTTTGTAGCTGGAGCTACACTGGCCGAAGTTTCGCAGTTTCGCTTGGCTTCTGGAGAGCCGTGCTGCGCATTCGCGAGGAGCAGTGACTTCTCACGGCGCACAGCTGGAGCGCCGGAGCCTCCGCCGCAGCGACGGGATTGGATTGGAATAAATTGGATTGCAGTGGATTGTATTGAATTGTAAATCATTTTAGCAGCAGTAAGCACGGTAATCAGCTAATCCTAGACAACCAGGAAGCCTAAGAATAACCAGCTGGACCTCAGCTCAGGCTACGTATATCCTGGCATAGCCGAGCTAAGCCACTGCTAATTTTTTGTACCGCGTTTTTTTAGTTCATCTCGCAAAGCCAAGACACATCTACTTTTATATAAATTACCACGGCTGACACCGGTTATGTATGGATGTTCTTCATCAAAAAGGACTGATATTATCTTCTGCTGAAACGTCTTGACGAATATGGGAAAAATATGGAACAAAATATTATTACATTGAAAATGTTTTTCCTGTATAAACGTCTCATCCAAGAAGTATATTTAGCTTTTCAAAGACAGACTGTTAACTTCTAAAGGGACAGACAGATAGACAGACAATTTTCGCGTTTGAGTAGCCCAAGACAGACTGTCTTCTTTCAAAATATGCGCCTGATCTTGAGCCCGGTAAGATTCAGACACGAGGCAAAGCGGCCACCGATTGAGCAACGTGTGGCCTGTTCCGGAGCCTACAGGAGCTTTCCCGCAATGCTTAAAACTTCTCCGCAATACTCACAATGTAAACTTCTGAGGAACCGAGTGGAATCGATACATGTAAGCCATATTTTACATACGGGTAGTTTTCACTCGTATGATAGCATGATAAATACTTCGCCGAACATTTTAAAATGTTTCTGAAAACCTCCAGGAAAGAGCGCTACCCTTACAATTTCGCTCATTCCCGGGCCTTTGGTGGCCCATGGCTGAACTAGATGTCAGCCGGAAACCTGGGGATGAGAGGGAAATATGTGGGTAGCACCCAGTTGAGTGTCTATCTGCCTCCATTAGGGTTAGTCGCTCTCCTATACACTAGCGAACTGCCTCATGTTTCTGCTTCACGATCCCGTCCAGGGAGGCAGGCATGTTTTGTGCTTTTCACTCCCCGCCTTCCAATAACGCTTGGTAAAAATTCACAGCAAATCTATTCTAGAATTACGTCCATCGACTATTTTACTGACGATAGGCTGCGGGTAGTAGGGGAACCGGTCGAGAATCCAACAATAGGTCTAGGTTTATTTTATTTCAGAAGTTATTCAGGGACCGCAGACATTACCTTATTGCGGTTGGGGGGGGGGGGGGGCAATACTGAGAAGTTGAGCAGAGCACATTATGAACCACAATGAATACAAAGTAAAGAAGAAACAACGACAAAAGCAGGAATAGTTCTTCGCACAGGTTACAAAAAGACTTGCTGAAAACAAAGGCCAATGCATACAGCAAAAGCAGTAATACTGTAAACCTGGATATAACGAAGTTTACGAAAATTCGTCATTTTTAGTTACATGCAAGTTTTCGTTACATGCAGGTTCGAGTTAAGGCTTGCGTGAATGAAGCAGAAACGAAAGCAAAATTCTGGCGTCAGTGACGGTGAGCTCACCTTTCAAGGATTTATTTCCAGTGAAAAACTCCGTGGTTTGCGCCTACTGGTTTCCCACGAGCTAAGTCACTTAAGGGCATTCCAAAGAAGCAAGGTCCCCTACCGCCACATTCGCAAACGTAACGTAAGTATCACTTTAGCCTTTCGACACATTTCGGTGCCTTAACGCGTTTCGAGGACCGAGCCTATGATGAACGGCGCTTTTTCTCGCCCTTGATATGCTCTTTTCCGCACTCAAAATAGTTAAGAGGGTGCTAGCTGGCGTACTGCACCGGGCCGAGATGGCATTTAAAATTGTGAGCTTATCTTGAAAGTACATAACTTTTCGTTTTCAGGCAGCAGAACTCATCAGCGACAAACCGCAGCCACAAATAGCATTTGATTCGTGCGACTACACGCCGACAAACAGGCCTAGTACCTAACCCTCACCGCACTTACACGTGAAAATGCACGGTAGTTTGAGGTGCGGGCGAAGTTCGTTAAGTTAGTACATTCTCCAGCCGATTTTTCAGAAAACGTGCGATAAGCAATGACTCATAGGCGCAGCGAATTAGTTATATCAAGGTTAACCGTCACAACGCCTTCGTTACATAAAGGTCGCAAACACATGGGCTTCAGTGGGGCTGGCAAAGGAGAATTGAGATTCTTCGTTAAATCCAGAAATTCGTTATATAGAGGTTTGTTACATCCAGGTTTAACTGTAATGGGAAAATGCAGATTCTGTCATCGATTGCATGTTGCTTTCAGGATTGCTTCGCCTTTTGTGTGACATTCATTTCTGACGAAATGGTCCTAGTGGCGATGAATTTTACCATGTAGCACTCCTTGGGCATTTACGAGAAGGGCGTTCAGTTCCTAACTTAAGGAAAAGGGGTCCTGAAATGCCTTCCGCCGATGCATGGATGTACATGTAACCAAATAAAGCAATGTATTAGCAATCTCCTCCTGCAAGAATTTTGTTAAAGCGATGAGTATTAGCTGAGAAATCGTAAATCAAAAACCGCGAATTATCGTCGCGACGTATTTCCTCCTCCTTTCAACTGTTTCTTCGCTGTTGGCCTCCCCTCCCATGATGCTCCGCTCCTCAGCGGTGACGTACTTCCGCTATTGCGCTCCCACAGACTGCCGTCTGCTACGGGCCAGCTCTTTCGGCTTTTTCATCTCTGTAGACACCATGGACACAGGCTGGAAAAGCGAACGAATGACCTGGCCGCATGTGTGCGGCCTGGCCTTGCCCTTTCGCGGTGTACGTAGCTGCAGGGCTGCAGTTGGTATCGGCGGCGAACTCGCAGCCGCGTGGGGAGAATCGTGCGCTCGTTCCCTTTGGTGCACCGCGCACTGTTTATCCAAAAAGCGCGGTCTCAGATGTGGCCCCGCTGGTGCCGGGTGTTATTTTGCGGTGGTTGTAATTCCTACTACCGGCGGCATGTGAAAAAAGACATTTTCAACCGACACAGAACACGCGTGCACAAAACGCGCCGGATCGGATCGCTTTATCAGCGGCGATGAACGTGAAGGCGAAGAGCAAACCAACGCTGCACTCGATCAGCGAGAACCCGTGTTCTGACAAGCTGCACCCTTGTGTTGCATTCAACACTGACGGGAAAGCGTTTGTTTGCACTTGTTTGGATAGTCGTAAAATGTCCAAACACTCCGGCACTCCGCTAGCAGATCAGCCGGCGAGACATTTCGGAAAACATTTGACAGATGGCGCCGTATGCATTAGTGTGTCGCTACGCAAAACTGATGAGACGCTCTACTAAAACTCCCATCGCGGTGTCACGTAGCGGGACGCAAAAATTTAGCGTTTAGCGTATGCAAAGGCCACAAACGCTGTACTAAAACTCTATTAGCAGCAAAATAGCGTGCGTATGTGAAACCGCTTGCGTTTACAAAGCTGCACGCCGAGCGCGTACGTTTCAAACCTAGTGACATCGTTTAAATACACTGGCAAGCACAGTGTAACGTAGTCAGATATCAACCGTATGCTCAGGCGACAAGCAAGAGCTTGTTTTATGTGGGGCTGAGATTGCGCATAAAGGCCCGTTCGCACTTGCGACGAAAGCGAGTGAGAGCGGCAGGAATTCCGTCGCTTTGTCGCGCGACGATCGTTTTTGTCGAATGGTCGGGACAAATTTTGGTTGCGCGACAGAATTCCCGTCGCTTTCGCTCGCTTTCGTCGCAAGCGGGAATGGAAAGTTCTGCCGCTGCCGTCTGCTACGCAGCTCGGAGGTAACCGCGCGATCTGCTCGGGCCGGATGAACGCGCACACTCCCGCACGGCAGCGCCCCAAGCGGCAGACGGCCGCGTACATCGCTCCCGGCGCCCGCCTGGAGCCCGCCCTCGGCACACTAGCCAGTATATTTCAGGCACTATAGGCGCCGTGCAGTGAACAGAGGGCGACACTAAGCCGCGACACCCAGCGCCGCCATCGGGTTATAAGAAAAATACTGGGTCGGCCACCGCTCACCAGCGTGCTCGGGTTTCGGTTGCGCTCCTGCTTGGCGGCAGCGGATGAAATGTAGTACAGGCAATTTTTAAGTTTTAGAATAATTAAAACATAATACAGTAATTATACCGCACCGGGCTAGGAATAGACTGAAGGATTGAACTGTTGACTACGCGTACGGAGGAGGGGGGCAAGCCATATTGACTTCCCAGTGCCACGCATAGGGACCGGGCAGCTGGACGGGTGGTGCCACCACTCGGCGCTCCCCTCGTCAGTGGAATGAGCCGGTGCATTGGACTACACAGCCTCCCATTGTTTTTGTCGTGTTTGCTTCGATGCTTTGTATGTTTTGGTGGCGTTGGGAGCAGACATGTGAGATTAAACGAAGTGTAAACAGATGTGTTGGGTTCTTAGATGCAGTAATGACTACGTAAACTTGTCGGACCCGTCTAAAGTTGGGTATCGGCTGCAATGGCATACGCGCTTTTTGCAGCCATCTGCGCTTGGCTCCACCCGTTCTGAGTACGAATAAAACTACTATTATTAGTATTATTTTCTTCTTAAATGTACTCACGGCTACGCAAACTTATTGGATGCTTGTAAAGTTGGGGAAGGGCTACATTGACACGAGCGCTTTTGCAGCGCTCTGCGCCTGGCTCCGCGCGATCTGAGTAGGAATCAAACTATTAGCAATATTAGAATTCATTTCTACCACTTTAAATTATGTTCGCTGGTTTCAATGACTACGGTTTCCACGCCACCCTTAGCGCTGGGATACCTCGATACGTGTGCTTTAAATAGAAAGGCACCTGCATACGAGATGGATTACCGTGTAGCCGTAGAAATGTTGCGATAGTTTACACTTTCTCTAACCGTGAGCTTTGTACCTTCGGTTTTGGTGAGCTACACTGTGACAGCATGGGAGCCTGAAAGCCGAAGTGGAAAACCCACGTTTCTGGTGGTCATTTTAACAAGAGCCAAAGTTATTCACCAACTCAACAGCCCAAGCTAAAAACCATCCCTCCTCCCCTTCCCGTTTTACCCCCTACGTAGAATAAAGGCTGGCACCGATAGTTAAAAAATGTGGCAGCGTTAACGTCAGCCGGTGTTTTTTAATGCTTAAATATTCTTTACAGAGTACCTAAAAAATTGTGTAATGCCTGGTGAAGACACCAAAAACGCGCGATTAGTTGCCTCAAATATGGGTGCATGAGCCCGAGTCCTCCACCACAGACACATTTCCGACACACTGGAAAAAGTGTAGATTTGGAGAGGGGGCATGGAAGTTCAAAATTAAACAGCAAAATCATCTAATGATTATGATGGTTCAACACAAAGCTTTCTTCGTGCGAAATCGAATGGGAAATGGTCAAAGTCAAAGACGCTGCGACCAAAAGACCAAACTGCGTGCTGGTCAAATTCGACGCTTAACTAGTCAAAGTTTAAATCCAGAAGGCAACCAAGGAAATCCATACAATAGAGCTTTGCGATAAACCATCATCGTCGTTAGACGGACGAATGCATGATTTTTCAAGTGTAGGTGACAGCTTGTAAACCAACCCGCAGCATTCAGTTGTGAAGCTGAGTACAGGTTTCGGGCACCCTCCTGTCTTGCGTCCTTCAGTCACGCAGGAATTGGTTTTTGAAAAACCATTTACCAACTAGCCAGAAACCATTGCAATTCTTGTAAAGCAATGCTTCTCCACGACAAGCAATAACATTCTACTATCATGCGGTATTTATTCTATCAAGGATTCCCGATGACTGTAGTAAGAGCATTTCTGTGAAATTAAAGACGTTTCAGCCGTAGGTAATGAAGATACGGAAGCGTCATCAGTCACAGTTTCTGTTTTGAGGTAAATCTTCGAAGACACCCTCCAACTTTGTCTTTCGCTTGTGCACGACGTCGGCGCCGTTTCGTCATCAACTGCCAAAGGCCTTCGCCGCAGCATTCCTAGATCGGTTGCACACACCGGCTTTGTGGGAGCATTTAGCGGGAATATACTCCTCGATTCGCAAAACTGCATGCAGGCATGAAAAAATTGCATGAAGCAATGAACTTTCACTTCCAGCTCGACTTCCAGCTTGGCGCATTGAGCGTCGTCTGCTATTTGTAAATACTGAGTATGGGCGTAAATAACACACATGGCATACTGTAAACGTCACATCCACACTCAAGATTTACCGATCTGAAAAATGCACGTGGGGTTACGTTCGCTTTGCAAGCCGCACCGCAGAAAAACGACAGAAAGCCATGCACAACTACGCTGCGCTGACGGCCACCGGCATTCCACTGACGAGCGGTTCGCCACGGGCGGCGCTGTTCGCTGAAACGACGGTGGTGCCATACAACGGCCGCCCGGTCCCTATAGCGAGAACGCAGGTGGAGCATTTCGTGCGCACGTTTTCACGTTTCCACAGTTTTTTAAGTGAATTTGTGTTTCTGCTAGAAAACACAAATTAATTAGCTGTTCACAGCATTGGAAAGAAGCCGTTTTGTTGGCATACTTGAAATCGCGTACCGCCGTGGTTTCGCGAGGACGGTGCTCCGTCTCACAGGATCGATTGTTTGGGTGTAGTGCGGTCTGCACGCTGCGCTACGTGCTAGTAGCATTGACTTCAAAGCAAGTATAATTACCTTAAATACGCGGGCTCCAATGTGGATCAGGCGAGTGGGAAGCATCGTGAACTGCGCGCCAACTGCCGGTAATTATCGATTGATTGATTGATTTTGCGGCTCAACGCGCCGGCGTCAGACAGGCGATGAGGCGCGCCGTAGTGGAGGGATTGGGATTAATTTTGACCACCGCGGTATCTTTAACGTGCGCCGACATCTCGAACACACGGGCGTTTTTGCTTTTCGCCTCTATCAGAAAGCGAGCCCTGCGGCCGGGAAACGAACCTGACGAGGATTTTTAATTTCACGGCTTGAATTATCGCAAACATTCCGAGAATGCGTCCTGCTCCTCGCCCCTGCAGTTTGTTTCCGCTGGTGCCAGTTCGTCCCACCCCGAGATCACGGAGCGAACACGTTTTCTTGCTCCGCGCACGAGGTCAAGCAGTATCGCCTCAGGAGCGAAAGGGGTGAGGGAAAATTTCAACCTCTGTGACTTCCGTCTCCTTTTCCGTGAATACATTCACAACGTACACGGGTTTCGCTGCAAGCTCGCCAGGAAATGCCCGTGAACGATTTATTACTAATTCTTCCTTTCTAAAGGGTAAGCAGGGCCTCCAAATATTAGAATTATTATAAACTCCGTTTATTTTTTATTGTTCTATGAAGTTGCTCTTGTGAGCCCCGTTAAAGCGACTTTGTTTTATTGAACAGCATCTATTTGCAGGGCAAAGATCTTACACGCGTTGCTTTTATACCTTCTGCTGACGTAGGTATTTCGACTTCTTGACAGCTTTTTTTTTTCAAACAAATGGTGCTACTTTGTTTAAAAACAATCATATATTTCCAAGAAATGGGTGATATGTTGCAGCCATTAATTAGTTCTCTTACAATTAAAATATGACTGAGTGTTACGTGCCGCGTGACTTTTCATTATAAATGCCGCGGAAGACGCATGCATGATACAGAGAAACCAACCTTCGTGCAAATACTGCCAATGCGCGCGGTATTCGCTAAAAGGAGAAATTTATTGTAAGCTTACGAGTATTAACAGCTGGTAAACCGATATACTTTACTTTGACAGCAGCATGTAATCTGCTTGGTAGTCATCGCCGTTGTATTTTCTAAAAATTTCCCGGAAACATGTGCTGTGCTATGAGGCTGTGACCAGCCCTCCCAACTCGGACGAATCAGGGAAGCGAATGCGGTAGCTTTCCTTCTGCGCTGTTTCTTCTAAAGCCTCTCGGTCGATAACACTCCATCCTGTCGCCGTTGCAGCGTATTCCGCAAACTTAAGCGCACCTAACCACTTAATAGACGCCTTTCGCAAGGGCGCTTGCACAGTGCCTAAAGCAGGCGGCCGGCCAGGACGGTGCGGCTCGGCCTACCCAGTGTTGCGCTGAGGCACGGTAGATGGCGCTGCGCTCGCTCGGCAAACTTGACTGCACGGAGCCTATAATGGAGGAAAGATTTTTTGCTTCCGATGAACCTAGTTCTTTGCCCCTGTGTTTTTAAATACGTGAAGTGGTTAGCACGCCGTCCTCACGCAGCTCTGTATCGTCGTAGCATCGCTGATTGTCCGAACGAAGCTTGCAGCTAAGCCAATGCAGCGACCGAAGCTGTGTGTGTGTGTGTGCATCGCCTCCTGTGTGTTGTGGACGCGTTCGTTACGCGATGAAATGCGACATTGTACTTCTGCGGGTGGATAGTGCTTCCCATGGTCTGCATTATCTTCCTCGAACGACGTACCACTCAACCTCACATGGGGTATGTGCAGTGTGCCTGGCTAAAAGCCTTCTCGCTTGCGCGCCAGAGTTGTGACTTGCTGCTCGTCCCCGCAAACCGGGTGTGAGGTGAGTGCCGTATTTACGACGGGCAGGAGGAGGCAACTCATCGTCTGTCAATCGCGGTTCAGACTTGCAACGCATGTTGTGACGTTGCGTTCGTTCGAAACGCATCTCTGGATTGTTTTGAAGTTGAATAAAATGTACGCGTCAAACCCGGGCATTCGGCTCAGGGCGTTCTCTGCGACTGCACCAAAGAAGTGCCACGGGACTTTCTTTATGGTACGTACTCACGTAAGATAAAATCCACGTCGTGTTATGGCCGTGTTGCATTCAATACAAACGGTTAAGCGTTTGTTTACGCTTGTTTCGTTTGTCGTAAAATGTCAAAGCACTCCGGCACTCCGCTGGCAGATCAGCCGGCGAGCCGACGCTGAGCAGACGACTCATCTCTTTGCCGGAAGTGCGTGAAAAAGCCGCCCAATAGCAGGATGTCTAGCTCATGACGAACATTTGGGAATCGATGATGTAGACATGTGAAGATGGCGGCGTCCAAAAACACGAAGGAAAGGGTGAGAAAAAAGCGACAAACTTTGCAACAAAAGTGTGAGCTTTCCGCTGCGCGTAAAAGAGTAATACTTGGCACAGGTGACGTTGGCGACCCAATCTAGCGATTGCGCTAGTTCATTTAGTGTGCTCAAAATGCCTTTCAGGGCCCCTTTAAGGAAACAAGATATGCTCTTTTAAAATATTCTCAATTCAGTGGGAACTTCTTACAGTTAAGCATGGCGGCTCAGCAGCCATTTGTTATCACTACATATATTACTTAACCGGGGATGGTTTACTGCATTAATGATCACAAACGAGGGATAACCCCAAGAAACATGACAGTGCTGGGGTATTGGGTCCTTTGGTTGCATTTGGTCGCAACACTTCAGGGTCAGCATAGGCTGTAACTGTTTGTGTACCTCAACTATGACGCCAGTAGTCATGACGGTCTGTGAATATGTAAACTGACTGTCTTTTGAAGAAAACCACTTTCCCTGTAGCCGGAAGGGAGCTGCGATTTAGGAAAAAAGTGTGTTCTAAACAAAAGAAACACGTATTTTTAGGGCTAACTAAAGTTAAAACCGTTCCACTCAATGTGAAAGCTGTCGGAAGTGCAGATGATTCGCCATAATGTGCTGTAGCGCCGTTATCGTTATCCGCTCACTCTTACCCCCGTCACGCTCTTCGCCACCCTGTCTCGCTCCTCTCCCGATGGATTCAATGGAGGCTTGTCCAACGCATTTCGAATTTCCCGCCTCCGCCGTGCTCGCGCCCCGTACCTGAAACTGTGCCTGCAGGAGTTCTGTTATTTTTGTGCTTGCTTTTCCTTCCGCAAATGCCGGCATTGCACTACCACGTTTTAGGGCGCAGCCCTTTGGCGGCCGTCTCTGGGCTGAGCCGCACCGTCGTCGTAACCGAGTGAACGATGGCAAGACCGAATAGTGTAAGAAAGCAAAGAAGGAGAGTCGCGAAGACCGAATAGTGAAAGAAAGCAAAGGAGGTGAATGCCGTGAAATTGTGAGAAGAGGGCGATTCGCCGTAGCGGTGCGAGCGCACTCCGAAAGTGTGCGGTGGGGGAGGGGGGACACTATGCTGCTCCCGCACCAGACTCTGGTCGGCGCGACGCTGAAGAAAACGTGAGGGGGACGTGCGTGTGATGATTGTGTGCGTTCCCTGCTTAAGATGCGGGTCGCAGTGCCTTCCTGAGACGCACTTCGCGCCGCCGCCGCAAAGGCTCGTCATCGCTGCCGTCGAGAGAACCCACAAGTAAGTGCTTCCTCAGCGCACTGCTGCTGCGCCCAAATATCGCACTAGGGAGTACCGTAATCGTCAGCCAATTTTTTCGCATACTACCGTAAAAACCATCCCAACGAGCGTTCCTAACAAAATGAACGCGGCCGCTGACAGTTAATTACGTATATTTTGCATCAAATGTACCTGCAGTTTTCTTTGAGTTAAATATCGGGGAGATGTGTAACAAGCGCCAGCGGTTCACGAGTTTCGAACGCCTATGACTATATAAACCGCTTCGCTTTCGAAGCCTCCGTGAGACGCCGCAACAATAGCCGTTGCGAAAAAAAATTAATTCTACTGGTCTTCTGCCAAGCCGAAGCCCGCAATGGCGGTTTAGGGCTGACGCACCTGTTTGTAAGACAACACGTGAATCGAGTTTTGTTTTTGCAGGATGTTCAAGATCATTTTATACGCACAGTAGTTCAAGTGCGGCTAATGTGGGCTTTGCCCGAATTCGTAGTTTCTACGGGTAGTATGACAGCGGGCTGTTATGGATACTTTAAAGATTTTATTGTGTCATTCCTTTTTTGTTTGCTTGATTTTAGATGCAATATTTGGGCAATGCTACGCGGAAAAAAATACAAAAGGATGTATGCGATATGCAGAGTTTTATACTGTGCAGGCCACGGACAAGCTGTTCTAAAAAGGGTGAACCGAATGGACGTATCAGCAGGAGCGAAGTCTTTCTTCTTTAAACTACATACAAGCATGCTTTCAGTCGCAACATGGGTGAAGGATAAGGGGATTTCTATGCCATGGGGAACTAACTGTTATACGCTGAAACAACCGGAAACTGTGGAGCATACAGTTTTTGTGTATAGAGAGAGCGAATGGGGTGCCGTGTGATCTCGTCATTTTGTGGGGCCTGCACAGTATTTGGCGGTCACGCATGGCATGGCTCCATTGTGGTGTAGACGCGCGGCCGACGCGACAATATTTCCGCTAAACTGTTACCCCGTTTGTTGAACTACAGAACGCAGTCTTCTGTTCGTGAGTGCCTGCCAAGGGTGTGACCCCTCACCACGCTTCGGGAAGTTTAAAAGACAACGCCAGCCCACCAGGGCATGGCGGCCTTATTGTGGAGTGTGTGTTTTTTGTACATTTCTGTTGTGTTGTACTGTCGAAGGCCAGCAATAAAAAAAAAAAAAAACGACAGCCGCTACGATGGGCACCCCTCTGCAGCAAACCACGGATCACAGCACTAGGAGATCAAGTTTCTCCGTGGGGCTCCGGGGCTCTGTGCTCCGTAAGGACACGTCATCAGTGAGCGGCTCTCTTAATTTTGCCGTGACTGCAGCGGGTCGACTCTGCGTTTTACGTTTGGGTAGCCCCTACCTCGTGGACAACGTCTATCTTGGGTATTAAGGACACGCCATCATGTCTTCTTGGGAGGCTGCTCAGCCACCGCCCAAGGCACATGTTTTCTACTTTGCGGCCCCGAAGGACGTCACTGTGAATGAACTGATGAAAGCCCTAGAGGTAACCGTAGGCCACAGGGCTCATTTTACCTTTGGGATTGGAGGGCGCGTGCTCGCAGTCGATTTCGTCTTGCTCGCTCGTCGCATGCGAGCTGTTGTTGTGTATGCACCTGCGCAGCAGTCTGACTCGTCCTCTTTTTTTCGCATCCCTGGACGCGTTCATGCTCGAGCCTTACCCAGCATTTTTGGTGGGCGATTTTAATTGTTTGACCGCCCTCAGCGTGATGTGCGGGGACGTGGGCAAGGTCGGTCCTATAGCGCTGCTGGGGCGTTGAAGGACCTGATCGCTCAATGCCTTTCCGACGCGTGGGTGCAGCTTCACGGCGACAGGTTTGTGGCTACCTGGGAAAGAGGACAATCTGGCAGTCGGCTAGATAAGTTCTATCTTCCACCCGAGCTGAGCTGCTACGTGGAATGCTGTGCCGTCCTCTCCTTTCCGGCTGGAGTTTGTCTAGTGTCCGATCACCGGCCTGTGTTAGCAACGCTTAACCTTGTCAACTGTACGCCCCGCCACCAGATCTGGCGGATGGACTAGCGTCTGCTAACCGACAGGGACAGTTCTGCAGCGCTAACGGCTTCGTTGACTGCTCTGTGCGAGTTCAGTTCTCTCCCTTGGGATGAGTGGAAGGACCACTGGCGCGTGCCTTTAGTTAAGAAGGGTCGTGCGCGCAAGGTGCGCATCACGGCCGACACGTTGAGTAGACTTCCCATCGTACAGAGGGGGGCACCTTAACCTTCGCGATGCGGGACTATATCAACCTGCTGGAAATACTCAACGAGTCTCTCTAATGGTAGTCATCACAAGCGGCGAGCCTTGCGTAGTCTTGGGCAGGGCTGTCTCGGACCCCTTCGTAATACGGCGTATTGGAGCTGGCTCGCTTGACGAGGTTGGGTTAGCCATTGTTCCAGATGTTACACTCGCTGAAGGGTCGGTTAGCACGAGGGCTGAAGATATAGCCGATGTGTTCGTGGGGCATTTCGCCACCCTTTTCTCGACCGAGAGCGTGTCTTGGGATTTAGAGAATTTGAGGACAAGCTTAGCGCATTTTGTGGGGTGCTGCCATGCGTGCCAGATCACCTGGTTGAGTTGCTGTGTGCTCCTGTGGATGCCGAGGAGTTGAGGGAGTGTGTTAAAAAATCGAACGGTTTATCGGCGCCTGGGCCTGACGATATCCTTGCAAGATTTTACAAAAAGAAAAAAGACGGAAAGTCCAAAGTTCTACTCCGACACTTCAGGTTTCGCTTCACGGGACGAAAGTTTTTGTAAAAAGTAACCGAAGTTAAGCCTTTTCAGATGTTTTCTTTCACCGGAAGCAAAAATGAGATAGCATGATGACTAGAAGACATCCCCCTCGCGAGGGGCACGATCAAATGCAGAGCATTTCCGAGGGGGTGCGCCGGCAAGTCGTATCTCTCGATCGCGGGACCCGTGTCGCCATCTTTCGGAGGCGCGGGACAACTTGTGGCGCTTTCGAAACAAACCAGAAATGAGTGAAGGATATAAGGCGCGTTCGGTGCATCGAAATCTGTGTCGGTTTCGTGGCTCAGTCGGTAGTGCGCCGGGCACCTTGCGCTCCGCCCGCGGCGTCATGGGTTCGAAACCGGGCGCCGGAAACTGTTATTCCCTTTATAGTGTAGTGGCCTGGCTGCGGACTACGACAAGGCGCGCCTGCTGACTACGACAAGGCACTCCAACGCCGCGTGACATTGTGAGTTACTAAAAGTTTCTTCCGGCCATTCGGGGTGCACTCCTCGAAATGAACGGCTATCTTCAACGCGGATTGCGACCTGAATCTTTCCGTGAGGGCCGTGTCGTCTTTATCGCAAAACCACGCTAGGATCCTACGCAGCCCCAGCCGTATCGACCGATGACACTCCTGGGGCGCTATTGCAGAAGGCCCGAGATACCTCGCTCCCAAGCTTTCAGCTGCTCCTGTTCACAAAGCAGTGATAGTAAAGCATCAGATAAGCTCGAGTGAAACCGGCGCAATCGCGTGGGGCACGCTTGGTGTTTTCAGCGCGCCCAATGAACGCCGCTCACGTTGAAAAAGCACGGCATGTGCAAACATTTGCGTGCAGCGCCGTCTAAAACCTAGTTGCAATAAGCATTCCGTCGCGTAAAGTCGATGACCCGGCTATTCCTTTTAAAAGAACCCTGTAACACTTCTTCCAAAATTTTTTGAAATCTTAAGTACTTGCAGAACGTAGGGGGTCACAAAGTACCACAACCAAAAATTACGGCTGTATGCCCATCAGATAACTTGTAAACTCGCTCAAAGGATTTTGCTCTCTTTCCCGGTGTTGACGTTCTTCG
Source organism: Haemaphysalis longicornis (assembly GCF_048455015.1). Classification (NCBI taxonomy): domain Eukaryota; kingdom Metazoa; phylum Arthropoda; class Arachnida; order Ixodida; family Ixodidae; genus Haemaphysalis; species Haemaphysalis longicornis. Next base: position 946,756 of record NW_027526319.1, read on the forward strand.
ACGGCTCGAATTACGTCACTAAGGTCATGTAGCGGCTGTTGGCCGGGTTTCCTTCAGTTGCAAAAATGAACACTTTTCCATAGAGAGAGAGAAAGAGAGAGAGAGAGAGAGAGAGAGAGAGAGAGAGAGAGAGAGAATGCCCTTTAATGTGAACTGGTGAGGTCAGCCCTGCTAGGTACAAGGCCTTCTACACCAGCTGGGGGTGACTACGTTGATGAGTGGTGAATATTGACATGAGGGGTACAGCAGGAAGAAGACAAACAAAAAACGTTAAAAAAAGAAAAATAATAGAATGCTGACAGCAGAGTCCGGACATAAAAATACCATTGAAAATAAAACCGTTAATGTAAACGTTGAATCAAAATGAAAAGCAAACTACGCAACCAAAAATGAGTAACAACACCAACCAAAGAAAAACAAATAGATGAGCGCAACAGTGACACCAACCCAACGAAAATAAATAGATGAAAGCCACTGTGACACCAACCCAAGAAAAATAAATAGATGTACGCCACAGGGCAAAAGCGTAGATATCGTGACACACTTGCTCTGTCTATGATCTAGAGAGATTTGTCCAGTTCAGTCTCTCGTAGGAACTGGAGCAGAACTTGTGTACCTAAGGTACTGTCAGCACTATTGGCCCAGGGCCCACGAAAATTACAAACTTCAAGACTGCCTCCATTACCTACACGAGAGAGGAAGCTCGCTGCAGTTTTTCGCGCAGCAGTGAATCGAGGGCAAGTGATTTACAGTCTCACGCATAGCGCAAGTCCGGCACAGGGGCGAATCGTCCCAACCTATCTAAACTTAAAACACCGAGTAAACGCTAAGTTCAGGCTCAGTCGGTGCAACACTCCTTCACACCGCTTGTTGAGGCCACGGGGAAAGCGGAAGTTACAGCGCGGGTCAATAGCCTGCAGTGGTGGATAACGGCGGTGAGGGTCCTGCCACTGCGACATTTGTGCAGTCCACTTGTGCACTTGCGACGGTAAGGATAGCTACTTAAAAAAATCAAGAAAAACTAACCAGAAATGGAAGGCGTATCTGGTGCTACGAGCAAATCATGCAGTGCTGCTCTGTGGAGGCGATAACTATAGCTGTCGCCGTGCTTCCAGACGCGAAGGAGAGAATGAAAACGCTTATCAAAAGTGTTGCAGGGTTCCTTTGAAACTCCGGACTGGCGCCAGCCTTCTTTCAAAGCTCCGCCTTCTAAAATCGGCGCCAGTTGTTTCCGATTTTCTTAGTGTTCTGTTATTCCACTGAATTGTGTTTGTTATGCGATTTGAGGGTGACCCCAGTGCAGCTCAGCGCGAACCCAAACCAAGTAAGCGAAGGAGTTGACTGTAGCGAATGAAACGCGCCCTTCGTCCGACTCTGTTTAATGTTAGTGACTGTTTACGTGCGGACGGCGGGCGTAGTATCAGAAATCACACCAATTCAGTGTGTCACGAGCGTGTATGAACATTGACGTGTGCGTTTTAGACGTTGAAGCCGTGTCACTTGTCATAGATTGGGCTTTCTGTGTATGAAGACGGCTGCCATGGGAAAATGTTGTCGTCTTGGCCGCTCCTATCGTTCGGATTACAGCGAACTCTTCATTCGGACCGAACATCCCTACGACTGTAGCAGTATTTGACTGACGGTGGCCTGGGGACTTCGTTAATTCTTTGCTGCTGAGCTTTGTTGCTGCAGCGTCAAATGCAAATTGTTTCGTTGCTGCGACGCTACTTCACCGGCTAAGTCGCCGCTATGATTGAGTCGGGCTTCGGTCGCTACGCCGCACCCACGAATGCTGTGTGTGTGTTTGATTGACACGCAGAATCGGAGGAAACTCGGCATTGACATTGCACGGCCGAGTCGATCTCGTGAGGCTCGTTATGGCGGCTGCTGCGGCGTGGTGCAGTGTTCATGATCGCGCCGTAACCCGACAGATCTTTTATTTTAGCGGAGGTGGAGGATTAATTTTGAGCTCGTTTTCGTCTCTCGAAAAGTATTGTACATTGGCTGTGCAGTCACCTGGCAACCAACCCATTTGCCACGACTTTGAGGAGGCTTTCGCTCCATGACCGCCGAGGAGCAAGTGTTTGTGCAATGTGGTTTTACGCGACGGGCACCTTCCACGGAAGCGATGGTTGTGACCGCACCAGCGACCGCCACCAGTGGACAGTCTGCGGGTATGTGCGGAATAAGATTAGTGCAGACACATTTTTTTCCTTTTGTATGTGGTTCACCGGACATGGCTTCCGCAGGTTCTACCATGCGTATATGCATCTGAGCCGGAGCGTGCGCTTCGGTTGTCGTCAGCTTGAAAAACTGTCTTGAAGGAGGCATTGCATGACATGCGTTTTATTTGTCGTCAGCGCGGCAAACAGTTTCGATTGCGTCGTTGCGGGTCGCACCATTCTTGCAAACACGTTGTGATGAGGTAGCTGTCAAGAGGGGTGGCCAATCCGCCGAAAGTATGGTGATAACGTTTCAACGAGGAATCCCAGCCGAGGAACGCAGAGGAAGAAGAGGCAAGGATGCTCGGAACGGAGTAAGACTGCCCAGAGGGCACGTCGTGGTTTTCGGTAGCCTTTCGTAAGACGGCCAGAACCGCGGTGTCCTGTGGCCGTTGTAGGACGCCCAGGCACCCCGTCCCGACCATCGACCTGGTGAGCCTCTACACTGTGTAGAAGTGCGGCCGCCATCACTTCGCCCTTCGCCTCTGCTGCAGACTTCGCATGGCCGCTGCCTCCGGCGCATCCCCAATGCCCTGCCCTCATGTGCCTCGCCACGAGCAGCCATTTCTTTACCTCGTAAGAACGCACTAACCTTTATTTACAACGTAATGTGACAGTGAGCAGTTATCCCTTTTCCTGCTGCCCGAACATTTCCTCCGTCGTCTATGTTCGTGTTGTATGTGACCTTTATTGTCTCCGTCTATCCCTGCGTGAGTCCCTATAAATCTGCGTGTTTTTGTCTTAAACCTGCTTCCAATTACCTCGCCTTGAGTCTCCCGTAACCTCACATCACAGACGTTACTAGAAGGATAGGGTACAATCAGGCCATTCCGTTGGGTTTTATATGTATGCAAATCATACCTTACTGACATTTTGCAACATGGCAACTTCACATTGTATCATGTTATTTATCGTTTATGAAAACAGATGAAAGCAGGGTTCCGAGAACTGCGATTGTGCAGCACTTCTTGTCCCTCCAGGATAAATATAAATGTGCCGAATTTTACAGTGATGCCTCGAAAACCTCAATTATGGTGTCGTGTGCCGCTCATGGCCCTAACTTTAATTCTTGCAGAACCATGAGCATACACACCCCTATCTTCTCCCCAGAAGCATGCGGCATTTTACTCATCGTACAACACATTCTTAAAAAACAAATTCCTCAGTCCATCATCTTTACATACTCTTTGAGCGTTGTGCTTGCATTGTCAATATAGCTTATAATGCCATAGTGTCTGTATAGGCTCAAAGTTTTCAACTTTTCCTGTTCTGAGTTTCAGGCCATGCTGGAATCGCGGGTAACGATACCGTGGATCAAATTGCCGCTCCTACTGCACCTGAAATACTGTGTACATAACAACAATACCCTACACCAACCTCAAGCCACACATAACACAACACCTTCGCAAAACATGGCAACCCGACTGGAGTACACAGACACACAAGTTACACATATAAAACCACACTTAAGACGATACACAACTGACTCACACAACAGATTATTTGAAGTTGCACTCGCTAGATTACGTATAGGCCACACACACGCGACACACTCCCATCTGCTCACTGGATGTCCAAGGCCCTGGTGTGGTAGGTGTGGGGAGGGCCTCTCCGTAATTCATATTCTAATTACATGAAAAGCAAGCACAACACACAACAAGACACAAAAACTTCCCACAACTATACAGGCAACACATACCACTGCACTCAGCGCTCTTTTTAGAGGATGACCCCATGATTCCTTTACAACGCACGTTAATTTTCTGAGCGAAATCAATATTTGCACCTCCTGTCCTATCACGCGTACCTAGTTCTTTATACCTAGTCTCATACCACGCATCACAACCTGGCCTTCTACACCAGCCATCCCCATTGTGGTTGACTGATTTTAATTGTGTTGTTGTTGAGGATTTTAGTGTTTATGTCGTCATCTCTCGTATACAACCACGGTGTTGGCGCACTTTGCCCCACCTAGCCTTGCGCCGTTAAAACCCAACCATTATCATCACCATCAACAGCGCGTATCTGTTCTCGGAGACGATGTCTACGCATTTTATCGGGTTTTGCCCACCATATTCGTCGTCTGGCAGGAAGCAGAGCATGCAAAGCTTGTGGAGGGGAGAGTTGGGACCGAAACTAACAGCGTGACGCCAGAAGGAGGGCGAGCGAGAGCAGAAAGAAAGCGAAGGTAGGGAGGAGTGTGAGGGGATTGAACTCTATAAAAAACGAACGACTGTAGACAGCTTCGCCGAATAAGAGCGATAAGAAGCAAAGCAAAATAAAGCAAACTTGTGGTGAACGTTATTTCTCTCTTCGTAGCACATGTCTACTTGGACGATTTGCCCGCAATTGGGAGTTTTTGGGAGCTCATGGTCCCGGTTGCGAAAATTCACAAAACTGTGAATACGGAAAGTAAAAGTTGTAGAAAAGTGCGTGCCGCGTCACAGGTGAACGTGATGGCACGTCAGGAGGAAAGGTGCACACCAGCCATGCAGAGGCCTGATTCTAGGAAGGCTGTGGTGTGTGCCAGTCTTGTTGCTGACCTATTTCGCTACGATATGAAAGAGAAGAAGTTGACACAAACACCGTGTAGAAGAAAAGAAGCCGGTCGAAGTAATTCATGCCAAAAGACAACGAAATGAAAGCAAGGAAAAAGACGCAAGTACAATGTATCAGTAAAATTATTAATAGGTATCGCCAAGCTTTTGCCTGAAGCACAACAGCGGTTCCACAAACATCACCCAAAACAGGCAGCGAAGAGCGGACAGAGGGTTTCCATAACGTAACACCGAGAAGCAAATATTTTGAATGTGGCGCGTTTCCATCACTTGTGCTTGCCAGTCGGCCTTAGTCACGTGATTGCACTGGCTGCCCCCGTCGGCAAAAATTGGTAAACTGCTTGTTATGACCACAAATTTAAAACAAAAAGCTCATATGAACGCCTGAAAGAAAAAAAAATAAATTAACTTCGTATTAAAATACACGCTAATGTATTAAAGCACCATAAAGTAATGTATTTGGATTTTCTTTCCCCCTGTAGCCACCAGTGGAGCCGTGGAGCGAGAGAAAGCACTGACAAATACGCCGCGCCCTAGCCGCGCCTCCTTGCAGCGCGCTGCCATGGACAGGTTACGTCACCTGAATAATCAGCAAATAGCATGAATCGCATTTTTAAACATTTTTAAAGCGCTTGAACTCCGCCTCGAAACATTATCATGATGTTATGTGGACGCTCTTGAGCTCGTGACTCCCGAGTTCCGCTCAATCTTGGCCCTTCTAGAATAGCACCCTTGAACACTGTCTCAAGATCTATACTGTCCACAAGTTTCATCTATTTTAGCCAGACGCTTCAGTACCGTTTTACCCGATATTATAAGCCAAGCGCAAATGTGCAGCGTGTCAGGTCGCACAATTTTCTCGTCCCTGGCATTAGTCCGTGATTTGTTCAGTTACGCGACAAAGTCAGCGCTTCTGGGTGTTCATCTCTCTCGATCAAGAAAAAGCTTTCGGCAGAGTCAACCACCGATACTTACTAGGAGTTTTGCGTCAATGTGGCTTTCCTCCAGACTTTTCAGCTATGTTCCATGTCTTGTAATCAGACCTGAGTGTTCGAATCCCTGTCAACGGGCTTTTAAGTAGTCCGTCCTCTGTTACCCGTGGGATAAGGGAGGGCTGCCCCTTGTCGCCTTTGCTTTTGTCATTTGTCTCGACCCGCTGCTCCGCGGCATTGATGCAAGCACTGTCATGCGCGGCTTTCAGTTTCCAGGCATGCGCCAAGTTAAAGTGTCTACGTATGCGGACGACATGTCCCTGTTCATTCGGCACGAGGACAGCTATCAAGCGTTTATGCGGCTATTTCATGAGTACGGTGAGCTGTCGGGGTCTCGACTGAACAGGGGAAAAAGTATGGCTGTGCGTTTTGGCGCGTTTGCGTATGGCTTGGCGGGCGACGTGAAATGGGTGATGGGTTTTCTAGTACTTGATGAGGTGTTCCATCCCTCCGGTGAAGTGGCGGGTAGTACGTGGAAGTGCCTCCTCGAGACTGGGGAGGAGCATCTTGCAGTTGCAGTAAAGTTCAGGCTTTCCCTCGCAGAGCGAAGCTGCATCATTATGTTGTCCGTCGTGGCGGCGCTTTTTTATGTAGCACGCGTAGCAAAACCGCCACGCCCATTCACCTGACAGCTCGCCACGAAGTTTGGATCGTTCTTTTGGGCGGGAAAGACAGAAACTCTGTCGCCAGCACTGCTGAGACTGCCCAAGTCAATGGGTGGTTTTAGTCTGCCTTGCTTTCAAACCATGTGTAGCATGCTGGCGGTACGAGCAGTGATCGACCTTGTAGACTCGGATGAGTACCCAGGGAAGGCACTGGTACAGTAGCTTCTGGGAACTTCCTGCTCAAAATTTTATGACGTACACATTGCCGGTTCTTCTGCTGAGCAGCCGCCGCCGTTTTATGCGCATGTTATAAAAGCATTGCAAAATCTCCAGTCTTCCTTGCCAAGCCTCAGTTTCAGGAAAATTACGCCAAGCGAAGTGCGCTAAAATTGGCAATATTCAATTAAAAAATCAACAGGTCGGTCGGTGTCTGTTGGCATCAGCTGACTTCGGCGCACTTCCGGCTAATGTTCGGGAGTTCGGGTGGTTACGTGGCTGGGAAGTTGTCCCGACGTGTGACCGTCTGGCAAGGTTCGACATTGGGCGTTCCGCATGGTGTCCGCACTGCGGCCACTCTGAAACATTAGAACATGCCTTGTTTCACTGTCGTGTAGCGGAAAGGTTTTCAACTGTATTAAGCAGGTTGTTGGGACTCACACTTAGAATGAACACACGTTCACGTGAAGTGTTGGTGAAGTTTCTGATGTGTGCTGCTGCTTTAGTTTTGTGGAGAAATCGTTGTGCCGTATGTCTTCGAGCCCGGCCACAGCGGGAGATGTTGACACTGTTGTGGCCTGTCCGGTCGATTCTGGTGAGTCATTTGGAGCACAAGATGGCAGCTCTAGGAGAATAAGTCTTCCGTTTGGTCCGGTTTACGCGCGTTATAGTGGTCAGGAGCAACATCCTGAGCGTTCATCTAATGCCGTATTGAGTTCAGTATAGTTGATCAACTCATTCTTTGAACGCTGGTGAACTTTGTGTCACTTGACTTGTAGTAGCTTGTTGTCCACCCGGAATAATTTTTGTGCAGTCTGTAGAATCACCATGTTACATGCCCTCTGATTGAATAATGTTCAGTTCTTAGGGAAGCGCTGTTACCACTAGTCATTGCGCCCTGATATTTGGGTTGTAATAAATTCTCTATACCCCCCCCGCCATGGGGATCTACTTGGGTCCAGCGAGCAAGCTACGAGGGCAAGGCGAGCCCCTAAAGTGCTCTACACTTAAAATATCGTTCTGTTTTTGTGGGGGCCGAACTTTCCTTCCAAACAGCCGAAGACAAAGGCTACAGTCAAATACTGGTGACGTGGGCAATTCTGGACATTCTGACACACTTTAAGCTATGCGGTCTTATCCCAAAAACAGGACCCGCGCATGGCGGCTCGGGGCGGCATTACCAGGACAGATCAATAATGGCCGCAGAAACAACAGTAGTCGTTTGGCAGTGGAATTCCTGCGGCCTGGGCAGGAAGTGGGCAGTTCTACTGCGACATATTGAGAACAGCGACCGGAAACCAGACATAATACTACTCTAAAAAACTTAAGGAGTGCGTCGTCCCGTACTTCGCTACAGAGCGATATGGTGTACCGACAACAGCAGGGGAATATGCGTCATGGTCAGGAAAGAGCACACAATTTAATCTCACGAATGTTACAATTGATCACAACTTTGAAGGAAGAGGTGGTAGGCAAGAAAACAAAGGAAAGCATTTATACCCTCAACGTATAAAGTACCTCAAGAAAACGTAAGCAGCTCTTCAGAGCGATCCTACGTAAGGCGAATGCACAGGCAGGCTGCTTCAAGCTACTGGCCTGTGGCGATTTCAACGCCCTGGCCTAGTCCCGGGGTTACGTCAAGAGCAACGCCAAAGGCAGGAACCTGACGCATAATGCCCTCGACAACGGGTAAGTCATTTTAAGGGATCCTGCCAACCGTACGGGAAACGGACAAGAACGGGTGTGGTGTGCAGAGACACCACCCCGACCTCACGTTTGTCAAGAACATCGTGGCGGAGGATGCAGAGTGGAAGAACACCGGACTAAACCTTGGAGTTGATCACATGATAGTGGAGACCACAGTGCGGCGGAGTGGGGCTAGTGCACCTCAGGCACGAAATGACATATGTGTCGACTCGGAAGCCTGCAGAAGGCAAAGAAACGAGGCCGTTGACGAAGACCAATAACCCAAGACATGAACGACTGAATGAAAAATGTTACCAGGCACGTCAAGACGGCCCTGAGAGAAATCGAGACGGACGTTCATGTCGACAGCATGGACAGCAGGCCAGCCCACCTAATCGAGGCGAAGCGATCCCCTCAAGAGCGATGGAAGAAGCAAAGGCTCAACAGAGGGCCGCGGAAGAAGATCGCCGATCTGAATGGCAAGATTGAGGAGCGCTGCTGAGCGCTAAGCAACCACAAATGGACCGAGCTCTACAACGCTGCTGACAGGCGACTCCACAATGGCAGGACCTGCAAGCTGTTCCGGCACCTACATGATGAGAAGAAGACCAAGTCTCATCAGGGGGACCGACATGCAAAGATACGGCTTGCGGAAATCAAGGAAAGAGGCGAGGATGCGGTGAAGAAACTTCTCGAAAAATACGTCCCCTCCACGCAGAAAATCACCCACAGAGATTACCGCGGGAACCCCGATGACAGTTTGGACAGCGATATCGACGTCGAGGAATTCCGGACGGCTCTTCAAGAGCTTAACAGTGGATCGGCACCAGGCCCCGATTACGTGCCGAACAGAGCCCTCAAGAACCTCGATGACCATTCGATTGTGGCCCGCACGAAGTACCTCAAAGAGTGCTGGAGGTCGGGAGTCGTATTGAAGGAGTGGAAACGTTCTGAGATGATTCTGTAACCAAGCCGGGCAATCCCCCGAAGATGGACAACCTCCGTACCATAATGCTCACATCCTGCGTAAGCGAGGTAAAGGAGCATGCCCCACTAGCGCAGAAGTCAACGACCTCTACCCCAAGACTGTGATCGGATTCCGGAAGCACTTGTACACGCAGGATGCCCTGATGCAACTGAAACAGCTCATTGTCGATAGGGACACCCGGTACTCAAGGGCCGTCATGGGCCTGGTCCTACAGGGGGCCTTCGAACACGTCAACCACTCGGCGATCCGAAGGCAAGTATCTAAGCTGAACATGTGCAAGAGGACCCACGAGTGCATAAGCAGCTTTCTGGTGGGCAGAACGGCAGAAATCCCTGCGGGGGGTCTCGCGACGGAAGCCAAAGAGAACGGGAGCCGAGGCACTCCTCAAGGGTTGGTGATCTCGCCGCTCCTATTCTACCTAGTAATGATCGAGGTCACCAGTAGATTCGCAGAGGTGGCGCACGCCGGGCACACCATATATGCTGACATCACGCTGTAGCTCAAGGGCGGCAGTGACGCTCGAGTAGAAGAGCCACTTCAGTGGGTGGTACGGATGGTCGAGGAAAGCCTCGAGAGCCTCGGCCTGAGATGCTCACCGAGTAAGTCCAAGCTGCTGCAGCACACGCCCAAGGAGAGTCCGCACCGAAAAGAGAAGTGACCGCAACGAAGTCTCCGTTTACACCAAAGGCCGTACCGCCATACCCAGAGTCGTAGACATCCGTATCCTGGGAATGCTTATTAACGATCTCGGATGGAATGGGAACATGGTGACACGGGTCGTCGGAAAAGCGGCCAATGTGAATGAGAAGAGTGTCGAACAGACGGAGGGGACATAGCGAGGAGAACCGCACGAGGCTCGTGCACTCTTTCATCGTGAGCCACATCACTGACGTGGCTGCCTTCTACAGATAGAAGAAGGGCGAAAAGAACAAGCTCGAAGCAGTCATCCGAAGGGCACACAAGAAGGCCATCGGAGTTTTTGAGTTCACCAGCACAGAGAGGTTGTACACTCTGGGCATCTACAACACCTTCGAAGAAATCGCCGAGGCCCAGCTGTAGAGGCTATACACAAACACGTTTATAGCGAATTGCAATATGCACCGCGATTAGTTCGATATATCCAATAGTTCGATATAGCCAAACCCGCCTATAACGAACTTACTGTTACAAGTTCGCAATCCGCGGGAGCCCCCCCCCCTCCTGCTCCCCAACTCAACCATCCCCGCATGCAGAAACGAACAGAGTAAAGTAGCCATTACAATACCCACAATATTCCATTTATTGCAAGTAATACAGCCACTTTCCTCCTGAACTGCCCACTTTGCAAAGAAAAAAGCGGTGATTTTTCTTTTCACTTTCGTTGTGGCGCCTTCAACTACCATAGCATTCTCTACACGAAACATTGTTTGCACCAGTTCAAATCCGCGTCCTCCAAAATCTAAAAAGCATTGGCGGAGCCCATCGACTGCCGAAAGCGCTTCATTATAAGTGTCGGACGGCTTTCACTCGCGACATAATCGGGAACGTGGGGGAGCTCTTTGCACAGTTCACCGATGCAGCTCTCTTTGTCCGAACTCGCTGACTGCGTGGGTTCCGCCGTGAATCCCGCGCGCTGGAAACAGTTACGGAAAGTGTCGGGCGTCACGTCGCTCCATGCAAGGCGCAATGTCTCAGCCGCAACTCTTGCTCCGTGGTAGCGGCCAATCAACATCTCAATCCCCGCTCTGAGACTATACATTTCGGCGGCCATTCTAGGCGCGCCGAGTTCGATATATCGGATGTGAACTTCGTTATAAGGAATATGTTTCCCATGTATTTCCGTAACTGAAATATTTTTGTTCGATATAGAGCATAATTCGCTTTATCCGGGTTCGTTATAGCCGGGTTTGACTGTATATATGACCAAGCCCGGTAGGAGAATTTTGGAAAAGCTGGTAATCCGATACCACGAACACCAAGGGGCCAAGACTCTCGTCCCAGTCGAGATAAGGAGCAAAATCCGCGTGGACGCGATCCCGCGATACGTGTACCCCGAGTACAACGAAGACAGACACAAGGCGAGGGCCAAGAAGCTAGCGGACCCTCACGCTGGCGGTGGGGGCGCCCGCTGCGTGGATGTTGCCGAATATGCGAGCAGAAGAGGTTTCGCCGTGGTTGTCATCGATGCCGGGGAGAGCATCAGAACAGCTACCAGCACGACGAGCAGTAAACCCGAAGAGGCCGAAGCAGTGGCCGTCGCACTGGCCATCAAATACCCGGGCTGCAGCACTATCCTTAGCGACTCGTGGCAGGCAATCAGGAACTTTGACCGAGGTGGGGTCTTTGCATCTGCGACGAAGACTTTGGACGAGACACCGAGACACCTAGAAAGGGCGAGAACCAAGTGGTTTGCAGCACATGCAAGGGAAGTGTCGGACAACAACACAAACAGCACACGCCCGCCCGCGCGCGCGAAATCACGGACCACGCCGGGTCGAGCGGTGATCACTTCTAGTTCAGCACAACGGACATAATTACCAGCTTAAAAAACAAGGTCTATCGGCTAGCCAAACGCGCTCTCCCGGCTCCCTGTAAAGGGCTGAGCAGGGAGCAGGCATTCATATATCGGCAGCTCCGAACAAGAACGGTCATGGGCCCGGCGTTCATGCGCAACATTTTCTCGGAGGCACAACCAGACGGTACGGGCAGGGTGCGTCGCAAAGTCCCCGCGACGCTCGAGTCCCGGACTCTCTCAACTTTCCGGAAGATTCTACATAAGAAAGACTTCCGCCTGCCTTTGAAGATGCGAACCGATCTGACAACCAAGACATCCAATTCGAGGCCGTCCAGTGGGTCGTTGTGGCGTTGGCCAGGCCGGAGGCCTCGAATCCCGGCAACGAGCGGTGGGCCTCTAACCTTGGTGGCGGAAGTGAGGACGACTCTGGTGAAATCCGAAGTCTTAACTTGAACTTTAACTGCAGGCACAATAAATGTTTTTACAATCCAATCCATTCGGCAGCTGTGGTCCCCAAAACAGAGTCGCCTACAGAGCTGCACCTCCGGAGTATCTACGACTGCGCCGAGGACAGTGCCTGCGCTCTGCACGAAAACCTCGCACGAACACGAGGGTCGAGGTCCTGAGGATGGAGACAGGACAATAGTGCAGGCGAGCTGTCGTGTTACGCTCCGCACTGGCGCCGAAACGCAGTATTCGAAGCCTCCAGGTCGTCACCACCCCCGCGGAAAGCTTAGATCACGACTAGTTCTTTCCGGTAGCACGTGCCCTGGTCACCCTGATAGAGGTTACCTGATAGAGGTTCAGCATCACCCTGATAGAGGTTACCATGTGGTATGCCAAGATCTCCCTGTACTCCATCAAGTTCATTGCGTATCTGGTGTCGTGGAACGACACACTCTCTAAGTTAAAAGTGAAGAGCATTTTGCGGTTCTGGACCAAGCGCTTTTATATCTCGTCCCGAGCCATGGTCAGGAACAGGAACATCGTGGAATTCCCACTGACCGCATTGTTCGAGACGAACCGCTTGTCCGGTCGGGTTCTGAAGGCCCTTCGAAGCAAACATGGCCTTCCCAATCTGGCCGTTAGGTTCGCAACAAAGCAGCGACAAGGCAGGCGGGCGGCCCTGGTGTTTGAGGAGCTCAGCGCCAAAGCGTCCTTCCTGCGGCATCTGATGGTGACGGGACAAAGCGAGAACTCCAGAGCTGCCAGACTGTCCGACCATTAAATGCGGTCAAACTACTTGCGCATAGTTGACGTCGTCTGAGAGAGAGCCGTCTGCTACCCCTCCCCAGGCAAGCAGACAGACGCCCTAAACCTCGAGTGCTGGTCCAGCACTGTAAAGAATATGAAGCTGTCTGATGTGGTGCAGATGAAGCCTGAGATGTGAAAGGTAGTAGTTCAACTTGAAGTCAATTCACTGTGAATGTCGCACATTACAATGACAGTTCGGTGCTACTAAACAAAGTAAACTACTGACGGCAAAAAAGTAAAATTATGTAAATTTGTGTCTAAGATTCGAAGTGGTACTTACGGTATACTACGTCATACCTACAGAATGCGGGTCTAACTCGCATATCCTAAACCACAGCCGAGTTTCACTTCTAGCTAACTAAAAGTGAGCTAGAGCATATTGAATTGCGACCTTCATCAGAGCGTCAGAGACATGCATTGAGTAAGGTAATTGCATCAGTAATAAAGTAAATTTACGAGAACGGTGAATATATATAGGTGCACCTGTCGTGGCGGGAACGTCTTCAGCACTCAGGGCGAGAAACGCTTAAGAAGCAGAATATTTGTGTCTCGAATCTGGTGCAGGAGGCATGTGTCCTCCAATCCAGCATACAAGCCTCCGCCCAGACATACGCATCCGATTTACAATTCCCCAAAACGACTCTCAAGGGCTATTGGCATTGCTATTGCCATCCGCACAGAGTTTCCAACTAAGGTTGAAGAGATGGCAAATGCCATGGCTCTTATTTACTGGCCTCAACCTACAATGACAACCTCAAATTCAAAACTGGCTATTCGAAATTTTGCCCGAGGCAATATCTCCTCGAATGTCCTCCGAATTCTCCAACAAAATCCATTCACTAACTCAGTGGAATTCGTCTAGGCCCATGTCCATGCAGGGCTATAGGGGAATGACACGGCACACATGGCGGCCGAGGGCTGGCACACCGGGCCGGTGTGAACATCTCCCCCCTTCATGGCGCAAATCAATGAAAGGCAGGCTAATTACTTTTGATGACATCACAGGGCAGTACCGTCTCTCCCGTCTTCTCCACCCACCACCCCATGCAACTCTTCCGTAACACAAAGTACGAACATGGGGACTCCTTCAAACGGGAGCCTTTCCAACTAGATCCCTTCTCCATCATATTGCCCGTAAATATGTTCCCCTCTCCTCAATGTCCCCTCTGTGGGGCGTATGCATTGCTAACCCTTTGCATGTGGGAATTCCCTCAAGATCGTTTCCCGCTCAATTTCCAGCACCAAGCAGAGGGAGGCGTGAGACTTTGAGAAATTAAAAACCTTCCACCCAAGAGTTATTGGTGGAACAACCTGCTTTAGTCACTACCAGCCTGATAGCCACCCCGTCTGTTCACAATAGTGTCTCTCTCTCTCTGACTGATGAGCAGCCCTCTGACTGACCAACTGCCCGTTTGGTATGTAAATTGAACCTTTTCTGTTCGTGCACAAAGCAAAGAGAATGGTACACAACCTTGAGAATTTTAATTGCCTTGGTCGGTGAAATGAAACAGCACGCCTGTGATACTTCAGACCAGAGTGTGTTTATTTGTAATAGCTGCCATCGGTGAGGAATCTTCGGGCTCCATTCATTCTCAAAGGGCCAACAATTCTTAGCCGACGGCGTAGTATTTAGGTATACAAAAACGTCGGCCGCGTCCGTCTTCTTGGCATGGACAGCGCCTTGGACATTGGTGCTGACTATTACACTGAAAAAGAAATACGGCGGAGTCTACTTTTCACGCCCCTATATATTTTTTTGTTTTCTATAAGTTTTGCGAGTTTTTTATTCCCAAAAGATTTTGCTGCCGTTAGGTTAGTTTAAGCTCCATAAAAGTTGTGGAGTATTTATGGAGGTCAAAGTAAAAACAAGACACTTATTACAGAAAAGCTTTTGTTGAAGTTATGAAACGTTTACATTGTTGTAGAAACGGAAGCCCTAGAATTTTTGTAATGCCCACTTTTGCAAAATGTGTATTTACTGATTTCTAGGGGTCTGCGAATATCAAATTTTTCGAATACGAATAGAATACAGATATCTAGCTTCGAATATCGAATCGAATATTGAATAATTATTGGGAATGTGGCTTTAAAAATCTTTTTTTTTTCATTCCTTTGTGTATTTTGATGAAAATTGGCACAGCAACTGCAAATGCTTGTGTGATAGCACCATAAAAATTTCGACGTAATATTTTGAAGACTTTTTGTTTATCAAATTTTCTTTCGGTTCACGTTGTACCGAGCTTGAGCGGCCTATAAGACATGATAAAAAACTTGTTCGAAGTGCTTTGCATTCCCAAATAAATGGACGAGGTCGTTACAGTCAGATTTGTTTTGATTAAAACACAATTTTTTTTGTTCTCAGTTTTTGAGAGGTGAATGTACAAAGGGCATATAGGCCATGAACGACTATTTGAATGAAAAATTCACAAGAAAGCAAACCTGAAAAACCAAGAGTGTCACAACCGCAGCTGTTCATCAAGGAAGTTAACTCAAAGAACGGAACGAAAATACACCTATCGGTTACTGGAAGGAACGACGTATGTGGCAAAAAAACTGTTTTGAGAAAACGGTTTCCGAGGTTGCAACATAAATATAATTCATGAAACGTCACTAGGACTGTAGCCTTTCGTGTCATTTTGAACACGGGGCTCCCGGGATGCCTTGGCTTGAAATCGGCGTGCCCTGTGGAGCCTTGTTTTCTTCATAAAACGTCATTTTCGGCTCCTCTGTGAAGAGTACATAGCCCAGTTTGCGAACCAAACGAGGGGAGATAGCTTTCAATGAAAAGTAAGTTAGCTGGTTGCCTGTATGGCACAGGACATGTACTTCCCTCTGCAGTGTTGGGACTATGGCAGCAAGTGAACCACTCTTTTTTACTTAAATTTGAAAACGGAGTTTTGACTCTTTTATGATTTAATTATAACCTTGCCTGGAGCAGCAACTTCGTACTCGTACGCGCAGGTGTTCGTTGCCAAAATGTTACATACTACAAGGATACAAACGAGCTACTTTGAAGCTTGGTATAATTATCTGCGTAACCCCAACTTCAATGCATGCCCATTTTAGTACTCTTGACATTCAGGGCATCCAATATTCCTCGCAGGACGAGAAATATGCACTAAACTATAGAAGTATGCATTGGTCATAATAATGTCACTAAAAAATTCAATTTGTAAATTCTAAGAGAGTAAGGTACACCCGGCGTCAAAATAAGCCGGGGCACGTGAGCGCGTGGCAAAATACATCGCCGCGACACCTGACGTTGCACTTCTGGTGTCGAGACACCGATGTGCGCATGCGCGCCCAACCACGCTCGCTTGCCTGTCTTTTCTTTCGCTTCAAACGGCAGCGCTGGTCACATTCAGCGCTTCGTACCAGGGGTCACTCTCTTAACTCAACCCGTCTTGCTCGCACACGCTTCAGCGGCCGAGGGCGAGTGTGAACATGCGTTGCTCACTCTGCCCTGCTGTGAGAGATAACCAATATTGCCCATCTCGAGGTGACAATTGTGTCTCTCATATGCTCTCCCACCTCGCTATTTCTAACAGCGGCATTTTCTTGGGCTGGGCTTGACTACAGCCTGTCCTTGTATCGTTTTAAGCTACCCCCGGAGTTCCCAGCGATGCTTTTGTGTTTACAGGTAAAGCCGACTTTATGCAGATCGGCGGAAGCTTGGTCTTTGTAAGATGGCCTTCCCACACAGCTTGTTGCGCAGCGAAGCACGGAAATCTACGGAGGGAGTATGATTAAAGAAAACGGCTTTAACTCATGTGTTATTAAATGTATCCAAAAACCAATTCTATTAAAATTTGCTAATAAGTCGACTATACCGCTATGTCGAGTTTCGCTCACTTGTCGTAATTAGGTAATAAAGTTGTAAACGATGGAGAATTACTTTGTTGTCATGATAACGCCATCTACGGAGAGAGATTTCCATGTGTTGGAGAAAACGGTTGTAACTGTGGCTCCGCGCTGATTCAGTAAGTATCAATCACTATCGGTGTAACGAGTTTTAATATTTTTTTGGTAAAACATGCAACAGGTTGTTAACTAAGAATGGTCACACCAAAACAGAATACTAACCGAAGCGAGAAATAATTTATTTTATGAAGATGTGATGAGACTTCACCTTGCATACGTTCTGAAACAATTAAACAAGGGGAAAACGGGAGAAGAGATCTGCGTGGTCGTGGGTTTTACAAAAAATAGCGAAAATTAAAGCCGGTGAATGAATAAAACCAGCTAAAAATCAAAGCACCGCTCAATGCCAGCAATGAAAAAGTATCTGGGAAGTACGCTGCGGCGCTCCTTCCCATTACGCAACTTCAGTAGTTGGGGAAGCGGCCGCCTGCGGAAATGATCTCGCTCATCCTTCTTGGCATTGACTCGTAAAGCGAAACTCGCGATTTGCGCGAAGGCTATCCCATTCTTCCCGAATGGCGGTCCAGAGTGCGTCCACTGTGCCTCCTTGCAAGTGGCGCCTGGACAGGCGCGACTTCATGAGCCTCCACACATTCTCGATAGGATTCGCATCCGCACCGTACGGAGGTCACTGTAAAGTGTGTACGCCTAGATACTCCAGCAGTTTGGTCACGCGACGGGCCATGTGCACGGGGCTTTTGTCCTGCTGAAACATAAAGCACCCGTCGGGGAAACGCTCATCGAGCACGTAGGGGATCATAGTGTCTTCTAGTAGCGCACTGTAGCAGGACGCCGTGAAGTTCCCTTCAATGCGGACAAGAGGTCCTAGACCCTCCCGGCTCATGGCTCCCCACACAGAGACTGCGCAGCGGTTGCTTGAAAGGGCACTGTGGATGTAGTCCGGGTTGTACCTGAAAATTTAGAAGAGAACGGATTTACAGCTAAAAAACATAAACAAATGTAGCGGACGAGGATAAAAATTACGAACGCGTTGTATATTATTTCATGCCGACAGCCTGAAAAGCATGCATTAGATATCATGCTAACAAGAAATTATTTATTCCAAATTACTTTGCACCATGAGTACTTAGATATAAACTGGCATTACCAAAAAGGCTTCACCGAAAGAATTTCTAAAACTTTTTTGGAACGGTAAATCTACGAGAGCTTTCGCCCTTTCCACAAGTAAACGATGCGGACATAAGAAAGTGAGAGCAGCCGTTACCTCAAATTCAAGGGCCTCCACACCCGCCGCTGCTGATCCCAGCGAGTACAAAAGGTGGAGACGTCAGAAAAAACGACAGTGCCCCATTCTTCTTGGCTCCAATGCTGGTGCTGCTGTGCAAATTGCAGGCGCTGCTGGCATTGTCGCCCAGTCAGAAACGGCTTTTTCTCAGCCACACAGTTCAAAAGCCTGGCTTCCTTCAAACGCCGTCGTATTGTCGACGTGGACACTTCCAAAGACAACTCGCCACGAATTTCACTCGCATTCAGAAAGGGGTCTGCAACAACTGCCTCAACAATGAGTTCGTCCTCGACGTGTTGTGTGACCCTTGGTCGGCCAGGCCTCTGAGCATCCACAATCCTTCCTTCGTCGGGAAAGGCACGAATTATTCGGCTCACCGCGGTCTTCGATGGGCCCATCCGTCGGCATATGACTCGCTGCGCAGCCCCTCCAGGAAAAGTTTTGTTATTAGCTTCCGATCTTCAACCGGAACACGTGGTGCCATTTTGCTATACTGAGGATCCTTGTTCTGCCAAATACGGTTTGCGGGGAAGCAGCGGCGAATCGTAAGCTCGAGCGCATGACAAGAAATAGCGTCACTGCTGCATCCGTGCCGCACATTTGAAAACAACATGCTCACTCTGCAGATGAATGCTCATGTTATCGGGGTGCCTTTGGCGACAGTATTTAGTAGTTTTTGTTATTTCTTTTCTTAAGGGCTTTACTGGGCGTTAGTCCTGATATGTTGCCGCGAAAGAATGATCTTGGCAGCCGGTCGGCTAAACTGTAAAAATCTGGTCGCGATATTTCAGAGCAGTATGTCCGAGTCAAGATAGCATAATATTTATGTCGCGTTTTGCGGGGTATGTGGGAAGTAACATGACCACGGGGTCACATAGATCGCCAATGCAACGTTAAAAAATAACCCGCGTATTCACCCGCTTCACAGCATATGTTTTCGAAAGACGACTGCAGACAAAACGCCCGTGTGTTCGAGATCTCGGCGCACGTTAATATCCCCAGGCGGTCAAAATGACTCCCGAGCCCAACCCTATTGCGCGCCTAATCAATCAATCAATCAATCAATCAATCAATCAATCAATCAATCAATCAATCAATCAATCAATCAATCAATCAATCAATCAATCAATCAATCAATCAATCAATCAATCAATCAATCAGTCAATCAGTCAGTCAATCAGTCAGTCAATCAGTCAGTCAGTCAATCAATCAATCAATCAATCAATCAATCAATCAATCAATCAATCAATCAATCAATCAATCAATCAATCAATCAATCAATCAATCAGAGACGACTACCTCCTGCAACCCCTGCAATGTAACACTATATCCTCTCCGCCCCTAGAACCCGAGATGTTCTCCTTCCCTTTCACTTCTCCTTTACTGAATGCAACGGACGTTTGAAGTTTTCGTCCGCTCGCAGGTAGCCCTCACAATTTGTTGGGAGCGCGCGACTATTTCTTTTTTTATTTTTTCAGCTGGGTGCAGCTTAAGCAGATCATAGTTTTTGTTTTAATTCTTGCTATTTTTTCGCATTTCCGAAACATTATTTAACGGGTTGATTTTTATTTGCTGTAGTAAACCCTAACCCAGCGTGTATACTCGCCACGAAAAAAAAAAGACTCTGGTACACTCGTCGTGTTGTCCACCTGTATGAGCCATGGAATAAGCTGAAGTAGTTTGCAACGGTTTGTGTATTTTTACTTTGCCTTTAAGAATTTTTTCAACTGTTCTTGGCGGTGTAGTTAAATTGATTGACACGCAGACAGACCGATATTTTTGCTTTTAGATAGCGAAAAAAAAAGAATACAGCATTTAAAACTAAGATAGCAGTCCAGTTGCAATGTATCTTTTGTCAGACCAGCGCAAAGCGAGCGACGCATGTTCACACTCGCCCTTGGCCACTGAAGCGTATGCGAGCAAGACGGGTTGAGCAAAGAAAGTGAGCCCTGGTACGAAGTGCTGAATGTTACCAGCGCTGCCGTTTGAAGCGAAGAAGCGAAGGAAAAGACAGGCAAGCGAGCGTGGTTGGTCGCGCAAGCGCACATCGGTGTCTCGACACCAGAAGTGCAACGTCAGACGTCGCGGCGATGCATTTTGTCACGCGTTTGCGTGCTCCGGCTTATTTTGACGCCGGGTGTACATTTTTAACGCATTGGTATTAATAATTTCCTTAAAAATTGAATTTTTCACATTCTACGAAAGTAAGGTATATTTTTAACGATTTCAACACGTTTTTATTCTGAACTCAGACCTGTTCGCATGATTACTCGAAGTGCGCGGGAAACGTTGCGCAAGAAAGCGATATGGTCGACCGCATCGCGCCGCTCGTATGCCGAAACATGTCATACTTTGGTTGTCACTGAAATGGCCCTTCAGTTCGCTTTTAAGATGAAATTTAACGTCACAGTAATTAATTACAACTACTGGCGTTCAATCATACCCGGTTGCGCAGTCTAGCGATGCTCCAACGTGCAGCGGCTATGCCGTGCGCGCCGCAGCTCTTGACGCGTCGGCCGTTTTAGCGTGTAAGCATCACAAATCAGACGAAAAGTTCACTTCCCGAACCCGTATCACAAGCGCACACCGCGTTTCACCCTCCTGGGTAAAGTCACGCGAATCACAAAGCGTTCGATGACCACCGCTTTTCGAGCTACGCAACATCCCTCAATCTGGCTTGTAATCTGAGGCATTCCCATCTCGATAATGTCCGCGTTGAATACCACAGCATGTAAAATGATAGAACAGGAACTCGACCGAGCGAAGCAGCGAAAATTACCTCTGAAACGCGCACTACGCAGTTCAGGCGGCCGCCATCTTGCATTGCCGCGGCGACGCCAAATCAGGAGGGCCGTTTCAGCGCGCGCCGACCGGAAGGCCGTTCGCGCTTCAGAATTGTTTTCTGGCTTCGTTTTTGCGCCTTTCATTTTCTGCCGTTCGTACGTTTGTAAATGAAAGAACATAAAATACTCGCCGCTGTGTGCTTTCTCGCCGGAGGGCCGGCCTTTGACCCGAAGGTGGTGGCGCCCTATTGAACATTCCGAAGATGGCGGAGTGACAGCTGTCTACGTGAATTTAGGCCCTCCCTTACGCGTGTACTGAAGCTTGAGGGGCGTTCCCGGAGAGAGAGTAATACCGAAGTGTTATATGGCGAAACTTGGCCGTTAGAAAGCCTTCTTGTCTGAGCTCTCTGCTAGGCAGGTTTCCGACGAAACAAGGAGTCCCGACCGCTAAAGCTAGGTTGCGATTTGTGAGCCCCCTAAGCGAGAGTTAGACTGAAGGTTAGGCTACAGCTGTGTACCGGGCAACTAGACGGGTCCTGCGGCGGGAACAGAGTCCCGGCCGTCGTTCCTTGAGTGGTTTGTGTACGCTCCGAGCATAGGAGAGTTAGACGGAGTTGAGAAGCGCGAGTGACTTGTGCGCACTTGTAGCAATAGCGTCTAACTGCAGTTTGAAGTTTTTTGTTTTATTACTCATGTACCCAGTTATCCTGCTGTAAATAGCTATATATAAACTCTTCGTTTCGCCTTCTTCCACTACAAACACCTCGACTTCGTCGATTCGGTCACAATTTCTGAGAACTTGAACACCATCGCCCTGCGAGCGTCCTGCCAAATCAACCGGAGCCCGGGCGATTGGGTTTCTGATCGCTACCGGACTTCGGGGAAACGAACATCAACAATTTTTGCTATGATAATGATGATGATGATGATGTGTGTGTGTGTGCGCGTGTGTGTGTGCGTGTGTGCGTGCGTGTGTGCGTGCGTGAGTGTGTGTGTGGTGGTGGGTGGGTGGGTGTCGGTGTGTGTGTGTGTGTGTGTGTGTGTGTGTGTGTGTGTGTGTGTGTGTGTGTGTGTGTGTGTGTGTGTGTGTGTGTGTGTGTGTGTGTGTGTGTTCTGGCGGGGCAGCTCGTTTAGCAGCGGTGGTAGACGAAGCACTTGTTTTGTGTGAGAAAGGGATCGTGTCATCAGCAAACGCATTAGGGCGCGATATTATGGCGCTATCTCGTAGGGGGTCGCCGCGGCGGAGCTCATGTCACTCGGCACCCTCGGCTAACCGGCCACCCTCTCACAGGTTTGTCATACTTTCCTGCTTTGTTTTTCTCTTCGCTCTTTCTTCGGTGTACGCCGCTTTCTCTGGGCCACAACGACCCAACGAGGCACGATGGAGAGGGACATCGTTAAACCAAAGTTAGCCACCCTGTCGTGCAGAAGTGGATGGGCAGCCACGCGGTTAGGGAATGGCACCGCTGAGTAAAAGTGCACTATATACCGTCTCACTATGAAGGCTCGCTAAAAGGGTTCAACTTAAATTGAAGTTGACTCAGCGAGAAATGGAACGGAAGATGATAGGTGTAACATTAAGGGACAAGAAGCGAGAGGTGTGGGTCAGGGAATAAGCGCGTGTGAAGGAGATATTAGTTTAAATTAAGAAGAAGAAATGGATGTGGGCTGCGTATGCAATGCCAAAGCAAGATAGCCGTTGGCCATTAACCGTAGCAGAGGGGATTCCTAGAGAAGGCAAGCGTGGCAGAGGGCGGCAGAAAGTTAGATGGGGAGATGAGATCAAGAAGTTTGCAGGGATAAATTTGTCGCAGTTATCACCGGAACGGGATAATTGGAGATCTGTAGAAGAGGCCTTTGTCCTATAGTGGGCGTATAGCCAGGCTGGGGCTGCCATGCTGCTGATGATATACCGTCTAACAACATCAGACAGCATGTAAAAGTCTTGGAAATAACCATGTTTCCTACACCCTTGAAAGTTACTCGGCAAGGCAGATAATGGCTGTCGCGACCAGACAACCTAAAAGGGGCTGAGATGCTCCCTATACAACATTCCTCCCTCTGCAACACTGGCCGGCTGCGTTTTGCCGACCAGTGTTGTCCCCGTAATCGGTAGCTGGTTGCGCACTTGTTCCTGGCGACACTTTGAAACTTTCGTATGTGAAACGTTCAAGTATATTTATCCCGGGAGGAGTCTGACTTTCAGCAGGAAGCGCGCTGCTTCCTTCTTTGATTGTTCGTTATTGCATGAGCAACGAATGGGGACGGTGAGGAGAAATATTCGCCGTTGAAACTGCTGACGCAGTACCACAGAATGACGTAGAATGAAAGAGCTCGTGACGACACCCGGCGGAGATGTTGGCTACGGTGTAACGTCGGGGTAATGGAAATTCGAGGTGGCGGCATTTTCCGAACGTTTTTTTTTTTTTTTTTGCGTTCCGACGCGCTTTGCACAGCCCGCGGATTTTGCTCGCGAAGGTCGTGCGACAACTGCCGACCTGCTAGCTTCTGAACGGAGAACAGTTCTAGCAGAACGCCAAAACCCCGCAGAAGGTATACAGGGTGTTTCAGTGAACACTTTCAAAAATTCCTGAAGGTAGGCTTTTCAAGAAAAATAGGAATTCTCTTAAGGAACAAGCTATCAGGTTCAGCGGACGTCAGCAGTTATAAGAAACATGCGAATTACATAGTTAATTAACTAAAATTGTCTAATTAACTTTTTAACTAGTGAAGTTTGGCCGTTATTGCCAATGGCAAGTTTGTAGCCTCGGAAACGACGATAACCGATCAGTTTTCAAAGCAAAGAAAAAGGGACTCTGTAAAGCCCTGCAGCCCGCAAAAAATCGAGCATTTTTCCCCCATGAAACCGAAACTCAGCGCACATGGTGCGCCGGAAGTGTAGTGCAAACGCAACATCCGCTGATGACGTGTTGCTGTGACTGTGTCGCCCAATTCAAGAAGGGGCTGGTGATTCCCCACGCTAGGGAACCAGCTGATATCAACGCCATGCCTCCTGTATTTTTTCAGCGTTATCTTTTCTTTCGTTGGTAGGCGCAAGAAACAAAGGCCATCGCCCACTACACGGTCGCCCGTTTCGGCAGCCCTAGTGGACGTTGCCGACAGTTTTGCTTTTATTTTTTTTTTATTGTCTTGACCACATCTTAAGTGGCTACCAGACGTGCAAAGTGCGAAACGTCACCATCCGTTCATTTTTTCGTTAGCTTTATCTGCTGCTCGTTTATAATCGCTGCGTGTTAGAAAGCGCCTCAGATAAAGGAAAGGCTTGTTTGCTGAGCCAGGAGGGATTTCGCGGCTATAGCTTGCGGCCTTGCGTAGTGCTTGCGGCTTTTCGCTTTAAAATGCTTCTTTACGCAGTGTGCGTGCGACATAGCCAAGACCGTACCACTGGTGTCACCTCTTCCATTTGAGGATCAAGGTTTCAAAGCCACCGCGTTATTATTGTCAAAATGGCTGCGCCAGCTCAACTCCAGTACTCCGTTGCCGAGAAAGTGGACATTTTACTGGCTTATGTGAGCGCGCAAAAGGACGCGCAACTGGCATCGATGCTGTATGCTGCCCAACATCCTGGCCGTCGTGTGCCAGCTCGTGCCACATTTGTATCGATATTTAATCGGTTTAGAACCACTGGATCAGTCCATGCTCAGAGAAGGAAGCGGCCAGCCAGTGCAACCGAAGATTTTGACATCGATGTGCTGGCATACGTCGCTGTCAGGCCGGAAGCAAGCGTCAGGGAAATTGCCAGCGCATATGGAGCGAGCCCAGCTTCAGTTTGGAGGTCACTTTCAAGACACAGCTACCACCCATATCATGTGTGTCTTCACCAAGAGCTCAGACCAAGCGACTTTCAAAAACGGCTTGATTTTTGCAACTGGTGCCTTATTCAATGCGACGAAGATCGGGAATTCCTCAACAGAGTGCTTAGGACTGACGAGGCCCAATTTTGTAGGAATTCGAATGTCAATTTGCACAACGCACATTATTGGTCTGATCAGAACCCCCACTGGCTCCGTGAGCATAAGCACCAGGTAAGGTGGTCAGTAAACGTATGGTGTGGTATTTATAACGGCTGTATTATTGGTCCTTACTTCATTGACGGAAACCTTACCGGAAAGAAGTACACAGAGTGCGTCTTAAAGGGCGTCGTCTCCGAGTTTGCCTCAGAGTTGCCACTGGCTGCGCTGAAAAAAATGTGGTTCCAGCACGACGGAGCCCCGCCGCATTTTTCCTCACTGGCTCGTAAATTCGTCGATGAGTCCTTTCCCAACCAGTGGATTGGGCGTGGTGGAACCACACCATGGCCGCCTAGGTCACCCGATTTGTCACCTTTGGACTTCTTCCTCTGGCGATATGTTAAAAATGAGGTTTTCAAGACTGAGCCGGCCAACCTCGAGGATATGAAGCAACGTGTGAGGAGCTCCATCGACAACATTCCCAGACAGATGATTTTATCCACTATAAACTCCATGAAAGAGCGCCTTCGTCTGTGCATTGCAATGGACGGAAAACAATTTGAGCACATCATGTAAAATATTCTGTGCAGTCGTCCAAAATATTACTGTTGTGGAGCGCCCAAATAGGCCTACAACCAAATGAAACATTGAAATAAACCATTTTTGTTCATTGATATTTGTTACATGACTCAAAACAGCTAAAAAAAGTATGAGGTCAGGATTTACTAATCCTATGTCAGCACTTCTTACAACAAATGGAACGGAAGCTGGTACAAAACAATGTCGCGCTGCAATTCCAAAAAGTTGTCAGCTACGATTTTAGCCGTCAAGCCGATACCACGTAAAAATAACTCGAGTGTTGCATTCCCCAATACCGGCGCCGCAAAACAAGCTCTGCACTGGCACAAAAGTGTGCCTTTATTCTTTGAACAAAGCTAGTGCATTGTAAATGGTAATTAAAGGCTGCTTCCGGAGGTAAGTGCACTGGCGGAGCCCCAGGTTGGCTCCTAACAGCATTTCAAAATCCGCAGCTACGTAGTTGGCGATTACTAGACTTTGGCTTCCGCCCAGTGAGTAAGCAAAAGTTGCGCATGATGCACTGCTGCCTATGCCTCGCATCGAGGCTCCCTAGCTAGGGAAAATTGCACTTACATTTCGAATTGGCCGCCAAATCTATTGAAACACGTCACCAGCGGACGTTGCGTTCGCTCAGCACTTCCAGCGCTCATCGAGCGGCGAGTTTCGTTTTTGAGCGCAAAACAAACGCAGGTTTCCTCGCGCTACAGGGCTTTAAACACCGACTTTTTCGGTGTTTTAAAACCTGATATGAAATCGTCTTCCCGGGGCTACAAAATCACCATTGACAATAACCACCAAACTCTGCTAATTAAGAAGTCAATTAGTAGAGTTTAATTACCCACCTAACTAATGTGCACACCCTTGATACTATCTGGCGTCCGCCGCAGCTAGCAATCTCCTTCTGAAGAGGGTTTCTTTTTTTCTCGAAGAGCCTATTTTTAAGAATTTTTGGCAGTGTTCGCTGAAACACCCTGTATATAACCCGAAACAGGCATTTAAAGGCTCTAAAAATACTATAGAGGCACGAACCTCAAAATAGGCAATTATATAGGGCACAATAAATGACTGCTTAAACTGTTCCGTCTCACTTAATTGGTGCTTTGGTGTCAAACAGGCTTGATAAAGACTTCGCGTGGGCCTCCTGTGTGCGGCGGAACATCTTTCCGTTTCACGCGGGCCCTGCGCGGGGCCCCGCGTGGGCGTCGCTGGCCTGCCGGAATTGATTGCCGGTTGTTGTCGGAGTGCATCTGGATGGCGCCTATAGCATCGGACGGCGGACGCTCGCTGCGGCGTCGTGGAGGCGGTGGCCCGCCTTCTGAGGTGGACGGGGCGACGGATTGGTCCTATTTGGGGGGCGGTGGGGACTCCAGGGAAATAAGGCACTTTTATACTAAACGTCCGCTCTCTAGTGACGATCGCTCTGCAGTTGGGGCGAGAGAGTTAGCGCTAGAGCTATTTCCTCTCTTGACTGGTGTC
This sequence comes from Haemaphysalis longicornis, assembly GCF_048455015.1. Lineage (NCBI taxonomy): Eukaryota > Metazoa > Arthropoda > Arachnida > Ixodida > Ixodidae > Haemaphysalis > Haemaphysalis longicornis. The sequence continues at coordinate 973,747 of NW_027526319.1, forward strand.
GAAGCTTTCAAAGAGACCCCGCTAATATATTTTTTCTTAACGATGATGGCGGCTGTGACAAATCCGGTGGGTGAAGGTATTGCAACGTCCGTGTAAACAACTCCGAATATAGAGCTGTATTTTTTTCTTCCGTTATGGCACGAGCTTTTCTTCTATCTTGGTGTGTGGAGGAGTCTATGCTATTTAAGAGAGGGGGAGTGCTGATAATATATATATTCAGAATTCAGGAGGCTTGGGAACGGGTTCTTGAGTGAAGGTTTGCTTAAAATATGAAGGCAACCTAGCAGGCGTCTCTGAGGTTTGGTCTGCGTATGCCTGTAGTGTCATGTGTGGCTTTGAGTTCATAGAAGAGAGAGATATACAACTTCTTTATTGAGCCTGCGTGGAACCGTTAGGTCACCTACTGACGCCGCCCTCCAGCCGCCTGTGGGGGGGTGGGTAGCAGCGATTTCGGCCGCTGGCGCTCGATGGCCGCAAGCGCGAGCTCGGCAGCCATCTTCTGCTGGTGTTCGTAAGTTCCGCTGGTCGCCGCGCGCTTCACACGCGGTGGTAGCGGGTCGACCTCGTTTGCTGGTGGTGATTGGTGGCAACCCCACAGCATGTGCTACATGGTCGCCCGAGCGCTACCGCACAGCGCACAGGTGTCCGTTGGAAATAGTTCGGGGCACACGTGCTTGGCGAACACGGGCGTCCATATCGCTCGCGTTTGAAGCTGTCGCACGAGCACCCCTTCCCTTCTGGTAAGGTTCCGGTGTGGCGGCGGGTAGGCTCATCTGCCCTCCCTGAACCATGCCAGCACGTCTCTGTAGGAGCTAATTGGGGTTGTCCCCTCTTCGACATCCCCGTCTTCATCCGTTTCTTGGTTGCCTTCCGCGTTCGATAGAGGGGGCGGACTCGCTGCGGCCGCAGCCGCCACCGGCGCCGCCGCCCCCATTGCGGGTGCGGCAGCGGTAGCAGCGGCTGCGCCGGCGGCACTGCCGTGACTTGTGAGCACGCGCGCCGCGCGGTCCGCCTCCTCGTTGCGGTTGGTCCCGGTCCCCACTGGTCCCACGTGTGCCGGGAACCATTTGAGGACCACCGGTAGCGGCCGTCGGGGCAGGGCCCCGCACACCATGATCATAGAAGGAATTATGGATGCCAAGTGGTCCAAGTTTATTGTTAAAACTGGGGTGTAGCTCTGTGACCAAATTTGTCGTTAATGACCAGAATGTGCATATCTTTAACAGTATTGAGTGGTGTATCTAAGAGCGTAATATTCATGCTCGTAGAGTCCTTAGGTTTACCTTTAATGAGAGGCTGGTCAGATTTAGTGGGAGAGCAGAGAAGATCACAAATTGCTGCGAAATTAGGGATAATGGTAGGGGCCTGTCTTAGTCTATATTTAGTGCCCACCAGGTTGCCGCTTGATGCCAATACCGTCATATCATTCGCATAAACGGCGTGATGTATGTTGGGATGTGGGAGAGTTGTTTCACTAGATGCATCATTGCTATGTTAAGAAGGGGCGTTGAGAAAACTCCACCATGTGGGGTGCCTCGCGTACCCATGTAGAAGGGACCATGCTCTTTGTTTTCAATGTTCAGCAGGACGTTTCTTTTGTGGGCTAAGGTTTGTGGAGCTTAAATTGACCACGGTTTTAATGCTTTTGACATACTTGAGATTAAGAGCTAAAAAAGCTTTGTTGTTTTATCTCAATGTTATAGGTTTGATAATGTTTTGATTTAATTGAAGAATATTTTGTGGAGGCATTTGCGAACAGGAAGCGTATATACTATATCTGCGGAAAGGCCAATGATCTTCCATAAAGAGGGTTACTCGATGCCTGTATGATTTGTATGGGTGCACAAACACAAAAGGTGAAAAGATGGGTCTAACGATGCCGATATTCAGGCGTTTGGCCGGCTCGGGGATAAAGGTTAGGACGGAGGTCTTCCATTCAGTCGGTAGCGGATGACCATCCTAGATTATATTGATGTATTCACATAAATGTGCATTCCTGGTATCTGCGGGGTTTGCCAGGAATTTGACCGTAATAATGTCACGTGCCGGAGCTGTCCTTCTGCGCATCTTCTTGAGTGCTGCTTTGAGATTCGTGAACTGTAACCTGAGAATTATTTCTGGGTTTCGTTCCCGGAGTCCGGCGGAGTACAGGAGTACAGGAGTGATGGTACATGTATTTATTCTGCATGCTTTTCAACCGACCCGAAGGAAATTCAGGTCGCCTGCTGCCTTTACTTGGACCGTGCTTGCGCTTCGTCCGTGATAGTGTCACCTGTGACATAGTCGGAACATGTCACATTGATGCTACACTGAGGGACTATCAGCCGGTGATATCGGCGGTGGCGGACTGGACTACATGCAGCTATGCCTGCGACAGCGCTTAAAAACCAGCGTTCCCTTGGTCGCCTCCGGTGGAGTGCACGAGCTATGCTACATGTATTTCAAGCCTGCTTAGATGAGGCTTGCTTGAATTAGTACCTTGATGTGCCCGCCGCTTTGCAGCGACGAGCTGTAATGCGGCGACCACCCGCGGTGAGAAGGAATCCGGCTCGAGGAGGACCCACGAGACCGGTCTGCCCAACCAGATGCCATTTACCGGTCATCTGGGATGGTTAAGGCGGGAGAACAAGACTCTCGGAAAAAAAAGATACGCTCACCTGAATGGAAATGGGTGGAAACCTCAGCCAACGTTATGGTTGGTTGTTTGGGGTGCGGGGTCAAAATCGTGGAGGTGGGGGCTGCCCGAAGCGCCAGCACTACTAACCGGAGTCCCACCTGCCGAATCGCAGGGACAGGGCGAACCCATCGTCTCCTACTCGGGACACGCAAGATGGAACGCGCTCCCTGTACGGCTGCGCAAAGAGCGACTAGCAGTTGAGGACTGGCCTCCAGCAGAGTTCCCAGTGCCCGCGCAGTACCCGAGTAGCCTGTTGCGTCCACGGGGGCGTAGTGTGCAATACAGATAACCACCTATCTGTAGTGTTCAGGGCCGGGAAACTACTCGCGAACTCTGTCATATCAGACGAGCAACTGGTCTAGGGTGACAGTCCCCCGAACGGAGGCCTCCGGCCGATTGCTCACCGGGGTCCCGGATGGGGTACAGGTCAGCCCTGACACAGTTTGTGCATGAGCCGCTAGGTGGGTAGGTCGAGTCCGTAGCCACCCCGGCTAGGCCGAAGTGGTTGACAAATCCGGGATTACCCGCATCCCGGGTGTGTGGTGGTCGGACACCGAGCTGAGTTGGCCCAGCGCTCCTGAAACTATGAAAACCCTTTGTTCCACCACACGGCCACTTAGGCCAGTTGCCGCGCACCCCTTTAGCCGTCGGGCTCGTGAGCCGGACGTTGCCTGTGGGACACCACATGGAGGCGGGTGCGGGCAGGGGGGAGTGTACACCCACTCCTACTACTCCCCCCGGAGCAGATGGTCTATGCTCCGGGACCAGGAGCATTGACCCGGAGCTGCTCCTGGTCCCGGAGCACCTCATTTCTTTACCGGACTGCACCAGTATTTGGTAATTTTTCTTCAAGGTGTCTCCTGGCGATTGTTTGGCCTGCTTGAACCCTAAGATGTTACCCATAAGAGCCATTACATAAAATGTCGTGAATGCGGTAACTGTTACCCCACTGGAAAATGCTCAGGAATTACGAAGACCACGCTTAAGAGCATGACACAGGAGGAGTGGGGGTGCGGTCATGTGCTACTTGCGTTAGTAGCAAATCACGACTAAGCCGCAAGTAGGATGACGTAAACACTCAGGCAGGCGCTTGTTGCGGAACTTCTACTTAGCCGTCACTGTTCGGCGTAATGTTGAAATTGAATCTACTGCTTCGCCGCATCGACGTCTTGGAAAAGAAACACAAAAAACAATCAGTAATGCACGATATCATGAATCGCCAAATTTCAAGCACACTAAAATATACAGTCTATCAAAAGTATCTTGATGTTCTTTCCGCGTTCGGCAACTTGCTAGCAACCATCCAAGCACAAAAGACACGAATGAATGATCTGAAGAAAAAAAATAACTCACTTGGAGGCTGATTTGCAGGCGAACAATTAATGACCATGTGACCTCGAACTTCAACTGGATAGATTAGATTATACTCGAGGAAAAAGAACTTGGAAATTCATCACATTTCAGGTACCGAAGGAACATACTGGCGTGCAGTCCTGAGCACCCAACAAACTAAATCTGAAAGCCCCTAGTCGCGAGGCGGTCGTAGTCGTACATAGGACCGAGGCAAAAATAGGCATAATCCTCCCTATACTTGTATGACTGTGTCGGTAAGAAATGAAAGAGGAATGGTTTAAGAAATAGACAACACTGAAAGATGATAGAATTTATCAATGAAAACATAACAGCGTGCATACAAAGGTAACGTGGAAGAACAAGAAAGTTGCTAAAGGCAAGGATAACGAATTTAGCTGGCACGGGCGGGTGCTCATTAAAAAGCACGAGGGGGCCGCAGTTGTGGAAATGAGAAAATATGGCAACTAAACAAACTAACGTAAACTGACCGTAAGCTTCCCTAAAGTTACCGTCAGCTTAAACAATGGGTCGCACAAAAGGAAGAGCGGGCATCGGAGAACTCTAAAAACGATATCCTGGAGCTAATACGCGTAAATTTCAGAAACCTACACAATCCTTGAAATTATTTATAATTTCTTTTTACGTCACCCTTCAGTCCCTCAACTTTCTTATTTTGACTGAGACTATAATCTCGGAGAGTGACTGTTTTAAGTTTTTGACAGGTTCCAGTGAAAAATCGCTGTGCAGGGAGCACGGGAAATAAGGAGGCGCGAAGGCGGTTGTTCGCAGTCAGTAGTTGTGCGACCGATTGTTTGTTATTTTTATTGAAGGTGTAGTGTAGGGTTATTTGATGACAATCTACAAAGTGAGTTGTTAGTTGGTGCTGTGTCATCATCATCATCATCACCAGCCTGTCTACGCCCACTGCAGGGCAAAGACCTCTCCCATTATTCTCCAATTACCTCGGTCCTGTGCCAACTGTGACCAATTTATCCCCGCAAACTTCTTGATCTCATCTGCCCATTTAACTTTCTGCCGCCCCCTGCAGCGCTTGCCTTCTCTAGGGATCCACTCTGTTACCCTTAATGACCAGCGGTTATCTTGCCTTCGCATTACATGCCCTGAGCAAGTCCATTTCTTCTTCTTAATTTCTACTAACATGTCTTTAACACCAGTTTGCTCCCTGACCCACTCCGCTCTCTTCTTGTCCCTTAATGTTACACCTATCATTTTCCGCTCCATTGCCCGCTGAGTCGTTCTCAATTTAAGCTGAACCCTCTTAGTGAGCCTCCAAGTTTCTGCCCCGTAGGTGAGTACCGGCAAGATGCAGCTGTCATACAGTTTCTTCTTCAGCGACAATGGTAGGCTGATATTCATTATCTGAGAATGTCTGCCATATGCACCCCACCACATTCTGATCCTTCTAATTATCTCTGCCTCATGGTTGGGATCTGGGGTCACAACTTGGCCTAAGTAGATATATTCGCTTACCACTTCCACTGCCTCGCCACCTATCTCAAACTGCTGTGCTGTCCCGAGGTTATTGATAATTACTTTAGTTTTCTGCATATTAATTTTCAGGCCCACGGTTCTACTCTGTTCGCCCAGTGCGGAAAGCATGCTTTGCAATTCGTCCCCCGAGTTACTTAGCAAGGCAACGTCATCAGCAAATCTGAGGTTACTGAGGTATTCTCCATTAACCCTTACTCCCACCTGTTCCCAATCCAACGTTCTGAATACTTGTAAGCATGCTGTGAATAACATAGGAGAGATTGTGTCTCCTTGTCTGACACCCTTCGTTATAGGTATTTTACTGCTCTCCTTATGGAGGATGATGGTAGCTGTAGACCCATTATAGATATTCTCTAGTATTCTTACATAATGCTCATCTACCCCCTGGTTCCGTAATGCCTGAATGACTGCTAGGGTTTCGACCGAGTCAAATGCTTTCTCATAATCTATGAAGGCTATATATAGGGGTTGAGTATACTCAGCGCACTTCTCTATCACCTGATTGATCGTGTGAATATGGTCCATTGTTGAATAACCTTTACGTACCGGCCACCAAATAAAAATATTGAACTCTGTTTAGACAAGCTTTCCGTATTTCTGAACAGGCACAACAAAAAGCAGATAATCCTTGCCGGAGAACTTAACATCGACATTGCTGATACATATAAAACTGGTGTCAATGACTGCTTAAAGCGGTTAAGAGCCTGTGAGTTTGCGAATAAAATTCAAGATTGTACATCTCATGTGATCGGTTGACGCAAACATGTATTGATCATAGCCCCAGAACGCCGAAATCAGCTACATTTGGCTGGATCATTAAGGAAAAGTTGCAGCCAATTACTTTACTTCGCAAACATTTTTAGGGATAACGGCTCGCCAGTAGTAGAGCCCGAGTTAGAAAAATGAGTATTATGTGACAAAGACGTTGACAGAAAAATTAGTTCGTTCAACTGGGACGAACTTACGGAACTTACGAATCACTTGGTATCTTATTATCTAATCGCAGAGAAGTTTGAAGCCATTTACAAGAAATAAAAAAGTTATATAAAGCTTGAACCCAGAAATAGACCTCGCCTTTGATATGATAAGGAGATAATGAATCTATGTTATCAACAAAGCGCCCTGTCTAAAAAATGCCGAAACAACGAAGATAATACTCTGTTGAAAGAAGAATTCAGGATAACTGAAGACCAAAGCTACAGCTAAAATAAAGCTCGCACGAAAAGATAATCTCTTAATAGGTTTGCTGTCTACCGAAATAATTTCAAGAAAACTTGGAGCATGCGAACATCTTAGGAAGGGCTTCCGCGAAGAATTTTGGCACCACCCTAAAGAAAGCGTATTCAATGTGCCTCATTCAGAATTCGCCAGCAATTTTAATGGCAATTTTCTAGCAAAATAAATAAACTTCAGAGTCAGTATAAGCCACATGTATCTGATATTTCCAGCCCTGCTGGGAAGTTCGTTTGGTTTACATTCCCCATACCAATGAACGAGAGCTTTGAGATACAATAAAACCATACGCATAACGAAATCGCGGAAATTCATAAAATTAGAATGAGAGACCTTACTCATAATTTTGACAAACTGAAAATGGTACCACTTCTATTTATTAACAGAATCTTTCTAGCTGGTGAAATACCATGCCCGATTAAAGTAAGCATGGTTAGACCACTGCACAAAAACTGAACCAAGTAACTACCCACTACCAACTAACTACGAAGTAACTACAGACCACGTGCAGTAACTACCAACCATATTCAATGCTTTCATATACCAATGCAGAATTGAAAAACTGTATATTAACATGATTTCTTTCTCTAAAAGATATAACTTAATAAATCCTGCCTAGTGCGGCTTCCGTAGCGGGATAAGCAAGATTACATTATTGGAAAACGTCATGTGCCTTTATATGCCTTTATGAGCCTGACTTTACGTGTCAGGAACTGGATAGGTATAGTATTATTTTTTTCGTTGTGTTTCGACTTCGAAATGACATTAGATACCATTAACCATCAATTACTGTCGCACAAGTTGTATGATATTAGATTCAGGGGTCCTTCTTTGTTGCTCTTTAATAATTATTTCCACAATCGGGTGCAATGCGTCAATGAGCGCCTATGAGTAAGAACAGGGCAGTGAATTTTGGTACTCCACAGAGATCTGTGGTAGGGCGTCTTTTGTTTAATATTTATGTTAATTACCTGAATAATATACCGATATTATTAAATGATTATATGTATTGGTGCCGTCGAAAGTAATAGGAATACGGTCTCCTAAATTTACAATACTTTTAGAGCGTTTATTTTGCCACAGCGGATAGATAAGCGGTATGAGTTGATGATGAGCAAAGTTGATTATATGCACATGAAAATGTTCGCTTCGCGTATACAGCTAAAAGGGAAGGATGATTGGGCCCATATATCTATGCGTTGTATGCGGATGCGTCGTCTACGCGGAGGCCCGTCGCCGCAAGATGTCGCAGTCTCCTAGGACGCAAAGTGAGGCAAGACCACACCAAGTGGTGCATGTCGGCTATTGCATCGCTGCGGTGGCAAACTGGGCAACCGGGGCTTGTACAACAATCTTGGAAGTGAGGACTTTTGCGGGTTACTGCAAAAGTTAAGCCCCCCCTACCCCCCCCCATTCCGATCCTCCTAAACGCAACCTCCTCGGCACGGGTAAGACCCGGGGGGAGGCTGGCAGCACACGGTGGCATTAAAGCAGGTTTTCTGCGCCGGAGGTGTCCCTTTCTAGTCAGCAGGAGAGTGCCATCATCTAGCTCTAACGGGGAAGTCGTAGATGGAATGGTGGCTGCTAGCCGGGCTGCTACGTCTGCCTTGCAGTGGGCTGTCAGTAGTTCATGCGGAACCCATTCTACCAGAACCTTGTGAGCAATTCGTGCCCCAAGGTGGTGAATACTCTTGGCTTGCATAGGGCTACGGCTCACTAACAGCGGTAAGCGGACTGCTTGAAGGGCATCGGTGCGAATTATGATGCACGCCCCGGGCTGCAAAAAGATTCCGGTTACAGCTAGCAGAGCCTCTCTAATAGCTATAAGTTCCGGACAGAACGATGCTGGAGGTTCCGGAACCTTAAATCTGGATGTCTTACTGAGGGCTGGCTGGCTAGTGTAATGAAAGGCAGTGGCAATCACAGTGTCTTCAATACTAGCATCTGGATATGTTATGGCGGAGCCGAACTGAAGTTGGCTATCCATGTCGGTGATGCGTTGTTGAAGTGCAGTCGCCGAATTGTTTTCTTTTTCCGGGAACCTTATGGCAGCATTGGTGTGCGTGTAAAGCACTCCTCCCTAACAGAAGCAGCTCTAAACTGGTAACGGCTGTCATAAACCCAGCAAGACAGATAATAATATTCACAAATCCTCGTTCCAATTCCTTATGACAGCACCTGTACGTTCACGAAATGGTCTTTGTTTTGCGATAGTACAGCGAAGCCGCAAAAATTCGTTAAAATTATGTATTTTATTTTTTAGACTGGTGTTTATCCGATCATATCTTCATGAAAAAGTCAAATGAAGCCTACTTTACATTCAAAACCCACATAAAAGTCTCACTCTATCAAGGCCAATTTATTAACATTACAGCAGCTGCCGCCAGTGCTCCTGTTCAACTATGCCAGTGTGAAGTACCAGGAAGTATCTAGGTTTATTATTTCATGAAACATAAGCTTGGGTAGGGTCCTTCAATGCCTAAGCATTGAGGGACCTTGGCTTGCGATACACGCACTGAAGAAGTAGGGAAGCACTACGGGCATTGCGAAGTTACCTATATTTCTCACTATTTACATCCGGCAGCTTAATAGAAAAAAATGTATAGAAGTCATGTGAGAGCCAACAGAAAGGGACGGATAAACTATGCAAGGCCAAGCCTCATAATACCGTCTAAACATATTAGACCACATAATAAAAAAGATATCTAGAAGCGTTTCATACGAAACACACATTTACGAAGAGTACAAAAACTTATTCACTCGTAAATTAAAAATGCTCCTTGTAGTAAACAGTTCATCTTGGATGCGATTCGAAAACATTATTTTTCACGTCTGATAAGTTCTCGGGGGACAATAAGCCAACTTCTTGGGAAAAAGTGACGCGCACTGAATCTTTCCTTTTTTGTGTGTGACCTTCAGGCCTGCATTGTCCAACTTTCAAAGTCTCACGCCGTGTTTGAAACCGAAACAAAAAGTGCAAATACAAGAGAAAATGGCAAATTGCATTTTAGTCATATCCGCAAACTGTAGAAAAAATCAATATACTTACTGGATCCCAACACTTTCGGGTGGGGTGGAACGGTCTGGACCAAAACCTGGGTGCCCTGTACCGTAAAGTACGAAATCTTACCTGCGAACTCTTATTTACCATTTTTATGAATTATAAGCAGTTCCAGTCTTTTTCCGTCAAAGAATTTAGGCAGACTTGACTGCCCTGAAGACTTTTTAGTGTGAATTCGCTGTGCCATATTCGTTTCAAGAATCCGGTTTATTGGTACTTACATGATGGCATAACAAAGGCGAATGCCTAATTGCCCTATTCTGCGAGAAACTGTCCTTGCTGTCGGGTCCAAAAAATGAAACAGTAAACAAAAAAAACACATCTATGATCAGATGGGATTTGAATACAGGTGTAACAGTAGCAGCCCAATGCGCTTTTGTTGCAGCGCTTTCCCTGAACGTGTCAAGCGGCAGAACAAGAACTGTCATTATTATCGTTGCCTTCTCTGTCTCACATTCCAAATTGGAGGGGGAGTTGTGACCCGGAATCGGGAGCTTTGAGGGGCTAATCTTCTCCCTTCACAAAGACCCAAAACTATAAATTGGAAACGGAACTGTGGTATTATAGTGCTTGCCGCATCACACCTGAACGTAGTGGCACGTGAGTTGAAAAGGTGCCTACATGCCAAGCAGAACTCTGATTCTAGGGAACTTGTGGCGTGTGTCAGCCGACGGGCACAAGACGTAGTGGAAAACATTCATCACTTAAAAGAAGCCGCATGAAGTAATTCCCGCCAACAGACAAAAAACAAAAGCAAAAAAAGACCCAGATACGATGTAGCATTAAAGAATTGTTAACAAATATTGCCAAGCTTTTGTCTTCAAAGCACGCATGAGGACTTATATGTCCCGAGTTATTTTTATGTGTATGTTTTCTTTTGGTTTCTATTTCGATGAGAGTATTCGATCAACAAGCAAATCAGGCGATTTCATAACTCGTTTCTTATTCCGGTAAAGTGTTCTTGTGTTTAGAGATTGCAAACGTAGGCATTACATAAAATAATGCATAGGGAAAGAATCATTTCAGTGTTGCGGATACAAATCAGTGCTCGTGTCATACCTTCAAAAGGTTTTCGAGGGAGCCTACAACGAGCATTTTAATCAGGCTTGGGAATAAGGAGTGTTCCAGCATATTGCATGTGAACTTACTCTTCACCGAATATCTTCAGATTGCCATTCGTCTGCGTTTCTTTTGTATAACAATATTTTCCGGCATAAAAATAGGAAACCTCGAATTTCGGTTACGTATTTATGAATCTATACTAGTAAACATTATTGAATCCGCGTAAATAACACTATTGACCCATACATCTTGCCATTATTCTTATCCTCAACATTAGCCCGTTTTGTATACAGTGCAGGGCTACGGACACCCCAAACGATTTGAAGGGCACCGACTCCCATCAGGAGTTCGCAGAGTTCACTCTTGGCCTATGAATGTTTGGAGTTGATCCCTCCACGGAATTTGTGCTCCTTCTATATTCTGTCTACACAGTTCCCTAGTAACCATTCCACTGAACAGATAGTCTACCTGATGTTCACCATCTGGATTACCTGTCCTGCCAGTCCACATTTCTATGGGTTAACATAAACTCGAGAGTTTCCCCCTGTGTTTAATCCGGGGCTGTTCAACAGTGGTGTTTACTCTAAGTGATACTTCTTGAATGTTTCGGTCTATTGTTCGTTAGGCCGGTTTAAATTTTTTTTCATGGCGCTTAGCCCCGTATGTCGTTAGCAGAAGTAAGTTGGTGTGAACAACTTCATTCAATGAGGAAGGTATCTTACTGCCGAAAATTTCAAGATGCCTCCTGAAAGAGCCCAGCCCATCTTTTTCTGCTCCTAGCTTCTTTGCACGTATTGAATCAGATCTAAGAATTTGCCTCAAATGGTTATTTCAAAAGAATATAGAGTATAACGCGTCGAAGCCATGCCTGGGAGATGAGGCACGCCGTAGTGGAGGGCTCCGGATGAATTTTGACCACCTGGGGATCATTCACGTACGCCAAAATCTGGACACGCGGCTTTTTCCCTTTCGCCTCTATCTGCAATTCGGAACACCGCACCAAATTCGCCGAATGTGCTGCAGGTGTCTTGTGTTCGATTCTTTTGTCGTGCGGAAGGATTGGCATCGGCCAGACCGAATCCGCGAGCACCGTACGCGCCTCAACACTGGCGATGACAGTAACTTGGTGCTGCACGTGCGGCAATACAATTGCACCCCGAATTTGAAACAGGCAGCACGAGATAGAGACGCTCGAGGCTTTTTTTGCTTAAGATAGATGAGTAAAGACATCAGTGAACCATCGGCGTTTTTCAAATGATAAAGAATTCGCATTTCTCAGTGCGGTACGGGGAATTACACGTGTGTGAGTGTAAGCTTACTGCAACTTTCTTCTGTATTCAGCGTGACTGGGACAGGGCAGTCCTATCTTAAAACCCTCTGGACTAGCTGGTGTTGCGTATCTGCGCCTGTGCTGTTTCGGGTGGAAAAGTTTTTAAGGGACTCCTTCTAGTAAAGAATTGCAAGTACAGTGACTGTTCTTGCGTTTTCTGTTTCTCCTCCATATGAAGCGTTCTTCCGTGGACTTGTTTATTCAAGGGAAGGGAACAATGGGGTCTCTCGCGACAAAACGCGCCATGACCACGTGTTTCTGACGCAGCTGGTGAGCCGCCAAGAGAAAGAAACCACTCCCACAGCAGATCGTGCGTTGGTAGGATGAAGTAGCGGCGCAAATGCGACCTATGGCGCCATGTAGCCGACGCGTCGGTGAGAGAAAGAGATCGCGTCCGCGCTGCCGAATGTAACCATCGCCCTTGGGCCAAGGTGGCGGACCGGGTAGCAGAACGGTTCCGACCTGACGAGAGTTTTAGCGTAGAGGCTAGCTGAGGCTCACGCTACGGCGGTGGGTTACCGGGATCCGACGACGCATGCGCGCGCAGGGAGGGCACGGAGCTCGCCCCTAAGCGGAACGAATGCGCGGGCATGGCGAGAGCCGGCCTGCGGAACTAATCTATACAACCGGAACAAATCCGCAAGCTCCCAGTCGAGTCCCGGTACCCACCACCGTAGCGTTAGCGGACCCTACCTGCTATGCTAAAACTCGTTGTGCTAATCTGGTGGCGCCGGAGAAAGAGCGCGGCGGCCAGAAAAAAATCACCTAAAATGCGCTGTAATTGTAGTGGTACTGTTGCACCGTCGTGTTGACAAAAAGATTCGCTGTGCAACTGTCCTCACAGAGTGGAATGACGAATGATTTTTTTGTGTACAGAATTAGGTTCGCAATTTTTGTGTATTTAATGGTTACGGTGCTAAAGCTTGATTGATTGTAGGGTTTAACGCGCCGACGCAACGCAGGTGATGAGGCGCGCCGTAGTGGAGGGCTCCGGATTAATTTTGACCACCTGGGGATCTTTAACGTGCGCCGAAATCTCGTACACACGGGCGTTTTTGCTTTTCGCCTCCATCAGAAAAGCGGCCGCCGCGGCCGGGAATCGAACCCGTCGACCTCGTGCTCAGCAGCGCAACGCCTTAGCCACTGAGCCACCGCGGCGGGTTACGGTGCTAAAGCAATATGGAGAATAGTTCCGCCAGCTTTTCTGCCACAATGAAACCACTGCAAGGTAATGGATTGTCAGGGTTTTTATTATTTAGAGCGTCTTACTCCTCACCATCGGTTTTGCATCGAGCACGTCGAAAGAGGACCGCTCGTACAAAACGATTTCCTCAATCACCGTCGGATTCCCACGAATTTGTTTCAAGCTTGTTTGTTTTTTTAATCATGTCGTCCGTGTTGTTTGTTACATTCCATTTTCTTCTATAATTGCATGCTTTTATATAGTCCTGCCATGGCAAGTTTCTGTTTAAAAAATGCACAAAACTAAGCACCGGAAACGTGAAAGTTGCAGAACAGTGCTTCCCGTGGGACACCTGAAGGTGATGGTACGTGAATAGAACAGGTGCTAACGATCCGCACAAAACCCTGAAAATAGGGAAGCTGTGGTGCGTGCCAGTCTGCTTTCTGTCGTAGTTCGGGCCGGCAGGCGGAGAAACACAAGTGAAGAAACAGATATAAATACAATGTAGAGTAGGCAAGTCATTAAAGCGAACGTTTAAGCGAAAGCTTTCTCAGTGGCAGCGATGGCGTTCTGTCAAGAAACGAATGCATTTTCCCGTAGACCGATTGGTTGACGGGAAAGCTGTGGAAAGAAGGCGCGTGCGTGAAACCGGGATGTCATTGTGTCAAAGCGGTTACTTGGAAATCGCAAAAGAGGAATGGTTCTTGATAAGACAATACATGCATCGATCATGAAGAAGGAGTACAATAGTATACCATTATCTCATAAAACATGTATCGGTATATTGAGACCTTTCGTAAATCCGTTTTCTTAGTTGGCGAAAAATAGCCGCGTGAGTTTGTTCTTCGTTGGCGATTTGGGTCTCCGAAAGTTTCACAGTCAATTGGTCGCACTATAAGACAAGATTAGACGCACTTTTAGCTTGCGCGCTTCTCAACTCTCTTCACTAAATGATCGTAAATTTTTAATTAGTAATTCCAAGCTTTCGCCTTCAAACATGTATGCAGACATACCTGCCCCCAAATGTTTGATTTTATTGAGTGGGCTTTCTTGTTGTACTACATTGCTTTTATTTTATGTTCATCTTAACTCTCCCCCTCACAATCATGTGGCGACTAGGTCGGACTATGGCAATGGTTTTCTGAATGGCAAGTTGGGCGAGGTGGTGTTGCTTCATCTTGAAAACAGGCGCGGAAAGACGTTGACTAAGAAGAGAAATACACAGGACGACGCGCTCGTTCTGTCCAGGAGCGCGTCCAGCTCGTCCAGAAGTGCGCCGTCCTGTGTATTTCTCTTCTTAGTCAACGTCTTTCCGCTCCAGTTTTCAGTTTTCAAAATAGTTTTCTGTTGGAATTAGGCCAACTTTCGTTTTTGGTTGGGTGATTCCGGCTTTTGCAGGTTCATCAACAGTTCGTCTATCTGTCGTTGCAAGAATGTATATATTACGTGAAGTTGTTCCAGCAAAACAACCACATTATCTCCTTCGCTGTTTCGTGCGCCTAGTTTGAATTTTCCCATCACAAGCTCTCCTGTCCATTTTCAATTCACTTCAGTTCAATTCAGTTTATTTCAGCATTAAGGATGTTTGGAGGCACGGACAAAAAGCCATACAAAGGCTTGACAAAGGTCCGTGCCCCCTTCATGGCACACAGTGGAGAGTAACCGGAGGGCATGTGCATATATTAGCAACAAAGCAAGTGCATGTTTTTTGCGTACAGAAACAGAGCGACACTTTTGTAGAACAAAAAAGAAACGATAGCAAAGAACGGAGACCACACTATGTGACTAGATCAGGGAAGGGGTTTTTATGTGTAGCAGGAGGTTAGTAAAGCATTCCATAATCTCTGACGCTGAGAATAATAGTTAATCTGGGAATACAGCAACATATAAATGTCATTGATAACAACGGAGAAACAGAATACAACGGAAAAAAATATACAGGAAGTCTATGAGAGCACTAGAAAAACGCGTTACGCAACTCTTTAAAAGCGAGTGTAAAATATCATTTCCATGTTCGCAATAAAATCGATTGAGCATTGAAGGAAGGCGAAATTTCAGCATTTGCTTTTCATAATTTGTGCGGCACGTGTCCCGTGACTGGTCCCGTGTCTCTGTTGTAATCAGGAGTTGGCTCATTCGTCCCTTATTTATTATCCGCTTGAAAAGCTGCCTGCAGCAACATTTTCGTAGATAGAGTTTCGCTATTACATTTGTATTACCTTGTTAAAAATTGTTATGAGTATATTATATATTTCGGGAATTGGTGGTATCGCTACGTTCCCAAAATTCTTCGGGTGGTTAAGACTGCTTACGTGATTTGGAGGCGAACACGTGGCAATACTTTTCAACGACTTCTTTTCTGCCAAATCGCATTTTGCGTCGCTTTCATGGGTTGCGTGTGTCCGCCTTCTGGCACGAATGACACCGAGCAGGCTTCTTCACTTCTACTATTGCCGTATTTACGTTTCTTTCTTCGCGGTCGTTGCTTCTTTGTTTGTGCCGAAATACGCCAACAGGCAAACTGGTCCCACACGCCACACATTTCCCCCAATCACAATACTGCGCGGCTGGGGTGCACCTCTTCGATTCACGAGCCATCACGTTCACTTGTTGTCAGTTTGAATTTATGATTCATAACAAAATATATAATGTGTGGGAAGCAGCGTGCAGGCATGGATATGTCTAGACCCACGGGGCATGCATAGGTCTAGCTGTAGGCTCATGGCTGAGAACGTGCATTATCATCGCAGTGATAGCGCATTGCGCTCTCGCTCTGGAGAACCGGCTTCAAATCCCATACAAGCAGGAGTGTGTCTTTTGTTTTGCCTTGCCAGTAGGGGCAGCTTTCCTTAACGCAAACACCTACACAACAAAGTTTCTTTCCCAAAATGGGGCACCTAAAAGCTGTACCAAATTCCAGAATGGCTCTGGTCTGTGCTAGTTGGTACATCTTCGATGGGAATCAGCTTGAATAAAATGAACAGCAGTGTGTCGTGTATCTACCTCTTCCTTTTGTGTTCGTTTTATTCAAGCTGATCCCCATCGAAGATGTACCAAATTCGGTGATACGGTCTAGAGCCGCGTTTTAGAGGGCTTAACATAACCGCTACGTTTCTCAAAAGCTTTCTGAGGAAGATGAATATGAGTGCCTGGTCGACAAAATTTTAGCGAGGTGCTAAAATGTGCACACTATTGGCTGTCAAGGAAGTCTGGAGGTTACGTTGGGCATAATGTTGCAAGTATGGTCGCCTTCTGATTATTTTGATAGAAACTGCACAGTTTTACAGCGCTCCGTGTTACGGGAAGAGTAAATAGGTCAGTTCTGTTTCCGCTACATCACCGCAACTATTGCTCTTACTGGCGCATATTCAGTTTAAAACGGTCCGTCCTGTTTACTTTGCCTTGATTTGCTTCTGCGATTCATTTAGCAGGGCTTGTCTATGACCAATAATATTCTCGTTTGTGTCCACAAAAAACAGTTGAGGTACGTCAACCAGAAGCTGCAATTTAAGTGTTTGCCTAAAAAACCACGAGGCCAAAATGTGTTCTTTCAAAGCGCTGAGAAAAATCACAAAAGCTTTTCGCTTGCAGTGCAGGTACAAAAAAAATTCAGCGTGCAACAAACAGTACTCACAGTACAGAAGTCAGCATGGACAGAATGAGCAGAAGATGTAGGGCTTTCATAATGTCCTATCAATGCCTGTTGCACCGAAAAATTCTATGTTGTGCTTGAGGAAAAATGACAGCTGAAATAGGGCTCGCTCTGAAAAAGAAAATAAACTCAGCAAACACATATATGCACCGGTCGCACAGGCTTTGTTAAAAAATAATTATTCAGCTTCTCCGGTGAAAGGAAAAGGTTTCGATCCAAATATCGCTGGCCCAAACGAAGTAAACTCCTGTAGATAATAACTTCTGAGTATACTCCTTGCAAAAAAAAAAATCGTCCTGGTAAGTTATTCCCGGACGTAATACTAAATGTGCGTTAAAACAGTGATATAACAAGCACACACAGCCCCACAAAGGAATTGTTCAAACTTGCATGTTCAGCGTGTCTGGTGCAAGGAGAAGGTTCACACAAAACGGTCTCAGTGATAAGGGAAATGGATTTAGTTATAAATATTGGCCGTTTTTAGTTTTTTAACTCTAGTGTTAATTTTGCAAGCGTGATTATAGTATACGCCCTTCTATGCTAGTGGAGGAGAAGTTGCGCAGGGAGAATACACACTTCAAAATGCACTTATTCGTGTACCTGGAAGCGCAAAGTTTCGTGTCTAGAAGGATACTCTCTTTCATTCGTCAAGAGATATATTATTCGCCCAAAATATTGAATGCTGCTCTCACTTCAGAAAGGTTTACGTTTCCCAAAATAGCGAAGGCGAAAGGAAAACCTCAGTCCGTCTTATTTTTTACTAAGAAGCAAATACATTTATGTTGCAACTGGCGAAAATCTTTTGTCTGCAGTGCTAATAAATCACTCCCCTGAAACGACAACCCATTAAGCTTGGAATGAAAGTTTAGGTCATGTGAGCATACCTACCCCCAAACTGATTTTCTAAGCAACATTAGTTTTCTATTTATGGATTAAGGCGTTGCCACTCTGATTTTGATTTAAGCTTGTCGCAACATTGCCAATACGGTAATCAAAATCATAAAACAATAATTACTTCCAGCCAGCTAGTTCAGTCGATTGATTGATTGTAGGGTTTAACGCGCCGACGCAACATAGGCGATGAGGCGCGCCGTAGTGGAGGGCTCCGGATTAATTTTGACCACCTGGGGATCTTTGACGTGCGCCGAAATCTCGTACACACGGGCGTTTTCTCTTTTCGCCTCCATCAGAAAAGCGGCCGCCGCGGCCGCCCATCGAACCCGCGACCTCGTGCACAGCAGCGCAACGCCTTAAGCTAGTTCAGTCAACACCGAACCTGCATAGAAAACAAAAACTTCTCTCCCAATTTTCTTCAACCTGAACGCGAGCAAGTACCATTTTTTGGTTCAGATAATGCGAAACTCGGCGCGCTAAAACAGTAAGGTAGCTGGTTTCCGTTGGGCCATGCAATATAGAGAGTGCGGGGTCAAAGCTATGGCGTCGTCCTCAGTCGTACCATGAACCTAAGAATCCCTCAATCTCTCTTACTAATTGCAAGCCTGAAGATAAAACGCTGCATTCTAAACCACGCATTGGGAAAAGGTACGCACAGCAATAAAGCTAGTCTTTGTAGCGATGGTCTCGCTAACAGGTATTCTAACAGGTAGCCGAGGGAACTCAGCAGAGTAAACAAACTTCTATATCAGGTTCTGCTTCATTCCGGTCTTCCTGCTCATTTAATTTATTATTTCTTCACAGTACTGCAGTGTTTTAAACCTCTTTAACATATATTTTCATGCCTGTTCATTAATTATGACGCACTTCATGATTTACAATTGTGCTTAGCACCATAACAACTGCTCTGATTTCGGGATAACTGCACATGAATTTCCTAAAATAGTATTTGTACACACAAAGGTGAACACTTGAGGCTAAAATATAATCTCAGTAATGATTCGACTAGCGGAAATACTGGACAGGTACGGTAACAGCCGGGGGCGAAGCCGGGAATTAGGGGGTGGGGGTGTGTTCTGCTGTTCGAATTCCCCGCTCCGCCCCCACCCTCCCAACACACACACTCACACATGCGCACACAAATTTTCTGAGCGCTGCATTTCTCTCTCCCGCCTCCTTTCTCCAATTGTTTGCCTATGGCGTTTGCACGCTGCAGTGATAAACTGTAATGTAAAAAATATATAAAAGGTGTCGGTTTATCAGAGTCGAAAGTGACTAAAGTTTTGTAGGGCGCAGTGTTTTTTTTTTAGTTTTTTTTATAAAAGCGGCGTATAGCACCTCCTGATAGACATTTATGCCGCGACACCGTTAACAGCAGTTTTGGAAAATTCCCTGCTTTTAGTTGTGTTCGTATATATTGACTGAACAGTACAAAGACGCTGCACGGATGCGCCAACAACAACCTGAATAAAAAATTACTGCTTAAGATTGCTTAGGTTCCTGAAAGGAAGGAACACAAATATCCAATTTCTGAAAGCTCATCGCAGTCGTCCCCTAGAAATAGCGCGATAAGAAGCCTAATATTTTTTTCGTGTAAGAAAAACGTTTGCATACTTATCTTGAATCATACGGTTTGAAGCAGTCGCATAAAACTTTTCGTTGATAAATGACGCATCTAAATATATGACACGCGAGTTTTGTGTTGGATACAGCAAGAATGGTAAGGCAAGCTGTTATTTAATTATTCAAAAACTAACTTAAAATGTTACAAGAGCATAATCCGAGGCACTGGGCCCAACTTACGTGAGCAAAATCAAACCATTGCAAATTAAAGAATGACCTTTACAGCCTAGGTTCCACGCCTCCTCCTTGATTATCGAGAAAAGTATTTCATAAAATTTCAGTCAACTTGCTGTAGGATTCACTGAAACAACGAACCCGTGTTTTTGACGCAAATAAAGTCAGCAATGGCCAATATCCAATAGAAGGTAAAGAAAGCTGCCACCTGTTCCAAACACTTCAGTATGGACTTTGTTTCTCAGCTCCGAAATCTTAAGACAGGCTGATCGATCGGCAGCGGCAAAAAAAAACACACAAATAATGGTTCTAAAAGTGTACTTGCACGTAAGGAACTTCCTCCATTCGCCGCACTCCCAGCGTCTCATATTTTTGGAATCATGTCTAAGGACAAAAGGCTATTGTGTCGAACGCATTCAAATCAACCTTGTACACCTGGAAAGTCTGATAGAAAAAGGACTTTTCAATATTCATATAACCAACTGCTGCTAGTTTTGAAAGCTCATCGAGCAAGAACCAAGGCATTCCGGACTAAAAACCGCCCCTTACACTGCCGGTGCTCTCACCTTCCTGTACAAATGAGCTCGCAATTAAACGTGCTTATTCCCTCTCTCTCCCATTTCAAAGAGGGTAAGTAAGAAATATCCTCCGCAACACCACTCTTCCGCTAACCAACAAGTGTACACCTGGCGACGCCTGTAAATAAATACCACATTTGCACAGGACTTCCCCACATTCCAACTAAAGCTTAACCTTTGCTACCCTCATATGTCAACTATGTAAAACTGTCCTGAGCAACTTTCGTCATATAAATTCAGAAGACGGTACAACGCTCCCGATAAACGCTTTCACACTGTTTCGTTAGCGTCTGACAGCACTGCAAAAGCTAGCGTTATCGCCAGCACGGAGCGGCACGCGTAATCTGCTTGTCCCAGCAGATACGCCTTCCCTGTCTGCTGTGCTTTTGTGGCTGTCTTTTTAAAGGGGCTATCCAATCCGTTCATTGCTGCAACTGAAGTAAAGCCGGACAACAGCCGCTACATGGCCTTGATGACGTAATTACAGCGCTTGAAGAATGCCAAGACCGCGAAAGAGATAAAAATCTTTTGTTCAAGTTTGTAACTTACCTGATGGGCATAGAGCAGCAATTCACGGGTGAGGTGCTTTGCGACCCCCTAACCTACGTACTGGATGTGATGGTTGACTACGTTCTGGAAGTATTTAAGATTTCAAAAAAAGGTTGAAAAAGTGTTGCAGGGTCCCTTGGATGCCTATAATCCCCACTTCTAGCACCTCAACCTATCCCCACCCCTTCACCCAATGATCAAGCTATTTGGTCTACCAGGTGAGGAAGGAATTGTACTCTTGGAACCTCCAGGACTTGAGAGGCTGACCACGCCCCCTTCCCTTAACTTTTGCTTTATAATGAACGTTTGGTCCTCATCATCATGGCTGCGCTTTCTTCAACATGACAAAGTGCACGGTATAGCAGGCCAAGGAATCAGTCGACGACTTTACTGTGCCTTGGCGACGCTTCTCAGTCGTGGAACGTTTGCACCTGGATGGGGAAGGTGAGAAACATTGTTCCTTTAACACGGCATTTATTGTTTACTCTGGGGCAGCATGTTGCGGTTGCACTTCTTCGGTACTTCTATTTATTCGTCAGGCCGTCGAAATTATTCGGGTCATTCAAGTATTGACTGGGACACTGAAGTGATATGTAAACATTGCGGGATTACTAGCGCAAATTGTAGTCCGGAGTCCCCAGGCCATGTTTCGACCACTCTAGGCGCGTTTACGCGATTTTATTTAGTAGAAAAACTAATTCGAAAACGCTGTCCTCCTCTCTTTACGCTCGCCCATTTTCTATGGCGTTTTCGTGTGACGTCAGGAGGGGATGAGCTGGCAATTGGCTGCGCCACGGCTGCGCTACTGCACGGCTCCCCGGCCGACAGAGTCAGTCGGCCCAGCGTTTCGTCCGCCGGCCGCCGGCGGGTCGTCGCAATCAAGGAGGTTAAAAAAATTGCTTGGTCGCAATTCGTTCGCTTAGTTGAAACGAAGCCAGGACACGTTTGTGAATGGAAGAATGTGCCTTTCTTTACTTGGTTTGTTTGTACACTGTATCTAGCTCCAAGTCAAGGTCGCTTCACACAAGCGCTGCACAAGCGCACATGCGACGCTTCGCTGACTGGTACGCCAGTAGGAAAATATAAGGCCTCTTGAAGGCGGGAGAAGAGTCAGCGAAGTCAATATAGGTACTAAGGAAATAAAATCAACTGATATTTTTACCGTACAGCGTAAAACTAGGGCGCGGGAAGCACTTTTTTGCGCTGGGCGAACAAGCACAGCGGTCAGCAGCACGACTACGCATCTGCGAACGCTTTTCCGTCTACGAAATGCAATTGCTAGACGTGAGCTACTGTGGAAACTCGGGCGACGCTTACTGCACGATCGCAGTACAACAAATAGTCACCTAAGCGGCTTGAAATGCGAAAACTAAATAAAAGTGTAAACCGGTTGTACAATATATACCCTATATTAGCAAGGCAATGGCGTCCCGCTCCGTGGCCTAGCGGTCTGGGGCGCTAGGAATTCACCGCAAATGCTTTGCGAGTCACGAGTTCGAATCCCCGCGGGTACGTGCTTTTTTTTTTGTAAGTTAGCTTTTTTGTTTTCCGCCGATGTTTTCTATATTGAGTTCACCTTTTTTGGGGCCCCAACGTTCATGGCTACACGAACTAGTTCACAAAACGCGCGCAGGCTGGCACTGGCGCGCTAGCGAGTTCTCGTTGGCGTGCTGTTGCCATAAGCACCGACTGCTTGCAGGCAGTGGGCACAGGCCAGAATGAACAGACCCTTGGCCTGGTGCGAACACGCTTTTTACGATACAGGCATGAGGGAGGCAAGCTCCAAATATGGGGGAAAAGCGCATGACATTTGGGCGTCTGCGGGTACGCGGATGGCGTTCATGCACTGCGTAGGTCTCGGCTAGTGAATGCTACGACTACAAGCCGTCCTGGGAGGCTTATCTTGTACATTTTACAGCCGAAAACATGGCAGAAGCGCGGCACGATGATTACTGAGATATTGAGAATGCCCATCCAACAAAGCCATTGGTTATGTTTTACAGAACCGAAACCGAAACCGAAACTTGTGTGATTGCTAACCTTGGGCATCGTCCAATCACGGCGCCCCTCCTCTCAACGTCACAGCCTTAGTTGGTGCGGCCGCCGCAAACAGCGCATGGTAGTTTTTCTTCTTTCGCGCTTTGTAAAATAATTACCGATTTGTCAACCGGATAAACGATGAAAAGTGTGCTAATTTGAGCCAGTCTACGCAGTGCAAGCAAAAACGGGAGCTTGGCAAATTCACTTCAGTGTCCCTTTAAATGGAAGTATTCTTTGTCTCACTGATAATGGTTTCGTAACTGAAAGCACTGCGGGAAAGCTAACTTTACACCACGGGTGGCCACATGATTACGATGACGACCTAGAAAAAACGATTCCCGTGGTCAGAGCATGCTTGAGGCTCTTGTGTTACGAAGCGATGTCTATCCGATTGCGCCATTCGGGGAAGGTCGGGAGAGAATAGAGAGAGAAAGAGAGAGAAATTTTGTTTATTGGGCCCGATGCAGTTTGTATTTTCGAGCGCATTTTAACGCTTCACTTAGAACGACCATGATGTGCATGCGGCGCTCAGCTTTCTGGCGAGGGATTCGTTTGCTGTCGCCAATGTTTAGGGTGATTCGCTGGCCGTTTTGACTTTGATCGTTGAAGCTTGCACTTCTAATCTGAGGCGGCTTGCACTTCGATCGTTGACGCTCTGACTTTGATTGCAACGGCTTTGACGTGGGAACTTCGCCATTTGATTTTCGCACCCATAGAAGCTTCTCGTTTCAATAATCGGATTCATTAGACGGAAAAGGTCCAGATTTTTGTCGTGTTTTTATTACCAATCCGAGCTATTTGTTTTACAGAGAAGCTCCTTATGGTTAGGTTTCTCGGCTTTTTATGTGTGCAAGCAAAAATAATTCGTGAGGGTTCAGGTGCCCTCGAAGCACTAAGCGTTCGTGTGCGTCTGCTTATTTGTTTGCGTGCTAGCATGCGCGTAGTTGGATCCGCAGTTTCTTTACGTGAAGGGTTTTTCACATGTTTGCCGCTGTGCGACCAACGTCGGCCATGTCTATACGCCCGCAGCACCCTTCTTTGTCGTCGTTCCCAGCGTTTGCGTGCCTAGTTTCTTTTCCTTCCACTTCCCCGTATTGAAAAGTCTGCCACGCCTTTTACTGCCAACGTTTAGACGGCTGGAAACGGGTTAAAGGTGCAGTAAAGCACTAGTTGTTAAAGTGACCTACTGGTGACCAGCGGATGGATCACTGGTTGGTCACCACTGGAGCGTCGGCAGTGATCCACAAAATTGCCAGTGAGTCACTGATCCACTTGAGAGAAGACGCATCAGTAACATTTCTGATTTATTAGAGTGACAGACCAAGAAATAAGCACCTTCATGAAACGTACCTAACGCGTTGAACTGTTTCCTTCATCAATACCTGGGTGTGTCTCACCCGTGCTTACTGGCTTACCAGTAGCAACACCCAGATTGTTGATCCCTCGCATTGGCGCTTCGCTTCCTTTTAACGTAAACGATTTATAGCCGGCGATTTCATGCACATAAAACATAACTAACTGTTCCACACGTTTTTATGTTGAAGTTTGGTGTTGGTCTGTGGTCTGTATACAAAAAACATTTCGCAGTTGGCAACGGGATGGCGATTTGGTATACGGGAATTACTTTTTAAGAAATGTGCTGTTAATTATTGATTGTGATGTTGTATTGTTACTTTTTGTTATTATTGCTTCAAAATTTTTAAAATGGGTTAAGAAAGGAATTGTAAAATGAAAGTGCGTGTTACCTGAGTGGACCAAGTCGTACACCGTCACGTGATTGGCGTACTCTCTGGCGTTGGAAGGCCTCCGTCTAAATTCTACTCCGCCCAGAATGACTAGGCCATAGAAAGCGATATGGTAATGTTTTTAGTGTTTTCAACTTTCTTTACAATTGTCTCAAATTGTTTTTACAAAAGGTGTTCGGGCGAAAATTTTTTTATATTTTGTAAGTCTATCAAATGTGCTTTGATATCTGTTTGGCGCGAAATAAATATTGAAATGTGGTCGTGCGTTCTGTCATTCAGTTGAAATAGAAGAAGGGTTTCGACCCACAGCTTCGCATAGGTGCGCGTAATCTTTCGCTTAAATTTTATGTGACGTCAAACATTTTTAATATTAGACAGCCCTGAAGGCTGTAGATAACACAATATAACCGTAGAACCGTAGTAGATAACCGTAGAAGCAGCCATTGGGTCTTTTGAAGGCATCCCCCAACAACATACATTTCAAACATAGTTTCTGAGGTCATTAAAAACGAAAGTGAGGCGACAAATTTACGTCCTAACGATCTTGAAGGTAGATCCAGACGAGACAATCTACGTTTTTACGGTATCTCTGACAACCATCTGGAAAAGTGGAAAGACTCTAAAAAATGCGTTCCTGACCTATTCTCTCGTCACTTTAACATGCACCTCACAGAATACATGATCGTTCCACCACATAGGCTCGGAACAATTGTAGAAAATAAAACGCGACCGATTATCGTAAAGTTTTTTTTTTTCATTTAAAACAAAGGATAGTATTCTATCGTAAAAGGCAAAACTAAAATGCACAGGAGTCTCTATCAGCGAAGATTTTTGTCGTGAGACGCGTCAATCGCGAAAGAAGTTGATAGAGTTCGGCAACGCAAGCAACAGACTTACTCCCTCCGTTCTAACAAGCTTACAAGCAACAAAAAGACTTACATCTACAGCGCAGCCACCCACAGTGTATGCGAAATTGAATTTTCCCGAAGCACACATGCCGCGGATAACGTTTTATCTGCTGGCTCTCAACACACTACCGCATAGCTATCTTCCGCACAAAACGTAAAAAATGCATCTATCTTCTTCACAAATGTTCGAAGCGTTCGTAACAAATCTATAGCACTTTCTTCCGCTGTTGATTCTTGCTCAGCTGATGTTGTCATTCTGACTGAAACCTAGGTTTCCGCAAAAATTAATAATATCGATGTATTAGACTGTGAAAAATCGTATCGCTTCTACAGATACGAGCGCGAAGTTTGATCCGGAGGAGTGCTTATAGCGGTCAACGATAGATTTGTTTCGCATGTAATCCCGATAGTGACGCCGCTAGAGCTTGTATGCGCGCGCTTATTTCTTGCTAGCCGAGAATTCATTATCTGTGCCTGGTATAGATCCCCAAGTGCGCCAAATTTTTTTTACAGTGAACTCCATGACGTATACGATAAACTGTGCCTGAGATACCCTAACTCGCCTGTTAAGTTCTGGCCCCTCACTTAATAATTAAAACCGCCCGGCAACTTGATATTCTTCGCTGGGGTTAGCTTGTTTACCTGTATGACGTTTGTTTTCACGCCTGCCGAGCGGACTTGGCGTGAAGGGCGTAAGGAGAAACCGCGGAGGCTTTTGTTATTCGCCGCGCTTTTGTGTCCACCCGGAGAGCGGGCCCGAAGACGACGTATACACGGGCGTCGGCCACTCCATAGTAGCTGAAAGCGATGCAAGCTTTCGGAGAAGGATTTCCTTGAATTCGTTTGAGAAGCCGGCGGAGGGGGACCGTTGATATTTTAACGACCGCGCTTACCGCCACGAGGATCCCCGCACCAGACGGGAGCTGAGAGTCGGTCAAGGGGTCAAACCTTGGCCACCGGAAGTTATGTCTGTAACAGTTGCACTGCTCAAAGTTAGTGGGCGAAGTTTCAGTTCGTCGCGCGTCTGAGCCTGGCGACTCGGCGGCTCGGGTGAGTGAATGGGTTAGGCGAGCAGGCTTTGTTAGGCGCTGAACGTATTAACAAAGGAAATGAATTCTGTCGGCACGGAGCACAAACATAGGAGTGCACGGTATGACAATTCTTTAAGAAGTGCAGCCCGAGAGCCGATTCCCGTCAGTAGGTCTGCTTTATGTTGGTTGGTTTTCATTTCTGTTATACTTGTGTTTTGCGGAATACCTTTGGGTTTCTGTATAAAAGTTAGAAGTGGGTCACGTGACTGTTTTGAACCCACCTAACTTTGTTTGTCGCGGTGGCCAATCAGTGGCCTAGTGTGGGGGTAATGAATGAGCCATCCTCACTCTCAAGTTGTGATGTC
The DNA here is from genome assembly GCF_048455015.1 of Haemaphysalis longicornis. NCBI lineage: Eukaryota > Metazoa > Arthropoda > Arachnida > Ixodida > Ixodidae > Haemaphysalis > Haemaphysalis longicornis. The sequence goes on from NW_027526319.1 coordinate 1,000,717, forward strand.
CAGTTTGTGGCTGGGGTTTTGGTGGTAAAATCGAAGAGTTTGATGTTTTGGAAAGAACAGAGAGAGGCAGACAGAGGAGACGGAGAGGAGAGCGGTGAGCTCCCACTCGATTCGGGCCTTGCCCTACCTCTTGTGTGCGATCACGAGCCATGAGTTGTAAATACGTAATGTACACAAAGTGTACATATGGTACATTTTGAGTTGAGTTGGAGTAGACCGTCGTCGGCTATGTGCCGTCGGCCAATGAGCCAGCCAGTCATCGCTTCATCGGATCAGCGATCATCGTCGTCGGCGACCGATCCATCACATTTGAAAGTTTAACTTCGTCTCCGCTCATTTTAAGAGATTTTAGTTTTCCAAACATACAATGGCGGCACGATTAAGTAATGGTTGAACAAAATTCTGTGCAGTGCGCAGAATTTCTAAACCTTTGCGGTGATTTCAATCTTAGGCAACTTGTTCACATGCCAACGGGAACTACTCCTACATCTTCTAACACGTTCGACTTCATTTTTTCCACTACATAGGATTTGCATTCCCCTATAACTTATCTACCAGGCATAAGTGACCATTCCGTACTTCATTTTACGTTGAAAGCTCGGGAACATTTGAATAAGTCTTTTAAAGTAATACAAGACTACAGCAGAGCTGATGTGACGTCAATCACAGCTGAGCTAAAGGCGTTTTTTCGCCGACAATCTTCCTAACTTCTCCGATCACACGGTTGAATAAAATTGATTCCTTTCTAGGAACAACCTGTTATCTCTGATAGACAAATATGTCCCCCAAAAAGGTTACAAATAACTCACGTTCACCTTGGTTTAGAAATTTATTAAACTGGCTCCGTAACAAAAAGAAGCGCATGTTTCGTCGCGCGAAGCGGACGAATCGGCCTGACCACTGGACGGCCTATCGCAAAATTAATACTGACTTTAACGTAGCCACTTCGAATGCAAATGAGTCGTTTTATACTGATACGCTACCATCGTTGTTACAATGTAACCAACGAAAGTTCTGGAGCATAGTCAGCGGCACTGAAAACAAACTTATTCAACTTGTTCAATCAAATACCCCAGTCTCCCAAAGTCAATGCTGTTCCATTCTAAACAATACATTTTTCGCTTCTTTGAATCGCGTTATTTCTACCGTTATTCCGCCTGTCACGCCTCCGCAGTTCCTTCCAATGGATCTCATTATTATTCATTCTGTTGGTATTCACGCAATGATACGTAATCTCAAAATTTCATCCTCTGCTGGCCCTGACTGTATAAATTCTAAAATGCTCAAATGTACACGTTTTCAAAAAATTCTTTCAAAAATTTTTGACGAATCTTTGTACTATTCTATATTGCCTCGCGCTTGGAAGGTGGGAAAGGTGTCCCCTGTTTTCAAATCTGGTGACGTTCATTGCCCCTGTAATTATCTCCCCATCTGCTTAACATCAGTGCCTTGTAAAATGGTAGAACACATAATATATTCCCATTTAATTGGATTTCTTGAATTCAATTCCTTTTTCACTAATTGTCAACACGGGTTCAAGAACATGTTTTTTGGGAACCACAACTCCTAACATTTACTAACGATGTTCTCGTAAGTGCTGATTTGGAATTGAAACCGTTTGCATATTCATAGATTTCGCTAAAGCCTTTGATAGTGTCCCACATGATTTATTAATTTTCAAGCTCAGCAAACTAAACATTGATCCCAAAATTTTCGAATCGATTAAAAACTTTCTTTTCAACCGTTCCCAATTGGTTATTGCTAATGACCACTCATCTGCTTTATCTCCGGTAGAATCAGGCGTGCCACAGGGATCGGGGCTAGGACCACTTCCTTTCCTTGTTTATATCAATGACCTTCCAGACTGTGTTCAATTCTCATCAATTAAGCTATTCGCGGATGACTGTGTAATTTAACACAAAATGTTTAACCTTGCTGATATTCAAATTTTGGAAATAACTTTAACAGTGTAACTAACTGGGGTAACAAATGGCACATGAAGCTTAACATTACGAAGTGCAAAAGTATGAGGATATGCCGGCAGCCCAATAAAACGTATATGCATGCGTACTTTCTTCAGTATATTCCTCTTGGACATGTTAACTCATATAAATATCTTGGTGTACATATTTCTGATAACGTGTCATGGAACACTCACATTGACCACGGAATAAAGAACGCTAGTCGCATGCTAGGTTATTTGCGCCGGAATTTTTCTTCTGTACCTTCATCATTAAAATTAACCTTGTACAAAACACTCGTCCGTTCCAAATTAGAATACGTATGCGCCACATGCAATCCTCACCAACCAACGCTTACCCTCGCTCTTGAATTTGTCCAAAACAGTGCCGCTCGTTACATATTATCATCTTATTCGCGCTTTGCCAGTGCGTCATCCATGAAAAATACGCTTAATCTCACCCGCCTTTCATACCGTGGCAAATGCTCTCGTCTTTGTTGGTTTCACAAAATTTATCATCACAACCCTACTTCAAAGAATCAACTTATAATGCCCCCCCCCCCCCCCTACGTGCCATCTCGAATTGACCATTTCAGCAATGTTCGTGTACCATATTGTCGTACTGATATGTATCGTGAATCATTTATCCAAAAAACCAGTGTAGAATGGAACCACCTCCTTCCCACCATCGCTGCCATCGTTGATGCCACTCTCTTTAAAGCAGCCATTCCCAACGCTCCTTGTTGAATCGCTCTTTTTTTGTTGTTCTTGATTTCTGTTTGAATGCTGTTTTTGTAAAACAACTGAACCTGATGATTTGTGTCTTACCACTCCTTTCTGTTATGCCCTATGGGCCTTGAAAGTATATTCAATAAATAAATAACTAAATAAATACATAAATAAATCAAAATAAATAAATAAAAGAATAAATAAATAAGTAAATAAATAAATAAATAAATAAATATATAACAATACATAAAAAGGAAAATCAGTACAATATTTTAATGCGGAAAATACCTATTTATTGTGACGTATCTCTAAAAAAAGCGCGCCATTGTTGTCGTCTTCGTTTGTTCGTCCGGCCAACTCGCAGTGGTTTCCCACTAAGAATCTGTACCAACAGGCCCTGTTCTCAACATTTTTGCAGAAATATTCAGAATATATATAGTTAGATACGAGGGAGCCGGGCTAAAAATCTCGTCATTTGTTGCAGAATTTATTTACTTTATCAGCAAGCCACGATGAAACAGGCAAAACGCGACTCAACGATGGCATGTAAATGTGAAGCAGTTAAAAGGCCCACCCTGACCGACCAGCCGGTCAATGTAAATTGTACGTTTTCTGCTCGTGTGTGAAGAAAATCAATAATAAAATGCAGCATCCTAACTGCCTTGGTCGAATAAAGGAAACAGTACGCCAGGAATATCTACAAATCTAAAGGTGTTTACTGGTGTCATTCCTGGCAGAGATGAGGAATCTTTGGACTTCACATTTTTTCAACGGGCCAACAATTCTTAGCGCCCAGCAGCGATGACGAACTGACGCGGAACACATGAACGCCGACCGTCTCCTAACCTTTGGCATGGACAGTCAGGTGGACAATGCGGCGACCTGAGCACTGAAAAAAAAATGCGGGTGAGTCTTTTTTTCCCGCACATATATGTAGTTTTTTTACGTTCTGGCTATTTTATTTACTGAGAGTTCTTGGTGCCTCAAATAGAGCTTGGAAGAACTTCGCATCATTTATGGAGTCTGAAAACAAAGTGTCGTTACATACAGATTGTTGTAAATGTCTTCGAACATGCTAGGAAGCGCGTAACAAATTTTAGCGGGAGGTTTAAAATTATGTTGCTTCAACAAGCTATTTATTCACTGAATGCGCAATATCTGTCATTTACTATACGAAAGAACATTTCTTCTGCAATAAAATATTCTAATAAAGGGGGTGCCCTGACAAATTGTGATGCAAACATAGGATGCACGCAACTTTATTCAAACCGCGAGCATTTCATGCCATTCGCACCGAAAAGATGTGGACCGAGCAAGCATTATCAAGAAATTATAAGCTGTGGGAAAGGAAACTGGGAAAATAGAAACGCTGTTTAAGAAAACCGCCCACTATATTGCGGTCTTTTCTGGTATTTTGTGCAGGTACTGTTTTGCGCAGGTACTCACATGTTGCTCGTCACCTCGATGATCACTCTTTCTTTTTTCATAAGCAGCATGGTTTTCGTTCAGGGTTCTCATGCGAAACACAACTTTTCGAATTTACGACTGATCTTCATCTAAACCTTGATTCATCATTTCAGACTGATGTAATTTTCGTTGACTTTTCAAAGGCCTTCGATCTCGTCCCTCACCAACGACTTATCAACAAACTTTCTTCCCTTTCCCTCGATCCCCGGACCTTATCATGGAATAAGTGCTTCCTAACCCGCCGGTCGCAATTCACTATTATCGGTGGTGCCCATTCCGATACTACTCCAGTAATCTCTGGCGTCCCTCAGGGCTCGGTTCTCGGTCCACTTCTCTTTTTAATCTACGTAAATGGTCTTCCTTCCGGCATTTCATCAAGGCTTCGTCTTTTTGCAGACGATTGCGTCATCTATCGTCGTATATCAACTCCCGAAGATCAACTAATACTACAGCAAGACTTACACATTATTGATAACTGGTGCGCTCAGTGGATGATGAGGCCGAATATTTCGAAATGCAAGTTCATGCCTGTCTCACGAGAACACACTAACGTCATCCATCCGTATTCATTAAACTCAGTAGTGTTATCGCAAGTGGATTCTTACCGATACCTGGGCGTTGTAATTACAAGCAGACTAACCTGGACCGAGCATATAACCAAACTAGCTGCCGATGCCTCAAAAACTCTTGGCTACCTTAGGAGGTCATTGTCATTATCACCTGTTAGCCTTCGTAAATTGGCCTTTGAAACATTTGTTCGTACTAAAATGGAATACGCATCTGCGATTTGGAGCCCTCATCAGATATACCTAATTAACATTCTTGAATCCGTCCAAAATCGTGCAACAAGATTCATCTCCACAAATTACGACAAACGAGCAAGCATCAGTCTAACAAAATCATCCCTCGGTCTCCCTGTTTTGTCAGCTCGACGCAAAATTCCACGTCTCTGTCTTTTTCACAAACTATACTACAGTTTTCCTCCCCTACATGGCTCAGTTTTACTTCCGCCTGTCCGAACATCTCGTCGCTTATTTAATTCCATGAGTATTCAACGGCTGTTTGGTTCTACTAACGCTTTTAACAAATCATTTCTTCCTACGGCTATTGAAGAGTGGAATGGATTGACTGATGCTATTGTCAGCGAACAAGTTGCTTTTAAATTTAGAGATTTATTACTAGCTAGTAGCCACCCTTGACTCTTAATCGCTGTTCTTCTTTTTTCGTTGTTTGTTTCCTGCCATCTGTATATTTTGGACTGCGAATTGACTGTTAATAACTCGTTCTACATGCTCTGTGTTCTTTTTGTTATTTGTTCCTACCTGTATGTATTGGTAATTCAAAAACTGTATACATGAACTGTATTTTCATTGACATCTGTACTTTGATTGTTCCCCCCCCCCTTATGTAATGCCCCGAGAGATGCCTTTAAGGGTAAAATAAATGATGATGATGATGAGGATTTCTACCCACTATTGGTTTACGCCACTTTCATGTGCTATGACGACAAATTGCTCTAGAACACACACCTCGTAAAGCATTTAAACTAATCCTATGGCTATACTCTTGACATCTTGTTGCCTGCGGTCAATGGCTGTAGGCACGACCCCATACGTTCTCCATAATCGGTTACGGTGCCAAAGTGTCCTTTCGTCTTTTTTGTCTCAGGGTAATGCCTCCGACTTCTCTGCAGGAGCTCTGGGTTCGTATCATAGGATTTTCCGGCTTTTATTCTTTTCTTTGTTACAACGGCCAGCCCTTTCTGAAGCAATCTATGAAGTTTTATGAGCCTTATTTTTCTTCCGTGGAGGGTAGCGGAGTGATACGCTTAAGGCCGCTTTCGGCACAGCACACAGAACACTGCTCTTCACTCCGAGAACTCCAATTTCTAAACAATCACTTATTTTTACTACCTTATATGCAGTATTTTTTAGAAGCTGCGGTAAGGTGGCACCTTGTATAGACAGCTTTTGATTCAGCGCGCGGAAAAACACTGGCTATATTTCGGAAAGTAACGCAGGTTACGCATACCCATTCAGATAATACTGCATGACGTCGTGCGGACAGCCTCAGTCGCAACCTGATTTTAAAAGTATATTTACTTTCTTTACCATTATTATTGGCAAATTCAAATGAGCGACTTAGGCAATAAGTGCGTAGAAAAGTGTTATTTGAACCCTGGATTTAGTTTTGAAGTATTATTTTTGTCTGCATTGCGCAGTTCTACCCAGGCATTTCATAATTGAACCATTTAACGGAAGCACAGAGCCTTAATTTCAACGTAATTTGCGAAGCATAAAAAAGCACGGGGCCATTCCGGCCCACACCTTCAACTACCGGAATGGCGTACCACTGGTCCGCGGTGTGCCCTTTCAAGATATGTAAAAATACTAAATTGTGACTTGCACTATCTTGATCGGTAATAGAATTTTTTTCTTCGTCGACACACAAGGTTTACCTGCTAAACGAGGGAGCAGTTCAATAAATATAAGTCTATTTAGGCTGTCTAAACGTTATATAGCCCTTTTGAGATGATTTAGACTAATACTACAGCTGAACTTTCTATTACACAGCAACTTCATGTAAGAAGATACAAGTAACTTATAGAACGCCGGCATGCATTCAGCCTGTGGCCTGCGGTTCAGAGCTGCCTCTGGCATATTTACACGCAACCGAGTATTGAGAAAGTGTTTTGCCAAAACATGAGCGGGGTAGGCATTTCCTTGAATTATCGTCAACAAACACCGCACCGAAAGCACCGGACAAAAAATAGACACTGAAAGGAATGCGAGCCTTTCGCTATGCCACAGTTGTCCGAGGCAGAGGTCGGTGGACTCACTCACGAGTCCACTCACTCAGACTCATTTGGACTCAAACCCACACGTGAGTTTGAGTTTGAGTGAGCGCGAGGCTAGTGTGTACATGGTGAGTTTGAGCTTGAGTGAGTTTAAGCCCGACTGAGTTTGAGTACGCCTGAGACCGAGTCAGTTCTGGGTCCATTTTGAGTTTTGAGTACATTTTGAGTACACTTTGAGTTTTGAGTACATTTTGAGCTTTGAGTACATTTTGAGTTTTGAGTACATTTTGAGTTTGAGTACATTTTGAGTACTGAGTACTCTTTGAGTTTGAGTACATTTTGAGTTTGAGGGCGTTTTGAGTTTGAGCACATTTTGAGTTTGAGTACATTTTGAGTTCTGAGTACATATGAGTAGCCTAGGAGGCAGATATGGTTGGCGGTTTAGTTCTATGTGTCGCTTTGGGCTCTCATTTCAGGTTAGCTGCGGGTACGGCAGCATTCGCGATAAACATGATCGGTTGGTGGGGATGGGGGAGGAGTGTCTGATTTAGCGGCTGGGCGTGTGAATAATGATTTACTGGTGAGGTCCTAAAAAAGGGTTATCCCACCTTTTCCTTTTGATGGATCCTCTAAGAAGGTGGGAGAGGGTGGTGGGAAACCACACGTCGGCGCTTTCTTGCTGGTTGTTCGCCTGCTTCTGTTAACGGTTTGATTTTCTAGGGTCCAAAGGAAGAGGTGAGCGCCAAGCGGAAGGGGCGGCGGTTGTCCCCTCCGATGTTTCAAATAGGTTGTCAACTGAACTTACTGGGCGACGCCCGTTTAGATAGAATAATGACCGCATTATGAGGTAGATTGTGTAAAATTCAGATGTCGCTAAGGCGTGCAAGGTATCAAGTTAAAGGTCCCGATTAACGGAATCACGCGAGATAAATTAAAAAAGAATTCTTCCTGTGTATAGTCATCAGACAGTCATAAGTCATAGATTGGGTTAAAATTCAAAATGACGCCATGAGGGCGTGTCGGGAATCATATTGAAGGTCTAGATGAGGGGAATCACGTGGGACAAAAATGCGTCATGGTTATATTATGACCTAGTCATGGCTAAGTCATAGATTGGTTAAAATTCAACTTCATAGCGCTAGGGCCTGTGGCGTATGAAATTAAAAGGCTCGATGAGGGGAATCACGCCGGACAAATGCAGAAATTTTTCCTGAATATTATCTTATGACACAGCCATAATAGGTCATAAATTGGGTTAAAATTCAAAATGATGGCACTAGTGTGTGCGGGGCATCAGATTGAAGGTTGCGATGAGAGAAATCACATGGGATAAAAATACGGTATGGATATATCATGAGATAGTCATGGTTAGTCATTGTTTGGATTAACATTCAAATTGATGCCACTAGGCTGTGTTGGGTATCAAATTAATGGTCTCGATGAGGGGAATCACGTAGGACAAATACAAAAATGATTCATGGTTACAGTCATTACCTAGTCATGGCGAGTCTTATGTGTGGTTAAAATTGGAAGTGATCCAGCTCGGGCGTGTAGGGTATCAAATATGCGATCGTGATGAGGGAAATCACATGGGACAAATAAAAAAAGGCTTCGGGGTTCTAATCATGAGAGAGTCATTGTGAGTCATAGATTCGGTTAAAATTCTAAGTGAGGCCGCCAAACCAAATGGGGTATCAAATTCAAGGTTTCAATTAGGGGAATCACGTGGGGCATATAAATAATGCGTCCTGTCCACAGTCATGAGGGTCATGGTCATACTCATACTCATCGCTTTAATAAAATTCTTGCGGGAGGAGATTGCTAATACATTGCTTTATTTGGTTACATGTACATCCATGCATCGGCGGAAGGTATTTCAGGACCCCTTTAAGCTCAAACCATCATCGAAACCAACCCGGCATAATGTTTTAGAGCTGCGACGCTTGAGTTGAGGGAATAGTGTGAAACACTAAAAGGAATGTGACTTAGCAGGACTCTGCTGCGAGTTAGTTGGTTCATGTTTATGAAAAAAACCCAAACAGCACGAACGAAACAGGACAGAGGAAATAAACACATAGAGCACAAACGGGCGCTGAGTATCAACTGTTTATTTTTTTCGAGCTTACAAGCAAATTTACACCAGAAAACAGAACACGTTTCTAAGATAATCAGATAGTGGATGGCATCAGAAAAACATGCCCAACAAGTTTTTGATTTCAAGAACCCGTCTAAAAATTGGATTATTCATCAAACAGTGACAAGGATGGTGTGCTTATGCATTTGTCATTCGCTTTTTTGATGTAATAGGCTTCTATAATCTCCCTCTCGGTATTATCTGAAGCTCGGTTAAGGAACTTTGTTTCTCCGAGTAGTGGCTGACATCTGCCTCTTTGACAAGGGTCGCTCATGTGACCGCCTGAATAGCTGCGTACTGCAAGTCTGTGTTCTGTTGCACGCTCGGGCCGTCTGCCGGGAAGACGGGCAGATGCGTGCAAGAGAACACAGACTTGCAGTACGCAGCAATTTAGGCAGTCACATGAGCGACCATTGCCATCCACTATCTCATTATCTTAGAAACGTGTTCTGTTTTTTGGTGTAAATTTGCTTGTATGCTCGGAAAAATAAACATTTGGTAGTCAGCGCCCGTTTGTATTCCATGTGTTTCTTTCCTCGGTCCTGTTTCGTTCGCGCTGTTTGGGTTTTTTCATGATCTAAAAGGAACAGTGAGGTTTTGCAAGGACTGAAGACTGTTCACAATTTTATGTTGACTGGATCCCATATGGCAGGCGGATACGTAATTTTAGTGCGGTTGGTTTTGAGGTCTTCAAGTTACGAAATGTGTGTGCGCCTGCCTTATGTTGTGCATTATTTCGTCCAGTGATGCCTATTCTAGCAGTAAGTTGTGACTTTCCAGTAATGGTATTTCTGCAAACTTCGACCTCAACATTTTAGAAGCGATAGTCAATGCTACTAAATGTGCGGCCATGTAACCCAATACTGCCAGCCCTGATATGTAATGACTTGAATTCGGCATGGTGGCGTTTCCGCTACAATATTTGTTCATTAGTGCCGGCTGCCGTGTCCATTATTTGCGGCGCTGGATAATATTTTGTCGGAATTCGCAGTCTGTGGTCTACCTATATTTACTGGACGGTTGGATTAATTTCCCTTGCCCTCTAGGGCACACAGAGACAGCCCATACTCCATGTCTTTGATGGCCAGACTGATGGACCAAGCGCCGGCATATAAGGGTGAAACTCTTGCCAAGTCACGTGGTTTGTTTGAGCTGCCGCAAAACAAAGCTGCAGCAATGCACTCAGCGATTAAGCCAAGCTTAAGCAGGCATCTCATCCTCGCCTTGTCACGCGGCATTGCAGCGACGATGCTCCGAGCGGACGAAGCGATAAGAAAAGCGCAGCTTTCGCGCAGGCGGATGAACGTCACTCGCAACACAACCTTGAAATATGTGGCGTAGTAGAGCTTTCGCTTTAAAAATCCAGGACATGTACGGATATTAACCAAAATTTGCACAACATTTTGATATGAATTAATTACAAAAAGGTAGTTTTTTAGTGTATTGTCAGCTGATATGAGAACAGCAGGTTAAAAAAAACTTGAAATATAAAATTTTCAGCAAAGCTTTCATCCTCTTACTTATGTATTCGGTTGTCCACCCCAAAACTTACTGAAGAAAAGCCAACTTTCCTTGGCGGTGCTGATAATCGTAGGTGAAGTAAGGAAAAAAAAGCTTAGGGTGGTCGGAATCGAACTAGACCTTCGCGTTACGAGGCCAACGTCTATTCAATTGAGCTATGCAAACATGGTCGAAACAGTTTAGACTAGGAGAGGGACGCGTGTTCTGGCAAAATTAGACAGCCGTGGAATGCCACTGTCGTTATAGCATTAGCGAGCATGAGCGCAGTGCAGTAAACATCTTCTACAAGAAACAGTAGAAAACCAAGGTATACACAATCCGCTCGCTTGTGGATTACTTTATTTGGTGTTGTACTTGAATTTGGACAGATTTGAGTTCTCGTGTCGAGTTGTCGTTGATTCAACGCTGTCTCCAAATGAAATATTTGCAACTTTTTGGGGGCAAGCAGGGAGGGTCCTGCCAAATTCTACCGAGATAGGTTCAATAGGCCTGAAGGCAGCGTTATTTACATGCCATCTTCGAAAGTGAAAATAGAGCACAGAAGTTTGTAATGTCGAAATGAAAAGAATGCTTCCAACCAATAAACTCACTTTTTCGGAGACGAGACTTAGTAGAATCAGGAATGTTAAAATTGTATGTTTCTTCCAACACAAAAAAAAGCCCGCGGCAAAAACGGCATAAAATGGTATGAGAATCGCGCCTTCAGGGAAATAATGACGTGCTTTCCTGGCTATTCAGCATAATGATTTATTATGAGAATTATGTTCTAAAGTAAGCCAGATCTTTCGCTACTAAGTATTACTCAGTGCAAGTCCAGTGCGTCGAAAGCAGAGTCCAAATTATACGAAAGAAGCAAGGTATGATGAATAGAGACCGGTCCATTTATGCGTTATCAAGGCAACATGCAAGCTATACTTTTTTAACACACGGAATGTAGTACCCAAGTGGCCACGAGAATTGAGTCCGACTATACAGAACGAACGCTATGATCGAAGTGGAATATAATGAAATACGACTGCCATTATTCACAATGTTAATAAAGATTGGCGTGCCAAAATAATAAGACACAAGGCCTACCTGACTTTTATTGCTTACACGTGTGAGTACGTCAGGAACAATATGTTTCCGCACACACAATGATGATCCCAGCTACATCGACAACATCGATCAGGCCTGTCTGCGTACGCCCACCGCTATTGTTGCATTCAAAATTGTTGAGTACGACGCTTTAGGTGTGGACGTCATTCAACGTTAATTCAGATGGGCGAACCAAGATAAACACCCCGGACTGCTGGTTTCGTGACACTTTCACAATTATGCTCTGCGTGAGTGATATCTTTCTGCACGTAATTTACCGTTCTTAAACTTGACATGGCGGTCATGTCGGCATCTGCAGGAGAACATGTATCGCTCCTGGACATCATTAGAAAGTAAAATGGCAATAAAACTTAATGGCAAGGGCAAAATTTATGTCGAAGTTTGAAACACGACCCACGTGTATATGACATTGTAGCTTCCAAATAAACAATTTACCATGTCGTTCCAAAGAAAGTTGAGAAAAGCGCGAAAGCGTTCTCAAATCAACACTCCGTGAAAAGTGTGTCAAAGCATGCGCTAAAAATCTGTGCAACGTTAGCTGAAAGTTCGTCTAGTCGATCGTCAAACATTCAAACATACCGCTCGTGAACGAAAAACGAACCCATGCTCCAATATTTGGCGTACAGAGTGAACGCATCTGGGAAAGCTTAAAAAGCTTACCGGCTGAAATGCTTATCGGTTTATGAGATAGAGGCAGACCGTTTTACTCCCAGAACAAGACTGATGCGTGTACGGTCTTATCTAGAACAGTTCCATTTTCGCGAGGTTGAAGTAACTCGTTTTTCCGCAAAGAAGTCCGGTTTCACTCAACCGCCGTGTGTACTCAGATCTTATCAGGGCTTTTCGGTCGACAAACCGTTTTATGGGGAAATGCTCAAGTTTTTCCATGGGACGTACGGCACCGGTTTCACTAAGAAAGCTTTCGTTTTAATGACAGGCAGGCTGTGTAGACACAGTATTATTTCAGACAAACAGTCTTATCGCGCTAACAATAACGTGTAAATGGTCCAGCTGTGCATAAACTCCTAAGGTAGTGGTACAATATGGCGAAGTACAACGTCCATTTTCTAGGGCAACAGAGACCGTGTCGGTTAAAATGGGGAAAATACAGTGAACCAGCAAACGAGCACGAGTAGTTGTTGGTTGTCTTTCAAAGGAAGATAAGCTTTTCGCACAATATGCCTTGAGAACCAGAAGATCGATTGTGCTAGTACCTACGAACCCGACGCAGCACGGCTTGCAGAACCACCGCTACAGACATAACGTGTGCGCCAAGCGCTCTCCGCGACTGCTGCTCAGCCTAAGAAGCACGAGGAGAGGCCAACTGCCAGGGTAACTTCAGGTTTACCTGATTTCTACCAACAATAATTGTTATTGTAACTAAGACAGAGAAATTTTGATGGAAGTACTATACGTAGTTTCTTTTAAAACGTGACGCGTCCTTCCCCCTTATGATACTGGCACAGCGTTCAGAACAAATTCTTGGCAGTGTTTCTCAACACTCGCAATTAAGAGGAATTACATTTGTTGCAAAAAACGGTCAAGCCTATTTCATAATCGCTCCTAAAGAACCTGCACTTTAATTGACAGTGGCGTGTTTTGTGTGTCGTAAAAAGCTTATATACGTCGCATTACGTCCGTGTTCTCCCCTTCTACAGCAGCAATTATACACGCGCGTTTACTTGAATGCTAGAAGTTGCTTGACAACTTTCCTTGCCAAATTACTCATGCAAATCTCACAAGCGCCTCAATAATTGCATTGTCCTTTATTGTTCCCAAACACCTGCTTGCTTTCGATGCTTGTGCCTATTTTGAGACATCAGTTGAACAAATCGACAGCAGCTGCGAAAGAATAATAATTCGAAAGTATGGAGCAGTTTCTGGTATTTCAATAAAGTTCATGGCTGGCAACTAGCTTGACTGCTACAAAACCATCTAAACGACCCACTATACAGCAGGATCGTCATATTTCAGGCCTCAAATCTATCATCATCAGCAGCCTATTTAGGACCGCTACATGACGAAGGCATTCCACATTGACTTCCACCCGCTTCTGTCCTGCGCTGCCGAAGTTCATTCGTTGCCATCAAATTTTCTACCTATTTTATCACTTCGCTAAAACTGTGGTACCGGAGGGGAATGATGATAGGTAGGTATCTGATTAGTGAGCTCATCAGTGTATTTTTACTAGCTATACTATGCAACCAATCTTACACTTCGAGTCTAGTAGAGGGGGAAATGGAGACTACGTCGGTGTCACTGGAACATTTGGTGCAACGATCGGAAGACGTAATTATTTTGATTTGCGGAATATATGAGAACGAATCGTTCTCGTGGTTGATACTGCCTGCCCGCAATAAGTACTCAATATGGTCAGTTTATAACGATGGTTTCCGCAAAATAACCGAAAGAAATACCCTATCCTACGGGAGATCTTTGATACTGCTAATGGGCGGCATGAATGCAGCACAAAACTGCCCACTAAAGAAATCTAACTCGGATTGGCTTTATTCAGCTGACTATGTAGTGTTTCCAAAAAGCGGTCAGAGTAGTGTAATTTTTCAAGAATCGCTAGACCCTAGCACAACGTACTCGGTTTGCTTTGACCTTAATTTGCCAGAGCACTGGAAGAAGTTCAGAAAAGGAATTTCCTCAACACGGAAAGGCAAACTCGTATCTCGAAATTGTGCCTCTTACACGACCCACGACCATCTAGGATGGAGCGCTTCACTCAGTGGAAGTACAGTTAAATTTGGGTGCTGGGACTTGCGCGCTTACGAAATGCAGTATACCCTAACGTGTCATGTTCCCCAATTCGAGATTATTCATTGGGCTCTCCGTGTGCTGAACGTTTCATCAGAATTGCAAACATGCGAAGACCACCCATACTGGAGGCTTTCGGTGAAGCACTGCAATGCTGACGTCTTACTGAATTTATTTCCGGTGCAAGATTGGTTGTTCGGAATGCACACAGCCCCAACAGTCATAGAATACCGACACGAGACGTTCTATACATGGGCAGGGAAAACTGAGGTGCCAGTTGTTTACATTTTGGTGCACTCAATAGGAGCGCTCGCTGTGATCTTCCCAACCATGGCAATATTCGGCTTGGTACTTTCATTTGTACACTACACAGAGTTTGGTGGTAGTTCCGCAAAAAAATGTCAGTTGAATTCGGCGCTATTCATTTCATCATCATTTTTATCAACCGGGGCTCCCATCTCCGAGGATCTTACCAGAACGCGGGATGGCCACGATACTACTCGAAGCAAGCAAATGATTCTAGGTTTCTGGTTGCTGAGTATGTTTTCCTTGTCCTTCTATTTTTGCGCTGAGCTCACGGCTCACATGGCTGTAGAGATCCCTCCTAACCCCATCGACACCCTGTCAGAGCTCGAGGCTGCTTTAACGAAAAGGGCAATAGTCCCTTGCGTTATAAAAGGCACTCCGCAACATTTGGCTCTTGATAGCGAGGACTTTGGAAAGAGCTCTGCATTGTTGACGAGGCTTCGTTCGGCGTTTCAAAAAAATGCAGTCACTACTAGGCCCATCTTTTCTACCTGCTATGATTGCCTGCGCAGTTGTGCCAGGCGACACGGATACGTGTGCTTGATGTATGCTCTTATGGACTGCGAAGGCTACAGATCAATGAGTGAAGTAGTTCAATCTGAAGAAAGGCTGCAATTATTTTTCATGTCTGCTCCTGTTCGTCGGAACTTTCCGAAAGCGTTGGCTTACGGAAGGCTGATGACAAGAATATTTGAAACTTCTTTGAATCAAGGAGCTTTCAACAACCCGGTGTTGTGCCGCCATTTTACAAGAAGGCCTTCTCATTTTAAAAATAGGGTAAAGATAGAAAACGAGCTCACTGTGAAACTGCCACAGTTAAAGGTGTTTTTCGCTGTTTTAGGTACACTTATCTTGCTCTCTCACATTGTATTGTGCATAGAGGTAACGCTTCACCAAACTCTTAATATCTGACTCCGAAAAGCGTCACACATGTGGAATTTCCTTCGGCAAAAAGCGCAGTCATTCTGAAATACTGCTTTATCTCTATAAATAAAGGTGGCCACGGCAGCATTTTTTTTTTCAATTTACATATCGTTGTTAACAAGGTTAGCTGAAATGCGTACAGGTGAGAGCAGGTGTGTTATCCAATAGAAATACACACAATGCACGCTTGAGAGTATATACCACAAAATTCCGTCGTATTAGCAGGAATGTTTCTATTGGTTAACAAGGCTATGCACTAAGTACTGTATTCTGGACAAAAACGTTGTTGCTGTTTTTGTTTGTGCTGCTGTCCTCTAGAGAAAATGGCCGCCACTGTCATACAAAACAGAAACATACACATAATCTCGAGTAAAAGCCCCACCCGCGTATGTACCCCCCCCCCCCCCTTTTTTCTGACAATCAGTCGTGAAGAAAAAAGTTCTCCACGTATTATCCGCACTTGTGTTTCCAAAGCATGCGCCACACCACAGCGTTGAGTCACCATCCTCGATCTCTTTAGCGCAGAAACTCCCTAGATAAGAGCACCGTGTCTGCCTGCCACGCCGCGGGTTTTCTCCGTGTTTTGAGGCAGCGTGCCAGAGTACGTGGCCCTGAACAATTTTTGTTGTTTGTGCACCATAGTTCCAAGTTTTAGTTCTCACGCGGCGTGGCTCTTTGCTTCTTGCTTGCGGGTCGCTTTTTGTGAGCCTGCATCACCGGACCGTGTGTGTGCGTGCGTCCGTGCGTGCGTGTGTTTGTGTGTGCGCGCGCGCGCGCGCGTGTGTGTGTGTGTGTGTGTGTGTGTGTGTGTGTGTGTGTGTGTGTGCGCGCGCGCGCGCGTGTGTGTGTGTGTGTGTGTGTGTGTGTGTGTGTGTGTGTGTGTGTCTGTGTGTGTGTGTGTGTGTGTGTGTGTGTGTGTGTGTGTGTGTGTGTGTGTGTGTGTGTGTGAGTGTGTGCGTGCGTGCGTGCGCGCGTGCATGCGTGTGTGCATCCGTGTGCATGTGCGTGTTGAAACTGCTCAGCAAGTCCTCACTTCGACGGTGATGATGACGACGTACGGTTAAGCTGCAACCGGAATAAATGGCGTGTATCCCATCACAATATGACTCACTCTTAAAACAGAGGAAAATTGTTCTTGTAGGGTCCACACCTCCCCCCACCAAAAAAAAAATAACAATACCGCTGGAATTTCGCTAAAAACTGCGGCCCTTACATGAGTTGATACAATATTTAAGTTTTGCATAATTTCAAAATGGTCCTCCAGAGTATTGCATTACCATGGCGCATTACCATTACCTGATTGCATGGCGCTACCGCGGCACCTATATATTGGGGGAAGGAGAGTTGGAAAAATACGTATTTCGCGACAAGTGAACTTGAAGGCGTGTGAGTAAAAGTTGAATGCCAGCCACGGGCAACTCTAACTCAGGAAAAGTGTGGAAAAACTTGATCGGTGTGTCCAACGATGTACTAAGCAAAACGACGATGATGATGATAATGAATAAACGTTATTTGAGTCCAGTTGCTGATGTTAGGGCACCCGCCTGGAAGGAGGCTTCCTTAGTCCAGGATGCCTTGGACTGTGCTGGCGATCCGTGCCCTCTCCACCAATCGTCGCTGCTGTGAGAGGTCGGAGCTAGTCAGCAGCTCCACCCACTGCTTCCAGGTAGGGTTGGGGTTAGGGGTGAGGGTAGGGTTAAGCAAAAAAACAAAAAATATAAAGATAATCAAACACGATGTAGCAGTAAAAAATTCTATGAGTACCTGAAATTACAGAACACCACGACTTTTTACAATTAGAATTTTGTACACATTTCGTAATTAGGTTGGAGGTTTAGCGTTTTTTCATCAGAGAAAGGCGGATGTGTTGTTTAGGTGCGTCTAAGATAACAAGCGTCAGCAGACATTTTGCTATTTTACTGTGCACGCTATACGTCTCCCTCCCCTCATTTTGGACTGTGTATAGAACGACCGCTCAAAAAAACAATGGCCATTTTTCGCTGGGGGCCGTCTTGTCAGTGTTCCTGTTGATCCCGGACATTCTTGAGAAGCACGTCCACAGTCAACGATTCCTCCGCGGTGCCCATTCTGGCTCTGCCGCTATGCTTCGGCGATTCCTCACGGACGCGTCACAGCATACGTCGGTGGAAGAGTCCCGCCCCATACCTGACCTTCGGTTCCGGCTTTTGTTGGCCAAACGTAAGCAAGCTGAAGTAATTACTACCCGGGGATTTTTGTGGATATTTGCCAGCCCCAATATCAGGGCCTTACCGCTACTTTCAGATGTCCCAAGACTGTCCAGGCAGCATTGCCTTGACAGGTGTGCTTTTCGCCATCCGTCATCTTCATAAGAGTCTTTTTGCCACACTTTTTGCACCATAGTATCTTGCAGTCGCACTCCGAAAGCAGCAGACAACGATTGCGTTCCATCTGGCATAATTCGCCCTCGACGTTGACATGGCCTTCCATAGGGCCTTTGTTGTTTTGCCAGTGGCAATGCCGTCTCATTCACCACTTCCAAACAGAAGCAGGCTTACGGAAAACTCATGAAGCCGTATTGAAAAGCATGCCATACACCACGATAGTTCAATTCTTGGCTACACCTGACAAAGCTCAGCAGCGGTCTCCTCCGGTTACCGATGGCATTACTTACGATGTGTACAAAAATACCGACTTTACAGCTCTTGTGCCGCTTCTGGACATTGTATATCAGGTGTGGCTCTCCGGTCAACGATCTGACTTCTGTCTTCACCCGGCCTTTGTTCTAACTTTAAAGCCCGGGAGACAACAGCACGAACTTCAAGAGTTGGGCGCAATCGTTTTTCCATGTACACTGTGCAGGCTCTTACAGCGACTTCTTGCCACAGGTGTTTAGTGTCTGTTTGACACTTCTTATTGACACCACTCGTAGAAAATGAAATTCCGCCTAATTTTGGTACTGAGGATGGCGGAAAATACCGGTCTTCTAACGTTTGCACTTGTGTCTTCTCCAGGCGCGTGTGGACCGTCCTCGCTATGCGGATATGCAAGGCGCATAACAACGTTTTTCGCGTTCCTTCTTACGGGGCCTAAGATGCCTGCGCCAAGTGAAAAAATTCCCGCACCTCCACGAAGAGAATCATGACGAGTGGGCGAAGCACTCGGGATCGTTCTTACCGTAAATCACCTGTGAGAGTGCTTACTGCAGCTAAAACGATTTCCAATACAATTCAATCCAATAAATTCAATTTTATATAATACAATCCAATCCATTTCCATCCAATCCAATCCAAATCAAAATCCAATTCAATTTAATCCAATCCAATGCTCCTGGCGCATGCGAAGCATGGCCCTCCAGGAGCACTCTCTCTCTCCCTCCCTCCCTCCCTCTCTCTAACCTTTCTCGAACCTTTTATTTTGTTCTTGTTAACCTCTTGTGAACCTTCTGTTTACAGATGTTTCGATTTGCACGGTGCTGTGCGTCTCTCTCTCTCTCTTCCCTCTCTCTCTAACCTTTTGTGAACGTTTTATTTTGTTCTTGTTAACCTTTCGTGAACCTTTTGTTCACAGATTTTTCGATTTACACGGTACTGTGCCGTGAGTCCGGACGCCGGACGGACAATTCTCGGCCTTAAGGTACTTCGCCCCTAAAATTGTTCCCGTCGTAGGAATCAAATTCTTCGTCCCTCGCGTTATGAAACCGGCGTCTATCCGATTCTGCTATCATCGCTTTTGGGGGCCACGCCATTTCCCTTTGGTTTATAGCGCCGAAGCGGCTTTGGAATTTGGCTGATTTGAAGTGGACTTTGCCTTCGGGCATTGGGAGTTTGAATTTTGGACTTCAGGATGGTGGATTAGAGGCTTTGATTTCACTTATTTCGCACGGAGAACGCTTCACGTTTTAACTATCCTTTTTTTAAGAAAGGGCAGACCTCCGAAAAGCCAAGTTAAATCTTTTGAAAACTAGCAGATCCGCTGTTTGCTAAGTCCTGGCATCTCAACTGCGAAGAAGACCCAGTTTTTGAGATTCATTTTATTGCCGATAGACCTGCACCTAGCCATTATCCAAGACCTGTACTGCCTCATTTGCGCGGTTGACATAACGGCCCAGGCAGTCCATCCAGAGGTGTCGTGACAACCCCGAGTACCTCCACCAGTCGCTAACAGAAATTCAGACAGAATAGGGGTATGCAATTCTCATCCTGTACCTCCTTTCATTAACGCGTGAGGCAACAGCTCACTTGGAGCATCTTCGATTGTACTGCACTAGAATTCGACGCCATTCCTATTGCTGGCCGCCTTTCGAGTTCTGTTTTAGGGATATCAGCATCAGCGCTAGCAGCTCAGTGGCTGTTATCTGTACGAACAAAAGCTGGGCAGTTTCTTAAATTGTTCGCCCCATCTCTGAGAAGTGTGGCAGTGCCTGCTGCGTGATCCTCAGTCTCCTATTGCGTTCCGTGCTAAACAAACGGCTCGTGTACCAGGCGCAGTTCCAGCACATGCCGCACTCATATTGGAATAATGTTGATGGTATGAACAGGTCGGCCATGATCATCATTACTGGCCTCCTACGCACAAAGCCAACTGCGCAGCTACAATGACGTCAGCTAAGCACGCTGGATGAGATCATTCATTAGCGTCGTTTCAAACTCACGAGTAGGGTGGGCTACACCTGGAGTCAGTATATCTCACCGCGTATATCGCTAAGCCGGCTTCAGGATGTCAGACTTTTCTGCTGGTAGACGGCCCTGGTTGTACCGTAAGGGGGCAGACAACAAGCCCCTGGCAAGTGTATATGTTCGAGCCTCCGGTCATCCTCAGACCCCGGACGCAGTGCATGTTCCTGTCGAGAAGCCTGCCACGCATTCGCGAGATGTTGAGTTCTTCGTGGACGCCGCGGCATGCAGCTGCTTCGTTACCGCGCATTGAAGGGTCCGTCTTGTTCAGCTTAATCTAGGTCTGTGCTTACGGGACCCTCTGTACCGTACCAAGCATTTTGCCGGAGCTTATTGCCACTGGTTATCGAAAAAGACTAGCGGGGTGAGGTTTGATGTTTTTAGTGACTGAACGGGAGTGATTTGTCATTCACACCGCGTTGCACGTTGTTCCAGCCTGTCTTCATGTATTGATATAATTATCGGCACTTACAAATGTCTTGTCCATGTTTTGTGTATTAGCCGGGGCATGATTCCTTGCCGAACAGTGGCGGATCCCGCTAGTACCGCCGGGACCTGCCACTTCCATTCCCGATTCTTCTAATGTGTGCCGTAGAAAACTGCTTATGGGGAAGGAGAACCTCGGCCACTCCACGTAGGCTGTAATTTCACTGCGTGGAACTGACCTCCCGTGCGGGCTACCTCCCTTGGTGGACGTCCTTCTTCGGTGGCTTCGGTTGGGATGGTGTTATCTCCAGCACTGCCACACACTTGGACTGCCCGCTTACACGCGCTGTTTGTGGAATCGTGTACCTTTTGTACGTCTCTCATGTTTGAAGCGGAGGCTAAGCACATGTTGTGGACCTGCCCAGCTCTCAAAAAGCACGTAATAAACACCTCCGAGGCATAAGGTTCAGTCCTGGAGGGCGTGCAGATCCTAAGCGCTGGATTGGCGTCCCTAGCACAGGTTTCTTCTAGCAATGTTTCGTGAAATTAGCGCAACGCAGTATATTTCAGGACTTTCGTGTACGGCGTAGTGCGATTCCCCGCAAACATAGTGCACCCCGATTAGAGATTTATTATACGAATTGTTATAAGTAAGTGTTATTATTATATTCTAAGCAGAAATATACATTCGGGATAAATAGTCATGAGAGGAGGTCTTTTAACAGCAAAGGTGTTAAAGCTTTTAGTTCTGACGAGGAACGTTACCAGAAAGCTCAGCCCAGCGTGGTGCAGGTGAGCGTGCGCCTCATAACCAGAGCCGGGCATCGTCCTGGCTTTCGCGCGGACTTGCGCCAAGTGAGGAGCTTGCAAAAAAACCCAGAAAAAATACCTAGTGCGCTTGAGTGTGCCCCTCCTGCGGAGGGCCCGGCGTCGGCCAACTCGACCTTCAAAAACAATCTGCCCAGCGTTCGTGGCCAGATCTATCGTGTGCTATTATCCTCGCCAGTTCACGTGCGCTCCCGCCTGAAGTGGGCAACCCAGGCGCCGACTTCTCAAATCCGGTAGCGGCGGGTTCAAGAGCATGCTAAAGCGGTCCCCTTTGGGAGAGGTAGGAAAGCCTGCGGAAAAAAAACAATCCGGGGCCTGCCAGTCATGGAGAACTTTCGGCTGCAAGTTTGGAAATCCGTGGGAGGTGCAACATCCGGTTCTCCGGCG
The DNA here is from genome assembly GCF_048455015.1 of Haemaphysalis longicornis. Classification (NCBI taxonomy): domain Eukaryota; kingdom Metazoa; phylum Arthropoda; class Arachnida; order Ixodida; family Ixodidae; genus Haemaphysalis; species Haemaphysalis longicornis. The sequence continues at coordinate 1,022,712 of NW_027526319.1, forward strand.
AAGAGAAAAGGACCCCCAGCGCGGCCCTTTGCTCTTTTTGCATCACTTGAGCTTGCTGCGCTAATTTTTTGTTTCCTTTAGATCTTATTTAGAAACAAGTAACTGTGAAATTGTGTAGCCGAATGACCAATTGATGTTACCTTTTATGTGCACATTCACCAATCAACGAGTGAGGCTCACTGCTCATTGGACATAACTCTGCCTTTCTCTCGGGCAATTATTTTTCTTGTTATTGTTGTTTCGAACAGGATCTACATTGCCTTAATATTCTAATATTCCCAAACGGCATTTTTGTTAAAAAAAACTGTTGGTAAAACAAGACGACGCAACAATTAGTATTTTCAATAAAATATAAATTTCAGTACAATTTACATATTTGAATCTCGACCTTTTGTTGTCCGCGCGTTTTGCCTTGAACGATTAAAAGCGAAACAAAACGAAGGAATACTGTCGTCTTTTATTCAATGTTCTTAACAGCTAAACAATTCAGTTTCTTGCGCCTTGCCGTAAGATTTAACTGTGGCAAAATATTTGCTTCAGAAAAAACTTCATTTGCCCAACAGTGCGAACGGCCAATGACGAACCGAAGCGCTGATTTTTATGTTTCACTTGAGGATGCTGTACTGGCCTAAGAAAAACTTTAAGATCATTAGGAATATAACTAGGAATACTAGTATTATATTAGGAATAATACTAAAAGCACCACCTTAGGTCAGAAGCGATGCCCTGATAATGTTTGTTTAAATAAGCACAATTTCCCATTTTGGGCTGAGCATTTTAAACTTGAGTGCATGTTGTTAATTCCGTCATTTCTCACCATTTTTACGGTACATGTTGTGACAGCTTTGTCGGAAGTACATTTTGAACTATTCTAAATAATTTGTCGTCTTGATGGTTATTTTGGGGTATTTAGACTGAATAAAACGTAATAACATCTCTCACTACGTAACCTTGACAAAACAAAACAAAAGCGCTGGGAAGAAATGCAATTCTCGGAATACCTCGAACAGTTGATAATGAACATAAGCAATTTAATTCGAAATAACCACACCTAATCAAAATATTTAATTTGAAATTATTACAAAACTAAAAACCCTATAATCGAAACAACTGTCAATTGCCTTTTTGTGCTTGGTTTTTACCGTGATCCTGACGATGTGACCTGCTAGGCACATTTTATTTATATTGTATGTTTATGTACTGGTCGCCTTTAAACACATTAAATACAGATAGCAAGGTTGCCTGTTTTAGTCGGTTTCCTGTTTGGAGGTCTTAAGTAACGCATGTTCAAGCAAAGGAATTTTCAGCCGTTTCGCAAAACCGCCTTGTCAAAAATGTAGGAATTTCGCTGAGTACCTTCGTGAAAAATGAAAGCGCTATTGCAGAATTAAAGCTTTGTCGCTACAATTACATATACTAGTACCTGTACTGCTGGCGTCTGTAATCGCGGAAACGTCGCCAACGTGTACCCGCAGCATTGATGCAAAATTACAAATTTTTGGTCGTTTTAATGGGCGTTTGGGTGTCATATGCACTTAAACACCAAGTGGAAGACGCTACGCTTAAAACGGTAATCCTACAATTTTTTTTGCGTAAGTGCATGTTCATGATTTTCATTTTACAACGCATAAGAGTGGGTGTGGGTGTGACTTTTGTGACCCTCACATGGTGATGTATGTTTTCACGAAGGAATAAGGTTTGGCGTTAGTATATATATATATATATATATATATATATATATATATATATATATATAGGTTGCAGTCCCTCGTCCCGTATCTATATATATATATATATATATATATATATATATATATATATATATATATATATATATATATATATATATATATATATATATATATATATATATATCGCCCGTTTGCAGGTAACAAGCATTTCCTCTGTTCTGCAGTGAGTATCGAGAAACCAGTGACACCTTTGCTGTACTTTTCATACTTCCCTAAGTGAAATCGTCCGGATTACTGCATGCCATTATACATGAATTGTTTTTATGCATTCCATCTATTGTTTATAATGCCTTGTAACTGCTGTTTTCGGGTTGAAATTTCAAAGAACAACCTATAGTGTTTATTTCAACCAATAATGCTCATAACGTGCACTTTAATAAAAGCACTCGCAATACAAAGACAACTTTGTTCCGCGCAGCTAATGTGCATTTTCTTTCGTTTGTAGCGTCGAGTCAACTATGCTGACAATACAAGGGAACGATTTTCTGATAGTCTTGTATAAGAACTTATGCCATTTGGTTTTGGCTTTTTTGTTAGCCTTGCTAGCGCTTACACAGTCCAAAGGGTGTTTATTGTTTTTGGACTTATTTTCTGCATTGTAACGCGCAATGTTTATATTTTCACTGCCGTGTATGTTTCTCGACCTCGCTGTGTCTTTCTTTGACTTTGCGTGAAACTGGCGCTGTATGATAAGCACCTGAGTGCGTATTTTGTTTACTGGCGTTTTGAAATAGTATTGATGTTATACTGCTTACGCGTGATTACCTGAACGTAGATTTGAAATAAACGGTTTGTCTGATTGCGCAGGTCTTTGCTTAATTGGGTCTTCAAACTAAAAGTTTCATTCAGAATGCCTGATTCCCATACACGACAATTTTAGGATTAAGAATCTGCTCTATAGAAATGTTATATTAAATGAGGCAGCGTTTGAGGTAGTTTTATTCAAATCTTCTGCGTGATATTTTTGTGTGATGTTTTTGACAAAGGATAACGGAGTGCAAGTGGTAAATAATAGCACATCAACATCAGCGAGTATGAAAGTTCCCGACCCTATTTGTGCTACCCAAAGGTATATTGGATATTTGCTGTGGCCAATAACTGCACTATTTTTTATTCCCTTCTGATACGTCAAACAAACGGGAATAGGTGAACTGCGTATTCTCTTTCGACCCGCGTCTTGTGCACTGGGGTCAGAAATCAAAGACAGAAATAAAACCCACTTCACACCAGGTAGTCGTCGCAATGTCGGAGCTGTTTATGCTTTTCCGTGATATTTGAGTTAAAAATATACACGCCAACATGGGCCTATGCTCAGCACAATACTTTAGAAAGAGGGACGGCACCTTTTGTCCGAGGAGGTGGACTCCCTTAATAAGCAAGGAAAACAGAACTTAACAAAATAATGGCACAATTTCCTGCTATTATGCCACCTCTGTGTCGCATTTCTTTCTAGGGTGTCTCAATGCGAGCGCCACCATACAGGGTGGAGACACCCTTTGAACGGTCCTGTGCCGCCCCTATTAGGTCAAAGTGTTGTTATCGTTGTTCTTATCGTTTCCCACAATACCCATCAACGCGAGACGGATAAGATGAATCAAACTTCACCAGTAAACCGGGTTGAGGCGAAAAGTTTACCGCAGTTTTGGTACAATGACTTGCTGCGAACGGAGGCGAGCGAGTGACCCAAAATGGCGGTGGCGGTGCCAGCGTAATGGCGCCGCCAGCGTATGCGTGTCTTTCTTCACCCTGTACGACGGACGTGCGTGAATCGAGGCATCCTACTTCTTTCCCGCGCAATTTCCGCGCGTGCAGACGCAATCTTGCAGCGAGCGGAGAGTGGTAAACAGCATCATATGACGTTGATAAGACTTTTTCTTGGACAGGTTAACAAATAAACAATGTAAAGGTAGAAAGCAACAACAAACGAACACCAAACATTGAAAAACGAACCTTCTTGCCAGTTCAATTTTGGTGAAATGTTTTGCTTGTAGTACAAAGCCCCCAATAGCACTTTTTTAATGTGAACGTTCAGGTAAGTGTTCCATTTAGACAGACAGAGTATGTGCCTATTCTGTGGTACTCGGATAATATTCAGAGACCAAGGAAAAGTTTAAGCTGGTCCTTGAATTAGCTCGGGTTTGATGTAGTTTCTTGAGTGAAAATTAGTGTAGTTTGCAAGCATTTGCGAAATATTACGCTGTTTAAAAAGTTTGGGTGAAGAAAACACTGTGCACGAACATCTAACATTTACGTACATTTCCAATTTTACTTTTCTCTCTGTTTCATGGGGGAAGTGCACACCTGCTATAAAGCGAAAGAAGTCCATTGGAAGCTAATGTGCGTACTTTGTGAAAACAAATTGTAATCGTCGCGATTGACGCGCTGCTTCTGGAACTAAACTTGCCCGAGCATGGAGTACTACTAATTCAAAATTTTCAGTTTAGTCGCACCGCAATATGGAAATTAGAGACCCCAAAGTACCTCAGTGACGATACACCGCGGCAGATGAAACGAAAATGGCATGCGGGAACACACCTCGAGAGTGCGGTATCAGATCCACCATCAAGAGGGTACGACCTCACGCAGGCAACCCTGGTAACCAGGGGGCCCAGGGCTGGCGAGCGAGACACAACGTAATCACCGCTCCCATCCCACGGATTCAATACCGGACGTTCTAAAACAGAGCCCAGAAAACGAAAGGCGGGCGATAGACAGTTTTAGCATATCGTTACCGTGTTTGCGTAACCGTTTACCATGTTACCGGGAACTGGAGTTTCCGTTTACCGGTCAAAACGGTAAAACTCGTTTTAGCACACGGTTTGCGGTTTCCGTATTCAGGCTTACCGGCCGCCGTGGGACACACCGCGACATCTAATGCATTGGTATCGAAACAAATCATGCATGATTTTGTTGCTCACAGCCAACGTTTTTAGATTAGGTCAGTTTCCAAACTCCGTCGGCGGAGGCGGCCCCAACTCGTCTCCAGGCCGCAGCGGCGCTGGCGTCGCGTTGAGATAGGCGGAGCAAGCAGCCCGCCGGCAAAATCCTCCCCCAGTCGACTTTGGCGAGAGCCACAGACAGTGCTTTGCTCGCTGTGCGTTTCTTCGTTGTTGATCGTCGGTGCGTACCTTGCTATAAATGCATTTGTGCAACTGTTACACATGATTACGCGTCGATGGGTTTTAAGAACTTTTTAGAATCGAAGCACCTCATCACTTGGTACGATCACGTCATAACGGCAGCACTGCAGTCGAACCTCGTTTCAAAAAGTAGTATCGGGGCAGTAAATTAGTTCGTTGTATCCGATATTCGTTTTAACAGTATGGGCAAAAATCGGTTCAAGCAAATCGGCAGTCTGGCTCGCGGGAAAACTTTAGATACAAAGCATTATTCCAGGGTTCGAACCCACAACATACGATGTAATCCTTACCTGCCTCTATGTGGCATTTCAAACTAAATGGACAGATGCATGAGAACGTGGAATTAACAAACTTCTTTTGACAAAACAGGCATTCGTTGTTATGTATTTGAAGAAAGACGTGACGCGAAAAGTGGCTATGTTACTTCAGTATTTTCGTTTTGATTTTTTTTTTTCATTCGAGCTTTCGAGTTTTGAGTCTTTCGCGAACCAAACATTTCTTCGTTACGGCTGTTACCGCACACGGCTGCCGCGGTTCCCGCCAGCTTCGTTATGAAAATAGGCGCAGCTCGCAGTTAGTGGCACAAGGCTGGAGGAACAGCAGAGCTGACGTTCTTTCACCCTCCGTCGGAGAGAGAGAGAGAGAGAGAGAGACAACTTTATTGGCTAGCCTGCAGAACGAGAGGATCGCCTCCTAGAGAGGCACCCTATCGTGACGCGGCCTGGACGTCCTCGTGGTGTGCGCCGCAGGCGTCGACTGGCTCGGCTGACGGGCACCCGGCTGTTGCACGTCGCACGGATTTCCGTACTTGCCGGGGAATGTTTTCCATGGCTGGCAACTGGTCCCCGATCGTTTTGTCCGCAGGCTTCCCATTTCCCCCAAAATGGACCACGAGCACGCGCTGGAACCCGAGGCAACCGGCTTCTCTAACCCTGCGTTTATAGCACGTACTCGGCGCCTGTGCTACCCACTTCAGGCGCGAACGTAGGTGAACTGGTGAAGAAAACTGCACGCGAGAGATCGCGCAACAAACGCTGGGTAGAGCGTTCTCGAAGGTCGAGCTGGCCGACGCCAAGGCACACAGATCACGTGCACCCGCTATTTTTAAGTGCGAATGCACTTTATAAGCGACCCTGAATTCCGTTGACCGCCGTCCGTCCACATAGCAACAGCTGCGGGTGCGCGCGCTCCTCGACTTCCTTGGCAACGGGGGGAGATGGCACATACCCACGTGGGGGATTGGCCAGGAATCTCCTCGTCTTCCTTGGCAACGGGGGGAGATGGGCGCGCGCTGCCTGGCCGGCCGCTGACATGGCACACACCCACGTGAGGGATTGGCCAGGAATCGGGCGTGAGAAGGGCTAATGCACCCGCTTAAAGGAGTACTGACACGAAATTTCAAAGCTGAGATCCGCTCTAGCAATCAAGTACAACGACAACACAAATAGGTGTCTGTGAATAAATGCATCTTTCTTTCTTTGTAGTTGTGTGTGTGTGTGTGATCTCTCTTTCGCGAACATTACCGAACCGCGCAAATTCAACTCCTGCATTCGCACTTTCACATTCTTCCCCTCGGGGAAATGCGGGGAAATTTTAAATGCAGAACATTTCAGTAACTCACGATGTCACCCGCGTTGACGTCCGTAGTCCGCACCGCACTCCTCCCTACTATATAAAAAAAATACTATCCGGCGCCCGGTTTCGATCCCTCGACCCTGCGGGCGGAACGCAATGTACATGGTTCTCTACCCACTGCGCCACAAAGCCGACACAGAATGGGACACTACGAACGCGCCTTATATCGTTGACTCATTCAAATTACTGCTGACGAGCGCTCTCTCGTCAGCAGTTGCCACAAGTGCAACAACATTAACGTAACGCAAACTACTTAACGTCGTGCGCCCCCGGAAATGCTCTGCATTTGATCGTGCCCCTCGCGAGGGGGATGTTTCACTGCGTCTTCTCTCGGTCGCAGGACCCGTGGCGCCATCTGGCGGAGGCGCGGAACAACTCGTAGCACTTTCTTTGAAAAAGCGCCTCGAAAGCGCGGCAAATATGAAATAGAGATGACGCGCTTTCGAGGCAATCCACCGACGCGGCTGCTTTGTGTACAGACTCGGCGGCAAGTTTGTAGTTTCGTGGCGCGTGACTAGGCACACGAGACTTGCGGGCTTTCCTTTTTCTCCCCGTTAATTTGCGCGCAGTTTGTTTTTTCGACATGCAACATTACCAACTAGCCCAACTCTCAACCCTTCTACAAAGAGAGGTGGCTACAAGCAAAGAGCTGGGGAAGCCAAGCTGCAACTGAAGAGAACGCCGGGAGGAGTGGACGGAGCTGGTTCGAGAAGCTCAATGTCCGGCTGGAAGATTCAGATCTGGTCGTGTTTGCGGGACAGAAGCTCGAGGGGGGTCTACCTGGCGCCTTGGCGTCCTGGAGAAGAGGCGCGACTCCTGACTCGTGGAGGCTCGCAAGGTTGGTGTGCTCCGGCGTTGGACGAAAAGCCGCCTGCTGCCCGTGGGCGACCGGCCGGGCCCAGTCGCCTCCTGCAGCTGCTACAGGGCGCCCAATTGTGAGCGGGTGCCGAGCAGAACGTTGTCTACGAGGACAACGGCGTGTGTTCCTTTTCGACGTTTCGGCGTGCGCGACGCCTTGTCTCGCATCGTCACCAGCACCCACTACGCCCTGCGGACAGTGCCTCCTCGCCCTGAAGCTTTGGTTGGGACTTCTCTTTCTAATTCTTTGGGTTTGGTATGGGTAGGGTTCTGTATTTGCCACTTAACTTTGAGGAGGTATTTACTTTCGGTAGTAATCTTTGGTATTTGTATGTTTGCCGTGTTTTCTTAAGAATATAAGTTTGTTTTGTCTCCAAGCGCCCTCGTCTTGTTATTGGCACTGTAGCTAGTCCCAGTCGCCCCTGAAAATCTCAAAAAAGAACACGCCAGATGGTCTTCCCCCTCACAAATTGGCGTCCGCGAAAGGACGCCACTCCGCGATACCGACTCGCGGAACACCACCGCCTGTACAGAATATCAGTCTCCCGAAATAACGTATAACAACTGAACTCACACGTGCGACAATGCTCAGCCAGACGTGCGTATTTCTATTTTTTTTTTGTATTTTTAACAGCGGAGCTGCTGTAGCTGGCCGTAATGCGTGGCGCGTAGCGCTTATACCAAGAAAATGTAGAACTCTCGTGAGCGCGTGCCTCGCGGAGCGCCGATCGTCCCCCGGCATGCCCCGTGGCTTTTAGAAAAATATTACGCGCTACCACCCCAACGTCACCCCTGTTAGTAGTGGCAGGCTTGAGGAATTTGGAAGTAAGGTACGTAATAATTGATCCAACTGGCCGAAGATGCCGCTAGGGCTCACGGGCTCCTGGCCGCCGTCTGACGGGGAAGGACCATCTAAACGCTCCCTTTCGTCCCTTTCCCTACCCCAGTTTGCGCAAAATAAAGTTTCCTCATCATCATTAACAAAAAGGAATCAACACATAAATCTTTCATTGATTTTATATAATCTCTGATCGGATCGTTCTTCGTGGAGTCCTCGCTCCCATTTCATTTGCAACAACTCATCCGCATGTAACGTGGGTATTACCGATGCCCTGAATATTGTACCATTAGGTCGGCTCTTGGTTGTTTTAATGCTCTCTCTTTTTCATGAACTATGGGTGGGTCTCTAAGCGGACTCAGTGCTGAAAAGTTTGACGAAGAATTGCATGATCATCTGTTTTGTTGATTTTTTGTACTCTTTAATTGCATTGCATATGTTTGCCCACTCCTGTTGTCTCCGGACCTGGAAGAGCAGTAATTGTAAATAAATATAATATAATGTCTGCGATATATAATAATTAGAGACATTTACGGTGCCCATATCAAGGTAACGAGTAGTGATGTAGAGGGGCGTTAGGCTTAGAAGGGCAGATAAGGGGCGGGGTGTGGCGATAGCAAGCGATAGCCACCACCCTACTGCCTTGCATGGTTCCGCCGAGCCCGATTTTTAGGTGTACAATCACAGCTCCTTCGAAAGCACCTCAAAACATTTGCGTAGCATTCCCCGTACGACTTTTGTTCGAAACGTAGTTTTGTTGACTTTGCTTCAAGATGGCCGCTGTTTTGGTTCAAAATGATCGCACCCGCCCCGCGTTTTAAAGAACGATTCCAGCTGCCTTGGCTTTGTTTTATTCCGTCCTGTTTCATTGGTGGTTGTGTTAAAACGATAATCAAGCCTCTCTTTTTTCTGTTGCACGTGCACAACGCATAACTAAAAACAAAAACAAAAACAAAAAACAAAAAAATTTCAAAGGGCATTGATGGGCTTATCATGTCCTGTATGATCCTGTTCATTTTTGACTAAATGCTGTTTGACTAAATACTGCGTATTTTTGACTAACTTTTCACTAAATGTAACAAAATTTCTGTTACCGCGACTTCAAGTTTCGAGGCTCGCGCGCAGATTCGATTTTGTGAGTGTGTGTGTGTGTATGCGTGTGTATTTGCTTGATACAGTTGACTTCATATTGGTTGTTAGTCTTGCCCACCGGTGTTATATAATTTGTAAACTTACTCTGTTGATGTTATGTGCTCCCCCTTACTCTATGCCCCAACCCGTGGGCCTGTAAGGTATCTTGAATAAAAACCCCCAGGGCTCTAATTTCTAGCTGCTAAGCCAATTATACGATTGCATTTTATTACCGCACGTTTTTGCTAATCTTGTTTAAAAGGTGTATGCCACGGGAACATTTACAGCAGAAAATTGTTCAAAAAGTTGATTTAGGCTTTAAATTACGGCGTAACATTGTCGCGACAGACGGGACTCACCGGCTTCTAAGACGCGGTTTCCCGAGGGGGCTCCCGAAATCTGCACAAGAGTTGTCAGCTTTGCGCAGAGGCAGTGTCGCACCCAATGAGGCGTGGCCGAGGGGCGACTATTGCTAGTTGAAAACTTTTCCCAATACCCCGCCTGGACGACGTGAAATACCGTCGGCCGTGGCAATTTTTGGACGGCCCTACGGGGCCCCATAACGAAATCCGAAATCAGACTTCAAAAATATGGGCCTATCTCCCCGCGAAGGGGACTCGAGTAAATGCGTCGCATAGGGGGTGGGTGTATTGCGTTAACGTTTAGTGCTTGCGAAGTTGGTGGTAGTGAATGCGTTGTATGCAGCCCAGCGAGGTTCGCCGATACGAGAACACAGTAGACAGTAGTGCCGAAGCACAGCCGTTTATTTGGGGAATCCCAAAGCATGCGAGCACAAGGCTCGACGGCGTTCACGAATCACGCCGTCCGGGTCGTGACCGCGAACGGGAGGTGGGCACTCACGGCGCGCGACAAACAAAGCTCCCACCTGAGACACAAGTATCCATCACCGCCGCCATGTTCCGCCGATCTCGTCCCGACCGGGTCTCCGACGAGACTGTCCTCGACTCCAGTGCGCGCACGCTCGCGCCGCCCGCGCCCGCGCGCCTATCCCCGCACACATCGGTGGCGCCATCTCTCGGGGGACGCCGACGAACCAGCGGAGCGCCGGACCGGTTTCAGCGCACAAGCGTCTCTCCCGAAGCGCGCGCTGGCTCGGGATCGCAGGTCGCGGTTCTCCACCATTCCCACACTCCTCCCCCCCTAAAACTGGACGCCACTTGAGCTCGAGTGACGCCACCGTGCACCACACTCGTCACGTCTCAAGTCAGCAAAACAGCCACCGAACGCCACTCCACACCAAAGTTCGCCACACGATGCCGCCGTCGCGATGCTCGCCTCACAAACCCGCAAACACATTGCAATGGTTCCAAGTCTCTCGCGGTTGGGCAGCACAGCAGGTTGGCAGGCCCGGGGGTAGCTGCAGCCGCAGCCGACGAACGCCGGGGTCGCGCCATGATGCGACCCCCACTCCCAGCTCGAGGCGGCAACGGGAACGGCCGCGCCCACTGCGGCTGCCCGAAGGCTCGCGCCGCTCGCGTAGGCGCCAGATCCCGCCGCCTCCTGGGTTCCGTGGCCGCTTCGGCCGCAGGTCCTCCCGAACGGTTGGCTGCCGCCCGGCAGGCCGGAGCAGCAACTGGCGGTAGCTTCGCGGGCCGCGCTCGGCCCCGCCGGTGGTTCAGCAGGCCATTCTCGCTGTCCGTGGCAGTGGTGACTGGCGTGGTCCCGGTTGTATCCGTTTGCAGGTCTCGCTCTCACCGTCCAGTTTAAACGATTCCCAAACTTGAAGTGGGGAGCAGCGGGTCTCCGCAATCTCCTGTGACTGGCCGGAAACCTTATTTATCGACGATCTCGCCAAATAGGGTAACAAAGATGCCCGAGGGGACTCCCCCTTGCACGTTCGCTTGCTCGCGGAATCGCGAGTCCGGCAACTGTGCTCCAGCAGCCACCCCCGCCTGGAGGCAGCTCGCCTGACTATTACGGGTTGTCGGCATCGAAACGCCCGTCCGAGCTATTTCGGCCTGGTGCGTTGGTCGGCAAAGCAGCGTCAGCATCAAGCAGGCGGGCTCCTGCAACTCACTCGCAGCAATACAAGCTGCCGTAGAGCCAGCGCCAACCGCAATACCAGCGGCTTACGGGCGCAAATCACCGGTATAGGTCGCCTGAGAGTCCGTCTCTTACTAAGACTGGCGATCTCTCGCGACCAACGAGCCCGCTGCCAAGCCGCGCGAAGCTCTTACTGCCTAAACGCAATCTCGAGCGGAGTCTTCACGGCATCGAGACGCACGCACTCCGGAAGCGCGGAGACAACGGTCCCATTGCTCCCGCTTCCCCCCGCAGCGAGAGGAGACTGATTCTTCAGCGATTCCCCTCGCTCTTTGTCAGGCGTCAAATCGGCTAACACTCCGCCTCGGACTCAAAGCGCAGTAGCGGCGGGCTCATTGTGCGGCTTGAGAACTCCCAAACACCGCACCCTCGCTCGGTAGTGTCCGCCGCGCCTGCGGGAAACTTCAACCGGCGCCGCCGGCGCGACTGCGCGGAGACGGCGCTACGGGGAAGGCGACCCGCCGCCATATTGGAACAAGGCCTACGCACCTCCCGTCTCGCAAGCGGGCCGCGACTGCGGTGCTCGGAGGTATCCTACTGACTCACCGCCACCGCCTGGTGCGTGTAGGAAGGTTTACGCATTTGCCGTCACGGCTGTATCGGGCATCATAACTGTCTGCCTGCAACCGACTGGCGCGAGGCGTTTCGTCCGAAGTCTTCCGGACAAAGGGTAGCGGGCTACGACTGCAGCAACGCATTTCTCGGGGAGCTAGCCACCTCGAATTCGTCCGAATACGAGACCCACGTTCGGGCGCCATGTGGGATATACGTGAGGGTCCTCGGCGACCTCAGCCAGTCCTGGCATAAGGTCACCACGCTAGCTCCCGGCGTGTCAACCACGCGGGCTCCCATGGCTACGGCAGCCCAGCGAGGTTCGCCGATACGAGAACACAGTAGAGAGTAGTGCCGAAGCACAGCCGTTTATTTGGGGAATCCCAAAGCATGCGAGCACAAGGCTCGACGGCGTTCACGAATCACGCCGTCCGGGTCGTGACCGCGAACGGGAGGTGGGCACTCACGGCGCGCGACAAACAAAGCTCCCACCTGAGACACAAGTATCCATCACCGCCGCCATGTTCCGCCGATCTCGTCCCGACCGGGTCTCCGACGAGACTGTCCTCGACTCCAGTGCGCGCACGCTCGCGCCGCCCGCGCCCGCGCGCCTATCCCCGCACACATCGGTGGCGCCATCTCTCGGGGGACGCCGACGAACCAGCGGAGCGCCGGACCGGTTTCAGCGCACAAGCGTCTCTCCCGAAGCGCGCGCTGGCTCGGGATCGCAGGTCGTGGTTCTCCACGATTCCCACAAGTCAAGGAAATTTCGTCATTCTTGCGTGTTTCGCTTTGTTTACAAAGCAAGAAACGCAAATGCTTGCGGAGTTGTTAACTAACTGACTGACTGCAGCGGCTTACTTGCACGAATGCTTTGCTCTGTGGACAGCCAATGCACTCGCCATTTGTACAAGTGCGGCACGCACACACACAGCTGGCTGGCGCCGCATCTTTTCAATGTGCTACGAGTTGTGCCGCGCCTCCGCCAGATGGCGCCACGGGTCCCGCGACCGAGAGAAGACGCAGTGAAACATCCCCCTCGCGACGGGCATGATCAAATGCAGAGCATTTCGGGGGCGCACGACGTTAAGCAGTTTGCGTTGCGCTAATGTTGTTGCACTTGTGGCAACTGCTGACGAGAGAGCGCTCGTCAGCAGTAATTTGAATGAGTCAACGATATAAGGCGCGTTCGTAGCGTCCCATTTTGTGTCGGCTTTGTGGCGCAGTGGGTAGAGCACCATGTACATTGCGTTCCGCCCGCAGGGTCGAGGGATCGAAACCGGGCGCCGGATAGTGTTTTTTTATATATAGTAGGGACAACGACGGTGCGGACTACGGACGTCAACGCGGGTGACATCGTGAGTTACTGAAATGCTCTGCATTTTAAAAAAAAGCGAAAACCCCGAGGAGCGAGAAAGTGCCGGGCGCTCGTGAGCGCGTCGCTTGATGCATATAACGATGACTACAACTAGCACAGTGCAAAGCGACGACGTAGCATGTCCTTAGTGCTCACGTAGAAAGAAATCCTGCAGCTTCGCTACGTTTGAAGCCTTGCGCAACTTATTGCAAGCTTCCACCCATTTTTTAGATGCGACTGCATCTCATTCACTCGCCTTGTCCCTCCATACGGCGTTGTTGTTGACCGTCCACACCCCTCCCCCATTCTCCTCGCCGCGCGAGCTGCACGGCGAGGAGAATGGGGGAGGGGTGTGGACGGTCACCCCTCTCCTCTCCGATAGCGAACACTCTCTCGCGAGGGGCATTGGATTGAATTCGATTGGCTTGGCTTGGTTTGGCTTGGCTTGGCTTGGATTGAATTGGATTGGATTGGATTAAAGGGACACTGAAGTGAATTTGTCAAGCTCCCGTTTTTGCTTGCACTGCGTAGACTGGCTCAAATTAGCACACTTTTCATCGTTTATCCGGTTGACAAATCGGTAATTATTTTACAAAGCGCGAAAGAAGAAAAACTACCATGCGCGGTTTGCGGCGGCCGCACCAACTAAGGCTGTGACGTTGAGAGGAGGGGCGCCGTGATTGGACGATGCCCAAGGTTAGCAATCACACAAGTTTCGGTTTCGGTTTCGGTTCTGTAAAACATAACCAATGGCTTTGTTGGATGGGCATTCTCAATATCTCAGTAATAATCGTACCGCGCTTCTGCCATGTTGTCGGCTGTAAAATGCACAAGATAAGCCTCCCAGGACGGCTTGTAGTCGTAGCATTCACTAGCCGAGACCTACGCAGTGCATGAACGCCCTCCGCGTACCCGCAGACGCCCAAATGTCATGCGCTTTTCCCCCATATTTGGAGCTTGCCTCCCTCATGCCTGTATCGTAAAAAGCGTGTTCGCGCCAGGCCAAGGGTCTGTTCATCCTGGCCTGTGCCCACTGCCTGCAAGCAGTCGGTGCTTATGGCAACAGCACGCCAACGAGAACTCGCTAGCGCGCCAGTGCCAGCCTGCGCGCGTTTTGTGAACTAGTTCGTGTAGCCATGAACGTTGCGGCCCCAAAAAAGGTGAACTCAATATAGAAAACATAGGCGGAAAACAAAAAAGTTAACTTACAAAAAAAAAAAGCACGTACCCGCGGGGATTCGAACTTGTGACTCGCAAAACATTTGCGGTGAATTCCAAGCACCCCAGACCGCTAGGCCACGGAGCAAGACGCGAATGCCTTGCTAATATAGGGTATATATTGTACAACCGGTTTACACTTTTATTTAGTTTTGGCATTTCAAGCCGCTTAGGTGACTATTTGTTGTACTGCGAACGTGCAGTAAGCGTCGCCCGAGTTTCCACAGTAGCTCACGTCTAGCAATTGCATTTCGTAGACGGAAAAGCGTTCGCAGATGCGTAGTCGTGCTGCTGACCGCTGTGCTTGTTCGCCCAGCGCAAAGAAGTGCTTCCCGCGCCCTAGTTTTACGCTGTACGGTAAAAATATCAGTTGATTTTATTTCCTTAGTACCTATATTGACTTCGCTGACTCTTCTCCCGCCTTCAAGAGGCCTTATATTTTTCTACTGGCGTACGAGTCAGCGAAGCGTCGCATGTGCAGCGCTTGTGTGAAGCGACCTTGACTTGGAGCTAGATACAGTGTACAAACAAACCAAGTAAAGAAAGGCACATTCTTCCATTCACAAACGTGTCCTGGCTTCGTTTCAACTAAGCGAACGAATTGCGACCAAGCAATTTTGTTTTAACCTCCTTGATTGCGACGACCCGCCGGCGGCCGGCGGACGAGACGCTGGGCCGACTGACTCTGTCGGCCGGGGAGCCGTGCAGTAGCGCAGCCGTGACGCAGCCAATTGCCAGCTCATCCCCTCCTGACGCCACACGAAAACGCCACAGAAAATGGGCGAGCGTAAAGAGAGGAGGACAGCGTTTTCGAATTAGTTTTTCTACTAAATAAAATCGCGTAAACGCGCCTAGAGTGGTCGAAACATGGCCTGGGGACTCCGGACTACAATTTGCGCTAGTAATCCCGCAATGTTTACATATCACTTCAGTGTCCCTTTAAAGTGGATTGTGTTGGATTGTGTTGCGTCATAGCCGCGCCACGTTGCGTCATAGCCGCGGTCGTTCCAGCACCGGCGTTCCGATTTCCATCGATACGTTGAATGGAGCCTAACAATTCTGCTGTCGCCCGCGCAACCGTAACAAGCACAGATCACTGTGATAACAGGAATGCTAGCACCACTGAAGACAAGGCTGCGAAGCGGCGTGAACGTGATGCTGAACGCAAACGATTGAAGCGAGCAGCTGATTCCGAACTTCGTAAACGTGATACCGAACGCAAACGGTTGAAGCGAGCAGCCGATGCTGAACTTCGACAGCGTGAAGCCGCTGCCGTACGCGAGAAGCGAGCGGCCGATGCTGAACTTCGTCAACGTGAAGCCACTGCTAAACGCCAACGCCGAGCTGCTGATCCAACTACCGTTCGTCAGACCGAAGCCGCTGCTCAACGTAAACGGCGGGAAACGAAACCTCCGTTCGGCAGGCCGAAGCTTCGGCTAAACGCCGTCAACGCGAGTCTGCTCCGGACGCTACCCGCGAACGCGAGCGCGCCGCGAAATCGGCAGCGTCGCATCTCCACAGCGTTCCCCTCGCGGGAAGGTGGGGTAATTTTAAATGCAGAGCATTTCAGTAACTCACGATGTCACCCGCGTTGACGTCCGTCGTAGTCCGCACCGTCGTTGTCCGCACCCGTCCCCCTACACTATATAAAAAAAAATACTATCCGGCGCCTGGTTTCGATCCCTAGACCCTGCGGGCGGAACGCAATGTACATGGTGCTCTACCCACTGCGCCACAAAGCCGACACAGAATGGGAGGCTACGAACGCGCCTTATATCCTTGACTCATTCAAACTACGTCAAGAAGCTGCTGATACAACGCATTCACTACCACCAACTCCCCAAACACTAAACGTTAACGCAATACACCCACCCCCTATGCGACGCATTTACTCGAGTCCCCCTCGCGGGGAGATGGCCCAATTTTTTTTTCTTGTTACGCTGGATGGCTTATAACTAACAGCTTAAAAAGTTCTGCTTTTAAAAGAATAAATGCCACTCAGGGGTGTATCTGCTCATTTAGTTTTTCCTTACGATGCTTATGGTGAATAGCAAACTTCCGCAATAAAAAAAAATTAAGCCCAACCAACCAAAGTTCGCATTTCGTTGACTATAGATGTTCCACTGTATTCAGTTTGCGCAATGATGGTGTCCCGAATTTTACAAGTTATATGTTTCATGTCTGCGAAGAAAAACTGCCGAGTTTGCTTGCGCGTTTGAAGCGCGAGGCGCTGAAAACCGAACGTCGGGGTGTGTACGCGCGTTTTTTCACGTTTCGAACAGCGTATTATTTCGATTTTGACAAATATGGAATACACACCGATACTCGCGAAATGAGCTCGGGACGTGGTCTCTATAGGGCGGCATACTCCACGTACCAAACCATTTCTTTCACTGACGTTATTTAGTTTACACGTAAAGGACTTCGGTTTTGTGACAAACAAAGGCTAGAGTAGCGTGTATTTTTGTTTTGCGTGCGCAAAAAATGGCTTGCGGGAATGCCAATCTCATTGATGGACAGCAGAAAGCCGCTAGCCCTAACAGTATGTGTCTTTCCTGGGGGACCGCCGTCAGCAGCGCGCGAACCAAGATGTGGTCTGCGAAAAATTAAGGCATCCGCGTACCATTTGTCTCTATTTCAAAATTACCTTCGGGATCGTTCTCTTGGATCAGTGCTGAGTAGTTGTATCATTCTTAAGGGTGGTGCCCCGCAAGGATATATTTTGTCACCTGTTCTGCCTAATTTGCTTGTTAGTGATCTTGCTATTGTTGCTAAAACTACGATAATGTATCAATACGCTGATGACACCGTGCACGCCGGTGTCGGACAACTCGGATTATTCACTAGCTCTTCAAGATGGTGCTAGAAATGCAGCCTATTGGTTTGAGGCGAACCTAATAACAATTATTCCTGTACAAAGTGGGCTAATTTGTTTTCGCAATCCCCAGAAAACAGTGCCAAATGACTTGTTTAGTTTCACGCTTGTTTATTCCTCATACACCATTACGAGCCTCTTTAGCAGCTAATATCAGAATATTTTTATTTCGTAGCCAAGCAAACTGCGTACGTGAGGCATTCTTCGAGCAAATGCGTTGGTAAAATTACTCAAGCAGTAGTGTTACTCACCTGAAAACAATGCACCTTTTAGGCCCAGGATCGCATTAAGAGGGCCGGCCACAAATCCAAAAGCCCAACGACAATCCTTCATGATAGGCGTAGCATTTTTTATGTACTAATGAGGCGTTTTGTAAATACATTATTTAATTTGTGACCTGGCTTAAGCATAGGTTTACGCTGAGCAGGCACCTCGTCTCGAAATCTGTCCGATTAACCGAGTACTGAAGAGCCCTGCTACATGCAAACAATAGCTCCAATTTTAAGTGCGAATGCACTTCTTAAGCGAGCCTGAATCGTCCGCCGCCGTCGTCCGCATAGCAACAGCTGCGGGTGCGCGCGCTCCTCGTCTTCCCTAGCAACGGGGGGAGATGGGCGCGCGCTACTCTCCTCCTCCTCTCTCCGCTCAGTGACTGCGGGTGTTGGGCGCCTCCTCTCCACTTCGGGCGGGAGAGCTCTCGCTCGCGTAGCGGGCGCTCCGCATTCCGACGCGTGAGGGCGCTCGTGTAGCGGCCGCGTGGCGCGGGAGGGTATTAGTCGAGCGCGCGCCGTCGTCGAGAGCGGTCGCTGGTCCTGCATTTCGATAACGATGATGGCGGACCGGGCAACGGTACCAGCAATAACGAGTGAAATATCTTTCTTTGTAGTTGTGTGCGTGTGTGTAATCTCTCGACTACTCATTAAGATCACGATATCCACCGTAATCGCGCAATAAACAACCGTGCATTCGCACTTACACACTCTCCCCCTCGGGGAAGTGCGAGGGAATTTTTTTCGGGAGTACTATGATGGCTTTTGTTTTTACTGCCCTGGGTATTATCCAACTACCTCTTTGCAATCCCAATCAAGGGCTTTACACTGAAGCAAAGCTAACTCGCTTGCGCCGTTCAACACGGAGCAGTAGCAGACGACTTCAGGATGAGTGATTTCAACTAGGGTGCCTCGATGCGCGCTCGCTCATCGAGGAACGCGACCGCAGCGCCGCCGCTGCGCGGGCAACAGGATGGGGCCGCTCCGCCGCCGCGGTGAGTGCGCGCTCTTTCCCTACTGAGTTAATCGTAAAACGTTGCTCACAGCTATCAGCTTTTGTTTAAAGAAGCTTGAATGTTTCACTTTTCGGGTGAAGCGTTCGCAATAACATTACTAGTTTTGAGAATACTGTGGTCATTACGTGCATAGCTTTAAAAAAGAAAAGTGATGTCGGTGCCACCATCTACTGAGTACAGTGGGAGACAAGGTAAACTAGTCTGCGCTAAATATTTCGGCGTGAAATGGGTAATATATGTTGAAATAATTACTCAATAACTTACACTATTTTGCCCGGCACAATTTTTAGGCGTTATAGCGCTTTGCGTTCTCAGAAATTATTTGAGGTGGGCGAGGCTTAGCACGAGTTGGGGCGGCCATTTCGCTCGCCCATCCGGAAAAAAAAATAGTTGTATGTCGTACTCCTGAGCACCATTAAACGAGAAAAATGTAATAAACAACATCAACTAAGAATAGCTTTACCAGCTGTACCAAGCATCAAGCGCCGAGCGCACGGCGTTTGCTGTAATCAAGACGAGGGGGTACCCTTCGTCTGCTCGGGAGGCGCCGTGGCGACGGTAAAGGCTGTGCGGGTAAGTTACCGTTCACGGTAACTCGTCGCGCATGCGCAGTCTACTCCCGCAAACCCTGTAAATGGTAACGCAAACACGTAACGATATGCTAAAACTCCAATAAAACAAGCCGACAAACCGTTACCCAAAAGGCTCTCTCGAGGAGCCGATATTTTTTGTCAATAAATCCCGATCTGGTTACGTCACGATGGATGACATAATCGCGTTGTGGCAGTGGCGGCAGAAACAAAGCAACTATGACAGCCCCCACCCCCATCACCACCGCCAGTAAAGTGCTACAGATGTACCAGTGAAGTTACTCCTAACGTGCATCACGTCGTTAAGAAACGCGAGGGTCTCAAGTCAATCAGCGACAAGCATCGGCTTATTTCGAAGGTTTTCTACGATCCCTGAACACTGCCACGAGCTGAATTGATTGATTGATTGATTGGTTGATTGATTGATTGATTGATTGATTGATTGATTGATTGATTGATTGATTGATTGATTGATTGATTGATTGATTGATTGATTGATTGATTGGTTGATTTAACGCGCCGACGCAACGCATCCGATAAAGTGCGCCGTACTGGAGGGCCCCGGATTAATTTTCACCACCTGAGGATATTTAACGTGCGCCGAAATCTCGTACACACAGGCGTTTTTGCTCTTCGCCTCAAACAGAAAACGGCCGCCGCGGCCGGGAATCGAACCCGCGTCGCCTACAAGGATTACATAAGGGCGCCACACCAAACGCTTCCCAACCTTCGCTTTCTCAGCTAGGTTTCGCGCCATCCTATTTAATAATTTATTCTTCTGTGCTGCTCTGGCGGCTGCAGTTCTTTTTAACTTCGGTTGTTGAATGGAAAGGTGTAAGAGTAGTGTCTCATTTTTTTTTTTAAACCGTAAACACAGTAAAGGTATTATGAATACAGCAAAGCTTGCATTCTGCAACGAATGGAAAAAAATTAAACAATGTATTGGTCGATGTTCGAATGCGTAAGCCTCAAAACTCCTTCCGCGTGAATTTGAGGATCGGCCCTATGTACACGCCTTTTTTAAACTGTAGTTTGTAATTTGGATTTCTAGCACACCCCTTGGAACATCGCCAGCAGCGCTTTGCACTCTAGTCATACGAGTGGCAATGTTTTCTCACTTTTAGCAGAGGCCTTGGGTGCGCGTCACTCTTTTTGTTCTTACGGCAATAACGCAGTCGCAGACGCAGAATAAAACAACTTTTGTAGCCGGTTATTCCCTTTTGATAAAAGGACGCCCGCAAAGGGGCACGTTCCGCCGGGCGTTGCTAACAAGGGCAGTTGGGCTCACCTTCAAACTCACCAAATAAAAAATCAAAATGGCTTTCTCTGTGAAGTCTGTAAAATGCCAAAAGTTCGTGGTGTTGCCGCCAATCTGAGATAATACTTTTTGTAAACAAATCATAAAAGCACAGGCGCAAACAACATAGTGCAGGGCACAAAGATGTTTTTTTTTATGGATTAATTTAGCTTCCTATACACCAATTGACCCACGGCCCTCAGTCTCCAGGGGCTGCGAAGCAACTGACCACGGCGGCGGTCACACCTGTGACGCAGCAGGGGGTGCTAAGAATACCTGGACCCGGACAGGCCGCCATTGGAATCTGAACCTGGCAACGTTTAACACGAGAACCTTACCTAGTGAAGCGAGTCTAGAGGTGTAGTTCGAGAAATCAAAGGGCATCAAATGGGATGTCATAGTGCTTAGTGAGGTTAGGAGAACAGGTGAAGCCTTTACGGTGCTGAAAAATGGACACGATAGAGGACAGAAGAGAACTGGGCGTGGGATTTCTGGTCAATAAAAGCATAGCTGGCAACATAGAAGAATACAATAGCATTAACGAAAGGGCAGCAGGTCTTGTAATTAGGCTCACTATACTCGGTGACAACTTAAGAACGGCACCAGAAGTTGCCGCTGTGCCTTATCACCGTAGCCGGATGTTTCTCCGCGCGGCGCAAGTAGGGCGTTACTGGGAATATTTTGAACATGGCGTGAGCCGTTCCCGTGGTTTTTTGGACTTAATATGCTTATAAACGACTCCAGTGACGACAAACAAACTGCGTGAGACAAGGCAGACCATATCACGCATTCATAGCAAACCCCTTTCAAAACGCGCGCGCACTGACGTCACGGGTCCGGCGCTTTGGCGGAGTGATACACTACATGAGGTGGTGCCGTTCTTGAGTTGTAACCGAGTATAAGAGGTACAATCTCAAGGTGCTACAGGGCTATGCCCCCACATCCAGCCATAACGACCAGGTAGTGGAACGCTTCTATGAAGATGTAGAATCGGCAATGGCTAAAGTAAAAACACAGTATACCATAGTTATGGGAGATTTCAATGCTAAAGTAGGCAAGCATGAGGCTGGAGACAAGGCACTTAGGAAATATTGTCTGGGGTGTAGAAATAGCAGGGGGGACCTACTAGTTAGTTTGCAGAACGGAATAACCTACGCATAATGAATACCTTCTTCTGTAAACGGGAGAGCCGGAAGTGGACGTGGAGGAGCCCGAATGGGGACCAGAAAAATGAAATAGACTTCATATTATGCGATAACCCTGGCATCGTGAAGGATGTGGAAGTGTCAAGGCCCCTCCCCCGCGCAATTGCGCCCGCTTGCAAATACTAAAAATGGGCGCGAGGCAACAGTTATTTGTATTTAACAGGGTGGTCGGCCCGTGAGTTTTCACGTGTGCCGAGATTGCTGGGGTGAATGAAATCACAACGGAGATGCTCGACTACGTTTTGAACTGTATAGGTTTGCTGCACAAACAAAAAGACTACAGGGCACCGCCCTACACAAGAAAAAGAAACCTTCACACTGCCATCGGCCTTGTGCGCGCAGGCACTAATCGACCGTACGCCGCTAAGCGAACGCGTGCTAACTCAGACAGCTGTACGCGACACGTGAAATGCTCTCAAACATCGTTACCCTTGATAACGACAATTACGACACCCAACACACAAGAATCAATTCTCAGCTCTTTCGCTGCGAGTGACGCTAGAAAACAAAAACCCGAAGGATGCGGATATCTTAATCCGAGGCAACAAACAAACTACGGCGGGAGGGGCGCGGTAAAAGAAAATCTCTACGAGGCAAGAAGAACACGCCAGTTCACCGACGGAAAGTCACGGCGAGGTGGAGCCGACCTCGCCGGACAGCAGCTCACGTGTTGCGGGGGTCCGGGGTGCAGAAGGTGGTCGGCCATGGAACTCGCGGCGACGGGCGAACTCGAGCGCTGAGCCGAGACGTGGACCGGTCCGTCGCGAGCCTACCGATGTGCTTCTGCTAAAGCGCGTCACACCCGGGACCCTTCCCCGCGTAGCACGTTCACGAATCGCCAGCCGACTGCCACAAGCGACCGCGTGCGCTCCCTTAAATAACATTCGCCGACCGCTGAAGTCCTGCTCTGACGTCTTCCCATTGTTCCTCTTTTCCCCCTCCTGGGGCCCTCGCCCCTTCGCCACGATAGCAAGCGCGCGTCCGAGCCAGCGATCGTGACGTCACCCCCGGCACCTGCGCGCTGGAATGCGGCAGCTCGCATTGTCCTCGTAGCAGGCAGGGCGAAACAAAGGAGGTGAGCGCAAAGCCGAAGGGGGGGACCCCAAATTCCTCAGCCAGGCGCAAAATGGCCTACTCCGTCCGGGAGGCCGTCATGTCGGCCGCCCGAATATAGAAAATGGAGGGCCTGGCCTGCAGTTTATGACAGGAAGTGCTCGGAAGGGTAAGGTGTAGTGACCATCGTATAGATCTCGAATTAAGCAAGCTTTGGGGAGGGACCGTAACAAGCTAGTACGAAAGAAGCCGATTAATGAGCTAACAGTGAGGCGTAAAGTAGGAGAATTCAGGATCGCGCTGCAGAACCGATACTCAGCTCTTACCGAGGAAGTCTTACTTACGACACAGGAAACCAGCGACAACCTCACACGCATTATCACGGAGTGTGCAGTAGAAGTTGGGGGAACGATGGCTAGACAGGTTACTGGTAAACTTTCCCAGGAGACGAAAGATCTCATTAGGAAACGCGAAACCATGACAATCTCTACCCCAGCTGACAGAATAAAACTAGTGGAGCTTTCGAAGTTAATAAGTGTAAGACAGCTGACATACGGAAGTATAATATGGGGAGGACCGAATACGCTGTAAAGAACGGAGGTAGCCTGAAAGCAGTAAAGAGGCGTCTTGGCGTGGGGAGAAATCAGATGTATGCACTTAAAGATAAGCAAGGCAATGTCATCACAAATAGGGATAACATAGTCACAGTGGCCGAGGAGTTCTATAGGGATCTGTACAGTAGCCGAAACATCCAGGATAATGGCGAACGAGAAAATAGTTCAGAGGAGATAGAAATCCCACCAGTAACGACACAAGAAGTAAAAAAGGCTTTGAAAGAAATGAAAGGGGACAAAGCACCTGGTAGGGCTCAGATAACTGCAGACCTCTTGAAGGATGGTGAAGAAATTGTACTTGAAAAACTGGCAAACCTGTGTACGCAATGCCTAATTACCGCAAGCGTATCGGAATCTTGGAAGAACGCGAACGTCATTCTAATCCACAAGACAGGTGACAGGCCGATCAGCTTACTGTCAGTCGTCTACAAGGTACTTACCAAGGTAATCGCTAACAGAATTTCTGCAACCTTAGATTTCAGTCAACCTAAAAAACAAGCAGGGTTCCTAAAGGTTATTTAACAATGGACCACATTCACACGATCAATCAGGTGATAGAGAAGTGCGCTGAGTATACTGAACCCCTATATATAGCCTTCATAGATTATGAGAAAGCATATAACTTGGTCGAAACCCTAACAGTCATTCAGGCATTACGGAACCAGGGGGTAGATGAGCATAATGTAAGAATAATAGAGGATATTTACAATGGGTCCACAGCGACCGTCATCCTCCATAAGGAGAGCGGTGAAATACCTATAAGGAAGGGTGTCATACAAGGAGACGCAATCTCTCCAATGTTATTCACAGCATGTTTACAGGAAGTATTCAGAACGTTGGATTGGGAACAGGTGGGAGTAAGGGTTAATGGAGAATACCTCAGTAACCTCAGATTTGCTGATGACGTTGCCTTGCTAAGTAACTCGGGGGACGAATTGCAAAGCATGCTCTCCGCACTAGACGAACGGAGTAGAACCGTGGGCCTGAAAATTAATATGCAGAAAACTAAAGTAATGGTCAATAACCTCGGGACGGCACAGCAGTTTTGGATAGGGGGCGAAGTAGTGGAAGTGGTAAAAGAATATATCTACTTAGGCCAAGTTATGACCCCGGATCCCAACCATATAATTAGAAGGATCAGAATGGGGTGGAGTGCATACGGCAGACATTCTCAGATAATGAATAGCAGCCTACCATTGTCCCTGAAGGGGAATGTGTATGACAGCTGCATCTTACCGGTACTCACCTACGGGGCAGAAACTTGGAGGCTCACTAAGATGGTTCAACTTAAATTGAGGACGACTCGGAGGGCAATGGAGCGGGAAATGATAGGTGTAACATTAAGGGACAAAAAGAGAGCGGAGTGGCTCATGGAACAAACGCGTGTTAAGGACATGCTAGTAGAAATTAAGAAGAAATGGACGTGGGCAGGGAATTTAATGCGCAGGCAAGATAACCGTTGGTCGTTAAGGGTAACAGAGTGTACCCCTAGAGAAGGCAAGCGTAGCAGGGGTCGGCAGAAAGTTAGATGGGCGGATGAGATGAAGAAGTTTGCAGGGATAAATTGGTCACAGTTGGCACAGGACCGGGGTAATTGTAGAATAATGGGAGAGGCCTTTGCCCTGCAGTGGGCGCAGATAGGCTGGTGATAATGATGATTATTATTATGATGATGATGATGATGATGAAGAAGAAGAAGAAGTTTCGTGCATGGAAAATATTGCAACATTTTTTTCGCAGAATTGTTGTCCGGCTTTCGGAGTTCCCTTTTCCTAATTTTGAATAAAGTTGTGTGTCCTTTTTATTTTCATGCTTTAAGGACCCCTACAATGCTTTTCTTTCAGGTACTTTTCAAGCTGTGTCTGCTCTTTGTGGCATGCACAGATAGACGGAAAGAGAGTTATCAAGTTCCGGGAAAGCAGGAAAAAGGTACTCAAATTTTAAATGTAAAAATACCGGCATGTTGAACCTTGCTTTTGCTCGCTCTCTCGAAAACCCGGGCACTTCTGCTCACTTTCGACTTCCCGGTAACGTCTCATCGCGGAAACAAGGAGGACAGAAAAAAATTCCGCGTTGCAAACGTTTTAAGCCCACGGTTGTCTCATATGGGTAACTTCTTTTGGCGCTTTTAGCGGCGTGGTTCGTCTACACCATGCCAACCGAGACCTGACTTTCAGCACCAACAAGTAGGAGAAGGCGGACACCGCCGATGTCCTCTGCCCGTCCCTGCGTTGATACTATATTGTACTCTTCAAGCTATTTTTGGTTATTAGCTATCAGTCTGGCGCAGCGGGGGGCTGAGGCAGTGCACTGCTGGCTGGTGTGGCATCCACCACACCGTGCGCACCTCTCCTTGCCCCTGCAGCAGGCCTTTACATGTTCCAGGCGGCCACAGCGACCACACTGTGTGGCTCGCGGTCGGCACCCTCGCACTTGCAGCAGCAGTTTGAACACTGCCACGTACGTCGGTGGGGAGGGACCTTCGGACACCAGCAGCACCGCCCCGTCTGGTTTCCGCACCGCACTGTTCACCGTCACCTCACTGTCAATGTTTGCAAGGACCTCCTCCGTGGTGAGTTGACGGTCCACGCCACAAACGAGGCCACGGCTGCTGCCTCGACTGGCGGGACGTACGGTGCGAACAGCAATGCCAGCCACCCTTTGAGTCCAGGAGGGCAGCCAGGCACTCGTCTGTCTCGGCATCGGCCGCAACCACATTCAGTCGGGTATTCACCCTCACCTGCGAAACTGCGGGAGTGGCGGCGAGCTCGCGGGCGATGGCCTCCCTCAATGCTGTGAGGAAGGGGGCAGCTCGGTCCGCCGGTCGGAACAGTCCGGTGCCTCCGTCCGGAAGCGCGATTTGGAATGCGCGAGGCGCGTTTCCTGGCCTTTGTCCTCTTTGCCTTGAACTGCTGGAGGGTCCACGGACCCTCGCGTTGCTCGGGAAGAAGTTCCAGAGGACAAAGAGCCACCCGAAGGGACGCCGCAGGTCGCGATCTCCATGGGGAGCGGCCCTCTGGGCGGTTTGTTTTGGCTCTGGGCGCCGCCATCTTGCGCAACAACGGGAGGGGAGGCAGCGGCGGTGGTGCGAGAGGCGGCCGGCGGCCGCGGCGGCTCATGATGCCACTGGGAGAGCGGGAGAAAGTCGGCGGAAGCTCGCACGGGCGAGCGGCAGAGTCAGCAGCACCACACAAAACAGGGACGGGGGGTAGCGACGTAGCATACGACTCGAAGTGGATGCACTGGCTCTTCGTGAGCTGGCTCCGCTGGCTGGTGCCGCAAG
This sequence comes from Haemaphysalis longicornis, assembly GCF_048455015.1. Taxonomy (NCBI): domain Eukaryota; kingdom Metazoa; phylum Arthropoda; class Arachnida; order Ixodida; family Ixodidae; genus Haemaphysalis; species Haemaphysalis longicornis. The sequence goes on from NW_027526319.1 coordinate 1,049,458, forward strand.
GGTTTCAACTGGAAGGAGGGGAGGAAACAATTCATGCGAGGCCAGGGTCTCGTGCGTTGACCAAAGTTGACCCGGGCGCCGCGGCCTGACTTGCCTGTACCTTGCGCGTGCGCTAGGAACGTGGTTTGATGCGCGGAGGGCAAGGAGGTGGTGCTGATCATTTGGAAATGTCCACGTAGCTGCCGTAGCGCATGTGTCATCCTCAGCCTTGACTCTGCTATCCTTCGTGTGCTTTCGTAGCTGGGTGAAATCGCTTTCTTCTACAGAATCCTCTTCCTGTGTATGCTGCGGGCTCGAAGTGAACGCGTTCGTAGTTGAGGCGTTCAGGGACGCAGTCGTACCTTCGAGGGCATGCTGAGAGGCCGGCGTCTGTTGGGGCGGCGAGGCAATTGCGTGGCAGGTGGTGGGTGGCCATAAGCCGGCCTTCAGTAGGGTTCCTCCACGGTTATAGGCCCGCAACAAGGCCGCAACAAGGCCCAGCGGGCGCGTCGTGCTGGCTATTTCCCGTGACCATCGGGAGGTCGAGGTCGATCCGTCTCACCCATGTGTCAGATGAGGCGTCTCGGAGTCTGTCATGCGATAATAATAATAATATTATAATAATGTTTATTCAAGCTCATTTACATTGTAATATCCAGCCCGCATAAGCCAGAGTGGCTTGTGTGCGAGGCTGGGAGCACCTGCTGACCGCACGCGACAGGGCTGCCCTCCTGCATGTAGAGATTCCATAGCCGGCCCAATCCGCACATGGGAGCGCTGCTCACTATCTTCGAGAAGGGCATCGAGGTGCCGAACCGACCCCGCCTGGAGCAGAATCACCAGACACTAGGGCAGCCCTGCAGATCACCACGACCCTCCACGGGGTCTGCAACAAGCGGGCCACACCGCCTCAGGCCATCCGCCACGATGCGGCCGCCCTGCTGCAAGACCAGCTGAGCAGCTACCAGCATCTCTTCACGGACGGCTCAGTCAAGCACAGCACGGGCGAGGCGGCGGCCGCGTGCACGGTGCCTGAGATGGGAGTCAGCTGGACCTTCCGCTTGCCCTTCCTGGCCTCCTCCACTCGGACGCAGCTGGCCGGGCTGCACCTGGCGGCCGACCTCGTCCTCGAGAGGGGGCCCCGGGTCATCCTCACGGTCTCCAGGTCGACCCTGCCACGCCTACACGCGCCCGACCAGCCCACCAACCGCAGCGGCTACCCGGAGCGCTCCCTAGCGGCCAAGCTGCACACGGTGGCCTCCCAAGGCTGCGACCTGCAGTTTTGGTGGCTAGCGGTTCCACTGGCTGCCGGACCACAGTGGCATCCGGGGCAACGAGGACGCCGACGCCCGACTCACGGAGGCCCACCAGGAGGCCACCCCAGTTTTCCAAGATGTCACCGCCTTCGACGAGGGCCGCACCGTCCTGGCCCGCATGGTGCAGACGATGCACACCGACCCTCGGGTTGTGGGTGGCCTGGCGCCGCAGCCGCTGTTCGCACACATCAGCATGGACGCCCGCTGCCTGCTGCTCCGCATGCGGTTCGACCACTGCAATGTGGAGGAGCCCCTGCACCTTGTTTCCCATACATGTGGGGACTGTCCGGAACCGGAGACGCTGGAGCACCTACCTACTCTGCTTCTGCCCCCACCATGCGGCGCCGAGAGCAGAGCTCCACCGAACGCTCCAGCTTCGAGGCCTTCCTAGCGCCGGAATGGATGACCTTACATTCCCGAAGGGGCCTAAAAAAACCCAGCGGGAAGTCCTCACTCATCAGCTCCATTACCTGGAGAGGACTGGCCTCACGCAGCGGCTGTAGCCCGTAGTGCAGTGACTGACTGATGCGCCCGAACTGACAGCCCTACCTCTTATTCTTTATCCTCTCTTCATACCTTTCTCTCTTTCTCAACCTTATCCTTTCACTCCCCCTCTACTTCCATTCCCGAGCACTGGGTTGTATGTAGTTGAGCTCACAGCAGAGTGCATTTTCTTTCCTTTTCATTTTCCTTTCCCGCACACCACAAACACCACCACCGACCGGCCTGGTGTCTTCACTGTTCGAGCGGAGTGAGTTGTGTGTTTCACACAGACAGTAAGATGCCTACGACGGGGAAGGGGAAGAAAAGAGCCCATATTCGTTGGAGTACTTCCACGTTTCATTCAGCTAAATGGCTATAGGACTCAGGCACAAATTTCAAGCAAACCAGGTCTATTTCGTGCAATCCGTCGACTGCGTCCAGCTTCTCAGGTCATGTCTCAGGTCATGTTCCCATGTCTCAGTGTGCACAGGTTTTAAACGACGCCTTCATATCAGTATTTACGTGTGAAGACACCGCCTCATGCCCTAAAGATAACTCCATTCCAGACATCAGCATGCCCGAAATAATAATCAGTGAAGCTGGAATATTTTCATTGCTCAATCGGCTCAAAATTTCTACTGCCTCGGATCATGCAGGCTTCAATAACAAAATACTCAAACATTTATCAGCCAGCATTTGTCCCATACTGTGTGCTCTTTTTTCCCAATCCTTATCATCAGGTTGCATACCCCATGACTGGCGAATTGCAAAAGTAATTCCAATCTTCAAATCTGGTGAACGCTCTTCTCCCCTAAACTATCGTCCTATTTCGTTAACCAGTAACATTTGTAAACTCCTCGAACATATAATACACACACAAATTATCAACTACCTGGAGGATCATAACATCATACATAAGTACCAACACGGATTTCGCAGAGGATATTCTTGTGACACACAGCTCGCAGGTTTCATTCATGACATTCATTCATCTCTCGACGATGGATCCCAAGTTGACGCCATTTTTCTTGACTTTTCAAAAGCCTTCGACCGTGTTCCTCATCACAGGCTCCTCACGAAACTTTCTCGGCTTAACATTCACTCTAACATTTTATCATGGGTAAAAGATTTCCTTTCATCACGCCTACAGTTCACGTCTGCTAACACTTGTACCTCTTCTTTCAAACCTGTTACTTCCGGAGTCCCCCAGGGCAGCGTACTAGGACCGCTACTGTTTTTAATCTATATTAACGACTTACCATCCTGCGTCTCTTCCCGAATAAGAATCTTTGCTGATGACTGTGTGATTTACCGAACAATTTCTTGCGATAATGACCGTGAAGCTTTACAAACTGATATTAACGCTATCAATGCATGGTGCTCATCTTGGCTAATGACCCTAAACCATTCTAAAACTAAGTATATGTCCTTCACTAATCGCGCCTCCCGCTTTCCTACGTCCTACGTGCTCAATAACCGTTCAATTGACCTCGTATCCACTTATAAATATCTAGGAGTTCACCTTCAACGCGATCTGTCATGGCATTATCACATAAAACACACCCTGGCTTCCGCTAATCGCTCTTTCGGTTTTCTAAAGCGTAACCTTAAACATGCTCCTTCTGACATTCGAAAACTTGCCTTTACTACACTAATACGTCCTAAAATTGAGTATGCATCAGCCATTTGGGATCCCCATCAGGCATACATCGTAACTGATATTGAATCTCTGCAAAACCGGGCAGCTCGCTTCATATATTCAGACTACTCATTTCATTCTAGCGTCACAGCACTAAAACGTCGCGCCGAACTACCTGATCTAGTACATCGCCGCCAACTTTCCCGCCTATCACTGTTCCATAAGCTGTATCACCACGCGTCACTTCGCGATGATTTCTTCGAGCCACCTCCAGTCATTTTCCCTCGCCGAGACCACTCCTACAAAGTTAAACGCACAAACTGCCACTCATCTGCCTTCGCCCGGTCTTTCATTCCACGTACCATAGTCGAATGGAATAATCTACCATCTCATATCGCTTCTCAAAAAGACAACACGAAATTCCAGGAACTAATTCAACAGCTAACCTAGCATTTTCCTCTTCTTTTTGGATTTTTTTTTTCCGTTCTTGAAATTGTGTACTGAACATTTTTATTTTTGCTCTGTATTTTATTTTTGTTCTTGTTGTTCTGATAGATTGTACATCGTGTCGTGCTTGAGTTTGAACCATCTGTATTATATTCCTGTCTTTTTTGTTTGCTATAATGATTTGATTACTGCGTTTTCAAGTTTACAATGTATATTTATTTGCGTTTTCAGTGTGAACATTCCTGCTTCTTTTTGTTTATTTTTTCCGCTTTACTGCGCTAATACAAAACGTGTGCTATGTAACCCCCCTATGTAATACCCCCTCACGGGGGCCTTTAGGGGTATTGTGAATAAATAAATAAATAAATAAATCCATCTCGAAAGAATGGAAGGGGACTAATATTTAACCTTTCGGTCCATTTTAAGGGTTGAGACCTGGCTAATTTTAAGCATAGCTTGTGCGGAGCAACACACGTTCTTGGCCGAGCTGATTGTCGGGATTTGAAAATGAGCAACATGAAATGCTGTAAACGTGCCTTCTATTTCCTGTATTCATTGGTATGCGCCCCTCCCCACTAGCTGGCGTTCTGGTGTCCTGTCCAAGGTGCCTGCTCATGCCTGCTCATGGCCTCAATGCCTGCTCATGGCCTTTACATTTTCGCCTTTCCTCAATAAATACCTACCCAAATAAAAACGATACAATAAAGGCAACAGTACTGGTGCATACTCCCAAATTCAAGCGAACTAGCCAGCTGAAATAGTCTCGTACACGCGGAAAAAATATACATAAAAATAAACTTATAAATACAGACACGTCGCGCAGTATGTCATGGACGGGAGACAGCCTGAATCAGTCTTTTAGAAGACATAAAAATATAGAGACTTCCCTGAGCGCCCGCTTCTTGCCATCTGTAAAATACTTATCCGTAAATGTATGGGTGGTGCACTGCTCCTGCATGCGCAGAATAATTGTTTTTTTTTTTGTTTCATAATTCCAAGTGGTATGCGGAAAAGTTTACAATGCTAAGGCAAATTTATGTGTGTGTACGAGTCTCCTCGTCTCTCTTGCACGTTGTCATGTTTCTTCTGACCTATAATAACAACCCTGCCACCTTCAAAAAAACACCCCGGCCCGTTCCCAAGAGGGAAGACGACAGCACTCATCGGTAGGAGAACTGCAAAGTGTTCAAACAAAGTCATATACGCGTTTTGATAGGTACACGACGACGGTGTTAACATGTATTTAAAGAACGCGTTATCCCGCGACGACCGCCGATTATTGCGCCCTTTGACTGAAACCCGCAAGTATAGAGGTAACCAGGACAGTCGTATTCATTGCCATTATCGTGGAAGCACGTATCTTGCTTCCTCCGCAACGTGGGAATGCGGCCGTCGCGAAACTTGAAGGTGGCGTTGGGTACACGCATTTTTTAAGACGATATTCTTTGTTGGGCTACGTACACGCAGGAATTTTGGTCTGTCGGTATGTCTGCCTGTCTGTGACTCGATTCAGCCACCCGGCCAACGTGAAACGCAAGCTGCGCATATATACCCGCAGCCAAATCTAGACGTCTAACTCTCGTTTAATGCTCATACTTGTCAACAATGCTGAACAAGAACAAGAAATTACGCAAATATAAAGCAGAAAATCATTACATGAGTGATATTTGCAGGGTTCCTTTATTTAAAATTCGCGGATGCTTGGTTTGCGCGATAGCAAATAAAATGCTACATTACAGCAGATAATCGTCGTCTGCTGTTGCCCACTCTACCTGGCGGCAATTTAAAAAATATCAAACAGCAACAGCAACGAAAGGTTCCACTAGATAGGTTTTACGTTCCACATGGGACGCTCGTGGAGTACGACAACGTGGCTCCATAAACGTTGAAGTAGGCTGACTCGATTCACGCGCGTCTCCGCCGTATGGCAGCGCTGGCATCGAGGCTCCCGAGTTGGAGCAGTAGAACACGGTAAATTTAAATTGCCTTGTGCAAACCTCTAGCCTGTTATTTTGGGAGGAGCGAGACGGGAGAGGAACAGCATGAGAGGTGAGCGGGAAAGAGAAGGGAGATATTTACTTGCCAGGGGCGCCAGTCGACTGTCGTCTTTCGTCGACATTTGCAACGAAAGGAGTAGATACGGGACCAATTTTTTTTTATTTGCAAAAGATACAATGACGCCATGTTACCCTTTAGCGAATTTTGGTGTCTAGGGGAGAGGGGGTAGCTGATGAGAATGGATGTAAAATTTGATATACCCAATAATGTATGAAACTAACAAAAATGGTGCTTCCACACAATGAGCGGTTCCTCACACCACCGCCAGAGGCCGACTGTGTTCAATCTCAGGGAAATTACCTAGTGGCGCCCCCTGGCTCTGACGTCGGCTTAGGGATTCGCGCCGCTGTCGCCTGCTACACTCGCGCCGCTGGTACACTCGCGTCGCTTGTGAGGGGCAGCGGTGGCTTCTGCTAGAAAGCGCCCACTTTTATGTTTTAGTACAATAAAATGCGTATTTCCAGTAATTCAGGTATTTTGCCACCTTCTGACACATCTGAATACATTCAAGCAGTATCCCGCACACGTTTGCAACAGACCAGAAGACAACAGCTTTCTACAGAGCATCGGTCAGATGATCGTGTGTAACTCGTCCTTTCTGGCATAATTGCGAGTTTCAGTGCTCTGAGCTCCTCGATAAGTATTCAAGATGCGTAGGCTTCCCTAAAGTATTTACACACACTATAGCCCGTAATGCTACGCACCAAGCAGCGAGCCCCTACACACGCATGGCACAGCAGGAAATAAAACAGCTGTCTTCTATTTCTTTCGTTGTTGGTGACTTGTGTTAGACGAAGGTTTTTTTTTTCTGCATACCCAACGAATTATCTTTGTGGCACCGTCACAAACATCTTATTAGGAGGTTTGGGGACGTTTGGGGGGCTCACAAAGTTCGTGATTTTATTGGGGCTGTAAGGCATACAGCCTACAGAAATTGGCTTTCGTTGTGGCTACGTACAAGAAGGTGCATATCCTCAGCATTGCATTGCTTGTTTATTCACATGCAAATGCAATGAGAAGGTTTCTGCTACAACAACGCGAAACAGTGCAGACCACGTTGTCCAGAGTACCTGAAGGCGGCTTTTGTGCCCCGAATTTCTATCGTAATTATCCTTATAGTCACGAACTGAATCTCAACCACAACAGCTATAACATGATTGCGGTGTTGAAAAGCTTGATATACCCGTTAAGGCACGTAATAAATAGTATACATGCCGGTTTTCGGTATAACAAGAATCTAAACCGATGAATATGCCCAATCAGCTCTTTATTGTTTTCCAACCTCTTCAGACGTAATGAAAAAATCCTGGCCTATTCGGGATAGCGTTCCATGAACTCAAGAAAATTACTCTTACTGTCTTGTCCTGGAATGAGAAGCCCACCCAGTAATCAGCCCGATTTTACTGTTAAAAGGTATTTCCTCGTCCTCCTCCTCTTTCACCTCCACTTGAGTGCAGTTTTACAATAACGCATATCAGTTGGGAAGATATGCCTGTGGGAAATGTAATAAAATGTCCCTCCAGGTCTTAAGAAACATAGTATTACTGTATTCTTACCGTACACGTGACTCGTTTTGCTCAATAGGCATCCGTACTGGTTACACAGTAGGTTATATGGAATTAAGCTTCATTTTTTGCGCCCCACAGTGCATTTTGCCTACTTTCATGACGTGACAGCGTCAAGGGATGTGATGCAATACTTTCAATCGTTCGGCAAGATTGCAAAAACTGTTTTATCTTCCATACGATTACCGGGAATCGTAATTCTTTCTGCCAAAACTGACAGCCCCGAACGCCTGGAATTTGTTTTGGTCTTGCAGTTTCGCTGTTGTCGGTTACTACACTCTGTCTGCTCCCTTTGTTCGAAAGATTGCTTAACACAGACGCTGGCGCCTAGCTCCGACTCTTCGCGCTCAGCACAGGACCGTGCACATGTTCGTAGAAATGGGCGACGTCGGCGATGTTTCTTCCGGAGCGGTAACAAAAACTGCACTTTAAATCCCGGCTTGAGCTGGTGTATGCGATTTAAAAACTCTTATTATAAAAAAAAGTTTCGCAAGCGCAGAACTGGTGGCACAAGCATAAAAAGTCAGCGGGGCGCAAAGGAACCGCTGTGAGACCGAGCCCGACTGAAGCAGACGACAAATGTGAGAATCCCTAAGCCGACTTCACGGAGGCGAGCTTCGCAGCGCCGCCTGTGATCGTGATCGTGCTCACCGCCATCGCTTCTGCTACAGGTAGCACTCGCCAGTATTATTGGGCAACGGGTTTTATCACCATGTCATTTCATTTATTTTACGCCCATATATTATTTTCTAGGTAATAAATTAAACCAATAAGTTCGAATCGGACCTCTGTGCATGGATTAATCCTTCTTGTGGGAATGTTCCGACTGCACCGAAAATGTCATCATCATCACCTCGTCCACGCGCCGCGAAGGAACATCGAGCCCCGCAGTACAACAACCACGGCGCCATCAACGGTACGTTTGCCTCCCGGCATGACGAATCAAACTTCGGACATGGCAGCGCCAAAGACCCACGACATGTCGTACCCCGAACAGATCGTGGCCCGCTTGACACCGCGAGGTCTGCGGTTTGAACGCGCCTGTACGCAAGCCGATGACCGCGACTGCTGGCTTTGTGGGGAACTCGACGCTTGGAACAAGGTGTTAACCCTCGTCAGTCTCGAGCTCATCGAAGCCGTGCCAGGGTGGCTTACCCTCCGCTCGACGCCCGCAAAGCAGCGCCAATACCGGTCCGAGGAAGAGCTTTACGACGCCGCGTACGTATTCTGCTGGCTTCCGAAAGTGCACCGATGCGTCCAGGCAATCAGGCTCGAAGGTGCGAACTTGGAGATTTTCTATCGGCCGGCCTACGCGCTCGCCTCAGCCCTGTGTCGAAGCTGTAATATCCGAGATCTGGCGCTGCGCGGCACTCCGAACACCTTCATCTGCGAAGAGGAACTGGTCAAAGGACTGGGTGGCCTGGCTGTCCTCGAGAACTTCGAATTTGCCTGTTCCCTCATCAACCAGACCATCGCTAGCCACTTGGTCGTTCTACTGAGACGCAACGTGAAACAGATAGCTAGCGTAGTCATCGAGAGCAACCGTATGTCGAACGGCACTGCCAACCAGCTCCTTCGGGCGCTACACAGCTGTCACGCTCTTAACCAGCTCTCCCTTGCCAATAACCCGCTGGACCCAAAATGTATCAGGACTCTGTCGCGGCTGCTTCGATCCTCCAAGACCCTGAAGAAGCTGGACTTGTCTGGTTGTTTTCGATTGAACGCGGACATTCGCACTCTTTCCGAAGCACTCGAGACGAACACCTCTCTCATGGAACTAAGCTTAGGGCGCTGTCAAACAAACTTAGTCTCTGTACTGGAAGCTCTGAAAGTGAACAACACCTTGCAGCGCATGGACTTGACTCGCTCCGCGCTCGACGACAACGAAGTGGCGACACTTTCGTCCGTGCTGCAGCGCAACACGGGATTACGTCATCTGGTCTTAGAGCAGTGTGGTATCAATGACGACGCTGCTGAGGCGCTCGCAGCAGCCCTGCGGACGAACTGTACGCTCGAGACGGTTAACCTCAAGAGCAACAGCGTCAGCGTCTTTGCCGTCGCTGCTTTCTGCGAAGCACTCCGAAACAACGATTCCGTAAAGATGGTCCTGTTCTGTTCGGTTTTAGGATCACACCAGGACAGGTAAGTATAAGGTAGACATGAACCACAGCACTGCGCGCTGGATGCAGGGATATGATTGAGCGTCCGCTTAGGTGAATACCTCAGTTTTAAAAGTAGTCGCAATAAGATGACCTTGTTGCATCTCCACACACTCAAGTGCCCAGTGGGGGGTGGAGGAGGCCTGGACCCTGCTACCGCAACTCCTTCAGTGCGTGAACATGTTCATGAATTCAGAAAGGGTGTAGGCGATTACTAAAATTACGTCTTGGCCACGACGTTGGAGGGCCGGGACATTGGCGCCTGATGATATTCACGGTTGTATCTGATCGCTTCTTCCTGCAATACCCTTTAGCAAACATTCATACATCTGCAACATTATGCCTTTTGTTAGCTCAGAATACCGAACTAAATTTCTTTTTTTATAGAGTACATAGTTTCTGATTTGAATAAAAGTATACAAAGAAAGAACTCATCTGAAGAAACTCCGACAAGCGCGCATTTCTACACGCATGTTTCCCTGTATTTTGTACACTTATTCACAAACAGTCTCTGGCTTTCTGTACACCCTTCATCATGCCTATGAATTTCACCGTGCTTACGGTTAATTGAGAATTGCTAAAGTACGCGTCGGCTCTTTTATTTAAAATTGAAGGGTGTGATAACTAAAATACCTCCTTCTTCTTTCTGCAGGACAAGTCTGTCGTTTCTAATGGACGAAGACAACGGCTACGGTCGAATACAGATGACGTGGTGCGCTGTGGACATTCCGCCGCTCTCCGCGGCGGTGGCCCGCGTTTCCGAGTCACCCACGGAGCTCCACCTTGTCCCCATCTATCACCTGGACGAAGAGAGTGTCTGCGCCCTGCTCGAAAACCTCGCCACTAACACGAGGGTCCTCGTCTTGACGATAGAGCTGGGACAACGCTGCAAGGAAGCTATCGACGCCTTGTACTGCGCTCTTCCACAGAACCAGAGCATCCGGCGCCTCGGGGTCACCGCCGCCGTCGACAATGCCTCAGATTGCGGGATGTTCTCGTTGGTCGCAAAGGCCCTCGTGCTTAACAACACTGTGACCGATGTTTCCATGCGGAGTGAAATCACGAGTCTTCGTTCTATCAAGTCCATAGCGCATCTGCTGTCAAAGAACACCAGCATAACGAAGCTTGCAGTGAACATCAACCAAGCGTTTCCCATCAAGCGCTTGGCCATCTTGTCACGAGGCCTGACCAAGAACAAGAACGTCTCGGAATTCCCGCTGCCCGAGCAGTCTTCAGCGAACTGTGTCACCCGGCGCGTACTTAACGCACTGAGGAGGAACGCATGCCTGCAGAATTCCGCCATCAGGTTCGTGACGAAGCAGCGGCAAGACAGACGGGCGGCACAGGCCTTTGAAGAATTGTGCGGCAGTGCCTCGTTCCTTGCGCAAGTGATGGAAGCGATGGGACAAAGCGAAGCCGAGGCCAGATATTCCACGCTGTCGGCACGTCACTACATCCAGACCAACTACTTTCGCCTCGTCGGCGTCGTCCGGGAGAGTGTCGCCTGCTACCCGAGCGCGAGCGTTCAGCTAGGTGACCTGAACCAGGATTGCCTGTGCAGTATTGTGAAACACCTCAAGTTGTCCGACGTGGTTCAGACGGAGCCCTAGGACGTTTACATCCTTACATTCTTTAAGGGTGGTTGTTGAGAATCCTGAAGATTACAACTCGAGGTATCAGCTAAGTTTATAATAACTATCGCGCCACGCACCTGTCAGCAGACGCCATGTTTTTGACACTCAAAGCCCGCTGCATGTGAACGATTAATGTTGTGTCACGAGGCAGCCATTCCTCGCGATTTAATTTCTTCCTATGTCTTTGCAGTGCATCTGTATCTCATCCTCATTGAACTCGTTCTTCGCGAGTGGACACATCATTTTTGTGCGCTTTTATATACGGGACAATATGGGGAAATTTTCTCAAGAGTCAGCGTGCCGAGTTCAGTGAAAAAAAGAGTGAAGCATACTCGAAGAGAGCGTCATGTCATTAGTGGATCTATCATGAACGGGCTGTAGCGTGGAGAAGATGTTTGCGCAGATGTAATTGTGATTTTAGGTGCGGAATACCTTAGGACCGCAGAATGTCCGTCTGCGTCCGTGCGCATAGCATTTACAATCGCAAAAAATCACGCAGGCTGTGGCAGGATTTGAGCCTGTGTCTGGCAGACCAGACAGAGTTAGTGTCAGCCGTTTTACCCATTGGGCTACGACCGTGAGTTAGTACCCGAGAGTCAAACGGCTTACTCCCTCGCCTGTAACGCTGCGGAGTACCTTAGGACCTCCCAATGTCCGTCCGCGTCCATCCGTGCGCACACCACCATCAAGCAAAAATCAAGAGAAATTCGATTTGAACCGTGAGTTAGTTTCCATTAGGGAATAATGAAGATGCAACTCACGGCTCAAATCAAATAACGGTCGGGCACAACTCGGAGGTCACTCGGGGCACAACTTGGACCTCATTCCGAGTCCCCGTACTCCGCACCCTCTCCATCATCGACGGACTGGAGATGCTGCCATTTTTTGTTTAAAGGGGCCCTAAATAGGCTTCCGAAGGTCGCCATTTCAATCGCGCAATCGCTAGAGTACCCCTTCACGACAACGTGTACCAAATATTACCCCTCTGCGTAAAGCAGGGGCTGCACAAACACGAAAAAAAGATTTCACTTTCTCTCCTGGCTCACCAACACCATACCTTGCCGCCACACTTGCGCGCTCTGACGCAGTTCTTTCCCGCTCTGACGCGCCTCTATGACGCACGAGACACTGCCCAGTGCGGCGCCGCGAACGCGAACCACAGCGACAGCGCTCACCGCACAACCGCAATCTGGTAGGCGGAGCATGTGCGTCGAGTGCTAAAAAAAAAAAAAAAAAGCGCGAGCAGGGCTTGGCGCAGCCAATGACTGCACGTACATCAAGGAGGGGGATGGATTGCCCTGTTTCTCTCGGTGGTCTTGCGCCGGGTCGATGACGTCGCGGCTTCCACAGTGCTTCGGAGGAGCTACTAGGAGAGCCCCAGGCCTTATGGGTGGCCCCTTTTAATGAGCGATAACTCGGCTAATACTTAACGAATTTAAACAATTTTTGCGGGATGACGTTCCTTGGATATTACTCCAGTGACTGCGCACGCAAAATCGTAACATTTGGCAGCCTATTTAGGGCCCCTTTAAGGTTTCTCTGGACAAACGTGAAACAGACATGTTTAGCTTCTGATGGACGGTTCGCACCAGGTGCATATACGGCTAGTCATCCCCGTGAAGATTGGCGATGAACTGTAGACCGTCGGCTGTATAATAAATTAATGTTTCGGGGGTTAAATGAGTGTAGTCGATTCAAAACAAGCACCGGGATGGAGTCACGGGAACTGTTTGATGTACAGCGCAAAAAAAAGACAAAGGACAAAGAATTCACGAAGACAAAGCGCTAGCTTGAAACTGTTTATTGAAAGAAGCACACATTTATAACAACAGCGTACATGATAGACAACCTACGCGACGTAAACCAAAAACAAAAAAAAAATCCCGCCATCTCCACGAAGTGAATGATGATGAGAGGGGCGAAGCCAAAATGCTTATCGGTAAATCCGTGAAACATTCGCCCACACATCATATAAAGACTAGACTCGTCAAGTTTTCTACCGCTCCGTTGACAGCCTGTCGACGACGTCGATGTTTGTGGTGATTATGTAGGGCTGTTTGGGATGATGAGAATCTCCATGGGTAAGTTGGTGAATTCGGTATGTGACATTTTAGCTACCTTGGCCGTCGCCTTCTGCAGAGCGTCTTGTGTCGCGTACCCTCGGTACGTGTCTTCAGCTCTCAGGCGACGAACGACAACCTCTTCTTCCTCTCCTCCTTGTTGGGTAGCAACGAACGCGTTGAACGTTATGACCTCTTCGGCCAATCTTTGGTTGGCCAATCCCTAGGGGGATCCTGCCACAACCATCATCAATGTGCCGTGTACGGCCGGGACAGGGCCCGAGCAAGAGGAGCTTCGCCCCTAAAATAAATTTGATACCCCACTACGCAATCTTATCGCCCCCTTCCCGAGCCACGGGCTTCCAAATAAGCAATCTCTTTTTGCCGATAAAGTAATTGATGCTTGATTAATGCATCCGTCTCCGGCTTTGAAAATTTCTAGCGCTTCCACTATTTCTCTGGTTGTTTGTTTCTTGCTTTTGAGCAAAATCTTGCACTTCGAAAACAAAGGCACGCATCCACAATCGCGACAATGCTGCCCAATGTGGCCCTGCTTCTGCCGCACGTTATAGTTGTGCTCCCTCAGTCTGCAGTTTGGCCTACGTATTGCTTGCCACATCGAGTCGGAAAGGAGTACACCACGCCTTCTGCACACGGTACAAACTGGTTTTCGTGCTTTATCGAGCACCCTTTCGGTTTTGGGCCAACTGGATTCGTCTGCTTGCAGAGCCGCGATAACTTATTTGGCGCGGTAAACAAAACGTCTACCTTTGCGCGCATTCCAATGTGTTATGGGATATTCTGGGCAAATATGGTATTGCCGCTCTCTTACTACATGGTTCGTCAGCGTTTTGCGCGTGTCCTTGGTTTTTAGTGTCATGTTTAAGTTCTGCGGCCAACCCTTCACCAACTGAAATAAGTAAAGGTTTCGGATACCCCGAGGCAGAGAGCCGTACCTCTTGCTAGATAAAACTCTCTTTTATCGTGTGGGCGCATGATTTTTCTAGAGCGTTGCTGAAGCACAGCCCCACAATACGTCCCTTAACCATCTTTGAATGCGTAGAGTTAAATGGTAAAAGGGCCTTCTTGGCACACGCGGTTCGTAAAGCCAGAAAACGTGGTCTTGGTAGAAACGGATCCCGAGATGTAGAAATTTTATGCTGTTTTATTCGGGAAACTCGTGCGTTAAAGTAAGAGGGCTAAGATATTGACTAAAAACTGATAAAGTGGTATTGAAAAAGCTTTTAACATGTTCGTCGGCTGTGTCATGCGTATCAAAAACTCCACAAATCTAAAAACATTAACAATACGAGGATCACCCAAGTCATTGGACATGGCGTTGTCACAGGATCCAAGGTACAAATCGCTAATGACAGGTGCAATGGAGGAACCTATACAAATGCCTTTTCTTTGCAGGTAGGTGCCATGGTTGATTTTATTGATTGATTGATTGATTGATTGATTGATTGATTGATTGATTGATTGATTGATTGATTGATTGATTGATTGATTGATTGATTGATTGATTGATTGATTGATTGATTGATTGAAGGGTTTAACGCGCCGACGCAACCAGGCGATGAGGCGCGCCGTAGTGGAGGGCTCCGGATTAATTTTGACCACCTGGGGTTCTTTAACGTGCGCCGAAATCTCGTACTCACGGGCGTTTTTGCTTTTCGCCTCCATCAGAAAAACGGCCGCCGGGGCCGGGAATCGAACCCGCCACGTCGTGCTCAGCAGCACAACACCTTAGCCACTGAGTCACCACAGCGGGGAGGTGCCGTGGCCCCATTCCGCGTAGGTGCTATTAAGATAGACATCGAGCAGTTCTAAAAAACCGGCAACACTGATCCCAGAGGCATTTTGGAAGCCAACATCACCATACCTGTAAATGGCATCTTCAACACAACGAAGAACGCCAGCATGAGGCAACGAGTAAAATAAGACCTTAAAAGGACCCTGCAACACTTACCATCGACTACTCGGAATGTATTGTGAAGTAAAGTCTATTGTCCCAGAAATCTCCTCCGGCAAGAATTATGAAAATCCGTTCACTATCACCGAAACTACGCGCGATGAAAAATCGCGCATAAATGTTCCCTCTCAACTCAACCGCGGACAACGCGACGAAAGCTGCGCGCTCTCTACCGGAGAGGGGGCGGCGCGCGGCGTTCTATTCGGAGGCCTTCGATATGTCACAGGCCGGGGAGTTCTGTCCTTTTCCCCGCAACGTGCACGGGTCTATTTCCGGTCTGGTGCCACAAAAAAGCAGGCATGGCGGCCTGCTCGCAAGCAAGCGCTCAGGCTGGTAGGGCGTTTTTGAAGCAATAAACTTTTGTCGTCGAGTGGGCTAGTTGAAAGTGTAATATTTAGTTTGTCACTCAAACTCAAAACGAAAGAAACGCCAAAAGCATGTGGACAGGTATACTCAGGAGAGGCCCCTAGCATCCCAATGCATTGCGAAAAGTGTGGAGAAAGATTTTTCTTGAGCCCATAGACAATGTTGCTTACTTGTTTACAACAGCGGCGGCCAAATTTGGGCGAATAGAACGGACAAATTTTTAAGGCGCTTGGTATGTGGCTGCCTCGCTACGTTTGCAAACCAGCGCAGTCGCTACGAAAAACGTTTTTAGATTAGGCCAGTTTGAAAACTTCGCTGTCGGAGGCGGCCTTAACTCGTACCCAGTAAGGTCCATAAAAGTAATTTTAGGGACCTTAGTACCCAGGCCGCAGCGGCGCTTACGTCGCGTCGAGATTGGCAGAGCGAGCCGCTGCCGCCGCGGGCGACCTGCCGGGAAAATCCCGTTAGCTCAGCGATGGCGAGAGCCACAGTTCGTTCTTTGCTCACTTTGTGTTTCTTCGTTGTGAAGTAAAGTGAAATTTATCGCTGCTGTGACGTAGCGCGCAAAGACCGCA
Source organism: Haemaphysalis longicornis (assembly GCF_048455015.1). Classification (NCBI taxonomy): domain Eukaryota; kingdom Metazoa; phylum Arthropoda; class Arachnida; order Ixodida; family Ixodidae; genus Haemaphysalis; species Haemaphysalis longicornis. The sequence continues at coordinate 1,065,714 of NW_027526319.1, forward strand.
GTGCTGTACGACCCCAAACAATGCTCCCGTCGTCTGCGTTCGCCACCCCGCGAGCCTGTTGCTATGACGACGACAAACGCTACTTTGACAGGCTTAATAGGTGAAAAATCGTCCTTCTATCTCAAAAACGAAGGCAGTTTTTCGATTGAAACTTTGGGTGAGCGTTAGAATGGGCAAATTGAAGGCGAAATCAACAGCTTAGAACATGACATCGCACCGAGGAATTAGCGACGAAGCTCTTTTCGCTTCGAAGCGGGAGGGCCAGGGCGACGCCATGTTAGTCAAATCAAACCGGAGGCAGCAAAGGATGATGGGATAGAGTGCTGGGCTCCGTGGGCTTAAAGGAGCACTGACACGAAAATTTTATGTTACACTTTTATTGCTTTTATCGATGCTTAATGATCTGGCGAACCTGAAACAGCACTTCAAATACTTCAGCGTGCGATAGTTAATTACATTGAACGGCCTGAAAATCGTTTGTTTCAAATTCCCGCGCTTTCATCCCGAACGGCGCATATGACAGCCTCCCGGTTTGACCTCACCGCTTTGTGCGGACGTCACCGGCGCCCGCTTGAGAGGGTGTTGCGCCCGCTCGCCGCTCGTGGGGCCGCGCGCGTGAAGTGACGTCACGAGTTTTTGACGAGCGCTGTCGCGTCACTTCTTTTTTCTCTCCTGGAGTGATGTCACGCTGATGTCCATTTGCTGAGTGCCGCTCCGCGCGCTGCTCCGTCGGCGCGATAAATGCGATCCAATTGAACTATGTTCTTCGCGTCGCAGGCCGCTCATATTTCAGCCAGGGTATTCTGTTGAGTGAAGGAAGCGAACTGTGCAATAATATTAACGCCGAAAATTGGTGTCAGTGCTCCTTTAAGTCATGGCGGGACTCGGCTACAGTGTACTCGGCTTCACAAATGTGACGTCAGGGCCTCTCCTAACCTTTTCTTTCCTCCATGGGTTCAGACATAGAAGAGGTGCATACACAGCGCCGACGACGGCGGATCGTCACAGGAAGTGCCAGAATTTAGCCGCGAAGTTGACCAGCGACAGCCAATAGGACAGCCAGGACAGCCATGGCACGATTGACGTCGCAGAGGCCATGCCAGGGGTGCATAATGAGGAGAATTGAAGACAGCGCGGTTGGTTTTTCGGCAATTTCTTTCACGGCGATTTGCGCGCTTACCGCTTCACGTGCACGTGTAATATTTGAACCGGGTGTTCCTGGCAGTGTAATCTAAACGTCACGCAGGTTTACTTGCACTGCACGAAGAGTGTTGCAGGGTCCCTTTAATATCAGGGTCCCTTTAATATCGACTGAAAAAGCAGTTAAACTTTTCTTCTCATTACATTTTACAGTATCAATCATTTCAGAATTCCTAATCATGTACGGATCGTCACAACTTATTTTATTGAGCCTCTCCGGTAAAAAGAGCGCTACTGACTTCTGCCAAGCCCCCCCCCCCGTCTCCGATACTATTACTTGGGGGGGGGGGGGGGGGGTATTACTACTTTGTGTGTTTTGGCTACAAAAAGTAAATCCAGGCTGCATTTTTTAGAATTGCTTATGCTACGAGTAAGGCTGGTTAAATCCAATTGATGGCACAGGTTCTTAGCCCTACGCTTAACCATCCGCAACGAAACATTGTCGTTACGCGCGAACAACGCATCTGCGACCTCGGAAGCCTTTCGCTTTAAAAAACAGTTTCGCCGTCCCTTTTCCCCTACAACTTCCCGCACTGTCACATACCTCTCACCACTTACCACCTTGTTTTCTCTTGTCCTCACCACCCTAACCCCATCCCATCCGCCAACTCTGACCAGTGCATGGGAGGAGAGCGACAGCAAGCCCTGGTGCAACGAGCTCTGGATGCAGCTCGGACTCGCGGCCTCCTGGACTAGGGAGGCTGAGCACATCGCGGTGTGCACAATAAAAGTTTATGCCTCCTCCTCCTTGGCAATACGGCAAAAACCCCTTCGTTGCCCGCAGGCAAAACACACAGGCGCAGCTGCACCAGAGAAGTTGACACTTACCCCAAAGACACACCTTTCTGGGGGCACTCGGAGTGTGCCAGGACGTCCACTCCTTGTGATATACACATATCGCCTTCGTTTTCAGGAGCCAACATCGAAACGTCCCTCACCATTCCCGGCAGCTCCGTGGCACTTTTTCTTCGGTTCCATGGCATGCTTTGGACCGAGCGGGCGTGCTCGGGTAGTGCAGCGTCGCCGATGATGTGAACTTGGTTTCCAGACCGCGGGGTCCTGTCTGGCTGTGCTGACCGGAGGAAGCCCTGAGTGGTTTGCCACTAAGACTCGGTCGTCCAGTTGATCAGCCGGCAATAGGCACCCCACTTGACCTTGGCTGTTGCAGCCTTCTCACGCTGTTTCACCCGGACGAACAGACAATCTGTGTATAGACGGGCTTGTCTTAGCCATTCGGTCCGCGGAATACTGCATATCCTTGTGCCATGCCCTACGGATGGCTCGAAGCCACCGAAGAGGACCAAAACTTGCGCGGGGAGGAATTTCTTCCTGATGCAGAAGGCAAGCGTATACGTGCTTGACATGGAGCGTTGCAAGTCAGCAGAACGAGAAGACGCGGGTCAAGCGACGAACACGAGAAAGGGCCCATATAAGTATAAGCAGCAATGAAGTCTAGCAAAGTACGTGGTTGGGCTAGTTGGTCGATCATATTTAAGACATGTATAGCGCAAAAAAAGTCAAAGGACAAAGAATGCACGAAGACAAAGCGCTAACTTATTGATAGAACTGGTTTATTGATAGAAGCACACATTTATAACAACAGCGTACATGATAACAGGCAACCTACGCGACGCAAACCAAAAACAAGGAAAAATAAATTTGATACCCCGCTACGCAATGTTATCGCTCCCTTCTGTGAATTGCTTTCTTGTACGCACACTCCCCTTTTTCCTCGACTGTTCTTATTTGCTTTATTGGTCGGTAATGTTTAATCTTAATGTCATGTTCGAGCAACAGTTACAGAAAACAGAAATAATCTTTCAGCGTTTTTGGAATCATACGGGGATGGAGAGCGTTAGTGGGCAACATGGACGCACATTTTGTTCCCATATTTTTACGTTGCTTCTCGTAAGCTTCTCCTTGTGTATCTCCTTTCCCAGCGCCCTCCTTTCAGCACGGACAATAATTATTCCTTCAGTATAATGCCATGGACTAGTTTTCTTACTCAGTTGTCACTATGCCATACTACTCGGCTTGATCCGGACATTTCGGTGCAGGACGTCTCGGTGCGGACATGCCAGTGCACGGTATGCCCCAGGCATTCTTTTAACGTTCTAGCTTTAATATTGTAATTTCATCAGTTGGTATGATTTTACGTTCCAGAGTTGTGTTTGCGCGAGGAAACGAAAGCTAAATCGAGGAGGAGCATCAGAGCGTAAAACTCAATTTCGTTCGTAGATGTTAAAAATTAACGTTGTAAATTTACTTCTGTTCAACTTTCTTTTTGAATTTCAACATTCATGCGAACAACCCTTAAGTACTACTGAACCGCTTTCATTAACTTCACCCAAAGCTGCAAAACATTTCTGTTTTTAGTCCATTGATATCACTTCTCTCCCACCGCTCCCTGCCAAAACACCACGAAAAAAAAAAGGAAACGAGCTAGCTTAAACGCCAGGAGAGAGAGAGATAGAAATAAACGTTTATTTGCTGAAAAGACTAGCCAGGACTTGATCCTTGCCGGTCCGAGGTGGTAGGTCTCCTCAGTCCAGGAAACCTCTGGCAGTGGCTGCCGTCTTCGCCCGGTTCACCAGATTCTTCTGGTTCTCCGGATCTTCGCATACGAGCAGTGCCTCCCACTTTTCAGCGATGTCGTGGTCACCGGTGGTATGGGAGCTTGCAATATCTTGTGATGCGGCAGTCAGAGTTGTTGAGGATGCTCGGCTATCCACAGGTGCGTCTGGACGGCGGTCTTCGCAAGGGCACTCCAGGATCATGTGTGCCAAGGTGTCGGGTATGTCGCAGTAAGGGCAGAGATATGAAAATTGCGTGGGGTAGATGCGGTTCATGATTATTCTGTGTGTGTACGTGTTTGTTTGGAGCCGACGAAAGATTACGCTCTCTTCCTTGGTGAGGTCGGGGTGTGGTGGGGGATATCTCCTCCGCTCAAGTCGGTAGTGCTGAAGTATGGCCCTGTATGTGATGGGTACGTCCGCTGCGCCCGTTGCAGCACGGATGTTGGGTGGCAGGAAGGCCCGGCTGGTGTGCTCTCGGGCTGCAGCGTGCGCTGCTTCGTTTCCTGCCATCCCTTCATGCCCCGGGATCGAGGAGACGTAGGTGTCAGGAAGTTGGGGGCGCGTCTTTAAGATTTTAAGAGCCGTCGCGGACACGCGTCCTTTCTGGAAGTTCCGACATGCCGCTTGGGAGTTGGTGAATATCAGTGCTCGGTCGCTGCAAGTCGTCATTACCAAGGCGATGGCTGCTTCTTCTGCAGTTTCGGGGTTACGAGCCGGTATTGTTGCCGATGTCAATTCCCTGCCTCGTGGGTCCATGACGCTTATTGCGAAAGCAGTGTGGCCTGGATATCGAGCAGCGTCTGTGTATCTGGTTTTAGGATCCTTTTCATATTTTCGGAGGATTGCCTACGATCTTGCCTGTCTTCTTTCTTTGTGGTAAGTGGGATGCATGTTACGTGGTATGCGTGCTATACAGATTGTCTCTCGGAGTTCCGATGGTAGTCTCGCTTTTTGGTCGGTGTCCGCGATGTAGGTTTCACTGTAATTGGGGAAACGGAGTACTGCTCTGCCTGTAGGAGTGAGCTTGAGGCGTTCGAGTTGGCTGGCTTTGTGGGCTTCGACCATCTCTTCCCACGTATTATGTACGCCTAATTTAAGGAGCTTGTCGGTGGATGCCATGAAAGGAAGGCCTAGAGCAGTCTTGGTTGCTTTCCTAATAATTATGTCCAATTTGTTTATTTCAGCGTTTTTTAAGGCTAAGTATGGGGTGCCATACGTGATCCTACTGGTTATTAATGCTTGAATGATCCGCAAGGTGTCTTGTTCTTTGAACTGCACTCAAATTTACCCTCGACCAAGTTTACTTTTAATGTGTAGTAAGACCCCTCAAATCAGCTGGGACACAAGTGGTAGCCCCGTGAAACGCCTCGTTAATGCCGCAGACCACGCTGCACCTGCCGGCGGATCGCGTAAACAGCCATGACGCGCCTGTGACGTTCCAGCCGACGGGAGCGTCTTCCTCTGGCCAGCCACGCAGCTGGAGAAGCGGTCGAGCTCTGCTGCGCACGCTTCACCCATGTGTTGCCCCGTGCGCGCGTAGAGCTTGCGCGCAGGCTTTTCTCCCGAGCTGCTGACCGTCCATCTGGCCGCTCGCTGGACGGTTGCAACGTCACTGCAATGGCCGCGCTTTCCTCGGTTTCGGTTTCAAAGTCGCCGATTTGTGCTGGCCGCTTGCGGCGTCCACGCGCGTATTTCAGCTGTTGTATTTTGCATGTTTTTTTTTTTTTTTAAGCAGACTATACGAAAATAGGGATTTCAATAGGTCGAAATTTTGAGAGCAGTTGGCCTTTAAGCGCGTGTGCATTCCCTTTTGAATATTTCCTCTATCAAACTCGTATATATTTGGTGTAGGTGCTACTTAAAACCCACGACCGCACTTACAGTGGCGTTACAAAAGGTTCGGGGAGGGGTGTGCTGAGCACTGCTGGCTACCAACCCCCTTAGTAGAGAGAGGGGGGTGTCATTTGTGTTTCTCCATTGTGCAAACTGGACATGGAAAACTTGAAGACGACTGTCGCAACTCTCGTCAAACCAGCCTATCGAGTTTGGTTGTTTTTTCTTATAATGGACGAAACCGAGGTATGTCTGGGGTGTCCATGATGTACGCGACTTAAAGAGTTAATTGCCAATGGGGCGACCGAAGGCGAAGACAAAGCGATTCCTGGAGAGGGGATGTCCGTATGGTGTACCCAGCAAACTTCTTCCTCGATGGGGGCGACAGGCGCCAACGATAATGGTCATTGTGTCCTGAGCGGCATTTCGGATGGCTTTTGTTGCGCATTGGAGATATTGTGTGAGCTCATGGTGAATGTATAGCTTTTTCTTGCATCAATGCAGTAACGCGTTGGAGGCCTTTAAGATTTTCAGAGGAAACTGAAAGTAATATGACTAAAAAAATTAAAGCCATTCCACTCAATGTGAAAGCGCTCGGAAGTGTAGAGTAGTGATCCGCCATAATGGGCTGCAGCGCCGTTATCCACTCAGTGCTGCCACCCAATGCATTTCAAATTTCCCGCCTTCGCAGTGCTCGCGCGCCCCCTGCCTGAAACTCCGCAAGCGGCAGTTCTGCTCTTTTTGTGCTTTCTTTAATTTTGTATGCTGGAGCTGTTTGCGTCATTTCGAACGCGCCGTTTTGTTCTTGCGCGGCTGGAGTCTCTCTGCGTCCTTTCGAACGCACTATTTTTTTTCTTGCGCGGCCGATTTTTCGCCTAATCGTAAACAACAACCCAACGAGCGTTCCCAACTAAATGAACGCGGGCGCTGCCGGTTACTTAACGTATATTTTGCCTCAAGTGTACCCATAGTTTTCTTTGCGCTAAACAACGGCGAGATGTAGGACAAGCGCCAGCGGTGCACGAGTTTCGAATGCTTAAACTATATCAACCGCTTGGCTTTCGAAGCCTCTCGGGTACGCCGCGAACGACAGCGTTACCACGGGACGCCCCGTTGCTCTACTTGGGTCCAGCGAGCGAGAGAAAGAACAAACTTTATTTTCCGCAGGACCTAAGTCCAGGTCCTAATTTGAAAGTTCACTTCACCGGATCAACGTAGTACTCCGAGCTACGACGACACGGTGAGCGCCTAAAGTGCTCTGCACTTAAAACAAACGTAGATCGCGGGTTCGATTACCGGCGGCGGCGGCCGCTTTTCTGATGGAGTCGAAAAGCAAAAACTCCCGTGTGTACGAGATTTCGGCGCACGTTAAAGATCCCCAGGTGTTCAAAATTAATCTGGAGCCCTCCACTACGGCGCGCCTCATCGCCTGCGTTGCGTCGGCGCGTTCAACCCTACAATCAATCAATCAAAACAAATGGGTGATTCGATTACATTTGAATCCGGGTCTCTAACGCTGCAGCCCAATGCACTCAAATTTTCTTGTGCTCAGGCGTGCAACAAGTTTTTTTGTGACCCGTCTTCTTTATGTCCTCCAGGTGCAATTGTATTGCTCTAGCCTCGGGAGGCAGGTTCTTCGCGGGATTTTCGCAACCTTCATTTGGTGTTCGCTTAGTGGGCCTATACGTCGCGATAAGATATTCCTTCCGGTTTCGCGAGGGGAACGTGGGCTTATTCATCTTTTTGTTGAACAGCTTTATCGTTTATTATACTTTACAGATGTTCAAGATCCGTTTGTGAAACACGTCCTTCCCATTTTATCCTCTATACGGTTGTGTCTTCGGTGTCTGCGGAAGCAGTCCGAAGTCGACGGGGTTTTCTCGAAGAAGTGGTTGACACGTTCCGCTTCTTACAGACTTTTACAGGCCTTGAGTACATATTTAATACCTCGCGCGTCTATTTACGATACCCTGGTTTGTGGGCTTTTCCCCAGACCTTCACACTAAACTTTTTTACACCTTTTCTGGCCGAAAAGGGTGTAAAAACCTTGTCCCATGGCTAACACCTTTAAAAGGTGTTTTCGCAAAAAAAGGGTGTATGGACGAAAAGAGGGTGTAAGAACAAAAAAAAGGTGTTGAGCTCAAAAAAGGGTGTTGAGGATGCTCAACACCCTTAAAGGGTGGTGAGGACGCTCAACACCCTAAATAAAGGGTGTTGAGCATCCTCACACCGTTTTTTAAAGGTGATGGCATGCGCAGTACCATGGTGCTGCGCGCGTCATCACCAGGGCCTTGGAGGCTTGCGACCTATCACCATGGTGTCTTAATGCAATTCATGGCGACAGGTGTATGTCTGGAGGCTCTGTAAGTAAATGAAATGCAACAATTTATGACTAATGGCACAATTTTAAGTTATATATACAGTGATCCCTCGCGGCGTCAAACTCGGATATCTTGAAATATCGGTTAACTTGACATGACACAAAAAAAAACGTAGTAGTCTGAACCAAAAAAGAAGAAATAATTTCACAATTTCCTGCACGTGACGATCACAACGTTGGTGCACTAGAGGGACCACTGAAAACTGTTATCAGTGTGCTCACTACACATTAGCATTGAAGTGATACAACTAGACAGAACTGGAGCCCCACTAAAATTGCAATCATGTTTTCTGGTGGTAGCTTCCAAAAACAATATCCCATTAAATGTGCACCCGTAGAGAACTTGTATTGGTATTTGTCGTCACAACTTTTTTAAAAGGCAGACAACCACATTTATAAGTTCAATTGACCATAAATTGCACAATTCCTTTTGTGTCAAAAATCTTGAGACTCAAGCCGAACGAAACCACGTTTTCCGAACAAACTGTTACAATCGACAGTAAATGTCGCAACATAAAAAAAAAGAAACAAGAATGTTTGCAAAATTCTGTGCATGAATCCTGAGACTAAAACTAATTCACAACCATAAACTATGATTGAGGTGTCTATTAATAAACATTTTGGCAACTTCCCTTAAAACTTTACAGCCAAGCACATACCAAATATCAAGATACAAGCAATTATGAACTTCCTTCCCTCCGAATGCAATGAGGTGGACAGAGCAGTCTGAACTATAAAGAACATTTATCTTTGATCCATCCTATAGCCGGTATTAATTGAAAAGTTTAGCTGTCAATTTATTTGTTTGGCAACACTGAAATAGCCACGAACATGGCTGATCGCGCCACGGACATGGCGCGGCTCGTGCCACTGCGGCCGCACGCCGAAGAAAAATATAACACCGACGTGTGTCGCCTGCTCCGTTTCAACCGATTCTCAACAGTTGTGTCATCAAAGTTGTTATTAAAAGCACTCGCATTGGAGTCAAGGCATTACTTTGCGTTCGGCGGGCTAGAGCTTGGAATGTCCAAACCATATCATGCGCTTAGCACGGACAAGTACCGCCGTCTTGCGGAGCTCGATCTAACCCCACACTAAACATTTTTATTCCCAAAAGGGTTCGTTCTTGTCGCCGCAGGAGCACCCTCATAACACAATATTTTACACCCTTCAGGGTGCCTGGATTCTGTCGCTGCAGGAGCACCCTTTTCTGCCCAAAATATCATAGTGTGTTTACTTAGCACCCCAATCTGAGGAGCTTTTCCTGCAAAAGCACCCACCTAAAGGGGTACAAAAAGGGTGCATCATCCTCGGTTCACAAATGGCGCTGCAGGTGTGCAGCCACATATGGCACAGTATGACACACAATTACGGTATGAAACATTCGTCAGCTGATAATTTACTTGAACTTTTTGACCCACCGATTTTTTAAACATCTATTTATAAAGTCTAATATTACAGCCAAATTGCAGTACAGAAGTTGTATCATTAGAGGTTGTTGATTATTCGAAACGGTGTTAAAAATTCAATTTTATGTTCATTTTGCTGAACTGCAGTGCACATCCTTCGAGCTTCACTGCACAGCATAAACGTGTTATGCAGTGAAAGCAAGTAGGCGTGCAACACATCAACTGCACAAAAGTTCTTTGAACCTTAAAACCCTTGGCTTCTCAGCACTGCATCAAACTTCCAATCACGGTAGCTACCCGCAATGTTTAGTGCCTTATTCTTGAGCTGAGCAGAAAAACTCAATATTAAGGCAGACCAAATGCAATATGTATACTTCCCTCCGTACTGTGGCTTTATTCTACCCATAAAAGTTGGGTCCTCACTGCCACTTATTTTATTTTACATTATTCTTTTTGCTTCATGAAAAATGACCCCACATAGCAATACCAAGAACTGTAAACATCACAGAACAATGCATATGAGTTCCCTGGTGAAGCCCATGGTTGAAATGTGATGACATTGTTGCTATAGCAGTATTTTATCATGAGTCTAGCTTGTGCATGGTGCCTTGCATTATGTCGCTGCTGGTGGATGTGGGGTCATTTTTCAATGTTGCAAATGAAAAGCCAACAGCCAGTGCCCATTAGTTTCGTCTAGTATTACGAGGTGCTTCATGGGAAGCATCAAACCCGTCTATAGCCCTTTTTAGAGTTGACTAGAAGTAAAATCAGCAAAATAGTATCGATAAAACGTTCAGCATCTTTTTTATTAGCAGCTTTAGTGTTGCTACTTTCCATATTTAGGTTTTTTTCTGCTTTTCTTAATGACATTTTTGTTTCGCTGAGAAGGTGCATAACCAATGAAAGCTTTTCTGTAAACCTTTGGTAAATATGCAATTGTTAGAAAATATTTTACTAAATAAGGCAGCTTAAACTGAGAATACTTGCATTTAGAAACATTAAAATCAATTTAAATTGATCATACATTTCTGGCTGTTTTTACACAAAGCTGCACATGGGATATTAAGTGCACCGAAGAGGAGGGCTCTGGATTAGCATTGGCAACTTTGGGATATTTATTGTGGACTTAAATCTCCACACATGGGCATTTTCACTTTCTGCCTCCACCAGGAAAATGGTCACCAATTTAGAGAGCTATTCTTACTAGTATTTGACGTACATTTTAAAATAATCTCAAGTATTATAGCACAATATTATTCTCTACAACAAGCACCCAGCGGGTGCTGTTATAGAGAGATTGTGCACTACACCAGACCCTGTACTACACTGTCGAGAGCTTTGCCATCTACAATGACCTCTACAAAGCAAGCTAATACTGGTAAAATGTTTCATACCGCAAGTACTGCATGTTCAAAGCTCACGTGTGAAGTACAGATACTGGTGCTTCAGCAAGAACCGAGGATGAGCACCCTTCCTGGTTCTGAAAAAAATAAAAATAAAATAAACATGGAAAAATGCTTTAAGCAGGATTAAGAAACAGGGTTGAAAAAAAGTGAGCAAGCAATTCTTTCAAAATATGTAAAGCAATGCAAACAAATATTTATTTCAACTTCATGTCTACAAAAGACAATCTCATTAAGGCTGGTAATGGGGTCTTGGGTAAAAAAAGAGCAGGGAGCACTTATATAAATGCTACAGGGAACCTTCAAGCCAAAAATTGCTTGAGCACTTAAACTAATCACTGTTCAACAAATTCATGAAAATTGAATGGATGAAAAACCAGCGGTAAACACAAAGAACAACGGGACAAGCTTATCCCGTCGTTCTCTTCCGTACCCTGTGTTTTCCGCTGGTTTTTCATCCATTCAAACATGTACCAACTAGCACAGTCCGACGCCTTGGTATCATAAAAATACGAATTGTCACTCCTTACAGACAGTTGGAAAAAAAGAAAGTATAAAGCAGGTGACAAAATTAAAATGACAGCAGATTGGTTAACTTTTAATTTTAAGTGATAATATAAAAAATAATGGCATGAATGAAAGTGAGCAGCAACCAAAGGACCATGATGCTAGGCCGACATTCCACTTTGAAGCAAAATATCCGCTTTCAACGCTACATAGGCGAAACACGCAATGAGGCAACCCTTTAGGCCCACATAAACAATATAATCTTTAAAAAAGCTACAATTTAGTTGAGAAAAACTGACCACAACAAATTGGAATTGACAACTAGATACAGTTGTCACACCCAAGCAAGCCGGCGAAAGATGAACAGATATCTAGCTGTCCTACCCCCTATTTGTGCCCTAGCCTCTGATCCGCTGCAGCAAACAAAAAAATTGTTTATAGCTTCGGATAAAGTCCTTGGTTAGAGTATTATATTTGTTTCCATCAAACACAAAAAAATGCATGGTAAAGCGCTGACAATAACTTTGTCTACTGCGGTTCCTTCATGGTGACATCACCACAGGAACCAAAAATACAATACAGTGCATTAAAGGGGCCATTTGGACAACATAGAAGTTCGTTTCGTTCGAAATATTTCCTGTTTTATAGTGCCCCCACCACTTGACCGGCAGCAAATGATGCTGCATTCACTGAGAAATTCATTTAGGTTAAAAGTCTGATTCTCCCACCATATCGTGTGTTTTTGGGATGTCAGCAATGAAGCCATAAGTGCGTGTGATAAACAGACTACTTCGTCACTCGGGTCGGCAGCCTTGCTAGCCATCAGTCCTCCCAGGTGGAGCTACCATACTGTTGTTTGCCATTGCTTTGTTTTTGACCGCGTCTGCACCTGGCTTGTTTTCGTTACTGTAGAAAGTAATGGTTTTGTGAAACATGGGTTATCCTCGACAAACAGGGTCACGTAAGACAACATCGCCTATGCCAATCGGCCAGTGCCGTGCAGACCAACTCCAAAGCGGCGGAGTGCTGTCCACCTAAAACAAGCATAGTGCACGCCGTACCAACAGCAGTGCGCATCGATACTTGTATGTTTACGCGTATTTTCGTAATTTTCATTGTTTACTGCCCCATTTTTACTGCTGTAAAATGAATATGCATTACATTTAAGTGCAAATAGCTCGCTTGGCATGCTTATAAGGCCTGCCCTATTTGCGTTTGCTTTTGCCGGCCTCAGCCAATCGCACAGCTGGGGACATATGACATCATAGGTACTGCTGTGGGAAATGAGCTAGTGGGTCGCATGGCCATTCCCTTTTTCCTAATTATATAGCTTATTCGAGTGAAGTGCGCGTTAAAAATGGTGTCAGTATGATTCTAACGAGGCAATCTGTCAAATGAACCAAACTTGTGCGTTGTCTGCATGGCCCCTCTAAGCAAAGGCAAGGCAGCCAATTTTTTTATTTAGGCTGCCTTCATGCACACAGTAGTGCTCTATTGCTGCCAGAAACTCATTACGGGACTCCTGACATATTTACAGTTGCAATAAAAATCAGAAATAGCACGAAAAATCATTGGACACTCCACAATGTCCAAAAAACAAAGGAATAATGTGCGAGTGAGCTACCTAAAACACTGCGACAGAAGATCATATTCATCAAAGCAACTAATAAAAACCATGGCTAGTGCATATCCACTACGCAGCTCATTTGTTAAGAGCTTATGTGCGTCCCCACAAGTTGGCTGTGTAAACCTACCAACACCTAACAGAGTCCAAGGTTCGACGAAAACTCGTCAGGGGAGGGTTATTCATTGATGAAATACAAACAGGCAGGCACTCGCCTGGTAATACAAGCAGGCCCTCGCCTGGTCAAAAACAAATAAACAAATAAAGACATTTTGGGCCCCTACTGGCCTTTGATCACAATGAAAGGGGGTGAAAGGTCGCGATTATTTATAGGTTTGGTGGTGCAGAGTGCGCATGTATATCTCGGGGAGACTACCCCGCGACTGGTTAATCGTGTTTTTAGTTGGTTGAATATGCACTGATTCTAAAAGTAGTCGTGTCGACAGGCACTTCTCTGGTGCGATTATGCTTGCGGAATCCCAATCGATGACGTGGTCAGTAGCCAGGTGATGATCCGCCAAGGCATTTCAGCTTGCATTGCCTTTTTTGACATCGTTCTGGTGCTATTGAATTCTTATTTTAAATATTTCCAGTTTCACCTATGTAGGCTGCGTCGCAATCCTTGCATGGAATTTTCTAGGCAACTCCGGGGAATCTTGATTTTTCTAAAGGGTCCTTCACGCGTACCAGCTTCTGCTTAAGCCTGTTCGTTGGAACGTGTGCAATTTTAATGCCATATGCGCCAAACACCCTTGCAAGAGCTTCACTGATGCCTTGCGTGTAGGGGACGGCAGCGCGTTTTTGCCCGTCTTCAGGAACCCTTTCGGAGGAGGCAACTGAATCCCGCAATTGTTGCGTCCTCACAAGCTTTGAAATGTAGCCGTTGCTGCGAAGGTCCTTCCTTACCACGGCTAGCTTTTGCTTGCACAGACCAGGCTCAGAACAGATTCGTGATGCGCGTGAGAAGAGTGCAGCGGCAACGGAGCGTTTTTGGCCTATAGGATGCGCAGAGTCGAACCCCAGGTATCTACCCGTGTGGGTCGGCTTTCGATAAACACTGGTTATAAATCCTTTGGCCGACCGTTTCAGAAGTACGTCGAGGAAGGCGATCTGTCCATTATTTTCCTGTTCCATGGTGAACTGGATACTTGGAACACAAGAGTTTAGATGCTCAATTAAAGGCATTACGTCTCGGCGGTGGATCACACAAAAGCAGTCTACGTAGCTGACAAAAATCTTGGGGCCGTCTTGTACGAGCATAGCGCAGAATTTTTTAGAGCCTCTGAGGCAATATTTGCACAGACTGCTGAAACGGAAGCTCCCATCGCTGTTCCAAACCGCTGCTTTTAACATTGTACGTTGAAAACAAAACGTGTTCTGCAGGCCAAATTCCAGGCAAAATTACACGGTCCGGAGTTGCAAGGATCTACTCGAGAACGATGCATTCTTGCCTTCACGTTCGCCAATTGAGATGCAAGACTTATATCGTCTCCTGGAATTTGGCCTGCAGAACACATATTTTGTTTTCAACGGACCAGCGGTTTCGAACAGCGATGGGAGCTTCCGTTTCAGTAGTCTGTGCGAATATTGCCCTAGAGGCTCTAGAAAATTCTGCGCTATGCTCGTACAAGACGGCCCCAAGATCTTTGTCTGCTACGTAGACGACTATTTTTGTGTGATCCACCGCCGAAACGCAATGCCTTTATTTGAGCATTACGTAATGCCTTTATTTGAGCAAACTCTTGTGTTCCAAGCATCCAGTTCACCATGGAACAAGATAATAATGGACAGATCGCCTTCCTCGACGTACTTGTGAGACGGTCGGCCAAAGGATTTACAACCAGTGTGTATCGAAAGCCGACCCACACGGGTAGATTCCTGGGGTTCGACTCTGCGCATCCTACAGGCCAAAAACGCTTCGTCGCCGCTGCACTCTTCTCACGCGCATCACAAATCTGCTGTGAGCCTGGTCTGTGCAAGCAAGAGCTAGCCGTGGTAAGGAAGGACCTTCGCAGCAACGGCTACCCTTCAAAGCGTGTGAGGACGCAACAATTGCGGGCTTCAGTTGCCTCCCCCGAAAGGGTTCCTGAAGAATACAGGCAAAACCGCGCTGCCGTCCCCTACAAGCAAGGCATCAGTGAAGCTCTTGCAAGGGTGTTTGGCACATATGGTGTTAAAATTAAAATATGGTGTTAAACGCGTACCAGCTTAATCAGAAGCTGGTACGCGTGAAGGACCCTTTAGAAAAATCAAGATTCCCCGGAGTTGCCTACAAAATTCCATGCAAGGATTGTGACGCATCCTACATAGGTGAAATCGAGAGCATGACGGAATCCCGTCTGGCCGGGAGGGTACATTAGAAACGAAAAAGAGATGCCGACCAGTCCAAACAAAACGTACTGACGTTTCGGCTTCCAGCACGGAAGCCTTATTCACAATAAATGCATCACCAGAAGTGGGTCGTTTAAGTGGGCTTGAATAATCGCTGCAAAGAGCATGCGTAGATCGGGTTTAGATTTCCGTCGTTACGATTGACTGAGTTAGATGTGGTCTGAATGATTAGTGATTCCAGATGTAGCCGTGATGCTGTCACGTTTTCTGTAGCGACGATTCTTGCATTGTCCCAATCAATCTTGTGGTCATTCACGATGGCGTGTTTGGCTACAGCATTGTTGCGGACGCTTTTATTCTTTACGTCACGTGCGTGCTGCTGCGGACGATTGTTATAATTTCCTGATTCCCCGATATACACGCCGCTGCAGTCTGCACAAGGTATCTCATATACCACACCGGGTAAGCGCTCCTTGGGCAAGCGGTCCTTGACTCTCACGAGCTCATGGCGCATCTTTTTGGCTGGAATGTGGGCCACCTGTCGAAGTTCCTGCTCCAAGTTCTGGCTCCGCTCGTCAATAAAGGGATCACTCACGTTCGTAATTCTTTCGATTTTGTCGAGAAGACTCGCAACACCGTGATCGAGAAAGACGACTTGATGGTGTCCTTCGACACGAAGTCCCTTTTCACGAGTATTCCGAGTGACCTGGCTGTCACCGTATGCACCGCTGCTCTCGAGGCTGATGAGACGTTGCCCGAGAGATCACCGATGGATGTGCCAGAACTACGCAGGCTTCTAGATTTTTGCCTGAACAATACGTACTTCGTCTTTATGGGCCATTTTTACAAGCAAATGCAGGGGACTCCAATGGGTGCCGCTATTTCGGTCACGGCGGCGAACCTGCCCATGGAAGCGCTGGAAGCACGCACGCTAGCCTCCTTTGCCCCTCAACCAAGTGTTCTTGCGTTATGTCGATGATTGTTTCTGCGTCGTTCAGAAAGACGCGGCGAACAGCTTGCTGGCCCACCTCAACAGTATGGACCGTGCCATTCAGTTCACGTCAGAAGAGGAGGCCGATGGCAAACTTCCCTTCCTGGACGTCCTCGTGTCTCGGCAGGGCCAGAGGCCACGTTTCAGCATGTACCGCAAGGAAACGCACACAGGCCGCTACCTGAACTTCAACTCCATGCACCCCGCTTCCCACAAGAGGGCTGTTGTTAGCACGGTAGTGCAGCGTGCGAAAAGATTGTGCTTGAAGCCTGAGGATGCGGCGGTGGACACGGCAAAGGTGTGGGACGACCTGGCTAGCTGCGGTTACCCGAGGCACTTTATAAACGCAACGGAACGCCAACTGACCCGACGGGGACAACTGGACGTGCCTCCTGCCCCGATGAAGCGAGCTCCTGTGCCCTACCTTCCAGGAACAAGTGAATGTTTGGCACGTATCCTATGGGAATATGACATGCAGGTGGCCCACGGTCCAGCCAAAAAGACGCGCCATGAGCTCGTGAGAGTCAAGGACCGCTTTCCCAAGGAGCGCTTCCCCAGTGTGGTATACGAGATACCTTGTGCAGACTGCAGCGGCGTGTATATCGGGGAATCAGGAAATTATAAGAATCGTCTGCAGCAGCACGCACGTGACGTAAAGAATAAAAGCCGAACACGCCGTCGTGAATGACCACAAGATTGATTGGGACAATGCAAGAATCGTCACTACAGAAAAAGTGACAGCATCACGGCTACATCTGGAATCACTAATCATTCAGACCACATCTAACACAGTCAATCGTAATGACTGAAATCTAAACCCGATCTACGCATGCTCTTTTCAGCGATTATTCAAGCCCACTTAAACGACCCACTTCTGGTGATGCATTTATTGTGAACAAGGCTTCGTGCTGGAAGCCGAAACGTCAGTACGTTTTGTTTGGACTGGTCGGCGTCTCTTTTTCGTTCCTAATCCTACATAGGTGAAACTGGAAATTTTTAAAAGAATTCAATAGCACCAGAACGATGTCAAAAAAGGCAATGCAAGCTGAAATGCCTTGGCGGATCATCACCTGGCTACTGACCACGTCATCGATTGGGATTCCGCAAGCATAATCGCATCAGAGAAGTGCCTGTCGACACGACTACTTTTAGAATCAGTTCAGTTTAGAATTCAGTTTAGAATTCAACCAACTAAAAACACGATTAACCAGTCGCGGGGTAGTCTCCCCGAGATATACATGCGCACTCTGCACCACCAAACCTATAAATAATCGCGACCTTTCACCCCCCTTTCATTGTGATCAAAGGCCAGTAGGGGCCCAAAATGTCTTTATTTGTTTATTTGTTTTTGACCAGGCGAGGGCCTGCTTGTATTTCATCAACACCGAACTAACCCGCCTGAATCACCACTTTATAGACATTGAGCAATTATTTGAATTGGTTTATTGTAGCAAGCTGTCTTGTTTATTTCCTTATTTTTTGGCATTTCCTGTCTCATTTGAAATTTGGAGACCAGATAGCTTTTACTACGGGCCATGCACTGGTGACAACAAATATTTGATTTCACTTTAAACAATTTTCGGTTATGTTTTATTGCTCACCAGCAAATGACCTGAAATATAAGAGGCTCCTAAAACATGTGCTGGCATTTCTTTCCTGCACTGCAGTACAACTAATCATGACTTTTATCATATTTTGTTCACAAATTGTAATATTTAGAAAGTATTCAGCTGAATGAAAATGTTATTTCAGTAGCATGCGCAATCAACAGGGCCTCAATGACTCTCACCACGTGGTAAACTTGTTTCTGTCACAAATAACCTGATTGCAGCCACATTCCACCCAAGACGAAGGTAACATATCCTCTGGGATGATGAATATTTAAAATGCCTTACGAGTAAGTGCTAAGCACATGAAATTGTGGCATTAAAACCGAAGATCCCTCTGCGGCATCCTTCACTTGGGGCAGCGCTTGATCACAAACTTCGAGAAGTTGAAAAATGCTCCATGCGCCGCTCCAGCCAGCAGAAACAATGCAGGACGCAAGTTGGTAGGTGGACCGTTGGCATCCTGCGATTGTGAAGATTTTTTTAGTAGATGCACTTTTTTTTGTACCACTGTTCATTTTTCCGTTAACAAGCAGCTGAACTCCTGCAGATTCTACGAATCATACAAGCATAATAAAACGCAGCAATGCAGAACAATTGGCAGGGTTACCTCAATTTTTCTTTTCTAGGAATGAAAAAAATGTAGGTAATCTATACACAACTACAATCAAACCTTTCAATTTTTACCTACTTCACTCCTAACAAGCACACATACACGTTAGACATGTGAGAAAGCTGCTAAATTTATGCCCACAAACTTAATCAGGCATCAGAAATTGGCAGGGAACGACGTGTCACCTTTAAATGGCACTTTTTTCGTTCAAAACACTAAAATGGGCGAGAAAGACCCATAACTATGATTTGGTACCCTTATCTGGTATGGTTTTCAGGCAATGCTTACATCTCACTTCGGTACCTTCAGGTGGTGGAGATCTTTGAAAACTCATTGCGGGCAAGTGGGTTGTGTTCAAGCTCTCGTATCTTGCCAGCATATGCTGGATTCCAGCATTCCCAAATCAACGTGACGACTCGAATGTGATGGATGCAAGAGAAAGAATAAGCACACGCCAAGGGCGTAGCCGGGGGGGGGGGGGGGGGGGGGAAGGGAGGGGGGGTCCCGGTGCCCCGCCCTTCATAATGTTTTATGTCAAGGCTGGAGTTATTTTTGTGGGTGTTCTTTTCCCCGGGGCTTCTCCTCCAAGCCGCTGCAGCGCTGAGGATCTCACCCCGGGTATCTCCAACCGACAAACTCAGCCTCCGATCAAAACTATACATTTATTTACAGCCCAGTGGGCGGCTAAAAAACAGTGCTCAGGCGGAGCTCGAAGACGACGGGCCGAGCTCTCCTGTGCCCGGACCGCGTCTCTCTCGTCTCCTTGTCTTCATATTCCCTCCACCCTGACGCTGGGGGCCAGGGAAGAGGGAAAAGCGAGTCCTTCGTGGGAACCCCATGTGGTGGCCATTAGCGCATCCGGTGCGAGCAGGTGCGACCCTCCTCGGAATGCGGGGAGTTTCAAGGCGCCGCGTGACACGACACGTGCGTTCAATTTCTGTGCTGCTCGTCCCAGGGCCCGCGCCAGTTCATGCGTCGAAGTGCCCGACACCTCCACCGCCACTGTGAAATATAACTTCAGGAATGTTTCACACACCACACACACTTTGCGAGCGTGCTCCATCGTTCCTTCAATTGGCGACACAACAATGAGCACGGCCAGTGCCCCTTGACCCTGGCTGCAGGTCACCATGACAAATTAGGCACAATCCTCACATAGCTCATTCAGAGCGAGCGGCCTTTAGAATGCGGTACGCACCGGCCGTCGTCGTCCGAAAACGCCCTTGCCATGCGCCGCACACCCTCACACAACAGTATCATGGGCCCCTCTCCTCCTCGCTTCCTCGCTCGGGAAGGGACCACTACTGGCTCGTCATCATGCGTTGAAGCCACTCTGCACTGAGGTGAAGCTGACTGACGCTTTCGCCTCTTTCTAGGCAAACCCTCGGGTTCGGCCGCTTCTGCGCTCGGAGCGCCGTGCTCCACTACGCACCGTTGGTCAGCGTAAGCAGGAGAGGACTGCTTAGCGGCTACGTCAACGCTGACATGAAATACTGTAGGGGCTATCTCTTCAGCCACTCCTACAGACCTACCTGCAACTCCCCTGGGCTGCATTACATGAGCGGCCGTACCCTGATTTACATTTTCCTCGCTGAATTCGCTGGAGCTCCCTATGGCAATCACATTGTCGGTACTCGACATTTGGGTATCTCGAGAAACACAAGATACAGTGTGCGTGACACCATCTGCATCCGATTCCTCGCGCGATTCCCGTGCTGCTGCATCCTGCAATGCAACTGGCCGCTCGCCCACGCTCCCAGAACGTTCTCCCTCTCTGAACGCGGTGACAACGGGCTCACGCTCGACTGAAACCAGCCCCTTCACAACGGCTGATTTAAGAACTTCTTAGTTCTTCCCCTCCTTCCTGTGCGAACCCTCGTGTTCGGCCGCTACTCCACCCCTGTGCGTGCACAAAGCGCCGTTCTCTACCACACAACGTTGTGTGATGCAAGGAGTAGCGAGGGGCTCATCGGCAACATGAACAATAACATGCGACGCTGCGGAGCCTTTCTCTCTTGCCATCAGCTTCATCACGGGCATGCGCACACTCTCATTCAACTTTGACTGCCTGTCATTTACCAACGCAGCCTCGCGCGTAACACCTTCCTTCACCTCCATCTTTATTTCGGTGAAATTCTCTAAGCGGGATGCTTCACTATCCTGCTCCCCGGTTGCAGAAAATCTCAACGCCCACGAAGGAACGTGCGCCACTATCCTATCTTCGCCTTTCCCACGTGACTCTGATCGTGGCGGATCCCGCGAAACAGGAGGACTACGCGCGCCCAGTGAATGGGTTCCACCCAGCGCATCTTTCGGCGTACCGGAGCACCCCAGTTCACTCTCTCCCCGAGTGCTGAACATTACTGTTTGAGCAATCGGTGAGGTAGGAACATTGTTAGCTCTCTTGAAACGTCCACTCTTCGAACGTTCCGCTGCTAACTCTGCCTCAGCGATTCTCAATTTCACCAGCAATAGCGCCTTCTGCTCAGCAAACGACATTGCAATGCTTGCTGTCCCTGCAACGTTCATGCACGCTTCCTAATCCTCATCATTATCTCGCGGCTACACCTAGATAGCCGCTAGATGTCATGGTGAACCGCAGACCCAGCATCAAACGAGGCACTGACCTGTATAGCTCGGCGCCTGTAGAGATGCCGCACCGGTGCAGATGGGTTATCCGTTTATGCACCGCTCCTTCCGCCGAGGTGTCCACCAAACAATCGCCCGCCGACTTCTCGCCTGCCGCTTCTCCTTCAGTGGGCTGCTGATGCCTCCACTGACCGCTCGCCAAGCTGCTTCTCCGCTGCTCAGCAGGCAGCAGAGATTGCCTCGGTCTCCGTTGAGACGTCCGTTGAGCGCCGCTCCAGCCGCTTCTCCACCTGGGTGGTGAGCTCGCTGCTCCTGCAGATCTCGTTCAGCAGGCTGCCGCTCTCCGTTGAGAAGTCCGCTGAGCGCCGGTCGAGCCGCTTCTCCACCAGGCTGACGAGCTCGCTGCTCCCGCCGATCCCGTTCAGCAGGCCGCGACTTCTCCGCCTGCTCCATCTCGCCCGCCGGCTGGCTGAGTCGTCGCTGTTGAAGATCCTGTCGACTGCGCCAGTTATCTTCTTGGATGTTCTTTTCCCCAAGGCTTCTCCTCCAAGCCGCTGCAGCGCTGAGGATCTCACCCCGGGTATCTCCAACCGACAAACTCAGCCTCCGATCAAAACTGTACATTTATTTACAGCCCAGTGGGCGGCTAAAAAACAGTGCTCAGGCGGAGCTCGAAGACGACGGGCCGAGCTCTCCTGTGCCCAGACCGCGTTTCTCTCGTCTCCTTGTCTTCATATTCCCTCCACCCTGACGCTGGGGGCCAGGGAAGAGGGAAAAGCGAGTCCTTCGTGGGGGTCCAACCCCATGTGGTGGCCAATAGCGCATCCGGTGCGAGCAGGCGCGACCTTCCTCGGGATGCGCGGAGTTTCAAGGCGCCGAGCGACACGTGCGTTCAATTTCTGTGCCGCTCGTCCCAGGGCCCGCGCCAGTTCGTGCGTCGAAGGAGTGTGGGCATGCCCGTGAAAAAGCTGATAGCCAGAGAAACAGCCTCAGCTGCGTCGCATGTTCTAATTCATGTGACCGATGAGCCCCTCTCTACTCCTTGCGTCACACAATGGTGTGTGGTAGAGAACGGCGCTTCGTGCGCGAACGGTGGTTCAGTAGCGGCCGAACGCGAGGGTTCGCACATTAAGGAGCGGAAGAACTATGAGGTTCCTAAACCAGCCGTTCTGAAGGGGCGGAGACTGGCTTCAGTTGAGCGTGAGCCTGTCGTCGCACCGTGCGGAGACAGAGAACATCCTGGGAGCGTGGCCGAGCGGCCAGTAGCTTTGCAGGATGCGGCAGCACGGGAATCGCGTGAAGAATCGGATGCAGTTGGTGTCGCGCACACTGCATCGTGTGTTTCTGGAGGTCCCCGAATGTCGAGTCCCGAAAATATGATTGCCATGGGAAGCTCCAGCGAATTGAGAGAGGGAAGTGCAAATCAGGGTACGGCCGCTCATGTAACGCAGCCCCAGGCAGTTGCAGGTAGAACTGCAGTGACTGAAGAGATAGCCTCTCCGGCATTGCATGACCGCGTTAACGTGCCCACGAAGCAGCCCTCTGCTGCTTACCCTGACCAAAGGTGTGTCGTAGAGAATGACACCTCGTGCGCGTACGGTGGGTCAGAAGCGGCCGAACCCGAGGGTTCGCCTGGAAAGAGGCGCAAGCGTCAGTCAGCTTCACCTCAGTGCAGAGTGGCTCCAACGCATGCTGACGACCCAGCAGTGGTCCCTTCCCGAGCGAGGAAGAGAGGGGCCCCTGATACTGTTGTGTGAGGGTGTGCGGCGCATGGCAAGGGCATTTTCGGACGACGACGGCCGGTGCGTACCGCATTCTAAAGGCCGCTCGCTCTGAATGAGCTATGTGAGGATTGTGCCTAATTTGTCATGGTGACCTGCAGCCAGGGTCAAGAGGCACTGGCCGTGCTGATTGTTGTGTCGTCAACTGAAGGAACGATGGTGCACGGGCCAAATGTGTGTGTGGTGTGTGTTTCGTGTGTGAAACATTCCTGAAGGTATGTTTCACAGTGGCGGTGGAGGTGTCGGGCACTTCGACGCACGAACTGGCGCGGGCCCCGGGACGAGCGGCACAGAAATTGAACGCACGTGTCGCTTGGCGCCTTGAAACTCCGCGCATCCCGAGGAAGGTCACGCCTGCTCGCACTGGATGCGCTAATGGCCACCACATGGGGTTGGACCCCCACGAAGAACTCGCTTTTCCCACTTCCCTAGCCCCCAGCGTCAGGGTGGAGGGAAGATGAAGACAAGGAGACGACATCGGGAGACGTGGTCCGGGCGCAGGAGAGCTCGGCCCGTCGTCTTCGAGCTCCGCCTGAACACTGTTTTTTAGTCGCCCGCCGGGCTGTAAATAAATGTACAGTTTTGTATCGGAGGCTGAGTTTGTCGGTTGAGGATACCCGGGGTCAGATCCTCAGCGCTACTGCGGCTTGGAGGAGAAGCCCCGGGAAAAGAAAAACCAAGAAGATAACTGCTGGGCTGCGGTTTAAGCAGCCTGAAAAACCGCCTGAAGTCACCTGCAGGCGCGGAACCTGCAGTTTTAAGGATATTCTTGCTCATATAAAGCTGAAAACAAGGGCTATGTCAACGTCTGATCCCTGCGCCCGCTCCAGATGCTGTACCTGTCAACATATACAGCCCGGCTGCATTTCGCGCCGGATACACCGACAAGCGCTGAGAACCTGCCACGAGCCAATCGAAACAGCCCCACTGTTTCAATGGCGGAACAGCACGGCCGGGGAATGGCAGAACAGCAGGAAAAGCCTCATATAGGCTTACATGTTGTCGGGAGCGTGTCATTCCTTGTCTTTACACTGGTACAAAGTATAATCACATGACAGAGCACGTCGCTGTATTTTGTTCAGTCAACTATCAATCCTTGATATGTTTACTTTTCTACCGACATCGCATTTCATTGACTATTGCAGATCCATAATTTCTGCTGCATAAAAAGCATTGCTCTGCCCATCTTGTATTTCCTCCACATCAACAAAACTACACAATTCTCCCTAATGCGGAGCTTTGTTTTTTTGGCACTATTCCAGTTTCCTTGACCTCCCTCTTGGTTAGAATCAGCATTCTGTATTTGCTTAACCGGAGTTTTACTGAAGCCATGTCTGTTTCGATTTAACAGATACAAATATAATGAAATTTAAGAAACGTGCAACAAGCTCAACATTCAACAGCAGTGCAATAAGGTGTTCCGCTTAGCGAAAGTTTACTACTCGCGCTACTAGCACAAAAAATAACAAAAGGCGATTACTTAAGGACGAAGACGCACATTTGCTAGTTTCACCGCCATAATATACGAATGCGCCGCATGTACAGTCCACTGCGATTCGGAGGTTGTCGCGGGAAAGCTACTCTTTCAAACGAAGCAGGAAGAACAACAGCTTTAGCAAATATTCCATCCAAGTTTTGTTATCATTGGTGTAGATAAAGGGCAACCAAGTCCAAGTCTGTGCTTGGTAACAACGAATGTACAGGGCCGTCCACGCTAGGTGCGAACACGGCGCAGCGTGGCCTCGCTCAGCGGAGCGCCAGCGCACAATCCACGGCCGCGCATCGAAGCTAAGCGGCGCAGGCGCACAGGGGCTTGGAGGCGGGGCTTCGTGTAGTCTGCTAGAGCGGGAGAGCGCCGTGCCTGCTTTGCGGGAAAGCGCACTTTCCTTACTACGGCGCGTTGTGTAGTTTCTGCGTACGAGAACCCACAGCTTCCGCTTTTCAGTTCCGCGGTGCAGGTTAAATGCAAGTATTGTTGCAAACATTTCAGGACTGGCGGCTTGGTTTGGTTCAATGAGAGACGCTGTATAGAACGGCATCGTATAATTTCGGCCACTAGGATTGATTTAATGCTGACTGGCATTACGCAGAACATAATTGTCTGTGCATTTCGCCTCCGTGGAATTTCGGTCACAGCGGCTGGGTTTCGATCTGCCGAATTTCTTCCAGATGTGTATTGGCTTTTTTCAAACATATGAATATCGCGCATCGTTGAGATGGTTCAAGGAGTCGCGAGGAAGTACGGGTCTTACCATAAAGGAGGATGCGCACAGGTGGCAACAAAGGGAGGGGCCGCTTTCTCCAAATAACTAGCCATGTAGGGAGCGCAACCAATGACGTATGCATTATAATTTAGCACACTAGAGTGGGACCGGTCCAGGATTCGACCGTAGAGTAGACGATTGTGCTGGGGGCGTGACTTCCTGGCTGGGCGACTGCTTGAACCATCTCGACGATGCGCGATATTCATATGTTTGAAAAAAGCCAATACACATCTGGAAGAAATTCGGCAGATCGAAACCCAGCCGCTGTGACCAAAATTCCACGGAGGCGAAATGCACAGACAATTATGTTCTGCGTAATGCCAGTGAGCATTAAATAAATCCTAGTGGCCGAAATTATACGATGCCGTTCTATACAGCGTCTCTCATTGAACCAAACCAAGCCAGTCCTGAAATGTTTGCAACAATACTTGCATTTAACCTGCACCGCGGAACTGAAATGCGGAAGCTGTGGGTTTTCGTAGGCAGAAACTACACAACGCGCCGCAGTAAGGAAAGTGCGCTTTCCCGCAATGCTGTCGCAGCGCGCTTAGACGCTACAGGCAAGCCTACAGTTAGGCGTGCTTCACAACAAAGCAGGCACGGCGCTCTCCCGCGGTAGCAGACGACACGAAGCCCCACCTCCAAGCCCCTGTGCGCCTGCGCCGTTTAGCTTCGATGCGCGGCCGTGGATTGTGCGCTGGCGCTCCGCGGAGCAAGGTCACGCTGCGCCGTGTTCGCACCTAGCGTGGACCGCCCTGTACAGCTTGAAACCCAAAGGGTGGCAAGTCAGTCGTGCAGGCCATTGTTGTATCATGGAACAGCCAACAAGGGAGCGAAGAGTGTGAAATCTCGATTTTCATGGTTCCGAAACGAAACTGTGGGCTGGTGGCATGCTTGGCCGCTCGATAATCTTCAAATCGTGCTCGACTGTACTTCATAGCTGACAAGAAAACTTAATAGTCCCTTTTCTAAAACACGAGAATCTTGATAGTAAACATTCAGTGTTGGCCTCCACTTCCGCCTGACGAACTTCGGGGTCCGCGCGCCACTCACGAGCGCACTCATAATCACACTCACGAGCGCGGGTCCGCCTAACCACCTGCTCTGCGGACGAATGAATCGCCCGTGGTCTGCCCCTAGACCAGCGAACAGCAATTTAGCTGATCATCACTATCATCACCATCTAAGCTCCTTAAAGGAGCCATGAAGAGAAAATACAACTTCGTTTAATTTGAAAGAACTAGGATTCAGTATGTCACTCAGCTCCATTAGAGCCGCAAAATATGTTTTTTAACAAAAAAAAAGCAAGAAGTATTTAAAAACTTTCAAATTTTGCGCCACAGTGACGTGTTATGAGCAAGAATGATGTCATACGGGCCCACAATAAAACATAATTTTCAGTGCCTTAACTGCACGTTAACGTTCAAGTGATGCGGTCAAATGAAACTAGAGGCCGGATTACAGACGTCCAGTCATGTGCCGTCGCGACAGGTCAGTTAGGCGGCCGCCAATCGCACAAACAAGGTTCCGTGATGTCATAGATAAGTTGCGGGAAATTGGCTAGGGGGTCGCGACTGCTTCAAACGTTTTCCTTAATATCTCCGTTATTTTTTCGAAGATTGCGATGATATTGGGATCATTGTTATCAGGACTAAGCAGTCTTTCTAATAAACCCAACTTGTATTAGTCTTCATGGCTCCTTTAAGGTGGGCTTTACAGGTAGTGTTGAGCATACACAAATCGCATGTTAAAGTCAGTTATTTCAAGCTTCGTTTGCAAAACAACGCGCAAGATGCCTTGCCTACATATTTCCCCGTCCCATTTTTTGGTCGACCACACCCCCCCCCCCTCCCCCCCCCCCCCCCGAAAAAAATCCCTGGCTACGCGCCTGGCACACGCCCAATCAGGAGTACGTTCAGCATGCACGTCGGTTGTTTAAAAAAAAAGGGTGTAATGTATTGCTCAGAAGACTCAATGCTTGCACGCATCTTGGAGCAGCAACGGCCTTGGCAGATGTGTTTCAGTGGTTTTCTTCTCTCATAACATCCACAGTGCTTTCAGGAAAAGCCCCAGGACTAGCAATTAGCATGTTCCACTTAAGAATAATGCTGCTTATACTTTACACTTTCAAATCTTTTTCTTTGTGGAAGGATGTTTCTTTATTGGCGGTACAGCACTAGCGTGCGTAAATCGCAGCCTTCAGAACTCCAATCAGGCCTCTTTAAATGGTACAGTCTTTGTCAAAATTTTGTGGGCCACGGCGACCGTGGCCGGAGCAGGTGCGCGGCCAGACAGGGGCGCTTCGCTTGCCGCTGTCGGCTGGTTGCGCGGCTAAAGAGAGCGAGGGGAACTTTTGTTCTTGCTTTTGTAGTGTGTCCGGCGCCACAAGTGCTGCGCAAAGTGCCTGCGCTGAAGCGAAGTGCGCCTTCTCTGAGAAAGCGGCCCCGCTGCACTTATCGCGCCAGCCATACTACGAAAGGAAGTGCGAAATTTCCCCTCCCTCTCTTTAGCCGCGTAACCAGCCGACAGCGGCAAGAGCAGCGCCCCTTCTCGGCCGCGTGCCTGCTCCAGCCACGGTCGCCGTGGCCCACAAAATTTTGACAAAGACTGTACAGGCAGTTACATAACTATTTGAAAAAGTGGACTGCAAGGACTGTCAATTCACATGATAAACATCCAAAAAATAGCTGAAAACAGAACTGGTAAGGCTTTATCGAAGACTAAACTACAAAGGTAACAACATTTTGGTGTCACCACCTAAGAAATATGGCTTCACCGTAAACATGACTAACACCAGGAAGTTCGTATACATGGTGATTAACTGTTACGCCCGCATTATGATTTTGGGTGAAACTGAGTTTTCCGAAATTAACAAGAAAGGTTGCCATTTAGCGGCTACA
Organism: Haemaphysalis longicornis; assembly: GCF_048455015.1. NCBI lineage: Eukaryota > Metazoa > Arthropoda > Arachnida > Ixodida > Ixodidae > Haemaphysalis > Haemaphysalis longicornis. Next base: position 1,093,722 of record NW_027526319.1, read on the forward strand.
TGTTAGGTTATGCATGAAACACCAATAATTGTTACGGGAGCGAGAACTTGTACATTCAAGTGATCGAACATTATTCAAGTATGGTAGCCCACTGTGCTACCAAAACTGTGTTTGAAAACTTACGTTCTGGCGGCCAAACACTGTTGACAATGCTTGTGGCTCTTGTCCGGTTGAATGGAGGGACGTGATGTGCTCAGACCGTCCAGAGGTCTAAAACAGGATGACACATGATTACCACACAGGCAAGAATGGAAATTATTGGGTGCACGAATGTTACAACTCGGCAACAGAATATTCAGCCAAAATCAATGCCCGCGTACCGCGGCACCGTACACATGGTGAGGTGGCTCGCCGCAAACGCAACGAAGCTTGCGAGGCGCGCACATTCGCTCGCAAACGATTCTCCCTCGCCATTCCCAACACGGCACAAATGACAGCGGTGATTAACGAAGCCGTAAACGCTGCGCAGCACAGTTTAGAGGAGTAGCCGCCCGTGTTCTGATAAACTACGCGTAAGACGTGGTTTGCAGTGGTGAACTCTGAAGCTGTTCAATGTAGTGCTGCGGAATGGGAAACGTTACTGAGTTACTGAGCGCCACTGCGTTACTGAGCGCCAGTGCGTTCAGCGCTCAATGCAAGCACCACAATGTTGTTTCGCACATCGCCTTTCTAAAGACGAGCCCTCAAGGTTCAACCTCGCTAGTTCAGTTAAACAATTCACACACGCGGGCTCCTGTTAACGAATCCTTAAAGCGGCGCTGACAGCTACAAACGGCATCCAGTGAAAAGAAAGGCGGCAAATGTGTCGAGACAGCTTACCTGCAGGAAACGAAGCAGAAGAGCGAGCGACGTTCAGGGGCAAGCGCCGAACGAATTTAGCCGTCTTCAGGTGGCAAAGTTGTTCTCAAATACTTCATCGCGAAGTCGAACACGACAGACATAACCGAAGACGACGAGGTGTCCAATTAATCATAATAACTGCGCTTGTAAACAATCCATGAAAGACGGGTCACGGCATGGAGGGTCACGGGGTATCTGTTCCGTTATCCGGCCACGCCGCTGCGCGCCGTACTCAGGGTTTCGGCCGTTGGCAGGGAGTTGCGTAAAGAAATTAAAACGACAACAATAAATAATTGCCTCTTTTACTGACTACAACAGTAAATTATTATTTTTTGTGTGCAATTTAATAAAGAAGCTTAGATTTTTAAAGTTTACAAACACAAAACGCGGACTGAGTTTTTTGGCGCTCCATTTGAACGTTAAAAAAAGCAGCAGATAGTAAGATAACACTGCGCAATGAAATTTGGCAGTGTTCTAGTGTAAGTAATCGTATTATTATTTGGCGTCTGTTTATTTAGCGCCCGACTTCATGCCCCCTCCATTCCCAACTTTTGTTTTCTTTTGATATCTGCCTTGTTCCCCAACGTTGTTTCTGTAGGAGAAACTAGGTGGTCTGTTTATTGCATTTGTACACAATATTTACGGTCGCTAACAATAAGAATGGAATAAAATTGTGATTGCTAGTACTTTATAACTCCACTGAGTGACGAGAATGACTGTTGTCAGAGGGGGCTATGATTGTGCTGGTGGGGCAGGAGAGGACCATGGAACGACGGAATGATGATACAGATGTCACAGTTCAAGGTACGTTGTGCTGTGCTCGGTGCAAGGTTGTAGAAAACAAAAAGTGGGAGGGGTAGTGTTATTCTGTCGATGTCGTAATAAGCAAGGGCTGATATTTTTTCCTGTTTCAATGTCGGTGCTGCCGCTGCTTTTTATTGAATTTGGCAGCTTTTTTTTTTTGCTTTTAAACATTTTTGACGAGGTTGGGTGGATGGCACAATGGGATGTCTTTTTGAAATTATATTGCATGCATGACCTCAATCAATGATGAGCTGAACACCTTTTCCCCACCCTTTCAACACCCTTCCAAAAAAAAGGGTGTTGAGGTTGGTCAACACCCTTTTTTTCACGCAAAAAGGGTGGAAAGCTACAAAAAAGGGTGTTGAGATTCAAGAAAAAGGGCGTAAGGGCCTCCCAACACCCTTTTTTCAATTATCTTACACCCTTTTTGGCCAAAAGGGCGTAAAAAAGTTTAGTGTGACCGTGTTCCGTACCACTAGTGTCCTCAGGAAATCGTCGCACGTACTGAGGACTCAGGACGTCCTCCAAGAGTGTGTTCCGCCAGGTGTTAAAACATTTTTCTTTTAATCCCACACGAGTACCCTCCCTGCTAAAACTGTTATTAAGGATCCTAAACTATTTTTAGCTATCAACAAATGGCCGCCTCTGCTCATTACGAAAGACCATTAATCACTCTCTTATAGATTGCATGGATGCTGTATTTTTCCGGGACCTTGTGCAACAAACATTCAGGGAATAAATGGATATCGTGCCTTTCTCAGTTCAATTTTTGCCATTCGGCTGTCCTGGTGAACCACGTTAATTGGTCTGTACAGACTTTGGCGGTGCCGCTTACGTGATTGGGCTGCCGTGCAATGCATATCAGCAAAGTCGTACTTTCGAGAAACAGTGGCGTTTATGCATTGTGCATAATTCTTGCGACCAAGCCAATTACTGGTTCCCCCTTTTGTACGCTTGTTTGTGTTTGCCTAAAATTTTGTTGTATTTGTGCTTGTCCTAACTTTAGTGTATTCTCTTGTTTGTTTGAATGTGTAGTGTCCTTGTAATGTCGCTATGCTTAGCGTATGCCATCTCCATGCAATATCCGCAAGCTGCCAGCGTTGGAACAAAACTTGTTGACGTGGTTCTTCACGCGTCTTTCTTTGTGCACTTTGGAGATTAGCCAGCAACCGGAAACTTGGAGGGCATAACGTACCCGTGTCACAAAATTACAAAACTATAAATTAGAAACATTGACGATGTAGAATAGTGCGTGCCGCGTTAAACCTGGGCGTGATGGCCCGTCAGTAGAACAGGCGCGCCTCAGCCACGGGGAACCCTGGTTCTATAGGAACCTGCGGCGTGTGCCAGTCTGCTTTCTGACTTAATTTGCGCTGTAAGATGAAGAAATGAAACACACACGCACACAGTTCAGCAGAAAAGAAGTTAATAGGCTTTCAAAGCACATAAGTAGACGAATGCCTCGAGAAATTTTCGCCTTGTTGTATTAGTTTTTAAGGACGATACACATGTACAAAATAAAAATAACCACACGCTGCATAAGACACACCGACACAAACCTACCAGACATACCTCCGGCTTGGCTTTGTCATTTGGTTATCACACCGGCTCTACAAAATCCAGCCAATCTGGGAGTGGCTGCTGGACTCTCAGCCCCTCAACAAACTGCGTTCACGCAGTTTGTTGAGAAGAAACTGCTGCTGAAGAAAACTCTACTGAAGAAACTGCCGGGCCGGTCAGACAATCAAGTCGCCACGAAACCACGCCATGCGTGCCCTCCATATGATGTGAAGGCGCACGAGCTTTATTAAATCGTAGGGGACAGTTAGATTTCGCCTCTCCATCTTCTTGGTGAATGGTGAAGACGAAATAATGAGGTTCTTTTGATGCTGGAGCCGAGAGAACGATCTCGGCTCACCCCGATTACCGACATCTAATGCTTGAAGAAGGTAAGGGATGAGGACTGGTCTTCTTGCTGGATATTAGTTTTATTTACACTATCTACATTACTCCAAGTATTTACATCAGGTTACATCGTCACCAGCGATGCAGCGATGGCGTAGAGGTAGAACACCCGCCTCGCGTGCAGAAGGACCGTGGTTCGAATCCCGGTGCCGGACAATTCCCACCGGATTTAAAAAAAAAAAAATCCGCGTATTGATGGAATTGCACAAAGGGGCTTGGGGTGCGGCCTGACCCCGGCGACCATTGCCGGTAATGCACTCCCTCACCAGAGCAGGATTGGCCACCCTGGTGTAGTACCGGCCACAACCTCCCATGAATACGCCAACTAACCCTCGGCCCTCAGTCCCCAGCGGCTGCGAAGCAACTGACCACGGCGGCGGTCAGACCTGTGACGCAGCAGAGGGTGCTAAGAATCACTGGATCCGGACAGGCCGCCAATGGAATCTGAACCTGGCAACGTTTAACGTGCGAACCTTATCTAGCGAAGCAAGTCTCGAGGTGTTGTTCGAGGAATTAGAGGGCATTAAATGGGATGTAATAGGGCTTAGCGAGGTTAGGAGGGTGCTGAAAAATGGACACGTCTTATGTCACCGTGGTCTAGAGGACAGAAGAGAACTGGGAGTAGGATTTCTAGTCAATAAAAGCATAGCTGGCAACATAGACGAATACCTCAGCATTAACGAAAGGGTAGCTGCTCTTGTAATTAGGCTCAATAAGAGGTACAAGCTCAAGGTGGTGCAGGGCTACGCGCCCACATCCAGCCACGACGACCAAGTAGTGGAACGCTTCTATGAAGATGTGGAATCGGCAATGGCTAACGTAAAAGCGCAGTATACTGTAGTTATGGGGGACTTCAATGCTAAAGTAGGCAAGAATCAGGCTGGAGACGAGGCAGTTGGGAACTATGGTCTGGGCTGTAGAAATAGCAGGGGGGACCTACTAGTTGAGTTTGCAGAACGGAATAACCTACGCATAATGAATACCTTCTTCTGTAAACGGGAGAGTCGGAAGTGGACCTGGAGGAGCCCGAATGGGGTACACAAAAATGAAATAGACTTCATATTATGCGATAACCCTGGCGTCGTGCAGGATGTGGAAGTGCTCGGAAGGGTAAGGTGTAGTGACCACCGTATGGTAAGATCTCGAATTAGGCTAGAGTTGAGAAGGGACCGCAACAAGCTAGCACGAAAGAAGCCGATAAATGAGCAAACAGTAAGACCTAAAGTAGAAGAATTCAGGATCGCGCTGGAGAACCGATATTCCGCCCCTAACGAGGAAGCCGAGCCTACGACACAGGAAGCCAGCGACAACCTTACACGCATTCTCACGGAGTGTGCAGTAGAAGTCGGGGGCACTATGGCTAGACAGGATACTGGTAAACTTTCACAGGAGACGAAAGATCTAATCAGGAAACGGCAAACCATGAGAATCTCTACCGCAGCTGACAGAATAGAACCAGCAGAGCTCTCGAAGTTAATCAATAAGCGCAAGACAGCTGACATACGGAAGTATAATATGGAGAGGATCGAATACGCTGTAAAGAACGGAGGTAGCCTGAAAGCAGTAAAGAGACGTCTTGGCGTGGGGAAAAATCAGATGTATGCACTTAAGGATAAGCAAGGCAATGTCATCACAAATAGGGATAAAATAGTCACAGTGGCCGAGGAGTTCTATAGGGATCTGTACAGTAGCCGGGACATACAGGATAATGCCGAACGAGACAGTAGTTCAGAGGAGATAGACATCCCACCAGTAACGACCGAAGAAGTAAGGAAGGCTTTGAAAGAAATGAAAGGGGGCAAAGCACCTGGTGAGGATCATATAACAGCAGACCTCTTGAAGGATGGCGCTAGGGTGCCTTGATGCTCGCGGGGGCGCGCGCATCGAGGCACTCTACGGAGGCGCGCTTCGCAGCGCCGCCTGTGGTCGCGCTCACCGCCAATATCTCAACGGAAAGGCCTAGTTAGGGCCGGTTTGCTTCAGACGACGGGCAGGATGTCTGGGGTCCTAGCGGCGTCTTAATCTCCCCTCGGCACGGCCCACTGCTGTATGGCAGAGTCCTCGCTAAGCAGTACGGTCTCCCACTGCTCTTTGTTGGTGATAATAACTGTACCACTGTACTTTTATGGCGCAGCCCTTTGCCGGCCGTCTCTGGGCTGAGCCGTATTGTCGGCGTAACCGAGTCAACGATGGCGAGTCCGACGAGTGGAAGTAAAAGCGAGCGATGAAAGAATAAGGAGGAGAGTGTCGCGAAATTGGGAGGGGAGAGCGGTTCATCGTGGCGGCGCGGACCAGCGCTCTCCGAAAGTGTGCGATAGAGAAGGGGGTGGCGCAGTATGCTGTGCCCGCACGAGGCGCTCGACGGCGCGACTCTTGGCGAAAACGTGAGGGGGGCGTGCGCTTGACTATGATGGGCGTTCGCTTATGACGCAGTTCGCGGTCCCTTCCTGAGACGCACTTCGCGTCGGCGACGCAGAGGCTCATCATCGATGCCGTCGAGACAACCCACGAGTGAGTGCTGCATCAGCGCACTGCTGCTGAGCCCAAATATCGCATGAGGGATTATCGTAATCGCCAGCCAATTTTTGTATGGCTGAAGTCTGTTTATATAGCAGGGCAATCCCACAGCATGTGTGCCAAACTCGCAAGCTAGCCGGGGGCAGTGTTTACATTTACAGTCACGAATTTATGGGTGCAAGTGCGTGTAGAGGCCCGGGTTTGGAGATATATTAGTCTGGAAACTTCTCCGTGCTCTCTCCTGTTTTTTGGTCAGCAAGGGGTCGGCTGCAGGGTATTTCACCTCTTTCGCCTCTGTACTGGTTCAGCACGTCCCGGTAGGTGCTCAGGTGATCCTTGGTGTTGTCAGCAGGGTGTAGGGCGGGTTGCAGGGGCTCTCAGTAGTTGAATGCTCCAGCGGCCTCATTGGTCCGTTCGTTGCCTTCCACAGCCGCGCGTGCGGGTGTCCATAACATATTTATTCTGGTGTCTACGCTCTCGCCCTGCTGGGCAAGGACTCGTAGTGCCACTATGGAAATTCTCCCCTTCGTGAAGTTGCGGATTGCAGGCTGGAAGACTCTGACAATTTTTCTCGCTTGGGTTGCAGCTAGGCCTAACACCTATGGCTAGTTCTTCACCTTCATCGGGGCGTCATGTTCGGATGGAGCAGCCAGTGAGAACCTTTCCTTCCTAGTCGGTGACAACTGAGACCACAGCCCTGCGTTGTTTACAGTGTCCGTGTGCACGACTTGAGGTTCTCCTCGGAGCTGTCTCCCTAGCGCTAGCGCTCGAATTTCTCCGCTTTTCGTTGTAGACTGGATATATGTTCTTGTGGAGGGAAGAGAGAGAGAGAGAAACATCTTTAATGGGCAAGTGAGGCCAGCCAGGCTGGGTGCCCGACTCGCTACACCAAATGGGGGTGAAGGTGTGACCAAAATATATGAAAACTCTCACTTACACATGAATACTGAAACACACAGACGCACACGAGAAGCACACACACAATCAGGCGATATAGTCATTTGTCTGAGAGTTCACAGCTCACTCACAAGTCCAGTGGTCCGGAGGAACGTTAAGAGCGTTTTTGTTGCGCGACTTGCCATGCCGGCTGTAAGCCAGGGCCCAAGGAAGTGCCTCGAAGAGATCTGGGCGGACGCGGGCAGGCCCAGACAAAGCTTAGCCGTGGTACGCTCCCGTTAATTCGTAGCGAGAACACGTGCAGAGAACGTGTTTCTTCGCGAACTGTACACGTAGGGCACAGAGAATAATGTAGATGCCTTTGCGTAGTTCGGCTGGAACGGAGTGCTTTCATTCAAAAGTGCACTCTCGTGCGAGATGCGTAGGCAGTCGAGGATTTTTCTGCCGCTGGGCGCATTGGTCAGGCGTTCGAGGTGTGCAATGCGATGCGCCTCGATGAGCTATTAGAGGGTGTTGTGTACGCCCAGTGCCTCAAATTTCTCCTTAGAGGGACATATCTGAATTCCCAGGATTCCAAGAGCCTGCTGTTCCCTCTTGACCAGACTGTCGATCTTGTTGCGCTCTGCCCGCTTGAGGGGTAAAAAAGGGGCTACGTACGTAAATCTGCTAATTCCAAATGCATAGAAGAGCTTTATCAGCGTCTTCTCCTTCAGGCCCCTATGCTTGTTGGCTGTCCACGCAACCAGTCTCGTGACCTGGTGGGTGGCTTTCTCTATAGGGTTTGCATTGTCTCGCCATTGTGTCCGTTGGTCTGGAGTAGGAGGCCAAGGATACCTATCTCGGCTACTTCGGGTATCGGAGTTTCTCCTACTCCCAGCGTTACGCTGTGATTTCGTGGGGTGTCTTTCCGATTTCGGCATCGTCTTGTGAGCGTCTACGGCAGTTGTTCATATGTTCCTGTGGAACAGAAAAGGCCGAGTGTTTTGGCGTGTTCCTCAACAGCGTCCACCCCATTATTTGAAGGCGATCATGTACGCCTCCATCCATCTCTGCCCCCCACTGTCCACAAAGTGACATCGTCGGCGTAAATTCTGCAGTGTACGTCATCTGTGCTGTACAGTTTGTTGACCAGGTCACTCATGCTGGCGCTGAATAGGAATGGCATTACCGCAATAGCAATAGGAATAGCACTGGTGACTTGCTGCGGCTGTCACCGACGCTCGTAAGGGTCGCCAGGAAGCTTGCACAACCGCGTGCTTTTCTTAGTGTTCGGCATCCTGGCAACACACGGAGCTTTTGCAGCGAAGCAGTTCATGGCTAGCTAAAATCCAGGAGGTTGTCTGTGGCGACACACCGAGCGTCGCTTAACAACTTTCAGTGTTAAAAAGATGAAGGTCCCGAGGCCTCCATATCTTTATATAACTGACATAAAGAAAGGTCTTCCCACCAACGCATTTGCGTTCAGAGGTGAAGCCAACTTTAGGCAGCGTTTTAGATGCCGACTTCAGTCGGGGTGTGAAGCGCTTGTCCCATTGTTCTTCCTTGTCGTGTTTTTCCACACTCTAGTTTTCCGAACTACTTTATGGGAATCGGCACGAGCTTGGTGCTTGAAGCTGGCTTTCCCACATTGTGCGTTCTGCAGTGAAGCATGGCCGTCTACGGAGGGAGTGTTGTTGCAGCCGCACGTTACGTTTCCCTCCACCGCCACCGCACCTCCCCCTGCCTTTGCGCAATGCCGAACGCTCCTTGCCGGCCTCCTGAGCAGCGCACAAGAGCGCGGGGTGCGATTGGTGTAGCTGTCAAATACTAAATAGGCATTGCCTCCACCCACCAATCGCGTGCGTCTCTAGTCAGTGAACATGACATAAATTGCCCCACTGTCATCACAAGTGAACGCAGGACATCCACAATATATCAAAATCCCAACATAGGAAATCCCACAATAGCTCCAGCTTGCATCTTTCTATAGCTTCAAGTAGGTCGGGTTACCACATGCAGACAGTAACTAGACACAAACTCAGAAATATGTGCAGTATTCTTTATAAATCCAATTTTGAGCGTGTGAACAGCATCACGTTTTGATTTAAAGAAGTTTTGATTCGAATAAAGGGTACAAATGTTGGCACCGCTTGCAGCCTGACGGAAAGTCTACTTTAGATTTTGTATCACCCTAGCGGACTACATTCTGCCTCCAGCAGCAATGTGGTTTCAGAAATTTGGCGTTTCACAGATTTAAAAAGGACCGTGCTGATTCCGATAGTACGCAAAGTAGTATACTAAGCAAAACTTGATGCGGATAAAACTGTTCTGAGTGTTACAGTGAATGTTACCTTCAGGGCAATGACAAAAGACGAATGGAGTTAGGAATCGCACTGGACAAGTGGTTGACCTGAAAAGCAAGGATGCCTTCACACTATTAAAACACTAACATGCAAATACCCTGAAAAAATCTCAACATACAGGAAATATATAACATCTTTCACAAAGCTAATTCTTTCCACACGTATGTACCTAATCCTAGTGTGCTTTCAGTTCCATGTGATGGTTCATCTTAGACCCCTGTCACATGACAAATCTAATGCCATTCAAAGTGAATGACATTAGCTGGTAATGATATTCGGTTTGGCCGTACAGTCTACACGGCGAAACAAATGCCATTTTATAGTGATAGCGGGGACTACTAGCGCGATCACAAAACCACAAAATTATATTTCAAGTAGATCTAGAATGTTTTCATACATATTTTTTAAAAATATAACAAAGGATTATTTTTTAATTAAAAAACCGTCCTAGGTGACATTAGTAAGCATCACAAGCCGAGACAAGTCTGCAAAAAATCCGTATTAGGGTACCGCGCGCAATGGGGACAAGATTTTCTTTGTTGCTAGTACACGGTTGTCTTTATTATGAAGATGAAAATATAAGCTCACTAACAGTTTTTAGAAACAGCATTCTTTGGTTTATTACTGAACTTTTTTCTCTAGTGACGCTCCCCTGCTGTTGAGGCTACTCATTTGGCTACTGAATGAGCTCCCGAACATCAGTTAGCTGGTAAAAGTAATTCAGCTCAAATGTCATTCGGCATTCTCGTGTAGCGCCGAATTAATGACATTTAGAGCGAATGACATTTGCTCTAAATTGTCATTAGATCTGGCGTGTGACAGCTTTATTACTTTGATTCCCACTGGATCTACTGAGTCCTAAAAATGGGGGCCACATCTCGTAGCTTTGATCAGAAATAAGAGCTCGGTTTGAAGTAAGCTCACGTCTCATACTGTTATCTCCCTTATTGCCCTGTTTCCCCATAGTCCGAAAGGAATGATGAACACCAACACATTGCCAAAATTACCGTTTCAGCGGAAGCGAACTGTGGGCCACAAGATGGTTTATTCACACATCCTCGCTACAAGCACTCTCTTGGCTTGGCTTGGATAGCACAGGGACGCAGCCACTAACAATCCGAGACTACCAAAGGCCAGTGCTCTAGAGGAGTTCATCCAAGTGCGGGGTCTTGTGCAGGCGTCCAATGGCGGCCATCGCTGGCTTGGCCTTGGACACACGAGCAGCCACCTGGTGGGCGAAACGAAAGAACAGACGATAAGTCGGTAGTTACTGCCAAAAGTTTCCAAGCAGATGATGTGCACCTATACAGGACTTATATTCCGTGCCTGTACTTTGTGCACTTCTTTCATACAATGAAATAAAAGTAGAGTAGTCTTTCGTACAGTATAGACTCGTTAACTCGAACTACAAGGGGAAGTCACCTCAATTCAAATTAAAGTTTGCACTAATGAACACGAAGAATAACAACCTTACCCTGTGATGGCGGAAGCAGTAAGCTATTCCAACAATCTGATGCTCAAAAAAGTCTGTGATTGCAGTCTGCCCTATGTTCTTGAGTGCGACAGCCAGCGCTTTCTGCTCCAAGGAGCGAATGCAGTGGAAGCCCTTCTCTTTGCCTTCCTCAAAAGTAAACAAAAGAGAATCTGCACTCCATCCGGCCTTTGTGGACAACTACAGTGGCACTACGTCCTCTGCCTTCTCATCGTCACCAGCAGCAACAGGCTCTGTGCTTCCGACTTGAGAACTCTGCCAGCGCACCACACACACCAGGGCATTCCCGTTCATTGATGCAGTCCACAAAAAACAAGTCGTCCATAAAGTATGCATGGGCCTTTAAGATTGCATTTACCCGATTTTAGCTCCTTTCTCCGTTTTCTAAGTGACACAGCCTCACGTGCAGGCGGCAGGTGCGTTTCCCTGGCCGTTTGTCAGGCGGCAAGCCGCTGGTGTGGTGGCATGTAGTGCCAATTATCCGAGGTGGAATGTACCCTCATTCGAACTAACGAACTTTTTTATACATAGGTTTCTATGGAGGCTTGGTGGAACCAAATCGTACAGCTTAAATTATCCATAATTTCGAATTATTCAAGTTTGAATTACCAAGCTTTCACTGTAGTCTTTTTCTGCGCCTGTTTAAAAAAAAGTGGGCTTTATCCTGTTTATTTTTTGCTCTCTCTTGTCGTCCTCTTCTGCACTTTTTTTTTGCTACAAATCGAAACAGACTAGCAAATCTTTTATCGTGCAAAGCTTCCCGTCCTGCTACATTAAGTGGAGACGACATGCGGCACGGGCATTCTTTTGGCACTGACCGTGGTGACATCTTGGTTGGTGACGGCATCGATGGCTTGCACGAGGTCATCGTGGCGCCAGGGCTGGCCCGAGCGTGACTGGTGCACGCCCATCTCCACCGCCACGTCCGTCTGGTTCTCCCGACCGTACAGCAGCGCCGCCTTCAGCCTCTGCCTGCAGGGACAACGAAGAAACGCGAGCGCAATGACACACTGACCCTGACATTCCCCTGCCTGGCTACCTTTCTCACCCACTGAGTGAGAGCTTAGATTACCTCGCAATACCAGCCAATCCAGGGCTCTGCAGAAAGGTACTTCTTGTGATTGGCCAAGTACACGGGAATGGCTTTGGCCTGGCTACGTGGAGCAGTTGGTTTTGGTTCGCTGGTTCGCAAGAAACTTCTAACCCCAACAGCCAGCATTGATATGCAATGGGACGTTTTCTGTGACGTCTTCCCTTCATGAAGATTTGTGATTTTCACGTGCTAGCCAATTTTAAGCACGGCGTTCCACGTTTTCTGGTCCAAGCCAGCAATTTTTATGAATGGTGTCCTAGATTTTGATATTTTTGTACATCTACAGCTTTTGTGTTCATGCATTGGTTGACTTTTATTGTTTTCGATAGAACTTTAGGTTTGAGGATTGTCAAATAAAGGTTTCCTACGTGCTGAATGTATCTGCCCTTCATTATTCAATGTTCAATTAGATATACAAACTCAAATATTCTCATTCAGTTCGTATTAAAAAAAGTGGACATTCACACACCTCAACTTCTAACAAATCAATAGGCCAGAGCTTCCAGTTGCAACCTACATTGGTAATTTAGCATAGGAAAAATTACCAATGTAGGTTGCAACTGGAAGCTACGCTACCTTGCCTACGCTAAATTACCGATGGTTCAAGCTCTGGAGCGCACCCAACGATATTTCCATGTCAATGGAAAAACAGCATTTTGAAGGGAAAAGTATCCCTGGGCATCTAAGTCAGCTTACGTGTTTTAAAGGTGAAAACCCAAAAATACTTATCAAAGACTTCTTATAGCTACACTGTATTTGAGTCTCTCTCCCTTCGCTTTTGCATCATAATGTTATGGTAAATAATTACTTCTGCAAGCATAGTAGCGACACGTTCTTTGTGGCTGGTGTGCACCTGTTATACTATGCATCGCTACATTCCCTTGCCACCAACATGGCGTCGGTGCTGCCATACCGATTCATTCTTGTTCCGCTAGCGCTAATGCTTGTTCCTAAGGCGAATTCCTGGTAAGGCTAACTAATGGCAAATTCCATTGGGTGAACAGGAGCAAGTGCAGTGAGCAGCCAGAGCAGCACACGGGAGTAACGGGGACATGTGCTTTCGTTCCGCAAATGAAACATTCGCGCTGCTCCGGGAGCAGTGAAAAGAGGGGGAGGGCAGGATGTCAAGAGTCATGTGACCAAACGTTTCCCGCGCATGCTTCCCAGAGCATTTCGCGCGCTCGTGTTGTCTGCATGCAGTTATTCTGCGCCAGTTTTGCCAGATACGTGCCGGTGGTTTTGTGTCTGCCTTCCGCATGGCGATGAATGAAGAAGCCGAGCGGATGTTCATGTTCATAATAAAGGGGTCACCATCGTGTCTCCCAAAAATTAGCTGCGAACGATAACAGTGTCCACCGTCTTTTCCAGATACGACTCTACCTTCGGTCGCTGCTCCGGCGGGGTGAACAGGTGCTCGAACATAAACTCATGCAATGTCAAATCGTCGTCGTCGTCGCTGCTGCTGCTGCTGTCCGATGATGAGTTTGCGCTTGAATCTGTGGTGCTTTCATCATCTAAAAGTAGCAGCATCGTCCAGACGGCCGCGCTTAGCTTGGATTCCGCCATTTTTCCTCCGCCACCCGGGGATAAAACGAGAAATGACGTAAAAGAGGTCATGTGACTTCCTCGGTGTTCCCTGTTACTCCGCCACTGGCGACGGAGCACCAAGAACTGCTCTCGGCTGTTCTCGGCGCCAAAAAAGTGCTCCTCCTTAACCAATGAAACACGACGCCCCGGCTCCTGCTCGACCACTGGAAGACGCCAGACCTCGTAAGAGCACTTTGAGCGCAGTTAGAAGTGCTCCTGTTTTGCCCAATGGAAAGCGCTATAAGGCTAATTCCGAAAGGCTAATTCGTTTTCCTAAGGCTAATGCTTACTAAGGCTAACTAAGGCTAATTCCGAAAGGCTAAATCCTTGTTCCTAAGGCTAATGCTTGCTAAGACTAACTTAGGCTAATGCCGATAGGTTAATTCTCGTTCCGCGGCTGGAACAATCACTCGTTCAAAGTTCACTGCTACCAATATGCTGATGTAGCATGGTGGTAACACAGTCAGCTCCCGCTCTTGCAGAACCAGGTTAAATTACCATACCAACTAAAATGTCTGTCTGTACTCTGAACGGTGGCAGCCATTTTTTTCATGGCGGTGGAAAATGCAAACTAACGATGGGAACAAGACAAGAAAACGAAGACGACACAAAGCGTTTTCTTCTCTTGTTTCTGTGGTTAGTTCCCATTTTTTACCACCATGACGAATTACCAACTCGCCCAAGCTTACGCTCGTGCAAGCCATTTTCAGTACCGGACAAAAATAATAACAATGCCCGTTTTTTTCAGAATGAGGTGCTTTAGGTTTTCAACTTAAAAAAAAAAAAAAAAAAACACCGCTTGCGAGGGAAAAAAAAAACCCAGAATTAAAAAGGGGAGGGGTTCCCAAGGAAACTCACTTGGCCTCCTGTACGTCCTTGTCAGCCACCTTCTGCGCCACCGACCGAACCTGGCCCATCACTGCCTTCGTCAGCTGCAAGAACGGACACAAGGACGGGTCAGAGTGTGACACAGTGTTGCCAAGTCGTGTGGGAAATGTCTCACACTGCGGGAGGCACGAAAATTTGTTTCTGCTCAATGTACAACACGGGGGGAAATTTTTCTTGCCAGGTGAAAAATTTCTTAGGGGCACTTTTAAGGAGGATCATGGCTCTTAAAACAATTTTTTTAGATGCGACTGCATTTCATTCACTCGCCTTGTCCCTCCATACAGCATTGCTGTCTGTCCACACCCCTCCCCCTACACCATAAAAAAAAATAATAGTTAGCAGCGTCCCGTTTCGATCCCACGACCCTGTGGGCGGAACGCGAGGTACATGGTGCTCTACCCACTGCACCACAAAACCGAGACAGAATCAAATGCTACGAACGCGCCTTATATCCTTGACTCATTCAAACTACGTCAAGAAGCTACTGATACAACGCATGATGGGGCAATGATTAACACTTGCAATAAAAGAAAAGAAGCTCCCACTTACAGCAACAATGATGGAGTAAAGGCCGTTGCAACAGCGAAGGCCCAAGCATACCACTTAGAGAGATTGACAAAGATTGGCCAATAAAACATAATAAACATATGCGTTCCCGACATGTTTCATGCGATTTCAGAATCAATCCAACGGAAACACCAAGTGAACCCCACGATGCGTCACATCTACACAGGGTTTCCCTCGCGGGGGAGGTGGGCACAATTTTTAATTTTTAAGTAAACTCTGTGAAACTTGTCAGTCTTGCTGCTTTTTTCACCACTGATTTCAAATGTGGCACCATTTTGTCAGTCAGTCAATTAGTTACCAAGATAGTTAGAGATAATTAGACAGTTCTGGGGGAACAACAGGCAAAACAGTGTTGGTCGCAAAACTCCAATCTTTATATTTTCCAATACTATGAACCCCGATGAGTGCAGTAATTTAAAGAATCAGTTTTTTTAGGCATCGCTTGGAACTTACCTTACAGCTCTATAAACTGCAGTGTTTGAAATGGGCACTCAAAATGGTTCCTTGCCACTTGTGCCACCAAAGTTTAATTAACTGTACAATTAGTTCCAAGCGATGCAAAAAAAATTGCTTTGATTATTGCATTCATAAGGGTTCATAGTATTGGAAAATATAAAGATTACAGTTTAATGAACAACACAGAATTTGTCTATTGCTTTACCAAAAATGGCTAATTATCTCTAATTATCTTAGCAACTAATTGACTGACTGACAAAATAATGCCATATTTGAAATCCATGGAAAAAAAGGCAGCAAGACTGACAAGTTACACAGAGTTTACTTCGCAATTAAAGGAAGCTGTTTTAAGAGCACCCCCCCTTAAGTCGGCTTGCGTGCTTTGAAGGTGCAAGCAAGCCTGGTGATACTTATTAACGGCCACTATATCGCTACCTCGCACTTGCGTTTGTTTTCATCACTTTTGTCTCTCTTTCTTTTGGCATGAATGAGTTCACCTTCACCTGGCTTCTTTTCTGCTACATCAAGTTGGTGTCTGTCTGTCTGCTTTCATTTCTACGTCTTACTGCACGAAAAACGAAAGAAAGCAGGCTGCCAGAGGCCCAAGCACCGCTAGAATTAGGGTTCTGCCCAAATGGTGTGCCCCCGTCCCACTCATTATCATCGCGCTCGGGTGTCCCATGGCCCACGCTACTGTACAACTATTCCATTTCTGATTCATAGTTAAATTTGTGAAGCGGCCCATTAACCCCTCAAAGCTCTTGATTTCGGGCCAATACCGCAAGTAAGCAAGGTACAACCACAACTTACGTTTTATGAATCACACATGTTGGGATAGCACAGTTGGTAGAGTATTGGGTTGTCATTGTGCAGGGCTGCATTCAAATCCCACCAGATCCCACATTTGTTTTCCAATTACCCTATTTGCACAATTGCAATGCGCCTCCAATTACAGTGCGCGATGCAAATTTTGTTTAACTAGAATAATAATGCGATGCGATGTTTAACTAGAATAATAAGAAAAAATTACCTTACGCTGATTCTTTTACGCAGATTTAAAATTTGATTTTGGGAGGAGTTAATGTTCATGGAAATACTGCTTGCTGGTTTAAAGCCAATTTCGGCTTTGAGCCCGATTGCAGCGCGCACACAGTTTTGAAAGCTAATTTTAGCAAAAAAAAAAAGCGCGTATTACGATTGTGCAGTTACAGTACTCTTTACAACGGCGACCATTTTCTTGGCCAGACAAAAACGGCGCCTTTTCGCAGAACGTAAAAAGAACTATTGCCTCAAAAAAAAAGCGCGTATTACGATTGTGCAGTTACAGTACTCTTTACAACGGCGACCATTTTCTTGGCCAGACAACAACGGCGCCTTTTCGCAGAACGTAAAAAGAACTATTGCCTCAAAAAAAAAAAAAAAGCGCGTATTACGATTGTGCAGTTACAGTACTCTTTACAACGGCGACCATTTTCTTGGCCAGACAACGGCGCCTTTTCGCAGAACGTAAAAAGAACTATTGCCTCAAAAAAAAAAAGCGCGTATTACGATTGTGCAGTTACAGTACTCTTTACAACGGCGACCATTTTCTTGGCCAGCCAACAACGGCGCCTTTTCGCAGAACGTAAAAAGAACTATTGCCTAAAAAAAAAAGCGCGTATTACGATTGTGCAGTTACCGTACTCTTTACAACGGCGACCATTTTCTTGGCCAGACAACAACGGCGCCTTTTCGCAGAACGTAAAAAGAACTATTGCCTCAAAAAAAGAAAAGCGCGTATTACGATTGTGCAGTTACAGTACTCTTTACAACGGCGACCATTTTCTTGGCCAGACAACAACGGCGCCTTTTCGCAGAACGTAAAAAGAACTATTGCCTCAAAAAAAAAAAGCGCGTATTACGATTGTGCAGTTACAGTACTCTTTACAACGGCGACCATTTTCTTGGCCAGACAACAACGGCGCCTTTTCGCAGAACGTAAAAAGAACTATTGCCTCAAAAAAAAAAAGCGCGTATTACGATTGTGCAGTTACAGTACTCTTTACAACGGCGACCATTTTCTTGGCCAGACAACAACGGCGCCTTTTCGCAGAACGTAAAAAGAACTATTGCCTCAAAAAAAAAAAAGCGCGTATTACGATTGTGCAGTTACAGTACTCTTTACAACGGCGACCATTTTCTTGGCCAGACAACAACGGCGCCTTTTCGCAGAACGTAAAAAGAACTATTGCCTCAAAAAAAAAAAAAAGCGCGTATTACGATTGTGCAGTTACAGTACTCTTTACAACGGCGACCATTTTCTTGGCCAGACAACAACGGCGCCTTTTCGCAGAACGTAAAAAGAACTATTGCCTCAAAAAAAAAAAAAAAAAAGCGCGTATTACGATTGTGCAGTTACAGTACTCTTTACAACGGCGACCATTTTCTTGGCCAGACAACAACGGCGCCTTTTCGCAGAACGTAAAAAGAACTATTGCCTCAAAAAAAAAAAGCGCGTATTACGATTGTGCAGTTACAGTACTCTTTACAACGGCGACCATTTTCTTGGCCAGACAACAACGGCGCCTTTTCGCAGAACGTAAAAAGAACTATTGCCTCAAAAAAAAAGAAAAAGCTGCACTGGAGCTGTCCAAAATTCCAAATAAGAGACGGGAAATCCACCCACCTTGTCCATGTCATCAGGGTGTCCAGCCAGGGCAACACCAAACAGGCCGGTGTCGCTGTAGTTGATGTTCAGCGCTGTCGCCTGTGCACAAGAGGGCACTGGATGTTGGTAACGGCATTTCACACTACAGCTACGAGCCAATGTGTTTTTTCGACTGCCCAACATCACAAGCCTTGGCCAGAGTCCTTCAATGCTTCACTGGTCACGAAACTTCGGCGCTAGTTTCATATAGGGACCGCGCGCGCCACTACAGGCGCCACCGCCGCACGAAGGTCATCCAGCCGCCGCTTTCGCGGCGTATTGGTATGTATTGGCCTGCTCTTGGCGTGCAAACGCTCGCTGCTTTTGGTGTCTGTGCGCTGATTAAGTGTTTTTTTCGTAGTAGTTAGCAATGAATTGTCAAGTCATCACCTGCCTTCAATGGGGTTTTATTTTTCGTAGTAAACTACCGTAGACTTCGGCCGCGAACGGCAACGGCTTCTGCGTGCTCTGGCACAAGCGCTGCGCCGTCGTGTTTTCGGATTTTTAAATCTCTATTTCTGCTTTTCTTAAAGCAAATGTTGTAAATACCACACATACGGTAGCTGCGTAGTCACGGACTGCTGCGGGCCTATCGATAATACAATAAAAAAAACTGAAAGAAACCAAGTACGCGTCGTTCAGACTACGCTTAATGAATCCGTTGATTGCTCTGGAATGCACAGAACACTAAAAGAGATAGCCCAATAGTATTGTCGTTTCAATGAGTGGGTACATACTTGAGAACATCTAAAACCCTGCAGAAACGCGAAGGATCAAAACACGAAGAGACATATGTTGCACCATGTGTCTTTCCGCTTCCACACTTTGCAATTTGCAAAAACAGGAAGCGAAAAAAGAACAATAAAACTGATTTTATCACGCGCAACAAAAATTCAATGTTACGAATGGAGACAAATGAGCGTGGTCCAGCGTACAAAAATTTACTTTTTCGCGGTGCAATTTGGAGCACACAGAGGAAACAGAATATTGCCACGTAGCCAAGAACGACGCAAGGCTTTTCTGAACGCAGCGAGCTAGCGAGCTCCTGTTCTACAGAAGAATAGAATGAAACACAAACGTCGAAGAAGCAGTCCGCAGTGTGACGTGCACAGATGAACGTCAATAAAATGAGTTGCGAGGCGTTTGCTATGCATGCATTATTCTCGGAACGTTATTAATTTCAGATCCATGGAAATGGGATAGAGAACATTGTCGAAGAAACAAAAAAACAAGTTGGCGACAAGGTGGCACCCTTTTCATATCAAACAATATTGCCCGACGGGACGTACGACAAAAAGAGCAAACGGGTGCTCCGGTTGAAACGCCAGATAAGAAACCGGAATCGGCCACGCGCGGTTACAAAACAAACAAGACGAACCCTATGGGATAATTCGCGGAAATATGAAAAGTAAAAGCACAAGGACGTCCCAAAGCTTTTTTACACGCGAGCCTGAGCGCAAGGTAATACAAGTTTGCAAACAGGTAATGAAGCACCGCTATAACCTGACTGATATGACAAAAATCCGGCTTTAAGTTAGCCTTCTACAATTCTAGGTCCACGATGCTCTCAAAAGGGTGCATTGCTTTTTCCATTCTCACACACAGTGCATTTCCACGCACTGTCACACACTTATAATCGAAGCTGAAATCTCCCGTTTTTTGCCTTGGGATGGCGCGCCTCAATTTCTCTCGCAGCTCCCCGTCGCTCGGTCAACAGAACAAGGAAACATTTTATGTGGTATCGTTATACAAGGAACGACATCCCGGGACGCAACACATGTTAGGCATCGTCGTTGCACTACTTAAGTCGCATCACAAGAGCGCGAGATGCACGTTACATTTGTTTTCCCGCACGAAACAAACTCAACTCGCCGCGGCTCCGCCGTTCGGGCCAGTGCAACGCCGCCCGAGGAGTGACCTCAGTGAGAGGGTGGCGCCACCGCGCGGCGGCCAAACGCAGCATATGAAGCTCTCCCATTGAGTTACGGAGCAGTTTCGTGACCAGTAAAGCATTGAAGGACTCTGCCTTGGCTTAGAGCGGGCGTCCACGACGAAACAGCAGCTGCGGCCGCAACTGGGGGCCACTGACTTCAAAACAAACTGATAACAATCTCACTGGACAATGAAAAATTTGGAAAGAAAAAAATGTGCGCATGTACTTTGTACAGCAGGTCCGCCCTTACCACCGCCAACCGACCAAGCCCGCCGTTGTCCCTTGAGCTGTGCTTCACACAGTCACTTACAGCAAGCACGCTCTGCTGTGAGAGAGGCTCCTTTTCGCTCCCTTCAATGTGCCGTTCCTTCTATGTGCCGTTCCTACTTACCACTGTCAGTAGATGCGAGAGTGTAGCTATGTCATCTGTAAGTGCAGCCAATATCTCTCCCTGTACTTCTAACTCCTCTCCAACCTGGTTCTTTTACGTACTCGCATGGGGTTGCACCGGAGCAGCACCGGAGCCATTTTCTTTATACATGGGACGGCCCGATTTGCCGACGGATATCTTGGCACCCGTAGCAGGAACGACTAGGTAATTTTTTCGCTTCCGATACCTAAATGTGTGGAGAATACAACGTTGGAAACAAATTTTTCAAGTGGAGGTTTTAAAAACCTTGGGCCATCCAGCAGATCTTCACTGCGCTTGAAAGGCATGGGCTCCGAAAAGGAGCTAGTGCTCAGTAGGGCTGCGAAAGGAGATGCAACGTTAGGCCGCGTTGAGGCGGAGCCGTAAATCGGCCCCCGCCTACTGCAGGATCTTTGTCACTAAAGTCTTTTCCAATCCAATCCAAGGTTTTAAAAACTTATTATTGTGTTCAACTGACACCACCTGTGAGCCATTTCTGGTTGAGTGTGGGCGGAATGAAGTTCAGTGTGTTGTAAAACGACCAAAAAAATAGCTAAATCGACAAAGTTCTTCCAATGTTGTATTCTTTAGTCATTTGTCTGACTAGACACGTGATAATCACCATTCTTTATGGAGTGGTTATTTTGTAATTGTGACCCAAAATAATGACAATTAATCACTAATAATCTCGAGAAATAATCAAGTTACAAAAAATCTAATTGCAGATTTGAAACCAGCACAAAAAACTCCATAATGCTGGGCAGTTTCATTAAAATTGGTAGGTAAATAAAAGAATAGCTCTAAGACCAGTTTGTCCCTTTAAGAAAAAGGGAAGCAAGAGCACTAAGGAATTCTAAGCACATAAAATAACAATTAGTGAGAAAAATTCGAACTGAGAAGCAAGAAAAAGAGATGCAAAGCTTGTCAGAAAAAACTCATATCCTGAACAGCCCTTTTAATGGCAGCAAGACAAAGTGGAAGCAAAGTGACAGCACGAATTATTTAGGTGAATTTTTGTGCCGACAACTTTCGTTTTAAAGATATAAGAATGAAAGTTTCCGCTAAAATCTCAGCACAAAAACAAGAGAAGACGGAAAGACATAACACGAGCGATGACTTATCTCGAGCCAGTCACTCGCCTGGTTTCTACGTTACGATTTCAATAAAGGATCCCCGACAAGGCGAAATTCACTCTCTCAGGTGAAAGTTGCTTTCCCAAGCAGTACTCACCCACCCACCTCTCATTCTGGAGCGCTTTCGAGAAACGAAAACAAAGAAATTTAAAGGGACTGTGAAGACGAAACGCAAGTTTGGTTTATTGAAAAGACCGCTGCGTCCCAATAACAGTGACACCACTTTTTCTTGCAAACTTCAATGCTGTGGCTTGCGTTCCATCCAGACGGAACGATATACAAGTGCTAAAGTTCCGTCCATACAAAACGGAGCGCAGCGGGTTATCCTTCCGTCCAGACAGAATACAATTGAGAACTTCCGTCCAGACAGAGCCGGCGTGAAATTTGTACATGTACAGTTCCCTCCAGACGAAAGCAAAACCAGCTGATTAGACGCCATGCTCAGTTTTCATATTTGGTGTAGGGGTTGCGCCTCGGATAATGGCACTATCATACTGGGTTAGATTCCCCCCGGACATGCTTTAATTTTTTTTTTGCGTGGTTGTGCCAGCGTTTTGTAACAGCTAACTTTGCGCCCCCTTTAGCAGTCGGTCTAAATTTTTTACTCAACAGAGCCAAGGCCGACGTAGCCATCGCTAGTTACGCCCGATGTACTGTAATTACAGTTAAACCTCGTTATAACGAGAAGGGCTATAACGAAATAATGGATATAACGAGCAAATCGTAATTCCCCTTGAAAGTCCCCATAGAAACCAATGTATTTAAAACCTCGTTTTAACGAGGTAAAATTTCCCCGTTACGGGATATAACGAACAAATTTCGTTGAGAAATCAAATTTTGAGCTAATTTTACAACAGTGCGCAACGCGGATTTGAGACAGTGCGTGACGCGGCAACTGTATTAGCAGTTCAAAACTCCCGCCACGCGCGCGAAGCTGGCTGGCGCGCCATGCGGACGCTGCGCCCGCGAAGCCCCCACCCTCCTCTCGCTGCGCACGGCATGCAGACAATGGGGCCCTTCGATTAACAGTGTTGGACTCACCGCGGGCTCCCCGAGAAGCAGTTCGACGTTAGATTTTCCCACGTATCCCTATGGCTTCGGGGAATCCGCGGACTATCCGCGGTGAGCCCGAGAAGAACCCCAATGCACACGGCGCGCGCGGTTGCGTCGCCGTCCTCTCCCCCCCCCGCTCCTCTTTTCGTATCGCCGGCGTCGCTGCGTAGTTGTGTGTGCGTGGGTTTTGGCATATCTTTTATCGTACTGCCGGCGTGATTACAACAACGCGAGTGCGACAGGCGGGAAGCGAAAGCGAAAGACTATCACGCTTGAACAGTACACGGCTATGATAAAAGCCGTCGCGTAGGGCGCGAAGGAAGGTGCACCCCGTCAAGGTGGCAAAGAGACTGTGACTTGTGGACAAGTACGCTGTCCACCATCGTGCATCGTGAGCAACCGAGAGTCTATCGTCAGCGCTGTTGCACATGGCTTGAAAAGAAGCGCTAAGGACGGCGTCGGAGGCTGATGCGGTGGACGTGCTGCGTCGCTACTTCGGCACGCACGAGGGCGGCGAAGATGGCGTGAACGTAGCGGCCGCAGCTGAGGGAGCAATCGCTCGCATCAGGAAGGTGCATCAATGTCCATTTACGGACTTCTTCGTAGCCAAGTCTGTTTGAAATACGAGTTTTGAACTGCAATAAAGTAGGTTCGTGACTTTTCCTTTTTACCTCCGGAATGTGTTTATTTTACTGACTATCGCCGTGCAGCAAGATGCTATTTCGCCCGCTTTTTGTTTAAGGTAATTACTATGCATAATATTTGCAGTAAATGTCGGCTACGGCTATAACGAAATATTGGCTATAACGAGCAAATCGCGGCGCCCCTTCAATTTCGTTATAACGAGGTTTAACTGTATTACCAGTGGTTAATTAACGGCGACTCAGGCTAGTCAGTGAGCGGAAGCGGTTTGGCCGGTTGGGTAAAAATAAAAAAAGACTGCTCTCAACGCGAGTTGTGTTTCCACTGGACGGAACTTTAGTGACAGTTGCCATTCCGTCTGGACGGAACTCGACACTATTCTCTTCGCGTTCCGTCTGGACGGAACTTTACCACTGGATATCGTTCCGTTCGGACAGGACGCTAGACACGGCAAACATGTAAGGGAGATATTACAGAAAGCAGATGGAGCAGAGGCAACTGCCCAACCACTTTTCAACGATTTCTATTCGACGTTACACAACCCTGCTTGAGCGATTGGTGGCTGCCGCCAAGAAAAGAAACATAACTGGGCGATTGCTGTGGGGCTCCTACTTCCATTGTACCATACCACTCGAACACTAGCACGCAGTTAATCCGCTGATAACTGCGCCAGGGGTGAGATGACATAAACAGATTTGGGAGCAGTTCTTGGAGCAGCGAAATCTCGATTTTGGAGCAGAAGAACCTCAATTTGGAGCAGCTATAACAACATTTATTATGTCATCTTAGGAGCCTAAAAAATAAAATTTTTGGCAAGTTGGCGGAAAGTGCACTTTTAATTCGCTTTTGAAAATACATAACCCTGCCACAGCATTCAGAGAAAGTTTTCTTTCTACCAGAGTAACACAAGGCACGAAGTGCACTACCTCTTTACAAAGTTTTTAAATTCTGAGGCTCTAATCATAGATAGCATAGAATGCCTTTGAAAACATAACTGAAAAACTGAGCAACCGTAAGGCATTTTTATTATCATTTGAATACTGAAATTGTTATTTTTGTAATCCCAAGCTGCGCTGTGCGCGCAAGTATAGAGCCACGGCAAAAGTTGTGAAAAGCGAGGTGACAGTCGTGCCACACAACAGCCCCCTCCCATTTCAATCCCCAAGGGGCACGTTCACCACGATTGTAATTCGAGTACGTCCGGCGGCCGCATTCCTGATAGAGGCGAAAAGCGAAAATGCCCGTGTGTTCGAGATTTCGGCGCACCTCACAGATTCCCGGGTGGTAAAAATTAATCTGGAGCCCTCCACTGCAGCGCGCCTCATAACCCTGGTGTATCTTCGGAGCACTAAACTTCATAATCAATAAATCAATTCGAGTAACGCTTGTATGTTTACCCACCTCGCTTTTGACAATAAATTTCACTTAACCCTTTGAGGGTCACGGCCGTACATGTAAGGCATCGGCAAACACTTTCAAAATGGTCAATGACGTGCATGTATGGCATCGCTTGTATCTTTAAAAAGCGCGCCTTTTTCGCCAACTTCTCTTGCTTGGCATGTGCTGCCACACTTCGGAAATACGTCAAATTTTTTCCTTGCACCCATGGATCTTCTTTGTATCTTTTTATGATTTACTTCAGCGGCGCACCGGCTATCGCTTGCGCATCTGCTAACCAGGAGGCGCGCTGGGTATGGCCCTCCGGGCCATAGAGTTTCATACTAATATATACTAGAGGGAAATGTGTCGCTGCAGTCGCGGGCCGCCGTGGGCGGCGCCATTGCTGCTAGCGACGTTCCTCGACTACCTGGCTTAGCTAGCCATACGGCTTTTTTCTCTCGAAGCCAAAATTAACGAAAAAAAAGTAACATTTTTTTCTTGTTCATCGTACATTAAGCTTCTAAAAAACTACTGAGATTTCGGAGGTTCAATTTTATAATAACAAAACAAATTTCATGAAACATCTACGGTAATATTGTGGCTTTTTTGCAGCCACAGCCAACGTTTCAGCCTGTTCATGAGCCATGCCAAGGACAAGTAGAACGTACCTACCGGGTACATGATGGCACGCTCGCTGAAGCGCGGCTCCCCTAAACAGTGGCGCCAGATTTCCCTCTAGTATATATTAGTATGAAACTCTATACTCCGGGTGCCCAGAGGCCTCTCACTTCTTGCTCCTGCCACAGACTAAAGTCGCCTGCGAAACTGATGAGGCTCATTTCTCCTTTTTTTTGTATTTTATGGGCGGTGCGCTGGCTATCGCTCCCTCATTAGGCCGCGCGCGTGCACCGGCTCGTTTCGGTATCGTTCTCCAGGTGCTTCCCGCTTTTTGCGCCCGCGAAACTGATGTCTATCTGATTTTGATTCCCTCAAAAGGCGCCGGCTTGTTACTCTCTTGTTTTTATTCAGAATTTTTCGTGTGTCACTCATGAATAAACCACATGTACGTAACAACACAAACGATTTTTTTGTCACTTTATGGTCACCCTAAAAAAATTACGATAATTTTTTCTCGTAATCGATTCATCAAAAGAATTTCAATCAGCAATAAAAAAAATAAATCGTGGGGGGTCGCATTTGGCAAAAAAATTTGACCCTCAAAGGGTTAAAAAGTCCCGTTATCGGACGCTGCTTGGACATTTCGCGGCGATATAGCCTGTGCCGCAACTTCTGTCGTGTCGGTCGTACCATTCTCACCGCTTGCAAGCTCGCTGTCAAACGCCGCAATAACTCGGCGTTATATAACACCGCAATGAGTCCAGAATTTTACTCCGTGCACCTCAAACAAGGACGAACTACGGCGAAGTCGTGGGTGCCACGTTGTTTTCGTTGCACTCAGTCTTTCGAGCCACGCAACTCTCTGAAACGGATCATCCGACTAAATAAAAACCCACCCACCCGCTTAATCTAAGCCATGGTAGAGATAAGTGAAACGCACCGAGTGCCTGAACTACGAGCAGCCGCTTCACCAGGCGCCATGTTTTACATTCTCCATACCAAGATGGTGGCGCCCATAGGTGCCGCTCCGGTGCACGGTGTAAAGAACTACTTCTTACACCGCATTTCGGAGATGCGTCGCTCAAAAATTGCCGTTTTTTTCGTCAACTTGCATAATTAGTTTGTCGCCTCAGCTGACATAAATGTTTCTACAGCACTTTGCAATAGTTTTCGATTAGAAAACTTCAGTAAAGCACAGAATGTAACGTGCAACTCGCCATTGCGAGTTCAGAGAAAAAGTATCTATCGTTAGGACTTTTTTTTTTTTGACTAATTGATCAATTAATCAAACCGCTAAAAACAGTGTCATGTTGGGCGCGCTCGAGAATTACGCCATTGGCATCCCCCCCCCCCCCCCCCTCTAACAGATGTGCACGTCAAAATCATTTTTCTGACTGTTTTGGGGCAGTTTGGTCCAATTTTTGCAATTTTCGAGATTCTGGATCAGCTTGGCACAGACATACTGATTTGTATCAGAACTGCGCAATATGTGCAGCTGTCTCGCCCCTGCCACGCTTTCAGCGCTGGCCAAAATTACGTCACTCCTGGTCGTACTACGCCACGACAGTGCTAAATCTAAAATTTTGTCAATACTTCTTGCATTTCTTGGTTTAGAAAAGGTTTTCTGTGGTTGGAATGCAGCTGAGTGAGTTACCGAGGGAAGGCTAGTTCTTTCGAGTAGAGCAAAGCTGTCTTTTGTCCTCACGGCCCATTTAAAGTAGCTTGTCAGCGGTGGATAAACAAGGACAAAAATGATGTGCTCAAAGAATCGACAAAGAATTAATTGCCTACATTCCTCCCCAATACCTTCCAATGCCCGCTTCCCTACCACGAGAAAAAAAAAACAGCTTCCAAGACGTTGTGGAAGCAAGCAATCCCCTTGTCGAATCAGCGATTTCTGACATCCCCCGACTTTCCCTCCCGGCACTCACGGCAAAGGGGTTCTGGGTGGCCTTGGAGGCGGCCTCTCCCAGCTTGGTGGCCTGGCTCTCACTGTACGGCAGCCGGGGCCCCGTGCCCAGGATGTGTGCAAACACTCCCAGGGCGACGCACTCCTTGGTGTTCTGGACACCCGCCCCTTCCACCACCACCGCCGCGTCCACGAACTCACCAGGGGACTCGATGCGGACCTCTCCTGCAAGAAGCCCATCATCGTTTCCATCATAGTTTGAAGAGGATTACCAAGGCAAAATACACATTTGATTCATTAGAAACACTCCCCGTCCCAATCACAATGATACCTATTTCGGTGCAAACTTCTAACAAACAACTCAATGAATGAATGAATGAGAGAGTGAATGAATGAATGAATGAATGAATGAATGTGGGGTTTAAAGCACCAAAGCTACATGATGCGTGTCATAGTGGAGGGCACTTGGTTAATCAAAACAACGGAGACATTAACTCTTTCCCAACCGCGCTGAAGGCCACCGTTCAAGGGTGAACGATAATTTTCAAACCACCCGCAAAAACTAAAAATGGCGCTATTCAGACAGTGACGCCATCTGGTGTGTTCATTAAAAACACTTTTTCACTTTCGTTGCCATTTGTTTACCTTTCATGTCAGTAGACGGCGTCATGAGTGAAAATTTGAACCTAAGGTAGCGGAGAGTTCGGCGAAAATGTCGTTTTGTTTTACTGCGCGCTCTGCAAAAGTGGTCAGCAGTTGCAGGGACTTCGACCACTGCTGCTGCTGATTTCTTTTACCTCAGCAGCAGTGATGACTCCAGCAACGATGTGGATTCTTCAGATTTTAGTTCTGATAAAGACTCTCCCACTCAACAGCCTCAGACTTTGACAGGTGCTGCCAGGGAAGTTCCTTTTTGACTTCGCGCTGTATTTATAAACAAAACGTGCCTAATATCTGACAACTGCGGTAAGGTCTGCACAACGTGCGGCGGGGATATTTTGCCAAATGCACCATGCCACATCGCGTTATCTCCTTCAAGATAGCCTGGAGCTCGCGTAAAATTAGCGCTCCAGAGCACCGCGCGCTGCTTCTCAAGAGGACTAACTTTTTTTCCTTGTTTTTTTACCGCTGCAGTGCTAAGGATTTTGTGTGAGAACACCAACAAGCATGCTCGGATGCATGTTTTAGAGAGACCGACTGACTCTCAAGTGTCTTCTCGGAGTCGCACAGCCGTCAGGCCCGTTAAGTTGGTGGGCTCGCAAAAATCTAGAACTTGGTGTACAGCAGTGACGTATATATTGAATCATAGTTTAGGAACAGAGAAACAGAGTTCCTAAAATAATTTTTAGGCTCAGCAAAATTGCCTATTTGTGTTTTGTGTATACATTTTTTGTGAATTTTTTTTTTGTTTCATTGGCCAATAAACCCTCAATAATTACACCTTTCACGAAACTGCTGTTATGTGTTTCAAAGATAAGTCTATAAGCTACAATTTCGTGCACAGCAATGCCAAATGTCTCCAGTAGCTCAAGAGCAAAAAAAAAAGCGTTTTCTAGAAGCACTCAAAATCGGTCATTTTTCCGCCGTTGCAAAAGAGAGTTAAACAGCTCTGCTGTTAATTAAAACAATTTCAACGTCCGTGTGTCTGAGATTTCGGCGCGTGGTAAAGATTCCCAGATGGTCAAAATTAATCTGGAGCCCTCCACTACAGTGCGCCTCACAGCCTGTGAAGCGCTGGAGCGTTAAACCCTACAATTAAAACATTTTGGTCACTTTTGGTAATTTTTCATTGATTGTGGCGCAGCGGCTAGCACTGGAAAACAAAACCGCGCAAATGCGACACAAATAAACCCAAAGAGCCTGCAGCCTTACAGCAAAGCAAAAGCAAACTTCCATAGCCACTCATAACCTTGATGAAACCAAAACCATAACTGCATTGATGCCAAAAACACGACGTTTCAGCCAAGTTTTTGTTTGGGGCAGGGCATAAAGGCTGTCGTACCTTGCGGCACAATTTGGGCACTGCAGCGTGGGACAGCGCTGATAAACGAGTTTGGTGCAATAGGGGCGGTTTGGCGCAGGACGGCACAGGTAGACAAGTTTGGCACTCAATAACACAAATGGCGCAGCTGTTCCACCGCTGAAGTATTAAATCCTTTCGCACAAAACTAAACCTCTTCTGACAACTACACTTCCACACTACACTTAGGTTGAACCTCCAACGTAACACTGTTCCCTCCCATCAGTCCCTTTTTTATTTACAACAGTTGCATTTAAATTCTCTAACGTGGCTTTGCTTTCTGACATTTCTTGCGGGTGTATACATCTCACCTTTCATGAGCAGAAGTACCTCCCTCCTCCTAAAGTTACGTCGCAAGGTATTCTAGCTGGAACAAAATGAACTAAAACATTTCACTGCAAGATGGGTGACATATAAAAGGTGGCAAGGTTCACGGTGCTGAAGCCTAAACTTTGCCTAGCCCTTGAAGAGGCCACGAAGACAAAGTATGACCATGGTTTGTTAAAATGATTGCTTTGCCTGACAATAATAATTTTGTTTGAAACTTCAAACAGACAGGCAGGATATCAAGGAAAACAGATAAAACAGTGGCAACCCCCAAGTCACTTCCAGTGACATCTCCCCGATGTCAGTGAACCTTGTTTGGGCAATTGGCGGGCACCAAACAAAGCGACCAGGAAGAAACATGACCGGGTGATTGTAGTGCTGCCCCTAGCTCCGTTAGATCTTATCCCATGAATGCTAGCGTGCAGTTAACACAGTGATAACAATGTCCTTAGTGCTGGCGCATGTAACATCACTCCTGCCCACATTACATCAGTATAGCATGAAATTTTTTAATAGTTTTTCAACATCTCTTCCGCTATTTCAGTAAAAAAAAAAGCATCTTTTTTAGCTGCAATGAAGCTGAATGCATCACCAACGGCTGATTCTTTTACACTGCAGAAAATTTTATTTCATATTCATGGCCCATTTAATGAAAGCTGCTTTAGGCATTGTTTGTGTGTGTGTGAGTATACGTACTCAAGTCCTTCCAACCCATGCCATGCCCCAGAAGAATTTCAGGTCAAGATAAACCAAAACATTCATTGGCAAGCTCAGCTACGTACACCCGGCAACAGCACGGGTTACTGCGTGTAGGTTTTTCAAGCTCCCACTGCTTAGGCCTAAACTCACCAAGCTCCCAATGACAGACACGTGGCTTTTGACGAACGCCTGTTAGGGGGGGCCAGGGTGCTCGAGCGAGCTCTGGTGTGATAGAGAGAGCACTCACCGGTGCCGAACTTGCAGGGCAGGAACTCGGCCCCCGGGTCCGTGGGCAGGTCCAAGTTCTTGAGGGCATCCACCACCCGCCTGTTCTCAGCACCCACCAGGGAAAGGACGGCACGCGGCGCCGACACGTGCTTCTTCACAAACTGCGACAGCTGTGGACACACGAGGTAGGGTGTGCGTTGGCAACAGGGGTGAGAACAGAGAGAGAGAGAGAGAGAGAGAGAGAGAGAGAGAGAGAGAGAGAGAGAGAGAGAGAGAGAGAGAGAGAGCAGAGAGAGAGAGAAGCAGAGAGGGAGAGAGTGAAGGGGAGATAGAGCAAGGGAGGGTGGGAAGGAGGAGGTAGGGAATAGCCAGGGTAAGCAACAAAGAGGCAAGGCAGATAAAAAGGAACAAATGGAGAAAAAAAAATGGAAGCTACAACGTCGTTAGAGATGTACAGGGCAGAGAAATTGTACACCACAAAGGAAAATTTCTAAGGATAATTCCCACGGCAGTGCTTTGCTTCTTCAGGCTAGAGCAGGTTGCTTGCCAATTAATTAAGAGCTTTGTGGGTAAGTATACACAAAATCACGTGGTATGCGTGGTCTACGAAAAAGAAACAAACTATGCGGCACAGTGTGTTAGAATGTGAGGGTATCCATCCAAATCTACATGAGGGAAATGTTCCGCTTCCAGAAGCCACAGGATTTAAGGGTAGCACAGAGGAAGTTAACTTCAAGGCTGCTGGGGTGACCGAAAGATTAGAATGCTGATGGACGAAAAGCAGAGAGGGAATACTGCCTAGGACAGCTAGCACCTGTAACAGAAAAAAGTATTTAGCGCTTAATAAGTTTTTTGTGTCTGCCTTAAGAGCAGCGCTAGCATGAAACAAAGTAAAACAAAGGTACATATATCAGCTTCTTTTTAGTTTTTTTTTTGGTTAGATGACACGTCATCACTTCGTTACAAAGAAGATACCACTAGCAATCATCATCATCATCATAAAAGAATCGGTCCATTAAAAATTCAGCACCCTCGGAATAAACACTGGCATAAATAGAAACAGCAAAAAAAAAAAAAAAAAAAAAAAGACCACACAAGTGCTGACCTACGAGTTGTTCACTCCAACAAATCACGAACCAACCGGCCAACTTTGCTGCAAAATTTCGCATTTCAATAGTCAACTCTGAGAACCAAGAAGACCACCGACACTCATGTGCCACATTTTTGCGCATACAACCAGCACCGACAGTTGAAAAATCTGATGAGTCAAGTTGAAGGGTGGGTAATAGTACGTAAATATAATTGCACCCTAAAATGCAGCCTCCCCACGTTAAAGGCCGCTCCATGGTGCACGCGTTGCCAAAGCCTGCTTCCTGCTCTATTCCAGCTGGCTTATTCTTAAATGAAGAAATAAAGAACGCACATCATTCTATCTTTGCCACGAGCAAGCTTGCCATTGCAAGGTCAGCTGTTGCCGTGTGACGTCAAAGATCCGCAGGAGCTCGGGGGTTGTTTTTGACGACCCAGACGCTATGCGCATGTAATCAGCTTAGCAGATGCACCTTGCCATACAGCAATGTCGTCTCTTGGCTGCATTTGTTCCCTGGTTGTGTGCTCTTCAACCTCAGATAGTAAAAAAGAAAAAGGCAGTTCGATGAACACTGGTGCACTTGTTACCTTGAATAACCCTGACATAATTGATTTGATTGATTATGAGGTTTCGCGTGCCGACACTTCACAGGCATTGAGGCGCGCCATAATGGAGGGCTCCGGATTAATTTTGACCACCCGGGGATCTTTAATGTGCCCCGAAATCCCGAACACAAGGTCATTTTGCTTTTCGCCTCCATCAGAAAAGTGGATGATGCGGCCGGGAATCGAACCCACGTCCTTGGAATAATCGTGACAGAACTGTGCAGTGCTCCTTCTTCTTCAGGATCATTAAACGGCCACATTACACACGCAAAAGTGCGGGCGATTTGCAAGCATACTTTTCTCCCAGAAATACAAGACAGGGGTGCGAGTTGCAGCAGCAGCAGGTTATGCACACAAAAATACAGAACATCGGACCAGAATATGTACCAAATTGTTGTGTGTACTGGCGCATACTCCTACATATTGTAAGTAAACCTTGTAATGAAATGGGCCGGATCACACAAAACGGAGGGAACGCTCTTAGTGCGGATGAGGAGATGACCCGTGCTGGCGACGATGTCCCGGGCCTTGGCGGCGACGCCCGGAACCGTAGCAGAGACTCGCGACGGCCTTGCCTCACTGTGGCGCATAGACCAGACGTCTCGCCCCGAGGTCGCACAGAGCCGTGCCCCGTTCAGTCCGCCTCGTTCCCTGGCTGGGGTCTCGCTCTCTGCGCCCGTGCCTCCTTCACCTCTTCTTCCAACTCCTCAGCAGGCGCTTGGCCTTGCACTTCGTCTTTCTCGCGTAGAATACGGCGTCAGTCCCCTTCGCGGGTATGTTCCATCACAAACCTCCCCTTTTTTCCCAGTTTACTGTGGGCTGTCAACCAAGCCAAAACTACATAGTGCAAAACTATTCTACTGGTAATGCCAATCTGTGGTGGGTGTGCGTGCAGCCAATGAGCAAAGGGCACAATATCCATCATCATCCCCATCACCTGGCTCAGATCTTCAGCCGCATTTATCTTTCGCCTTTTTGTTGGCCCTAGCACTCATCCTCACCTTCCTGCACTATGATCATAAAAACTACGCATCGATAAGAAATTTCGGGCCTCCAATATCTTTGCAAGTAACCGGGAATCCACTTAATCTTCCAGGCTTGCAGGGTATGTTACATAGGAGGTGGTTATTATTATTATAATTATTGTTAATATTCAGTGACCAAGATCTAGAGCGACGTTTATTGTAGGACTCCAGCCTCTAGAGTGGCGAAAAAACCTCAATGATGAGTATGCACAAGAATGAAGACAATTCAGTCCAGATGTAAATGCTAGTGCTGACGGATAAGCACAGATGAAGCCAAAGCACCAGTACTGTCCAGAGCTCACTCAGAGCCCTTATGCTGATCACCACTTTCAGAACGGTAAACAATGCTCACATTATTATTATTATTATTATGGTGAGAGAGAGAGTAAACTTTATTCAGAATCTGTTGGTGGTGATTTGGACAGTCCTAGCTATCTTCTTCTAAGTGCAGAGTATGGTTAAGACGAAGACGGAGATCTAGAGATAGGCTCACCTTGTTGTGGCAGTAGCGGCCGACGAGGAAGTCCTCGATGTACAGGGAGTTGGCCAGGCCACCGCGGAAGGCAGCCTTGTGCAGAGCCTCCGCCAACACTGCACAAACACAGCCCCCCCACAAATTATGGGTATGCGATTGATCTATTAACCTGCTGATTAATCAATAAAGAAATTATTTGCGATTAATATTTCTAACCACTTATTATCGGTTACACTCATGTGAGCCCAGTAAACCAAATACCAAGCATCTAAAAAACTATCAGAGAGCTTATCTGACCGTGCTCAAATCTGAGGGTGCACGCGCGTTCGGCATTGCACTGCGACACTCCGGTCATATCATGGCGAGACCCACAAGCTTCTAAAGAAATGGTGATACGCATTCCAGCCACATCCCTGCCGCGCGAGGGGGCTTGTTTAGCCTGGTTGAAAAGACTGAAGAACCCCTTCCGGCTGACACTGCTTCAAAATGCGAAGAAATTTGCTTGGCTCAAAAACAGGAGTAATTTCTTACGAATGAACAATACAATTTCGACTGATCATGCTAATGAACAAATAGCAAGAAAAAAACAAAATGAAAAGAGGTATGTAAAACACGAAATGGGGTTTTATTCTTTTTTTTATGTGCTATAAACCACGCCAACCAATTCATCGGCTAATGCCTGCCGATTAACTGGGCTCAAATATTTCATAAGCAACCAGCCCTAACACAAAGTCAAATTCCATTCAGAACAACGGGAGTTTCAGGTAAATCCCCCTTTTGTGTATGGACCTTAAACACACAGAAGGTTTCACGCCTCACCTGGTTCCCCCGGACCTCGTAGCTCCCCGATTGGCCTCAGTCAACACTACCGTATTTATTCGAAAATAGGTCGAGCACGAATATAGGTCGACCCCCTAAAAATTGAAGTCGCCGAAAAAAAAAATAATACACTCGATTATAGGTCGACCCATACTTTTAAGAAAAAACTTGAGGAAACTTTTTAAAACTCCCATTTATTTACAACGCGGTCACCTCACTGGTTGGAGCCACACACTGCGTCGTCGTCGGAACTTGCGCCGCATGCGCCGCAGTTCATTACCCACCCCCGCCCCCGACTGGCTTTGAAGGCTGAACGGCCAATCCTGCCTCGCAGCGCTAACTGTTGAGCTTTGGTCTGTATATCGCACGCTCCTCTTCCACGTGCAGCCGGAGTTTTTTCTCGAGAGCATCGTGCCTCCCAATTGTAGGGCCACGAAACGCACGACGCAGTCCCCTACAAGCAAAAAGTTCGTCCCGCTGTTTCCGCCATCCCCTGATCAGCTTTTCATTAACGTCTAACTCTCGCTGAGCGGCGCAGTTGTTCAAGTTCTCAGCAAACAGGATCACCCGCCGCTTAAAGTCCGACGTGACATCGTGAAATGCGCACGAGAAAAACGTTTTGTGCGGAAATCACAACGAAGCAAACACAAAGAAAGCGCATGAAACGGAGAACGGGAGATAGTAGAGACAGCGAGCGAAGCAGGCAACGCCGTTCCGTTCACGAGGTGGTTACGCTAGGTGGCGAAAGTCACCTTTACCCCCACCTCGCGCTAGATGCTACCGCGGCTCCGGAGACACCAAGCCAAGCCAATCTGGCTCTCTAGCCAGTACGTCAGCTCGCTCGTGTCCGGTTCGGCCGCAGGTAATGCGCGATAGCCGGCAGTGACTGTGGGTGGTTGTCTTACGCTGATTGTTTTGTTATTTTTTCCTTTATTTTCTTGCCGGTCTTTGTTCTAGATGCTCCGCGCTGCCGCCTCAAATTGAGGAGCGCCGGGCGCGACGGAGAAACGGATCGCTCGGTGCGCTCGCCATTTTTGATCACGACTATAGGTCGAGGTTCTTCGGTCACGATTATAGGTCGACCCTCAATTTTTAAGCACATTTTCGGAAAAAAAAGGTCGACCTATATTCGAATAAATACGGTAGGTAATGAAACTCATGCCCACTATAGAATTTGGCGTCACTACAGATGAGTTTCTGAGAAATGGGTACATGACATGGCGTGCCCTCGAAGACGCTAAAGCTCGAAGGATAGGATAAAGCTCGAAGGATAAAGCTCGAAGGACCCCTGTCACACGGGCACTTTCAATCGCGATTGAAGTGAATCGCGATCGAGTTTTCGAGCTCGCTCGACGCACTGCCGCTGCTACACGGCCCGTTTCAATCGCGAACGAAAAGTTGCACCGGCTGCACTCATGTACGCTAGATAGCGCTAACATTGTACTTGCGGCCGGCGTCTGGTAACTTCTCGCGGTCGTAGGTATACGTAACTATGTAAATGTTACCGAACGCTTATTTGGGTCAAGTTATTTGACACAGTTTGTAGCGTTAGTTGAAGTTTTCACCTTCTGTGTCATTACTGAGCGGGGACGAGAGTATCGCCGCTTTCGTTCGATTGCGCTTGAGAAACCAGGACTGGGTTCGAGCGTGATTGAAACTGCCGTGTAGCATGCGCTCGATCCAGATCGACTCAATCGTGATTGAAAGTGCCTGTGTGACAGGGGTATAACTACAGCTTCAGCAGCTGTGGTCATCATTTTTCCTTGCATCCTTGCTCGCACTCCTTCCTACAGTGTACAGCTTTCAGGCACCAAGTTCATTTTAAACAGAAACTCAAGAAAAAATTATCTGTCTAAAGACACCCAGATGAGCACTGTGAGGCAGTCCCAACTTCCCCCCCCTTCCCTGCCTTTTAGGACTAAGTGCACATTTCCATAGATGCAGTACCTCAGATCAGTTAAGAGCTTTGAAATCAGTTGTCCTTCCCATACGCACCACCAAAACCTGGCACTGCTAAGGATAGCAATAGGGGAGACTGACATCGTACGAGTTTCATGCACCAAAGCTACCTAACTATACCCGAGCTACGAGGTGCGCGGTAGTGCCGGAGCTGCAGATTAGCACAGGCTACCTGGGACCTTTCAAAATGCACCAAAAACATCCAAAAACAGTATTTTAAGGGGTCTTTGGGGCTGAAAAACGGCCAGAAAACCGTTTTTAGAAAAATGGGAATTTTCGACATCCACAACCATCTTTTCACCAAAACGCACCATATTTTATTGAAGCATTTGGAAGTGCACTAGTTTGAGCAGAGTTCAATGGCAAAACGGCACTTTTCTTGCAACGTGAAGCTAGAATTTTGCCAAACAGATATTTCGGCACCCAGAGCAGGCACGACTAATTTTTTCTTTTTGCTTCTGATACATATATGTGTTTAGAATACAATGTTGGAAGCAAATTTTTCAAGTGGAGGCATTCTAAAATTATTATTCTGCTCAATTGACACCATCTGTGAGCCGTTTCTGGCAGAGCACGGGAGGAGTGAAGTTCAGTGTGTTGTATGTAAAACGACAAAAAAAAAATTATTTAAATATAGCTAAAGCAAGAAAGTTCTTCCAAGGTTGTATTCTTTTTGTCATTTGTCTGACTAGCCATGTGGTAATCACCATTCTGTACGGAGTGGTTCTTCCGTAACTGCGGCCCAAAGTAACAGCAATTAATCATTAATTATCTCATAAAAATAATCAACTTGCAAAGAATCTCATTGCAGATTTGAAATCAGCACAAAATACTCCATAGTGCCGGGCAGTTTTATTAAAATTGGTTGGTTAATAAATAAAATCGCTCTAAGACCAGTCTGCCCCCTTGCAAGGTAAAAAACTGCCTCGCACATTGACTGCTCTAAGAATATAAAAGAAAAAACATGCGAATAACTGCTCTGAGTGATGCCGAACTTCTCTAACAAAGTAATTGGGTTTTTCTGAAAAGAAAAATGTGCAAACTCGTGTTTTGGTGGGATTAAAACCAAGAGCCTCTGAAATGCGAGACAAGCACCACCACCACAGCATGGTCACAATCTGACCAGAGGTGGAGCCAGTGTGACGGACTTGGAAAAATGTTAGAAGCCTGTACTGAGGCCTACATGGGAAATTTGAGCACGCCAATTACAGAAGTAATTACATGATCAGCAAAGCACGATATATACGCTCCTACTAAATGTCCTCTTCACTTGGCAGTGCGAATACGGGTATGTTCCCGGTCATAGTAGTGCAGCACAGCAGAGAAAGATGCAGAGTGATGAGAGGACACGTTCACTTTTGGCAATCAAAAACTCACGCTTTCACAATCACTGGGTGTCCAAGCACCGCATTTTCCCCCGTATAACCTGCCCCTGCACATAACCCGCACCTTTACTTTCCGTCAATGAATAAAAAAATATATTCCCGCGTATTGCCCGCACATTTTATACATAAGAGGATGGACCAAAACTACTACTCAAGCAACACTACGGAGTTCATGGAAAAGAACTTACCTAGCTGATTACGTAACTAGCTGACTTGGTGCATACATTTTTTCAGGTTGGTATATTGTTGAGCGGTGTGTGCAAAATAAGCACAGTTAACGGGACTGTTAGTGGCTTAGCACTGTTAGTGGCTTAGTTGCTATTACTGCTTTAGGGGCCTAGCGGTCCACCACACATTGCCGTGAAGTTGCACCAAAGGAAATACCTCACATATAATCTGCAATTCTACGGCACCCGTGAAATTTTCGAATTTTTGGTGCGGGTTACACACGCAAAAATACGGTAATTCTTGTTTTCCATCTCTGTCTGCAAAATGAATGCTGCGGCAATAATCGACCCTTGGTCCTTCTGCTCAGCAGCCCAAACAAAGCCTTAGCCAATCAGCAACCAAGGCTACTCCAAGAAGCTCTAATTACTGGCCTGGCGCATACATGCCTGCGGCCACACATTTTGTTGTCCCCTGGAAACTTGGTGGAGAAAGGTATATCTGGGCAGTGTAGAAGCGAAAAAAAACAGCCTCACCAGCCTCCCGGTTCTGTCGGAAGACGGCCAGTTCACGGCGCATGTGGGGTGCCACGTCTCCCACCTCCCAGTGCTTGAAAGCCGGCAGGAAGGCCACCTCCGTGGCAAACTTGAGCGCCGTGTGCCTGCAACACCCACCCAGTGCCGCCCCAGTGTCACCCCAGTGTCACACATTCAGCAGAAAAAAGCGTCCGTCCCACACACATTGGCAATGCGCATAGAGCTCACTAAACATAAACCTGTTTGCTCTCTTCAAAAAGAAGACCACCACAGTTAGTCTTGGCAACGATCCGTTCTGTCGCATTACGGGCTTCCAGTTTATACTTTTTTAAAGGGCCATGCAGACAAAATACATTTGCTTTATTCAAAAGATTTCGTGGTTTTTAGTGCCCCCAACACTTGTCGGGAAGCAAACGATGCTTTATTCACTGAGAAACTAATCAAATTAAGTTAAAACTTTTGTTCTCCTGCCAAACTGTGTTTCACGTCTGCCATGACATCATAAGAACAGGTTCTCAAGCTAAACTAGGTGTGCTGCGGAGCGTTGTTTACCGTTAATCAGTCTAGATGGCAGCACCATACCGGAGCGAGCCGTTTTCTGTCTGCTTTGTTTTTGATGGTATTTGTACCTGGCTTGTTTTTGTTCAGGGGAAGAATGATTGTTTTGTGAAACATGGTGCTCGCTCGACAAACTTGGCCACGTAAGATAAATCAGTCACTGTCGTCTGAGACTACCCCAAAGCGCTGCAGTCCTAAGCATAGTGCGTGCAGAACCAACAGCAGCATTTGCATCGGTACTTCTATGTTTACGTGTGCTTTCGTAACTTCCACTGTTTGTCCCACCATTCTTACTGCCTTAAAAAGAATGTGGCCTAAATTTAAGCACAAATAGTTCGTTCGGCGAGATTATAAGCCCTGGGCAACTTGCATATGCTTTTTCCGGCCTGAGCCAATCACACAGCTGGTACATATGACGCCATAGGTTCTGTTGCGGGAAATGAGCTAGTGGGTCGCGTGGCCATTCCCTTTTTTAATAATTATGTAGCTTATTTATTTGAGTGAAGTTTACATTAAAAGTGGGGTCAGTATGATCGTAATTTGGCAATCTTTCAAATGAACCGAACTTGTGTATTGTCTGCATGGGCCCTTCAAACTCTTCAACTGAAAATGACTCTTCAGAAAGTTAATGCAGGGAACGTGCAACCTAGCTGCGCTGTTCTTTACCCACTTGAAAAGGTGCACATTAAAGGAACAGAAACGTTTCCGCTAACTCCTCAAATGCCCCCCTGTCAGACAGCAAATGCGATGCCAACCACCAAAGCAAATGGCACCAGCTGTTGACGACATTCAGTTTGGCCGAGCCTGGCTACACAAGTGAGAGAAATGTCACTTTACAGCGATAGCAGTGACTCACAAAATACGAAGATAGTGAAATGCACCCACGACTTTTGATTCCTTACAATTTTTTGTTAAAGAAAACAAATCAACTTTTAATAATAAAAAAAGCCCCTCATTCCTCTAGGTGACACGAGTAAACGTCGCAAGCCAAAACAAGTAAGGAACAAATCCGTAGATGGGAAGGAGGAAACATGGCAGAGCTTCGCGAAGGTGCTGTTGGGTTTGACTACCGTATTTACTCGCATAATCCTCGCACTTTTTTTTCAGAAAAGTCAATGCAATGTTAGGGGTGCAAGAATTATGCGGGGAAAAAAAAAATCCGGTTCACAGTGTTGCCAATTTGCCTTATGCCAATCCCGCTAAATGTAGCGGTCGTTTTTTGTATATGTAAGCTCAGTGTTGCCAACAGCAGCTATTTCTTTTTATTTTATTATTTACAACGTAAACAGTCTCCCGTCGATCAGCGATCATGAAATTGCCGCCTTTGCTTCCTGGCGCGCGCCCTATCTCGTCGTCGTATGTGCGTGCCCTACTCCAGTAACGCACGCTGAAGTCGGCGACGCCGAAGTGCCTGCCTGCGGCACGGTTGCCGTGTTCAATCGCGTACTCTTTCGCTTTCAATTTGAAAGCGGCAGTGTAGCTGGCGTTCCTCCCCATGGCGAAGCGGCACCAAGCACAAAACAATTAGATCAAAAAGTTCTCAAAACGGCAGCGAGCTATCCACCACTGACGCCAGTGACTCACTGACTGCTGCCGCCACGACGGCGACACGACGACACGACAGCGGGCTGCGCGAACACCGCCTAGTTGCGCGCACGCGAAACATGCGCGAAGCAGGCTCAAGGACAGTGTGAGTAGCATGTTAGGGCGCCCGTTAGGGAGTAGCCATGCAGGTTGCTAGGGCGCCTGGATGGCCTTGGATACACAGCGCTCTCTGCCGAACGGAGAGGCGGCGGGGGAGGGCGCGCGTTGGAGAGCGCGTGCACCATGCGGGTTTCGCGAGCAGGCAACTTTCGCCGCTGCAAAGTTGGGGGTGCGAGGATTATGCGAGGAACCAAAAAATCCAAGTTTTGGTGGCTCACATTAGGGGTGCGAGGATTACGCGAGTAAATACGGTAACTGCAGGGTTTAACGCGCCAACGCAATGCATGG
The DNA here is from genome assembly GCF_048455015.1 of Haemaphysalis longicornis. NCBI lineage: Eukaryota > Metazoa > Arthropoda > Arachnida > Ixodida > Ixodidae > Haemaphysalis > Haemaphysalis longicornis. The sequence continues at coordinate 1,134,816 of NW_027526319.1, forward strand.
ATTGATTGATTGATTGTGGGGGTTTAACGCGCCGACGCAACGCAGGCGATGAGGCGCGCCGTAGTGGAGGGCTCCGGATTAATTTTGACCACCTGGGGATCTTTAACGTGCGCTGAAATCTCGTACACCAACGCAATGCAGGCGATGAGGCAGGCCGTAGTGAAGGGCTCCGGATTAATTTTGACCACCTGGGGACCTTTACTGTGCGCCGAAATCTCGAACACACGGGCGTCTTTGCTTTTCGCATCCATCAGAAAAGCGGCCGCCACGGCGGGGAATCGAACCCGCGTCCTCGTGCTCAGCAGCAGAACAGCTCAGCCACTGAGCCACTGCGGCGGGTGTGAAGGTGCTGTTTGCCTTCTCTTCTACGTAAAAACAACATGCGGAGAAAAACTGCCTTCCTGTCTTGGTTCATTATTACTAAACTTGTTTGTTTAGCAAGCACGCACTGCTGTCAAGGCTACTCATTAATTTAGGAAACCAACACGAATGCTTTTTTAGAGTCACTGAATGTTGTTCAGGTCTAATGTGATTTCATACTCTCATGCAGTTCCAAACAAACATTGTTAATTACCTAATAAACCTAATTACTAAATATTAAAGTTAACTTGCACCACTAACATCAAATGTAATTTGATCTAAACGGAATTATATGTGCCCTGTAACAATGTGTAGGCCCAGAGCAATGGACAACCACTGACGAGGTTTTTGTGCAGTCATGCCCACCAACAAGGCGTTTGCAACTGAGGCAGCGTACAGAATCAATGCTGTGAGCACGCAGGACTTACACATCGTCCCGGTTGCATTCGAGCAGGTAGATGAGGTGTTCCCGCGTAGTGCACGCCCTGCGGAAAGACAAGGGCGCAACGCGTGAGCAGGCCATCTAAAATACTTTTTTTTCAAGTACTGACACGAAGACTTTTTTCCATGTACTGACACGAAATGTTCGCGTTAGGTTTTTTCGCTGCTATGCATACCTACCAGCCCACTATTCATAGAATGGCAAATTAGACGGTCGAGCGCAGCGTGAACCTGACACGAAGACTTTTTTCTATGTACTGACACGAAATGTTCGCGTCAGGTTTTTTCGCTGCTATGCATGCCTACCAGCCCACTAATCATAGAATGGTATATTAGACGGTCGAGCGCAGCGTAAACATACATTTACGACGCCGTTTACATGTGTCAGTTTGGGTTTCGACAAAACGAACGCCGAGCGGCCGCCATGACAGGAGGTATCACGTGACGTCACCATTCTTGTTGCACCGCTGCCGGTCTGGACGCGCGCATGCCCAGACCGGCCGAGGTCTTCACCGTCCCCACGCGCCCAGGCAGCATGACGTCAGTCCCAAAACCATGACGTGTACACACGCCGGAGCAGTGCACGCCAACCACAGCCAGCGCGTCCGCTTCTTCACGGGAGTTCCGACGTCGGCAGTTTGGGGGCAGCACATGATGTCATGTTGGCCCGCTCTGGGCTTTCTCGTGCGGGCGAAGATTAAAATGGATCTAAAATATGTTACACCGAACGGTTGCTGTTGAAACTTGCTGGGAGATATCTCCAGATAAAAAGGAAGCATTTTACATAGTTATCTCAGCTTTGAAATTTCGTGTCAGTACTCCTTTAAATGGCAAAGTCCTGATCTCCTAAACAGCCTTGCTGTACTGTTTGACATGATTGAACACACTTCCTCAATAGCCACGTATAGATTAAAAACAAAATTGTATTTTCTACCTCAAGTGTAACATATTTTTTTGTACATTCATCTTATTTTGAGTAATGTTTACACTATTTTCATTTCTTTTTCAGAGTGATTCCACAATAATTTTATTTTATTTTCGTCTTATAGTATTATTATTTTGTTATGCAAAAAATTTGTATCCATGTTCAGTTATATATCCTTGTAGTATTATTTTTACGGTTTTTGTTACAGTAAAATTATTTTATATTATTTATTATTTTGTTATGCAAGAAAATTTGTATCCATGTTTGGTTATATATCCTTGTAGTATGTATGATTTTTATTGTTTTTGTTACGGTAAAATAGTGTACATACATTTGTATTTATTTCTGCGTGTACTGAGGAATGTATAGTTGCTTCTTTTCCTGTCGCTTGTGCTGCCTGGTGCTAGGGGCCTAGTCAGGCAACTGTTACAGCGGCCTTTTGCCTAAGCACCGTGGAAATTTCTGATTGCCAATAAAAGTTCAATAAAATAAATAATAACATAAAATTCAGGAGGTAAAATATCTCATCGCAATGTTGTAAGGCAACAGAAACTGACCACAAAAAACAACTTTTCTTTTGCCAGCGAGGCTCCGGAATGCAGCATGCAAATCAAAACTGCAAACCATTATGGCAGTAGCTGGAGACACTCGTACGACGACTCGGTCAAGCAAGCAAGAAACTGCTGACCACATATGACACTTCTCCCCCAACTGGCGATAGACAGGCTTTGGGCTATTGGAGAATGGAGGTTATGAAACAATCCCCATTTGCATCAGTCCACCTGTTTGAGTCTACTGCAGGACAGAGGCCTCCCCAAGGATCCACTTCTACCGTGCAGACTTCATTCTTTGCCCCGAAAATCTCTTTGGTCCCCCTTGCATCGAGTTTTTCGTGTCTCCGTATTTGATTTACCCTCCCTTCCGCTAAACCCTTTTCTTCCACTTAATTTCAACTAGAATGTCTTCCACGCAATCAGGTGGAACACAAATGCCAAACAAGCCAAATTTGTTAAACAAACAACCCTGCTAGTTGGTGCAGGAAAGAGAAGCATCCGGACTGTTCCTTCTTGTTTCTCTGCTCCAGTGAAAACAAAGTATCCTCGCGCTGGATAAAAAACTCACACAGGCTTTGCTAGATAACAGTTAGCAAATTTATCCAGTGTAGAAGAATATATTGTTGGACCAGTTGGTACTCATCTGAGGGGAATATTACATCACAAAAATTGATGAAGACAAAAAGAGGACACGAGAAAAGCACCGGCCATTGATTTGACAGGAAACACACTGACATTACTTGGTTACACGGCACTGTCACACAGTTGTCACACCTTTTGCACCTGTGTCTATTTTCAGAATATATGCGTGTGTTCTACCTGTCGAATGAAACAGTCGATAGTCAGCACTTGTCTCGTGTTCCCTCTCAGTCTTTGTCAAACTTCGCGATGTAATGTGCTCCACAGCTATTAGGCATCATGCAACAAAACGAAAGCAAGCTCTATTCAGCGGGAAAACATGCCCCAGTAATTGCACTGATAGAGTGATAGCCCATGTGTGGCAACGACGTCTATCTGGCCAACACTCACGTCAGATTTCCTCCGAGGTACTCAATGTTCTTGGTGATGGCGAACTTGGAGTGGCTCTTGGTGGCCTGTGGACAGCAAGAGAATGAAGAAGGGAAGAAGGACAAAGACAGATGAAGTCGCTCAACCGTATGCTCAGTGTAGCTGTTTGTAAAATACTTATACTAGATGTCATGAAATGAATTTCACAGACGAACTAAATTCAGAGTTTGGGCGTTTTAACCTTTCACTGCCACGCCATAGCCCATCAGACACGAAGTTGCGATGATTTCAAACGTCTTGTGAAACGGTGAAAGTTAAAAACTGCACCTTGCGAACTAACGCCATCTGACAACTCCTTTTTCCATTTGATTATTGTTTGTTTACATTTAGCATGTGTACATGGCGTTGGGAGCAAAATTTGAACCCAAGGTAGCGGTGAGTTGGGCAAAAATGGTGATCTGTTTCACTGCGCGCTCCGCAAAGGCAGAGGCAGCTCTTTCAAGGACTTTGGCAGCTGCTACTGCTGATATTTTTTTTTTTTTTCCCCAGCAGCAGTGTTAATACCCTGTCACACGGATGTTTTAAATCTGGATTGAAGCGAAGTGCAACTGACTTTTCGAGTGCGCTCAATGCATCACCCCTGCTACATGGCACGTTTAAATCCTGATTGAGAAGTTGCACCGTTTGCACTCACAATCGCCAGGTGGTGCCAAAAATGCATTTTGCAGCCGGTGCCCGGTAACTTTGCGCGGTCGTACGTATACATAACTATATAAATGCTATTGCCCATTTATCTGAGTCAAGTTATTTGATACAATTTGTGGCGTTAGTTGAAGCTGACACCTTTCGTGCCCTTACTCAGTGGGGACGAGAGTATCACCGCTTTCGTCCCATTGCGCTTGGGAACCTCAATCACGCTTGGGAAACCGGGATCGAGTTGGGAGTTGGATCGGGCTCAATTGCGATTGAAACTGGCCGTGTAGCAGCCAAGTAGCATAATGGAGCTTGATCCGGATCAACTCAATCGCGATTGAAAGTGCCGTGTGACAGGGTATCACTCCCGAAACAATATGGATTTCTCAGATTTCAGTTCTGATGAAGACCCTCCCATTCAATGGCCTCCAGGTAAGGTTCTTTTTTTTCTTCATACTCTATTTATAAATAAAACGTGTTTCCTATCTGATGACTGCAGTTTTACTTTCATGTGCAGGGTCTGGACAATGTGTGGCGGGGATACTTTGCCAAATGCACCGCACCGCATCGCGTTATCACTTTCAAGATAGCCTGGCGCTCGTGTCAGATGAGCGTTGCGGAGCAACGCGCGCTGTTTCTCAAGAGCACTAAATTTATTTTCTTGGTTTTTACCACTGAAGTAATAAGAACTTTGTGTCAGAACACAAACAGGTATGCTTGGATGCATATTTTAGAGACCGACTTAGGGTTGAGTGGCTTTGCGGAGCGGCACAGCCATCAGGGCTGTTAAGTTGGTGGGCCCCCCAAAATCCAAAATTTGGTGTACAGCGTTGATGCATATATTGAACCATAGCTTAGGAAAGTAGAAACAACTAGTACATCTTAGAATTCCTAGAATAATTTTTAGGCTCAGTAGAATTGCCTTAGGCTGTGTGTATATTTTTTTGTGCATTTTTTTCTGTTAATTTTACAAATAAACTGGAAATAATTGTACCCTTCACAAAACAGCTGTTATGTGTTTGAAAGAGCAATTTATAAGTTACAATTTCATGCATAGCAATGCTAAATGTATCGAGTAGCTCAAGAGAAAAAAAAACTGTTTTGTGGAAGCACTCAAAATCGGCCATTTTTCCGCGGTAACGAAAGAGTAAAAGGGTACTCACCAAATTACATTCCTATGGAATGTACTAATTCATGAACCATGGGATTAAAAACCCTTCCACACAAATACGAAACATTTACAGATCCATGAAAACAATCCTCATGGCCTAGTTTGTTTATTTTAGAGATGTACCACTTCTGTACTAAAATAAAAACAAATAAACAGTGCATTCATCTTAGTTCAGCTAGCTTGCACTAGGTAGTGCTTAGTGGCAATGGCTGCCTAGCAAGCGGGTTTTATTCTTTTATTTCACAGATATTTCTCAAATAATTGAACCAGACCATTCCAAGCATCTTCAGGAATCTGCAAAGCCTTTCATATCTGAGCACGGCGATCTTCAAGTCCGTGGGTCACGCATTGGTTAGTACCATAGGAACGTGTTTGGGTGTGTACACAGAGATGGCAAAATTACCTCTCTAAAGTAATTAAATTACATTACTCATTACTTTCCTAGAATTTTCCAAAATGTAGTTAAATTACACTAGACATTGCAGGTGACCGAAAGTAATGACATTACATTACCATTACTTTTCAAAAGTAATGAAATTACTTCGAAATTACTCAAACAAAAATTCCTCACTCATACACTACCGACTCATATGCGTACACACTGCAATCTCAAAAACATTTGTTTATACACGAACTTATGTACAGTTTATTTACAGCGCTATACATTGATATGTTAGATATCTTTCTCAGAAGGAGCCGACATTCAAAGTGGGCATCGGAAAGGCGTCCCCGTTTGTACGAAAGAGTGTCTTCTGCCTTGCTTGCCGTAGTTGAGGGCTCCGAATTGATTCCGATCTCCTGAGGGGGATCTCTACCATACGCCAAAATCTCGAACACATGGACGTTTTCGCTTTCTGCCTCCACTGCAAAAACGGCCGCTTTGGCCGACATCGAAGCCGTGTCCTCGGGCCAAGCAGAACGACGCCTTAGCCACTGCGCCACTTCGGCGGTTGACGGACAAATCTCCGTGCTAGACACCCAGCCCAGAAGTTGAGCCACCCTGCCCTCCTCTACTCACCAGGCCAGCCGCGTTGCGGAGTGTGTGGGTGATGCCGAGGGTGTGGCCGTCCTCGTACCGTGCACCAGCCTTCACCACTATGGCCAGCCTGGTGATAGGGGAGTAGTTTTCCAGGGTGGTCACTGTCAGCCCATTGGGAAGGGTCGACGTCTGCGGAACCAAGAAGGGTGCACAAAGTCAATGTCACTGCAGTGTTAGCACAAAGGCAGGCGGGAGACTGGCATGGCAACCAGAAGGAAAAATTGGTTTCTGAGAGACAAAAGTAAAGTGTGTGTAAACAATGAAGGAGTCAAGGCCATTTAAAAGATAGCACCAAAGTTGTCACGCTACCCGGTATTAAAAATAACATACACACTTATCTGTTTACTTAGCATCTTCGTTTTGCTTTTAAGGGTTTTTTATTTAGGGATGGAGCTGGGCTGGCGTTGTTGGCGTCTCCTGTCAAAGTCGTAACCATCGTCTCATGTACTCACAGTACTAAAACACCGGGACACTCATTCCCGCCTCGAGCTGGAGAGCTTCGTGCTTCAAAGACAAGAGACTTTTACAGCAAACCCCCTCTACCCCCCAAACGGTACCCGCACAGTACGGTTATTATATGCGTAAATTACTTGCATTGCCCTGCAATAAGCTAATTTGTTAGTCGGCACCTTGCCCTCTGACTCATTCACCTTCATTTTTTGTCAATTTAGTGCTGTTTCTAGTAAGATGTCTAACCCCAATGCCTAACTGCCCAGTAACTTACCACGAAGGGCATATCCAATCCAACACCAATCCAACTCACCTCGACATCCTGCTTGGGCAGAGCCTGGAACGCCTGGCTCTGTGGCTTGGCAGCAGCCTGTGCCGCAAAGGCGCGCGCCTGCACACACAAGGTGGACACCAAGCTTTATGTGCAGTCATCCGCAGCACCTTCAGTTACAGTGGAGGACACCACGTTCTTGCCCACTACTACACTCGGTTACAACTCAAGAACGGCACCACCTCATGTAGTGCATCACTCCGCCAAAGCACCAGACCCGTGACGTCAGTGCGCGCGCGTTTTGAAAGGGGTTTGCTATGAATGCGTGATATCGTCTGCCTTGTCTCACCCAGTTTGTTTGTCGTCACTGCAGTCGTTTATAAGCATATTAAGTCCAAAAAATCACGGCAACGGCTCACGCCATGTTCAAAATATTCCCAATAACGCCCTACTTGCGCCGTGCGGAGAAACATCCGGCTATGGTGATAAGGCACAGCGGCAACTTCCGGTGCCGTTCTTTAGTTGTCACCGAGTATAACAGGGGCAGCACAAGGTTAGGCTCTTAAACCTTTCTCTACCATGTACGTGTTTTTATCATCCACTCAAAACAGACCCCTTGGTTATTGCTGAAAACGTGAAATCTGTCCTGGTCTATGCTGCAGGACCCCTTTAAACTTGTCGCTCCCCTAGAACCTCGAAGCCAAGTGAGCCTGTGCTAGATTTTACTGAGCAAACCTATGCATGAGATTAAAAGTACCAGTGCCTTTAGAATCTAACACCTTTCCAAAAATCAGCTGTTCAGGCTGCAAGCTAAGAACTGGACATCTTTCACGAAATAGAAAAATATATTTATTATGACAATGAATTCTTTACGAGCTCACAGGCGTGCACTGGCATCGGATGTGACTGCCTGCATGGACTTGCATAAATGGAGCTACGGTCCAGCCTGCTCTAATACCACCAATAGCATCATGCCGGGACGTGGCCTGGGGGGGGTCCCAAAAAACTTTTTTCTGGCCAGCACGTAAGCAAGTGTTTTGGAAAAACTTCCCCTTCCCATAACTCTCCTCCCTTTCCTCACTTTCCCCGAAATAAATGTCTGGATACGGACTTGGAGTCGTGTACGATTTCGGCTATCACGGTGGCGCCACTGTAGGCAAGGTTTGCGCCTACTCCAGTCTTCATACTCCCTCAGCAAGGCTCCTTGCTCAGGGAATGACTGAAGCTAGAAAACAAGAGGATGAGAAAGTGCGTGACTGTTTTCGATATTTTCGAGATGCAACGAGGTTAATCCAACTGACTGGAACCTTGCGCTGCCCATGAAAACTGGCAATTAGCAAAAATGGGGCGGGGGGGACTTAGAACAGTTTGACTGTCTGAAGTTGACTCTTCCTACCCGCACCTGAAACACGAATTGCTAAATCGCACAGGGGTCAATGTTCTTCATGGAAAGAGCTCACTTTCTCTTTCACCAATATCTATAGGCAGTGTGTAAGAATAATTTTAGTTTTATGCAGCTATCTTGCGGTGAGACTTCGAACGAAGAGCAGACGACTAATTCGCAGCGTCCCATGACAGACTGGTGAACACGGCGAAATGAAAACACACGGAGTTTTTATAAAATACGATCGACTTAGTAGCACAAGCTCGAAAAACGCGTTCAAGAAACCCGTAAACTATAAAGTACTCCACTGTGGGACTGAAGCTGGTTTTTCGAACACCGCCACCACATCAACACTGCTCCGACAGGACTGCTAGTGCTTCGAAACAGCGGCTAAACACGAGCAAGTAACCTGGCAAACATAGCGACGTACGGTACCGCAGCCCTAGAGCTTTAGAGCAACAGATCTGAACCAAACACCGGTTACCGAAATGGTGCAGTGAAATCAGGCCGGCCACGAATCGCTTCAAAACTAATAGAACTACGGCGAACGCGGCTACGACTGCTGCAAGCCGGTGTATTCTCCATCTTCTAGCGTGGCGTAACCGAAAGAAGCGAGATTAAGTCCGACTTCTCGGTTGAAGCTGTTGACAAGAGCGATTTTAGACGCCGCGAGACTGAATGGGAACTTGATGAACATTGCGAGTGCTCCAGCCAGAAGGTGGTATCCTGCACGCCCTCGCCAAGTACGATCGCGCGAAAATGACTTCGCGAAGCCCCTCATCATCAACAGCCCCACACCGATGTGCGCAGGAGTGAAAATAAGGTACGCCTGCTGAGTAAACAGCTCCACGAATGTTCACTCAGTAGTGACCCCCGCCGTTAACCTTCACAGGCGGCCGCCGGTCACGTTGGGCATGAAGCCGCCCGGCGAAGCAGCCCTGGATCGCAACGTGTCCATGGTAGCAGCTTGTGCGTAATGTAGGTAGTAACAAAATGTTTCAAGATGAACGCGCAGTAGTATTCTCACCGCGTGCAGATTTAGGCCAGGGATTCGGGTGATCTTCGCTGCCATGGTTGCACCACAGACGAGACGAAAGGTGAAAAAAAAAAACGCAAAAAGAAAACTGTTAACACGAGGCAGTGGAGAAGAGTAATGTGTGTCTAGAAGCAGTTATGTAGGCAGCGTCGCGTTGTGGACAAAAAATCACTGGCAATACGTTTTATTTAGTTTTTTTTTAATTCCAGTTTTGCGAAGAAATAACTATTCTTTTTAACAGATAATTTTTGCACATTTACTCTATTTGCTGCTAGGGCGCAATACCTACCAGCTTACTCTATTTACGTTATCCTTATTCGCACGCTCTGTGCGATCAATACTCATTTTTGATTTCGCACGCGGCGTACGAACACAAATATGCGGACGACCTTGCAACATTGGCTGCTCTACCGCACAGACCTTCGTCAGAAGCAACGTTCATAAACGTTTGTGAGAAGGTTCTGAGAAGCATGTAAGATTGTACATCGTTACCATGGGGTTTCTTACAATAATATGTTACGGTAATACGTCTACCTACAGCGTGAACTCATTTATTATGAATATCTTTATTAACTGCGGATTAACTTTGACCACCTGGGGACCTTTAACAAGCGCCGAAACGTCGAACACACGAGAGGCTTTGCTTTTCGCCTCCACCAGAAAAGCGGCCGCCGCGGCCGAATATCGAAGCGGCGTTCTTGGGCTCAGCAGCACAACGCGTTAGCCACTGAGCCACCGTGGCGTGCCAAACGACCGAGCACCCAAACATGCTCGGTCGTTTTGGGGGTGTGTGCACGGGCGTGCGTGTGTGTGAAGGTAACGATTTCAAGCGCGCAATCTCTAAGGACAACGTATACCTACCAAATATTACACCTCACAGCCTTGAGGCACGGGCGGCACAAACATGCGAAAAAATCTTCCTTTCTCTCCTTGTTTACCTGTTAATCCTCGTCGCCATTCTGATCCACTCTGACGCAGGCTCTATGACGAAGCTCGCGCTGAAGACTACGCCGCCGCTATTGGCTGGTTCTCTTAAATGCTGCAGCCAATCAGCGTTCCCGGTTCTGGGGGAAGCCGCCGTGCCAATGTTGCCAACTGGAGGGTTTTCGCCCTACATGTAGCGCGTTTCAGCAATTTTCCCCCGAATTAGTTCCGCGGGACTGCCTTCACCATGTCCGCGCCTCCTCGCCCTTCCTCCTCGCCCTTCCGCGCGCGCAGGCGCAGGCGCTTCCCAGTCAACCCGGTAACAACGTAACCAACGGAACAGACGGACTGCTAAAACTCTCTATTTCAATCTGTACACAGAGAGCGTGGTGTAAATATATTCTGACACCGTGGCATAGAGCGTTCTGACACCGTGGCATAAAAAAAGAGAGCTATCGCAACAAACCCGCGGAGGACGCGGGTTCGATTCCCGGCCGCGGCGGCCGCTTTCCTGATGGAGGCGAAAAGCAAAAACTACCGTGTGTTTGAGATTTCGGCGCACGTTAATGATCCCCAGGTGGCCAAAATTAATCCGGAGCCCTCCACTACAGCGGGCCTTATCGCCTGCGTTGCGTCGGCGCGTTAAAACCCACAATCAATCAATCGGATCCGCAACAAAGCTGCCCTCCATGATCAGCATAAAGGACTATCGGCGGCACTACGTATACAGTGCCGCCGATAGTTGCAGAGCTTATAAGCTCTGCAACTGTCACTTGTATAGCGGTTCCGATGACGTCACGCAATTCGTATCTGACCAATAGTTAACGTAGGAGAGAACTAGTCCGAGATTCGGAAGCCGACGGTGAATGAATAAAAAATCTACTCTGTGCCGAAGGATTACCAACGACCGTGGGAACAGTCCAAGGAGTAAACCAAACAAGCCTACGCTTATTTGTAATTTGCGATTGAGCATACTTCCAAGTAAATCAGCAGAATGAGATTTGTAAGGGCTCTAATTTCGTTGCAGCGGAAAACACGGGGATGTCGATTTTTCTCCCATAGGAGCACATGTATATTGACAGCAGATGGCAATTTCCCAACTGCGCAGTTCCCAACGGTGAACTACGTGATCCCGAAAATTATATGGAACTCGGGGTACGGTTTGAGTCAACTTAGCAGCTAATTGCCACATACAGTCGAACCTCGTTATAACGAAGTATTATCGGGGTAGTCAATTGATTTTTATATCCGATATTCGTTGAAACAGCAGCGGTAAAAATAGGCTTAAAAAATCAGCTCTCTGGTTTGTGCAAAAATTCTAGATTCAAAACCGCATTATTCTAGGCTTCAAATCCACTACAAACGTGGTGATCCTTAGTTGGCTCCTTCGGGCTTTTCAAATTAAATGGACCGAACATGTCAACGTGAAATTGCAACCGAACAAAGCTGGTTTGACATAACAGGCCTGCATTATTTTTTATTTGATGAAGTATGGGATCATCATCTGGTGGCTTTGCATAGTACAAAGTTTTCACAGAGTTCACACGTAAGGGCCTTTTCTTCCGCAGTTTTGGACGTAGGGAGTTTTCACAAGTAAGTACTGAGCCTCCGCGAACCAAATATTTCTTCGTTACGACCAATAACGCGCTTTTATCGCGGTTTCGGTTTCGTTTTAGAAACAATAAGTGTCACTGAAATGAAGCGTGACCAACCAAAGTTTGGATTTAGTTTAGTTATAGCCCTAAATCAGCGTTCATTATAACGAGGTTCAACTATAACGAGATATTGTGTTTTATGATTGTCTCGATGAAACAAGAGTTACAGCTGTCTTCTCGTAATTATTCGATCAGGCTGGTTCTGAAACGGTGCGAGCGTGAAGTCTGGCTGCGCGTTGGCACTCCCGCACCCCCTGTCCTTCTTCTCGTTCCTGGTACACGCATGAAAGGGCGACCGGTAATGTGCGCGTGCTTGGCGGTAAATAAAATGAGCCCATTCAGTAGGGAGCGTGTCGAGACGGATTCAAAAGATGACCCCGCGCCGGCGCCGGTGCCCGCGGAGGCCGCAGACGCGGCCGCGGAGACGCCAGCGCCATCTCTCGCCCCCGCCGCGGATCCTCCCGCGGCGAAGTGCGAGGAGGTGGTGCCGCTCGTCGGCACCCCAGCAAAGAAAGAACTGAAACTAAAGCGTGGCAAACTGTTCGCATGGCGACGCAGTGAAACATCCCCCTCGCGAGGGGCACAATCAAATGCAGATCATTTCCGGGGGCGCACGACGTTAAGTAGTTTGCGTTACGTTAATGTTGTTGCACTTGTGGCAACTGCTGACGAGAGAGCGCTTGTCGGCAGTAATTTGAATGAGTCAACGCTATAAGGCGCGTTCGTAGCGTCCCATTCTGTGTCGGCTTTGTGGCGCAGTGGGTAGAGCACCATGTACATTGCGTTCCGCCCGCAGGGTCGAGGGATCGAAACCAGGCGCCGGGTAGTATTTTTTTTATATAGTGTAGGGGGAGGGGTGCGGACAACGACGGTGCGGACTACGACGGGACAACGCGGGTGACATCGTGAGTTACTGAAATGCTCTGCATTTAAAACACCAGCCAAACACAAGTTTGGGAAGCCCTTCAAGGAGGACACGTCTCTAGGGCAAAAACACAGGCCAAAACGTAGCTCCAGGAACCCTTCATGAAGACAACACAAAAATCTAGCTCTGTAGAGGAAAAATTTCCGTTCTACGCCGATCTGTCCACGCACGCTTTATTCTAAAACCGAAACATACACAGCTTCGAAGTAAAAGCACGAAAGCAAACAAATAAAAATTACGCTTAAATTGGCATATGGATCGCCAAATAGTAATTTTTTAGCGTAGGTCGGCACGTAGGGCCAATAACAAAAGGGTGTAAGGCTATGGCTTCTTGAGGCGCCGTGTTGGGCGCTGCGGTTGGCGACACTACGGGGGACGCAAAACCACTTGTGCTGCCGCAGGCTGATGCCGCCTTTGCTCGCTTACCTACTTGTATCACGCGTGCCGCGAAACTTTCAAAGTGTTCAAAGTGGGGCATCCACCTCTATCCCCTCCGCATTTCGGCCTTGTTTTGTCCACGCTGCTCGCACTCCGCACCGGTACGCAGGTCTAATATTGAGACCTGTACCGTAGAAGCGACCAGACAGCGTCGCTGGACCCTCAGCTGCTCATCCTTTTGTTTTCTATATTCTCCTGAAATTTACGAGCACGTGATATTTTTTGAAAGTAATGATGGAAGTGAGAGCTTGGACAAAATTTGTGCTCGTAATTTTTTCCTCGCCAAATCGTCCAGAGAGAAACATATCAGTAAAATAATGGCTGTACCATCCGAAAATATAGTTTTTCTGTTTGCTGTGTACCTACCCGACATTATTGATATGTTCTTACACGATTTCCCTTCAGCCTCTGTCAGTCATCTTTCAAAAACGCCCACCTCCCCTCGCGGGAACCCTGGTGTGATGCGACGCTGAGGGGGGTTCAAGCGCAAGCAGTAAGCAACCGTCGACCGAAAGGCCGCCGGAGAGCGGCACACCGGTTATATGCGCAGCGCGCCCGAAGGAGAGGAGACCGCAGAGAGAGGGAGTGCCGCGGCTATGACGCAACACAATCCAACACAATCCACTTTAATCCAATCCAAATCCAATCCAATCCAAGTCAAGCCAAGCCAATCGAATCCAATCCAATGCCCCTCGCGAGAGAGTGTTCAGTATCGGAGAGGAGAGGGGGAGAGTGGCTGCGGACAATGGACGCACGCGGGCAACAACAGACGCACGCAGGAAGGACAGGGCCGCCGACAAGAGATGCTCTGAGCGCCGCATCTAAAAATTCAGCAGGTATCAAGCGAGCGACACGTTAAACGAGATCCCCCGTGCGCCCCGAACTGGCGCCCCGTCGCGGCTAGGATACCCTACAGGCAAGCTGACAGACACACGTCGTAGAAGTGGGTGCGGCCAGGCTATGGTGCGGCGTTCGCCACTCGCGAGCAGTGACGTAAGGAGTGATGTAAGCAGTGATGCCGGCGCGCGCCACATAGCGGATGAATCCCTGAACTAAGCGTCCCTATCGTTGCCATGGTTCCCATCGAAAAGCGGGCGACGCGTGATCGCTGCGCCGCCTGCCGCCGCTTCTCCGCGGTGTTTACGGGATGTCCGCAGCGCAGCTGATAACAGCTCATGCAGTGTTTTGGTTCTCTTTCGCTTCTTTTAAATGCAGAGCATTTCAGTAACTCACGATGTCACCCGCGTTGTCCCGTCGTAGTCCGCACCGTCGTTGTCCGCACCCCTCCCCCTACACTATATAAAAGAAAATACTATCCGGCGCCTGGTTTCGATCCCTCGACCCTGCGGGCGGAACGCAATGTACATGGTGCTCTACCCACTGCGCCACAAAGCCGACACAGAATGGGGCGCTACGAACGCGCCTTATATCGTTGACTCATTCAAATTACTGCTAACGAGCGCTCTCTCGTCAGCAGTTGCCACAAGTGCAACAACATTAACGTAACGCAAACTACTTAACGTCGTGCGCCCCCGGAAATGCTCTGCATTTGATCGTGCCCCTCGCGAGGGGGTTGTTTCACTGCGTCGCCATGTGAACAGTTTGCCACGCTTTAGTTTCAGTTCTTTCTTTGCTGGGGTGCCGACGAGCGGCGCCACCTCCTCGCACTTCGCCGCGGGAGGTTCCGCGGCGAGGGCGAGAGATGGCGCTGGCGTCTCCGCGGGCACCGGCGCCGGCGCGGGGTCATCGCCCTTCTTTAAAAGTTTAGTTCGCACGCCACGCAGGAACAATTTTTTTGCCTTTCGCGCCTTAAACATCGTGCTATTCTGATGTCTATAAGCACATAGTACGTTAAGGGCCCTTTAAAAAAATTACACCATCTTCCCACGTTGGAATCCTGAGGGGATGCAAAGCCGTGGAGTAGTAGCGTGTTAATTGGTTGTTGGAGTAAAGACACCTGTAGTAGCGTATTAAATGTCTTCTTTATTTATCGAGTAGTGGGGAACGTTTTGCGGCTTCTCGTTCTCGAAGCGAGGAATCCGCTGTTCGACGCTGGCGTTTCGAAGCGTTGTCACGTTGCCGAACGCCATCTGGATCAGCTACTCGCCGCTGGCGTTTCAAAGCGGCTTCTCGTTCTCAAAGCGAGGAATCCGCTGCTCGACGCTGCCGTTTACGTCCGGCGTCGCGAGCTCTCCTGTGTGCAGCCTTGTCTTCGGAGGTGCTCGCCGTTCTGACAGTGTGCTGGCTGGCGCTAGTTGAAGGTGTGCCAGCCAGTTCACTGACGGAATCATTGGGGTTCATTTGCAGTCATCGGACGGCGCAGTACCGAAGAAGCCACTGAGCGGAGCGCGGACGGGTTTATTTGCAGAGCAGAGGGAGTGGAAATGAGGAGCAGCGCGCATGCGCGTGATTGGACAGCTGGTGTGCAGAAGGGAGAGGAAGAGCAGCGCGCGCTAGCGCACAGGTGGTGTGGAGAGGAGGAGAGGTGCGGACGGTGGGTCGACTAAGAGATGCTTTGCATCTAAACAGCTGCGTTCTGGGGCGGTATTCTCGTGACTGTCCCTTTGAAAACGTCCCTTTTCAGTCCCTTTCATCGTGACGTACTTCCAGTTAAGCAGTGGGCGTTGGCAGTAGGTTTGCTGCGCTTGCGTTACGTCACTTCCGGTTCTTTGCTTTTAGCCAATCAGGGCTCGCCAAAAGGGACAAGTTTGAAAGGGACGCAAAAAAGGGACAAAAGTCGAGAAAACTGCCCCTGATTAGAGTTGTTAGAGTGCTCGAACGCTCCGAATATCTCACGCGCAAGTGAATTCTATTGACGCCTATTCTATTCTATTGAGCAGGACTAAGTACTTGCCTGTCCTGCATGTAAAAAGCCATCCGTTTAGGAAATATTGGCTCTATTAATTTTATCATGTTGGAGGTCAGAGCAATCGGCCTTAAGTTGTCTAAATCGAAACCCTGACGTGGCTTTTTTTGGAGCAAAATTATCTTGGACACTGTTTAGTTGAGCAGACTGCAACAAAGCCTGAGTGATGAATTTATTGCATTCAATACAAATAGTTCAAATTCCTCAGCCAAAAATTTAATAGCACCAACAGTCACGCCGCCAAACCCTGGTGCTACAGATTGTGTGATGGACAAGGCCTCCGTCAGATCACAAAATGAGAGTGGCATAAAATCATACGTTTCTGGAGGACTGATACGATGCGAGTTACTACAACGAGAAGAAAACCGAACCGCAAGTCCTTTAGCAGAGCGCTCAAGAATCCGGGCCTCTTCAGCAGAAGTCAATACCTCTGATGAGGCCTGCTTGATAGAAACCGCCCGATTGCTTGCCATGAACTTATAGAGCGCTGCTTTATTTTTAGAATTCGAAAGAAAGTCATTGAGATTTGTAATGTAATCCATTTTAGCTTCATCAACTGTACGTTTGAACACTGATGCCATGTACTTATAGCTAATCCAATTCACCGGACAGTGAATGTGCAGAAGAGACATCAGAGCTGCTTTTCTACTGCGATAATCTCGACTGCAATCAGAGTTCCACCAGTTCAAGACCTTTGTCTGTGCGATCAAATAACTGTGAACTCAGCGCTTGTTTCTGCTGCTTGCAAAGACTCCATCGTCCACTCAACATCTACAATGGAGTCAGTTGTCTGCATTGATGTAAAGCAATCCTGCAATGCCCCCTGATAAACTCGAGCGTTAATAAATTTTTGCTTTCTAACCTCAATTCTAATTAGGGGGTACCTACTGTAAACCGAAGTTGAAAATGATCACTGCTTGAACCGCAGGGTAATGTACCCCAAGACGCGACTTGTACATTGCCTGAGGTGAAGGTCAAGTCCAAGGGCGATCGAGATGTAGCACGCAAAAATGTAATTGCCCGTGAATTATGACCGGAAAGACGATTCTCTTCCAGCCAGTGCCAGAGCTCTAAACCACGAGAATCCGTTCTGAAGCCCCAAGAAACGTGGTGAGCATTGAAGTCAGCGGCAACAATAACTCTCGATTTACTAGCTATAAAACTGTCCAGTTTCTCAACCCTACGGAAGCCTACCGGAAAATACACATTGACGAGGGAGATCGGAGGACTCCCATTGAGAACCAATCTAGCGCGAGAACTTCGCCTCCTGGGGACATCAGTTCCAACGACGTAAATTCTGTGACAAAGTTTTGAAGAAACCAAGGTTAGTAACCCACCTCCTCTGCTATTGCGGTTTAAACTAAAGGCCCGATAATTTCCCAAAGCAAAATAATTGTTTTAGTAAGCCATAGTTCTTGAAGGAGGGCAACATCAGGACTGTAATTTGCAACTAGACACTTGAGATCAACAAAAGAAGAATTAACGAAGCGGCAGTTCCACTGAACAACCTTCAGAGATGCTATACTGACTCGTGTGCTGTGGACGCAACAATGTTCCCCAGTATATCAGTGCCATTAGTTGCAGTCGTAGGGACGCGTTTTTGCTTGCTGGTTGGCCACGTGCAGCCTTAGGTTCATCTATAGGGGAGATACGCCTCTTCTGTTTTGTGGGGAGAATCTTAGTTGTAGAAACGTCATTCACTTCCATGACGTATGAGTCGTTGATATCTACAGCCGGGGCAGCTTTTCCAACCTCGTCATTACTAGAGAGAGAGAGAGAAAAAAACTTTAATGAAAGCTGAAGAGGTCAGCCCCACTAACGGTAGGTCAGGTTAGTGGGCTGATTACAGTGAGGTGACAGCCGACAATAAAGAGAAAAAGAAAAGGAAAGAAAGAAAGGGGAGGGGAGGGGAAATGCACACATATATAAAATGTATATGCTCAGAGGGTTCACAGAACCTCTTCTAGCCCTGTATGGCCAAATGGGTGGCCAAATCTCCGCCACTTCCGGCACTGCAGTGGCCTAGGCTCCAAAGGGTCTACCCTATGCACCAGCGGCCATGCCATCACCTCAGAGAGACATTATAGTCCTGTAAAAGTCATGGTAATGGACGGGGTAGGGATCCGCCGTCCATTCTCCACTCTGCTACAGCGCTAGAATGGCGTCACACCTGCCATTTTGAACTCCTCTAGTACTTCTTCAGGGGACTGTGTGGGATCAACGTCCCGAACAATGCCCTTCACACAAGCGAGGTTCGGCGGAATGAAGGCGTTCACGGTAACCGAGAGAAACGATGTGCACTGCAGCAGGTCCGCGACACAATCTAGGTCTATCGATCGGCACAACAGGCCTGCCCTGCCATAATGCTTTACTTCCGAGATGGCCATGTAATGCTGGCTCACTAGTTTCAGCTGCTTTTGAAGGAGCTTTGAATTTTTCGCTCGAATCACCCCGTCACTAGCGGGGACAAATGCTACCGGAATAATGTCTACGCCATGCCGCTTGAATGCTTCTAAGAGTAAGCTGCTTGAAGCCGATCTGGCCGACCAAGACGCCATGCTGGTCCTCGGGGAACCTAGGGCCATAGCCCTAATATCCCCCACCGCTACAGGTTTGCAACAATTTCGCCCAAATTTAAGATGATAGAATCAGAAGATGATGCGATAGCAGTGAGTGTAATCAGAGAGATTGGCGGACTCAGTGCGCACAGAAACGTTTTTAGCGTGAGCTGTTCCGCTCTGCCCTTACAGCGCGTGAATACTGCCTTACGCGAGCTCAGCATCACCGGGAAATGAACATCTTTGCTGATTTTTTAAGTGCGAATGCACTTCTTAAGCGACCCTGAACCTGCGTCCACCGGCGATGTCCACGCTCGTGCGAATGCTCGTGCCTGGCCG
Source organism: Haemaphysalis longicornis (assembly GCF_048455015.1). Lineage (NCBI taxonomy): Eukaryota > Metazoa > Arthropoda > Arachnida > Ixodida > Ixodidae > Haemaphysalis > Haemaphysalis longicornis. Next base: position 1,153,853 of record NW_027526319.1, read on the forward strand.
CTGACATGGCACATACCCACGTGGGGGATTGGCCAGGAATCTCCTCGTCTTCCTTGGCAACGGGGGGAGATGGGCGCGCGCTGCCTGGCCGCTGACACGGCACATACCCACGTGGGGGATTGGCCAGGAATCGGGCGTGAGAAGGGCTAATGCACCCGCTTAAAGGAGTACTGACACGAAATTTCAAAGCTGAGATCCGCTCTAGCAATCAAGTACAACGACAACACAAATAGGTGTCTGTGAATAAATGCATCTTTCTTTCTTTGTAGTTGTGTGTGTGTGTGTGATCTCTCTTTCGCGAACATTACCGAACCGCGCAAATTCAACTCGTGCATTCGCACTTTCACATTCTTCCCCTCGGGGAAATGCGGGGAATTTTTATACCTCGGAAGAGTGCCTTTCGAAGCAGTTTCCGTAACATCACACACCTTAGTGGCTGTTAAAATGTAACTTAAACTAGCCTGACCAAACCTAAACCTCACCTTATTTTACCGAAACTCGTCCTAAAACAAAACTAAACCCAAATATACGAAGGCGGATTAGGGGAAGTTTCAGGGGAAATGAAGAGAAAGCAATGGGGGGACGCGGAAAGGGGAGCCAACAGTGTTGTGTGTGTTACTGCACCAAAGCAGTTCCCAATAAAATGGTTTCGGATTCAGTTTCGGCGTCAGAGGCGCGCATTTTACTAAGTTTATTTATTCGCATAAGCTCCCTGGTTCAGTGCGCTGAACCCCAAACACCGAGCATGGAGGCATATTGGTGTCTCCTTTCCCACGCTTCGTTTGTAAACACAAGCCAGCGCTTTGACTGGAGAGACCGACCGTGGCCCATACCGCCCAACTCTGTATCGTTCAGAAGGTCATTTTAGATGCCATGCATCTCATTCACCCGCCTTGTTCCTCCATCCGGCGTCGGCGTCGTTGTTGTCGGCGTCCGCCCATCCCCCATTCTCCTCGCCGCGCCAGCTTCGCTCTCCGCCGCTCAGCCCTCTCCTTTATTCACAAAGGTTGAAGAGGAGGGGGTGGAGTCAAGGGTGGAATCCTATTTCCAGGACTCCAGTGGCGAAAGCCCCTAGCTTGGCTCTTTCCAGCAGTTCTCGCTCACTGGAGAGGTCCGAGCTGGACAGTGCCGCTTCCCAGGACTCTATTGATGTCTTGTAGTTCTGTTGCCATATGGTCGAGCAGTTCCATATAGTGTGGAAGAGGTCTGCCTTCTGATGGCATTTCTGGCATTCTTCGTTATACTTATCCGGAAACATGAGTGCTAATCTAGACTTGTGTGGGTAGGTATTTGTCTGAATTTTCCTAAGATTTCTGGCCACCTCTGCGTCTAGTAGAAGATGAGGGGTCGGCATTGTTTTTCTGGTTAGTCGGCATAACCGGAGTCGGTCGGTAGCCGCACTGTATGGAGGAAGGGCGTATGAATGCTCAGACTCCCCGCGGTCCATGATTTGCCTCGCGAGGAAGTCCGCTTTTTCATTTCCTTCCAGTCCCTGATGGGCCGGGGTCCATATTATTTTGTGTTTGCCTTTCGGTGTCAGAGACATTATATTCTTTGCTGTTTTAGGAATTATTCCGCAAATTAGGTTTCTAATTGCTCTCGTGGAGTCAGTAATTATGGTGAGATTTTTTTTTGTGCTCGCCCCACCTTATGGCCATTAGGATGGCGGTGGTTTCGGCTTCTTGTATGTTCTGTTTGTTGCTCATTAGGAAGTCTAGAGCTTTCCCGTCGCAGTTGACTACCACCGCTGAGGCGTTGCCACGGATGTTAGTTGCCGCGTCGGTGTAGACTGCGTCCGGGTCTTTACCGTATGTCTTCCTTATGTATCTTGTTCATGCTAGTCTTCTTCCTTTGTTGTATGTGGGATTCATTTTTCGGGGAATCGGTGCAATTTTGAGGCTTGCTCTTTGTTGAGGAGACAGTTCTGTCGTTCTCTGTATGCACTCTGAGTGAACTGAGTACCCGGCTATTCTCAGTATTTCTCTTCCATTCTTGGTATTCAGTAGTCGTTCTTTCTGGGCTTCTAGGAGAGTCTCTGTGACCTCCCGAAAGGTGTTGCACACTCCCAGCTTGTAGAATTTCTCATTTGAGGTGTATATGGGAAGACCGAGAGCTGCCTTGTAGGCAGTTCTGATGAGTGCGTCGACCCTCTCATGTTTATTTGCGTCGATGTGGTGGTACGGTAAGCTGTAAGTAATTCTACTCATGATTAATGCTTGCACCAGCTTCTCTCATGCCTTTTCTTGTTCTTGTGATTCTTCGGATGGCTCTAGCCAGTTGTTGTGTTGTTTTCTTTAGCTTGTCCAAGGTGGTGGTGGCCTTGTTGTCGTTTTGTATGTGCATGCCTAATATTCTTATCGTCGGTTTGAAGAGAATGTTTTGGTTGTCAATTACTATGCTTCCAGAGGGAATTTCCTCTTTGGAGGGTCTTATTCTAATGAGTTCAGTTTTTTCCGGGGCACATTTTAGGCCATTTCTTCGTATTGGCTCTTGTAGCTCGTTGATTGTTTCTTGTAGGATCAGTAGTTTTTCTGAGAGGGTTCCACTTTTGGTCCAGATGGTGATGTCATCTACGTAGATTGATTTGCCGATGTGTTCTTTCTCTTCTAATTTCTTGGCTATTTCAATCATTGCCAGGTTGAACAGCACTGGGGAGATGATGGCCCCTTGTGGAGTTCCCCTGTTAGGCATTTCGAAAGGTTCGGATCTAGTGTTTCCAATGCCAATCGTGGCTGTTCTGTTTGACAGGAAGTTTCTGATGTAATCATAAACTTTCTTGCCGCATCCTGACTTTTCAGCTGCCTTCAATATTGCCTCATGCGATACGTAGTCAAATGCCCCTTTCAGATCCAGGGCTAATACAATTTGATCGTAGTCGTCATTGCGATTGAGGATGTCGTGTCTCAGCTGTAGAAAGGCATCTTGAGTGGATAGTCCACTGCGGAAACCAATCATACAGTGTGGAAAGATATTGTTTTCCTCCAAGTGCTTCTGAAGCCTTGTCGTGATAATTCTTTCGTATACCTTTCCTACGCACGAGTTTAGTGATATGGGTCGTAGATTTTCAATAGGCGGTGGCTTCCCTGGTTTGGGTATTGTCGTAATTCTCGAGTGTTTCCATTGCATAGGTAATCGGTTCGGCTTCCATAGCTTTTCATTTATGTATGCAGCTAATGCTTCCAGTTGTGAGTCATTTAGGTTCCTGAGTATGTTATTGTCAATTCCATCTTCTCCTGGCGCACTCTTTCGTTTGCTGGCAAGGATGGCTTGATATACTTCTTCTTTTGTGATGTCACTGTCGAGCTTTGCATTTTGGGAACCTCGGTATTCTCTTGTAGAGGGGGGAATTTTCGCGTTCAGTTCAAATCTGTCTTTTAGGGCTCTAATTAGTTCCTCGTTGGTGCCTTCTAAACCTTTGGCTACTCTGTTGATGTTGTTGTGTCCGGTCTCCCTTCTTGTTGTCTCCGGATTGAGCATACCATTAATTATTGCCCATGTCTTCCAGGTATTTAGGGTATTCTTGAGTGTGTCACAGAAGTCTTGCCAATTCTGATTCGCGAGTTGTATCGCGTACTTCCTAGCTAGATTCGTGATCTTTTTAATTCTTGCTTTTAGTTTCTTGTTGTGTCTTTTCTTTTTCCATCGCTTAGGTAGCTTTTGTTTCTTGTTCCATAGACTGATCAGATGGTTGTCGACACACAGGTATTCGCTCTCTTGTCCAAATTCCTTGGTGGACTCTTTGAGAGCTTCTCTTATGTTATGACACCAGATGTCTATGTCTTCTATTTCTTCTTTTTCTCTTAGCTTTTCTCGGAAAACGTCCCAATTAGTGATCTTTTGTTTTCTTGCCTTGCTTCTAGAGTTGTCTGATTTCGTCCTGATCTCTACAATATCGTGATCGCTGCCGAGATTCTCACCCGTATTTGTCCAGGCCGTGAGTCTGTCCTTGGTGGGCACAGTGGTCAAGTCAGGGCATGTATCTTTGCATCTGTGGTTACCCGTTATGGTGGGGTATGCCGTATCATTGATCGTTTGGGGATTTAGATATTCTATAGTATCAATTAAATTTCTTCCTTTTACGGAGTTGTAGTTGTAGTTCCATTCATTATGTGGAGCGTTCATGTCTCCCAAGATTATGATGTTATTGTTCCGGGTTAGGCGCATCGTCTCTTGAAAAAGAGGGGTAAAATTCTCTTTTGTCTTTTGGGTTGGAAGGAGAGCTGTATATGTTCAATATGAAGAAACTCTTCCGTCCTCTCTGGGTGGGGTATATTTCAACCAAGTTCGCTGACGGTTCTCTAGTGAATAAGTAGTGCTTCCGGCAAGTTATGTCTTTTTTTACGTATACAGCTGCTCTGAAGTCTTTTGAAAGGTCCATCCTATTGTATCCTCTGAGACTAGTTTGCACCTTTACTTCTTGCAGGCATATGACGTCCGGTTTCAGTTCTATGGTGCTTATGTACGTTTCTAACGAGTATTTCTTATTACGTAGGCTTCTACAATTCCATTGCCATATTATTAATTGTTCTTGGATTTGCTGCCGTCTATAGGTCCTCTTCTGAGTCTGTGTCATTGGATTCTGCGTCCATTTGGCTTGGGTCGTTTTCAATGATTATTTGTTTTGGATTTTTGCTCGCTCGTGTGTCATCGAGCTTCCGCTTATTAGCCTGTTCTAATTGCTTCTTCGCCTGGTTCATTGGGATTTGTGCATTCTCTTACCCTATTGCTTTGCTCCAATCCATGAGGATTTGTTAAAACTGTACTTCTATTTCTATTTTAAATTCTTGAATTTTCCTGTTCATTCGACTAATTAGATTGTCGTCCAGTACTGCTGTGGTTCGAGCGCCCGATGTGGAGGGTTCAGTTTCTGTTTGGGTTGGGTTTCTTCCTACTGATTTCTCGTAGTTCTCCAATTTGTTCCTTAACATTACATTTTCGGCCTTAATGTCTAATATAAGTTCCTTGAGAGCTGCGATTTCATCCTTATATTTGTTTTGCTTGGACATTTTGCGTTTATGACAAATATAGTCCTGGGAAGCTGCATCTGCCCAGCTCACCTTAGTTCTGTCGTCTTCTCTGCTTCTCTTCTTCTTGAGGGCCTTGGTCCCAGAACCCTTGGGTTTCCCTTGGGCTGGTTGGTCCTCTCGGTCTTCTGGCTCCGGGTGGCGTTCCAGCTCTGGCCACTCGTCGTCGAACCATCCTGGTCTGCTTTGCTTCGTTGAAATTTTGCTTCTGTTGCCTGGTGGGATTCTGGGGCTACGGAATTTCAGCTGGCACTCCTTGGAGCCCGTGTGGTGTTCCTTTTTGCACAGCGCACATTTGGGAGTGCACTTGTGGTCTTTCGCAAGGTTTTCTTCTCCGCATGACGAGCAGATGTTGGCGTTGGGTTCTGGGCATACGTCGGCTCTGTGCCCCGTTTTTCTGCATATTTGGCAGACCAGCCTTGTAGCCTTGTATAGGTAGCACGTCATTTCCCCTCCGTAAAAGTAGACGGCGCGGGGAACCGTGTTGCCCTCGAAGGTGACAAGAGCGGTGGTCGATTTGCCCAGCATGCGAGCGAACACGATCTTGGTGTCGATGGTCCGCACGCGCAGGCCGTCCAGAAGTTCTTCTGAGGTAGTGCCAGGAGCAAAGCCGTGAACGACGCCTTTAACTTCTTGTTCGGAGTAAGCCACGTACGATTTTACATCATACTTTTTTTCTCCGATGGTCAGGGTTTCTATGGTTCTAAATTCGTTAGCGGCTTCTTGGTTCGGTGTGCTAACCAAGATGATGTTGGAAGTCCACTTCGGTCTTACTATGGCCTCTTGAAGGTTCTTCACCCCACTGGGGCATGCTCTCGCTATAGCTTCCGTGATTCGGGGCACCGTGAACGAACGTATTGGCATTCCCTTAGGTCTAATGACGATTTTGAAGTCCTGCTTGGGAAGGTTTGGAATCCTTCTCTTATGTGCTACGTTGAACTTCGGAGCGCTCTTCTCCGATTTCTCCGGTGCCTGCGTGTCCTTTGTTGCAGCTGCTTGTATCTTCATTTCTTTCTTAATCTTCTGCTTGGTCCTCCTACTGAGCGCCTGTTCCCAGGACGCGTCGTAGGTGCTGTTGTTGCAAGTCTCCGTAGCGCGGTTGGCTTCCATGTCTTTGTCGTCGGTTCTCTGTATTGGGGTTCTTGTCGTGTCGTTCGTCTTGTCCAAATCTTTGGCTCTAATTTCTTCCACTTCCATCGCTTCCGTAGCCGAGGCGGGATGTGCTGAATTCTTGTTCTTGTAGGCAGGCTTCATCGGAGCACCGAGCCCGCCAGCGTTGCGCGGCGGGGTGCCTGCGCACGTGGGCGACGGCCGGGCTGAGGCGTTCGGTCTGGAAGCAGGTTGTGGCGTGTTCTTCTTTCTTCCGAAAACCGCCGAAAAAGCTTCTATGGTTTCAAAATATTTCGTTGGACGTGGTCCTGAGGTCCTCTCGAGGTCGCCAACCCATATATTTCGGTTGGAAGAGTGAGCTTTCGCACGATTCCAGCGGGTTCCTCGGGAACACACGAGCAACACGTCCGCTCTCCCAGCAAGCACGCGCTGGATCTCCAGCGAACACTCTCTCGAGAGGGGCATTGGATTGGATTCGATTGGATTGGCTTGGCTTGGCTTGGCTTGGATTGGATTTGGATTGGATTGGATTAAAGTGGATTGTGTTGCGTCATAGCCGCGGCAGACGCACTGGCGCCGGCGCGTCCCCTCACCGCGGTGCCTGCGCCGCTCCGCTCCATCGTTCCAGCGCCGTTCCTCCGCTGTTCAACGCTGCAACGTGAACCCCCTATGCGTCGCATCTACACAGGGGTTCCCGCGAGGGGAGGTGGTAGTTTTTTGTTAGAGCTACAGTTCTGACGGCATGTGATGATTAGTAACTTCTTTTGGGGCGGATATCTGGGCAGTACCACCGACTTGTGTAGTGTATTTAGATAGCGCGGGCGCAGTATATCGAAAGAGCAGCACGAACACAAGCTTACGCACCTGCTCGCTTACGCAGTCAAACTGGCTAACAAAATGGATGGCGGAAACGACGGAGACTCCCGTTTGCATCAGTCTCACTTGAGAGTATACTTTGCAAACCAGTCGCTCGTTTATTTTGACAGCTTTTGGTTCTCAACCTTCCTAAAACAGTATGCAGAGAATAACGTCGCGAGCTGACGCTGGCTGCCGAAGTCCGTTGACGAAAACGTCATCTTTTTTTCGGAAGCGAACCGTTGCGACACCAGTGGTTTCAGTGGCAACTAAAAAAATCCGAACATATAAAAATAGTTCTCTCTGTTTTATATTTTTGGCTAGGAAGGCTAGTAATTTAGTGGCATTACCAACCCAAGGCTTAACGATACGGACCATATATTTTTGAATTTCTTAGGTTACAGCCAACAATTGTGTTTGTTCAACTACTTCCAGGTGCGCAGCGAAACGGGGTGGCTCTGCTCTGTAGCCTTGACTGTCTTTCCCCATGACGACTCTCCTCGAGCACAGTTTTCAGTCCAATCCCATCATTACAAAGGGCATTCGGCGGTGGTGCACCCGTAAAAACACTCCCCCTGTATTAAGTTGTGTGTTTAATTTTCACCCCCTGCAGTATTTGATGTATAATTCCCGCTTGGTTTAATTATGATCATAACGAATGCATATACGTTTTTAATACCAGGTACTGCTGCGAAGGGCACCAATGAAGATAGGGGGTCTGTCCTCGTGGCACCATGATAGCAAGACGAAGAAGACGACGAAGAACACGAGCGCACCTCGAGGAATCCGCGATGGGGAACGTCTTGCACAAGGACGTGGCCGACCCACGGACAGGGATGACCCCGCGAGAGGAGAGGCTTGTCCGGGACAGCTGGCGAAACTTCACCCGGAAGAACCCGGACTTCGGAGTGATCGTCTTCCAGCGGATGTTTCGCAAGTACCCCGAGTACCAGAAGCTCTTTGAGCGTTTTAAGAATGCGGATGTTCAGACGCTTCCCAGCAACCCCAAGTTCAGGGCGCATGCCTGCGCGGTGGGCTTCCAGCTGTCGGCCATCGTTGAGAGCCTGGACGATCCCGATGCGGTTGCTGAGCTAATCCACAGGAACGCCGTCAATCATACGAAGCACGCCGGAGTCCGACCCCCCAACTTCGAGGGTTTCTTCTCCGCAGTCCTGGAAGAGATGGAGGCCAAGAACAAAAGCTTCATGACCCCACCCGTCGTAGCGGCCTGGGTGAAGTTTTTCGAGGTGAGGAACGGCGTTGTTGTAATATGTCCAGTAAAGATTTCTGGGGACAATTTCATTTGACTGACTTTATACGCACGACGTCGTGGGGTCTGCCGGAAGCCATTATACGCACGACGTGACTGAGGCGCCAATGCGGCAGTTGCGTCATTCGCGTCGTGCGTATAGTGGCTTCCGGGAGACTTCACGACGTCGTGCGTATAAAGGCAGTCATTTTATTTTCACAAGCTGCGTTTGAGGAAAACGTAGAAAATTTTGAATAGAGCATTTAGGGGACTTTCGCTTAAAAAGAAACGCACTCTTGATCAGCATGTGCTAACAAGAGTAAGCAAGAGGGACATAATTTTTCCGGCTTAAGCTGATGTTAACGACGCTCTCAAAAAACTGTGTTTTAAATGAAGGAAAAGGTGTTAAGAAAATGTTGGTATGAGGAACTGCATTTATACCAATTTATGTCAGAAGAGCTGTTCCTTGGCGTGGTAAGAAACTATTACGGAACCAGTGCAGCCCGGAGAGTTCCAGGCGTCCGGTTTTATGCGAGTTATTGCGCTTCCCATTGGCACTTCCTTTCACAAAGGTGCGTTGGTTTATATTGACCTATTGTTGCAAACATCACTGTTTTTTATTATAAAGAACACAGTTACGCTCTCTAATATGCCTGTGCTTTAGCAGAAATTTGGGTGAGGTTTTCGTGTGTTGTAATGCGCCACGATTCCTGGTAATTTGTGAAGCTCTTCCCTGTTAGAAAAGTTTCGTTCAGACAAAGTCATCGCGGAAGTGGCTCTTGCGAAGTTTTGATCTTTGTGAGCTTAAAGTTGTTTTCACAGAGTGACGCCAAACAAACTGCTCCGTATGGCAGATGTTCTCAGGCTAGAATTGAACTTCTTCCTTACATTCACATGCAGTTCATGAACACCATCACAAGAAAAGTTTACGACCAGGCGGATGCGACGACTTCGAGTTCAACGACGAAAACAGCCTATAAGCCCCCTTTTATCCAGCAGTACCAGGACGTGGGACACCCGAAGTCTTCTGCTCACTCCAAGGACTTCAAAGGCGACAAGCCAGCCGCCGATGGGAAGAGCCAAGGCAGCGCAAAATCTGAGTCGGCTTCCAGGTCAGGGGGCCAATCACACAGTCTGGCGACACCGCTGGGGATACGGAGCAGTATACCAACTCCGGTGCCAAGCAAAGCCAAAATAACGCCGCTCCGGGGTTCCTGGACCCCAAGTGACAAAAAGCTTTGAGTTGCGCAAGAATGTCCTGGAACTGTCAGCAATCGTGCAAGGCCTTTTTGATCGTTTATGTGCTTGAAATTAAAAATTTAGAGCGATGTTTTGTCACCTTTACGTGGTTAGTTTCATGGAGTATGAATAAACAATTTCTGTATTCTAACCTATTGTTGCTTTTGGCGCCCACCTACATACACATAATTGGTCTTTTGGCTGGGTACGAAGGGCTTGCCAGGGTGGGACAGTGAACACTCTGCCTAAAAAAAAAAATATAGAAATTTCCCCGCATTTCCCCGAGGGGAAGAATATGAAAGTGCGAATGCACGAGTTGAATTTGCGCGGTTCGGTAATGTTCGCGAAAGAGAGATCACACACACACACACACAACTACAAAGAAAGAAAGATGCATTTATTCACAGACACCTATTTGTGTTGTCGTTGTACTTGATTGCTAGAGCGGATCTCAGCTTTGAAATTTCGTGTCAGTACTCCTTTAAGCGGGTGCATTAGCCCTTCTCACGCCCGATTCCTGGCCAATCCCCCACGTGGATATGTGCCATGTCAGCGGCCAGGCAGCGCGCGCCCATCTCCCCTCGTTGCCAAGAGAGACGAGGAGATGCCTGGCCAATCCCCCACGTGGGTATGTGCCATCTCCCCCCGTTGCCAAGGAAGACGAGGAGCGCGCGCACCCGCAGCTGTTGCTATGTGGACGGACGGCGGTCAACGGAATTCAGGGTCGCTTATAAAGTGCATTCGCACTTAAAAGGTTTCTCTGGAGGAACACAACGACCGACGTTTAACACTTAATGAACCTAGTTGCATGAGCGATAGGAAAGGCTTTGCACGGGGTTTTGTCAAAGCTCGGTTTTGCTCACGATTTCGCAGTCTCCCGTCTCGCTATAACTTTTGGGTGATGGTATTGTGCATTTCGCATGAGCTTGCAGCTGGCAATCCTCCATCCACTACAAGCGCCTTTTAGGGGCGAAGCTCCTCTTGCTCGGGCCCTGTCCCGTCCCTCGTTGCTGCTGTATCTGGCACATTAATGATGATTGTGGCCGGATCCCCCTAGGGATTGTCCAACCAAAGATTGGCCGAAGAGGTCAGAACGCTCAACGGGTTTGTTGCTACCCAACAAGGAGGAGAGGAAGAAGAAGAGGTTGTGGTGGTGGTGGTGGTAATAACTTTATTCATCCAAAGCTGTTAAGAAAGAGGCACCGGCTGGGAGGACCGGCACTCTACAGTCCCCTAGTCGACGGCCAGGAACCCGTGGGCCCTAGCGGCGAGTATGGCCAGCTGGATTACACACTCTTGCACTTCTGGGTCGGATCTGAGCCGTGTAGCCTCCCATTGCTCTAGAGTGCCCAGCAAACCACTAACATCTCTGCGACGTCCCAGAAAGATCCGAACGTATATGTCCCAGCAGTATCTCTATTACACATCCGTACAACGTGCAATATTTTAATGAAAATTTTTTGGATGTTGAGATAACGTTGATGGTACCTTAATGTCGGACGTTCTTTCAACTTTGCTAAAGACGTACTCTCGATGTTGCTGCTGCTTCATTTGGGGACGGAATTTAGACATATTTGGCTGACGTTGTTCAGATGTTGCTGGTATGTCCGTTTTTTACTTCGAACATGTCTATCGCAGTTATATTTATTTTAGCTATATCTGCTATACTTTATTTTCAAACTCTCCGCAGGCGTACTGTACTGAAGTTACCGAGGGGTTTTGTGCAAGTATTGTAATCCACCACTATTGCTTTGAACCTTTGACCTTCAAAACAGTTGCCCAATACCGAACCTCACGGAGAGAGGCAGGGACTTAGTGCAGAATTCGTTTACAAGCGACGTTGCCAACGAGCCTTGTAAGGTTTTTTTTGGTAGAAGGGGGGGGGGATTATTGCCGTGAAATCTGAACAAAATAAGATAGGATGATGATCGAAGACGCAATTAGCACAACTTTACTTGTTACTTGATTTAACCTTGATGTTACGTACCGACTGCAGTTTCATGAATTCAAAGTGTGAGCAAAGCAAAGTTCGGGGATGCCGTGATACTGAGGTTACCGTCAAACGTCACTTGTAGGTTAAACGGCAAGGTACTCTGCCTTTTTTTTGCCTTGAAAAAAAAAAGTCGATGACATCCTCATTGCAAAAAAAAAAAAAACTAAAAAAATCCGTGAGGTTCTGCCAAGATTCGAACTATAGACTTTCAAAACACAACACCAGCACCCAAGCTCCAATCTACTTGACCAGCCGGAAAACAATGCGTGGACCGAAGAATTTGGCACCCTAACAGAGGCTGCCAACGAATATTGTCGGGTGATTAGTTTTGGTCGTATTTGACAAATTTCGGCAGTTATAGCGCTTGTTTCTTCCGCACCGATCTTGAAGGCGAGGTCAATTATGCTAATACTGCAAGTGATGTAACCAAAGCTCCCGCATACCTGCCAAGAAAAGCTATCGCGCTTTATCGTTCCCCAGCCATGAATGAAATTGAATGCACCGCTAGATTTCTGACGTTGACAAACTTTGTTCGTTACGCACCGATCTTGCAGACAAACCCATCATGCTAACACTACAAGCGATGTAGCTAGAGCTGCCGTATTTAACTCGCAAAAAGCTCTCCCAATCCCCCGATCTCCACGATGAAAGCCAAGCTAGCCACGGAGGAATGCGCACTTTCGAACAAAAATAGCTTGTAATTTGCCTCAAGGCACCAAATTACCGCACGTTAAAAAAATGATTGTTTTCTGCGAACGTAATGACCCCAAACCAGGAGATGGACATGGAAACCGGACGATGTCGCCTGCTTTCGGATGCTTTCTGGCGCTGCGTCGACGCTGATATCTGGCGAGCAGCATAGACATCGGCGTAGCTACATAGGAGCAGTGGGAGAGTGAACTTGCCAGCTCGGACCTAAATAAGCATCTTGGGCTCGCTGAAAGGGCGAAGACGGCAGGCCGCACCAACGGAGTCCTGGACTGAGGACCCCGCCCACTTCTAAGCTCGATCTACCTGTTCAATAAAGTTTTCTCCTCCTCAAGCTCACGGCGCCGTGCATTTTGCCGACGCCGCCAACGCGGGGCGATGTCGACGCGCGAAAGCGCGGAAAATACGCTGCATGTGGTTACGGCCTCAGAACAAACCGTAAAATTACGGCACCCACAACCCCGCGGCAGCTTTATTTCCACCGCAGACCCTGAAATTGCCTTAAATGCCGTAATCTAGATTGTCGGTACAATTACTGTTTTCTTTAAAAAATACCCACGCTCAAGCTTTTTTAAGTGCGAATGCACTTTATAAGCGACCCCAAACCATCCACCGCCGGCGGCGTTGGCGTCCGCAGTGCTCCTCTATATTTGAAAAAGAAACAGCATCCGGCGCCAGGTTTCGATCCGAGGACTTTGCGGCCGCAGCGCGACGCTCTACCGACCAAGCCACGGACGCTTTTTTTTTTCTTTAATACATAAATTCCCAACACTAATTACAAAATCAACCTTTCAGGTTGAGAACAACAAGAACGTTAACCAAACTTTTAGTTGGCATGTACATGTTTATGCACTTTCAATGCACTCAACTCATTTAACAAATTCAAAAACTCGTCGTCACAATCATCGTTGTTCAGCACTTCACGAAGACTGCAAACATGTTCAACAAAATAACTATTTACAGAACGAGCGTCAGCATCATTGTGACGGACGTCCATTCTGCTACGCCAGATTGAGTGTAAACCGTAAAGAAAAAGCAGGTCATATGGAATACCCTCAGATAGCACAGAAAGATATCGAATTCCTTCAGCTGTCAACGGCAAGTCTTTTTTGATAGTCCTTTGAAGTACATCCCAAAAAAAGACAGCGTCCCAGCAATCGAGGAAAACGTGCTCCACAGTTTCTGGCTTCTTGCACAAAAAACAGTCTGACCCCCATGGCAGAAAAAAGCCCCTTTGCTCTTCCCATGTCCTTACTGGCAGGGTGTCCGTGTGGAGCTTAAAGAAAAACGTTTTTACTGCTCCTTGTACAGACATTTTCTTCACACGTTTTAAAACATCGCGTCCCGCACTGCCACGATATCTTAAACGGTACATTGGTTCCGGAAAACAAGATTCTATTAAGTCTGTAGTTAAGCGCTTTCGTGTAACATTGGATAGGTATTCCATTGAAAAACGTGCTCTTAGAAAATGTAAAGACGAGACTACTTCTCGCAGAAAACCGCTGCCACTGGGCCTTAAGTAATCAACGGAGGAAACAATGAAATTGGGCAGTACCGTCGCTAGAGTCAACTGCAAGCAGGTACGCACAAATGGGTCTATCTGGTCCCTCAAAAAGAAAAATCTTGAGACAACCTGCTTTAAAAAAAGATGCGGTAACGCCAGACCCCCATCCTTTAGTCTCCGAAACAAATTGCTACGGCTTGTTCGTTCGAAGGACGACTGCCAAACAAAAACAGCAAACAACCGGTGAAACTTTTGCACATGCATCCTGGAACACGCCAGCACCTGCATGACGTACCACACTTTGGCCACAAGGAACACGTTGCATACAGTTGCTCTCGCAAAGATTGACAATTTTTTACCTCCCCATGTTTCTGTCTGCGCACGCATTTCTTGCACTCTTTCGCTCCAGTACGCCGTGTTTTCACGATACCTATCCAACGGAATCCCCAAATACTTTGACGGAGTTGTCAACCACTTCACCCTTTCAAAAACGGCAGGCGCCTCTTCCCACTCCCCATGCCACAACCCGACAGATTTATTGACGTTTAATTTGCTACCTGTGACATCACAGTACCGTTCCGTGAGGGCAAGTGCGTTACTCACGCTTATTTTGTCCGCACAGAAAATAGCCACATCGTCTGCGTAGGCCAAAACCTTCAGTTCACACGACTGGAGGCAAAAACCACGCACGCTGCTACTACCAATTATCTTTGCACACAAGGGTTCTAGATACAGGGCGAAAAGTAACGGGCTCAGAGGGCACCCCTGCCGTACTGACGTTTTAACGCATATCCTATCCGTTAGCTCTTTATTAACAATGATTCTAGTATTGCAGTTTCCGTAGGCCATTTTAACTCCATCTGTAATTACAGAGCCTAATTTGACATACTCAAGTATTTTGAACAGTATTTCATGGCACACACGGTCGAAAGCCTTTTCCAAGTCTATTTGTATCATGGCTACTTTTCTAAAGTCAGCGTCGCAGTACTCCAGTACGCACCGTGCAGCATGAATGTTCGTAAAAATGGTTCTGCCTTTGATACCACAAGTTTGGTGAGGCCCGATTAATGATTTGATGACATTTTGCATTCTTTTCGCAAGCACTTTCATTAGAATCTTGTAGTCTGTATTAGTGAGCGTGATAGGCCTATAACCAGTAACTTTAATAAGCTGATCGGGGTCCTCCCCCTTCGGAATGAGCACCGTATGGGCACTTGCACACGACGGCGGCAAACTCCCACGCTCGTAAGATTCTGAAAACACACCGTGTAGTAGTACCGCCATTTCGGATTTGAACTTGTTGTAAAACGCTGCGCCAATGCCGTCAGGCCCGGGTGATTTTCCACTATTCAACTCATTTATGGCTTCTTCGATTTCGTATAACATGATATCTTTGTTCAAAATTTCCGTTTCCTCAGTTTCCAACTGCGGCAAGCACTGTAAGAACTCTGTTTCAAAACCCATATCTTTCGGATTTCGCATTGCAAAAAGATCGCGATAGTACTCTGTAAACGCAAGAGCTATCTCTTCCTTGTTTTGTGTCACAATTCCCCCTCTTTCGATTTGTACGACATCATGTTTACGTGCATATCTTTTTTCGTCAGCCAGAGCACGCTTCGTCGGTTGTTCACCGGCTAGCATTTTTTCGGCACGTGCCCTTACGGTTGCTCCTTTAAATTTTTCAACGTCCAGTGCCTCAAGGGCCCGTTTCGTGTTTCTTATATCCTCTATAAACTTTCCAGGTTCTTTGGCCTCCTCTTGTACCAACTGTTTAAGGTTGCTACGCAGGCCTGCCTCTTTTTGTCTTTCGTTTCTCTTCATTTCGCTGGATCGTTCTAGAGCCATCATTTTTATATTTTGTTTAAAAATTTCCCAGGCTTCGCTTCTGCTGTTACATCCCAGCCCGTACTTACTTTCAAAGTATTTTTTAACGTTTCCAGTAAAAATGTTATCGTCAAGCAATTTTACATTCATTTTCCAGAGGGGCCACGTAAAATTTGACTTTAAACTTGATTTTTTCCCCAACGAAACAGCAACCAAACAGTGATCGCTAAAAGACACTTCATGTACTTCATAGTCATTACATATTGGCGTCAGATCTGCAGAAACATAAATACGATCTAACCGCGCGTGACTTGCGCCTTGGAATAACGTGTAAAGAACGCCTTTGCCGCCTTCCACTATCATTGCCACATCTTCTAGCAGATTATCAGCTGCAATCCTTCCGAGTAGCTTCCCGCTGCGATCGACTGTCCCTTCTACATTTGACCTATCTTCGGGAAAGCACACACAATTGAAGTCACCGAGGACAAGCAAAACTTTCTCTGTTTGAAAATAACTTTCAAGGCTTTCAAAAAATTCATAGCCTGGCTTTGGTTTTGTGGGGGCGTACATACACAACACCCTAAACTCTACGCGCTCATAAACAAAATCACATATAACAAATCGACCGCTTTCACTACTTACAACATTATCCACAACTATACCTAAAGACTTACTTAACAAAAGGCAGCACCCAGCCGAAAGACCGACTGAGTGGCTTACAGCAACATAGAATTCATCCACAAAAGGTTCTACCATTCTGTCAGTGTGAACTTCACTCTCCACCTTAGTTTCTTGGATGCCAATGACATCCAGATCTTTTTCTCGAATGAGGGTACGAAGGTTTAACTGGCGCCTTTTTGACCCGAGTCCCCGGACATTCAGCGTCCCTACTCTGAAAGGTTTACCAAAGTTTACAGTCATGAAGGCTAGTTGCACCCTGACAGAATGGTATCAGACACACACACATACCACATAAAACATGAACAAAAAAAAAAGGAATCAGTACCGCCATTACTTCGCCCGGTGCAGACGAGTCAAAGACGCGGCCCGCGGTTCTCTAAAGGACTTGCCCTTTGCCGTTGCTGCTTTTCTCGATTCGTATTCCAGCCGCTTCAGTTTCTGCTCGTTGCTTTCCTTGGTGAATTCCTCACCCTCGTTCCGGCGTCGTTTACCTGATGCATCTTTGGCGTCCATGGGCACCGTGCTTACGTCGACGGCGCTGTTTCGTTTTTCCGGTTGCTGCGGTTCCGTTTTTGTAGCGTTGTCGGTATCGTGTTCGTTTTCTTCATCCTGGCGTGGCTGCTCGGGGGGCGTTGCCGCCTCCGCCACCGCATGGTTTTCCTGGCTTGCAACAGCCACCTCGGTCGCGGCTCTCGAAGTCGCCTCCGCTTCTTCTGCTTCCATCAAGTTCTCGTTGACCTCGGGTTCCCCGTCATTGCCCCCCACCACCCTGGCGTACGTTCTCACACACTCGTCGGCCGTGTGGCCGAAAGAACGGCACTTGAAGCACCTCGGCACACGGCATTCGCGCCTCATGTGGCCCGTACGCCGGCAGCGAAGGCACAGTGGCGCACGTCCCGACACGACGACGAGCACCTGGCCACCGTAGAAAGACAACACGTGCGGTAGGTCGTCGGGCGTGACGTCCGGGTTAAGCGTCATCTGGATAAGTCGGGTGGTCGATTCAGCCGTCTCGAAACCGCTTGCCTCCCACGCATCATGCTTCACGCTCTTGACTTCGCCGAAATCTTGCAGCGCCCTACTCAGACACTCACCAGGAATGTCGAAGGGCACCCAGTGCACCTTTAAGCTCACATCCTGGTGAATTGGGTCAATGACGGCACAAAAGTGCCCCTTCACTTGCAGCGAACCTTTCTTCAAAATACGCTCACGTGCGGCCGGGGTGCGGAACTTGACGAGCCAAATATGGTTCATCTGATAGGGTCCGATGCCTCCCACTTCCTTCAGCAAGTCCAATTCACGGGAGGGAACACAGAAATTATCTATCCGGTACGGGCGCTTCGACGGGTCACAGTGAAGAAAAACACATGCCTTCATGCTGTCGTCAGAAGGCAAAGTAGGCAGCAACCACCGATAACCATCTGGCTCGCCGAAAGAGCGGCCGCCGCGACTGGAAGCAGCCGCTCCATCGCCTAGCGCAGAGCTAGCCATCGCACGTCCGCACCCACTGGGGGCCGGAAGTGATACTCCCAAGCCACGGACGCGACGGTGATATGAGTGCTAGACGCGCCTTATATCTTTAACGCATTCAAACTACGTCGTCAGCGGCGTGCGTTGGCGACTCAGCGGCGTTATAGCGGCTTGATAACTGCGTGGTGTACACGTGATACTACAAACCCGATGGAAGAGATGGAAGAGAAGGCGGCGAGGCGGTGGGCTGCGGGGGCCGAGCGCAAGCGCCGCAAGCGGGCCGACAACCGTGCATTCGCACTTTCACATTCTCCCCCTCGGGGAAATGCGGGGGAATTTTTTTGTATATAATTGGCTACTAATATCTGTATTTACCAATAACTTGGGCATATATTTCGCAACGCGTTTTTATCAAGGTGGGTGTCTTTCAGGAACTAGTTTTTCTCTCGGACGAACACGAGACAGGAAGTCGCTGCGCGGCGAGTCCGATCCAGTAGTATTTACTCTATGGTCCGATCGTCCGACAGTTGTGTTAACTGCACTCCTTATCGATACGCGTGCTACAGGCCGGTGAGGGCACGGGTGTGCACGCCTTCAACTTTCGTTCTTTCGGTGATTTGACTACCATGGATTTATCTACCGGACGAAGAAATACTGCCAAGAAGTGGAGGTAAGTGAGTACTAGTGAACCTTGTTTTCTTGTCATATATATTTAACGTAGCAGAGTTGCTCTCGAGCTTCGGTACGCGTAAATAACGATTTGAGGGACTCGTTTTTGTGTTGCGGAGATTTGTCGGTAGACCTTTGTACCTAGCTGCTGCATTTGTAAACAGAATTAATTCTCGCGGAATTTCTAGCCCTGTTTTTGGTGAAGTGTTTGTGTTCTGTCCTGTTTTGCTACGCAAATGTTTTGATATTAAATGAAATAAGGGAAGCTGGAAAGTGCGAATATAAGTGCGTGTTCGAATATAAGCGTGTATGCGTTACACGCACATCGTGTACTTTTAGCCTGATATTGGTTTTTGTTTCGTTTCTGCAGATGCCGTTTTTTTTGGTCATAATAGTCGGTTAAAAAACGTGCACAATAAATTGAATGTTTGCCGTTCCTGTAGCATTGAAATAAAATATTAATTCAGTGAATTCCGAGAGTACAGCATTAGATTAAAATGCCATCTGGATGCTTTTATCGCGTTTCGATTGAGTGTTCAATCTTTTCGAACGCTCAGTTTGGTCGTGAAATGTTGGAATGAACAACGTGTATGCAACCCGAATTTATTTGTAACGTCAGAACTACACGCATGTCGTAACTGGTACAGTAGTATGAGCAGGGCTGGTTGTGCTTGGTACTCTTACTGCAGCATCGCAAACGTGAATTAACCTTTCAGAACCTAGTAAAAATATTCAAAAATGGCTGTTAAATTTCTGTCACTTATGAAATTTTCAGCTTAATGAATTTAGTGTGTAACACACCTTGGTGATCAGAGTAACACAGCATTTGATATTTCGCAGCTGGTTTAAGGCAGAGTATGATTCTGGTGTCTGGCCTGTCGTTTGGTAATAACTTACATGTTGCAGGCTGCTGACTGGTGCAACTTCGACTAAGTGTGAATGTGATTGTGCTGTAAAAATTTCTTGCACTACTTTGATGCTTCCTGCTGTACAACGTATACTTCAACGAAAAATGTAGGCCTAGCAGGACAAGCCAACAGGACAAGATGACGAGTTTTTCAGTGATGTGCTTTTTTATAGCCCACCTCGCCATTCTGCTGCACGAAGTATACGTCCATAGCAGTGACGCTGTCCGGGTTTGTGCATGTTTCCTTTTGCCACATTTCGTGGACATGGCTTCATCCGTGTATATATTGCCACTTCAATCCACCAAGCGGTTAGGATAAGCACAGAAAAATATTTTGCAAGTTCAGATGGGACCTGTAGCTGGGCTAAAATGTCCTCCCCATTCACGAAAATATAGTTCTTATATATAGTGGTACCTCACATTAGCTGTCATAGTTAGTGTTAAGGTTGCCTTAGTAGTGCCAATGCTGACATTAAATTATATCCACTCCGCTCTCTTCCTGTCCCTTAATGTTACATCCTCCTGTAGGGCCATCACGTCAAAGGGCTCCCACAGGAGGTGTTCAGCCAGCTCTGCACAGCGCCGGCCCAGGTGGTTGCAGTTCCACTGGAGGACGTGTGGCCGCTGGCCTGTCCTGTAGGGTCTGCTAGCCATGCTAGAGGGCAGGGGGAGGACTCAGATGGGCAAGGGCGGCAGATGTCGCCAGGTGTGCGGGGTCGTCAGCAGGAAGTCGTCCCTCCAGGCTGTGCACCAGAGCCACCAGGAAGGGGACCAGCTGATCCGGGCCGGGGGCAGCTTGGGCTGATAGAGGCTGCTGCACCCTAATCTGCGCGGCTGGGGAAGGCTGGGCAGGTGGCTGCCTGGCTGGCGGCCGCTGAGCGCCAGGCTGCGGCTGCTTTTGGCGTCCCTGGGTGGATGCAGGCCGCGTCTGGAGGCTGAGTTGCTGCTGCTGGCACGTGCGCCGCCTTGCCACCTCCGCGTAGCTCAGGTGCAGTCCCATCCGGACCGACGCCTCGGCATCAGCTCGGGGCAGCGGCTGCGGTGTCCGTGCCATGATCGTGGCCACCTTCCGTTTGAGCTGCCTCCGAAAGCAGGGGAGGTCCGTCACGGAGTGTGGGCCACCACAGTCGGTGCAGCGGGGGACTGAGGGAGTGTACTGCTGGCTGGTGTGTCCTCCACCACAGCGTGCTAACCTCGCATTGCCCCTGCAGCAGGAGTTACATGGTCGATGCGGCCGCAGCGACCACACTGTGTGGGTCGCGGTCGGCACCCTCGCACGGGCAGCACCAGTTTGAACAATGCCACGTACGTGGGTGGGGACGGAGCAACGAACACCAGCAGCACCGCCCCGTCGGGTTCCGCACTGCACTGTTCACCGCACCTCACTGTAAATGTTTGCAAGGATCTCCTCCGTGGTGAGTTGAGGGTCCACGCCAAAAGCGAGACCGTGGCTGGTGCCTGGACTGACGGGACGTCCGGCGCGAGCAGCAATGCCAGCCACCCCTTGAGTTGCCGGGAGGGCAGCCAAGCGCTCGTCCGTCTTGGCGTCGGCAGCAACCTCATTCAGTACGGTATTCACCCTCACTTGGGAGACTCCGAGAGTGGCAGCGAGCTCGCGGGCGATGGCCTCCCTCGATGCCGTGAGGAAAGAGGCAGCTCGTTCCTCGTTCCACCGTATGGAACAGGCAGGGGCCGGTGGCCGGCTGCGCAATCGGGAGCCGCGCGGCCAGTTTCTTGGCCTTCCGCCGCTTTGCCTTGTACTGCTGGAGGGTCCATAAGCCCTCACGTTGCTCGGGACCAAGTTCTGAGGCCGTGGAGCCACCCGAAGGGCCGCCACAGGTAGCGATCTCCATGGGGAGCGGCCCGGTAGGCTAGGCTAGCCTATCCTAGGCCCGCTAGGCGTACGTAGGGCAAACAGCAAGCTTCTTGCTCTTTTCCCCTGGGGATCCAACTTCCCCGCCGTCTCACTGCTTTTTTAGCAGCCTGACGAGTTTTTCTGCCGTCATCCTCCGTGTGCTACCAGGAAGCGCGGCATCATTTAGCCTAGAGGCTTCAGCATGGAAAGCCTCACACACTGAATCAGGACCACAACGTGTCAAGGAAGCCCGCAAACAGGACAAGGGTATCTCATTCTTTATCAGTTTGGAATGTCCTGAATTGTAATTCAGAAGTGTAATTCAAAGCCCGAGAAAAGGAAGCTAGCGAGTCGGCTTCGTCACGGAGGCCCCGACGTCGGCGGTTTGGGAAAAGAAGCAGATGGTGTCATGCTGGCCCGCTCTGGGATTTTTCGTGCGGGCAAAGATCAAAATGGATTTAAAATATGTTGTGCTGGACGGTTTATGTTGAAACGTGCTGGGAGATATCTCGTGATAAAAAGGAAGCATTTTACAGGGTAATGTAAGCTTTGAAATTTCACGTCACTACTCCTTTAAAAAAGGAACAACAGGTGACGCAAACAAGGGGAAGTATGGGCAGGTACAAAGCATCATTGTGAAGGGGCCCTTACGTCAAGGCGTTGCCTCAATGCCTAATGTAAGCAACATTACAGAGGCCACACATTGGCGAGTACAGATTTGGAAGAATCATAGGACAACACAGCAGCGTACAGTACATTGAAGGAATTGCCAACGCACAATACATGGAATCGACAACACTGCAAGCGTCATCGTACACAACATCGTACACTTTTCACATTTCTTTGACATTCGCGTGGTCATAAACGCACAACATAACTTAAAACGGCTACAAAGCATGTATAACACTGCTCGCAGAGCATGCAGGTTGGAACAATGAGCTTTTTATTTGTTTTGATAACCCCCAACAATGCTTGAGCCTCAGCTGTGTTTTATTATGTCATCACATGCAACCCGTGCAAGTGCAATTTTCTATTAGTGTTTAGTTTTGTAAGAAGCGGGATAATAGCTGAAAGAACAAAAAATGTCTAACGAAACAGTGCGGCGCATATGCTTGAGCAAGGACAGATTGCCTTGCGCTATTTTAGCAAAGAGCACTCTCCGGCTCGGGCAATTTTCGGGTACGCCAGCCGAAACTCTACCAGTCGTTTTGTGTTGTAGGCAACTGATGCATCAATATGCTGGGGTTCGTGCGCGTAGATGAAGAAAAGGGCTGTTGAGTATCATAGCTGTCCTCTTTTACCCTTGGCCGTCAAATTAAAGCGTCACCAAATCCGGTGGTAACGTTAAACAGGGCACAGGCGAGTTCCCCACACCAAGCATGCAGCGGCGCCAGCAGAATGCGTGCCAAACACACTGCTGGTGAGACGTGCGTTTGCGTGGTGAGCACGCGGGCATAAAAAAACTGTGGTTGATTTCTCGGTGATAGGAATAGGTAAAACACGAAAGTGAAATGTACAGCGAAATCTGCAGCTGAGCAGATTTGCGGGTCGGCGGCTGTCTTGTGGATGTGCTTGGCGAGTGACGTCCTGCTGGCGGGTCGCTTCTGCAAAGGTGCACTGGCGTTCTTTCCGTGACGGATATGACGTAAGTGAATTGGTGTATACCGGCATAAAGCACTTTCTTGATAAAATTTAGCACCCGAAAATGAACAACCCTAAGTAAATTGAACTCTTTAGTACTAAAAGTTGCTTCCCCGCAAGAAGACCGTCAGTAAAGGGGTGCACCCTTTACAGGCCGCTTGCTCCGTTGTACTGGCGTCATTCCCGTGACGGATATGACGTCAGTGAAATATTTGTGTATCCGGTAATATAACATTTTCGTGTTAAAAATAGTGAGAGGACAAGGAAGTGGCGCAATGCAGGGACGGTTTTCCGCAGAGTCATCCTGTACGTCCGATCGGCGAAAGCCACTGCGCGACCAAGAGCGGTTTCGTTGTCGACCTCGGCGCCGTCTGCAGATCGCAGACGACAGGGGAGAATATTTCCTCCATGTTTCAGTGTTTGCTAACATCGTACAGAGGGCGCTATATGTGATCAGCTAAATGGAGAAACTCGCTGGGCTGGGGGAGAAGACCCACGGTTTTCTCGCTTTTTCTACACTTTCTTCTTAGAGTGCACTATGCAACACACATTGGGGGTAATCCAGCCAGCCTACGAAGAACAAACTCAAACCGATTCACATTAAAGCCGGATTCACCTCTAAACACAAGTGCATTGCCGGGAAGACGTTTCTCTGGTAATATAAGCCGTCCTAAATTGAAATACGGAGGCCTCAGCGCCTTTTTTGTGTTTATAAATCTTTCTCTGCAATGGAAATTGTTGGTCTCGTTCTGTCCCCGTAGATGATTTGCTGGATGCGAAACATATACAACTCGGCCGTAAGAGTGGCTGGTCCGCGGAAGAAAGGTGGAACGGCGTGGGCCTTGAAACTAGCAATGCCAAATTTAAAACGCGTGGCTCCGTCGTCTTCGATACGCAGCAAGGTGTTGGCACGCGTTTGTTATTTCCCTTTACGTCACGAGACGTTTCTCGGAATGGTGTGCACACAGCGAATTTGGTGTGCGCATAAACATTTTGATTAAAAATAAACAGTAATAAAAGTTATTAATCGCGATGTACGACACGTGAAGAATCAGAGTAATTCTTATGCTACTGAGTTTTCATTGATGAGCACGCTATTTCCTAAGGAGCCGTATACTCACAGCGCACAAATAAAAACAATCTTACCATAGAAGGCATATTGTAACGTTGTCAAATAGATGCATAATTCTGGGGGTAGCAAAGTTTATTAGAGCGAACTTGCGCTCCAAAAACAACAACAATGCACAAATGTCGAAAAGCAATGAGAGAGCGTAAGCAAACGAATGTCGCGGCATTGTTCTGCGCGCGTTTATCTACATTTCTGGCGTTACTGGAAACATTGTTTTAGTTCACGAACAATTTTTGCCTAAGCCACAGCATTTTAGTACAATGACCGGGTATCAAAGCAAAACTATAAAAACAAAACGGCAGGTGCGGCCTCCAAAAGGGGTAAATACGCTCTTTAAGTTAAACACAAGGTAAGATAACCGTACGCGGCCAGCGGCTGGTAAGAAAACAAACAAGTTGGAAGGCATTGTTCGTAGCAATATTCCATTCAATCGATTAGAGATAAATGAATGCAGAGTGGCGCAAAAAGGGCACTGGATGTTTGCTTGCGGAAGCTTGTAGAGTGAATGAAATTAAAACTACTATGCGAGCGAGGAAGCGTGCGGGCAAGCCATTGTTTCATTGTGCACGCAGCCGCCATGTTCTGTGTTGGACATTTCTTTCCATGCAATAGATACGTGTCACGCGCTGACATGTAGCTGTTTTATTTTTTACGTTCGACGATTTAGAGCAGTTTTGTGTTTACTTGTGTGATATACGAGGTGTGCCTGATTTGCGTATGCCCATTTCCCCGCGTGGGCCAAATGCTGTAGCTTATCTAGTGCTACCAGTTGGAAACACAAATTTTGTAAGGGCAACTTTAGTTCAAAGAAAGACACACGGGCATGTCTGTAGAATCACAGTGGGAATAAAGTTGCCACCCGGAATCACGCCCGAACGTCGCCTAAAATACGGAGTCTGTGCCGCCCAGCAGCGTTTATTGTTTACTAACACAAGAAAGAAATGGACATCATGTGAACCTGGGCTGCAAAAACATTGTTTTATAACAAATATAGAATATAGAATATAAAATAGGTATAATAGAATATAAGATATAGAATAGAATACACATCACACGCCTTCTTGTGACACGATACAAAGTTCAGTCAATACACTCAGGTTCTCCGTGCGCGGAAAGGCACGTAGCTTCTGCCACGGATCATGGGGGCGACATCGTCTATTGAAGACTATGTCACTGCAGAGCCCACCTTCGTCAAGTTGTCAAGTTGACCTGCCGGATAAAAAGAATTTTGTTAGACTCCACTAGGATTCTTTACTAGAGCAATCAATAGCTTATTTCATAGCAGGAAGCCGCGCACCGCAATCTTCATATATTGTATCCTGACTAAGCATCGGATGCCGCCGTGCGTTGCTTCTGACAAAAGATTACCGGACAAATCGAAAGACTAAACAATGCATTGAACAAGGTTTCACTGTCCAGACTCAGCACGGACAATCCACAGATACTCGAGGGCCCTCGTCGCTATAGACGCACACGGGAAAAAATGCGCTGGCGTTTACTATAACCCCTGGCATTTACGAAACTACTATCCCGCAGCGCTACTATCGCGCGCTAATCTCTGGCACCGCGTCGCTGCCGCCGGCAAGCGCCGTGTTTGAACCTCCCTCGTTGAACAAATCGTGTTTGAACTTCCCGCGCAAATGTCACGTGTTCCGGATGAGTGGCGTACTGAGCAGCGTCTGAAGAAAGTACTGGGGAAGGGTGCTCATTGTAGGTGTCGTTTCTCCTTGGCGGCGACGCATAGCGAAACTGTGAAGGGGACACCTCACAGTTTCGCAGTGAGAGAGATGACGCCATCGCCGTATTGCCGCACTCCCTCTTCACACTTTCGCCAGACGCTCATCTCCGTGTTCTTTTGGCCTTCGTTCCTTCGTTCGCTGAATCGGTTACACGGGCGCCGACGGACGCCTGCGTTGCCGCGAAACCGAAGTACCCGGCGCCAAAAGGCTGTGCCCTAAATTAATATTAGATGGAGTCTGGAACAGGTCAGCGTGTAATTCGGGAACAGTAATCGGGGAGCCTCAGAGTTCACAAGGCTCACCAGCTGGGATTATGAAAATAAATGTCCACTTGCTGTTAGCACGAGCAAACGTTTTCTGCATACAGCATGTTTTAAACGTTTCCACAAGTATGTGACGAGACAATAAAAAGTCTTTCCAATTCCCTCTGACAAAAACCCACTGATGTCCTCAATAAGAAACCGTTATAAAAGGAGTCACATCTGTTCCGGTTATATAAGTGATGACGTCAGTTCAAGTTGTCACGTCTGAGCACGAGGTCGCCGGTTCGATCCCCGGCCGCGTAGGCCGCATTTCTAATGGAGGCGAAAAGCAAAAAAAAGCCCGTGTGTATGACATTTCGGTGCATGTTAAATATCCCCAGGTGGTCCAAATTAATCCGGAGCCCTCCACTACGGCGCGCCTACCCTACAATCAATCAATCAAACTCTCACGTCCAGTTTTCCGCTAGAGAAAACCCTAAACCACCTCGCTGTGAAACTTCTCGAATTCATGTATCTGCGTTGAATTTTGCAATCGTTCGGCATGACGATGACCGTAACGATGAACTGTCTGTTCCAGACCAATTAGTGGTAGTTGCGATTGTAAACAGGGGAAGCTTCAGATTATATCACAATTTGCATCGGCAAGAAGGGTACGGTTATGATGAGGGATAGCTGTAGCTTTAATTTTTCTGCCAAAATTCGCGTTGATGTCCTTGGTGACATCGCGTCCTGTACCGAGTTCCCTGTTGGTTTCAACGTTACGTTTAGCGCCAGACGTCGTCAGCAGCTCCGCAAAGAGACGCATTTGGGTCAGTAACCTCCAGCGTCGCTGTGGTGGCTTTGAGGCTTAAAGACGACCGCCTGAACACAAAAGTTCAAAGCACGCCTTGCCTTCTACTTAGGTGACCAGGTGCAGTGGAAGAACAGCTTCGGATTTCTCCGATTTCTGCCGTGGATGCATGCTGTTTGCGTTACGTGAAGTAGGATCAAGCCGTGTGTGCAGAACAAGACCAAGTTCGTCACATACTTGGACCTGTGGATCCATTCTTTCACAGGAAATTACATCATCGGATTATTCGCTGGGTTGGTAGCATGAGGGTGTCTCAGTTTGTTGCCGGTCCTAAAACGGTGAGCTTCGAAGGGCGTGGTTGGAGAATAGCCTACGCTCAGTTACAAGGAGTGTAACGAAATTATATCCCGCGCTCCGGTATCCCATCCACAACAAAATCTTTGTATTACATTCATGGGTCAAGGAGCTCGTGGCATAAAAGCTAATGCCTGTGCTTCCCTCGACGTATTTGACAAAAAGCCCACTATAATTAGTTTCAAGTAATTGGTAATTTCCTCCGCATTCGAATCGTAGCATTGATTTTTAAACGGCTATTTGATTTACGTTCACGTTGATAGTTCGGCTTTCTTGAGGACAGCCTCAAACGAAGCCATACTTATTTCAAGACTGTAGCCAGAAGTCAAGGGATAATTTACAATACCGTATCTTCAATATTTAATATTGCGGACTCAGCAGGTTCTCATTCTTAGAAATGATTTTGGTTGTCCTATTATTTCTACTAATTTTTCCGCTTGGGGGCCAGTGTTTTATTCTTGAATATTAGTAAATATTACGAGATAATTATTCAGGAGGTTCCCTATTTCAGTGGAAATATTTTATAAACTAGCATTCTTACCTATTATTTGAAACACGCAATGCATTGGCATAGGCTCGTTGACGACACGGTGTTGCTTTACAGATTGTAACACAAAACTCACGGACGATTTTTTAATAACGATACTTTTAAGACGGTAGAATGTGGGTACTCCTAAGATATCGCTCTTACTTGACAGAACTATTAATTGCTTTGCATCGCAAAAATTGCAAAAAAAAAAAACTGAAGGACAACGTACTCATTTCCAAGACCCAAAAAATCATGATCACATTTTAACCAAAACCCTCGAACTTGCAAACAGCACTTCTTTCACGTTAAACTGGCTCTCAGACTTGGCAGCGTTACTACCGGTTTCCTGTTTCTGGTGATGGGCAGTTGTCAATTTCCTATCGTAAAGAGCCATCAACTCAATTGCGGGACAATGTGAACCAACACACTCAGCTCGAGCACTCGCGACCCTGACACTTATGAAAACCTCTAGTAGGAGAACTTTTGGTCCCCACAACTTCAGGAGCATACCTTGAATACAGGTTACCACCGGAAAGTGCATCTACGATTCTTCCGAGTGTACCTGCTATTTGACCGACTTGCCCCGATTCGGCCTCATTCCTGGCAACCCTGGAGGACGATGCTGACGGCCGCCACTCCCAACGTGTGGGTGACGATGGTGCTGCAGTACTACTTCCCGCGGTCCCGGCGTTGCTAGTGGAGGCAGGCACAGTGGGGCATTTCTCTGCTCCTCGCTGCACCATGGCTCACCAGAGCCGAGTACAAGCACGCACAGGCGCTGAACCTGCGTCCACAAAAAGATACTTCCGTTTTGACAAGTCTCGCACCCGCTGTAAAGGCTATGT
The DNA here is from genome assembly GCF_048455015.1 of Haemaphysalis longicornis. NCBI lineage: Eukaryota > Metazoa > Arthropoda > Arachnida > Ixodida > Ixodidae > Haemaphysalis > Haemaphysalis longicornis. The sequence continues at coordinate 1,182,231 of NW_027526319.1, forward strand.
AAGGATATGGTTCGAGGGAGTGAACCACGAGACTCGTACTCGAGGTCAGTGAAGAGAGATACACGGACGAAGGTTAACCATACGGCTTTATGAAAAATAAAACGGGTGAAATGGGCTAAAAGGAAAAAAAGAACGAAAATAGAAGCTCGGGAGAAAAAAGAGAGAAATACAGCAGCGTGAAGGATTTCTACACATGCGCACAGTCCCACGGGAGTTCCAATTCAGCGATGATAGGGCAAAAAATTGGCCGCGTATCTGCTACTTTCGTTGCAAATGTTGACAAAAGACGATAGTCTTTGCCGACAGTTGCCAAGTAAATGCCTCCCTTCGCTTACCCGCTCACCTCTCATGCTGTTCCCCTTCCGTCGCGCTCCTCTCAAGGTAAACGCGCTAAAGTTTTGCTCAAGTCGATTTAAATTTACCGCGTTCCACTCATCCAAGATCGATGATGATGATGATGCTTAGTGGCTTACCCTTTGTAACGGGGTGGCGTTGCACAGCGGCCTTAGTCGCAACGCCACTGTACAATTACCTCGCCAAAAAATACAAACAAAATGAATAAAAAATAATGGGAAAATAAAAAGAAAATCGATGACAGCGCTGCTGTACGGTGCATCGATGACAGCGCTGCCGTACGGCGGAGACGCGCGTGAATTGAGGCGCCCTACTTCTTTGCTTATAATAGCGCGTTTCCCTGGTCTACGTGCTTTCCAAGCAGAACGTGCAGCCTATCTCGTGGAACCTTTCGTAACTGTTGCCGCTTTATTTCTTGAAATGCCGCCAGAAGCTATAGTGGCGCGGGCGACAGCAGGCGACGGCGGAGTGAATTTTTTTTCTGCAGCGGATTTAGTACTTAATTTTCGCAAAAATCAGGCATCTCTGATTTTTTTATAAAAGAACACTGCAAATATCACTTGTGTATTCTTTTGTTGTCTTATATTTGCGTAATGTCTTGTTCGTGTTCAAAAATTTTGACAAGTATGAACATTACACGGGACTTAGACGGGCAGATTTAGCTGTGGCTATATAAGACAATTGCGCAAGCCTGATTTTACTTCGGAAGGGTGGCTGAATGGGGTCACAGACAAACAGACATACACACAGACCAAAATTTGTGGGTTTAAGTAGCCCAAGAAAGACCATCGTCTTTTAAATGCAGAGCATTTCAGTAACTCACGATGTCACCCGCGTTGACGTCCGTCGTAGTCCGCACCGTCGTTGTCCGCACCCCTCCCCCTACACTACATAAAAAAAATACTATCCGGCGCCTGGTTTCGATCCCTCGACCCTGCGGGCGGAACGCAATGTACATGGTGCTCTACCCACTGCGCCACAAAGCCGACACAGAATGGGAGGCTACGAACGCGCCTTATATCCTTGACTCATTCAAACTACGTCAAGAAGCTGCTGATACAACGAATTCACTACCACCAACTCCCCAAACACTAAACGTTAACGCAATACACCCACCCAGGCTCCACGTCGAAGCAAGCGGTAGGTTAAGCAACCAGGCGCCACAAAAACGACAGGAGAGGTATCCCCGCGGCCTATTCCCAGAGATGCGCGGTGCAGTAGCGGATGTGGCTGGTGACCAGGAGGTACCCGATGACTTCGCGGCGCTGTAGCACGGGTTAGTCGGTGGGTTGATTCGCTGCTCTCTGCAGGCGCACCTTAGCGTTCGTCCGCCGGAGAGCCCGTCGAGTTATTCCTCCTCTTCCAAGCTCTTGTCTTCTTGAGGCGCTATCCATTTGCGGATGATTGGGCTCGTTTTCTTTTCTGTCCCTGGTTCTTTTCCCTCGAGCTCATCACAGGCTCTAACGTTTTCGGGCGCACTAAATTGTCAGCCCACGTGGGGTTGTTCAAGTGCTACCAATTCGCCGAGACGCCCCTTTCGGCTTCTCTAAGGGAGGCTTCTGTTCGTCTTGACCTTTTACCACAATTTTATTTCCATCATGTGAGACCAACAAGCCCGTCAGATTGCTTTGAGGAAAAGTAAGCGAGGCGTAGAAGAAGGAGAGAGAGAGAGAGAGGTATATACGCGTAAAGGCGATGGAAAACTACCGTCTTTGGACAATTTGCGAAGAAGCAAACAGGCCTGGCGCGCGAAGTTTGACCTTGGAAACCAATCGCTTGACGCCTATATTCTCATTTTTTTGTCTCATTCGTCAGCATTTGTCGCTTTGGCAGCATGCGACATTCCCGGTGCGTCAGCGCATTCAAAACAGCTGCACAAGATGACGGATGAAAAGTTCGGAAAAAGGTACCCGCTGTTTCTTATCAACCAGATTTTACATAGAATAGTTGGTTACATAGTTGGTCTGTACTTTACTTGCTGCAACCGCTCAGCGAAAAGCACATAAACGAATGCGAACACAAAGTATGCATCGGCCCCGTAGTTTCAAATTACTAAAACTGCTTTCATCACTCGTACCTTGCGCATTATTCAGCGCAAACAAAACATCGGGTACTTTTGAGGCCAACTAGGAATAAATAACGGATGCTAGCAGAGCTGTTTTCACGAGGAATGCAGGTTGGTTGTTTCTGGAGATCGCGATAAAAAAGAAAGGGGTGGAAAGTACCCAAGGTGGTCGAAGTAAACACGAACAGTAACACAAAACATGTCGGCCAAAGCTATGCTCCCCCCAATAAAACTAAACGTCTCTCCAAAATGGCGCGGGAGTACTGCAAGCACTGCTGAATTGTATTGAGCGGGCTTTCTTTAGCATTTAAGACGGTTTGAGCGAGAGGTGCTTCAGAGAGTGGGCGCTAAGGAAAGGTGCTACGTCAGTGCGGCGGCAAAAGACCACTGTTTCCGCAAAAGCAGCGAAACAAACTGAAACTCGGCCAATTTTTTTTAAAGACGGTAGTCTACCCAGAAAATTTCGTCTGTCTGTTTGCCTGACTGTCTGTCTGTGACTCGATTCAGCCACCGGGCAAAGTGAAACAATCTGCTCAATAGACTTATATACTCATAGCCAAATTTAAACGTCTAAGTCCGGATTTAATGTTCATACTTGTCAATATTGTTAAACAAGAACAAGAAATTACCAAAATATAAGACAGAAAATTAATAGACAAAAGTTATTTGCAGTGTTCCTTGATAAAAAATTCATTGATGCTTGATTTTCGCGAAATGAAATACTACATCCACTACAGAAAAAAAATCACTCCATCGCCTCCTGCCGCCCGCACCACTATAGCTTCTCGCGGCAATTTATGGAATTAAGCTGCAACAGTTACGAAAGGTTCCACTAGATAGGCTACATGATCTGCTTGGAACGCACGTGGAGTAGGGAAACGCCGTTCTATAAACGATGAAGTAAGGTAGCGTTGATTCACGCGCGTCTCCCACATTCCGCGCTGGCATCGAGGCAACCGTCCTGGAGCAGTGGAACGCGGTCAATTCAAAATGATTCAAGCAAACCCTTAGCGTGGAGCGCGACGGAAGAGGACAGCATGAGCGGGGAGCGGGAAAGTGAAGGAAGACATTTACTTGGCAAATGTAAACAAAGACTATCGTCTTTTGTCAACATTGGCAACGAAAGGAGGAGATACGCGGCCAACTCTTTTTTTGCTGCTACGGGGTGTCCGCTCGCTAATTCCGCGTTGTCAAGATTTGAGCGGTTCGTTTCTTTCCCGCGACGACACAAGCTTGACTTATTTGGTGGAAACGGCATAAAGTTGGTTGAGCTAAGGGTTTCGTGATGATCGCGATAATACCGCGCGTCTTACCTGCGCCGCCGGCGCACCGTCGAACAGGATGTTGCCGGCCTCCAGGTGTGATGGCATCCGCTGGAGCTTGCGATCTTCTTCTCCAGGCGTTTCAGGCGGCGCTTGAGCCGCTTGGCCACGCTGAGCCCTGCCAGTCGGCCGGGCCGCCGCTGCGCCAGGCTGGTCAGGAGCCATAGCAGAAGCAGGAAGATATCGTAGGCGGACATCCCTGCAGCCCGTTCTGGCAGTTGCAGCAGCAAGTACAGCACTTGCACGCACTGCATCGCTGGCACCTCGTGGTCTGTCGGTTCTTGAAGTGATGCTCTCCGTTGGGGAGGCGATCTACACGGTTGGCGCAGAGAAGAGTGAAAGGGAATGAGAGGGGAGGCCTCTCGGGAATGCGCGCTTCGAAGTTGAGTGGTAGGGCACTTCTTTCAGAGGGCGAGACTGCGTTTCTCGCTGGCGTTCAAGCTTTCGGCGAGATTCGGAACAGCAGCACGAGCTGCGCGGTGTCGGTACGAGGAAGACGAAGAAAATGATTGCGCCGCCGTCCTAAGTGACACGTATCGAGCTGGGAGGTTGCTTCCACGGCGTAGTCAGAAAAGTCATATCTGGTCGAAATGCAGCTGATAAACACAAACAACGAAGATGCGGAAAGTATAAAAAAGAGTGCTTTCGGATGTAAGCAAGGATCAATCATCATCATCATCATCATCATCACCGTCATCATTATCATTGTCATCAGCCTACCTACAGCAACTGCAGGGCAAAGGCCTCACCCATTAATCTCCAATTATCCCGGTCCCGTGCTGACTGCGACATATTATTCCCGCAAACTTCTTGATCTCATCTGCTCATCTAACTTACTGCCGCTCCCTGCCACGCTTGCCTTCTCTAGGGATCCACTCTTTTACCCTTAATGACTAACGGATATCTTGCCTTCACATTACATGCCCTGGACACGTACATTTCTTCCAAATTTCTACTAATACGCACTTAACACGCGTTTGTTTCCTGATCCACTCTTCTCTCTTCTTGTTACAATGTTACACCTATGATCTTCCGCTCCATTGCCTGCTGAGTCGTTCTCAAATTAAGTTGAACCCTCTTAGTGAGCCTCTAAGTTTCTGCCACGTAGGTGAGTACCGGTAAGATGCAGCTGTCATACACTTTCTTCTTCAGGGACGATGGTAGGCTGACATTCATTATCTCAGAATGCCTGCCGAATACACTCTACCCTATCCTTATCCTTATCATTATCTCTGCCTCATGGTTTAGATCTGGGGTCACAACTTTGCCTAAGTAGATCTATTCGCTTACAACTTCCACTGCCTCGCAACCTATCTCAACCCGCTGTGCTGTGCCGAGGTTATTATTCATTACTTTGGTTTTAAGTGCGAATGCACTTCTTAAGCGACCCTGAACCTGCGTCCACCGGCGATGTCCGCATAGCATACCCACGTGGGGGATTGGCCAGTAATCTCCTCGTCTTCCTTGGCAACGGGGGGAGATGGGCGCGCGCTGCCTGGCCGCTGACATGGCACATACCCACGTGGGGGATTGGCCAGGAATCGGGCGTGAGAAGGGCTAATGCACCCGCTTAAAGGAGTACTGACACGAAATTTCAAAGCTGAGATCCGCTCTAGCAATCAAGTACAACGACAACACAAATAGGTGTCTGTGAATAAATGCATCTTTCTTTCTTTGTAGTTGTGTGTGTGTGTGTGATCTCTCTTTCGCGAACATTATCGAACCGCGCAAATTCAACTCGTGCATTCGCACTTTCACATTCTTCCCCTCGGGGAAATGCGGGGAATTTTCTGGATATTATTTTCAGGATCACTGTACTGCTGTGTTTGTCCAGTGCGGAAAGCATGCTTTTCCGGTCGTCCCCCGAGTTGCTTAGCAAGGCAACGTCATCAGCAAATCTAAGCTGAGGTATCCTCCATTAATGCTTACTCCCACCTGTTCCCAATCCAATGTTCTGAATACTTCTTGTAAACATGCTGTGCATAACATTGGAGAGATCGTGTCTCCCTGTCTGACGCCCTTTCCTATAGGTATTTTACTGTTCTCTTTATGGAGGCGATAGTTGCTGTCAACTCATTGTACATATCCTCCAGAATTCTTACGTAATGCTCGTCTACGCCCTGATGCCGCAATGCCTGAAGGACTGCTGAGGTTTTGACCGAGTGAAATGCTTTCTCATAATCTATGAATGGTATACAGGAGTTGAGTATACTCCACAGACTTCCTTATCACCTGACTGATCGGGTTAATATGGTTCATTGTTGAATAGCCTTTACGAAACCCTGGTTGTTCATTGGGTTGACCTAAATCTAAAGTGGCGGAAATTCTGTTAGCGATTACTGTGGTAAGTACCTTGTACTTACCCAGGTAAGTACAAGGTACTACCGGACCAGCAGTGTCCCTGTCACATCTACGTTAACACTTAGTCTTTTGTTCTCAACGTTCAGCTGGTTTCTTGTAAACTTAATATGCACCAACTAGCCCAGCAACAAACTCTCCTGTATTACCTTGTAGACGACTAACAGTAAGCTGATCGGCCTAAAATTTTTCAACTTTCATGTCACCTTTCCATGATGTTCGCGTTTTTCCAAAATGCCGGCACACTCACAGTCATTAGGCATAGCGTATACTGGCCGCGAGGGCCACCACTGGAGATGCCGGCGCTGCGATCGATTTGACGTCACTTGTAGGATACCCTTGCTGCGTAGCTGGCTTGCGGCGCGTGACCTTTCGTTTAGGACGCGCCTTCTACGTGTATTTTTGTGTTAATTTTCGGCGTTTGAAGTTAATTATCAGTGCGTGAAGCGTAGTTTCACCTCATGGGGACTTTATGATCATATCAACCGTGGTAGACTGCCCGTAAACGACTTGAGCGTGGTGGTGTAATTGGACGTATGCGATCGTACCCGATTAAAGCGTAAGCTGCGGCTCCTTTTCCCGATCAACGGTGTAGGTTATCTATCATCACCGAACTAAATTTCTAGGTTTTGCTCGTCGTTCGCAAGAAATCGGTGAAGCAGGAAATCATCAAGCGTTTACTGCTCGCAGAAACGCTCTGCACACACGTCCGCCGTGCCTGCCCGCCGGCGGCTCGAACCGACGCAGGTCGCGGCAGCAACACCTTGTTGCCGCGTTTTAAAATCCCAGTGATCGCGGAAAGGGAGTTTCACATTCGCGAAAGGGAGAGTTGGTGTGGTGAAAAATTGTGCTAGGTAGTGTCATCAGCTGCGATTTCAAAAGCGATGCCCAAATACCGGCCGCGGCCTACGCCGACCGGCCGCGGGCATTGGTCCGGCACCGCCGGCCTGTTCACGCACGGTGCGGCGAGCGGTCGAAGGGTGGATCTATCTTCTCTTCCCCATTACCCCTTCCTTTTCCTGCGCCAACCACCTTTGTACGACTACCTCAACCCATATTTCTACCCTCTCCCCTTCCTTTTCTCTCCCTGCGATACATATGTGGTGCAGGCTGGGAACCTCTTTCCCTCTCACAGTCACCTCACCTCACCTCACCTGCGCGCGAAAGTCGGCCGAGGCCGTGGCAGGAATGTTGATCATCGATCGCTTAAATAGCAGTCACCGTGGATACAAACTTTAGAATAAGAGAAAGGGGGCGACAGTGTGGTGAAAAGTTGTGTTAGGGACTGTCATTCGCGACTGTAACGATAGCGGCGATGAAATATTGGCCGTGACGCTAAGCCTAAAGTTCCCAATATCAGACTCCGCGCATCCGAAACCAGCGGCGAGCTAGCTGTTGGAGAAGACCCTCTACGAAAACTCGCCGCCCGCAAGCGTGTTGCTTTGGGTTCCCCTAACTTCTTGGGCCCCCCAACGCTTGGTTCTCCTAATCTAAAACTCCCCATTACCCCCCAACGTCCTTCGCCTCGTACACAGCCGCGCCTTCTGTAAGCAGTCGAGAGTCCTCGAACTTCATGCTAGAGAAAGGCGCAGGCTCATTGTAAACAGACAAAAGCCCGTGTCTCAATTATAAATTTCCAAGGCGAGGCCTTAATTAAAAATAAACATAGGCACGTCTCAACCCGCAAGAAGGCGTTGAAAACTCGCGTTGATACCATTCCTACATTGCGGACAAGTTGTCGTGAAAAGTAAACATATCAGCATTTCAGAGTATTACTGATGGTTAATCAAATTAGGCATAAATATAAAAAAACATTGGAGGGGAAATAGGCACTGCTTAAGCCAAGCTGCAGATCGTACCAGCCCTTTTGAGCATGTGCGGCGAAGCAATCTGCTCACGGTTCTCACATGTTCATTTACCAGGCAATGTGCGCAATACGCCTGGTGAGGTCACAACTGAGCGGGACGTTTCCGCCGTTGCAGCAAGGTCTATTTTCTTTGCACACACAGTCTCGTACATGTCACGTTGCAATTATTTCATAACGAATTAACAGCGTACTTTTCTCGGTACCAATTGGATCGTCCTTGGCGTTAACTGGCTGCGTACGAGCTGTCGGTGGCGATGGTAGCAACTAACGTTGGTAGCAACTACACCTAGCCGCGGCGGTGTCGCCGGGAACAAGCGAGTCGCTGATTGCTTGCCCGGATTATTCAGTCTATAGACAACTTTTTCTGTAATTTGCATCAAAACCGCGAGGACGGAGCACACGGTGAATACAATCAAAAAAGTGCGGTCGCATAAGCACAGGAAATGTGTCCTAGCAGACGGCAACATGACCCGGCGTCCCAGAAGTGACGTCACTCGTAGGTGGCGCCACAGTAGGTCCTCGAGGCCAATAATTTTGCCAGATTTGAAGTACAATTTTCCCGCCATCCTTCAAAAGGTCTGCTGTTATCTGATCCCCACCAGGTGCTTTGCCCTCTTGGATTTATTTATAGCCTTCCTTGCTTGGTCGTTACCGGGGGATGTCTACCTCCTCTGAGCTAGTTTCTCTTTCGGTGTTATCCTGCATGCCGCGGCTATTCTACAGATCTTTATAGAACTACTCGGCTACTATTACTCTTTATCCGTATTTGTGATGACATTGCCTTGCGTGTGTTTAAGTGCATAAATCTGATTTTTCCCCATGCTTAGACACCTGTTCACTGCTTTCATGCTGCCTCCCTTCTTTACAGCATGCTCGATCCACTCCATATTATACTCTGTATTTCAGCTGTCTTACGCTTATTGATTAACTTCGAAAGCTCCGCTAGTTCTATTGTGCCAGCTGGGGTGGAGATTTTTATACTTTACCGTTTCCTAGTTACATCTTTCGTACGTAAGGATTGTGCGTACGTATGTATGTATGTATGCATGCATGCATGCATGTATGTATGTATGTATGTATGTATGTATGTATGTATGTATGTATGTATGTATGCATGTATGTATGTATGTATGCATGCATGCATGCATGTATGTATGTATGTATGTATGCATGTATGTATGTATGTCTTCATACATAGCGACCTCACAATGGTGAATGAGAGATTAGCTGAGTGTTGGCCACCATTATTTTATATAAACTGCAATGGTGTAGATAAAGCCGAGGGTACTCCCCATAGCCCCAAAGTCACTGTCTGATGGCGATTCTTAATGATCCATGACGCATACTCACTCGGGAATTGTGCGGTGCTTAGCATGCTGTCATTCACTAGATTTGTGCACGCCACGCACTCGTGATGAAATTGAAGAAGCGAGAGGGCGAGGAGAGGAGCAGTGCAGTGGAAGGAAGAAGGAGAGCAAAGAGAGTTGGCTAGAAAGAAGGAAGAGACGATGGACATGCGAGCTTCACTTCGGTTCCTTTCATTGCGGGTTAGAATCTACGAGAAATGTTACTCCACCCTGCGCATTAGAGAACACGGAGTGCAGAAAGGAAGAAGGATACAGACGGACGAAGAACTTTATTAACAGTCCTGAGAGACTACGATGCCCGCAGTTTTCTGGGGGTGGTGAAGCCGCTGGCCGCTCCCACGTTGGCACGGGAAGGCCAAGCTTCACCGCCGCATCGTTGGCCCTCTGGACAGCTCACAACTGACGTGAAAACTCGGAGCTTCGTAGCGCAGAGCTCCACTTTTTCTTCGGTGCAGCTATTCGGGACTCTCTGTAACGAGGGGCATCCCCAGAGCATGTGTTCTAAATTACTTTTCTGTCCAGGTCTCGAAAATTCCCACATAAGTGAAAGGAACAGAGAGGGCAGACGATAAATGTGATGGGAAAAAGAAGCGAATCGCGAAGGGAATGGGGCAGGGAGTACCGTGACGGAAATGTTGAATTGAAGACGAAGAGTGTGGGTGGGTGCAGATTCGGTGGGTGGTAAGGGGGAGGAAAAGATGGAAGGGAGGCGAAAAATTGGCCGTGGTAATTAATTTAGAGCATTCAGAGAAAGGAAATAAGAGCGCAGCTGAAGGGTGGATACAGGGGAAGAGAATGGGATAGAGACAGAGAAGACAACAGGAAGAAGGCAAATGTGTGACGCAAGAGGTTGGGGTTGAAGGAGGAAGATGGGGTTGGGAAAAGAGTGTAGCGCTAAGATGACGGGCAGGACTGAATATGGAATGAAGCAGAGAGGAGATATTGCTATCGGGGTGATTTGCGCTGGAAGGGGGTTGCGAGGATAAAGAATTGATAGTGGTGATGAGATTAGAAAAAAGGAGGGACCCTGGAGATGAGTGCAAGAGGAAAGAGGAGACAGTGAGGGATACAGATGGAGAACGCAAGAAAGAAGCAAGCGGAGGGTGAGAAAACTGTAGCCTAAAAGGGCTGGTTGGAGGAGGAGAGTGAATGGCGAGGTTAACGTGGCAAGTAAAAAAAAAATATGGATGTTGGTGAGGGATGGGTGTGAGACGAAGGAAATAAATTCAAAACAAGCGTGCCGAGGCCGACTGTTGTGCGCTACACTATGCTTTCCGACAGCCTTCAGTTACGACCTGGAAAAATCAGCTCCACCGATGTTCCCGGAACAGGTTTCTTCCGTTAGAGAATGGTGATCCAGCGCAACCGGATTTTCGATTCGCGGTCACCATGCGGAAAGCGGTGCATTGCGGAAGAACGCACACATAGACCGCATGTCTGTAGCGGCCAGTGAGATTTTTCTGCCAATGCGTCCCACACCTTGAAGACCCGATTAGAGCCGGTGCATGCGACTACGACGGAAATTTCCGCCATGACCTCCATGTTTTCAAACTGCGCACATAACAGCACACCATGACAGTCTACTACGAAAACCTAAACCGCCGCGTTCCAAAGGCTGTTAATGGCGAGTGCGGCGAAAGCGTCACCTGTTGAAGGTCAGCTCAACTGATCGCTGCCAACGGTGTATAGGGCATAGAACATAGGGCCTGCACAGATGATACTACTCGCCATCTAGTGAGGTCGAAAGGAAGCAATCGTAAATGTTAAGAAAATGACCAATAGATGACGCTTAAAAAAGAGGGAGGAGAAGCAGGTACCAAGCATCACAGCTAGTTGGTGACTACGTCAAGGCGTTTCCTTAATGCCTAACGTAAGAAGAATTACAGAGGCCTCACATTGGCGAGTACAGATTTGGAAGAAGTATAGGGAAGCACAGCAGCATACACTTCATTGAAGGAATTGCCAACGCGCCATACATGCAACCGACCACTAGCCACCATACGGAAGCACTGCAGGCATCATTTGCACAGCATATAATACATGTTTCACATCTCTATGACATTCACATGATCATAAAGGCACAATAAGACTTAAGACGGCTACAAAGTGTACACTGATGGCAGAGCATGCAAGTAGGGACAATAGGTGACCGGTAAAAGGCGCAAACGCTCATGGGTACGTCGTCTGCTCACGTCACTTCCGGTTCGAAAGCTCTCTTGCCTCCAGTAGGCCGGCGGCTTTCACGCGCGTGTGTGCGCGTTGTTTATTTGTCACGGGATGCTTGCCTTTCAGTGAAACCCCTAGAAGGGTCACTCGTTGTTATTTATTGAGTGCCCGATACATGAGCGTTTTTTTCTCGGCGGAAGCAGATAAACAACAAGCACACACGCGCGTGGAAGCCACCGGCGTACGGGAGCCCAGGAGAGCTCTAGAACCGGAAGTGGTGGGACTCCGCGGTATAAAACAAAGTACTCGTGAGCCTTTGTGCTTTTACCGGTCACCTATGAGCTTGTAATTTGTTTTGATAACCCACAACAATGCGTGAGCTTCACCTGTGTTTTGTTATGTCGTCACATGTAACCCGTGTAATTTCAAGTTTTTATTAGTTTCAAGTTTTGTAAGAAGCAGTAGAATAGCTGAACGAACAAAAAAAAAAAGAGTGGCGAAGCAGTGCGGCGCGTATGCTTGAGTAATGACTTATTTCTTTGCCTTCGCTCTTTTAGCAGAGAGCGCTCGCCTGGCCTGGAAACCATTCGGGTACGCCAGCCGGAACTCTTCTCACTGTTTTGTGTTGTATTAACTGGTGCGTCAATATGCCGTGGTTCGTGCGCGTTGATGAAGAAAGGGGCAGATTAGTATCACAGCTGGGGTGGCATTCTCGTAAATGTCCCTTTTGAAAACGTCCCTTTTGCGTCCCTTTCATCGTAACATACTTCCGGTTAAGCAGTTGGCCTTTGATTCAAATATCGTAACTGTTCTTGCAAACGCATTTTAAAGAACTAAAACTGTATCAGAGTATCTTTAATGTGTTTATTTGAACGTATATTGAAAAAATAAACGCGATGAATTTTTTTTTGTTACGACGTTGAAAGTTTTTACGGAAAGGGGAGGAACGTCCGAAAATGGCAGCTGCAGTCAGCTGTTTCCTTGTGACAGTGAAGTGTAAAAAATGCTGCGGCTACTCAGATTTTTGCGGTTGGACTCCGTTTTGAGGTCGGTGATAATGCCCCTGCATCAACATAACCCTCCTGTTACGCATTTTGGCATCAACGCACTTTTGGCATGCTGACGCGGGCTTTTCCAAGAACCTGCAATGGTGCGTTACGTCGTTGACATTTGTGTGGTGCTCTACGGGTGAAAAATGTGTAGGGGGTGAGTTTCGTTTCTTAACAACGTACCTGTTGCGCGTGAAGTCTACGAACGTTAAGCTGGTATGTGTATGCGTAAAGTACCAATAAAAGGTTATAAATGTCATGCAGAGTGCTTGTGTAATTTTGGTCGTCTGCTCAACAGCTAACAAGCTCGCAGACGATCGTATATTCTACTGCACCTGCTGACCGCTAGCTAGATCGCAGACGATCTTTTATTTCACTGTGTGATGGCGGTGGCGTAGATGCACATGCCCACGGAGGACTGTGACAGCAATATCGTTTCTTCGTTACCAGCCATTGACTGAAAGCCACCGGTACCGAAGAAACGAAGGGCGCATAACACTTGTTCCTCGACGCTGAGCCCGCGTGTCCGCCGACCATGTTCGTCCTGGAGCTCGTCGCACAGCCGCCGCACGGTCCTCTTTGAGAGGCGGAAATGCTGGCGGAATGCTTCTCGGGGCATATCGAACGCGCTTGCATTGCCTCTCGACCGCTTGTTCCGCCAGCGAGCCAACGACAAGGCAATAATTGGCGCATTCATGACTGCTTCCAAAAACCGTCTGTTTGAAATTGAAATCGCCTTTTCGAAGAAGCCGCGGTCAAACGCACTCCCTCAGCCGCGCTTGTCACGTCCGGTTGTTTGCTTTTACCCAATCAGAGCTCGCTCGAAAGGGACACTTTTGTAAGTACACAAAAGGGACAAAACACGGAAATCCCGCCCCTGCTCTCTTTTACCCTTGGGCGTCAATAGAAAGCGTCCCCAAATGCGGTGGTAACGTTGAACAGGGCACAGGCGAGTCGCACACAAATAGCATGCAGCGGCGCCCACGGAATGTGCGCCAAACAAACGGCTGGCGAATCGTGCGTTCGCGTGGCGGGCACACGGTGATAAAAGAAAAGACAGTAAGATGACGCGGAAGTGGCACACTGCAGGGATGGTGTTTCACAGAGTCATCGTGTACGCCAGATAGGAGAAAGCCCCTGTGCAACCATGAACTATTTCGTTGTCGAAGTCGGAAAATATTGGTCTCGTTCTGTAGCCGGAGAAGATCGGCTGGATCCCAAACATGTAGAACTCGGCTGTAAGAGTGGCTGGTCGGTTAAGCCGGAGGAAGAATGGGGTGGGGGGTGCTGGGCCTTGAAGCTAGCAATGCCAAATTTAAAACGCTTGGCTCCGTCATCTTCGCTACGCAACATGGCTTTGGCACACGTTCGTTATTTCCCTTTACGTCATGAGACGTTTCTCAGAATGTTGTGCACACAGCGAATTTAGTGTGCGCATAAGCCCTTTTACTAAAAATAAACAGTAATAGAAGTATTAATCCATGGTGTAATACCGCACGTGAAGAATCAAGGTAGTTCTTTTACCATTGAGGAGTTTGCACTTATGAGCAGGCTATCTCCCAAGGAGCCGTATATGCAGAGCGAACAAGTAAATACAATCTTACCTTAGAACGCATATTGTAACGTTGTCAAGGACACGCTGAATTCTTGCGGTAGCAAAGTTTATTGGAGCAAACTCACGCTTCACAGACAGCTTAAACAATGCACAAACGTCGAAATAAAAGCAGTGAGCTAAGCGATGTGCCCAGTCGAGCGTAACCAATACGAATGTCGTGACATTGTTCTGCACGCATTTTTCTACAGTGCTGGCATTTCTGGAAACATTGTTTTAGTTCAAGAACATTTTCATTAGGTAACATCATTTTAGGACAATGACCGGGTATCAAAGCAGTACTTTCAAAACAAAACTGCAGGTACGTCCTCCAGAAGGAGTAGGCATGCTTTTTAATTTAAACACAAGGTAAGATATCCGGACGCGGCCAGTGGCTGGCAACAAAACATAAACAAGTTGGAAAGCATCGTTCGTAGCAATATTCTATTCAATAAAATAGAGATGAATGTATGCTGAGTGGCACAAAGAAGACACTGGAAGTTTTCTTGCAGTAGCCGTATAGGGAATATAATAAAAACATCAATACGAGCGAGGAAGCACGCAGGCAAGCCACTGTTTCATCGTGTGAGCAGCCCGTATTATCTGTTGTACGATTCTTTCCGTGCAATAGATACATCCCACGTGCTGGTGCGGAACAGTTTTATTAGTTACCCCCGACGTCGTAGAGTAGTTTTGTCTTGATTTCATGCATGATATACAAATTGCATGTGATTTCCGTTTGTCGATTTCCCGCGTGGGCCAAATGCTGTAGCTTCTCTACTGCTAGCATTTTGAAACACAAATCGTTGCTGAAGGCGACGTAAGTTTAAAAAAAAACTAACACGAGCATGTGCGTAGAATTATAGTGGCAATAAAGTTGACACGTAACTTAAAGCACGCTCGGGCGTTGCCTCAAATACGAAGTCTGTGCCACCCAGCTACGTTTATTGTTTACTAACAAGAAAAAAATGTAGAGTATGCGAAACTTGCTATAAGAACAATATATTAAAATATATAGAATAGAATACACATCACACGACGTCTTGTAACAGGATACTAAGTTCAATCGATAGAACAGTTGCAAGTTGGGCGAGTTGGTAGGTGTTCATACTTAATCACAGCGCGAACGACGGGACAGACAAAAAGATAAACCACTGGACAGGCGCTGTACAGTGGTTGATCTTTCTGTCTGTCCCGTTCTTCGCGCTGTGATTAAGTATCAATCGATAGAGTCTGGTTCTCCGGACGGCGGAAAGGCACCAAGCTCCTGCAACGGATCATGGGGGCGGCATCGTCTATTGAAGACGATGTCACTGTAGAGGCCACCTTTGTCAAGCTGACCTGTGGGGTAGAAAGAATTGTGTTACTCTCTTACGATTCCTAGCTAGCTTAGGATTCCTAAATAGAGCAACAAAATGCTCCTTTCATAAAAGGAAGCAACGCACCGCAATCTTCATATATTGTATCCTGACTAAGCATTGGATGCCGCCATTTCTTTGCCCCTAACGAAAGATTACCGGACAAATCGAAGGACTAAACAATGCATTGAACAAGGTTTCACTGTCTAGAATCATCTGGGACAGTCCACAGGTACTGGACGGCCCTCGCGGCTATATTTTACACCGTGCTATAGACACACACGGGAAAAAAATGCACTGACGATTTCTGTACTCCCTAAGGCGAAATTTGTGTGCAGCCCCAATAGCATTCCTCTCGGTCACGGGGCTTATCTGCTGCGTCTCAGGAAGTGATCGCGTCATCATCGAAAGCACGGCAGCGCGCTACACTGTGCTATCTCTCAGCGCGTCACCAACGCCAGCAAGCATGTTGTTGGAAATCGTGTTTGAACCTCCCGCGCAAATGTCACGTGTTCCGGTTGAGTGGCGTATGGAGCAGCGTCTGGGGAAAGTACTGGGGGAGGGTGTTCCTTGTAAGTGGCGTTGCTCCTTGGCGGCGACGCATGGCGAAACTGTGAGGGGGACGCAGTGAAAGAGATGACGCAATCGCTGTCTTGCTACACTCCCTCTTCATACTTTCGCCAGACGCTCCTCTCCGTTTTCTTTCTGCCTTCGGTGCTTCGTTCGTTGAATCTGTTACGCGGACGCCTACGGACGCGTACGTCGCGGGGAAACCGAAATACCCGGTACCAAAAGGCTGTGCCCTAAAATTAATATTTGTTCGGGTCTGGGACAGCTCCACGGGAAATCCGGGAAATCGGGGGGCCCCACTGTTCACTAAGCTAGCAAGCTGTGACTGTCAAAATAAATGTTCGCTTGCTGCTAGCACAAGAAAACGTTTCCTGCACAGGGCACGTTTTCGAGCTTTGCGCAAGTATGCGACGGGACAAGAACCATGGTTTCCCAATTCTCTCTAACAACAATCCTTAAATTCGACCTTTTTTTTCGGCCCACAAAGCAGCACGAGAACTCACCAGCCGTGCTGGGCTCGCTCCTGCTCCTTACCATGGTGCTCGGTCGGCCCGCGATCGACTGTTCTCGTACCAAGAGGTTACGGAGCATTACCGCCTCTCCCGCCGCCGCTATCCCCCTGCCCACACATCCCTCACCAACCATCAGGAGCGCCTATGGCGACTCCTTCAGACAAACTCTCTCGCCAGTCGGCCCTCCTCCACAAGATCTATCCCTCTGAGTTCCCTTAACCCAACTGTCCCCTCTGTTACTTCCTGGATACTCTAACCCACGCCATGTGGGCCTGCCCTCTTAACCCACTCCCCCCCATCTCCAGCGTCGAGCAGTGGGAGGACGCGCTGGGCAGCTCGCAACCGGGGGTGCAGCTACTTCTAGTTGACCGAGCTGCCACCGTCGCCGCCAGCCTTCGGCCGGCAGCCACCACGCGTTCCTAGCCAACTTGCTTGGAAAATAAAGTGATTTCTCTCTCTCTCTCTCTCTCTCTCTCTCTCTCTCTCTCTCTCTCTCTCTCTCTCTCTCTCTCTCTCTCTCTCTCTCTCTCTCTCATAAATGTGGTGCTGCTGTTTCTGAATATTGTAGAACACAAAAAGCGCTGCGAACGTTGCACTGATGTTGTGACTAAGTCGCCCTAAATAAAAAAAAAACGTTATAAAAGAAGTGACATCTGTTCCGGTTATATAAGTGATGCCGTCAGTTCAAGTCATGACTTCGAGTTTTCCGCTAAAGCAAACCATAAGCCGTATCGATGAGAATGTTACCTTCTCCAGCCTGCTTCGGCAGGACAATGCCCGTAACGATGAACTGTCTGTTCCCGACCAATCACTGGTGGTTGCGATTGTAAGAAGGGGAAGGTGCCGATTATATTCCAATTTGCATCAGTGAGAAGGGTACGATTATGATGAGGGGGGATGAGTATAGCTGTAATTTGGCTGCCGAAATTCGCGTTGATGTCTTTGGCGACATCGCGTCCTGTACCCAGTTCCCTTTTGGTTGCAACGTGTTTAGCACCAAACATCGTCAGCAGCGCTGAAAACACTCATTTGGGTCAGTAACCTTCAGTCTCGCTTTGGTGCCTCTGAGGCTGCAAGACGACGGATGCAACACAAAACTAGTAGGCACGTTTTGCCTTCTACGTAAGTTACAATGCACAGAGTTGTTTTCTCTAAGGATACTACAGGTTGGTGGTTTCTGGCGATCATCAG